>NC_135902.1:38807658-41207658 GCF_964194155.1 Cetorhinus maximus
ACTGTCAAAATGTGAGCGGAGTCTTCAGAGTAGGTTGCTGGGTGTGGATTGGCCTGAAGTCACCTAGTTAGATGGAGGCTTTGTAGTTGCAGAGCATCAACCAGGCAGGGAAACACCTCAAGGAAGAGGTGCTTAATTGTGGTAGGGTTGTGTTAACACAACTTGGCAGAGCATATGCGCTGTACTGAGTGCCCTCTTCACTTGTTTACTCTGGACATGTAAGAACAGATAGTGAAGTAGAATAAATAGCGAAGGGAGTTTAAAATGTATGGATGATGCACCCCTCTGCTTCACTGATTATCAGCAGGATACTGGATTGTTCTTTTTGTTCATGGTTTTCCTTCCTGTAGGATGTACAGTGGAATGACCTAGATTATATGGACCAGAAAAAGGACTTCACCTACAATTTGCAGCACTTTGGAGACTATGCACAGATGGTAAAAGAGTTCCACCAGAAGGGCTTGAAATACGTCATGATCGTGGTGAGAAGAAACACACATTATCCAAGAATAATAAAATATTTCAACCATTGCTTTGATCCCAGTATTAAGAATAGAAATTTTCATGTTTGACATAAAAATGCACCAACAATTTAAAATAGATATAAATGTTAAATTTCCTCCAGGGATGCTCTTTCCTTTCCTTTCATTTCCCACATCTGTATAGTTCTTAAGCTGTATGTACTGTGGATTTCTCCATAGTGTGAAGTTGTGAGGCAGTGGTGGACTGATTTGGATTACATTTTCTCTGCTGTGGGTAGTGCAGGGATTGAAACATTCCAATCCAGAGTTTAATGTGTGTATTTCTTGTGGGTTTGGGGAAGGGCAAGGAATGATCATCCATGCCTGCAGGAAGTTAAAAAACAGAACATGGGTTATAGTGAACATAGCATATGATATATAAAGGATTTATGAAGCTCAATAGCACCATGAAGTAGGCATAGCTCATGAAAACCATCAAGTAGTAGGTAAGAAGCGTAGTAGTACTGAGCAGACCTGAACAATTTTGCCTGCTCCTTGGCAAAAGATTCTGAGTTTCTGTTCAAGCTGGGGTGGTGGTTCCAAACAGTGTGTGTACTGCTGATGTGTTCAGGAAATTCCCTTAGGATGCCTCTCTACAAACAGAAAATTCAGTTGACATTTTTCCAGTTTTGGAATTTTTTCTATTAATGATATACTGCATGAGGTGTAAGAAATTCAGAATGTAGAATATTGTTGATTCTTCAGGAAAGACAAAAGACTGCCTGAAACTACCTTTATGATTTCTCAGCCTATGTATTGTGAACTTGAGCTGTCAGCATCAGATGAATGCTAGAAATCAGATTTATGAGCAAGAAATGTGAGATTGCAAATCTATTTTAAAAATGTGGATGCTGCCAGACCTGCTGAATGTTTCCAGCATTTTCTGTTATACATATAAAAAATGTGGAGTTTTTGTTTTTCAGAATAAAATAATGCAGTGTTTGGTACAGTACTCCTTTTTCTTCCCCAACACAAAATATTTCTGCTCTTGAAGACACCAACTCTTTTGGAATACAATCCGATGGGTGCCAACTGCTCTCTGGTACATCAACCAAATGGCAATGCTTGCAATGTGAACTTAGACATGCTAAGCATTGATCTGTTATTCAACCACATGGCAGGCAATCTTGCTTTTGTCCAGTGTTGACACATGTTCACGTGACTTCTTAACATGCTATGGTACTTATTTGTCGTCAGCTTTTGAAGTTGGGTTGTGTATCTGTTGTGGGTCTCTCCAACTCTATTTTCCTTAAGGATTCTTAACACTGACAGCTTTTTGCTTTCTACTGTAGGATCCTGGTATCAGCAGTACGCAGACACCAGGGAAATACAAACCATATGATGACGGTGTGAAGGGAGGTGTTTTTATCAAAAATGAAACTGGCCAACCATTGATAGGAAAGGTCAGTGCAGCTATGAGAAATTTCGATGTTACATTTAATTTTTCCATTTGCTAAATTGTAAGTGACAACAACTGTGTTATTTTACCAAAGCTCCTTCGTATGAAGAAATGAAAAAGATCTATAAATCTTCCAGGGAAAAAAATATTTACTGAAAGTGCTGTTAAGGGTTCTGAAAGTATCAACTGCAAGCTCACTAGTAAGTCACTCTCAGGACAGCACCTTTATCCAAAAGTTTCATTCATCCATGAGAAAAGACTGTTCATTTCAAACTCTGCTAATTCAGTACCTGTGCATGGATCCAAGTGCAATTCCATTAGACATAATTGCCATTAGTTGTGATGATGCAGTCAGTTTATTGTGAAGTTACGTTTGAATGCGTATCTCACTAGTACAATCACTTTAAGATAATATTGTACAACAGGCACCATCATCATTAAGCATCTCTGAGTTGGAGATGTATGTCTTAAAATCTTATCTTATTTAAATTGTATAAGGAGACGTACAAATGAGCATCTGAATTGCATTGAGTGAAACAGAACTAGTCATTGTGAATTTCTATAATAAGGGTCAGGATGAAGTTTAATTTCAATTGAAATAAAATGAGAGTTAGGCATCCAGTGTTAGTATAAGCACTGTTGCGCATCAAAAGGTTTGATGGAGTGTAAATCTCTTCTATATTCTGTAACAGCAATGTGCCTGAGCACACCTTAATGTAACATGATTTTTAAAAGTTCTCACACTACCCCTTGAGTGCTTTCTAAATAAAATCACAAATGACGCTGCATTGAAGTTAATTACCATGACATACTGAACACAAGACGATCCGAACCCATTGCGCGTTGCAACCAGCAGAGAGATTCTCATCCCACCCGGCTAGACTGGATTTGAGCTTGCACACCACCCAGTCTCTAAAATTTACATTGTATTCTGATCTATTTTGTTTAGGTTTGGCCTGGTCCAACTGCTTTCCCAGATTTTACAAACCCAGAAACCCATACCTGGTGGTACAAGAACATTAAGGAGTTTCATGATAAAGTGCATTTTGATGGGTTGTGGATTGTAAGTATGCAAACTAACCTAAAAATTTCTGTCTTGTGATGAATTGATTGGTAAAGCTGTGCAGAGTAATGCAATGTGCATTTCATTTCTCATTCAAAATGTATTCTTCATTTGAAGTTGCATTATTCAAAATATTTGATAATTCAGATACCTCTAGCACTAATTTTCTACTTAGCTGTGTGATTTAAAGTATTTAATTCAAATTATTGGTTAATGGAAATATGTTAACTTACAAAATGACTGAATTATTGGGCTGGATTGCATAAACACAGTAAAATACAAGAGGACAAGCATTACTGGAAAACTGAGGATATATATTTGGTCCTTTCTGTCACTTAACCAGGCTCTACCCAATTATCTGTATAGCCACTTACAAGTTTGTTATTGCTGTTGAATGGCAGCATTGAAATACTGAAGATATTTTTCTTCAAGAAACAGGTCATGCTTTTGTATTAAAAATGGCACTGCTTTCACCACTTGTTGTAATGTAGTAATCATCATCGTTGGTGGCAGCGGTCCCTCAGAATTGTGGATGACGCCCATCAGGTTTGGTAAGACTTCAAATGACTGAAGTGCCCAATTCTGGATCCAATGGGGACATATTGTTTCACAGGGGAGGGGAAATCACAGCCCCAGGCTGGCTTCCTTCTCCTTCCTCTGCTACAGCTGTTCTGCTTGCTGTCAAGTCACTGAGCCTTGAAGTGACTTGAGCCGTGATGGACCAGGTGATGCCATACCGAGCGATCAGCAGCACTCTCCTCCCAATCAATGGTGTTAATGCCTCCGTACTTTACGGTGACCTTGAGCGTGTCCTTATACCTTTTCCTTTGGCTGCCCTTTGAGCATTGGCCAATGGAGAGCTGTGAGAAGAGAACCTGCTGAGGGAGGCAGTTTTTGGGCATCTGGATGCAATGGCCTGTCCATCAGAGTTGGTTCAGCAGGAGCAGGGCTTCAAAGTTGGTAGACGCAGCTTCTCGGAGGACGCTCACGTTAGCCCAGTGGTCCTCCCACTTGATCCCCAGGATTTGATGCAAGCACAGCTGATGGAAGCTCTCAAGGATCTTTATGTGGCGTCGGCAGACAGTCCATGTTTCACTGCAGTAGAGGAGGGTGGTCAACATAATGGCCTTATAAACCAGAACCTTTGTTGACTTCCAAAGGCCCCTGTTGTCAAAGGCATGTTGGCACAGCTTGAAGAAGGCAGCACTGGCACAGCTAACTCGGTGTTGGATTTCTTCCTCAATGGTAGTCCCTTGGGAGAAGTGGATGCCGAGATAAGGGAAGTGCTGCACAAACCCCAGAGCCACCCCATCTATGTGGATGGCGCGAGGGATGCCCAACTGTCCTGGGGAAGGTTGGTGATAGACCTTCATCTTGATGATGTTTAAGGACAGGCCAAGCCTCTTATACGAGGTGTTGGAGAGGTCAAGAGTCCTTTGAATGTCCTGTACAGAGTGAGCCATCAAGCAGCAGTCATTCACAAACCGAAGGTCATGGGTGTCCATGGTGGTGAGTTTTGCTTTTGCCAGGAAGCAACCAAGGTTGAAGAGCTTCCCATCCAGGCAATACTGAATGCTGACACCAGGTGGTCGGTCATCTCGAATAAGGTGGACAATGATGGTCAGTTAAATGGTGAACAAGATGGGAGCGATCACACAACCTTGTTTGACCCTGGTCCAGATGTGAAAGGTGTCAGTTTCAGATCCTCTATTCAGGACGGTGGTGGTCATGTTGTCATTCAGGAGTCTCAGGATGGTAACAAACTTCAACGGGTAACCAAAGCGTTGGAGGATGGTCCGTAGAGCTTCACAATTTAAAGGATCAAACACCTTGGTCAGGTCGATGAAGGCGAGGAACAATTCTTTATTTTGCTCCCGACGTTTTTCCTAGATCTGCCTAGCCACAAAGACCATGCAGTAGTATGAATGTAGCCCTTTCTACAAAGGTCATTCCAGGCATGTTCATCCGTGCGTGTTTAAGTCTGATCAGATGGTGAAAAACCAGCTAGAACAAGAGTATATGTTGAACTGTATTATTTTATATGTTTAAAATGAAAAGACTTCTAAGTGTAAATGATCATACACTGCCATTTTTATTACCTCCCAGAATCATCAGCTTCTATATCATGCACAAATTGCAATGAAATGTAAACTTTAGAAGGAAGGCAACTGGAATGTTCAATATAAGGATTTATTCAGGACAAATCTGTGTTTTGTAGTTAATTTGCCTTTATTTGTGAAAAAGTACTTGTAGCAACTGGTACAAACTGTAGGTTTAGACAGAGAATTGAGCATGTTTGAAGTTTAGAGAATGCAATATTGAAGGGGTGCCATAAGCTGAAAATCAGTGGGGGGGTTGTCTGAGAGATGTGGAGGAAGATGTATCTGTCTGGCCTGACTGAAATTAACATTTTTATTTAAGCTAACAACATTAATTAAATAAAAATAAGTTATTTGCTTCACAGGATATGAATGAACCATCCAACTTTGTTACTGGAGCAATAAATGGCTGCCCAAACAACAATTTGGAAAATCCTCCTTATGTACCAGGTAAAAGCCAATTCATTAGCAAAAGCAAGAAATATTTTTCAACTTTTCTGTACAATTTCTTTGCCGTAATGGTTAAGGTATTTTTTTGCATTTTGTACATAATTGTTTAGCGGAGAGATGGTGGCATAGTGGTAATGTCACTGGATGAGTAATCCAGAGGCCCAGGCTAATGCTCTGAGGGTTCACATCCCACCATGGCAGCTGGTGGAATTTAAATTCAATTAATAAATCTGGAATTAAAAGCTAGTCTCCGTAGTGGCAACCACAAAGCCGTTGTCGTAAATGTCCTTTAGGGAAGAAAATCAGGAAATCTGCCGTTCTTACCTGGTCTAGCCTACATGTGCCTCCAGACCCATAGCAATGTGGGTTGACTCTTAAATGCCCTCTGAAATGGCCTAGCAGGCCACTCAGTTGTATCAAACTGCCACAAAGTCTAAAAGGAATAAAACCCAACAGACCGCCCATCATCAACCTAAGCACCAGAAACGACAACAGCAAACCCAGCCCTGTAAACCCTGTAAAGTCTTCCCTTGCTAACATTGGGGGCTTGTGCCAAAGTTGGGAGAGCTGTCTCACAGACTAATGAAGCAACCACCTGACATAGTCATACTCACCAAATCATATCTGACAGGCAATGTCCCAGACACCACTATGACCATCCCTGGGTGTTTCCCGTCCTGCTGGCAGGACAGACCCACCAGAGGTGGTAGCACAGTAGTATACAGTTGGGAAGGAGTTACCCCAGGAGTCCTCAACATTGACTCCAGACCCCATGAAGTCTCATGGCATCAGGTCAATCATGGGCAAGGAAACCTCCTGCTGATTGCCACTATCGCACCAGCATCCGCACTCCCCCCGCCATCCCCTTCAGCTGATGAATCAGTCCTCCTCCATGTTGAGCATCACTTGGAGGAAGCACTGAAGGTAGCAAAGGCACAGAATGTATTCTAGGTGGGGGAATTCAATGCCCATTACCAAGAGTGGCTCAGTAGCACCCCTACTGACCAGATTGGCCAAATCCTAAAGGACAAAGCTGCTATACTTGGTCCGCGGCACATGATGAGGGAACCAACAAGAAGGAAAAACCTACTTGACCTCATCCTCACCAGTCTACCTGTCGCAGACACATCTGTCCATAACAGGATTGGTAGGAGTGACCTCGGCACAATCCTTGCGGAGATTAAGATCAGCCTTCACGTTGAGCATACCCTCCATTGTGTTGTGTGGCACTACCACCATACTAGATGGGATAGATTTTGCTAGCAACTCAAAACTGGGCATCCATGTGGCGCTGAGGGCCATCAGCAGTAGCAGAATTGTATTCAACTACAATCTGTAACCTCATGGTCCAGCATATTCCCCACTCTACCATTACCATCAAGCCAGGAGATCAACCCTGGTTCAATGAAGTGTTCAGTAGGGCATGCAAGGAGCAGCAGCAGGCATATCTAAAAATAAGGTGTCAACCTGCTAAAGCAATAACACAGGACTATTTGCATGCCAAGCAGCAGAAGCAGCTTGCAGTGGACAGAGCTAAGCTATCCTACAACCAACAGATCAGATCTAAGCTCTGCAGTCCTGCCACATCCAGTCATGAATGGTGGTGGACAATCAAACAACTAAGCAAAGGAGGAGGCTGCACAAAATCGTTAATGTCGAGGGAACCCAGCTCATCAGTGAAAAAGACAAAGCCGTAGCATTTACAACCATCTTCAGCCAGAAGTGTCGGTTGGATGATCCATCTAGGCTTCCTACTGAGGTCCCCAGCATAACAGATGGCAGTCATCAGGCAGTTCAATTCACTCCACGTGATATCGAGAAACAGCTGAAGGGACCGGATACTGCAAAGATTATGGGCCCTGACAACATTTCGGCAACAGTACTGAAGGCTTATTCTCCAGAACTATCGCAGTCCTGGCCAAGCTGATCCAGTACAGCTACAATATTGGCATCTACCTGGCAATGTGGAAAATTGCCCAAGTAGGTCCTGTTCACAAAAAGCAAGACAAATCAAACCTGGCCAATTACTGCCGCATCAGTCTACTCTCGATCATCAGGAAAGTGATGGAAGGTGTCGTCCACAGTGCTATCAAGCAGCACTTACTTGGCAATAACCTGATTAGTGCTGCTCAGTTTGGGTTCCACCAGGGTGACTCAGCTCCTGACCTTATTACAGTCTTGGTCCAAACTTGCAATAAAAGCTGAACTTGAGGTGAGAGTAGCTGTCCTTGATATCAAGGCAGCATTTGACTGAACAAAACATCAAGGCGCCCCAGCAAAACTGAAGACAATGGGAATCCGGGGGAAAATTTTCCACTGATTGGAGTCATACCTAGCATAAAGGAAGATGGTTGTGGATTTTGGAGGACATCGCTGCAGGAGCTCCTCAGGGTTGTGTCCTAGACCCAACCATCTTCAGCTGCTCATCAATGAACTTCCCGCCATTGTTATGATCCCAGCTACTGCTGGACAAGTCAGATCCCAGGGTGGAACCTGGCTTGATAGATCCTAACTTTTATTTTTTGTTTAGAAACATGGAGAGTGGCTACTGAACAGAGTCACAGGAGTCGGCTGATGAACTTTTAACAAAAAAAACATTTATTAAACAAGAAAAGATGAACTATATTACAATACTGCTTCATCCACAATCATACCTTTACAGATATATAGAGATTCGTAAAGATAACACAAGTTACAAAAGCTCTCTTACACTCTAATGTTCACAGTAAGTACACAGCCCATGTAAACCAGTAGGCTACCTGTGGTCAGGCTCCCCACACCCTGAAACTAAGTGACAGATGCCACCCCAAATAGATGCTATGGATCCCTCATTAACTCCCCCCAGATGCTTGTCACACCGTGAGCTAACCAGTCTCACTGAACTCCATCTTTCACACGAGGGTTTCCAATCTCCACGCTCGAAGAACCTGCTTTGGAATCTTCTCCAAAACTACGCTTTCTCTCAGACGCCTTCCACAAGAGTCCACCTCCAGGTTTCGAACTCTCCTACCGACGTTCCTACCGACGTTCCTCCCTCCCGGGTGGCTACATGCTTTCAAGCTTTGCCTTCCACATACTTCCTCTTAAATGCTCAGCTGTGCTTCAAGTCTGCATCCGGCAGCTTTTTCCCTTTAAGCTTGGAGCCTTTCTCAGCTCCTCACTCTTAACAATATCTATTCCTGATTCCTGTTCTTTCCCTTTGACTCAAACTTCCCCCCTTTCTTAACATACCAATGCAGAAAAATAAATTAAACTTAATCTTAAAGCCAAAGCTCATTCCTAACGCCCAAAATGCAAATATAACTTACTTAAACTCTCTAGTTCCTAACATCATTATAAGGTCAGAAGTGGGGATTTTTGCTGATGATTGCACGATGTTTAGCACCTTTGCTACTCCTTAGATAACATCCATATGTAGCTAGACTTGAACAGTATTCAGGCTTGGACTGATAAGTGGCAACATTCACGCCATGCAAGTGCCAGGCAATGACCATCTCTGACAAGAGAGAATCTAACCATCTCCCCTTGACATTCAATGGCATTGCCATCACTAAATCCCCCACTATCAACATCTTGGGGGTTACAATTGACCTGAAACTGAACTGGACCAGCTATATAAATATTGTGGCCACAAGAGCAGGTCAGAACCTGGGAATTCTGCAGAGTGTAACTCACCTCCTGACTCCCCGAAGCCTGTCGACCATCTACAAGGCACAAGTCAGGAGTGTGATGGAATACTGTCCACTTGACTGGATGAGTGAAGCTCCCACAACTCTCATGAAGCTCAACACCATCCAGGACAAGGCAACCCATTTGATTGGCTTCCCATCCACCACCTTAAATATTCACACACTCCACCACTGATACACAGTGGCAGCAGTGTGTACCATCCACGAGATGCACTGCAGCAACTCATCAATGCATCATCGACAGCACCTTCCAAACCCGCAACCTCTACCACCTGGAAGGACAGAAGATGCATGGGAACACCACCACCTGCAAGTTTCCTTCCAAGTCACACACCATCCTGACTTGGAATGAAATTGTGTTGCTTCCTTGTCGCTGGGTCAAAATCCTGGAACTCCCTCCGTAACTGCACTGTGGTTGTACCTACACCACATGCACTGCAGCAGTTCAAGAAGGTGCCTCACCATCATCTTCTCCAGGGGAATTAGGGATAGGCAATAATTGCTGGTCTAGCCAGTGATGCCCACATCTATGAACAATTTTTTTAAAAGTGATTTGTTTTCCGTTTTCCTTCGTTGTGCTTGGCCCTCTGATTTTTGTGGCAAATAATTTAATCAGCTCATTATGACAATGACTGTTTTCTGTTTGTCTTTTACAGGTGTTACTGGAGGAAATTTGAGATCTCGCACACTGTGTATGTCTGGAAAACAGTATCTATCATCACATTATAACCTGCACAACCTCTATGGGTTGACTGAGGCCATTGCTTCCCATGAGTGAGTGACAATTGAAACAGCAATGCAATAATTTTATAGGACATGGATGCACTGTTCAGTGTAGCAAGGCAATACTTTTTGAATGTTGTGCAGGATATATTTAAACATTTCAAAACAAAATTTTTAATTCAGCTTGACATTGCTGATTGATCTTCAGTATTTTGGCAAACGGCTGTACTTTATGTGTGAGCTTTCAAGATGCATATTTTCAAGCTATCCACTGCGAAATCCTACCCTCGCGAAATGCACATAAGTGCGCATGCCCAGTATTAATCACTGAATAGCAAACAGGAGAAGAAAACCTGATCGATTTTTGTTCTCCATAACCCAAGGCATCAATTTGAATTGTAGCACCTGTACATTGCTCTGGCTCAGATCACTTAGTTCAACACAAACCAGTAACCAAATGGGATCATCTTAGTCTCAATAGTTCAGCTACTCATTCAACAAAGTCACTGAGTCATTTGGGGGTGAGGGGGTGCTGGTTTCCTGATTGTGAATTAACAACATGCTAGCTACTCTAAAAGCCAGAGCCAGCCCACTGCCCCAGAATCCATTTAGGTTACAGAAAATATCATTACTTGTTTATTGATGCATGACACCTCTATTTGAGTCTGACCCTGGTGGCCAGTAATTCTAGAACATAGCCTGACTGCTTCACATTTCTCCAACATCAGTATCCTCACAGCAGAAACACAATAATATTGTAATGTTTGTTATATATGATTTCATCAATGTAGTGGCGATGCTCTAAAATTGAGGTTAAGAACGCCCCAGAAGGAATATAAAAGCACAGGTGCCAATGGAACCCAATGACTAGATTCTGTCTTTTATTTTTACAACAGGATAAATATGGCAGAGGGATGCCAGCAGCAACCATGGGTGCTATGTTTTGCCTATTAATTTTAAAAGCCCATTACTGAACTGGCTTGTCAACTTCTTTTAAAGTGATGATGCATCATTGAAGAAAGAAACGTACAAAAGTAGTTTCAATATAACCAAATATCATTTGAGAAATATAAAATAGATTGTATATTGGCAGTAGTCGGTTGATGCATACTTTAAGCCACCCTTTGTTTAACATTGCCTGTTTCCTTATGTTTAGTGCTTTGATCAAGGTAATAGGAAAACGTCCATTTGTGATTTCGCGGTCCACATTCCCCAGTCATGGCCATTATGCTGGTCACTGGACTGGGGACATCGCGAGCAGCTGGAATGACATGTATTATACCATCCCAGGTATGGAAATAAACATGAAGTTTTGACACCAAACTGAAGCACGATCCTACTTTCCAAGGAGGTTTCCTGAACTGAGTGTTTCCAAAACCAGAACTTCAACTTTATGAATTTGCATTCTTTTCAAAATGTATAATTGCTACGCTAAAGTTTTACATCCCAATAGTTGTGTTATAACCATCAGCGTGGCTCAGTTGGTAGCACCTTCACTCCTGGGTCAAAAAGTTATGGGCTGAAGTTCCACTCCCAGAGCTGAGCATAAAAATCAAGGCTGACTGTCCAGTGAAATACTGAAGGCTGCCACACTGCCTTTCAGATGAGACATTAAACCAAGGCCAGGCCTGCGCTCTCCAGTGAATGTAAAAGATCCCTTGCCACCATTTTGAAGAAGAACAGGGGAATTATCCCAGTGTCCGAGCCAATATTTATTACTCAATCAACATCACAAAAACAGATTACCTGGTCAGTGACAGGAGACATTGTAATGTAGGATAAGGAAATGGCAGAGACATTAAACAAATACTGTGTATCTATCTTTATGGTTGCCACAAAAAACATTCAGAGAAAAGTGAGGAAACAAGGGCAATGACAATGTGGAACTTAAAGAAATGAGTATTAGTTAAAAAAAAAGTACTGGAGAAATTAATGGGACTAAAAGCCAACAAATTCCTTGGACCTGATAGCCTGTGCCTTAAGGTTTTAAAAGAGGGGGATGCAGAGATAATGGATGCACTGGTTTTGATCTTCCAGAATTCCCTAGGTTTTAGAATGGTCACACGGATTGAAAGGTAGCAAACGTAATCCCGCTATTCAAAAATGAGGGAGAGAGAAAACAGGGAACTATAGACCAGTTGGTCTGATATCAGTCATTTATTACAATCATCTATTACAATCTATTGTTAGGGACCCGGTAACACTGATAACTTAGAAAATCATATTATGATTCAGCAGAGTCAACATAGATTTATGGAAGAGAAATTGTATTTTACAAATCTATTAAGAGTTTTTTGAGGTTGTAACTGGCAGGACCGTTGAGGATGCAGTGTATCTGGATTTTCAACAATTATTTGATACGGTGTCACACAAAAAGCTATTACACAAAAAATTGGGCTCGTGAGCATGGATCAAGCATAATTTAGCAGATAGAAAACAGTAAGAATAAACAGGTCATTTTCAGGTTCAGGTTCGCATGCTTCAGCCTGGGGTACTACAAGGATCAGTGCTCAAACCTCAGCTAAGTACAATATGTACAATCTATATTAATAACTTAGATGAGCATAATGAGGCAAAGGGGCTGAAAAGAGATATACACAGGTAATATGAGTGGACAAGAATGTGGCAGATGAATTATGATGTAGAAGTGTGAAGCTATCCACTTTGGTAGATAAAATAGAAAAGCAGAATAGTTTTAGTTAGAGACTGGAAAATTTTGATACTTGTACATAAATTATTGAAAGTTAACTTAACAAGCACAATGGGAAATTAGGAAAACAAATGGTGTGTTAGCCTTTATTACAAAGAGATTGGAGTATAAGAATAAAGTCTTACTGCAATTATATAAGGCCTTGGTGAGATGGCACTTGAAGTACTATGTACAATTTTTGTCTCCTTACCTATGAAAGGATATACTTGCTATAGAGGGAGTGGAAAAGGTTTGCTGGACAGCTTCCTGGAATGAAGGAATTGTTACATGATGAGAGACATATGGACAATGTCTGTACGCCCTAGAATTTAGAGGAGTGAGAGGTGATCTTGTTGAAACATGTAAAATTCTAAGGGTCTTGACAGGGTAGATTCTGTCAGGGTGTTTCTCTTGCTTGAGGAATCTACAGCTAGGGGACACAGTACCAGAATAAGGGGTCAGCCAATTTTGACTAAGATGAGGAGAAATTTCTTCACTCAGGATTGTGAATCTCTAGAATTCTCTTCTCCATATGGCTATGGATGCTGGGGCATTGAGTATATATGAAACCAATTGATTTTTGGATACTATGGGAATCAAGGGTTATGGAGGTAATGCTGAAGATGGAACTGAGGTAGAAGATCAGCCACGATCTTATTGAATGGCGGAGTAGGCTTGAAAGGCCAAATGGCCTACCTCTGCTGCTTTTTCTTATGTTCTTATAACCATGACCATTATATTATGTGATTAATCAACCAATTTCTCATTTACCTCTAAAAATGTGAAGCTATGGAATGTTTGGAGGAGAGGCCTATAGTCTTTCTTCAAGTTTTTTGTTTTTCACCGCTTAGCAGTAAGATTTAATTGTGCTTTTCTAATGCCTACAGTACCAAAACAATATCATAGTAAAATTAACACTATTGTGAACCGATAGATATCACATTCAACGGAAAGAAATATCTCGCAATATGTTAGTTTAGATGACTCCTAAGAAGAAAAGTTTGTCTTCAACCAAATATAAGCAACTTTTTATTCTTTCACGGGATATGGGCATCACTGCCCATCCCTAATTGCCCTTGAGAAGGTGTTGATGTGCCACCTTCTTGAACTGCTGCAGTCCATGTGGTGTAGGTACACCCACAGTGCTGTTAGGAAGGGAGTTCCAGGATTTTGACCCAGTGACAGTGACGGAACGGCGATATAGTTCCAAGTCAGGATGGTGAGTGGCTTGGCAGGAAACCTGCAGGTGTTGGTGTTTCCATGCACCTGCTGCCCTTGTCCTTCTTGGTGGTGGAGGTTGCAGGTTTGGAAGGTGCTGTCGAAGGAGCCTTGGTGAGTTGCTGCAGTGCATCTTGTAGATGGTACACATTGCTGCCACTGTGTCCATGTCTTACAATGAAGCAAACGGCTCTGCCTGTGCTATTGTACATTGGCCACTAGGATATACATGACAGAAGTACAAGGTGTTTCTCATTATTTTTTCTTTAATCCCTCTACCTCTTCATATCTCCACTTGAGGAGACTAAAGATACAAACTTATGTGTGCATGAACGCATTATGAATCAACATGCTGTGGGTATTATGCCAGCAACAAAGCCTTTATATTAAAACCTATGTTTTTAATATTTTTCCTGAGGGCAGTCATGCTATTTATTGGTAATCAATTATACAATTTAAATGTCAAATATGCATTGTGAAAGATCAAAAATATAAAACTCTTTGTGCGTTGTCTTGTGTCTTTCACAGCAATAATGCTGTTTAACATGTTTGGGATTCCTCTTGTTGGAGCGGATGTCTGTGGTTTTCAGCAGAGCACCACTGAAGAACTCTGTGTGCGCTGGACACAACTTGGGTCGTTCTACCCGTTTATGCGGAATCACAATGGCCTGAATCAACCGGTTAGTCCTTGAGAGACCAGTAAATATTGAAGTTGGCTTGAAGAGTCTAATTTAGTTCATTATTTTAAAGCATTCAATACATAATATTGTAAATGCAGAGAACAAAATTAAAAGATTAGTTGTTGGATTACTGTTTGGCAGCAGAATATGTGAAAAAGTTTTCAAATGGTTACCTATGACCTTTGTTAATGGAAAAGAACTTGAGTTGTGAAGAATAAGTAGTTTACCATATATTGTCTTCAGTTTAGAATATATGTGCACTTTTGACCACTTTTTGTGCATATTTTGCACATATTTGTACACTTTTGTGCAATCATTTTGCATGCAAACACTAAACAGCAAAAAACATTTTTTTATGTTTGATTGCGTGATTGTCTTATGAAGAGAGATTGAGGAAACTGGACCTGCATTCTCTAGAGTTTCGAAGAATGAGAGGTGATCTCATTGAAACTTACAAAATTCTTTCAGGGTGTGATTGGATAGATGTAAATAGGATGTTTCCCCTGGCTGGTGAGTCTAGAACCAAGGGACACAGTCCCAGAATAAGGGGCAGGCCATTTAAGACTGAGAAGAGGAATAATTTCTTCACTCAGAGGGTGGTGAATCTTTGGAACTCGCTATCCCAGAGAGCTGTGAAAGCTCAAGCATTGAGCATGATCAAGACAAATCAATAGATTTCTGTATACCAATGACATCAAGGGATATTGGGATAGTGGGGGAAACTGCACTGAGGTAGATGATCAGCCATGTTCTGTTTGAATAGCGGAACATGATGGGCCGAATGGCCTACTCCTGCTCCTATGTTTATGTATTCAACTCAGTAGTGCTATCTGAGGTCAAGCAGCTCTTGCTTCTGCACTAAGAGCCATCACTATCCAGGAAATTTTCTCGACTGTCAATAGCAGCATCGTGACTGACGACATTGCTTATCACGAAGCATGCAAAACCAATTCAAGATCCTTCCTCATTGAGGTAGCGATGTCAGTCTTCTCATCCTTTTTGACCTGTCTGCAACCATTGACACTGTTAACCACACCATCTTCCTCCAACGTCCCTCCACCGTCATCCAGCCGGGCAGGATTGCACTCTCCTGGTTCCATTCTTACCTTTCTAAATGTAGTCACCGTATCACTTGCAATGGCTTCTCTGCCTGCTCCTGCACTATTAACCCTGGTCATCCCCAGGAATCTATCCTTGGCCCTCTCCTATTTCTCATCTACATGCTGCCCCTCAGTGACACCATCCAAAAGCACAGCGTTAGTTTTCATATGTACACTGGTGACGTCCAGCTCTACCTCACCACCATTTCTCTTGATTCCCCCACTGTGCTAAATTATTAGACTACTTATCCAGCATCCAGTACTGAATGAATAGAAATTTCCTGTAATTAAATATCTGGAAGTCTGACGCCATTGCCTTCGATCCACACTCCAAACTCCCTTCCCTCGCTACGAACTTCAGCCCCCTCCCTAGCAACTGTCTGAGTCTAACCAGATTCTTCACAATCTTGTCATATTTGCCCCTGAGATGAGTTTTCGACCACCTATTTGTGCCATCACTAAGATTGCCTATTTCCAACTCTATAACATCACCCAGCTCCACCCCTGCTAAAGCTCATCTGCTGAAATTCTCATTCATGGCTTTGCTACCTGTAGACTTGACTGTTGCAACACACTCCTGGCTGCTTCCTACGTTCCTTCTCCATAAACTTGAGGTTACCCATGTCCTTACTTGCACCAACTTCTATTCATTTATCACCCTATGCTCGCTAACCTACATTGACTCCCAGTCAAGCACTGCCTTGATTTTAAAATTCTCATTGTTGTTTTTAAATTCCTCCATGTCCTCACCCCTCCCTAACTTTTGGTTCATCTAATTCTGGCTTCTTGAGCACCCTGGTTTAAATGCTTAACCACTGCTGGCCATGTCTTCAGCTGCCAGGCCCTAAGCTCTGAAATTCCTTCTTTAAACCTCACTACCTTTCTCCCTTTAAAGTGCTGCTTAAGATCTACCTATTTGGCCAAGCTTTTGGCCATCTGCCCTAGTATCGTCTTACGTGGCTCAGAGTCAAATTTTATTTTATACCACTCCTGTGAGACACCTTGAGATATTTTAAGTTAAGGGCACTATATGAATATAAGTTGTCGGAAGGAGCCGTGGATGAACAAAACAAGAAGAATTGGTGCTCGGAGTTAAATTTAAATAAGTGTTTGGCTTTTTAGATATAACTTGTTTTCAACCTAAACATTTACATTTTGTTAAAGCAGGATGACATTTGTGTTGGGAGTCATGGCAAGATTTGATGCCTCTTGGCCCCACTATACCAGCTAAAGAAAAATGCACAGAAAGGAGAAGCCTTAAGAAGCAAACAAGACAACATGTCTTGATCCGAGTCTAGTGCCTAAGTATTTGAAGGCGCCATGTTAGTTTCTCGGGGGCTGAATGTACACGTAAGTTTCCAATAAGGTGGACAGGAAGCAGACTCTCTGCCACTATATTGGTGTAAGGAAAAAAGTGCATCTCAGTTAACTCACTTTCCTCATAGATTTTAAGGACTTGCTTGAGGGCTTCTGCTGACATCCAGTGACCTAAACGTTAAGGCCTCTTCTATGATGAGCTATTTGTGGACACCTATTGGATATCCATGGCCCATTGGTTATGGAGACTCAAGGCCCAATATTAGGCCTGTTCATTCAGGCTCAGGGATCATTCCCTGTGTGTCCATGTTTGGCACAAATGAGTATTTGCCACTCGATGTGATTACCAGTTACAAAGGACTCTGTATTTTGTTTTGCAGCCTCAGGAACCATACGTCTTCAGTGAGTCAGCACAATCAGCAATGCGGAAAGCTCTCTTCACTAGATACATGCTGCTGCCTTTCCTTTACACACTGTTCCACAAAGCTCACTCTGCTGGAGATATGGTTGTTCGGCCACTGTCATTTGAGTACGTTACCTTTTTAGTACTATTTGAAATGAGATTTGAAAATAATAGCCATATCTGAGGACAGATTGAAACTACTCCAATCTTTTCTTGTCCCTGTGAATTTGTTTCAGATAATCCAGTCATATTTTAATTGAAACTTCAAACTTTTTCCGTTGGTTGACTCCACAACTAAACTTTGGGTCATCAGAAACCTCGTGTTCGTATTTTACCATTCAGATTACTTCTGAAGCAAAACCCTCTTTTTTTAACAGTTTTCACATCCTTGCCTGGTCATGTCCTGGAATTGGGTGTAGATTTTTTTTTGAGTGTAACGAGGCTCCGTTCGTCCAGGTCTGTTCAACCAGATTTAGACTGACTGACTATAATATGACATTCCAATCTGCACAAGAGATTATTAGCAAAGTGAGAACACATGGGATCGGGGGTAATCTTGTGATTTGTGTTGGTAATTGGTTGGGAGGTTGGTGACGTAAAGTAGGAATAAAGGGTTTGTTTTCCGATGGCGATGTCCCTGGGGCTGCAGATTTTCACCACATATGCTATTGACTTGGTTAAAGGAATAGACTTTTATATCTAAGTTTGCAGATCACAGTAAGTAGTGTGATAGGAGAATGAAGAATAAAGTGACATAGACAGATTAAGTGAGTGAGCAAAATTATGGCAGATGGAGTTCAATGTGAGGACATGTGAACTTATTTATTTTGGATCTGAGACAGACAAATTGGGAGTATATTCTCAATGGTAATAGCCATGGAGGAGCAAAGGGATAGAGGTATCCACGCATCACCAAATGTTAATGCAAAAACCTAATCAGAAAGTCAAATGGACTGTTGGCCTTTGTTCAAGGGGGGGTGGATGACAAGGGGGAGGAAGTTGTGCTACAGTGGTACAGATCCTTGGTCAGACTCCATCTGGAGTACTGAATTAAGTATTAGGGACAGGACCTCAGAAAAGATACATTAACCTTGGAAGATGTACAGTACAGATTCACAAGAATGATACCAGGCCTTAAAGGTTTCTTAGTTGAGGACAAGTTACACAAACTTGGCTTGTGCTACCTTTAGAAGATTAGAGAGTAATCTAATCAAGGTATTTAAATTGATAGAGCGTTGGTAGGGTAAATTTAAAAAAAAACTATTTCCTGTAGGGGGTATGCAGAACAAGAGGCATAATCTTAAAATTAAAACTAGGCTATTTGGGAATGAAATCAGGTTATACTTTTTTCACAGAATGGCTAATGAAAATCTGGAACTGCTCCCCTAAAAGGATCAAGCTGAAATATTCATGATCAATCAATAGATTTTTATTGTTAGGGTACTAAGGCATATAAAACAAAGGTGTATAAAAGGACTTGAAGTACAATCAGCCATAATCAAACTGTATGGTGGAACAGGCTTCAGGTGCTGAATGATCATTGGTCCAACTGCAAACATCAGTTATTTTTGGTGTAGCCTGGGAGTATATTCTATCACAGCATTTTGTAATTCATTATATTTTGCCCATGCTAATGAGAGGGCAGATGGACAGCCTGCTCTCAAACATTAACTACGTTGCTCTGAGCCAGCTGGCTGGAGTAGCCGAAAGCTGACTTTACATACAATATTTCCTGCTTATCCCCACTTCAAGGAGAAGTGTCTGGCCTTTGTTCGACATCATCCCACAGCAGCAAAACTAACTGAGTTTGGGTACTCAACAGCAAGATATTGAAAGTCTTGCGGCATCAGTTACATCTAATGTTTGTAAATGTACATGTGACTGTCATTGCCATCTCATGTTTTTTTTGTTGGAAAGTATTAAAATTTCCATATTAGTACTTTAAAAAAATAGAAATATTTAAATAGCTTCATCTGATCTATTTTGTCAGTTGTGTTGGAGTTACACCAAATAGGTAAATGCTGCCTGTTCTTCGCTTCAGATTCCCTCAAGATCCGAACACACCAAGCATTGATCGTCAGTTCATGTGGGGGGAGACACTTCTCATCACTCCAGTATTGGAACCTAAAACAGTGGAGGTCTCTGGTTATTTTCCCCCTACAACATGGTACAATCTATACAATGTAAGTGTTATATTATTCTCATTCTTGAACATGTTCTTACATTCACTATAGTCCTGGATAGTGTACTACATCATGTGGTCACTGAATCTGCATTTGTGCCATTGCTTTATCTAAGATCCTTTTCAGATCAGATCATGCTCGTCTGTTTAGCGGTCTCATTTATCTCTCTATTCCAGTTCAGTTTGCTTGCTCTACAGTATTGCTGGACCAACCTAGCTTTTATGCAGATTGTTTTGCTTGTGTGGAATCAGAGACAAGTCAGAAAAAGGCTTTAGTCCAATGTTGGTCTTGTGAAGCACAGAACAGTTAAAATGAGAATTCAGTGATAGGAGTTTTCAACTCCACCAAAAGTCAGAATAAATATCTACTCCACTCCTTTGTGGAAATCATGTCGTAGATCAGTTAAAGTCAACCAAGTTATTCCCAATATACAATATGTGTGTGTGTTTATGCGTAAAGCTACCAATTTGTCATCATTTTATTACCTCTCTGATTTTGTGTATTTCAATGTCTAGGGTTCCTCCATTCATAGTAAGGGCCAATACGTTGTACTACAGGCACCCTTGGATACCATAAATGTTCATGTACGAGGAGGCTGTATTTTGCCTACGCAGGTACGAGTATATAAGTAACTTCAGTGGAGGTGAAATTTAAGTTATGGAGAAGTGCAAACCAGGTGGCAGCACATCAGCCACCATTAGACATCCTGTCCGATTTTCCTTTCCCATTTTGTTTTTCTCCCAATGTTGAACTTTACTCTCAACTTATTTGCAAAGTGTATATTGGAACACATTTAAAGGTTAACATTTTCACTGCAAGGCACAGTTTTGCCATGAGACGTTGTGACATTGTCATAAGCCTGTAAGTTACAGAACTATACATATGTACCAAATGCTGTGGCTTCCTGTGACAATTCGTCAAATATACATCGTGGAGCCTATTAAAAAGAACTGACTTCAACAGAGAAAGAACTGCATATGTGCAAATTATAAAGTATTTTCCATTCTGATGACACAAAAAAATGAAAAATTCCTTTGTAGAATAGTGGCTGACTGAAAACCAAACTGGTTAAGGTAAAAAAAAAATGGTACCAGTTCTCAGACCCAGGACATTTGACACCTGTTGCTGCTACTGCTAATGAATCGTAGATTTCTACAGCACAGAAGGAGGCTATTTGACACATCACATCTTTGTTGGCTCTTTGAAAAAAGCTTCAAATGTAGTCCCAAACCTAGCTTACTCTCGATAACCCTGCAAATTACTCCTCTTCAACTGCATGCCTTTTAAACAATCTTATGGATTCTGATTCCACCACCCTTTCGTGTAGTGCATTCCAGAACTTAACCTGCTGTGTGAAAAAAATTCTCTTCATTTCCACTCTTGTCCTTTTGCCAATTATTTTAAATCTGTGGCTTCTGGTTACTTTTTGATTTCATCATTCACAGGATGTGACACCATGGCAAGGCCAGCACTCATAGCCCATTCCTGCTGACCTACTTGTCAGAGGAAACGGTTTCTCCCTACTTGCTCTATGAAAACACTTCCTAATGTTGTACAGGTGGTGGTTAGTGGTATTGTCATTGGTAATCCAGAGACCTAGGGTAATGCTCTGTGGACCCAGATTTGAATCCAATAAAAATCTGAAATTAAAAATCTAATGATGACAATGAAACCATTGTCGAAAAAGCCCACCTGGTTCACTAATGTCCTTTAGGAAAGGAAATCTGCCGTCCTCACCTGGTCTGGCCTACATGTGACTCCAGATCTGCAGTAATGTGATTGACTCTTAAATGCCCTCTGAAATGGCCTAGCAAGCTACTCAGTTGTATCAAACCACTAAGAAGCCATTAAAAAGGAGTGAAACCAAGCGGACCACCGGCATCGACGTAGGCACAACAACAACAGCCCAGCCCTGTTGACCATGCAAAGTCCTCCTTACTAACATATGGGGGCCTGTGCCAAAATTGGGAGAGCTGTCACACAGACCAATCAAGCAACAGCCTGACATAGTCATACTCATGGGATCATGCCTTACAGATCATGTCCCAGACACCACCATCACCATACTTGGGTATGTCATGTCCCACCGACAGGACAGATCCAGCAGAAGTAGCAGCACAGTGGTATACAGTCGGGAGGGAGTTGCCTTCAACATCGACTCCGGCCCCCATGAAGTCTCATGGCATCAGGTCAAACACGGGCAAGGAAACCTCCTGTTGATTACCACATACTGCCCCACCCTCAGCTGATGAATCAGTACTCCTCCATGTTGAGCACCAGTTGGAGGAAGCTCTGAGGGTGGCAAGGATGCAGAATGTACTCTGGGTGGTGGACTTAACTGTCCATCACCAAGAGTGGCTCGGTGGCACGACCACAGACCAAGCTGGCCAAGTCCTAAAGGACATAGCTGCTAGACTGCATCTGCAGCAGGTGGTGAGGGAGCCAACAAGAGGGAAAAACATACTTAACCTCATCCTCACTGACCTGCCTGCCACAGATGCATCTGTCCATGGCATTATCGGTAGGAGTGACCACCGCACAGTCCTTGTGGAGACAACGTCCTGCCTTCACGTTGAGAATACCCTCCATCGTGTTGTACGGCACTACCACCGTGCTAATTGAGATAGATTTTAAACAGACCTAGCAACTCAAGGTTGGGCATCCATGAGGCACTGTAGGCCATCAACAGCAGCAAAATTGTACTCAACCACAATCTGTAACCTCATGGCCCAGTATATCCCCCACTCTACTATTACCAGCAAGCCAGGAGATCAGTCCTGGTTCAATGAGTGTAGGAGAGCATGCCAGGAGCAATACTAGGCATACCCAAAAATGTGTGTTAATCTGGTGAAGCTGCAACACAGGACTATGTACGTGCCAAACAGCATAAACTGCAAGTGATGGGGCTATGCAATTCCAGAACCAACAGATCAGATCTAAGCCCTGCAGTCCTACCACATCCAGTCATGAATGGTGGTGACCAATTAAACAACTCAGTGGAGCAGGAGGCTTCACAAACATCCCCATCCTCAATGATGGAGGAGCCCAGCACATCAGTGCAAAAGATAAGACTGAAGCATTTGCTACAATCTTCAGCCAGAAGTGCCGAGTGGATTATCCATCTCGGTCTCCTCTCAAGGTCCCCAACATCACCGATGCCAGTTTTCAGCCAATTCGATTCACTCCACGTGATACCAAAAATCAGCTAAAGGCTCTGGATACTGCAAAGGCTATGGGCCCTGACAATATTCCAGCAATAGTACTGAAGACTTGTGCTCCAGAACTTGCTGTGCCCCTAGCCAAGCTGTTCCACTCCAGTTACAACACCAGCATCTACCAGCAATGTGGAAAATTGCCCAGGTATGTCCTGTAAACAAAGCATGACAAATTCAACCTGACCAATGCCACCTCATCAGCCTACTCTCAATCATCAGTAAAGCAATGGAAGGGGTCATCAACAGCGCTATTAAGCGGCACTTGCCTAGCAATACTCTGCTCACTGAACCCAGTTTGTGTTCTGCCCAGGTCACTCAGCCTCTAATCTTATGACAGCCTTGGTTCAAACAACGACAAAAGAGCTGAACTCCAGAGGTGAGGTGAGAGTGACTGCCCTTGACATCAAGGCAGCATTTGACTGAGTATAGCATCAAAAAGCCCAAGCAAAACTGGAGTCAATGGGAATCAGGGGGAAAACTCTCCGCTGGTTGGAGTCATACCTAGCATAAAGGAAGGTGGTTGTTGGAGGTCAGTCATCTCAGTTCCTGGACATCACTGCAGGAGTTCCTCTGGATAGTAGACTAGGCCCAGTCATCTTCAGCTGCTTCATCAGTGACCTTCCTTCCTTCATAAGGTCAGAAGTGGGGATGCTCGCTGATGATTGCACAATGTACAGCATGCAACTACCACTCCTCAGGTAGTGAAGCATTCCATGTCTAAATGCAGCAAGACCTGGACAATATCCAGGCTTGGGCTGACAAATGGCAAGTAACATTTGCGCCATAGTAAGTGTTAGACAATGACCATCTCCAACAAGAAAGAATTTAAACAATGGCCCCTTGACATTCAATAGTATTACCATCGCTGAATTCCCCACTATCAACATCCTGGGGGTTACCATTGACCAGAAACTGAATTGGACTAGCCATATAAACACTGTGGTAACAACAGCAGGCCAGAGGCTAGGAATCCTGTGATGAGTAACTCATCTCCTGACTCCCCAAAGCCTGGCACAGGTTAGGGGTGTGATGGAATACTCTCCACTTGCCTGGATGAGTGCAGCTCCTACAACACTCAAGAAGCTTGACACCATCCAGGACAAAGCAGCCCACTTGATTGGCACCACATCCACAAGCATTCACTCCTTCCACCACCGACAAACTGGCAGCAGTGTGTACCATCTACAAGATGCCCTGCAGGAACTTACCAAGGCTCCTTAGGCAACACCTTCCAAACCCACGACTACTACCATCTAAAAGGACAAGGGAAGCAAATACATGGGAACACCACCACCTAGAAGTTCCCCTCCAAGCCACTCACCATCCTGACTTGGAAATATGTCGCCATTCCTTCAGTCGCTGGGTCAAAATCCTGGAACTCCCTCCCTAACAGCACTGTGGGTGTACCCACACCACAGGGACTGCAGCGGTTCAAGAAGACAGCTCACCACCATCTTCTCAAGGGCAATTAGGGATGGACAATAAATGCTGGCCTAGCCAGCGATGCCCACATGCCGTAAATGAATTTTTAAAAAATCTCTATTGGGTCTCCTTTTGCTGTGAGGACGATAATCCAAGCTTCTCCAATCTCTCCACCCAACTGAAGTTCCTCATGCCTCATATTGGAGACCCAATAGAGGTTTTTTAAAAATTCATTTACAGCATATGGGTATCACTGGCTAGACCAGCATTTATTGTCCATCCCTAATTGCCCTTGAGAAGATGATGGTGAGCTGTCTTCTTGAACCGCTGCAGTCCTTGTGGTGTGGGTATACCCACAGTGCTGTTAGGGAGGGAGTTCCAGGATTTTGACCCAGCGACAATGAAGGAAAGGCAATATATTTGCAAGTCAGGATGGTTATCCTGGTTTACCCCCAACTTGCCCTCTCTAGGGCCCCGACATCCATCCTGAAGTATGGTGCCCAGAATTATACACTGTTCCAGCTTGGGCCGAACCATGGGTCTGTGAAGTCTTAGCATGACTTCCTTATTTTTGTTTCCTCTGCCCCTTTTCACAAAGCCAAGTATCCCGTATGCTTTTTAGCTGCTTACTGCACTGCTTTGCCACCTTCAAAAAACTTGTGACTGTGCTGCTGGTGGTCTGCCTGCTCTTGTAGGCGCCCCACCCACTTTTAAAATAGTATCATTTAGATTATACTGCCTCTCCATTTTGTTTCCCCCAAACTGTATCACTTTGCAATTAACTGCATTAAATTGTGTTTGCCTTTTTCACTAGTCCATATCCTCCTTAAGTCTGGTACTACCGTGCTTAGTATTTACTATGTTGCCAAGTTCTGTATCATCCACAAAGTTAAGAATTGTGCCTCTTAAGCCAAAGTCTAGGCCATTTATAAAGCAAGAGAAACAGTCAGTGATCCTAATACTGTCCTCTAGAGGGCCCTAGTGCATGCTCCTCTCCGGTCAGAAAAACATCAGTTCACTTGTACTCTCTGAATGCCATTCCCCAACCAATTACATACCATGGTACAACTGCCCCTTTAGTATTATGTACTGCTATTTTCCAAATAAGCTTGTTACAAAGTATTTTATCAAATGCTTTGAAAGTTCATATATACAACATCTAGTGCACTATCTTGATCTGTGCCTATTCTACTGTACTCTTTGTCTGGCATATGTTATAAACCTCCTTTTTCTGTTTTATTGTTTTATTTCCTTTTTCATCCATGGACATAACAGGTCGAACACGTTAGATCGGAATTGTTATTCTCTAAGTTCAGCTCTTTTAACCACAATCAGAAGCCACCTGCTGTGAGCACTTTGATCTCAATGTACTTATTTGTATTGTGCATTAGGTCTCCAAGGGAGCAGCATTGGTGGTGAGATCCAGTTGATCTCTTGAGTGCCAGTCTTTTTTTTGCTTTGCAACATATCACTAGTGATTGGAAGGCTAAAAGGGAAAAAGTGCTTGTTTTCCCATACGCCATCCTGTCAGCTAACAGTATACAAGAGGCAAAGTCTATATTTCCCACACTTTCCAGGGCCAGATTTTCCTTGCTATAAAAACAGAAAATGCTGGAAAGACTCAGCAGGTTTGGCAGTATGTGTGGAGCGAGAAACAGAGTTAATGTTTTGAATCCATATGACTTCTTCAGAGCTAAAGAGAAGTAGAAATGTCATGGAATTTAATCTGTTTAAGAGAGGGTGGAGCAGGTGAAGCAAAATAGAAGGAGGGGGATAGGTGGGAGCTAAGGAGAAATTTGACAAAGATGTCATGGACACACGACAAAGGGAGTGTTAATGATAGTGTTAGACTAAAGAAGGTGACAAGTGCTCTTGCAGAGCGCTGACCCTTGTTCTGCTATTAACAAATTCTATCTTACCTTTATGCCACTATCAGCACCCACCTATACCTGACCTTCTGTTTTGCTCCACCTACTCCACCCCCTCTTAAACAGTATAAAATCCATCACATTTCTACTTCTCTTTAGCTCTGAAGAAGAGTCATATAGACTCGAAACATTAACTCTGTTTCTCCCTCCACAGATGCTGGCAGACCTGCTGAGTTTTTGCAGCATTTTCTGTTTTTATTTCAGATTTCCAACATCCGCAGTATTTTGCTTTTATCCCAGATTTTCCTTGGTCCTGAGGGCAGCTGTATGGCTACTTCACTCCTGTCATTATCAGTATAAGAACAGCTTCAGCAGTGACAGCTTAGTACTGATATGTGTGTTTTCTTAATTTTCATGTATGCTGTATTCATGATGTTTATACATAAATCTGTGTTCTATCAAGGAGCCCAACACCACAACTGCTGCCTCTCGTGGAAACCCATTTGAACTGATAGTGGCACTGTCTGATCAGGGAATTGCTAGAGGAGAACTCTTCTGGGATGATGGTGATAGCCTGCTGAGTTTTGAAAATGGTGATTATACTGAAATTATCTTCCTAGCAAAAAATGTAAGTATGACTGATTTCAAACACTTCATTATTAGTGTTGATTGTGTAGAATTTAAGCTTGAAACACATCCATATCCTTCCCTGGATTTCATAAAATAGCAGCTGGTATCTCTCTGAATCAACGGGTGCTTTGTTCGTACATGATACTTTAAACCCATGAGGAAGCAAATTTGAATTGCCAGCATAAGCCACATGCAACCAATACAAAAGCTGACTGAATTATTACAAAACAAAATATTGTGGATGATGGAAATCTGAAATAAAACAGAAAATGCTAGAAATATCACATCTGGCTGCATCTGTGTAGAAGGAAACAGTAAACTTTACAGGTTGATGTCCTTTCATCAGAGCCAAATGCACAAACCCTGCAAGTAGCCCTGCAAAATCAACATTAGCAAGAAAAACCCAAATGACTTGCTGCCCAGCCCCTGAGCTGAAAGAAGAACACTTGTGATAGGAGATTCCTTAGGGAATCGCAAGGAGGAAATTAACTTTAAATTAATACAAAACATCCAAGTTAAAGCTAACCCTATAGATTTCCCTCATCCTAACTTGTAATTAAACAGGCATTTTCTGGATATTTCATTTTGGGTTTTTTATTAATGGAAAGGTTAGTGAGTGGTTATAATTATAAAAAAAATTTTCCAAAGTAGTAATCTTGTGTTATTCACACACTTCTACTGGGTTGCAATGCTCCTATTTTATACACTGCTGTAGCTTGAGAAATTGACACAAGTTATGAGATTTGATTGTGTGTGGTAATTTTTCTATCTGTAATTTTCCCCCTCAGAATATGCTGTTCAGTGAGATAATCCATTTGAACAGCCAGATAGATGGCCTTAAACTGGGCAGCGTCTTTGTGTTTGGAGTTCCATCTGCCCCACACAAAGTTTCTGTTAATGGATTCTGGATCACAGACTTCTCCTACAGGACAGACACAAAGGTGAGGTCCTGGCTCTGTCTAAATAGCATTTTAAACATCTTGATAAACACAAATGAAATATGTTTTCAAAATTCAAAAATGTTTGCATATATTTCTCACCCTATGAAATTTGCTTTCTCCCTAAGATGTTGACTCCTTGCTGAGATTTTGTGTCATGGGTTCTGAAACTTCATGATATATTACCCAAGTTACCATCTTTCAATGCATGACCTAAGACAGTGAATTTTGGCAGACTATATACTCATGGGGAAATGACTGTTAAGCTTGACTTCATCCTACACAAGGACCACTGGATAGCAATCCAGAGTGAGAATTGTGGTCATTTTCAATTTCCCAACCATGGGTTGCAGCCCCACACTGCCCTGGCTGGGATAAGCTAACTTGGCTAAAGAAGGAGATGGTGGTGGTAAATCTGAGATCTGCATTGATGAATAATTTGTCTCCTTCAGTGCCTTGCTGACTATTGAAGGGAGTTGAATTCAACTCTATATTAAATCATGCGAAATCTACAAAAAGTATTCTTTTCAAATTTTCCATAATAAGCAAGAATTTTTTAAATTATTCATTCATGGGATGTGGGCTTCGCTGGCTGTGCCAGCATTTATTGCCCATCCCTAGATGCCCTTGAGAAGGTGATGGTGAGCTGCCTTCTTGAACCGCTGCAGTCCATGTGGTGTAGGTACACCCACAATGCTGTTAGAAAGGGAGTTCCAGGATTTTGACCCTACGATAGTGAAGGAACGGCGATATGTTTCCAAGTCAGGATGGTGAGTGACTTGGAGGGGAACTTCCAGGTGCTGGTGTTCCCATGTATCCGCTGCCCTTGTCCTTCTAGATGATAGTGGTCGTGGGTTTCGAAGGTGCTGTCTAAGGATCCTTGGTGAATTCCTGCAGTGCATCTTGTAGATGGTACACACTGCTGCTACTGTGCATCGGTGGACTCATCCAGGCCAGCGGAGAGTAAGTGGAGAGTATTCCATCTCACTCCTGACTTGTGCATTGTAGATGGTGAACAGGCTTTGGGGATTCAGGAGGTGAGTTAACTCGGCACAGGATTCCTAGCCTCTGACCCGCTCTTGTAGCCAGAGTATTTATATGGCTAGTCCTGTTCCGTTTCTGGTCAACAGTAACCCCCCCCAGGATGTTGATAGCAGGGGATTCCGTAATGCTAATACCATTGAACATCAAGGAGCGATGATTAGATTCTCTCTTGTTGGAGATGGTCATTGCCTGGCACTTGTGTGACATGAATGTTACTTTCCACTTGTCAGCCCAAGCCTGGATATTGTCCAGGCCTTGCTGCATTTAGACATGGACTACATTTGGACATGGACTGAATATAGAAGCAGACTTGTTGGTTCTATTCGTGTCATGTATTTGATTTTCCATTTTCCTTTCAGGTGCTCACTTTGCATAATCTGTCCATTCCAATGGGAGAACAGTTTACAATTACTTGGTTTTGAAGAAAGTGAAGCAAAATCTACTTATATCAAGAAAGTCCTCACAGCATGATTGTAAATCAGTGATAAAGTCTAGCAGAAGGTAGAATAAGGGATATTTATGATTGGATTCTGATTGTTAGTTTGGAAAAAATTGCTGTACATCATTTGAAATGGAATTGATGAGAATGATACAGAGAGAATCCTTTGTACTTGAACAGAATTCTGAATGAATCTGTTTGAATATTTTTGGGAGTGGGGGTGAGGGGTGAGGGGTGGTGGCGGTGCTGAAAGGCCAATGCTCTCCTTTGAGATCTGTGACAGCCATAAGTTACTCAGTGAACTATGACAAAAGTGTGGTAAGACCTACTCTGTTTGCTGTCTTCAGCAGTCTCCTTGTTTGATCTATCTTGTACCACTGTTGTCTTGCACAATTAAAAGGATTTCTATTTGTTTTTACCCAGAGTGATGAATCCCTAAATGACTTTGGAAAATGTCAATAGATTTGTGGTATTTTGTTTTTATTGATTTATTACAGCATTGTAATTTTGCTAACTACTGCCATGTATTTATCTTTTCTTGATTTTTGGACCTTAAGAATGTTCCACAGCAGTGTTTATGCAAAAGAATTGACAGGAGTTGATTTTCCATATTCAATTGGCTCAATTTTCCTGAAAGCAGGGAGATTGGTGACAGCTTTACATTCACACTTACCAGTGTTTTTTGCCAGGTTTTTTATGGTCCTTATTTATTTAAGTCAATGGTATTCGAACTGTGCAGATAATAGTATGTTGCATTGAACTTTTTATGCTCTCTATTCGCTGGTGGAGGTATTTTGTTTTAGATTATTTACCGTTTTGAGAAATTATGTTTTTGGGATAATTATAAACAGTAATAACCTACAAACTAATCATGTTCTACATAACAACAGTAACCACTCTTAAAAGTAACTTACATGATAATTTGCGACATTCCTGGGACACAGTATGGCATGTTATAGAACAGAAAATTCCTTCTGTCTGCTAATTTTTGGGAAATAAATCATAACTGATAAGTGGAAGTTGCAGATTTAAAATAATTCACAAAAAACACCATGGAGGAAATGAGAATTCTTTTACTTAGCAAGTTATGATCTGGAATGCATTGCCTGAAAGGGTGGCGGAAGCAGTTAGTGGTAAATTTCAAAAGGGAATTAGATCTCTGCTTAAGAAGGATAAATTTGCAAGGGGAGGGTCCAATTGGTGGCTCTTTCAAAAATCCAGCACAGGCACAATGGGCTGAATGGCCTCCTATCGTATATGATTCTGTGTTAACAGTAACGTGTAATTATTTTGGCATGGACATAACCACTCATTTCGGTTCTGAATGAAAGAGCAATATGCATCCCAAAAAACACTGCTATCGAATTATTATCTTCTCTTTGAAAGCAGAATGCATGCCTTTGTTGGTGCATACAGAGGAAAACTTCACATTTAGGGCTGTTATGTTTGTGCACACTTGGGAACCGCACATCATTTGGAGGGTTCAGATAATGCAGGGAGTTCCATGGGTTTGGAAGAGCCAGGATGACTGCATCTCAGCACCATTCACTACATGAAACAAGGCTTCAAAGGAAAAGGAAGAATATCTCCCTGATATTATGGGGAGGTAGGAAGCATTATAGCAGTTTTTGAAACCTCTTGATCAGCACCTTGGTTTGAAGAGGATTTCTGTTTACTGTATGGGATTGCTTCCTGACTGAGTTCATGGTTCACATTGGCAGAAAGGGGCTCCATGGTGAGTTCCAAACTAGAATAGCAGGAGGGTATGAGGTGAATAGCAAAGCAGCATTTTTCCTTACTCCAATCTATATTGTGGAGAGGAAAGCATTTTACATTTACCGTACAATCCTTTCCCATAAATTGCTATATGAAAGCAGTTGCAAATTTTTAATGGCATAACAAAAACTCCAAATGTACTTTTACCATAAGTGTTTGTTAAAAATTTCGTGTAAATACAATGAACTTTGAAAGACTTGTGTTTTTTGGTGAATTCTGAGCATTACAATATGAAAATAAATGGATATTTTAATATTGGAGCAGGTATTCAAAATTACACCAATTGAGTTCAATTATTTTTTCCTTGTATTTTGCTTTTAAATAAATTTGAAGTACAAAACTGGCTCTGTTCTTTCTTTCAGCAAAATTCCACAAATCAGTCAATGTCAGATGCCCTGTTACTTTTCTTTAGCAGCTGTTTGACTGCATCATCTCATCCTATATCAGTCTATCCCTTCTAACATTTTTTGACCTGTCTGCAGCCTTTGATACTGTTGACCATACCATCCTCCTCCAAATTACATCTGTCATCATTCAAATGGGTGGCACCCCACTCAGCTGGTTCTGTTCTTTTCGGTCATGGGCAAAGCATCATCTGTAGTCGTTTCTCTTCCTGATCCCAAAAACATTACCACTAATCTTCCCCCAAGGATCTATCATTGGCCTCCAACTATTTTTCATCTGCATGCTATCTCTCAGTGACATCATCCAAAAGCACAGTATTAGTTTCCACATATATGCTGACAACGCCTAGCTCTCCCCTCTGCTGAATCTAATTTATCAGACAGCTTGTCCATCATCCAGTAATGGGTAAGCAGAAATTTCCTCCAGTTAATTATTGGGAAGATGGAAGCTGTCATGAAGAGATATTAATGTCTATAATGTTATTGGAATTTTTTTTTAAAAATAGAATTCTAGTGGGGTCTGTGTCTTTGTACATGTCTGTGTGTGTCTTAATTGGATTAAAGCCAGCTAGTCTGGGTGTTTTGATGTATAGTAGTTTTGAGATGTTAATTATGTAAACACAAGGAGGATGGAAGATAAATTTGCATTTGTTAAAAGAAATCATTCAAGACTGCGAGTGAAATCTTACACCTCGCTAGAAGATGCCAAGCAATGTGTTTATTTTTTTCACTTACTAATAAAATTGGTGGGATGAAAGGATGTTATTGTTAGAAGAGGTAAAGTTAAAAGCCTCGTGATACAATGGAAAATTTACATTCAAAGAGAAAGATATGTATAAAGGAGAAAAGAGATTTTGGGTAAGGTAGAGGCATTTTAAGATCCAACAAGTATGAGAAGCCTCCAGCCTGTAAGCTTCAAACTGCTGTCTGCAAGGACCCAGAGCTCAAAGAAACTCATTTTGAATGTGACTGCCCAGGGTGTGCTTTGCCAGGTGTCTCTTTAAATCTATGAGATTTACTGTTGCCTTCATGGTGGTATAACTGAGAGTCAGATTAAGTTGGGGACTTTGTAGTTATTACAGTAGTAATCTTGTAGACATATGTATGTGCTTACAATCTTCCTTGTATTAATAAATGTTTAGTTTTATAAAAAAAAACACGAGACTCAGTGGTCTTATTACCACTGAATTCAAAGCCTGCATCTCGAAACGTACAAATTGCAACAATGGGTTATGGCAGTTGTTTCAAGTTTCCCTCTGGGATTTGAACAACTCAACCTTTACAATCGGCTGTGTCATAATAGAAGCCATTGGCCGCAATTTTCCGGCCCCGTCGCGGGCGGGACCCCCCGCAAGTGAGGCAGTGCCCCCGCCAGAAATCCATTGACTTGCAGCAGGACCGGAAGATCCCAGCAGCGGTGAGTGCGAAAAACACACCCATTGTCTTCAATCTCCAAGACAAACTCCAGTCCCTAGCCACTTGGTCCATCGCTATCCCTGGCAACACTCTCAGGCTAACTAGACTGTTCACAACCTTGCTGTTATCACCATGACTGCCTACTTCCACCTCCGTAGCATCATCCAAATTTGTCGCTGTCTCAGTTCATCTGCCAATTAAACCCTCATCTATGCCTTTGTTACATATAAACTTGACTTTTCCAATGCACACTTGGACAGTCTTCCACCTTCTATTCTCTGTAAACTTGAGGTCATCTAAAATTCTGCTCACAACAAAAACAGAAACAGAAATACCTGGAAAAACTCAGCAGGTCTGGCAGCATCGGCGGAGAAGAGCACAGTTGACGTTTCGAGTCCTCATGACCCTTCAACAGAACTAAGTAAAAATAGGAAAGGGGTGAAATAAGCTGGTTTAAGGGGGTGGGGTGTTGTTGGGACAAGAAGCCAGTAATAGGTGCAGATAACCAAAAGATGTCACAGACAAAAGGACAAAGAGGTGTTGAAGGTGGTGATATTATCTAAAGGAATGTGCTAATTAAGAGTAGAAAGCATGACAGACAAGGTACAGATAGCTCTAGTGGGGGTGGGGTGAAGGAATACTAAAAAGGCTAAATGGTAGAGATAAACAATGGTGGAAATACATTTAAAAATAATGGAAATAGGTGGGAAAAGAAAAATCTATGTAAATTATTGGAAAAACAAAAAGGAGGGGGAAGAAACGGAAAGGGGGTGGGGACGGAGGAGAGAGTTCATGATCTAAAGTTGTTGAACTCAATTTTCAGTCCGGAAGGCTGTAAAGTGCCTAGTCGGAAGATGAGGTGCTGTTCCTCCAGTTTGCATTGAGCTTCACTGGAACATTGCAGCAGACCAAGGACAGACATGTGGGCATGAGAGCAGGGTGGAGTGTTGAAATTGCAAGCAACAGGGAGGTCTGAGTAATGCTTGCGGACAGACCAAAGGTGTTCCGTAAAGCGGTCACCCAGTCTGCGTTTGGTCTCTCCAATGTAGAGGAAACCGCATTGGGAGCAACGAATGCAGTAGACTAAGTTGAGGGAAGTGCAAGTGAAATGCTGCTTCACTTGAAAGGAGTGTTTGGGCCCTTGGACGGTGAGAAGAGAGGAAGTGACGGGGCAGGTGTTGCATCTTCTGCAGTTGCATGGGAAGGTGCAGTGGGAGGGGGTTGAGGAGTAGGGGGTGATGGAGGAGTGGACCAGGGTGTCCCGGAGGGAACGATCCCTACGGAATGCCGCTGGGGGGGTGAAGGGAAGATGTGTTTGGTGGTGACATCATGCTGGAGTTGGCAGAAATGGCGGAGGATGATCCTTGGAATGCGGAGGCTGATGGGGTGATAAGTGAGGACAAGGGGGACCCTATCATGTTTCTGGGAGGGAGGAGAAGGCGTGAGGGTGGATGAGCAGGAGATGGGCCAGACACAGTTGAGGGCCCTGTCAACCACCGTGGGTGGAAAACCTCAGTTAAGGAAGACATGTCAGAGGAATTGTTTTTGAAAGTGGCATCATCAAAACAGATGCGACAGAGGCGAAGGAACTGAGAGAATGGGATGGAGTCCTTACAGGAAGCGGGGTGTGAGGAGCTGTAGTCGAGGTAGCTGTGGGAGTCGGTAGGCTTGTAATAGATATTGGTGGACAGTCTATCACCAGAAATTGAGACAGAGAGGTCAAGGAAGGGAAGGGAAGTGTCAAAGATGGCCCATGTGAAAATGATGGAGGGGTGGAGATTGGAAGCAAAATTAATACATTTTTCCAGGTCCCGACGAGAGCATGAAGCAGCACCGAAGTAATTATCAACGTACCAGAGAAAGAGTTGTGGGAGGGGGCCAGAGTAGGACTGGAACAAGCAATGTTCCATATACCCCATAAAGAGACAGGCATTCTGCTCCCATGTTCTAACTCACACTGTCCCTTTCCACCTTATACTTGGTTATGTGGCTTGGCGTCAAATTTTATTTTTTAACACTCCCGCGAGGCACCTTGAGACATTATATTCCATTAAATGTTTTAAATAAATACAAGTCATTTCTATTAATCCTTGTTCCTTATTAGAATACACAGAGAAGTCTGTTGTTGGATTATAGAGCTTTTGAAACATAAGAAGGATTTTTATTATGATTTGGCATTGTGCTATCTTATCACCATTTCTATTTATTGCCCAGCTGAATGATAGTATCTGTCAATATTTTATGTAGTGTACAAACAGTCAATCTTTAATTTAGCTTATTTTTCTCAAATATTGATATAATCTAACTGGGCTTTGCACCATGTTCTGCTGAGAGAATGGCTTTTTTGCAGACCTCCAGCAATAATGGTCCTAAACTAGGTGATGGTAAGTGTGCAAGAGTAGCCTAATGACAACGTGACTTCATGTGAGCTTGAGTATTGCTGAAAAAAGAGACATGTCGAAGTTTTTCGTCTTGCACTCATCAGGCCAATAGAAGGGGAAGGCAACAATTTATACTGTATGAGAAGAGAGTGCTAATTGGTTGGCAAGTTTGCACTATATATCATGCAAACTCATGAACGGGCCTAACGCCATCACTTTCAGCCCTGAAAAGTGCCCAGACTACCTCAGATTACCCTGGAAAGGCAAAGGCATCTCAAGACTTTGAGCAACAGGTGAAGCTAGCTGTTTTACACTGCTACCATGCAGTAGCAATGCGAGTGGTATTTGCTACTAACAGGATCTGCCGTCAAGCGAAAAAGACGTTCTGCCTATCACGCAAATGAGTAATAAGGTATATGAATTTCAGTGCCAGTGTGATGCTAGGTATGTAGGCTGTAAATCCCAAAGACTGGTGGATTGTATCAAACAGTATGTCCCAGCCACTCTTCACAACGATCAAGGTATAGACCCTACCCTACCCAACCAGCCTATGCGTGCAAAACTCAAAACACAATGTCCAACATTAGATGTGATTCTGCGGTTGGACAACATTTTCTAAATAATCCTCAGTGTGTTAAGAATTATGCTGACAATCAATTTAAGATTGTCAGCCAAGCTCGCAGTATGGCGCATTTGCGTGTAATGGAAAATACATATATTAACACACGGGGCCCTGTTCTTTGCAGATAGTAAGAACATGTACACACATTCTGCCTGTTTCTACTAAACAAATAAGTGACAGCCATTCACTGGTTCATTCCTCAGGACAGTGCCTTCACTAATCAGTGTTAAGCTGTCTGGTTTAAATTTCAAACAGTTCTTGGCAGTTAATTGTCAGTAACCATCAACTGGTGCATTCTCCATGGCAACACCTCTACCAATCAGAGTCCACATGTCAACCAATCAGAACTCTCTTCTCATACAGTATATGTTGTTGTTTTCTCCTTTTATTGATATTCTTGCAAAGTGCCCTGATGAGTGCAAGATGAAAAGCTTCAACACACCTTTTTTTTCAGCAATACTCAAGCTCTGTACTAGCAAATGAAAATTCAAGTCAATTATTCCTTCCATCACCAGTAGATGCCCACTAGCTTGAGCAGGATCTCAGCAGGGTGGAAGATGATTCTACTCCATGGTTTTGTGCTTGCTATTAGAATGCTTGCTCCACTATGCTGCCTATTAGCAGTTACATCTTGAACCAGTGTTCAACTAATCAGAGTACCATATTTCTCTCAATTACGATAAAATACCTTATAAAGTTGTCAGTGATCTTTTGTCCCTTTGTTGTAAACCTAAATCTCTCAGCATTCATTTTTGACCTTGGTTCCCTTTTTTGGACCATAAGTGTATTGCCCCCAGGCCTCTGCTAGTACTGCAATAATTCATATCAGTGCAATGCTCAGTACCTAATGGGCCTGAGAAATTATAACTGGTGGGGAAACAGGAATATCTTCCTAAACTGGTGGAGTGGAGGAAGTGAAGAATAAGGAGTAATACAGTGAGAGGAACAGAGATCACTCATATGGAGTGAAACAAAATCATGAAAATAATGTTAAAAAGCTAGGTTTCTGTACTCTGACAAATGCATGCCTAGGAGCAATACAATTTTTAAATTCTCTCCTTAAATGGTTTCTTTGACAAGAGTTTTACCTCCCTGCATAAGTTTGGGATGAATGAGGCCTCACTCAATTCTCTAACACTAACCAGTTTCAAGCAAAATTTACTAGCCTACAATTAGTTTACATTTAAGCTGCTGAGTGAGTCAATTGACTTGCCAAATCATCAAGGACGACACCAGAGCACAAGTCGTGCACTGGGCACTATTTATTGATTACAAATCGCAAGTTGGGTACACGATCACTTATTAGACATCAGAGTTACATAGCATTGAGCAGCAAATCATTAATTAATGGTGTTACTTAAACAAAAAAGCAACACAGACAATTCAGTGCACCACTATGAATTAGAATTAATGCTGTCAGTGCTGAATATTAATAATAGCAGTGATCAGATAAGTTAATAGCTTTCAATAGTCAATCTATTCAGAGCTTGCATGACCTCATCCGCATGAGTGGACTGTTTAAATTAATATCCTTTCTTCCTCCTGATGCAGGTATTAGCTTCTGGAGTGTTAAGTCAATCAACCCTTTTACAGCCAAGTTATCCGTTTCACTTGGATCTTCAGTTCCTACGGAACCTGCTTTATACAGGAGTGATGATATCTAAGCTGGCTTTTCCTCTCGTCTTTTGTACTACTCGCAGTTAAGTGGTACTCTTAGACTGCATATCATGGTTAATGTGGCCACAATTTAGCTTTGAACACCCCAACTCTGACACCCTGTCCTTAAAAGCACCTCTTACTGTTAAGAATACCTCCTATATAAGTCTTCTGATTAACACAAAGAGATTAAGAAAGACTGATACTTTTACTGCGTCTGAATAACTTCTGTTTCAGAAGAATTTCCCATTTTTTGTGTCAACCATCTCCAACAAGTTATTACTTAAAGCACACATCTCCAAATTTGTTGAGTCTACACCCAATCCTATGCCATCCCCTACCCACCCATCCTTACAGCCTTATTTTTAACAGGAACCCTCATAAATATGAAGACTTGTGACCTAATTAGTATCACAATGTGCTGCTTCCCAGGATTTGAACCAGAGATAATGAATTTATGATTTAATTGGTCAAAGGCCTGCATTAACTATTCACTTTCCAGTTGTCATTTGAAAGCCTCGACTTCATATTCTATGGCCGTTTTCAGGCAGCTTACATAGTTTTTCTCTTGAATCTCAAAGGCAACCTTGGGGTCATGTTCAAGGCACTGTTAATGAAATAAGGATAGCGATTTTGAAGTTCATTCCCTGGAATATTGAGAGCCAGTACAGCTTGGCAAAGCTGTGTGTGGGACTTTGTGCAGGAGAAGTCTAAAGCTGCAGATATGAATAGAATAGCAATAGAAATATTGCCAATAATGAAATGTGCATTATTGATTCAGTAGCTGTTAAAGGAGGCTGTAGCATAAGAGTGCAGTGATCCAAAAGTTGAAGAAGACCTTTTTTAAAATGAATCAGATGACAGGAAACAGTTCTGCGTGGAATTAAATAATGCGCTTATCAATGGATTCATCCAGGGTAGGCAGCTGGAGAGATCAATGGAATCAGAGCCAGGGACACATCGAAACAAATGAAAATTGAAAAGTTGACTTTGGCTTGTGTTGAGCTGAGGGAAGTTTTTACCTATCCAGGGCAGTGGACATCATCTCTGGAGTTCATGGTGGCAGCAGAGAAGTAGAGATAGGCGTCATCAGATAGGTGGAAACTGTCTCTTCAATGTGCCTGCGGATAATGTTGCTGATGGGTGGCATGTAAAAATAAGGTGAAGAGGACAAGGATGAAAATTCTGCACGCATGGAAAAATGAACTATCTGAGTAAATGCAATGGCTGCATTGGATGGATGGGAATGGAACTGCAAAAAAGCAGTCAAGCAGGAGTGTCTTTGACAGTGACTAAGGCAGAGAAATTAGAAGTTTTGGTGATGTGGGTACATAGTTTGGTGTTAGGAAAGGCAGATTAGAAATATAGCAGTAATTCAATGCAAGATATGTGAGTGGAAAGCTGTGTAAGCGATATCCTGAGAACAGTTCCTTGATTTGATGCTCCCAGTAGGAAACTGGACTCTCAGGAAGCAAACCAGGGAATTAATTGAAGAATGTGGTAGCTTTATTTCCAATCAACACTCCTTTCAAGCACTGCCACTGTGGTGAGCGTGGGATTTAATTAATTAACCTTTACCAGACTGTATGGTAAATCATGGAAAGTCCAAGCTCCACTAACACTGAAGGTTCAGGATGGGTGGGAGGGAACCCATTGTGATAATTTTTCTGAAAAACGTTAGGATTGCTTTATATCAAATGGAGCTTTTGTAACTGGAATATGAGAGGGGATTGAGGAATGCGAAAGAGCGACAAGAGAAGGAATGAGAGTGCAATTCAGATTTCAAATAGCTAGAAACAACCTGTCATAAATCTCTGATAGGCTTAAATTCAATCGTATTTGCTTGTGTACCTGTAAATGCCTGAGAATATTTTTTATCAATATACATACGTTTTCCAGGAACATTGAAAAGTTGGCCACTTCTGACGTTTGGCCTTTCTAATTAAGGTAGATTGCAACAAGTGTCTTAAAGGAAGAGAGGCACAGAGGTTTGGGGAGGGCACTTCAGAGAGGCCTAGGTAGCTGAAGGCTTGGCTACGAATGGTGTGGGAAATAAACATTATGTAAGAATTTGCGCATGGTCACTGAATTTGATCCTGGAAAAATCACTACTGCTCCCACAACACTTTGGATGAAAACATAATTTCACTTTAAAGTTTTTAGCATACATTGAATAGAACTATTCTCCAAGTCACTAAGAACAATACCACAGGAGAGCTGCCAGTATTTTACAATACATGTGAAAATATGGAAATATTAGATTTTTCTTGTTGTTCAACTTTAATTTCCAATTCTATTTTATTTCCAGAACTGGTTGCTGCTACAGAAGTAATAAATCTGCCATACTTGCAATAGATATCTCTGCTTCCATATCCATTGACACACTTCCCCTGGTTTTCCGATACTGGTAAAAACGTGCCAGACTTATGCAACAGCTTCTCAGAGGGTGGGCCATGCTGTGTTTTTCAATGGAACCATCTCGTCCAATTTCAATAAACTATTAGAACCTGAAAATTTGTCCTGCAGTACATTGAAGTGAGAAGTGTGCGTCCACAGAGGCTGTGTTTGAAAGACTGCAGCATTCCACTAAAGGGAAAGTTGACCAATTGTTCACAATCATATGGTGGAGATGTCAGTATTCCTCCTTTTGATGCTGAACAGCTGAATGTCCTTCTACACAAGGTATGTCAAATGAGAGTATGCTTATTTGGTGTTAAATGCCAATTTGCAATAAAAAGCAAGGGTAACGGAGGTTGACCCAACATAGTCTGTGCGTCACCCAGATAACTCATATCTGAGATCAATAGAGGAAAGAGCATGCTGGCATTAGGAAGAAGGTAAAGCTAATAACTCAATCATGCTTGCATTTCTTTTGGAGCCCACTAACAATGGCATATACCTAAGGAACAGACAGTGTTGATTCAGTATGATGATGCCAGGAATGTGAAACTATTTTTATGAGATACCGGGACTATTTCCACTTCAACAAAAAGGGCTAAAAGAAAATATAATACAAGTTTTTAATGTTGTAAATCATTTCATTGGATGGGGAGAAGTGAGGGCGATTTCTTCTGTCTGGGGAGTCAATGAGCAGAGGTCATCAATTTAAAAGTATAACAGAGCAAGGAGGGAAATTTAGAAATTTCTTTAATTGGGATTGTTGGAACATGGAATGTTATGTCACAGGAAGCATCTCTGACACAGACCATCACATCCCAGATGTTTGAACATTTAACCAGTAGCCCCTGCTTCCTGTCTGTCTTTTATCCATCTCCAAAGTGGTGCAGACCTATATTTCACACGAAGATATGAAAAATATTAATGCACCCGTTGCATATAAAATAACAAATGATAAAAGTTGGTCCAAGGTATCTGTTATACTTTTTTCAGCACCTGGTCAGAATGTGGGCCATGTATTGGGCTCCAAGATGTCCTGCCATGGAATTGTGGCATTGAGGCTTTCTGCATCTGATAATTCATGCCATTCCTTCTGCTGTTGAATAGGTACTCAAAGCATAATTTTTGTGAACACATTTTAAAAAGAATTTAAACATTTTTTTCACTCTTGGACAGAAGCTACCTATCATCTCATTTGATATCTTGGTTAAAAAAATCTTAGTAGTCTGACTTAAATGTTTAACCTTTATGTTGATTGGTTAATAATGGTAATGATTGAGCTAATCATGTAGATTGAAGGTTTCATTATTTTGAAGTCTCTTTTGTGCAAGCTCTGAAAATATCATGAAGGAATCAGGTACGGCAATGCAACAGGTGAAACTAATTGGGAATGACTCATCTGAGAGGACAGAGATCAGAAAAGATTTGTTTGCACATGGCTGGAGAGAGTCATGGAGTCATTTCACTTACACAAAGGAATATGGCTAGGAAACACAATAGGTTTGATTTACTACTGAGATCAATTCTCAAAGCACCTTGAGACTGGTAACAAGAGATACAAAGCTGGAAATGAAAGATGCAAATTTGGAGCAAAAGATGATCCAGAGTAAGAGACCTTGGTTACTATAAGCCATCATTTATGCTGCATTTAAGACATTTACTGTCCAATTTTTTAAATGGGCAGCTTGGAAACTATCTTCTGAGAATTAGCTAAATACATTTTGGTGGCCTGAAATTCCTTTATGTTACAATATCTGTGAAGTGCATATTCTGTGAAATTTGAACTCTTGTGACATATTTATGTTACAATATCTGTGAAGTGTGCATATTCTATGTAATTTTTAATTCAAATCTGTTCCTATTAACCCAAGACGATTTCTTTCTTTTTACAATCATGTTATGTAATATTTTGACACCTTTATAATAATTACTGCACAAAATTAATATTTTCCACTCATATTAACATCCTGCAGAGCTGTCTTAGAAAGTTTAAAATGGGAGAGCTTCAACACTGTTTCCTAGCAACCGAATCAATCTGAAACCATAGCAATAGAACGTTTCAGCAGGATGCACAGCCAAGTCCAATCCTGTGCAAATCCCTGCTGTATATACTGTTTCTCTGTCTTTTTCTTACCTTTAGTTTTGCATTGATACAAAGCTGATAATTGCAAATGCTATTAGTATATAAGCAATTCCCCTTTAAATCCTAAAACATTGGCAAGACTTGTGTACAGCATCTTTAACACATTTTGTATTTACTTAAGGTATTGATCTTGATGCTGTCATGTTCAGAATGAGGTTCTGCCTTCTTTTGAGAAGGCAACCAAGTAGCATGTCCTTGAAAGACCATAACAGCTATAAGGTCCTAAGACTGTGAAAGGAAGTGGGGGTGGGGGCCATAATTGTGTTTCTTTTTCTGAGAAAGTCCTTGTCCAATGTTTATTGACCAATTGCATGACTAAACAAAGTAGTTCAAAAACTATTGTTCTCTGCACAAATCTTCATTAATTTATCTGACTAAATTTATATACATGGTGTCCTGTAGCAAGTTCCTTCCTAAATCTTGAGAAATATCCATACTTACTTCCTGGTGGATATATAAACTGTTACCAAATTCACGCTTTTGTCTTTGGAGAATACCTCAATCACATTGTTTTATGAAGTCAAATTAAATGTAGCTTGCATGTCTGCAGTAGTCTATTGAATAAAGCTGATAAGACTGTACCTGACAAGATAAATAGTCTTTTTTTAAATTTTTTATACATTTTTATATACTTCAACTCCTATTGTAGAAACACAGAAAATAGGAGCAGAAGTAGGTCATTCGGCCCTTCAAGCCTGTTCCGCCATTCAATATGATCATGGCTGATCCTCTATCTCAACGCCATACTCCCGCGCTCTCGCCATACCGCTTGACGCCTTTAGCGTCCAGCAATCTATCTATTTCCTTCTTAAATATATTTTGTGACTTGAACTCCGCAGCCCTCTGTGGTAGAAAATTCCAAAGGTTCACCACCCTCTGAGTGAAGATGTTTCTCCTCATCTCAGTCCTAAATTGCCCACCCCGTATCCTGAGGCTGTGATCCCTTGTTCTGGACCACCCCAGCCAGAGGAAATATCATCCCTGCATCCAGTCTGTCCACCCCTGTCAGAATTTTATATGTTTCAATGAGATCTCCTCTCATTCTTCTAAACTCTAGTGAATACAGGCCTAGTTGGCCCAATCTCTCCTCATATGACAATCTTGCCATCCCAGGCATCAGTCTGGCGAACCTTCGTTGCACTCCTTCAATGGCAAGTATATCCTTTCTTAGGTAAGGAGACTAAAACTGCACACAATACTCCAGGTGTACAGCTGTAGTAAGACATCCTTTCTCTTGTACTCAAGTCCTTGCGCAATGAAGGCCAAGATACCATTTGCCTTCTTAATTGCTTGCTGCACCTGCACGCTTGCTTTCAGTGATTTTCTGGATGTAGTGTTGTTATGAAATGTATTCGTGGTATTAATACTCATACATTATAGGAATAATACCACATATAAAAAGCTTGCCAATATATAGTGTCTATTATATCCTCATAACACAACGTATTATTGTTTTTGAAGTGTAATCATTGTCTCTATCCAGGCAAATACAGTAGGCTGTCTGCACACAGTGAGATCCCACAAACAATAACAAGATGAATGGCCAGCTAATCTGCCTTTATTGTTGATTGAGGAATGAAGAAACGCTATGGATCTTTTACATCTACCTCAAAAGGGAGATGGGGCTTTGGTTTAGTATCATATCTGAAAGACAGCGCTTCCAACGATGCAAGAGTCCTAAGGTACTGAAGCATTATCTTAGATTATATGTTCAAGTCCAAACTGAAGCTTGAACCACAACTCTCTTTCTCAGGCAAAAGGGCTACTACTGAGCCAAACTGACAGTTTAATTGTTGCACAATGGCAATTCATCACCTCAAATTGCTCCCACTTCCTGTGGCACATCATAACCACAAACATTTTACCGGGTTTTATGCAACTTCTAATAATCTCCTCAAGTGAAACCTGGATTTGCAAGAACAGGCTGAGCAGTTGGGAGAGACAAGTGCTGTTAAGTCTATTTCAATTACTGTCAATAATAGTAATTAATAGTTAATAACAGTTACTATAATACTTAATAATCTACAAATGTCTGCCTTCAATACTGTGTACCTTATTATTTTGAGGAGAAAACTATAATAATGCCCATTCTCTAACAATTAGAGGCTACAGTGTCACCACTGGTGGGAGGGTGTAAATTGGAGCATTAAGTTGTATAGTGTCATGACGCTGTGCCACGTGCAGTGTGGAATATTAATTAGTTAGTTTCATCGGTTGGTGGAATGCCTTGGATCGTTTTTTAAAAGTAAAGAAATAGTTAGAACTGCAAAGACACTGTTTTAAAATGGCTACAGAAGTCACCTGACCTACAAATTAGCCAAGCTTGTAGAAGCCTCTGATGTGGTTTACCAGGAGACATGTGTGGGCAGTTCCACACTTGCCATTGCTTGAACTCTGCAAAACACAAGGACAATAGGCCACCAGACTGCCTGACTCCAGAAACTACCAGGAACAAAGAAGGACTAATGAAGCACATTATGCAAGGAGAGTGCTAAGGACACCTTATCTGTTTTGATCACACCTTGAAAGCTTTGACAATGGGAGATCAAAGCTTCTTTGTAAATATGGATTGCTCTCCATTGTGTGCCAATAGCCAGCTGTCACATGATTGGAACCCCACTTGTGAAAAGCTAAGATGATAAGGTTGTCTGTTTGTTACAGCAAAAGAAGAAGAATGCAGAATGTGACACCACCTCTCTCTCTCTCTCTCTCCCTACTGTTCTCAAGTTTGGGGCCCTATCTTTGTTACATTTTGGAATACATCACAGAGATAGTGAATGTGATCAAAAGGAACTTCAACTGTAATAGCATCCACTTTGGAAAAAGATGGATTATGGTTTAAAAAATATTGTCTTCAGTAAAACAACCAGCTTACATTAGTTGTGACACAACTGGAATTTTAAGACTACAAAAGGAACATCGGAAAGTATATATTTTTTCTTACGTGCTTTAACTCTTATCAATTCCACCTCTTCCACCATATAACTTGTTCTGTTTTGCATGAGTGTGTGTGACAGTGAGAGAGTGTGTGTGTGTTAGAGAGAGAGAGTATGTCTGTGTGTGTGAGAGAGAAAGAGATTCGGGATGTGTTTTTACCTTTTTAAAAGTCTTTACTTTTACCTCTAAGTTTTTAACAATAAAACTAACTCTACTTGAAAACTCAAGAAATCTGGCTGGCTTGTTTTTTCATGTAACTTTACAGTCGAGTACATACTAAATTGAAAAAAGCACAACCTTTTAAAAAAATTCGAATTCTGCTATAACCAACCTCAGGAGTGCAAAAGAGCAATTTATTCACTCCTCCAGACTTGGTCATAACAATAAGCAGTTACATTATAAGTACGGGTATAGAAATTCATCATCACAAAAAGTGTGGCAAAATGCAATGACTGGAAGGAAGAAAGTGAACTGGAAGTATGCACAAATATAATTTTTCAGTTGAATTATTATAGATCTTCCAGCTAAATGCCTGATGAATAATGATTAAGAAAAAAGCATAAGCATCTGGGACCAGCTGTCACAGTGGGTTTAAATGGCCCTTTCAACTCTGGGACCCAATGTTCAAATCTCTACCTCCTCAATACATGTAAATATAAACACATTGTCTGTAAGGGTCCTGTGTGAAATTAGTATGAGAGTTCCTAAAAATGTTTCCAGTAGATTCACCAGATTAAACCAGTTTATATTGGCAACCTTACTGACATAGAGTATAAGGAAATCATGCAAGAAATAGAATATTCACACTGGTGCAGAAAGGTTTGCTTGTGTGTGGTACAAGTGAAGGATGGGGAATGAGATGTTTAAGGACACATTGTTGGAGTTCCATTTGTCATCACTGACATCACTTGCCACAAAAACAATAGGTCAAAACCTGAACTTGGTATTGGAGCATAAAGCAACAGGCAAGTGTGTTTTCAGTTCAATTTTGCTAACTAGAGTAGTCTTTAATTGAGTGGTTGCATAACACTATTAGTTAAAGGTAGAGAAAGTAGGAAAGGCATCTCAAATGTTTATAAATATGTTTTAAAAATTCTGTATTTTTCTCTTACCTTTGTCACTCTCCTTGTAGTAACATATGCAAGAGCCCAGTGAACTTGCAACACATTATTTAAACGTATTATACAAGCACCTTTTGTTTAGTCCTGTGAATATTTAACAATTTCAATGCTTTTTTTTTAAATGACAATTTAAGTCCGTACTCGAAACGTCAAGTGTATCCCTCTCCACAGATGCTGTCAGACCTGCTGAGTTTTTCCAGGTATTTTTGTTTTTGTTCTAGATTTCCAGCATTCGCAGTATTTTGCTTTTACCTTAATGAATAACAGTATTGTGTGAGCGACAGTGCAGAGCAAATCTTAATGAAAGATTGTTTTTTGTTTCAGATGAAAGGCGAGACTGAGAGTAGAGCAGGAGAAAAGGGCAAGGCTGGGTGGAGAGTGAGAGAAAAGGGTGGGTGGGGAGCAGAGCATTGAAAAAAGCAAGACCAAAAAGGGTGAAGGGGAGAAGGGTGAGGTTGAGAGGCGAGTGGGAAGAAAGAACAAGGTCGAGAGGGAAGGGTAGTCTGTGAGTAGCACATTAAAAAAAAATCACTAAATTACGTTACAGCATGAGGGAGGTCACTGGGTTAAGTTACAGGTAAATATTTAATTTAACCTACCTATAAATTCAATTTGATCAAATAATTAATTTTAGAAATGAATAAAAATAAGCTAAAACAAAAACAAAAATACCTGGAAAAACTCAGCAGGTCTGGCAGCATCTGCGGAGAGGAACACAGTTAACGTTTCGAGTCCGAAAAATAAGCTAAGTTGATTAAATAAATAAACTTTAATTAATGAAACAAATAAAACAAGGTTAAATAGAGATAGGGTAATGTAGCTGGTGTCACAACTTCAGAACATGGGAGTTTGTTGAGAGTATCACTATCCAGAATGCCCATACCTGTAGAAACTGCCTTCAATTTGAGGAGCTTCAGCTCAGATGCATTGGCTGGAGTTTAAGGTGCAGACAATGCAGGACATGAGGGAGGGGATAGAGTTATCTGGACACTTTGATCCAGGAGGCAGATTCCTTTAGATTCGGAAGTAGTCCAGACTTGAGCAGGAGAGATTGCAAATATATCTCAGTATGCCATCTATCGGAGCATCCGTGAGATCACAGTGGGTTTTTACTACAGAAGTGGAGAGAACATCTTAGGAACAAAGGAACAGGAGTAGGCCATTTAGCCCCTCAAGTCTGTTGCATAATTCAATGAAAGCATGGCTGATTTGTGATCTAAGTCCATTTACCCGCTTTTTCCCCATATCCTTCAATACCTTTGGTTAACAAAAATGATCAATCTCAGACTTAAAATTGACAATTGATCTAGCATCAGTTGTCATTTGCAGACGGGAGTTCCAAACTTCTGCCACTCTTTGCATGTAGAAGTGTTTCCTAATTTCACTCCTGAAAGGTCTGACTCTAATGTTTAGACTGTGCACCCTAGTCCTGGGGCTGAATTTTCCCCCCGTCGGTGGGGGGAAGTTGATGGGCGGGCGCGTATGGGCGTGGTTCCGATCGGCGCCCCCGATCGGAGGCGGACCACCATTTTACGTGGGCGGGCCAATTAAGACCCACCCAGCGTGACATCTGCATGGAAGCGCAATGCGCTCCCTGTGTGGGCAGGGGGAAGAGTCCCAAAATCGAGAGTGCGCTCTTTCACGCATGCGCACGAAATAGCGCACTCATCCTCCTGAGACTAAGTGCTGCCTCAGGGAGATCAGTTGTACATGTAAAAACAGCAAAAATAGAAAAATAAAATTTCCCTTACATGTCTCCTCATGTGACAATGAGTTGGGACATGTCCATAATTTTTACAAAATCTTTATTAAAATTTTTTAAAGCCTACATGAAACCTCATCCCGCCCGTGGATGAGCTTTCATGTTTTTTCTAATTCCCGCCAGGGCTCCTGACCTTCCCACCAACCTTAAGGTTGGACGGGCAGGTCCTTTAATTACTTAATTGACCCTGTCAATGGCCTCAGTTGGCCATTGACAGGTCAGCGGGCGCACAGCTGATCTGGCTGTGCTCCTGCCTTCCTGAAAATTTAAATCAGGCATGGTGACGTCGGGATTTCCCCCTGTCGTCACCGCGCGTCATTTTATGCGTCGGCGAGCGGGCCCCGCCCTCGCTCACCAACTCGTAAAATTCTGCCCCTAGACTGTCCAACCAGCAAAAATAGTTTCTATCTACCCTATCTGTTTCCCTTAATATATTGAAAACTTCTATCAAATCACTCCTTAACCCTCTAGATTCCAAGGAATACAACCTTAGTTTGTGTAATCTCTCCTTGTAACTTAACCTGTAGGGCCCAGGCATCATTTCTGGTAAATCTACCTTGTACTCCATCCAAAACCAATATATCATTCTTTAGTGCCCAGAACTCTTAGGTGTGGTCTAACTGAAGCACAACTTCCACCCCCCTTGTATTCTCATCCTCTAGACACAAAGTCCAGCATTCCATTATCCTTTCTGATTATTTTCTGTACCTGTTTATGCCATTTTAATTATTTATGTACTTGGATCCTCAAGTATGTTTGGATCTCCACTTTTTCTAGCTTTATATCATTTAGAAAGTACTCTGTTTTTTCCCTTTATAGGTCCAAAGTATTTGACCTCACATTTGCCAATATTGAAATCCATTTGCTACAGTTTTGTTCATTCATTTAATTATTAGTATCTTTTTGCAATTCTATGCGTCCATCTACACTGCTTACAATGCCACCTATCTTTGTGTCTTCAGCATCTAAGACATAATGAATAGTTGACCCCCCAACAAAGATCCTTGCGGGTGTCACATTTTGTCAATTACAGTATCTGACATTATTCTTACTATCTGGCTATTGCTGCCCAGCCAATTTCCTAATCAGGTCAATAATTTTCCTTCAATTCCATGAGTTTCAACTTTTGCTAGCAGTGTCTTTTTGGGGACTTTGTCAAATGCATTCTGGAAGTTCATATAAATAACGTCCACACAGTCCACTGTCCATTAGTTTAGTCACCTCTTCAAAAAATCAGATTCGTCAGACATGACCTTTCCTAAACAAATCCATGCTGGCCCTCTCTGATCAAATACCTTATCCTTAATTATGGACTCCAATCATTTCCCGACAACAGTTATTTGGCTTACTGGTTTATTATTGCTCAGCTTCCCTCTCTGACCTTACATAAATAGTGAAGTGACATGCACAATTTTCCAATCTAAAGGAACGTCCCCTAATAGAGAGAATTTTGGAAAATTATAGTGAGATTTTGGAGGGGCATGGACAGGGTGGATTGGGAGCAGCTGTTCCCCTTAGTTGAAGGATCAGTCACGGTGAGGATAAGTTCAAGGTGAGGGGCAGGAGGTTTAGGGGGGGATGTGAGGAAAAACCTTTTTACCCAGAGGGTGGTGACGGTCTGGAATGCGCTGCCTGGGAGGGTGGTGGAGGCGGGTTGCCTCACATCCTTTAAAGAGTACCTGGATGAGTACTTGGCATGTCATAACATTCAAGGCTATGGGCCAAGTGCTGGTAAATGGGATTAGGTAGGTAGGTCAGGTGTTTCTCACGTGTCGGTGCAGACTCGATGGGCCGAAGGGCCTCTTCTGCACTGTGATTCTGATTATAAGATCATAAGAAATAAGAGGAGTAGGCCATTCGGCCCAACAAACCTACTCCACTATTCAATAAGTTCATGGCTGATCTGATTGTGACCTTAACTCCACTTTCCTGCCTGTCCCCCATAACCCTTGACTCCCCTGTCAATCAAAAATCTGTCTAACTCAGCCTTGAATGTATTCAATGACCCAACTTCCATTGCTCTTTGTGGAAGGGAATTCCAAAGAATAATCCTCTGCTAGAAAAAATTCCTCCTCACTTCCATCCTTAATGGGAGACCCCTTATTTTTAAACTGTGCTCCCTAGTTCTAGATTCCCCCACAAGAGGAAACATCCTCTCAGCATTTACCCTGTCAAGCCCCCTCAGAATCTTATATGTTTCAACAAGATCACCTCTCATTCTTTTAAACTCCAGTGAGTATAGGTGCAACCTGCTCAACCTTTCCTTATATGACAACCCTTTTATCACAGGAATCAACCGAGTGTACCTCCTCTGAATTTCTTTCAATGCAAGTACCTCCTTCCTTAAATAAGGAGACCAAAACTGTACACAGCAATCCAGGTGTAGTCTCGCCAATGTCTTGTACAGTTATAGCAAGACTTCCCTATTTTTATACTCCATCCCCTTGCCATAAAGACAAACATCCCATTTGCCTTCCTAATTATTAGCTGTATATGCATGCTAACTTTTTGTGATTTATGTACAAGGACACCCAGATCCCTCTGTACTGTAGTATTCTGCAGTCTCTCCATTTAAATAATCACCTGTAACTTCCAGACTCCCCAGTGTCGGATTTGGGGGGGTACCCCAAAGATGCGCTGGGGAATCCCTCTGGGAAGTTCCCAGTCAAGGGTTTAGACAGTAATTGCCCAGAAATGTTCCTCTGGACAATTGCGCTGTGCTGGGAACCATCCGAAAATACAGTTTAATCACAAACTTTGGATGGTTTCGCCAGGGTTATATCAATAGTTACCCAGGAAAAGTTAGAAGGATTAAAACCTCTTCTAACTTCTGGGTAACTATTGTAAACACCCAGACCGACCCCCCCACCCTCTGCCCCCACCAACCTCACACCCACCCCCTGACCTCCGGACCCCCCCACCCCAACCTCTGGAACCCCCGTGACATCCAGACCACCCCCACCCCCAACCTCCTGATCCCCAGTCCTCGACCTCCCAACGCCCCCCCCGACCTCACAATCTCCAGACCCAGACCCCCCCCAACCTCCCAACCTCTGGACCCGGACCTCCACTCTACCTGCTGACCTCCGGACCCCCCTCTACCTGCTGACCTCCGGACCCCCCTCTACCTGCTGACCTCCGGACCCCTCCCACCTCAACCTCCGGGCCCTCCATGCACCACTGACCTCCAGACCCCCCCAAATCCTATCCACTTACCTTAGACACTTCTCCCTGGCCTGTCAATTTCCCTGGCCCTTTAAACTTACCTGCTTTAAGGCAGCTAGTGCTGTAAAAAAGGGGACGTGGCCTCCATGAATACACTGGATCTGGGCTTCGCTGGGGCCTGCGAGGATTCTTTCGATGCAGGCCCCAAGCTGCTCCAGCGAACGGAAGTAGCAACGCAATTTTCAAGACAAGGTAAGTGTGCATTTATTTCTTCTAATTTCTGTGGGCCAGCACTTTCCAACGCTAGCCAGAATATTCTGTTTTTCTATTCTCCCTCCAAAGTGGACAACCTCTCATTTTCCCACATTATACTCCATCTGACAAATTTTTGCCCACTCACTTAACCCGTCTATATCCCTTTGCAGACTCTTTGTATCCTCCTCACAACTTGCTTTCCCACCTTTCTTTGTATTATCAACATACTTGGCTATGATGAGGGCATCTGCAATGTTCTCACCTATTAAAATCCTGGGGTGGAAATGATCTGGTCCTGGGAATTTGTCACACTTTATTGCCTTAATGCTCTTCATTACTGTTGTTTTGCTTACATTAATTGACCGCGATTCAAGATTAGATTCCGTGGGATGTCTGGCACGCTGACCTCTTCTTCTACTGCAGATATGAATGAAAAGTTATTTATCATGTTCTCCATTTCCTTATTTTCACAGACAATATTGCTGTTATCTGTTTTTAATCGGCCCACATAATTGTTGGCCACTCTTTTGCTCCTAATGTAATTGTAAATTTTCTTTGTGTTGGTTTTGATATCATTGTAATTTTCTTTTCATACTCCCTTCTTGTAGCTCTTACTTTCTGTTTTGTCACTTCGCTGTTCTTTGTATTTTCCCTATTCGTTAAGACCTTTTCATTTTTGTATGCTTTTTATTTTAGTTTTATGTTATCTCTTACTTCTTTGGTTGTCCATTTTATGTTTTTTTCTGGCATGTAGACTTCTAGCCCTTTAGGGGTATATATTGGTCTGCATCGTATTAATTTTTTTTAACACCTCTCATGATTATCTGTCACTTTACCATTTAACAGTTTTCCCAGTTTAACATGGATGGTCTTTGTCTCAACCCATTGAAGTCAGCCTTACCTAAATCTTACTAACAGTTTCGCTTTCATTCGTTTCAAATATTGTGTTGAACTCGACAACATTATGATCGCTATTAGATAAATGTTCATGCACTGTTCACTAAATCTGGCTCATTACTAAATTTAATATTTTTGATGCTAGGACATTTTTGCTGCCGAAAACTACCTCAGACATGCTCAAGAAATTCACTATCTTTCTATCATGCTGGTCTGCTTATCTTGCTCTATACAAAAATTAAAATCCTCCATTAAACCCGCTCTGCTTTGACACATGCTTGTCTAATTCACGCATTTATACTGTCATGCCCAGCATGTCCTATCCACAACTTCAAAAATATGGAGTGTAATCAGTCTGGAATCTTCTGGAATTAACTTACTTCTAAAATGGACACTGATGAGCTACAAAAAATGGCTGCTGAGATGTCGGCAGATTCTCAGCCTGTGGATTCTAAAGGAAAGACCTGCCACACTGTTTCCAAAGAACAACGGGACATCCCAGAATAAAGAGGTGCAAATACCCCTATCCTGAGACCACCTTAACTGCCTTCCTGACTTGAATGGGCCACTCTGAAATGATTGCCTCAAACCCCAAGGGGCCTGTAAACACAAAGACCCAGGTTGTGGTTAAATAACTTAAACCCAACACCTTATTTGGAAGAGAGCAGTGAGAGACCACATGGTTAACAGCCATGTTGGTCACCCTTTTAAAAATAGTGTTTAAGTCAGTCTACAACAGCTGCAGAAAATGGTAGTAATATCTATGCCTTTAAAACCTGGAGATTGCTACATCTGAAAACTTTTCCCAGCCTGTTCCTTTTCAAGTCTGAAACTTGACCTCCTGGGACGAAAGTCACTAATAACCAACTTCGAGACCTTCCTTCTCGTTGAGGAAATCCTGCAGCAACTCTGAAATACAACTCCGGCCAACCTACCTAGACTAACCCTTCACAAATGAAAGTGCCTTCTTCAAAGGGCTGGACAAGTACATTTCTTTCCTAAGACAAGCCAATCCTGTGAACCTCAAACTGTTCCTTTGTTTGTAATTGGTAAAAGTGCACTATCCTCAGTAACTGCATTAATTCTCAAGTGTGTGTGTGAATGATGGAGTGTTAGACTTTCAGGGTGAATGCATGAATAAATAATCATTTTTATTTAAACCCACAAACCCTTGCTGCTGATTATTCAAGTGACCACATGTTTGGGGGTAAGAAACATACACATCTTCCTTTTCAAGGATTATGGACAGTAAGGGAAGGGAATTGGGGGTTCAGTTTTTTCTCATCCCTGTCCATGACAATGCCACCTACCGCTTCACTGTTGCTACCAATGGATCTATAAACAATTCTCACTACGGTCTTAAATCCTTTATTTCTTAATACTAACCATAAAGTCTCCATTGCTTGTTTGCCTCTTGTTTTATCCTCTCTTAACATTAAACTGATTTATCCTTAATCAATAAGACTACTCCTCCCCCTCTAACATTTTCTCCCTATCTTTCTGTAGACCTTATAACCTGGTATATTTAGTTCCCTGTCCAAAAGACCTTGCGGCCATGTCTCATTAACAGATACCATTTCATACCTTCCGAACTGAATTTTGCACCTGCAACTCATTCAGTTTGTTCCTTATATTCCGTGCATTTGTATAAAGAGTGTTTATTTGGGCCACATACCATAATCTGTGCTTCTTGTCTAATATTTAATTACATTTTTCCTATACCTGTTTCTTTCTCCTGGTTTATTTACATCTTTTCACACAATTTATGACAATTACTCTACTACTTTCCCCATCATTTGTTGTAACATTAGAAATGTGGCAACCAATTTGCACACAGCAAGGTTCCATAAACAGCAATGAGATAATGACTAGATAATCTGGTTTTAGTGATGTTGGTTGAGAGGTAATTATTGTCCAGAATAGAAGGGATAACTCCTCTGCTCTTCTTTGAATGGTGCCATGGGATCTTTTACCGCAACTAAAGAGAGTACATGGGGGCTTAGTTTAAGGACATTTAGGAAGATGGTACCTCGGTGTAAGGGCCTCTGACCTTAACTGAATTTTTGGGACAAGACAAAAAGGCAACAGACAATGGGCAGAATTTTTCCCTCGTCGAGTGGGCCTGGGAGCGGCCGCAAAACTTACCACCGCCCGCGATTGGGCTCCAAACGCGATTTCACGTTGACAGGCCAATTAGGTGTGCGCATGCATGGGGGAGCGGACACAGGGAGCTGAGGGGCTACAAAGGCAAAAGTAAACTTTTAACTCATGAGATAAACATGTCCCTGCATGTGACTCAGTCATATGAAGAGGGGCATGTGAAAAAGGATGTTAAAAATGTTTTATTTATTTTTAGTAAGCACTGGAAACCTCATCCCGCCCGTGGATGAGTTTCGTTGAAAGTGCAAAGGCTGCCTGGCCTACTCGCTCGCCCGCAAACCGAACAGTTGAGCAGGCAACGAAAAATGCAGCTTAATTAACTACTTGAGGGTCTTAATAGGCCTCTTAATTGTCGGTGGGCGCACTGCCGCCTCTCTCATGCACCCGCCAACCAAAAGATTGCAGGAGTGCTCGATGACGTCGGGACACTCGCCCGATGTCATCGCGCACTATTTCACTCCCGTTCGAATCTGACACACACCCAACCACGGGACGAAAAATTCTGCCCAATGACTTTGATGTAACAAAATTTATTAAGTAAATGAGAAAACAAAAACACTTGATAATAGGCGTTAGTAGGGAACTTGCTTTTCAACCTTGTTCCTTGAAGCTGTCTGGACACAAGTGATGTTGTCTTTGGTTCTCTTCGATGTCTTCTCTTCTCTGGCTCCTCCTCCTACAATCCTGTATGCCTCTGCCTGTGTAGCAAGGGCCTCAAGGTCCCTACTTTTATATGTCTTGACTACGCAAGGCCTGACCCTCTCACCCCAGACTTGCTGGCTCAATTTTCGTGCCATTTGCTGACCACATGACCCCGAAGTCCACTTTTGGTGCCAAACCGGCAAGTTTCAGCTCTCTGTGGAAAGCGCAGTTTTTAAAATTTTAACTCTTTAGATCCCTCCCAGTTGCAAACAGCATGACCAAACAGCATTACAATTTAGAAATTTTCCATAACCAATACTGGCAATATATTAATTAGAACATCTTCATAAATGGTTTAAACAACATATTTTACAGTTTATTATGTATGACAATGCACAACATCCACAGTACTGCACTGAACAGTAGGCCAAGAAAACAATCCTTTTTAGCCTTTTAATCTCACATCAAATATGAAATATGCGCTAGGCTATGTTAGACATGAATAGTCCTAAGCAGTGACCAATCATGGACAGCAATTCCATCAAAGAGACCATCTTGTTTTGCATGATAAAAGACTCCTCATTTTCGTTTTTTTTTAATGAGTTTGTGTATTATCTGTCTTATGATTCCTTTAAATGTATTACTTCATGACTTGAAGCACTGAGCTAGATATTCATTCACTGAAGCACACTTCATACCAGGCTGTTGACTAATGTGACTTAGGGTACATGTTCTTCTCAAATGTCTGGTTACAATAAGTAATTGATCAAATAAAATGCTCAGATAGCACCCTGGAGAAATGATGAGGGAGATACTGAGAAAGAGAACAGTCCTTGTGCGGGTAAGCAGCATGATTCTGAATGTGAGAGATGCAGCTCAGTTTGGTCACTGAAAACGTTGATGGGCCCACGTGGAACGTTTCCAAGGGGGGTTAGGAACACAGGCTTGCAAGGTTCACTGTTGACCTGTGGGCTTGGTAATTGATGCCCTTGGACTGTCAACTTTACATAGTAATTTAACTAGGTGCCACTACAGCTAAGCCAAATATGTACCAGCAGTGATGGCGAGGCAGGAATGGAGAGCAGTTTCCACCTTTATCTCTACCCCTCACAAACTCAGGAACACTGAAGTCAAGGTTAATGCCACCAGCCAGAGAATGAAGCTGGGACTTCCCTATATCACTTAGCTCCACACAATCTAATTCATTTGCCCACTGTCTCATATACAGCAGCAGCAACAATTGTATTTGCATACCATCTTTAACACAGTATAACACCCCACGACACTTCACAGAGCACTTTCAAACAAAATTTAATATCGCACCACATAAGGAGATATGAGGGCAGGTGGCCAAAAGCTTAGTCAAAGAGGTGGGTTTTAATGAGCATTTTAAAATAGAAAAGAGCAGAAGTGAGGCTGAGATGTTTAAGGAGGGAAATTCAGAGCCTAGGGCCGTGGCAGATGATTAAAAATCAGGAATGCTAAAGAGGCCAGAATTGGAAAAGCGCAGATATCTTGGAGGGTTGTACAGTTGCAGGAGATTAAAGATAGTGAGGTGTGAGGTCACGGAAAGATTTGGAAACGAGGCTGGGTATTTTGAAACAAAGCATTGCTGAACAGGGAGCCAATGTCAGTCAGCAAGCACAGGAGAGCTGAGTGAATGGGACGTGGTATGTGTCAGACCATAGGCAGGAGAGTTTTGGATGACCTCAGATCAATGGAACATAGAACATGGGACCTCAGCCAGGAGTGCATTGGAATGGTGGAGCAGATGGTGCAAAGGACTTTGGTTACAATGCAGCATTGAGGTAAACCAACAAGAAGAATATAGTTTTGCATACTAATGATGCAATTAAACAGTGTTGAATCATTAACTGCTTTAATCAAATAACATGGCAACGTCTTCACTTTTGCATCTTTATCTAATCGTAGGATGGTCCAGCTGAGATTCAATCTGTGGATTTAGTTCGATTTTAAACACTTCTAGTTAATATTGAATAGGACTGGGTTATGGACTTTGCTTCTTTCTTGCATTCCAGTTCTTTTTTTGTCAAGTATTAATTTCCAAATTAAAGGAAGAAATCAGCTTTGCATGAAGGTCTTGTGAAATTATTCCTAAATATGGGAATCCTTAAATCTAGAATGAGTTCTAGTGGTTATGCCTAGCCATTCATGGGCATTAACACATATTGGAGTGAGCCGATTGGGTGGGGAGGGAGGGAAATGATTTTCAGTTATATATTTATTTATGTAGAACCTTTCCTGTCCTCAAGATGTTCAAATATGCTTCTGAACCAACTTATTCAGCTTGAAGAGCGGTCATTTGTTCTTATGTAGGTAGTTATTATATTTTATAACTTATTTTATAATAATAGTAGGCATAGTGCATCTTGGTCAAAAGCACTTTCTCAAAAAAATAGTTGAATTGTTCAAAGTCCAATTTGAAATACATAAGAAAGAATAAATATCATTGTAGTTGGTTTGAAACTGATTAAGCATCTGTTTGGCACTTCAATTCTTTCAATCCTGTCTGATGTTAAAGGGTAGGTTAAAAAGATGGAGCATGTTTTTGGTTCATTTACCAAAGAGTCGTCCTCATTTTTCTGTCTGAAGTCTTTTCTGATACATCAATATTTCTGTGCAGCCTGCATGCGGAGGCATAGTGATCTTGTGACATGTAAAGGATACTACTTTTAGTGTGTTGGTTTTGATTGTTTACCTCTACATGCCAGTTATCTTGGTCATTGATCATTTTATTTCATAGTCCTCCAGTCAACTGTCTACCATGGTAACCTGTGCACTGATTTTTATCCATGGTTTGTGGTCACAAATGCAGATTACAGGCTAAAATATTTCTGAATTAAATATAAGCATTCCCAGGAATGTACCTCCTGATTCTTGAGAGGCAGATGACTTCCTTTGTCTTTCCACTACTCCCAAAGGCGTTCTAATTTATTATCAGCTAGCACTGTAGCACTCTTGATTAAAGCTTTAAGTGAGAAAATACTGGTAAATGTGACTGGAAACAGAAATAGATCAGAAACTCAACAATCCTGTTTCATTATTCTGTCAGACACATCAAATGACTCACCCAAGGGACCTTTGCAACTAATATTCTCTGCTCCTCGTGAACAACACTGCTGTGAGGAAATCTTATCAATTGGCTTATTTTCATTATAACGACATCCTGAACATTCTGTACAAAAGGATATTTGAATCATGCAAGTAAAATGCCAAAGATTTGGCGTTTAGATAAAAACGGAAAGCTTCAGAACAACCTCGACTAGACATTAACGGGGTTAAAGAGAAAGGTAAGCAACTCTGGAAATTGAATGCACCTTCAGTTTGTGAGACAGCTGCTTAGTAACCATTTAACACATAGGTATCTAGAGTTTTGCCAATGATCATATCGCTTTTTAAAATCCTCTTTATGTTATCTGTAACGTAATATAACTAGCACAGTTGCATAGTTGTATTGATTAACCATCTGGAGGGAGCTTTTTGAGGAGGATGTTGGGATATATTATCTGAAAATGTAAATATAAGTTATCTACTATTCCTGCTGTGCCTGTAAGCTTAAAAACAAAAAACTTTGAAATCATGGACATTTTAACTTTAGGGTTACATTGCAATGCAAGGTAACATTCAGAAGCTCTGGGTGAACTTTTGTTTGAATTTTCTTTTGGCATAATAATTTTGGTATGTCTAATATGCCTAGTTACTGAGGGTGTAGTAAGGTAAAAGGATTGCTTTTCTTTTTGGCAGAACATCTGAAATGTCTACATAGAATTATATAAAATTCATAGCACAGACACAGGCCATTCAGTCCAACTTGTCTGTGCTGGGGTAATACTCCACTCCTTCCATTCTATCAACCTCTTCTCAGCCTTTCAGCATTTTCTTCAGACCCTCATCAAGTTTCATTTTGAAAGGATCGAATTTATTTGCCTCAACCATTCCTAAGTAAAGAAGCGTCTCCTTATTAATCACTCCCTTGTATTTTTGGCCCCTAGTTTTGGATTTTCTCACAAGTGTGCCTGTCCAAACATTTATAATGTTAAAGTCCTTGATTTCCTTATCGACCCCGCACTGTGCAATAAATAAAGCAATATTAGTCACTATTTATACTGCTAATCATTGGAGCCCAGCTCACCGTCTATTACAAATGCTGCCTGGTGATGTGATTTTTAAAGTATATGTTGGGATCACAAAGGCTCTGGAGGATGTGTAAATGAAGATATAGCTTATAAATGCTATCGGAGGTCTAGAAATTAGGTCACGCAGTTTGTCTAGCACTACGTGACCACCTAATCCCCAAAACAGCAGACTGGAAGTGTACGGCTAGCAATATTGGATAACAAATAACAGAAATCTTTGACCCATGCCCGAAGCAGGTGTTCGGCCTTTTGCTTACACAAATAAGGTCCTAATAGCTGCTTAGGGTAGCCAGCCCCCTAGGATTGTGCTGGAGTCTCCAAGAATTGGAAATTAATCTCCAGCACACTGCTGGGAGCACTCCCAGGAGAAAGATCATAGGGGAATTTCAAAAGAATAATTTTCTTTAAACATTTTTGTTTGCTAATTATAAAAATATTGGTGATGGGAAAGAAGAGACTGTTTGATTGGCGGGCAACAAACATCCAATTGAGTAACGAAGAGTTTGCTTTCCAGTTTGTTGTGGGAGGGCGGAACGCCATGCTGATAGACATGTTGGATGACCAATGGGAGACTGTTTGGGTGGAGCTGTTGGGGAGAGGGGGTCATCCATTGACGCCTCCAGGAATTCATCCGGCCAGAATTGGCAACCCTATTTCTGCTTGCAGTCCCCGCTGCTATTTTAGGTTGCTCTGAGGCAGCCATCACAGGATGTAGTGATGGAAACAACCCTATAGGTTGCCTACACAAATAAGCTAAGTTACTTGCCTGTAAACAACACACCAAATCACCACAATCCCAACAGGCCCCAAAAGGTCCGTGACCTCTGACCTCCCTCCCCATCCCCATCCAAATGTGATTCTCCCTACCCTGCCACAAGGCCATGACTAGAAGCAGCTCGAAATTCCTGCATTTACCTCCTGGGCTTCCTCCTGCATGGCCAAATGTCTGATAATGAATCTGAGGTCCAATTTCTGGGACAACTTGGACCTCACCATTTGTACGCAGAGCAGGCTCCCTGCATGAGGTGGGGAGCATCCTAAAATGGGCTCTTCCAAATTTCAAGGTAACTGTGCCTGAATATTGCTCCAGATTCTTAGTCCACATGAAGCAGGTGCTGCTTGTGGGAACCACGATCACCACGTGCTCTTTTTCTTCTGGTAGCTCTCTTTCTCCCTGTCGACTTAGCCGCCTTTTTTGCCAACCCCACACCTTCTGCACCTCAGCGGCATTGCGCATCTCAACCCATGCCTCAATACACCTGCTCCTGAAACTGTAATCCATGCTTCTGTTACCTCCAGACATGACTATTCCAAAGCTCTCCTGGCCAGCTTCCCATCTTGCACTCTCCATAACTTGAGCTTGCTAAAAACTCTGCTATTCATACCCTAACTTGCACTGTTCCATTCATCCATCACCCCCGAGCTTCCTGACCTACACTTGTTCTGGCAATGTGTTACGATCCTTGGCCAGACCCCGGGTTGTGGGGGAGATCGGTTAGGGACCAATAACATAATATTTAAAGTAGGCAAAGTTTAAGATTCAAGACGCTTATTCCATGGATTTTGAACAAACAAAAATAAACCTTACTATACAAGTTCAGAAAGATAAAACAATTTACAATATCTATCTTAAATTCCTACATTCAGGATAAGTATGAGATACATGTGAATTAACAGACAAACTGTGGTCGAACACACCACACCACAGAATAAATGACAGATGCGACCAAAGCAGATCCCATGGACCCAGACGTTAGTCACACTGTGAGTCAACCAATCTCACTGAAACTCCGTCTTTCTCATGAGGGTTTCCAACCCATGTATGCCCGAGTACACTCAAGCATCAACTTACAAGCACAATTTCAGATCTTCGGATGTGCCAAGCAGAACTCCACTGCTCCAAAGGGGTACTTCGCCCCAACAGCCCACAGTACGGAGTCACCAACCTTCGGCTGCCTTCGTGGGTCTTCTGGGTTTCTCTCGAGCCCACTCAAGTCTTCTCCCCGCAGCCCTTTCTCTAATTGCAGCCTGTTTCTCTGCTCCTCTCTTTTTCTTAACTTAACTGGGACGTCTCCCTGTCCCTCTCCCTTATCGCTTACCTGGGACACTTGCCCAGGTCCAGGAGGAGGCTCCACAAACATCCCTATTCTTGATGATGGGGGAGCTTAGCACATCAGTGCAAAAGGCAGTGGATGATCCATCTCAGCCTCTTTCTGAGGTCCCCAGTATCACAGATGCCAGTCTTCAGTTAATTCAATTCACTCCACGTGATACCAAGAAGTGACAGAGTGACTAAAAACTGACTGTTTAAGAAATGGTGTTTGCTAACCCTTGGACTGATCTAGTGACTTAGCAGAACACACCAAGCGGGTCTCACCCTTGTTACTAGACAGGAACAAATGTAACAAGCAGTAGGACATCCTGTACCTTAAATGTTACAATCTCCACAGACTACAAGCTTGCATAGCACACAACAAAATGAATGGATTTCACAGCACAATGCCTTAATTTTAAAATTCTCACCCTTGTTTTCAAATTCCTCTTGGGCCTCACCCCTCCCTAACTCTATAACTCCAGTCTTACACATAAGGAATAGGAACAGGAGTAGGCCAAATGACCACTCTAGCCAACTGTGCCATTCAATAAGATTGTGACTGAACACATACATCAACTCCACTTTCCTGCCTTATCCCCATATGCCTTGATTTACAGTGCCTAAAAATCTATCGATCTCGGTCTTGAGTTTTTTCACCAAGTGTTTGGTAACTTTTCTGTAAAAGACCTTGGGGTGTTTTCCTATGTTAAAGGCAGTATAGATCCAAGTTGTGGTTTCATATGTTTACAGCTGTCTCCACTGATTCTGGCCACTGCTTCAGGCTGAAGCAGACTGTTCACTGTCCTACTTGGTCTTGACCTGAGCTTCTGATATCATATCCTCTCCATCACAAAAGCCACCTACTTGCTGTGTAAATTGTTATTGTCAGGCACCGAATAAATATAGCTTAAAGAACGTTTTACTCAATAACAAGATCACCTCGTTCAAATATAGCTTGTGATAACTGATTAAAAAAACAATCTACTGTTTGTTAAGTCTATTGCCTGAATGAAATGCATATAATTTCAGAAGCTCTATTGGTTCCCTGAGGTTTAGGTTACAGCAGAATGCATTCCAAAGGAGATTATTGTTGTGCTATTTGAAGAACTGGCCTTGTCAGTCAACCTAACACTTGGGAAATTCCGTTCAGTGAAAGTCCGAGATTCTTTAACTTAACTTCCGATTTTCGAAAATAAAATTGCAGGTTCTACTTTGGATTATAGAAACCTAACAAAATATTATTTAAAAGGTATTTTTCATTTCCCATTTTACTCAGGTTTCACCAACTGCATAGTAAGAAAGTTAACAATAGAGAAGTGCTAATGCAGCACAAGATGTAAACAAGAATTAAAAAATAACTATGGCTTGGAAATTCAATGGAGTCATGGCTATTTTATCAGCATAAACTTGCCATCTCAGCATCTAATATGGCACGCTCATTTCGAGGTGGAAGTGTGCCACCCACCATATTGGCAAATGAATATGAATATGCAGTTATAGGTCTTACACCTATGCTCCCTTTGCAATTTGGGCTGCCTTGAATTTAGGGGGCGGCAGGGGCGTAGTAATAATGTCATTGGATCAATAACCCAGAGGCCCAGGCTAATACTCTGGGGACATGAGTTCAAATCTCACCACCACCGCCACAGCAGCTTAAGTATCCTCTGAAGTGGCTGAGCAAGCCATTCAGTTGTATCAAACCAGTGCGAAGTCGAAAAGGAATGAAACCAGATAGGCCACCAGCATCAACCTAGGCACCAGAAATAATAGCTGCAAACTCAGCCCTGTCAACCCTGCAAAGTCCTCCTTTCTAACATCTGGGGGCTTGTGCCAAAATCAGGAAAGCTGTCCCACAGACTAGTCAAGCAACAGCCTGACATTGTCAAACTCTCAGAATCATGCCTTACAGATCATGTCCCACCAGCGCCATCAACATCCCTGGGTATGTCCTGTCATACCGGCTGGAGAGACCCACCAGAGATGGTGGCAGTGTGGTATACATTTGGGAGGGAGTCACCCTGGGAGTCTGCAACATTGACTGTGAACCCCATGAAGCCTCATGGCATCAGGTCAATCATGGGCGACAAAACCTCATGTTGATTACCACCTACTGTCCACCTCCCCACCTCCCCCCCCCCACCCCCACCCCCTCAGCTGATGAATCAGTCAATACTCCTCCATGTTGAACACCACTTGGGAAAAGCACTGAGGGTAGCAAGGGTGGGGGAACTTCAATATCTATCACCAAGAGTGGCTCGGTAGCGCCACTACTGACTAGAACTCGACCAGCTCAAAGGATATATCGGCTAGACCGGGTCTGCGACAGGTGATCAGGGAACTGACAAGAGGGAAAAGCCTACTTGACCTCATCCTTATCAATCTGCCTGTTCAAGAAGGCAGCTCACCACCACCTTCTCAAGGGCAACTAGGGATGGGCAGTAAATGCTGGCCCAGCCAGCACCGCCCACATCCTATGAACAAATGGAAAAGAATACGATAAGGGCCAGCTGTGTTCTGGAGAACTTGATCTGCATGCACCCTAAAACAGCTCTCGCTGCTGGAGGCCACCTACAATGAGGCAAGTTTATTTTGAGAATTCTTAGTTGAATGTGAATATTGCTGGAAATGGCTGGCAAAAAGACAAAATTGGTGAATAACATCAAAAAGGGATCACAACCTTAAAGCAGACTGTAGACAGACATTCATTGGAAGGAAAGACTGCTGGAAAATATAGGAGAGGAAAGCAGAGTGGAAATGGATGGTGATATAATGGACTAGATACAGTTGACCTTTGTGGAAAGTGTAAGGGCAGAGCAGGACAGACCGAGGTGGGGTTCCATGACAGTCAGCCTTCTGGGAATAAGATGACACCAGTGAACGAGTTGAATGTGGAGGCTCGAAGAGCAGGAGTGTTCCTCTCAGATGCACTGCAGTGTCAAAGATTGTTTCCTGGCTCTCCTTAGGCCCCTTCCAGATTGTTTTCCTCCTTTTGCTTGCCCCCCTTCCCTCCTGATTGTTACCTCTTTGCCTCCTAAACGCTTCTGCTCTTCTGTTTGGACTTACTTGAAGGCTGCTATCAGTCACGAGCCAGCCTAAAATTTAAATCGTCTTCACCCGGGAGCTGCATGCAGATACACAGTCGTGGCTGCAAATCAATAGTTGCATGTAAGTGAGCCTCGAGACCCAATATCAGGTGTGTCTTGGGCCATGTGACAGGTCAACCCAATTTCTACACTTCTGAATTTAGAGTGAAAAGAATGAACTTGCATTTATATCGGACCTCTCACCCTCAGGACATCCCAAACCACTTTACTACTAATTAAGTTTATTGTTTGAAATATAATCAGTATTGTAACATAGGCCAGAAGTTTGAGGTCGGCAGGCCAAGGAGTGGCCGGGAAATGACCCACCGCCCGCACTCGGCCCCCGACCGCAATTTCACGCTGGTGGGCCAATTAAGGCCCGCCGAGCTTGAGCAGCGGGTCCCCAATGGTCGAGAAGGGGCAGGGGCCTGTCAGCCATCAGGTCCAATGGTGACCTGGCAGCCGGTTTAAAACTAGCACAGTCAGGCCCTTGAAGGCTGCCAGCAAGGAAAACGTCTTCGGTGTTGTCAGTAGGAGAGTAAAAAGTTATGGATACAAATGCAGATGCCAGGCGGGAGGGCAGGTTGGATGGGCACTCGGTCCCCCGTTTTTCTGGAGTGCCTCACGGTCCTCCTGGAGGAGGTGGCTGCCAGGAGGGACACCCTTGTCTCCAGTGATGGAAGGTGGAGGCCACTGCACCTTACAGAAAGAGCTGGGGAGGGCGGTGCTGGTCAGCAGCCATGATGTGGTGCAGTGCACCTGGGTCCAATGCTGCAAGAGGTTTAATGACCTGCTGCGCTCAGGAAGGGTGAGTACCGTGTTGGCATGGATCAGTGTGTTGAAGTGTTAAAGTCTGGTTGTCCCCCCCCGTGGATCTCAGGGGTGTTAGAGTCTGAGTGCCAAATGTCAATGATGCCGGAGCTGGCCAAGTGGGTGAGCCCTGGCTGCTTGGCCTGAGTGCCTTGCGGCTCGAGGGCCACGACTCGGATGTGCCCTGCAAGGTGTTCCTCAGGTGGGGTTGGCCAGGCTGCAATGGCGCTGCAGGTAGAGAGTGGACTGATCAATGCTCCTCTGTCCTTTCAGGTGAAGACAGCCCATAACAGCATTGAAAGGCCGCAGACCAGCAAAGGCCCCGCTAACCTCCTAAACCTAATCAGATACGAGCAGGACGATTTAGAGTTGGAGAGGCTCCACGCACCTCAGTCAACTGGCCACAGAGAGGCTGGGATGTCAGACAAAGGTAAGACTGCAGTGCACAGAGGTGAGAGTTTCAGATGGTGCAAACATTCTTGTGTAGTCTCCTCATTGATGGGAGCCTCAAAACTGGATTCCCCATTGATCACTGAAAGACGATGGCACCAAGATGCAGCTCTCCATGGTCTCACCAGGGTGCCTGGCATGCACAGTGACAGGGTGATGACTTTAACTAATGACATGTCATTGTTCTCCCTTAGATTTGGCACCACGCACCCAATCGCAGGACCCCGAAGAGCCACCCCTGATTCCAGAGGACCACCAGGCTCCAGGTGCACTTGAGTCACACCCGCTCTCTGAACCAGGCACCAGTGCAGATACCAGCACCTTGGTGGGCATTAGATCTTTGGCTAGAATGCCGGTGCACAGCGGTGAGGGTACTTCACACTCGCTTGAGGTGCAGGCGAAGGCAGAGAGTACCCAGGGCTCCGGCAGTCAGACCGGAGACCAGGACGATGCTCAGTCGAAGGCAAATGATGAGCCTCTGGAGTCGTCCATTAGGCGGCAGATGCTGGATGTCCAGCGAGATGTGCGGAAGGATCTGGCAGAGATCTATGAGGATCTGCGTGCCATGGTCTCCATTAAGGAGGAGTTATGTGGAGCATCAGCACTGCGTTGACCCTCATCCCCGAGCGCACTGCCTCCTCCATTGAGAAAGTGGTGACTCTCATGGAGAGGCAGCTGCAGGAACAAAATCAGGGATTGCGCTTGGACCTGGCACGCCCTGCAAGCCCTCACACAAGTACTGACCTAAATGGTTTAGTGTCCATGTGGGAGATGGAGGAGGCACCCAGTATCCCAGCTAGATGCCTGTCCATCAATGGTGAGCATGAAGGTCCAGAGCAAACTCACGTTGGTACACGAGCTGTCTGGCATCTCTGTGGGCTCCTCTCAGGGCACTCTGGATAACAGCAGCAGCTCCTCCACCCCTCTGCCAGTGACCGTGGCATCTAATGAGGCTGCAGCGACTGGGGAGATGCCACCCATGGAACTGGCCGCTCTCTCCCAGGCGGGGCCAGCACAGGCTCCACTGGCTAGAGGACAACCACCAAGATCATCATGGCCAACAGGACAGCAGAGTCAGCAGGCTGTCTCCAATACCAGTACCAGCGAGGTGGGGCACCAAGACATAGCACTTGCAAGCATAAGTTTAAGGCACCATGAGCACAAGAGGGAATGGTCGTGGGTGATCTTCTGTTATGCAATGTTTTGTTTAATTTATCTGATCTGGGGTTGAAGACCAGAGAAGGTTCTGTTAATTTGTTTTGACTGTCAACTTGAGATAAATTTTCTTTTGTTGTAATGGCCTGAGTATGTTTCACCTTTTTTATTTAATGTGGTGCAGGGTATGCCAGTATGTAATGCTGGACTTGGGTGGTTCAAAACTTTATTGAACAGGCACTGAGTGGACTTTGGGGTCAAAGGAAAGGGCCATTTCAGACATCCGGCTCAGAGGCGGCAGCCCTGGCATGAGGTGGTAGCGCTGAAAGGGCGTTCGATCAAGGCATCCCTGGAGGTTACAGACATCTGCCTCCACATCCTCAGTGTTCTCCTCTTCTGACTCACTGCTGGGTTCATTATTTGTGGCCTGTGCAGCTGCGTCAACATCCTCTTCCTCCAGTGGGACCCCCCCCTTGCCAGTGCCAGACTGCAGGCAGTGTAGCATGCGACCATGATCAGTGACACCCACTCAGGGGGATATTGCAGTGCTCCCCCTGAACGGTCCAGGCATCAAAAGCGCATCTTAAAAAGACCTATGGTCCTCTCTATCACTGCCCTTGTGGAGGCTTGGCTCCTATTATAACGCTGCTCTGCCTCTGTTCTTGGGTGGCGGAGAGGCGTCATAAACCACCTTTTCAAGGGATAGCCCTTGTCACCCAGCAACCATCCATCCAATCGGGCTGGAGCACTGAAGAGCCTCGGCACCTGGGAGTGTCTGAGGATGTACGGGTCATTTGAGCTGCCTGGGTACCTTGCACAGACTTGCAGAATCAGCATCCTGTGGTCACACACTATCTGCACGTTCATGGAGTGGAAGCCCTTCCTGTTGACAAAGGCACCGGCCTCACCTGCTGGCACCTTGATGGCCACATGTGTACAGTCGATTGTACCTTGGACATGGGGGAACCCAGCAATCGCTGCAAAGCCTCTGGCTCGCTCTGTCTGGCTGGCCTCGTCCGTACGGGAATGATTGAAAGTCAATACCCACCTGAACAGAGCTTCTGCCACCAGCTTGATGCAACTGTGGACAGCTGATTGGGAGACTCCACACAGATCCCCCACTGACCCCTGACAAGAGACAGAGGCATAGAAGCTGAGGGCCACTGTGACCTTCAGAGCCACTGACATGGGGTGTCCACCCACACAGTCGGCGGTGATGTCAGGGCCCAATCATCTGACAGATGAAGGTTACGGTGTCCCTTGAGAGGCGGAGCCTCCTTCAGCATTGCACCTCGGACATGTTGAGGCAGCTGAATCGCTGCCTGTAAACCCTGGAAGCAGGATAGTGGCATCTTCTGCAGCCCCTACTGCCTTAGACTGCCAGCTGGCCCTGTGGCCCCTGCGCCTGCTCCTCTCCTCCCACAGGTCCCTCCCCTGGAAGCTGCATTGGGAAACCTGGCCTCCTCTCCCTTCTGCCCCTCTCTTCCTCCCCAGAGGAGGTGCCACCAGCAGAGGCCACAATCCCCATCACCAGGGTAACAGAAGGCTGTCTGATACCTGGAAGGGTCCACGTGGTCTGAATTCTCTGGGGTCCTTGGAGATACCAAGGAGACCTGAAATGAAGCCTGGAAATGCTAACAATGAAGCCCCGAACAGAGATGAAGCTGCCAAGTACCAACAAGTCACCAGCAGCAAACTATCTACCAAACTGCACACTACTCACACTGGCAATGCTGCTGACCCTTTTTATCCTGCCTGTGGATGAGGTTTTTGAAATTGTAGGCTGGCCATCTGCCTGTTTTGCCCGTGCAATGAGCACGAAATCGCACAGGCAACGAAAAATCTGTGTCAATTGACTTTTTAATGGCCTTAACTAGCCTCTTCATTAATGGCGGGCGCAGCTCCGGCACCAACGCATGCCCGCTGAGTGAAATATCGCGCGAGTGCGCGAATACGTCGGGATGCTCACCTGATGTCATTGAGCGCTATTTTATGCTTGAACATGTCGGGCACGCACCCGCACGCCATGCAAAATATTCTGCCCTTGCAAATATGGTAGCCAATTTATGCCAAGCATAGACCCATAAACAGCACTTAAATAAATGAGCAGATCATTTGTACCAGCCCTGCAGTGTTAACTCTGGTTCGTACCACAAATGCCGCCTGACTTGTTGAGTGTTTCCTGCGTTTTCTGTTTTTATTTCAGATTTCCAGTATCTGCAGTATTTTGCTTTAGTTTTAGCTATGTTAGGTGTTTGTTGAGGGATAGATATTGGCTAGAACACAAGGGAGAACTCTGCTGCCCTACTTCAAATAGTGCCATGGGATCTTTAATATCTACCTGAGAGACCAGGCCCTTAGTTTAACCTTTCATCCAAAAGAAAGTACCCCAGCTGTGCAGCACTCCATCGATACTGCACTGAAGTGCCAGCCTAGGTCATGTGCTGAAGTGTGTCGATTGGGACTTGAATCCATTACTCTCTGAAGCATAGGGAAGAGTGCTATACTTACTGAACCGTGGCTGAGACTCTAGAGAATGTCTTTCTGCACCATTATGCAAAATTTAGAATGCTTTCCTCAGTGAGGAACCAAAAAAAGATGCCAAAGGCCTTGTTTAATTATCTGCCCAGATAGTTACATATCAAATCTCCCCAGGAGGCCTTACATATCTGAATTCTCCATACTATACATAGTATAGTAATTGGAGCAGTAAACAGCTGAAAGAAAGAACAGGCCATACCAGAGCATGTATTAGTGCGTCATTTCCTTTTCATCTAGGCAGTACATACCGTTCATTGCTGTACTTCTTTCATAAATTCAATCTTTTTTTTTTTCCCTTTCCTACTTGGGTTTCTTGACGTGTTCTTAGCAAACCGGTTTATCTACTTTCCATCTAATGTGTCTTCTACCTTCACTAAGAAACTGAAATGTTGCTCTCTCTGAGGTTAAAGGAAGCAGCAAATGCCAAGGTATTCCCATCTGCAGGTTAGTAAAATATATTTTTCATTAAACACGTGTTGTTCGATTGAACTATGATCATTTTAGATGATGTTTAAAACAAGCTATTATAGACATTTCCTTTTCGATCATTGTATAGAATCTACTTGCCAGAAAGGAATTTAATCTGTTCAATCACTTCAGCAGTTTACTGGGATTTCATTATTCATGCCAATGCATTAAACTGCTTCAAGAGCAATTCATGGTCATTTTTCTTTAATTGAGTTGTTTACCAGCATTCCACTGTTGCCTGCTTGATTTTCTGTCAAGATTAATTTATGATGATTCGGTTTTAAGCAAGTTGCTAGAAGAGCATAAGTGACTCATTGATTTACACTTTAAAATTTATGTTTTATGTAGTCCAATTTCTTCTGAGGATAGTGTTATGGCCAGATGAGGAGTGATAGAATGGCTCCCCTCCCTTTCCACATCTCGGTTGACTGCAACAGGTGTTTTTAAAAGAATTTGTTTACCAATTCAGAGAGTGTTTAACTGTGTAAGTGCTGTGACTGTAAAAGACACACACAGGTCAGGTTTTCATGTAAGTTTGAAAAGAAAAGGAAATAGGAAAGGAAAGAAAAAAGGAAATCTTCACACTGAGGATGCTCTCCATCATGTTGTGTGGCACTACCACCATGCAAAATGGGATAGATTTCAAACAAATGTAGCAGCCCAAGACTAGGCAAGCATGTGGCGCTGTGGGCTATTGGCAGCAGCAGAATTGTACTCAACTACAATCTGTAACTTCATGGTCCGTCATAACCCCCACTCTACCATTTCCATCAAGCCAGGGATCAACCCTGGTTCAATGAAGGGTGCAGGAGGGCATGCCAGAATCAGCACCAGGCATACCTAAAAATGAGGTGTCAACCTGATGAAACTATAACACAGACCTCTTGCATGCCAGACAGCATAAGCAGCACGCAATAGACAAAGTTAAGTGATTCAACATCCCACGGATCAGATCGAAGGTCTGCAGTCCTACCACATCCAGTCGTGAATGGTGGTCGATGATTAAACAACTCACTGTAGGAGGAGGCTCCACAAAAATCACCATCCTCAATGATGGGGGAGCCCAGCACATCAGTGCAAAATATTTGCATTTGCTATAATCTTCAGCCAGATGTGCCGAGTGGATGCCCTGCAGGGGTCCCCAGCATCACAGATGCCAGTCTTCAGGCAATTCAATTCACTCCACATGATATCAAGGAATGACTGAAGGCACTGGATAGTGCAAAGACTATGGGCCCTGACAATGTTCTAGCAATGGTATTGAAGACCTGTGCTCCGGAGCGAGCCGCGCCATTAGGCAAGCTGTTCCAGTACAACTGGCATCTACCTGAAAATGTGCAAAATTGCTCAGGTATGTCCTGTACACAAAAGGAGGATAAAATCCAATCTGTACAATTACCACCCCATCAGTCTGCTCTCAATCATCAGTAAAATGATGGAGGGGTCATCAAACAGTGCCATCAAGCGGCACTTGCTTAGCAATAGCCTGCTCACTGATGCTCAGTTTGGGTTCCACCAGGGTCATTCAGCTCCTGGCGTCATTACAGCCTTGGTTCAAACAAAGGCAAAAGAGCTGAACTCCAGAGGTGAGGCGAGAGTGATTGTCCATGATATCAAGGCTGCATTTGACCGAGTGTGGCATCAAGGAGCCCTAGCAAAACTGGAGTCAATGGGAATCAGGGGGAAAACTCTCCACTGGTTGGAGTCATACCTAGCACAAAGGATGACAGTTGTGGTTGTTGAAGGTCAATCCTCTCAGTTCCGGGACATCACTGCAGGAGTTCTTCAAGGTCATGTCCTAGGCCCAATCATCTTCAGCTGCTTCATCAATGACGTTCCTTCCATCATAAGGTCAGAAGTGGGGATGTTCACTATTGACTGCACAATATTCAGCACCATTTGTGACTCTTCAGATACTGAAGCAGTCCTTGTCCAAATGTAGTAAGACCTGGACAATAAACAGGCTTGGGCTGACAAGTGTCAAGTAACAATTACGCCACACAAGTGCCAGGAAATAACCATCTCAAACAAGATAGAATCTAACCATTGCCCCATGACATTCAATGTCATTACCATTGCTGAATCCCCCATTATCAACATCCTGGGGGTTACCATTGACCAGAAGCTGAACTGGACTAGCCATATAAATGCTGTAGCTACAAGAGCAGATCAGAGGTTAGAAATCGTGTGGCAAGTAACTCAAAGTAACACCGCAAAGCCTGCCCACCATTTACAAGGCACAAGTCATGCGTGTGATGGAATACTTTCCACTTGCCTGGATGAGTGCAGCTCCAACAACACTCAAGAAACTTGACACCATCCAGAACAAAGCAGCCCACTTCATTGGCACCCCATCCCCAAACATTCACTCCCTCCATCACTGATGCACAATAGCAGCAGTGTATACCATGTACAAGATTCACTGCAGGAACTCACCAAGGCTCCTTAGACAGCACTATCCAAACACACAACAGTTACCATCGAGAAGGACAAGGGCAGTGGACACATGGGAATACCACCATCTGGAATTTTGCCTCCAAACCACACACCTCTCTGACTTGGAAATATATCGCCGTTCCTTCACTGTCACTGGGTCAAAATCCTGGAACTGCCCTCCTAACAGCACTGTGGGTGTACCTACACCACATGGATCTCAGCGGTTCAAAAAGGCAGCTCACCAGAGGGGCAAATATAGACGGGCATTAAACGCTGGCCTAGCCAGCCATGCCCACATCCCATGAATGAATGAAAAATATTTGTTGTACTTAACACCAGATCTATAAAAAAATAATAGCCCAGATCTTCCGGTCTCCGGATCATCAGAGACCAGGCGTAAGACTAAAGATACGTGTCAGGACCTCTCTGAAGTCCTGACCCACTGTGGGAATTTCCTGGGAAGTTTGAACTTCCAATGGGCAATTCCCCTGCTCCCCAGGACTCTCCATGAATGTCTCCAACTCTAAGTAAGAGTCGGAGACTTTGGACAGTTCCATGGAATTTTACCTGGATAGTTACTCAGGAAATATTAGACTGAAAAATCCTACTTTAATGCCTGGGTAACCACAGAACTTACCCACCCACTCCCCCACCCCAGTCACTTACGCTGATTTCTCCGATTCCCACTAAATCCCTCACTACCCCGCTACCGACCCGACCCAACCCGATTACACTCCTAGACCACCTGACTACCCCACTGACCCTCTGACTACCCTCCAACTCGACCCGACCCAACTGCCCGCCTGACGAGCCCCACAACCAGACTTAACTACCCCCACCCCCTGACAACTCACTGATTTGACCTGACTAGCCTCCAATCTGATTACCTCTGACCCACCTACCACCTAACCCACTTGCCACCCTATTGGCCTGCCACCTTACCCAGATGCCACCCTACCCACCTACCATACCTACCTAACACCTCACCCACCTGCCACTCTTACCCACCTGCCAACTACCCATCTGCTACCCTACCCATCTACCACCTCAGCCACCTGCCATCTTTCTCACCTGCCACCTCACCTGCCTGAGGGGTGTTGCAGTCTGCATTGCTGGAGAGGCCTGGTCAGAAGACCTGGCAAGAGATGTGGAGCAGGGTCTAGGCATGGAGGAGTTCAAGGGAAGCGGCAGTTTGACGGCGATTGCCTTTCCCGCGGAAGATCCAGGCCAATAAAAAAAAACTCCAACTCATACTCACCCATGCATCCAAGAGTAAGATACAAGGTAGGTCAAATTGTTTCAGAGTGTCCAAAACGCAGGTCCGATCATATGCAGGTCCTATAGATCGATGCCTTGAATTGGTTTAGGCCGTGTTCGGTGATTTTCCTGGATTCTGCCTCAAGACGATTTAAAGACTTGATGAATGATCTCCGGCTTTTCCTCTGGAGTCAACAGCTGTTTGGTTTAAGGTGAAGATGCTGCCTGTGGTGTTTAGCTGTTCAGGTGCAGGCAGAACACAAGCTTGCAGAATGGTTGGAGAGAGAGAGAGAGAGAGGAAATCCTCTACAAATATAAAAATACCTGGAAAAACTCAGCAGGTCTGGCAGCATCTGCGGAGAGGAACACAGTAAAACGTTTCGAGTCCGTATGACTGTTCAACAGAACTAAGTAAAAATAGAAAAGAGGTGAAATATAAACTGGTTTAAGGGGGGGTGGGACAGGTAGAGCTGGATAGAGGGCCAGTGATAGGTGGAGATAACCAAAAGGTGTCATAGACAAAAGGACAAAGAGGTGTTGAAGGTGGTGATATTATCTAAGGAATGTGCTAATTAAGGGTAGAAAGCAGGACAAGCAAGGTACAGATGGCCCTAGTGGGGGTGGGGTGGGGTGAAGAGAAGGGATCGAAATAGGCTAAAAGGTAGAGATAAAACAATGGATGGAAATTATCCTCTTCTTGCTGTTACCCACTCGAGGTCTTTCTGGTCTCTGACTAGCAGTTTCTTTAAGCTCTTAAACAAAGAGTTAACTGACTATCACATGACCTCCATTCACAAACTGAGCAGTTACCAAATATAGTCACAGCAATCTGGGGAACCCTCATTGCAGGCCCATTGTTCATAATGATTAGATTACATGGCTGGTGGAGCCCCCTTCTCAGCCAGGGTCCATTGTCGAAAGAGATTGAGTTTATTTGGTCCGCACCAATTTGAATAACAGATGATGTCTGTGATCTGTGAATGGTTCAGGGGATGAGTTATTTACTTTGGCTTATATTGATTATGTCTAGTGGCCTATTTCCAGACAGCACAGCTTCTTTCTGAGACTTTGAAATTTGCAAGGTGAAGTTATATAAATGTTCGGCCATCTTAAGAGCTGTTGTTTAGTTCACTTAAAAGGCCATTGCCAGCTTTTTAAACTTATCCTGGGGTTTCAGCCTCCTGAATAAATAAAGTCACTTTCAATATAAAACATGGTTTTATAACAGTACTATTATTAATGTAATTTGATTTGTTTATGAATAATTGCACCTGTAATGCCAATCAGCCTTATCTTTTTCTATAGAGTCTCCATATCAAATGTAATGATAGGCAATAGCCAGATTATCAGTACTGTGAGCAATTCTGAGCACCACACCTTAGGGTATACAGGTACAGTGTCTCAAATCTGGACCTTTTTTTAAGCTGCCATGCATGAATTTCAATTATTAGATGAGTAAATTAACTGGCTAAAAGCAAAATACTGCAGATGCTGGAAATCTGAAACAAAAATAAAAATAGCTGGAAAAACTCAGCAGGTCTGACAGCATCTGCGGAGAGGGATACAGTTAACGTTTCAAGTCCGTATGACTCTTCACCAGAACTGAGGAAATATAGAAATGAGGTGAAATATAAGCTGGTTGAGGGTGGTGGGACAGGTAGAGCTGGATAGAGGGCCAGTGGTAGGTGGAGGAAAAGAAGAGATTGCCAAAGATGTCATAGACTAAAGGACAAAGGAGTGTTGACGGTGGTGATATTAGCTAAGAAATGTGCTAATGGTGACATTAAGGATAGAAAGCAGGACAAGCAAATGGCAGATAGCCCTAGTGGGGGTGGGGTGGGGGGAAGGGATCGAAATGGGCTAAAAGGTGGAGATGAGACAATGGATGGAAATACATTTAAAAATAATGAAATAGGTGGGGAAAGAAAAATATGTTAAAAAATTATAAATTATTGGAAAAAGGGGGATTGGAAAGGGGTTGGGGATGGAGGAGAGAGTTCATGATCTGAAGTTGTTGAACTCAATATTAAGTCCGGAAGATTGTTAAGTGCCTAGTCGGAAGATGAGGTGCTGTTCCTCCAGTTTGCGTTGAGCTTCACTGGAACATTGCAGCAGGCCAAGGACGGACATGTGGGCATGAGACCATGGTGGTGTGTTGAAATGGCAAGCGACAGGGAGGTCTGGGTCATGCTTGCGGACAGACTGAAGGTGTTCCGTAAAGCAGTCACCTAGTCTACATTTGGTCTCTCCAATGTAGAGGAGACCGCATTGGGAGCAGCAAATGCAGTAGACTAAATTGAGGGAAGTGCAAGTGAAGTGCTGCTTCACTTGAAAGGAATGTTTGGGCCCTTGGACGGTGAGGAGGGGGGAAGTAAAGGGGCAGGTGTTGCTGGCTTGTTGGGCTCGGTGCTGCATTGGTGTGCTGGCATGCTGACTAGTAGTTAGCAGCTTCTCTCCCGATTTTCTTCCCACTCTCCGCGTGGTCTGAGTGACCCTTGACCTAACCCGACCCGACCCGCAATGCTCAACCCAAAAACCGGCAAGATCCCAAATCCAGCATAGACTAGGTCCCTAGGTTGCCAGTTTTGAGACACTGTACATGTACTGTACACAAAAGCAAAATACTGTGGATGCTGAAAATCTGAGATAAAAGCAAAGTGCTGGAAATACTCAGCAGGTCTGACAGCAGCAGCAGAAAGGGAACCAGAGTTAATGTTTCAGACCTGCGACCTTTCATCAGAACTGGGAAAAGCTAGAAATGTAATAGGTTTTGAGCAAGTAAAGGAGGGGAAGGTGGAAAAAAGAACAAAAGGTAAGATCTGTGACAGAGTGGAGGGCAGAACAGATAGAAGTATATATATTGTTCAAGGAGGGAGTGCAGCATAGATTTACCAGAAATGATTCCTGGACTTTAAGGGTTGAATTACGAAGAGCAATTACATAGACAAATGTTGCATTCGCTGGAAAATAGAAGCTTAAGGAATCATTAGATCGAAACTTTCAAGATATTAAGGGGAACAGATAGGATAGATAGAGGGAAACTATTTCCATTAATTAGGGAGACTAGGGGTAGAATTTTACCCCCGTTGGTGGGGTTGTGCGTGGGCGGGCGGGGACCCGATTAGCGCCCCCGATCGGGTCGGTGTTGCCATTTTACGTGGACGGGACAATTAAGGCCTGCTCAGCATGACGCGCACCCGGAAGCGCTGAGCGCTCCCTCTGCGGGCAGGGAGGTTGGGGTTTCCTGAGTTGGGAGGTGCCTCAGGGAGATTAGTTTTAAGTTTAGCAGTTCAATAAATTGTTGAAAAATTTTTTATGACATGTCCCCTCACCTGAAACTGTCACATGAGCTGGAACATGTCCATTAATTTCAATAAAATTTTTTGAGAAAATTTAAAATCATTCATGAAACCTCATCCCACCCGTGGATGAGGTTCCATGAAAAATGCGAAGGCCGCCTGGGCTCTTCGCCTGCCTATCAACCTTAAGGTTGGACAGGCAGCTCTGTTAATTATTGTAATTGTTAGTTAAATGGCCTTAATAGACCTTTGACAGTTTGGCGGGCGCGCAGCCGAGTCGACTGTGCGCCCATCAAACTGAAAATCTAAATGATGCGCGGTGATGTCAGGACACATGCCCGACGTCACCCAGCGTCATTTTACGCCTCGGCAGTGGGCCCCAACCCCACTCGCAGAGCCAAAGATTCTCCCCTAGGACTAGGAGACGTAGTCTAAAAATTAAAGCCAGATCATATAGGAGTGAAATTTTAAAAATATAGATTTGCATTTATATAACACCTTTCACAACCACTGACATCTCAGAGTGCTTTACAGCCAATGAATTACTCGTAAGGTATAGTCACTGTTCTAATGTAGGAAGCACTTCTACACACAAAGGGTGCTACAATTTTGGAACTGTCTTCCACAAGAAGTGGTTGATGCTAGACCTGAGTTTGGTTAACAAAATCTAACATATTAAGTGATATGGGCAAAGGTGCTTATATTGAGTTAGATCACAGATCAGCCATCATCTACCTCATTGAATGATGGAACATGCTGACCAGGGTAAACAATCCCATATTCCTACTTTTTTTCTGACAGATTTATGCAATAAAATTGTTGGAATAAACATAGAAAATGATTTAAAATGTTTGGAAAGATTGGGAGGATTGGGATTGTCACAAAAGGTAACTAAGGATAGCTAAAGACATTATTAAAAGGAAGAGACAAGTCAAAAGGGCAGCATTTTTACAACTACATTAAAACTAAAAGGAAGATCAGAAAATAGATTATCCCGGTTAAAGGTTAAATTGGATAAAACTATTGCAGATAATCAATATGGGGCAAATATATTTATCAGTTCTTCATATCACTTTACAGAAAGGATGACTGCAGACAAATTTCATGAATATTAAATGGAATGGACTGATAAGTCACATTTATAGGTTAAGAACGATAGTGTTAAGGAGAAAGTGTAAGAATTAAAATCTCCTAGGTGCGATGGAGTGCATCCTAGAATCTTCAAAGGACTAGAGGAGGAAATTGGTGATACTTTGGTCATTTTCAGAGTTCTATAACTATTAGGATAGTGCATGAGGGCCAGAGGATAGAAAATGTAGGTCCAATCTTCAAAACCCAATAATTACAAGTTAATTAGCTTAAGATTCACTGTAAAAATAAAATAAACGTTTGTGAGTAGGGTTTCACAGAATGGTAGAAATGAACATTTGAAGTACATTATCATCAAAACAGACATTGTTTTAAAAGTAATAGGTTATGCTTCGATAACATATTGGGATTCTTCGAGTAAATATCTAAGCTCTTGGATGAAGGGAATCCAATAGTTGCCATTTCAAAAAGAATTTGAACTAAATTCTTTACATGAGACGAGGAAGGAAGGTTATGATCTGATAGATTGTCTCAATGGATTTATTTGCATGGAAAGAATGTCTGGCTGTATGTTTGCTGGTAAATTGCAGTCAATAGACCAAGGCAATAAAGCTACCCTTATTGGAATATAGCTTCAGGCTGACTAGCAGTTGCCATGTTCAAATAAGGATTCAATGTATTAACAACTAACCGAAAATTTGAAATCAATGTAGGTAGCAAATAAAGCTTACGTTTGATAGACTTAGGTGTTATCAAGGACATGCAAAGGGCATTAGATATTAAGAATAAGTAGCGTTATACATAAACATTGATCAATGATTAATTCATTTTATTTCCTTATGACTCTGTAATTTCAGGTAAATAAATAACTTGTTAAAATACACTTTAAAGAAACCTTCATGAGAAAACATTTCAATGTTGACTTTATGGTAATTGGTAGCACTCTAGCTTTTGAACCAAATATTTGTGTGGGTTCATGCCACACAATATGATATGAGCAGATAGATAAGGTCAGTACTTACAATACTGAGGAGCACTGCACTGTTGGATCTACTGTTCTCAAGATGTGAAATCAAAACTTACCATTTGGCTGCGCTAATGGATGTTAAGGATGCCAAAATTGAAGAGTAGGAAGTTCACTTGGTGTTCTGGTCAACATCCCCCTTCAGAAAACAGATGATCCCATTGCTGCTATAATGCTGGTGCAAAATAGCTGTATGTCTAACCTGAAGAATGGTTGAATTTCAAAAAGAATTCACGGAGCAAATTTGCTGAAGGATTTCTAACGCAAGTGGGAGGCAATGACGCAATGGTATCGTCCCTAGACTAGTAATCCAGAGACCCAGGGTAATGCTCTGGGGACCTAGGTTTGAATCCCACCACGGCAGATGGTGGAAAATGAAACCACTGTTGATTGTTGTAAAAACCCATCTGGAGTCACTTACATGTGACTCCAGACCCACAGCAATGTGGTTGGCTCTTAAATGCCCTCTGAAATGGCTTAGCAAGCCACTCAGTTGTATCAAACTGCTACAAAGCATCAAAAAAGGAATGAAACCGGACGGCTATTCCTGGCATTGACCCAGGCACTGGAAATGACAGCGACAAACTCAGCCCTGTTGACCCTACAAAGTCATCCTTACTAACATCTGGGGACTAGCGCCAAAATTGGGAGAGCTGTCTCACAGACTAGTCAAGCATAAGCCTGACACAGTCATCTTCACAGAATCATATCTTACAGATAATGTCCCAGAAAACCACCATCACCATCCCAGGGACAGGACAAGGCAGGACATAATCAGCAGAGGTGGTGGCACAGTGGTATAAAGTCGGGAGGGAGTTGCCCTGGGAGTCCTCAGTATTGACTCTGGACCCCATGAAGTCTCATGGCATCAGGCCAAACATGGGCAAGGAAACCTCCTGTTGATTACCACATACCGTCCTCCCTCAGCTGATGAATCAATGCTTGGATGAACTTTGATGAACACAACTTGGAGGAAGCACTGAGGGTGGCAAGGGCGCAGCATGTACTCTGGGTGGGGGACTTCAATGTGTATCACCAATAGTGGCTTGGTAGCACCACTACTGGCCGAGCTGACCAAACATAAAGGACATAGCTGCTAGACTGGGTCTGCAGCAGGTGGTGAGGGAACCAATAAGTGGGAAAAACATACTTGACTTCATTCTCACCAACTTGCCTGCCGCAGATGCATCTGTCCATGATGGTATCGGTAGGAGTGAACACCATACAATCGTTGTGGAGACGAAGTCCCACCTTCACATTGGGGATTCACTCCATTGTGTGGCACTACCACAATGCCAAATGGGATAGATTTCAAACAGATCTAGCAACTCAAGGCTGGACATCCATGAGGTGCTGTGGCCCATCAGTAGCAGCAGAATTGTAATCAAACACAATCTGTAACCTCATGGCCTGGCATAACTCCCATTCTACTATTTCCACCAAGCCAGGGGATCAACCCTGGTTCAATGAAGAGTGCAGGAGCAGCACCAGGCATACCTAAAAATGTGGTGTCAACCTGGTGAATCTATAACACAGGACTACTTGTGTGCCAAACAGCATAAGCAGCATGCAATATACAGAGCTAAGTGATTCCACAACCAACGGCAGTCCTGCCACATCTAGTCGTGAATGGTGGTAGATGATTAAACAACTCACTGGAGGAGGAAGCTCCACAAATATCCACATCCTCAATGATGGGGGAGCCTAGCACATCAGTGCAAAATATAAGGCTGAAGCATTTGCTACAATCTTCAGCCAGAAATGCCGAGTTGCTGATCCATTTCGGAGACTCCCAGCATCACAGATGCCAGTCTTCAGCCAATTCAATTCATTCCACGTGATATCAAGAAATAGCTGAAGGCACTGGATAGTGCAAAGACTATGGGCTCTGACAATATTCCAGCAATAGTACTGAAGACGTACTCCAGAGCATGCCATGCCCCTAGCCAAGCTGTTTCAGTGCAGTTACAACACTGGCATCTACCCGGCTATGTGGAAAATTGCCCAGATATGTGCTGTACACAAAAAGCAGGACAAGTCCAACCCAGCCAATTACTGCCCCATCAGTCTACTCTCAATCATCAGTAAAGTAATGGAAGGGGTCATCAACAGTGTATCAAGCGATACTTGCTTAGCAGTAACCTGCTCAGGTTATAACCAGTTTGGGTTCCGCCAGGGCAACTCAGCTCCTGACCTCACTATAGCCTTGGTACAAACATGGACAAAAGAGCTGAACTCCAGAGGTGAGGTGAGAGTGACTGCCCTTGACATCAAGACTGCATTTGACCAAGGGTGGCATCAAGGAGCCTGAGCAAAACTGTAGTCAATGGGAATCAGGAGGGAAACTCTCTGCTGATTGGAGTCATACCTAGCACAAAGGAAGATGGTTGTGTTTGTTGGAGGTCAATCATCTTAGTTCCGGGACATCACTGCAGGGGTTCCTCAGGGTAGTGTCCTTGGCCCAACTTCAGCTGCTTCATCAATTACCTTCCTTCCATCATAAGTTCAGATGTGAGGATGTTCGCACAATGTTCAGCACCATTCACGCCTCCTCAGATACTGAAGCAGTCCATGTCCAAATGCAGCAAGACCTGGACAATATCCAGGCTTGGGCTTGGCAAGTAACATTTGTGCCACACAAGTGCCAGGCAATGACCATCTCCAACAAGAGACAATCTAACCATCACCCCTTGACATTTAATGGCATTACCATCACTGAATCCCCCACTGTCAACATCCTGGGGCTTACCATTGACCAGAAACTGAACTGGACTAGCCATATAAATACTCTGGCTACAAGAACAGGTCAGAAGCTAGGAATTCTGCGATGAGTAACTCACCTCCTGACTCCCCAAAGACTGTGCACCATCTACAAGGCACAAGTCAGGAGTGTGATGGAATAGTCCCTGCTTGTCTAGATGAGTGCAGCTCCCACAACACTCAAAAAGCTTGACACCGTCCAGGACAAAGCAACCTGCTTGATTGGCGCCACGTTCACAAACATTCACTCCCTCCACCACCGACGCACAGTAGCAGCAGTGTGTACCATCTCCAAGATGCACTGCAGCAATTCACCAAGGCTCCTTAGACAGCACCTTCCAAACCCACGACTGCTACCATCTCGAAGAACAAGGGCAGTCGATAGATGGGAACACCACCAGTTGGAACTTCTCCTCCAAGTCACTCACCGTCCTGACTTGGAAATATATTGCCGTTCCTTCACTGTTGCTGGGTCAAAATCCTGGAACTCCCTCCCTAACAGCATTGTGGATGTGCCTACATGACATGGACTGCAGTAGTTCAAGAAGGCAGCTTACCACCACCTTGTCAAGGGCAACTAGGGATGGGCAATAAATGCTGGCCCAGCCAGCGAAGCCCACATCCCATGAATTAACTTTTTTAAATTGTCTAAATGCAAATATTTGAAAATTAAAAATAATTTAAACGTTTGTTTATTTATTCAGGATATTAGCAGGTTTATATTGTCCTGGATTTTGCAGTTGTAATGATAGCAAAATTGTCAGTGTTCACCAACAATAACACTGTGAAACTGACAGTAACCTCTGCCATCTGCACACATGCAGTTAAATGCAGAAATCCAGATGTAGGTGTCATTGATTCCCTGCTTCTCTACAGAATCCGTTGTTGATGTACCCACTGATGGAAATCTTATGAAATAATGTGAATTGATATGAACTTTCACTTTTATGCTATTAGTCTAGCTGTAAATACTCTTGAAGAATTTCTATCATGTGTTGAAAGAGGTATAACTTCTTTATGGTAAGAGGCATAGTAAGTTCAGAATTACTTATGAACAACCTCTCTGGCCCTGAAAAACTTTTTTTGTGGAATGTCATATTTCTCCAGGTAGATACATTTCTGCGAGTGGAAGATACCATGAGTTTCAAAAGCAAAAAAAGATAGCATGTCTCCTGGAGTTTGCTTGCTTGTCTTTGCAGCTCACAATGAAATCTTTCTTGTTTTTGTCCCTGAATTGGCCATACATTTTTTTTTCCTATCTCTTTTTTGCTTCTCAGAAGATTGTATGGCCACAGGCAGAGGAATGAATCAGGTGGGATTGAATTAATGATGAATGTATGTTGAACCCTATTAGTATGGATTGGGTTGAGGGAACAGCTGCTCTTTTTGTGTCTTTTTTTTTGTCACAGTCATACAGAGTAGTTGCTTAATAATAATAGCTACCTTACCTGCAGCCAGTGAAGGAAACAAAAAAATACATCACTTATTACCATGCAAGGTATGGTGCTGGGAATGTACAACAAATGAATAAGCATTGAAAAAAGGAGAAAGCAAGTTAACATTTGGGTGGGATATTTTATTGCAGTTCACACAAAATCATTTCACAAAAGGGAGATAAAGAAGGGTAATTTTGAAATAAAAATAATCAGGAAACGCTTTGTCATAATGCTATTCATAAATAATTACTAATAATATATTAAAGGTTCTGCAGCATTACAGAATGATCAGGGTTCTATTCTTTTCGCAATGGTAGCCATGATGTTCAGCACCAGACGAGAAAGAAATCTCCTTCCTGTGTTAGTTAAGGTTGTCACTGGATCTAAATTCTCAGGCAGATTGGGAGGTACAAACACACCAGCATTTATTTGTGAAGCACTTCAGATACCAACAGCAGGATTCTATTTTTTCTGGCACTGCATATGCCGGTGGTAGGTACTAGAAACAGTGCATCCAAATATTTTCTGTAATTAACTGGAAAAACTAGTAATTAGAGATGAAGAGACTTCTGTTCCCAAACGGCTAGAAGTCCCCAATCCTACATAATAAAACAACTTATGACACATACATGAGGCCTGAGGGAATCAGTTTGGCTCCTAGATTACTGGCAATTACTTGCAGCCGCCCCTCCTTCATGCTGCAGGCTAGAGTAATAATACATTACATTGCTGGAAGTGCTTATGAGTTACAGTGTGCCTTTGTATTTAGTGGTGCTATTGATCATGAGAAAATACTTTTTGCACCATGACATCCTAGTATTAGCAATAGTGCCAATGGTAATAAAATAGGTAGAAAGTCAGAATCCGTATCTTGCATTCACATCGGTGTCTATTATGGATAATTCCAGTATGCTATATGTAAGAATACTTTACTTGAAGCAGGTGAGATGGGTTTACATGCGTTGCATGGCAATAGAATCAGTTTTACATTCCTCGAATTCTCATATTTTAAATATTCTCTCCACCCTGTTCCTAGGCAGTCAGAACAGCCTTTCTTTTACCTGTCATATTCATATTGCCACTTTTCTTTCTTCTTATTCCCCAATGTGCCCAATGTTACCATACATGAACAAGTCAAATTAACAATTGGCTTATTCTCTTTCAAGGGAGGAAAGTGTATTTATATCAGTTCAAATGCTAATAAAATGATGCCTATGTGTCCAGTTGTTTTTGTTAAGAACCTGGAATATCACCCACCACCTAGGAGGTCAAGGGCAGCAGATAGACGGGAACACCACCACCTGGAGGTTCCCTCCAAGTCACTCGCCATCCTGACTTGGAAATATATCGCCGTTCCTTCACTGTCGCTGGGTCAAAACCCTGGAACTCCCTCCCTAACAGCACTGTGGGTGTCTGTACACCACATGGGCTGCAGCGGTTCAAGAAGGCAGCTCACCACCACCTTCTCAAGGGCAACTAGGGATGGACAATAAATGCTGGCCCAGCCAGCGAAGCCCACATCCCCTGAATGAATTAAAAATAAGTCCCATTTGGTCTTCAGAGGAACTGAATGCAATTGCATTACTTTTATCTTTTCTATTACTCAGGTGTTACTTCTGTGTTCATTCCCTGCACATTTGCTATGCCTGAAGGTACAGGTTGATTAATTATCAGGCCCTATTGTGTACTAGGTTAATAACTCTCAGAGTATAGATAATTGAGCAGTAAAAAATGTGCATGTGTGCGTTATACCAAATTCAGAATAGTTTGAATGATTAAGGCTAAGAATAGCCTTTTTCAGAAGAATTCATAGTTATTCAGTCACATGAAATAGATTTTTACATGTACTTTTCATTCTCTTATCATATTCCGCAAGAAGATGTTACAGTGGTGTCCTAATTACCTGTTTGTTGCAAATAAAGCAAGCTGGCTTTACAGGCCAGCATCCAATATTAGGCTGCAATGGTGGGTAGATTAGAGTCTTAAATTTTGGAAATAAGATTAAAGATCACATTTTGGTAGCTCGTAGTGGAAGGTGCTTCATGTAACCTATCCTGCACATCCAATTGCCCACTCCTGTCCTCATTGATTTTCATTGGCTCCCCATTTCCTGATGTATCAAATTTAAAATCCTTGGCCTCATCTTTAATTCTCCTTGGACTTACATGGTTCTCTTCACAGCCAGCCTAACACATTGAAATATTCTCACAGGCAGAAAACCAGGAAATAAAAACCATTAAAATCCCTGCACTTTCATTTTAAATCTTACGGATAGAAAAATAAACAAAAAGAATTCACACATACAAATAGGTTTAAGGTGGAACATAAAATGTCAGAAACTTTACAAAAAATTAAGAAGTGGATTTTTTATAATAATGGAGAAATTTGACATTCAACAAATATACAATTACTCTTTCAGTGCCAGTGAGACTATGTAGCAGATTATGAACTTGTTGCATGGTTCAAACCCCAGTTACATCTCATTCAATAGATGTAACTATTTCAAGCGTTTTTACAGTGAGACTATGGGGGGAATTTAATATTGGCGATAGGAGTCTCACCTGCCAGCTAGAGAACTGGCGAGAGCCTCACTTCACTTCCTTTGGGAAAATCCCATCAGGCACTTAACTGGCCAGCATCTAGCCTTCCTGGGATTTAGGACCATGGGTTGGGAGGGCGGGGGTGTTGAGAAACTGCTCCTGAGTCCTGCCAGTTAATCAGAGGCTAGCAGTACGCCATTGCCCATCAATGCCACTGAAAGCAGTGGCTGCTGCTGGTAATGCACCCACCAGAAGCCTAGAATCAACAAGGGATCCAGGGATACAGGTGAGTGAGGACAGGATTGGGGTTGTGGGGAGGGGGCTGGGGGATGGTGGGAGTGGGGGGTCAGAAGAAAGGACAGGGGGGGTGGCTCTCAGCAGGCCCCCACCACCCACCCCCCCAACCCATTTCCCACTACTGGGTCCCTTGATCAGGCATTGACTGCCTTTGGAGCCAACCCCCCCGCCCTCCCCACCACCAACCCTGGAAGCCTGTCCACATGGTAATTCCCCTGCCCGCTGCTGGCTGAAAACCAGAGGAGGGATGAGGCCCTTAAGTGGATGTTAATCGTCCACTCGAGGGTCTCAATTAGCATCCGCGTGGTTAGGCCATCCACGAGCCTTCCTGCCCCAGACTTAACCAGGCACAGGCAGGAAGGCAACAGGGACTCTATCCTGAACAAAAACAGAATTACCTGGAAAAACTCAGCAGGTCTGGCAGCATCGGCGGAGAAGAAAAGAGTTGACGTTTCAAGTCCTCATGACCCTTCAGCAGAACTGAGTAAAGTTAGGAGAGGGGTGAAATATACCTCCTCTACATTGGAGAGACCAAACGCAAACTGGGCGACTGCTTTGCAGAACACCTGCGGTCTGTCCGCAAGAAAGACCCAAACCTCCCTGTCGCTTGCCATTTTAACACTCCACCCTGCTCTCTTGCCCACATGTCTGTCCTTGGCTTGTTGCATTGTTCCAGTGAAGCCCAACGCAAACTGGAGGAACAGCACCTCATCTTCCAACTAGGCACTTTACAGCCTTCCGGACTGAATATTGAATTCAACAACTTTAGATCTTGAACTCCCTCCCCCATCCCCACCCCCTTTCTGTTTCTTCCCCCTCCCTTTTGTTTTTTCCAATAATTTATATAGATTTTTCTTTTCCCACCTATTTCCATTATTTTTAAATCTATAACTGTAATGCCCTGTCAGTCTTTCCACCCCACCCCCACTAGAGCTGTACCTTGAGTGTCCTGCCATCCATTCTTAATTAGCACATTCTCTTAGATAATATCACCACCTTTTACACGTCTTTGTTCCTTCGTCTGTGACATCTTTTGATTATCTGCTTCTATCACTGCTTGCTTGTCCCTACAACCAACCCCCCCAACCAACTTCTCCTCCTCACCCCCCCCTCCCCCCCCCACACACACACACCTTAAACCAGCTTATATTTCACCCCTGTCCTAAATTTACTCAGTTCTGCTGAAGGGTCATGAGGACTCGAAACGTCAACTCTTTTCTTCTCTGCCGATGCTGCCAGACCTGCTGAGTTTTTCCAGGTAATTCTGTTTTTGTTTTGGATTTCCAGCATCCACAGTGGTTTTTTGTTTTTAACTCTATCCTGAACCCTCCCACCCAATTAAATGCCCTCCACCTCCAAACTCATTGTCAGGGGTGATGTGGGGGGCAGTAAACTCCACACTCTGAGGATAAGAACAGAAGTTCTCATCAGTCTAATGATTTCTAGTTGATTGCATTCTGGGAGTGAGACCTCAACAGCGCATGCTTTAGAGAAGCATGGACTCACTGACAGCAACTCCTGCGTTCCCAAATTATTCTGCGCACGTCCAAACTCCAGAAGCTGCTTTCCACTTCAATGGAATAATGACCGCAAACACTCACGGTTTCCCCGTCATTACTGACATAAAATCTGGGCCAATATCTTGTGTTATTAAGTGAATTAAGAAATGAGAAATTATGAAAGAGCTAACAATCAACATTTTTCTAATAAATGTTTTGTGTGAGATGAGAATATAATCAATCTCCAGAATCAAAAGAAATACGCAAGCCAATTATTAATTGTTTGGACGCTTCATGTCTTAGAGACTTTCACCTCATCAAATAAATTGAATTTTGAGACACTATTACTGACTTGAACAAGGTTTAAAAATTTAGAAGCTTGGCTGTATGCAAGTGATGTTTTGCATGAAGAATAATTGTAAGTTAATTATAAAATTCCTTCACGGAGTAACCAACTTGATTGAAGTACCATATTATCTTGTCAGGGGAGATGATCTGAAGGTTATTTCAATTTTAAAGCAATGGAATTGTTGTAATTCTGAGAAGCTTTAGTGACTGCAGAAAATACAGTTGCTCAGTTGTTTTCAAACCATTGGCAGAGTGACTCACCAGTGGATTCATTTTAGATTGCATTTTGCTTCTTCTGTTTGAAGACAAATAATATGAACTAATACACCCCTCCACTGACAGGACACAAGAGCAGGCATGCTGTGTGTGCACTAGAAGTATGCAGAATGGGCAGTTTGTGAGGTCAAACAACGCCTAGAACTGACTTGGCACACAATCTGCCACTTTGGGTTTATAGGTCCTGTTAGTGCCTTCTTCTGAACATATGTTCAGCTGCACAAGGGACCCCCCCTCTCCCCCCTCTGCTAAAGTTACTTAAAGAGTTAACCATCTACCTGCCAGGCGAGGTGCTTTTGACTTGCTTTTACTGGCATAAAGTTAGTGGTAGGACTGTGTTCTATTATTGGAGGAATTTTGCTCATTTTTATGCTTTTCAAGCGAGTGATGCTGGATCCTGACAAGGAGGTTAGAGGAGTTGGGAAGCCTGTCAGGAGAGAGCCTGCTTCAGAAATCTGGGCTGTAGTTGTACTCCCACTTGGGCTGCAGCATGGTGTAGAAATGCAGCACAGTCAACAGAGGGGAAATAGTGCCCAGAGGGAGAAAGAGGAGGAGGGGTCTCAATAGATGGTTCTACTTACTAAGGGTCTTTAAGAAGCACTTCTCCGACTCCCACTTCAGCCAGGAGCAGTGTGTGAGGTGCCTGTGTTTCAAAGAGGGGGTGATCACTGAACTGTGCCACCTGCTCCAAGCCGATCTGGGCTAGGATGGCACTGCCAGTGGCTGTCAAGCTCCCCGCTGTCCGAAATTTCTACACCAGCAGATCCTTCCCGCTGGAAGCAACCAGTATTAGCAACATCTCACAGTTCAGCATCCAGCATTGCATCAGGGAAGTGACAGAGGCCCTGGTCAGAAGGAGAAAGGACCTCTATCCTCGCTGACCAGAGAGAAGCAGGAGGAGAGAGCACGTGGCTTTGCCAGGCTGGCGTGATTCCAAATGGTGCAGAGTGCAGTTGACTGCACTCATGTGTCTCTGCAGGCCCCATGTTGACAGAGGGGTGTTCCGTAGCCACAAGGGGAAACCACCCTATTAATGTCCAGTTGGCGTCCAACCATGACCACAAGGTCCTCTTGGTGAATGCTTGCTATCCTGGCAGCAGACACAATGCTTTCATCCTGCGGCAGTCAGCCATATCCACTACCTTTGGGCCACTAGAAAGAACCAGAGGTTGGCTACTGGGTGATGGAAGCTACCCCCTTTAGACCTGGCTAATGATTCACCTGGACCTCCTGACCACGTGGGGACTGTGCACCTATAATGAGAGTCATGCGGCAAAAAGGAGCATCGGGAACAGACCATCAGTGTCCTGAAGCAATAGTTCTGTTGTCTGGGCTGCCCAGGGGACATCCTCCAGTGTTCACCATACCATAAATGAAAGGTCATGGTGGTCTGTTTTCTCCTCCACAACCGAGCTATCACGAGGGCACAGCCCTTGCCACCAAGCTTTCAGAGGACATCTCGGGACAAGAATAAAGAGGAAGCAGGGAGGAAGCATCTGGGTATCCTTTGGTCCGGACAGGTCACCCATGGGCAGATACTGAGACTTATCCCAACATCACAGTTGTTCCACAATTCTGACTCCCCCCAATCCCCTGGCCCCAACCCACCACCACACGCCCCATCCCCCACCACCCCCCCACCCCCCCACCACCACCCCCACCCCCACCCCCCCACCACCCCCACCCCCACCCCCCCACCACCCCCAGCCCCAGCCCCAGCTCCAACATCCCCCCTCCGACCAAACATTCTTTCAATCCATCTGCCATGTACTGTGTCCCATACCTTGTTCTTTTGGCGAAAATCCTGAAATAAATGCGATCAATTACAGTTTCTGAAACACTTTCAGTAATACATACAAAACTACTCACCTTGTGCATTTCCTTAGTGCCTGTATTGATGGTGCCTTTGCCTATCCTAGTGCTCCCACACAGTGCTACCTCAGTGGTTGCAGCATGGCTAGTGGAAGGCTGCTGACTTTCACTGGGGTAGACTGCAGATGGCCTTACAAAACTACCTTGCTTTTTAAAAACTACAAATATTTGATTCCTATGGATCAGAAATCAAAATAATTTTCCAATTTTCTTTCTGATCTTCTCTTCTCTTGAAGACATGAGCTAATGCAATGGTATGGGTTCCAGCTACCCTTCAGTACCTCTCCCAGTTGACCATTTTTTGATGTGTAAATAGGCTGCCCCCACCTTAATTAGACTGCATTCCTGGCAGAGCAGGAATTCTGCCCATCCTAGTGATGCCTCACTGACCTATGCCGTATTTCCAGCCCTGGGGTCATTTACATGTGTGAGGCAGATTCCCCAACCGCCTCTGGGGAGTCACATCACTATGAAGGCATAAATTTGCTGCAGCAGACTTTAACAGCATGCTACAGCAGGGGAAAGAAGCAGTCAACGAGTTGTCTATTTGGATAACACAAAAACAAAATAATTGCCTTAAAACTTTTCATTTAACTCATTGCATTTTTGCATTGCCGCACTCTGACAGTACTTTCAAAGACCCATCTTTAATTTTCTTGCCAACCTGCTTACGCTTTTTGACCTTACTTACTTTGCCACCATGTATGTACTGTCAGCAGGTCCACTAATTAACAGGCAAAAAAGGAACCCTAAATTGAATCTTCCTTTTCAAAGCTTAAGTTACTGAGTCCAATTAAAACCACCCTCTCTGCTACTCTTTCTGAGATCAGCAAATGCAGCACTGATTAGGGATTGAATTATAGTTGCCTGGTCTGTATTGGTCAGTACCACATTACTTAGTTTCTTTATTTGTAAAGTTATCAGAGTACCACGGTCGTTTTAGTTTGAAAGCTTAATTACTCCAAGAAGAACAAAACATCTTATTTGCATTGCATCACTCAATACAGTTCCATTCTCAATTCAGAATTTCAGTTAGCCAAATCAGTAGTGTGTGCTGAATTCCCATTCAAATTACCATCTATTCATCTCAATTCTAGATATTCAGTGGCATTTGTAGCACTATTTAGGCCTCTTCAACCCTGGAAACACAAATGCACCATTAAGGAACATAAACCACAGTCCTATATATAAATACTGTCCTGTACTTTGATATCATAGTAATTCCTGATTTAACCTGACAATGAAGCTGAATGGCTTCAATCTGGAAACTTTACACAGAGTTAAAAGCATCACCATTGTCTAACATCTAGTGAGTATTGGAGCCCATAAGAGTCTTGGAGAAAATGTGGCATTTTGCAGAACTATCAAATTTCATACTCTAAAAGGAACAGATACGTCTGCAAATTGCTGCATTTGTTCCAGACAACAGAAAAATCATTAACAGAGTTTTTCTCCCAGTCCTATTTCTCATTATGTGAGAAATAAATCCCTCTGTTTAACAAGTTTGAGACCAGGACAAAATAATTTACAGAGAGCAATCATCTTCAGAAAATCAATTTGTGTTTGTTCGGTTTCCTTTGAGCCATTTTCGATCATTTAATATGACTAATTATGAATTCTATTCACTGTAACTGAAAGAAAATTCAAAAATAATTACTTTTTTTGTCACTTCCATAGCACATGAAAGGCTTACCTGTTTTCTTTTATGCACTTGTCAGCAAAAAAAATCACAAAGGATCTGCAGCGCAGGGTGAAGCCATTTGGATATCATATCTGTACCAGTGATACTTTTTAACTGGAGGTGTATACTACATTGGAATGTATCTGTCCTTAATTCCCCTTATCTCTCGAGGAAAGAAGTGGGGTTTCAAAAGTGTTTTGGCCTCAGCTATTTACAATAAATATCAATGACTTAGGTGGGCGGACTGAGTGTAATGTGTTCAATTTTACTGAAGATACAAATCAATTTATGCAATAAGGAGGATACAAAAAGATTTTAACAGGTTAGGTGAGTGGGCAAGAAGGTGACAGATGGAATATAATGTGGAGGGTGAAGTTATCCACTTTGGTAGGAAATTGGGAAATGCTGGTACACACATGAATCACAGAAGTTTGGCATGCAAACTACAGCAAACAATTAGGAAGGCAAATAGCATGTTGGCCTTTATTACAAAGAGATCGGAACTACAAGTAAAAAAGTCTTACTCTAATTGCACATGGCTTTGGTGGGACCATACTTGGAGTAGGGTTTCCAATTTTGGTCTCCTATCCTAGGGGAGAATATACTTCCCTTAGAGGGAGTGCAAAGTAGGTTTACTAGGCAGATTCCTGGGATGAGAGGATAGTCCTCCAAAGAAAGATTGAGTAGATCAGACCTATATTTCCAAGAGTTTAGCAGGATGAGAGGTGATCTGATTGAAAAACATAACATTCTTAAGGGGCTTGATGAGGTAGATGCTGGGAGGAGGTTTCCACTGGATGAGAGTCTCAGAATGAGGGGTTGGTCATTTAGGGCTGAGATGAGGAGAAATTTCTTCACATGAAGAATGGTGAATCTATGGAATTCCTTACTTCAGAGAGCTGTAGGCAGGCTCATCAAAACAGAGATAGATAAATTTTTGGATACCAAGGGAATCGAGAGACATGGGGATAATGCAGGAAGGCGGTTTTGAGGTAGACGATCAACCATGATCTTACTCAATGGCAGAGCAGGCTCGAAGGGCTATATGGCTTAATCCTGCTCCTGTTTATTGTCTTATGTTAACTTAATGTAATAATGCTTTAAGTTTTGTGCACTTTGACAGGCAAAAATAGGCAGCAGGAAATTCGTTATGTGAATAAAGTTGGTTTCCATGATAACTTAAATATAATATAAAAACATGGTAAACAGAATTGACTATTTTTTGAGAGGTGGTGATTATTGCAATTTAAGTAGGATTTCTCTGGAGTCATTCTTTCTTTTTTGATAACAAAATGATACCTTCTCTGTTTGGGAACCTCCTGTAAACATTGGCACAGTCCTGGGAACCCTATGAAATAACATCTGGTGCACTTGCCAGCTACCCTAATGTTATCATTCTTATTTGTTTCATTTCACTCAGATAGGGGTTTGAATAGACTTTGAGTAACAGAAATAAGGTGCCAGTAAGTAAACAGGAAAGAAAAGCCATAGTAAATGGATGGCCTTGTAGACTCCTTTGCAAGCCTCCTGGGACTCACAGATCTCAATCTGATAATCCTTGCTGTCGTGGAAGAAGATCAAATTTTGTTAAACATACTTGAAGTTGTTGTCTTATAAAATGGAACTTTTGCTGTGGATGTCAAATCATTCATCTCACTATCATTGACTGTCACATTTCAATCCAAGTCCTCAATATCACCAAACAGTTGTGGGGGAACAAAGCTTATTTTGGCTGTTACTTTAATTATTAAATTGTTTTTTTCCCCCACCATTTCCAACATGGCATCAGTACCCTGGCATAACATTAGTTTACAGTTCAACAATGAGGTTGAGACTTTAATAACCTTCAACTGGGGCAAAGACACTCAAGATTGCATAAACTGCCTAAAAGACCTTATTTAAAATACTGGGAAATTTTATTTTTTAAAATTAAAATTAAAACTCACCTCTCCATTTCACTGACACTAGCCTCTTGTGCTCCCCTCAACCTCATCCCTCCATTGACAACCAGTCCACACTCCTTGATTTAGACTCCCTATGCTAAACATCTCTACCACCCTCTTCTCGCTTAAGGTCACTCTTTGTCTTGCCATCCATTTTCAGGTGATTATGCCTCTGCGATGTGCTTTGGGATGTTTTTCTAATTAAAGGTACTATATGAACACAAGTTATTGTGTTATTTCAGAGATCAACTATGCCAGCCCTTATGAAAGGTTTACCCACATGAGTTAGACTCATATCCCAGTGTAAGTCATCACTCCCAGGATTGGGTAGCAGGAAATAGCAGATTTGCATGGAATTAAATCTCACGAGGTTATCAAAGATTGCCAGGTTTCAGGAAATTCCATGAGTTACAAGATAGTGAAAATCAGTAAAAACTGATCGGGGATGATTTTTAAAATCTAGAGGAAAGAGGTTCCATGGGGATTCCCTAATTTAGGTGGAAGATCAGGAGACACCCTTAAGGAACATCTGATTACCCCATTTCTTTAAGGCTTCCCCCAATCTTCCAAAAGGGTTATGGTGCAAGACCAAGAAAACCTCCATGGAAATTCCATCCCCCAGTTTATAATGATGAAAAAAAAGAATACTCATACTGCATTTTGGACATCGATCGTCTTAGATTACATTTCAATGGCAAGACAAAATGATTTTATCAACGCACATATTTCAAACAGAACAAGGCAAATCCTTGTTAGTTCTCCTCATTTAAAAAATACAGTATTTCAACCATTTATGCCACAGCTCGTGGTTAAAAGGTGAATAAAAGTTCAGTCAGTATAGGTAATCTCATACATAGTCTAGTCCACGATACAGTTACAAGAGCCTGACTTAAAAACAACAAATAGGTTGACAGCACTGTGTGGGTGCTTTAGTTTCTCAGCCGGGCTCATAGGAGGCTTTGAATTCTGGCATTATTCTGCATGATTGAGTTTGGTAAGGAGGATTACTATTTAAAAGGTAAAAATAAGGTGTATTTTTGTGTATCTGAATCTTAAGTGGTTTGAATTAAGACAGATATGAAAATACTTGCATTTGACAAAGGCTTTAAAAATGGAATCTATTGTTTTGGCTGCACAGTCAGTTTCTTTTCTCCCTCTGCAATTTGTCACAAATGCACATGTTGTGTTGGTTCTGAAAGAGGATTTAACAGGGCTTTGGCTTCTGGTGTTACAATAATTTGTGTCTGATCTTGTTTTGTTCCAGTAAGTGTTTTTTTTTAATTGTCATTATAATCATGAAGCGTAAGTTTGTGCTTCTGTGTGTGGTAGGTATCTAATGTACCTTCATACAGTAGAGTCAATGTGTGAATGTGTGCGCAGTTACTGCTGTGTTAGCCTAGTCAAAATCATGTGTATGCATCTATAATACGTAGGTATTGCCGTCATCATATTTCAAACTGTAGTGGCAATGTGAAATTGATTGATACACACCGTATGCATAAATGGTTGAAATATTTGACTGAAGGGAATTTCTTGACTGAAGGAAGTGTTTGAGAGATCTTCAGAATTGATTATATTATTCTGTGTGTGCAATGATTTTTTCCACAATGGCTGAAATCTATTAAAAAAAGTCAGTAGACACTGCATGATTAGGATCAGAAGTCATGGAATCAATTCTCACACTCAATAACACCAGTGTTCACTGATCTTCAGGAACTAAAGTGCAAAATTTAATATCATCAGACAAAGAATGAAGGGAGAGATTTGGGGATTTTTTTTTTAAGCAGGTGATTGTTAGAATCTGGAACGCCTTCCCTAAGACAGAGGGTGTAGAATCTGCATTAGCTTTGAAAGGGGAAATGGATAAATATTTCAAAATGAAAAATTTAAGGGATATGGGGAAATGTCTGGGGAATGGGTCTGTGGATGGCTTTCAGAAACCAGCATGAAATATCAAATAGTAATCTTATGTTCTGTAAAATTTTATGATTTTAATCCCCCTTCACTTGAAGAAGGGTTAAATTATCGGCAGTATGACACTTACACATCATGCTTGCACCCAAAACTATTTTGACAGACATGTTTCAGGCAGCTGTCACCACCTCATTGCCCATCCCTTCTTTCTCAAGGACAATTAGGGCAAGGTCAATAAATGCTGGCCTAGTCAGCAATGTCCACATCCCGCAAATTAATTTTTAAAAATTGTTTTCCCAATTAAGCCATTCATTGGGTTATTAAGCAGTGATTAGGATGAAGCAGATGTTTTGCAGACTCATAAATCTTAATTTTAACTGGGCATAAGGGACAATATTGGTGTGGTAACAGGACAGGTATCAGGCTCACCCCAACTTGCCAACAATTGAGGGCAATTTTAACTCCTGGGACTTGTTTAAATAGACCATGTCCAACTCCTGCTCCAACCTGGTGTCAATAGCATGGCCAACAGTAAAATCCCTCCAGGGTTAGTCTGATAAAAATGCACAATTTTGGACATACCAATATTGTACCATTTGTAACATACCATTTCTCAGCCTTAATAATTTACATTTTTTTCCAATACATTACAAAAACACAGATAACTTCAGTTTTCCACAACATCTGATAGGATCTAATTACCTGCTTTGAAAAGCAAAGGGGAAAAGGTGAGTCTTTCCAAAGTCTTGTTATAGTGTAGGTCCTTGAAGAGTTAATCTAAAGCAGGTCAATTATTTTCATTTATTTCCTGAAAACAGTTACTTCCTTGTTTTATTCTCTCTCCAGCTCTATAATTCTCTTCTGTGGTTGTGTCTCTTGACTTTGGAGGAACCATTTGTTCTGTTGTAGAGTACCTTGCCAGGAATATCCAGACACTGTGAAGATCTTTTTACCGTAAGTGGAATACTTTGTGCAATTTTTAATATTAGCAAGATAGCTAGTAAGTAATCAGTGATTCTGCAAAACATGAAGGTTTGCGATTCTTAGCTTGGCTGTCATTCAAGTAAGATTTTTTTTGATGCTCATCTGTTTGTTACTAAGTACCTATGTTTGCAATCAACTGCTGCTCCTGCCAAAAGAAAACATTTTTTTTTTACATAAGCAAATGTGTTGTTCTATTGAGTTAGTTAATTATTAAAATTGTAACTTAACTACTAAACAACATAGTATACCAATGTGTTGTCTTGTAAGTGGCAGACTTTGTGCTCACACCTGTGGTTTGTCAGTTTGCCATTTCCTGAGGGGAAAACAAAGGGAAGGTTCCTTGCCCAGGTTAATTCTTCTTGTATGCTGCCAGCTCTGGTGGGATATTGACAGGATGCTGAGAAGATGGCTACTTACTGACTCTTTCAACTGAGGAATGTGGATAGTCCCGAGAAATGTCTAAAACCTTGTTTGGAAAGTTGTATGTTAAAAACTGAAGCTCGGAGTGGAGATTTGTTTGTGTCAATCAGACAAGATATACGTAACATTATTATAGTCATCAGTTGTTAGGAGTTGATGCAGTTGAATGAAATGGAAATTAGTTCAGCCCTGTCACATCAGTTTGTGATATGAATTCTGATTTCAAAGTGCTAGTATTCATTCACCTTAGGTACACAAATATCTGCCTGATGGCATATACTGGGATTTCTTTGGTTTTCTATTCTATTTCTAAATTGCACTTTGTAATGCATTCTCATTACTGTTCATGACATGTTGATGTCTACTGAAAGCAAAGTATTCCTGGGGCTGAGACAAGGTAGACCAGATACAATGCAACATTCTCCACAAATAAATAATTTCACTTAACCCCAACTGAGTGGTTTTGGTTTATCCTGGTCTGTGTTCTTGTAGCTCCTTGGAGCTAGACTGCAAGATTATTTTGGGATAGTGTAGGGCACTGTTGTGCAACATTTAAAACAAAGATCACCTTCAATAAGAATTGCAATAAGCAGAACTGTCCACAGTGCCACATTCCATTTGCCTTCCTAATCACTTGCTGTACCTGCACACTAACTTTATGTGATTCATGTACCAGAACACCTAGATCTCTCTGTTACCAGTGAGTTTTGCAATCCTTCTCCATTTAAATAGTATACTGCTTTTCTATTCTTCCTGCCAAAGTAAACAAGTCACATTTACTCACATTATACTCCATCCACCAAAATTTTGCCCACTCACTTAACCTGTCTGTATCCCTTTGCAGACTCTCTACCTCCTCTTGACAACTTTCTTTCCTACCTATCTTGGTGTCATCAGCAAATTTAGCTGTTCATATCTAATAGGTTCTATTGATGGATATTAAATACCTAATAGTTTAAGGTAATAAAGTTAACAGGTGTTGGGTAGTGATAGTTAGTTTGTGTATATAAATAAGAGTCAGCCAGCACTGACGGGGATTGTGTTAGAGTGGTGAAGTAAGCTCTGCAATAAACAGTCTCTACCAAAAGCATCCTAGTCTCAGAGTCTTCATCACAACCAGGCTTGTGAGTTTCTCTGACATTGGTAGCAGAGAATGGTTGCCTGAAAGTGAAGATTGGAGACTGAGATTTACTTCCAGACAGAAGGTTAAAATTGGAATTAATTTTCTTTGAGAGAAGACTGTAATTAGAGACTCTTTAAAGAAAGATGACTGAAACCAGGTATAAGGCGGCAGGGTATGATTTTCCACCACTGTTTTGTGACATGGAACCTTATGATCAATTGAAAAATGAAGTCAAGGCATGGACATGGGCTATGTCTCTGAAAGCAAGGAATATCTCTAGCATAAAAGCAAAAAACTGCGGATGCTGGAAATCCAAAACAAAAATAAAAATACCTGGAAAAACTCAGCAGGTCTGACAGCACCTGCGGAGAGGAACACAGTTAACGTTTCGAGTCCTTATGACTCTTCAACAGAACAGTTCTCTCAGCAGCTGCTGTCAGACCTGCAGAGTTTTTCCAGGTATTTTTATTTTTGTTTTGAATATCTCTAGCACTTTCGCTTCCTACTAGGAGCAAGGTCCACTGCAAAGTGTTCTCTGAACTAAACACTCAGGAACTGAACAATGATGAAGGTTTGGACACCCTCTTAAAACTCGTGGATAAAATTTATATTAAAGATGACTTATTTGATGCCTGGGAGGCTTGGTTGGACTTTTATAAATTCAGAAAAATGGATGATTCTTTCAAAGAAGAATACATCATGGAGTTTGACTGACTATGTATGAGATTGCAGCAAATCCACTTGGAAATTCCTGAATCAGTCCTCGCCTTTAAATTATTGGACTGTGCGAGGGCATCAAACCTGGATAGGCTCTTGGTTTTAACTGGGGTTAGATTCAAAGAGAAAGAAATGCTTATGGATCAAATGTTTGAAGCCTTAAAGAAAACTTCTGGGAAAGCATTCATTCCTGGCCGCTTTTATGATGCAAGTGAGCTCTTCAGCAGTGACACCAAAGATGGAGGATACAGTGCTATCAGCATTTCAAGACCGAATTTCAAATATAGGGGCCAAACATCTGTGTGAAAGAGGAATTACAAACCAAAAGTATGAGGACAGTGAGCCTTTTGGGAGCTATAACAGGCGGCAGGAGTTGGGCAATTAAGGAAGGAATGTGAACCCCAGGAATAACTAAGGGTTGGTCAACAGGCGCTTCAAATGAGACTCTAAATATCATTATGCATTGGATTGCCCAAAATTGAAAAACAGGATTTTTGAGACAACACATAACATGGAAGGCAGCAAGGATGACCCTGACCAATCAGAAGGAATCGTTTTGATCACCAGAAGTTTCAGTCTGGTAATAAGTAACTTAGTTGCAGATTTGTTCTATTGCGTAGTTCTAGATAGTGGGTGTACTTTCACAGTATGTATAGTGGACAGGTTAAAATGTTACGTAGATTCTTTTAAGTAAGGAAGACTGAAGTAAAGTCAAAGAATATGACAGTTCTACTTGTTTCAGGTTTGGTGATGGTAATATGTTGAAATCCCTAAAAAGAATAATAATTCCATGTAAAATGGGAGGGGTGAATCACTTTATCAGCACTAGTGACGTATTGAATGAAATACCTTTACTGTTAAGTAAGCCTTCAATGAAAAAGGCCCAAATGAAGTTGGACATGGAGCATAATAAAGCAATTGTCTTTGGGAGGTCTGTAGCTTTGCATTTACACAGTTGGGGCATTATTGTATTCCTTTAAGGCTTATCATCTGTGGACAGAATGTTAGAGGTATTAATGGCATCTGAGGATAGGGATTTAAAAGAAAAGAAGAAAATTATTACCAAATTACATTGACAATTTGCACATCCCCCTGGCCATAGGTTGAAGATTCTGTTAAAGGATGCAGGAGTACTGGATGAGGAATACACCAGACGTCGAGGATATTAGTGAAAAATGTGATATTTGTAAATAGTACTGGAGAATGCCATTATGACCAGTAGTAAGTCTTCCATTGGCAAGAGACTTTAATGAAACCATAGCACTGGACCTCAAAGTATGGGTTAAAGAAAAAAATATTTTTCTTCTACATTTTGTAGATGTAGCAACTAGATTTAGTCTATCAACGGTAATTTTTAGTAAGGACAAAAAAGTAATTATCGATAAAATAATGGAAAGATGGATAGGAATGTGACTGGGAGCACCAGCTAAATTCTTAACGGGCAATGGAGGAGAATTGGCCGGTGATGAACCCAGGAGTATGTGCGAAATTTTGAATATTGTAGCAATGCACACAGCAGCAGCAGGTCCTTTTAGCAATGAGATATGCTGAAAGGAATCACGCCATGATTGACGAAATGCTCCAAAAAACTTTAGTTGACCAACTGAATTGTAAATTGACAACTGCTCTAGCGTACGCAGTACATGCAAAAAAAAACATGCTCATAATTGTTGGGGGCTACAATCCCTATCAATTAGTTAAAGGCAGGAATCTGAAGATACTTTCAATTATGTGGGGTCATCCCCCGACTTTGGAGGGGACGACCATTAGTTCAATTTTTGTAGAACATTTGAATGCCATGCATGCAGGGAGGAGAGCATTTATTAAGGTGGTGTTTTCAGAAAAAATATCAGGAGTGCTTTGAGGTATCGAATCAGGCCGTCAGAGATGAATTTCAAGCCCGGGAACGTGGGGCATTTTAAAAAAGAAGGGCAGAAAGAATGAAGAGGCCCAGCAAAAGTTGTAGGCATTGATGGCAAAACGGTAATCTTGCAACATGATAACCAAACAGTTAGAGTACATACCATGCGGTTTACTGGCATTGATTACGCATGGACAGAGCCTGAACAGAGGATGGATACTGAAGATGCACCAGGCATTTCGCGCACACATGCCGGACCTGTACGAACAATTGATTGTGACAGATAACAGGCTAACTGAGAGGCAGACCAAATGGTAGGGAAGATCAGGATAGGGCCATTTATCAAAAAGATCGACTACTGAAAATTGGAACTAGGGTGGCACATGTGCCAGAAGGGGCTAGAGAGTGGAGGGAAGCCACCATAGTAGGAAGGGCAGGAAAGGCCACAGGGAAATACAAAAACTGGCTGAATGTACAAGTCAAGGGGCAGAATATCAGATCTATGGATTGGCAGAAGGAAGGAAAAATGTGGAAAGGCACGAAACGTAGTGTAAGTTCAGACAGTGGGCCTTCTGGTCATCACAGCCTAGGGAAAAGATCAAGAACTTGTGAAAGGAAGTCTAGTTGCAGGAGGGACAGGTTGCATAGTAGTAGTCCTGATAGGGACAGGAGATCTAGTAGGGGATGAATTTTAACAAGAGCAAGGACTAAAGAACAAGTGAGGAGTGACACAAGAAGTAGGAGCCCTTATGTTAGAGAAGCTCTAGTGGTTACCAACAAGTTAGATGGTAAATTAATAAAGGAGGCAAAACAAAAAGAACACATCAGGTGGAGAGAACTTGGTGTTTACATGGAGGTTTACATGTGGTCACAGCCAGACCAATAGCATACGAGTGGAAGTTGGCAGGCTAGGAGATCTTCAACATCCTACGCTATAGGGATGCATGGAATCACTGATAGTAATATCTGAATTTCCATGTTTAACTGCATATGTGCAGACTCCAGAAGTTGCTGTCATTTTTGAAGAAGTAATGACAGTGAATGCTGACAGTTTCATCATCATTTCTACCACAAAATCCAGACCAATAACTGTAAAATGTTAATGGTCTCTTAGGCAATGATTTATATTGCGTATACCAAAGGTAATATCATTAATGAAAATCAAACAAGCTAGCAGATAAAGATATTAATGAAAATGAAGCTAACATGGCCACTGTTTCTATTTACCAGTTGTGCCTTTGATTGAGAAGACTTGGTGAGCTACTTCCTGAGATGGTTCTTAGCTTAGGAGGTAGCCATAGAACTACGCACCACAGCCCATTACTCTTACCTCCTTTTTCCTCTTTTCTTTCCCTTTTCAGGTCTTTCTGTCCTGTCTCCTCCTTCTCCTGTTACCTAATTATGCACCATTTCATTTCTCCCCTCTATGGTACTTTGCCCACTACCTGCCCTCCATCCCCAAACATGTCCAGCCTAAACCTTCACCATTCCTCCATCTTCCCCTATTTCCCTGCTGCTGCCAGAGGCTTGAGTCCCTCAAATAAACCCACAGCTTACCTCTGAGCTTCTCTTGCCATTCTCCAAAGTGGCCGTCAGAGATGGACTCATGGACGCCTTCTTATGAACAACTCCAACTGTCCTATCCTTCACACTTGCCAGTTATCCCACCCAGCATACCTGCTGAGGGCTAGTCTCACTAACTTCCTTTCCATCGGACTTACCCCTCCCATTTCTGATCCCGTGGACTCTGTTAATGGATCAATAATCTATGCCATTCTCTGCATCTTCTTCCAGAATGGCTGTTCACTTTTGAGCTTCCTTGTCTTCCAGGATTGTTACACCTTCTACCATTTACTTCACCCAAAGGCTTTGCGATGGTGATTTGACCCTTATTGCTAAATCTTAGTCTGTCCCTTCATTTCTCTGGCACCTTCTTCTCTATTGAGCATCCCCCCACCCCCCACTGCCTCACGCCACTCTTCTCATTTCTCCTTTAAAATTCTTGTTTTCTGCTGATCACCCAAGAACCACTGTGAGTTTCTCACTGAGATATCATCATTCTATTACTTCTTTAGTCTTTAGACCTAGCATCTTCTCATCCTTGATGATTTCCACCACCATCTTAACACACTTTGCCCTCTCTCCTCTGAGTTCACTAGCTTCCTGTCCTTCTTTATCGTCTCCTTTCATATAAATTCTCCTCAGCCAAAAGTTTGCAATAGTGCAGGATTAATCTGAGATGTAAAATTAACGCCAGTTGTTCTCCTATCAAATACTCACTTTCCCTGCTCCCTCCGGCCTCACCTCCAAAAATAAATGTGAGGAGCTCATGGACTTCGTGGTCACTAAGTTTGAGACCGACCAACTTCTACGACACCACTACCTTCCTCAGCCCCTCCACTACCTTTGTGTCCTCGGGTTGCTTATCTGATATCTGGTCTTAGATAAGTTGTAATTTACTCCAGTTAAACATCGATAAGACTAAAGGCATTGCCTTTGGTCTCCACCACAAATTCTCTTTCCTCGCCACTGTTCACAACCCCATCACCCTATTTGACAGAGCTGAGCTTCTGACCCAATATCCTCTCCATCATGAAAACACCTATCCCCATGTCCACAGCATCGCCTGTCTCTCCCCAATCCACAGCTGCTGAAAGCACATCCATGCTTTTTTGCCTCAAGATTCAGCTATTTCAAAGCTTTCCTGGCAGGCCTCCCAACCTCCACCCTGATTAACCTGAGCTCATCCAAAACTGTGCTGCCCTTATCCTAACCCACACACACACACACTATGTGCCTGCTGACCTACATTAGTTCCTGGTTCACCAAAGGCTTAATTTTACAGTGATTAATTCACATGCTACCACTCTGTGGTGCACCACATTAGAATTCCAATGCACAGCACTTAAGCAATATTTAAGGCTTTCACTCAATGTTCTCATTATAGGAGTAGTGCCTCAATGTGACACACCCATTTACAGAGCAGCTCTCATAGTAAGCATGTTGCTGGAAATTGTTGGTTCGCAGCCTGATTTCCTACCCATAGTGATGCAAAATCACTGGCTTCACATCTGGGATTTCCTGTGAAGCACACCCTCTAAGTCCTGTTCATCTCTGGAACGCCAGATCAGTAAGAAGCAGCCCTGTTATCCTCTTATATGCCCTGTTGAGCCCAATGCAGTGGACTCTGCTGCAGTTATACTGCGTGGGTTCCAATCCGCAAACCACAAACAACCATGCACGTGCAAACTTAGAATTCCACATTCCCCCTTCTAGAGGGGCTGTCAGTGAAAGGACATTTGGGAAATGTTACTTTTATGTGAGGTAAAGGGGCATAGTGAGAAAAGCCAAAGAAGTCAATCTTCATTTCACCATGGCAAAACAAGACACGGGTGACAAAATTACATATTTCAATTTATGGCACTGCGTCATATATTTGCAAACTGAGAAAAATCTGTCTTTTTTTTCCAAGCAGTCAGGAAATCATTCAGATAACTATGCAAAGGTTTCTAGTCAATCAGTTGTGCACTTAATAATAGAATGACGAGCACAGTCATTGTCTCCACCGTCTCCTGCTCTTAACATGTACCACCCAGCTCCTGATGTGTAGTTAACAATATCCTGACTCTCATCCAAACTGGTGACTAATAAGAAACCACAGCAAAATGGCAAGCGGAATTCATACAGAATTAGTCAGAAACTCCCACACAGAAATCTTTTTCTGTTATTCAGACATGTTGTTGGCCTTTTATATACGTGCGTATAATTAGTCGTTGTCACATTACATTGTCACAGTGAGTTAGCACTTTTATAACAGTAGATTGTCATGTCAAGTCATAGCTACCGGGGAAATTGATTACCAGCAGTGGAGATGGCTCTGGTATTGTGCAGTACTGGAAAGGAGCCTGGGATCTGGAAATAAATGCAAAGGAATCTCAGTACTTTGAGGATTCTAGGAACACTGCACTTCATAGAACATTCTATGCAGATCCTGGGATCTGAGGTTACTATGACAGGGGTCTGAATCAGTCGTTTTCATAAGTTTTTAGTTGTTTTTCATTGGCAGGTTTCTGAATGTTTTCTCTGTTTTTGGCTGATGTTTCCTACCTTTTCTGTTCAGATCCAATGATGAAAGAGAGATGAGAAAAGTGAGACAATGGGAAATGTTATATATAACACCCAATATCATAAGAGATTCTGCCCCCTTTGTTGATCTCCTTGCACACTGCAATTACCACCCCACCTGATAACTGAATCACTGCAGACAGACATAGAAGATGAGGGAGAGAATGGGACTGGCATGATTCCTTATGGATTCCTGTGTACAAGATAAACTCCAATTTATTGAGACACAATGTTTACAGTCTGAGGGGGTGATGTATCCAGCTCAGCAGTTCATCTGATGTGCCACAAAAGCCCAGATCTGGGATTTATTGTGAGGCTGCAACCAATTAACTAAGTTTTTAAAATATCCTTAATTGGGGCCTCATGGCCCCACATTTAGAGAATGTAGGCTCTGCTGGATACTAATCAGCACCGCTCCTTTCCCGAGCCACTGCTACCTACCTACCTTTCCGATCAGCCCCTTCACTTACCTGTGGGCCCTAACAATACCAGCCACAGACCTATCCTAACTCGTGTTTCGCTGGCACCTATTGAGCTCTGTAGCCCACTAACCTGATGGGAATGAGGCCTGGGGCACAATATTAAAAAATTTTTTCAGGGGGACATAGTGGCGGAGTTGTAATGCCACTGGACTAGTAATTCAGAGGCCCATGCAGGCTAATACTCTGGAGACATGGGTTCAAATCCCACCATGAAAGCTGGTGGAATTTAAAGTCAATCAGTAATTCTGGAATATAAATATAAATAAATAAATATAAATATAAGGGGAGATTTGATAGAAGTTTACAAAATTATGAGGGGTATAGACAGAGTAAATGCGAGTAGGCTCTTTTCACTTAGATTAGGAGAGATAAACACGGGAGGACATGGCTTTAGGGTGAAAGGGGAAAGGTTTAGGGGGAACATTAAGGGGAACTTCTTAACTCAGAGAGTGGTGAGAGTGTGGAACGAGCTACCATATGACGTGGTAAATGCGGGCTCACTCTTAAGTTTTAAGAATAAATTGGATAGGTACATGGATGGGAGAGGTCTGGAGGGTTATGGACTAGGTGCAGGTCAATGGGACTAGCGGAATAATATTTCGGCATAGACTAGAAGGGCCGAATGGCCTGTTTTCTGTGCTGTAGTGTTCTATGGTTCTATAAAGCTAGCCTCAGTAATGGTGACCATTACAACTATCATTGATGGTGATAAAAACCCATCTAGTTCACTGAAGCCCTTTATGGAAGGAAATCTGCCATCCTTACCTGGTCTGGCCTACATGTGACTCCAGACCCACAGCAATGTGGTGTGACCCTTAACTGCCCTCTGAAAAGGCCTAGCAAGCCACTCAGTTCAAGGGCAATTAGGGATGGGCAGCAAATGCTGGCCTTGCCAACAATGCCCACATCCCATGAAGGAATTTTTAAAAATCAGACCTTCGGTGCAGGTATCAGCATGCCCAATGAATGTCTAAGCCAGGCTTTCAGAAGATGCTGAAATCTTCAAGTAAAAACTTTAACAAAAGCATTAAAGGACACAAAATACAATGGCTACTTTTGATCATGTTATTGTGAAATATGTAACATTTTTAAAGTTTTTGTTTTGTTTAACTCTCTATTTTAGATATTAGTAATTTCAGTGACTAAGGAAAAAAGTTGCAGCTAAAAAATATTCAGAAAGCGTTTTGAGAAATTTGTGGGAATCCAGTAGCCAGATTATATATTGTATTTATCCAATTGCAGCTATTATATGTCATACAGTGTAATACCTTTAATCTTGAAAATAGCAATCACAGCACTGCCTCCAACAGTAACAGATCATTATGATAAGTTTTAAATGAAATCCACGCTTCACATGCCAGATGAAATATATAATTACTGTATATGTGTTTGTATGTATATAATCTTTAACTGCCCCTTTCCTAGCCTTGATTCATCATGGATGTAGTGGCCTCAGATGGCAAGGAAATAAAGGACCTAGATGAGGAATCCATATGGGAGCTGATTGAAAGCCAACGCCACATTATCACCAACAACGTCCGGCCCTGCCACATCACACCCTTTCTGCGTCAGTGCCATGTAATTGGGGAGACAGACGAGGAAGAAATTCTTTTTGCCCCTCACCTTAAACACCGGTGTATGAGAACTGGTGAGTGTACATTTCTGAAAATTGTGCTGCTGTGGCCTTTTTTTTATTGGAGAAAGCAGAATACTTTCCATTTCATCAAGCACTTTTGGGTTAGATGTAGCATAGTTGGATACATTAGTGAGGCACTTTTCATGTCAGCCATCCTTCAGTTTCTCTGAGTGCAACTGGTAATTTAGTGCAAGTTGCAGCCAATTATGTTCTGCTTTGAGACTGCCAAAAATCTCATTCCGCGTGGAGTCTTGCAGCTAATACACAGTCTGAGCTGGATTTAAACGTAGGCCCCAGATGTGAAAGGCCTTTGTTTACCCAGTGCACAATCTGATCCTCTTGTTGCAAGGTTGTAGGAGAAAGTCTTATTTGTAACGTTCTGCTCTTCCAGCCGCGCATTCTGGCTCTGATGAAACAACAGAGACCTGCTTGTATCCTGTGGCTTTATTGCACGTTCTGCAGAATTTTGGTTGTCAATCCCAGATTTAACAGATTTCTGTGATGGGAAGGCTGAATGACCGTTTCTCATTCTAGGTTTTATGCTCTAAATTCACAGAATGTTCCATCAGGTATCATCGGAAACCAGTCAGGAACAGAACACCAATTTCCCCTTCCTAAACCGCAAACATTGGGATTAATTATAGTGCCTTTACCATTGGCCTTTCTTCAGATCAGCTAACTAATGGGAGAGAAATCACTGATCTATGGCGGGGGCAGTCAAATCATCTGAAATTATACAGTTTGATTTTTAGGCTTATTTTTATTATTTCTGAACATTGATCCTTAAACCAATCACTAGTGAGAAAATTAATTAATTAGCATTAAGACCATTAATGTGTTATTTTTTATCTCCAGGGTATATGCTCGATCTCTTAAGGACTCGGGGAAAGAAAGGAGGTGTTGCCTTTCTGGAGTCTTTAGGGTTTTATAACCCTGAAATTTATACATTAATAACTGGGAAGGAACCTACCAGGGATTGTAGCAGCATACTCGGTAAGGTTCATTTTTAAAGCACATTCCTCTTTATCATGTTAATTGTTCCCATTGCCCACCCTTGCAATCAGGCCCTGCACTAACTGTGAGAGGGTATTATGGTCTTCTCTTAGATTTCCATTGACATTTTTCTGAACCAGCATAAGAATTGTTCTGTATGTGATTGTGTGTGTGTGTGTCTCTCCTCTCTTATCTGACTGTTAGTGTCAACCAGGCTTAGTTGGTGACACTGTTGACCCTGAGTCACAAAGTTCCTGGTTCAAGTCCCACTCAAGGTCATGAATACAAAAATCAAGGCTGACACTACAGTGCAGTACTGAGGAAACACTGCGATGGCAACGGCGCTGACTTTCAGATGAGATGTTAAACTGAGGCCCCATCTGCTTGCTAAGGTGGATGTAAATGATCCCATGGCACTATTTCGAAGAGCAGGGGAGTTATCCCTCGTGTCCAATATTTATCCCTCAATTAAATCACAAAAGAACAGATTATCTGGTCATTACCATAATGCTTTTTATGGGAGTTTGCCATGTACAAATTAGCTGCTGTGCTTCCTACATTATAACAGTGAGTACTTCATTGGCTGTAAAGGCTTTGAGATGTCTGGCGATTGTGAAAAGTGCTATATAAATGCAAGTCACTTTTTTTGTGGGAGTACCATGCATCCATATGGCATTTTGCAATAATGACTCAGCTGAAATGAGCAATTCTGCTGTCTGCTTTTGAATCCAGTGCCAATACCTGGCACTGCAAGGCTTTGCGCTCAATAAGACCATAGTTTTACTCAGCTATTTGTTTTAATCCAAAATCTTAATTATTTGCTTTATTTATAAAGGACAAACAAATAATCACACAACGTTGTGCGAAAATACAAATGCATTCAGGAGCTGAGTATTATTTCATGTTGTTGTAAGCAGATAGATTCTATTCAAGTAAGCAAAGGATTTGGGGGGGGAATTCTAACACTCAGTGTAGGTGGGTACTATATAATGTCCCGTAACTTCCACGGAATGGCAATCAGAGTTGGACTCCCCCACTCTGCTCCTACCTAGTTATCTGGAAATAAAGCTACTCCTTTCTCACCCAACCTTCTGGCTCAGGCTGGCCGAGAACAATATAGTGCAGCGGGTTCCAGAGACCCTGTGTCGAGGGCAGGTGAGTCGCAGGTGAGGAAGCCATGCCCCTTTTTTTACAGCACTACCTGCCGTAAAGCAGGTGAGTTTAGAGGTTCGGCACTTTGAGAAGGCAGGGAGAAAGTAAGTTTGTAAGTTAAGTGGGTAGAATTGGAGGATGAGGGGTTGGGGGCGTTTTCAGGGGGTCAGGTGGTGTGTGAGGTCGGGTGGTCAGTGGGGGTTGGTCGGTGGGGAGGGGAGGGCAGTCGGGGGGTCCCATGGGAGATTTGTGGAGTGGAGGGGAGTCCTGCAGGAGGTGGGGGTTTAGTGGGGGGGTGGGGGTAGTGCCGTGGGGGGGTCAGGGGGGAGGTGGAATGGCCAGTACTATAGTTAAGCAGAGGTTAGAAGTGGTTTTAATTCTTCTAACTTTTTCTGGGTAACTATTACTGTAAGGCAGTCGAAACCATCCAAAGTTTGCGGTTTATATCAAACTTTCGGATGGCTCCCATTGCAGGGAGATTGCACAACAAAAGTTTGAACTGCCCAGGCAATTACCATGCAATCCTTACCTGGGGGTCTCCAGGGAGGGTTTCCCAGTGCACCTTTGGGGTACCCCCAGTTACAATGCCCCAGAGCTCGGAAGTTTATTGAAAAATTCAAAACATGGTTCAACTGAGAAATCTTGGGGGCAGTATCAGGCTTTACGTTTCAGCAATTAGGCTGAGCGCCTTTTTCTGACTGATAAGCAATTGGTTATGCTCTGTACTTTGTGGGTAATCCCGTTACAGTGCCTGCACTAGTAGGACTGACAGGGCTGCATGCACACGCTCATACTGCCACCTGCAGGTACCTTGCATTACTCCAGCATTTTAGAAAACATGCTTGCTCATGGAAATATTTCACCAGATTTGAATCCCTTCTCACAAAGAATGCACCATTTGCAAACAATTTCCCTGCTGGCTGACAAAACATCTCGAAAAACAGCCTGAAGATGAGGGTGCACTATTGATGGGCCAGCTTAGTAAGCTGTTTATAAAACTGCACCAAGAACCTCTCTGTACTTCTTTATAATAGTTGTCCCTTTTTAGAATGCAAAGGCTCACTTTGAGATATTTATTTTCTCCCCTTTCCCCAGTTTCTTTTACTGAAGGCATTAACTCTTGCTGAGGTATGGTTTTAAGTGACCATTCTCCATTTTTCAGCTTAGACAATGGGTCGGCAGGCTATTTAACTGAGAAAAGCATTATTAATGAGCCAAATTCCGCTCTCGCCCAGAATACACACACACACACATTAACTTTTTATCAGAAGTCACTGAATAGCAATCAGGAGTGGGAACTCCCAGCAGAATTTCGCTCCATTGAGACCAATTAAAGCGTTTTAAAAACAAAAATAAAAATCAAAATACCTGGAAAAACTCAGCAGGTCTGGCAGCATCTGCGGAGAGGAACACAGTTAACGTTTCGAGTCCGCATGACTCTTCAACAGAACTAAGAGTTGAAGAGTCATACGGATTCGAAACATTAACTGTGTTCCTCTCCGCAGATGCTGCCAGACCTGCTGAGTTTTTCCAGGTATTTTGATTTTTATTTTTGTTTTGGATTTCCAGCATCCGCAGTTTTTTGTTTTTATATTAAAGCGTTTTTAATGCTGCCTGGCTAAACTCAACTAGCTCAACAAACTGGGAATCACATGTAGACCTGGAAAAAGACTATACCAGCCTTCTAATCTTAATTGCTCAGGGATGGAAGAATATAGCCAGGAAAAAGGAGGGGGCGAAAGGTCTTAATTTTGGTGCTCATAGAATCTATTCAAAAGATTATATTTTCATAAGAATAACTCTAATTTTGATCATTTCTGGATAACCTCTTTCACTTGTATTTGCAAGTTTAAAAAAGTATATCCTTCCTTTCCTTTCTTTACATGACATGAATATACTCCCCTCTTTACTGCTTGGTTTCTTGTAATTAATTGTTCTGTCAACAAAGCAAATTAATCATCATCTTTTCACAAGTGTGTTTGTATTTACATCCCATCTTGACACTTTTTCAAAGTTTTAATTAGGTTACTTAAAAGCACCTAAATTATATTAAAAACAGAAGGTGCTGGAAATACTCAGCTGGTCAGACAACAAGAGTGGGGAGAGCAACAGAGATAAAATTTGAGGTCAAAGACCTTTAATCTGAACTGGGAAGAGTTAGAAATATAACAGGTTTTAAACAAGTACCGAGGCTGGGAAAGGTGAGAGATGAACAAAAGGAAAAGTCTGTGATAGGGTGGAAGGCAGGAGAGATTAAGTGTTTAAAGAGATGATGGTGCAAGGCAAAAGGAGATGGTGATGGGACAAGTAAAGAAACGAAAGATGGGTCTAAAGGGGGCATGAATGGCAATAGCAGAATCATTACCAACCACTGCTGCCTGAAAAAATGGGGGCAGAGGTTATGGTTTGAAGTTTTTAAACTCGGTGTTGAGTCCAGAAGGCTGCAAAGTACCTAATCAAAAGATGAGGTGCCATCCCTCAACCTCATGTTGAGCTTAATTGGAGCAGCGTAAGAGGCTGAGAACAGAGTGTCAGAGTGGGAATGGAGCAGAGAATTAAAATAGAAGGCAGGGTGTTCCACAAAGAGGCCACCCAACCTGCGTTGGGTCTCCCCAGTGTAGAGAAGACAATTCGTAAGTAGCGAATACCATATACCAAATTGAAAGGAGCACAGGTGAATCGCCATTTCACCTGCAAAGAGTGTTTTGGGCCCTGGAAGGGAGGGGGGTTAAAGGGCAACTGGTGAACTTCCTGTTATTCTATGCAAAGGGGGTTTTGGGGTTGTTACAAACAGGTGATGAGATGTTGAATGGTTTCCTTCTTTTCCTTCTCATTTGACCGCAGCAGGTATTGTTTTAAAATGGATATACGCCAATTCCAGGAATGTTTCTGTTTTCATGATGTGACCATAAAAGACACGATCAGGCTGGTTTTATTGAGTTTTATTTAAAAACTCATTTTATTGTACTTAATCCAGTCTAAGTTAGAATAATAAAACTATTTGAATAATGCAAATGGTATCACATTATTAGTGATAATATTCTATACTTCTGTCAATACAGCTGTTTTCCTAGGCTGCATATAGGCTAGGCATTAAATGCAGTCTAATAGAAAGAGCAAATTGACTTTCATTTTTAAAATTAGCCATTTGTCATCATGTCGACATACTTATAAGAACTACATTAACAAGGATTATAAGCAACACAAAATGAGGCAAAACTGTAGCTGCCATAGCAAGTTGTGGACACCATCGCGAAGGGTAACAATGAAACGTAAGCTCATTAAGCAAATCTGATTCTTACATGATAATCATATTTCCCATGCAGCGGTTCAAGAAGGTGGCTCACCACCACCTTCTCAAAGGCAGCTAGGGGTGGGCAATAAATGCTGGCCCAGCCAGCGAAGCCCACATCCCGTGAATGAATAAAAGAAAATTGTATTTCTGAAAACTAAATATTGTCATAATTTGATTTGAGGCCTGCAAAGATTTTATTTCTTTGCCTTTGTTGTACCTGAGAGGCCGTTCTGTCAGCCCATGCATTCAAATGACTTTCTCACACGCACAGGTCACATGCCACATGCACGTTATACACATGCATGTCACACGCAGGCATGCACCCATGCCACACACAAACCACACACATGCCGCACTCACACCACACACATGCACACATGCCACATGCATGCATGCACGCCACACGCACGCACGCCACACACTTGAAGTTCATACACACGCAACTAGATTCAAGTGCGCCTAAGTAATTTAGAGTCCAGTAAAATTAAAGGAGCATACAGAGTTTGAAGTTAGGTGACTCAGCTGGTTTCAGGTTGAACTCTGTGGCCCTACTGCTTTCACTTGGTAGTCCTGCTGCTTTTGGTGCTGAGGCAGTTTAAAATAGTAGACAGGCTATTTATCTGTTCCTCAGGAGACAACAGTGCTGGGTTGAATTATTTTAAAATCTCTGCACGTGGCACCTGGATAGTCAAATCAGCAGACAAGGTTCAACTTGCTAGTTGGATGGCGAGAGAGGGGGGGCAAGGAACTCTCTCAAAGGTTTGTTCCTTTGGCTTCTCAGATACTTGTCCTATTCTGCAGAGAAAGCAGGCACTTAAATACACAAAAGGTTGGCTTGTCACATGACCTTCCCTTTCCAACTGCCCAGTGACCCGAATTTGGTTGTGGCTAGTGTATTCCAGTTATCAGAACAAATTCAACCTGGCCAATTACCACCCATCAGTCTACTCTCAATCATCAGCAAAGTGATGGAAGGAACTGTTGAAAGTGCTATCAAGTGGCACTTACTCTGCAATAACCTGCTCACTGATGCTCAGTTTGGGTTCTCTCAGGGCCACTCAGCTCCTGGCCTCATTACAGCTTGGTCCAAGTATTGACTAAAGAGCTGCACACAAGAGGTGAGGTGAGAATGACTGCCATTGGCATCAAGGCTGCATTTGACTGAATATGGCATCAAGGAGTCCTAGCAAAAATTGGAGTCAATGGGGATAAGGGGAAAACTTTTCACTGATTGGGGTCATACCTAACACAAAGGAAGATGGTTGTGATTGTTGGAGGTCAATTATCACATCACTGCAGGAGTTCCTCAGGGTAGTGTCCTAGGCCCAACCATCTTCAGCAGCTTCATCCATCGTAAGGTCAGAAGTGGGGATGTTCGCCGATGATCGCATAATGTTCAGCACCATTCGTGACTCCTCCTCAGATACTGAAGCAGTTCATGCCCATACGCAGCAAGACCTGCACAACTTCCAGGCTTGGGCTGATAAGCGGTAAGTAACATTCATACCACATAAATGCCAGGCAATGACCATTTCCAACAAGAGAAAATCCAAACATCTCCCCTTGACATTCATTGGCATTGCCAACATCTTGAGCATTACCATTAACCGGAAACTGAATTGAACCAGCCATATAAATACAGCGGCTACAAGAGCAGGTCAGAAGCAGTGAATTCAGCAGCAAATAACTCACTTCCTGACTCCCCCAAGCCTGTCCACCATCTATAAGGCACAGGTCAGGAGTGTGATAGAATACTCTCTACTTGCCTGAATGAGTGCAGCTCCAACAGCACTCAAGAAGCTTGACACCATCCAGGACAAAGAAGCCCACTTGAGTGGCTGCAACCTTCAACATTAATTCCCTCTATCACTGATGCCCAGGAGCAGCAGTGTGCACCATCTACAAGATGCAGTGCAGCAACTCACCAAGGCTCCTTCAACAGCACCCTCCAAACCACAACATCTACCACCTAAAAGGACAAGGGCAGACACATGGGAACACCCACCACCATCAAGTTCCCCTCCAAGCCACGGACCATCCTGACTTGGAACTATATCACCGTTCCTTCATTATCACCGGGTCAGAATCCTGGAACTCCCTTCTTTTAGTAGCACTGTGGGTGTACCTACATCACATGGACTGCAGCGGTTCAAGAAGGCGGCTCGCCTCCACCTTCTGAAGAGAAATTAGGGATTGGCAATAAATGTTGGCCTAGCCAGTGAAGCCCACATCCCGTGAAAGAATAGAACAAAGCCTTGATTAGGTCATAACTGGGAATTCCTCTCGCTGCCAGGGTCCCATTGTCCAAGTGATTATGTCTAATGTTTTGTCTCCACCCAGTTGAGTACCCAGGTGGTTGTCTGGGTGCTTTGCTAATGGGATAGGAGGTGACCCCAATTCATCTCTTTCAAGGCCATTCTTCCTGGTGCAGCTTTGCAGGCAGTTTGTCTCCATTTCAATAGTTTTGGAATTTAGAAGGTAAAATGATGCAAATGTGTAGCCATCTTTGACTATGGTCCCAAGTCACTGGAATATGACTTTATTCTTTTTATAAAAATCAAAAATGAGGGGAGGCGGCGGCTAGTCACTGGACTGGTAATCCAGAGACTCAGGGTAATGCTCTGGGGACCTGGGTTCAAATCTCGCCACGGCACATGGTGAAATTTGAATTCAGTAAAAAAAAATCTGAAATTAAAAGTCTGATGATGATCATGAAACCATTGTCGATTGTTGTAAAAACCAATCTGGTTCACTAATGTCCTTTAGGGAAGGAAATCTGCCATCCTTATCTGGTCTGGCCTACATGTGACTCCAGACCCACAGCAATGTGGTTGACTCTTAACTGCCCTCTGAACAAGGGCAATTAGGAATGGGTAACAAATGCTGGCCAAGCTAGCGACGCCCACATCCCATGAATGAATAAAAAATAAAATTAGGGGTTTCTAGACAGTAAATTCAAAAATCATGTTTTGATATAAAGCACGCTTTCCCAACAGGATTTCCGAGGAGCAGATCAGGGCATCATAGAGGGAACTGTCCTATGTAAAGCTTGAAGAGAATGGGATGGAAAGATATGTTCGGTAACATGATATTATGTAGAGTCACTGCATAATCATGATAATACTCCATACATCTATTATTACAGCTGTTTTCCTAGGCTACATATTGGCTAGCCATTAAATGCAGTCTTGTAGATAGTACAAATTAGCTTTCATTTTTAAAATGAGTCCTTAGCCATCATGTCTACATATTTGTAAGAACTACATTAACAAGTGTTGTAAGCATCACAAACTGAGGCAAAACTGCAGCTACTGTAGCAAGTTATAAACACCTTAGTGAAGGGTAATGATGAAATGTAAGCTCACTAAGAAAACCTGATTCTTAGATGATAATCATATTTCCAGCCGTATTTCTGAAAGCTAAGTATTGTCACCATTTGATCTGAGGCCTGCAAAGATCTTAAACAAAAACAGAATTACCTGGAAAAACTCAGCAGGTCTGGCAGCATTGGTGGAGAAGAAAAGAGTTGACATTTCGAGTCCAACATGACCCTTCAACAGAACTGAAGTATAGTTAGGAGAGAGGTGAAATATAAGCTGGTTTAAGGTGGGGGGTGGGGGGAGAGAGAAGTTGAGGGTGGGGTGGTTGTGGGGACAAGCAAGCAGTGATAGGAGCAGATAATCAAAAGATGTCACAGACAAAAGGATCAAAGAGGTGTTGAAGGTGGTGATATTATCTAAGAAAAGTGCTAATTTTAGCCACCTTCAACACCTCTTTGATCCTTTTGTCTGTGACATCTTTTGATTATCTGCTCCTATCACTGCTTGCTTGTCCCCACAACCACCCCACCCTCAACTTCTCTCTCCCCCCGCCCCCCACCTTAAACCAGCTTATATTTCACCTCTCTCCTAACTATACTTCAGTTCTGTTGAAGGGTCATGTTGGACTCGAAACGTCAACTCTTTTCTTCTCCACCGATGCTGCCAGACCTGCTGAGTTTTTCGAGGTAATTCTGTTTTTGTTTTGGATTTCCAGCATCCGCAGTAGCTTTTTGTTTTTATCCCTGCAAAGATCTTGTTTCTTTGCTTTAGTTGTCCCTGGGTGCCAGTTCTGTCAACCCACTCATGCCGTCTATTGGTCATATAGACATTCTGGTCATTGAGCTGCAGTATATGGCCAGATTCACAGGAATACTCTGGTGTAAAGGGCTCGGATGATCAGCATTTAAGAAAGAACAATAAAATTGACTCCGTTCACATTCTTTTGTTGTAGTTGAGAAAGGAAATTTGAGTTTGATCCAGTTTCTAATGAATGAAGTGATGAAGGCTCAGAAGTGGCTAGGTGAAGAGAGATGCCACAAACATCGGCTGCATGAGAAAGTTCAAAGCTTGGAAGAGCAAAACCAGCAATTGAAGACTGAGCTGAAGGGTTTGAAGGCAACTGAGGCCAACTTGAGCAGGATTAAGGTGGATTGGAATCGTCACCATGATGAAATGATTCGTCTGAAGGAGGAGAACTATCAGATATTAATGCGGTACACAAACACTCTGCAGGAGAAAGAAATGTCTGTGACACGGAGCAGAGAGTTACATCAACAGGTATTGCTTTATTGTTCACTCATCAGTTTCTAAGACATATAATCCATCTTTGGCTCTGAAAGTTCGAACAGGCAATGTTCAAACTGTGATTCCAGATCTTTGACCTCTGACGGTGAGTGGAAACAATGGGGCAATGGGGAAGCCGTCAGTTTGTTTTCTTGATACTGTAGGCCAGTCATGTATAACTTTGGAAGCCAGAGATCAAATCTAGGCTGCCAGACACTTTGAAACACTAACCGACCTGTTTGTTTCAGTAATAAATCATATTACCAGCCTTGGATGGAGCATAGAGTTATAGAAGACTACAGCACAGAAAAAGGCCCTTCGGTCCATCGAGTCTGTGCCGGTCAAACAAGTACCTAACTATTATAATCCCATTTTCCAGCACTAGGCCCATAGCCTTGTACGCCATGGCATTGCAAGTGCACATCCAAATACTTCTTAAATGTTATGAGGGTATCTGCCTCTACCATCCTTTCAGGCAGTGAGTTCCAGATTCCCACCACCCTCTGGGTGAAAAACTTCCTCCTCACATCCCCTATAAACCTCCTGCCCCTTACCTTAAATCTATGCCCCCTGGTTATTGATCCCTCCACCAAGGGGAAAAGCTCCTTCCTGTCTACACTATCTATGCCCCTCATAATTTTATACACCTCAATCATGTCTCCCCTTAATCTCCTCTGCCCCAAGGAAAATATCCCCAGTCTATCCAATCTCTCCTCATAACTAAAACTCTCCAGCCCAGGCAACATCCTGGTAAATCTCCTCTGCACTCTCTCTAGTGCAATCACATCCTTCCCATAATGCGGATTCCAGAACTGCACACGATACTCTAGCTGTGGCCTAACCAGCATTTTATACAGTTCCAGCATAACCTCCCTGCTCTTATATTCTATGCCTCAGCTAATAAAGGCAAGTATCCCATATGCCTTCTTAACCACCTTATCTACCTGTCCTGCTACCTTAAGGGACCGGTGGACATGCACAGCAAGGTCCCTCTGATCCTTGGTACTTCCCAGGGTCCTACCATTCATCGTGTATTCCCGTGCCTTGTTTGTCTTGCCCAAGTACATCACATCACACTTATCCAGATTAAATTCCATTTGCCACTGATCAGCCTATCTGACCAGTCCATCTGACCAGCCCTTCCTGTAATCTAAGGCTATCCTCCTCAATATTTACCACCCCACCAATTTTCGTGTCATCCACAAACTTACTGATCAACCCTCCTACATTCAAGCCTAAATCGTTTATATATACCACAAACAGCAAGGGACCCAACACCAATCCCTGTGGAACCCCAATGAGTACAGGCATCCAGTCACAAAAACACCCCTCGACCATCACCCTCTGCTTCCTGCCACTCAGCCAATTCTGGATCCAATTTGCCAAATTGCCTTGGATCTCATGGGCTCTTACTTTCATTATCAGTCTCCCATATGGGACCTTATCAAAAGCCTTGCTGAAGTCCAAGTAGACTACATCAAATGCATTGCCCTCATCTACACACCTGGTCACCTCTTTGAAAAATTCAAATTGGTCAGACATGACCTCCCCTTAACAAAACCATGTTGACTGCCCTTGATTAATCCCTGCCTCTCCAAGTGTAGATTAATTCTGTCCCTCAGAATTGCTTCCAATAGTTTCCCCACCACTGAGGTTAGACTGACTGGCCTGTAGTTCCCTGGCTTATCCCTTCCTCCCTTCTTGAATAACGGTACCACATTGGCTGTTCTCTAGTCTTTTGGCACCTCTCCTGTGGCCAGAGAGGTATTGAAAATTATTGCCAGTGCTCCTGCTATCTCCTCCCTTGCCTCACTCAACAGCCTGGGATACATTTCACCCGGGCCTGGAGATTTATCTACTTTTAAGCCTGCCAGACCTCTTAGAACCTCTTCCCTTTCTATGCTAATTTCTTTAATTATATCACAGTCCTTCTGCCCGATTTCCATACCCACATCGTCCCTCTCACTTGTGAACACCGACACAAAGTATTCATTTAGAACCCTACCTACGTCTTCCAGCTCCACACACAAATTACCACCATGGTCCTTAATGAGCCCTACTCTTTCCCTAGTTATCCTCTTACTCTCAATGTACTTGTAAAATAACTTTGGATTTTCCTTTATTTTACCTGCCAATGTTTTTTCATGCCCCCCCTTTTGCTCTCCTAATTTCCTTTTTAAGTTCCCCCCTACACATTCTATACTCCTCTAGCAGTTCCGCTGTTTTGAGCCCTCGGATTCTGCTATAAGCCTCCTTTTTTCTCTTTATCCAAACCTGTATATCCCTCGACATCCAGGGTTCCCTCGATTTGTTGGTCCCACCCTTTGTCTTTACTGGAGCATGTTGGCCCTGTAACTCTTCCTATTTCCTTCTTGAATGAGTCCCACTGTTTTGACGCAGATTTACCTAAAAAGCAGTTTCAGTACCTAACTGTATGCACAAAATATTACATTAGGGAGATGATTACATGAATAATTGCAAGTCAGCAGGTGAGTGCAGAAAAATTGAAGAGAAAGGAGAGGTAGAGAGTCTGGGCAAGAGAGACAATTTTAATGAAGGGAAGAGTTGCAATTTGTTGGTATTCTGCATGTTGGAAGATTGCAGTATTGGTTGTACATTGCAGGCAATCAGATGCTTGCTGACTTGCTGCAGGGAATGAGGGATATTAATGCCATGCTCTTTGATCTTTTGATTTTTTGCAATCGTATCTGTGGTATTTACTGATATCAAAGGATGATATCATCCCATCTCCCATCATCACATTGTGCAACAGGAAGGCTCAGTGATGTAGGAATCTTTCTGCCAACGTGCAAGCGAAAGATAATCTAACCTCTGTTTTTATCTTACTAGCATTGAATATCCTTTGGAGTATGTTAGTGCAGTTTGCAGCGTTTATAATTATAGACCAGTACAAATAAATAGACAAAGTACAAAACTGGGAGATGCAATTCATTGCAAGCAATTATAGTAGACATAGCACTGGACTAAAGTTCAGTAGAAGCTTGGTTCAATCCTAATCCATTGCAGAAAGTCATGTGAAAAATGTTGTTTAGTCTTTTCACATTTCATATCAGAAATAAGTAGCTATTATATTTCACTAATATTTAAAATGAGTAAAAGCAGAGTCCGCCAAAGGCAGTGACATAGAGGCTTGAAGACTATATTAGAAAGTAAAGCATTTTTTTCTTTCTAACCTCTAGGTGAAATATATTATTATAGGATATTGTTGAAGCAACTGCTTTTGAAGAAATTTAGTGTGAGCTGAAAAATTGTGCAGCTGTCATTAAACTACATAAAACTGCTATCTGTTCAGATTGTTTGTGCAATGTTGAAAGGCTGTGTGCAATTATGCAATTGTAGAAATAATTAGTTATGAACAAGGAGACATGCAGCATAAAAGCTTTGTGGATGTGGTGCCCTCTCTTCCCCCAACATTTAATAAACTTTACAAAAGCCTGTAAGTCACAAATTAGCCTCATCCCTCAATGTCGCATTTCTGTTATCATAAGATCAGTCAAAGGCACTAAAATCAATTGATTAAAATAAGGTGAAATATTGGAACTGTGGACAAATAGGCAGTAAAAGCTCTTTAACTTTTGTTTGCATATTACTTAACACAACAGTAAATGCAGAGGTTGCATTTTGCAGATTTTGTTAGCATTCTTGTTAATTTGTAGTATTGATATTTTGCTTCAAGCAGTTTAGAAATGAGCAGCATTTGTCTACATTCTGTCATTACAAATGGTCAATGCTTTGTCCTTGTGGCCTGCCCTTACTGTCATTTTCTAATATTTAGCTGAGAAATATTAAGACTTTATTTTAACATTTACATTTGGCGACTGATCTCTGCAACCTACACAAGTGATTTAAGTGAGTTTACATTGGCCAAGCTAGCTGCATCTCTAAACCACTGATGTATTGAGTTTTAGACTTAAGTCCTGCCTGCCATAACCTGGGCCTAAAGCAGTATCGGAAAGTAGACTGTGAGTCACCAGTAAACAAGAACCTAAAGGCAAACTGAAAGAGTCTTTACTAATGCTAGGATTAAGAAAAAAGAAGCTTATGGCAGATACCGAGGGCTCAATACAGCAGAGACCTTAGAGGAGTATAAAAAGTGCAGAGGAGAACTTAAAAAGGAAATTAGGAAAGCTAAGAGAGCGCATGAGAAAGCATTGGTGGTTAGATTAAAGGAAAACCCAAAGGGATTTTAAAAATATATAAAGAGCTAGAGAATAACAAGGGAAAGAGTAGGGCCAATTAGGGACCATAGAGGTAATGTGTGTGTGGACCTGGAAGATGTGGGTGCAGTCCTGAATGAATACTTTGTGTCAGTCTTTACGGTGGAAAAGGATGACACAGGTAGAGACATCAGGGTGGAGGACTGTGAAATATTAGAGGAAATTAACATAGAGAGGAGGTACTTGCGGGTTTAGCAGCCTTAAAAGTGAATAAATCCGCAGGCCCGGATGAGATGTATCCCAGGCTTTTGAGGGAGGCAAGGGAAGAGATATCAGGGGCCCTGGCAGTAATTTTCAAATCCTCTCTGGCCACAGGTGAGGTGCCAGATGACTGGAGGACTGCTAACATTGTCTCATTATTAAAAAAGGGAGGAAGAGTTAGACCAGGAAATTGCAGGCCATTCAGCCTAACCTCGGTGGTGGGGAAGTTACTAGAAAGAATTATGAGGGACCGAATATATCTGCACTTGGAGAGACACAGATTAATCAGGGATAGTCAGCATGGATTTGTTAAAAGAGGGTCGTGTTTGACAAACTTGATTGAATTTTTTGAAGAGGTAACCAGGAGTGGTCATTTAATGTGGTCTACATGGACTTTAGCAAGGCTTTTGTTAAAGTCCCTCATGGCAGACTGGTCAAGAAAGTAAAAGCCCATGGGATCCCCAAGGCAAAGTGGCATTTGGATCCAAAATTGGTTGAGAGGCAGGAGGCAGAGGGTGATGGTAGAGGGATGTTTCTGTGACTGGAAGTCTGTTTCCAGTGAGGTTCCGCAGGGCTCAGTTGGGGCCCTTGCAGTTTGTGGTGTACATAAATGACCTGGACTTAAATGTAGGGGGGTATGATCAAGAAGTCCACGGATGACACGAAAATTGGTAGGATGGTAAATAGTGAGGAGGATAGCCATAAACTGCAGGAAGATATCAATGGTGGGCAGAGCAGTGGTAAATGGAATTCAACCTGGAAAAGTGTGAGGTAATGCACTTGGGGAGGGCTAACAAGACAACGGATTACACTTTGAATTGTAGGATCCTGGAAAGTACTGAAGATCAGAGGGACCTTGGTGTGCAAACCATAGACCCCTGAAGGTAGCAGGGCAGGTAGATAAAGTGGTTAAGAAGGCATATGGGATACTTGCCTTTATTAGCCGAGACATAGAATATAAGAGCAGGGAGGTTATGCTGGAACTGTATAAAATGCTGGTTAGGCTGCAACTGGAGTACTGCGTGCAGCTCTGGCCACCACATTATAGGAAGGATGTGATTGCACTGGAGACGGTGCCGAGGGGATTTACCAGGATGCTGCCTGGGCTGGAGGGTCTGAGCTATGAGAAAAAATTGGATAGGCTGGGGTTGTTTTCCTTGGAGCAACGAAGGTTGAGAGGGGACCTGATAGAGGTGTATAAGATTATGAGGGGCATAGATAGGTTGGATAGAAAGGCACCTTTTCCATTAGTAGAGGGGTCAATAACCAGGGGGCATGTATTTAAGGTAAGAGGTAGAAGGCTAAGAGAGGAGTTGAAGAGAAATTTTTTCACCCAGAGGGTAGTAGAGGTCTGGGACTTACTGCCTGAAAAGGTGGTTAAGTCAGAAACTCTCATAACATTTAAGAAGTATTTCGATATTCACTTGCATAGCCATAGCCTCCAGGGCTTTGGGCCAAGCGCTGGAAAATGGGAATAGTGGACTCAGATCTTTGTTGACCAGCGCAGACACAATGGGCTGAATGGCCTCTTTCTGTGCTGCAGACGTCTATGAGTCTAATCACCATGTAGCAGTTAATTTTTAAAAAGTCAACAATGTGCTACAGTTAGCACTAAGAAAGCAGTTCCACTTTACTTTTATTTTTAGGATTTAACACATACTTCACCTGTAATTGACAACAATTCACTGTTAATGGCAAATGATGCCGAAAGCTAGATTGGAGGTACACGTTTTAGAAATTGATTATTTTATCACTCCTCTTTCTTGCACTTCTTTAAAAAAATGCAGCTTGAAACACATTCTTAGATATGAAAATCCCCTGTATATACACAATCTCCGTTATATTATTCTTGCTGAAAAAAGAGACATGTCTAAGCTTTTCATCTTGCACTCATCAGGACACACAAGAACAACGATATAAGGAGGAAAAACAACAATTTATACTGTATGTGAAGAGAGTGCAGAATTATTGGCAAGTGGCTTTGCCTTGGAGAATGCACACTGATGGTGACTGACAGTTAACTGCCAAACATTGTTTGAAATTTAAACCAGGCAGCATGATCCTGATTTGTCAAGGAATTGACCTGAGGAACGAGTCAGTGAATGGCTGTCACTTATTTTGTTTAGCCGAAACAGATGCAATGTGTGTACATGCTCTTTCTGTCTGCAAAGAACAGGGCCCTGTGTATTAATATATGTAGGTTCCAGTAAACGCAAATGCGTCACAGTGCAAGCCCGACTGACGACCTTAAATTGGTTGTCAGCGTAATTCTTACCACATTAAGGATTATTTAGCAAATGTTGTCCAATTGCGGAATCACATCTAATGTTGGACACCGTGTTTTGAGATTTGCAAGCACGGTCTAGTTGAATACGGTCTGTATCCTGTCCATTGTGAACAGTGGCTGGGACGTGCTGCTTGTTATGATCTGCCAGTCTTTGGGACATGCAGCCTACATATCTTTCATCACACTGGCACTGAAATTCATAAACCACATTACTCATTGTGTGATAGGCAGAATGTCTCTTAGGCTTCATGGCAGCATCCTGTTAGTAGTGAATACCACTCATGTTGCTATTGCATATAGCAACGTGAAACAGCTAGCTTCACCTGTTTCTCAAATTTTTGAGATACCTTGCCCTTCTAGGGTAATCTGAGGTAGACTGGGCAGACAGAAAGAACATGTACATACATTGCAGCCATTCACTGACTCATCCTTCAGGGCAATGCCTTGACCAATCAGGGTCAAGCTGCCTGGTTTAAATTTCAAACAATGCTTGGCAGTTAATTGTCAGCCACCATCAGTGGTGCATTCTGCATGGCAATGGCACTTGCCAACAATTCAGCACTCTCCTCACCGAAGGTATAAATTGTTGTTTTTCCCCTTTATATTGTTATTCTTGTGGGTGTCCTGATGAGAGCAAGATGATAAGCTTGGACATGTCTTCTTTTTCAGCAATACTCAAGTTCTGTACTACCAAACAACTATTCACATTGTTCCTTAGAATTCATTGTAAAGTTCTTTACAATTCAAAAATAAATGAAAAAATAATAATTTTAATTTGGTTTTAAGATTATATACAGAAGCATTTGATAGATCAGAATCCACTAACAGCTCTATCTTCTGTGCTCTGCTGAAATAGTCTGCATCAAATCACTTGCCTAACTGAAGTCTTGCCATCTCTTCATTGTTAAGGCAATGTGTCTGAATGACCTAGGGCAGGATTTTTCAGTTGGCATGTGGGGGCGGGCACGACACGCCGACGTGTAAAATGACACCCGATGACATTGGGCGTATGTCCCAACGTAATCGCACAGTCCCGCGATATTTTGTTCAGAGGGCGCACACCGGAGTCAACTGTGCACCCGCCGACATGTAAATGGCCTATTAAGGCGATTAAGAACGTAATTGATATTATTGGTAACGCTGCCCGTCCAACCTTAATGTTGGCGGGCAGGTGAAAAGGCCAAGCGGCCTTTGCGTTTTTTAGGAAACCTCATCCTAAAGCTTTTATTAAATAAATTTTTTTACTTCCCAAATATAAAAACGTGTCACATAAGGGGACATGTTTAAATAAATTTTTCAACCATTTATTTAACTATTTCAACATCGGTTCAATCTCCCTGAGGCAGCTCCGTGCCTCAGGGAGATTGAAGCGCCCTTTCACGCTGGCCCCGACTCTCCCTCCTGCCCCCGCCCGCACAGATAACACTGAGCGCCATGGCTCACGTACTATGCTGGGCGGGCCTTAACTGACCCGCCCGCGTAAAATGATGGCGTGGAGCCGATCAAGGACGGTGATCGGCTCCACGACCACCCCCACCCGCTCCCGCTGAGTCCGCCCGCCGCCTGAAAAATTCAGGCCATAGTCAAACTGGTAAGAAGCACTGAGACTCACTGAATTAAAGAAACTGTTTAATTGTTCATGCCATATCATTAAAAATCTCTCATGTAGTATTCAGATGGAAAGAAACAGCTTGTTGATGGACCAAAAATGATTTCATTGGGAACCCATTTGACTTCATTTAAAGGTGGGTGACCTTACAATGGAGAATAAGAAATTAAAAATGGAATTTGATGTTGAGTGGAGAATGTCCTCCAAGCTGCGTGAAGCAATCAAACCTAAACAAGAAGAACTTTTATATTTGAAAGAAGAAATTGATAAGCTAAGATTAAGGATCCAAGAATTGCAAATGAACCCAGTAAGTACGCTGTGTATATGTAGCTATTTATAGTTATCCTTCTCTCAAGCTCTCCCTTACTATTTCTAACTTTCAGATTACCTCATTGCTGTAATCACCTTCTACAGAATACAGTTATTTTCTGATTTTCCTGCCAATCAGAATATAAGGATTGATTTTTGATACCTGAAAACTTGGATAACCAGTAATTAGATCACACGGGGGACAGGAAAGCATTTATGAGAGAAGAAAGAACAAATTTGCATTTATATAGCACCTTATACGACTTCGGAATGTCCCAATACACTACACAGCTATTGAAGTACTTTTGAGGTGTAGTCGTAACATGTGCCTGAATTTTCACTCCCAAATCAGGAGCATAGAGTCAGGAAAATTTCCGATCCTGCAAATTTGACTCAAGAGAAAGTGCCCCCAGATGGTCTAGTTTTCATTCTGTGGGGGGCAGGTGTTGATGTGATTCCGGCCTGGCCCCCCACACGTTACTGGGTGTGGAGGATGGCTGTGCAAAAGGCCAGCCTCAGTTATCCAGGGCTTCGTCCCAGCTGCAAAAAAAAACCCCAAAAATCAGTTCTCCAGACCTCACCCCTCACACCCCCTCACGCAACCACACATGCCTCATCCATGCCAACTCATGTTACCTCATGGCCACCCCCATGGCTCTTCATACCCACCATGCCAATCTATTTCCTCTATCCACCCCAATTGGCCCCTTATAGCCCCTATGCCAACTTAGTGCTAACTCATGTCAACTTAGTGCCAACTCATGCCAACCCATGACCACACCCACCATCCTTTGTCCTTACACCCTCCATGCCAACTGACCCAGTATTCACCAAGAGTAGACCTTAGGACCCATGCTGAGATAAAATGAAATTACGTTCTAAGTGTCTATTGCAAACTTTATTTTTATATGAAAAAAGTTTTATTCATAAAACCCCATTCACTATACTTACATTCCTTCAACTACATGATCATCTATAAATACAAATATTTCATTCCAGTGCTCAATCTTTTAGAAAAACAAGCACTTGTATTCATAACCCCATATCAAAGACTTAATAACCACTTGGAGCTGTCAATCAAACTGTGAACTGTCAGGCACCCCACTGTGGTTATATGTTGTGAAATCAGTCATGCAGTACAAATCCTATAATGAATGCCCTCAGTTTATGTCAACAGAGAGTGAAATAGCATGCAGTTTTATTTCAAATTGCAGCATGTTTTTTCTATTTAAAGGCCAGAAGATTTAAATGCCTTGACAGGTTGACAACTCCTTTGATAGCATGACAGTTCCAATGAGTTTATCCAATTTCTACTCAGATTCATGTCTACTTTTAACTTTCCCAAAAGGCACAATCTCTCCAAAATGGCACGTTGCCTCCCCAAAGGGTAGCTTATTTCTCCCAAAGGTGTCCCTGGACCTATGCAAAAATACCTCTCCACAGAACTCTGGCAGCTTTAGACATTGTCCTGAAAGGTCTAAAGCCCATGAGTCATGTTTTGGAAATCCCAGTTATGAAATTTGGATTTGTTTGAATGCAGCTACACTTATTCATATGCAGCTGCATCAATGAGCCACAGAGGAGCAAACTCCTGCGCCCTCCCGCCCCACCGCACCTTGGGTGAAAATGGTAGGTGCCAGGTTCGGGGCGGAACTTTGGGAATCAGGCAACTGGTACCATTTTGGCTAAGCTGGAGGACCTCTCCATCTTAACAAAAATTTTTAGGCTGTAGTATTTTTTTTGCAGCATCCGCTGCCATCTTTGCTATTAGTAAAGAAGCTTGTCATTCAGAAGGAATATCACAATGTAAGAAATGAATGCATTTTACATAAATATTGTGAAAATGTTCAATTTTCTTTTTAAAAAGGTGACAATGGATATCTTGGAACAGGATCGTGTAGAAGCTCTGGAAAACAGGCAGGATCTGATGAAACAAATTAATTCACTGCGGTTGGAGATGGATCAGTCTGCAAATCTGAGGAATGAGGTGAGCAACCTAACATTAGGCTTTGAAAGAGACATTGTAGAACTGGAAAATAACATAGAGAAACACAAGCACTTCTGATATTCAATCTAATTAATTCCTTCCCATTGGGCACAAATCTAATTTTTTTTTTGTTTATGGGATGTGGGTGTCATTGGCTAGGCCAGCATTTATTGCCCATCCCTAATTGCCCAGAGGGCATTTAAGAGTCAACCACATTGCTGTGGGTCTGGAGTCCCATGTAGACCAGGTAATGATGGTAGATTTCCTTCCCTAAAGGGCATTAGTTTTTATGACAATCGGCAATGGTTTTGTGGTCATTACCAGACTTTTAATTCCAGATTTTTATTGAATTCAAATTCACCATCTTCTGTGATGGGATTCAAACCTATGGCCTTTGGATTACCCTGGGTCTCTGAAACACCAGTCCAGTGACAATATCACTATGCCTGACATTTTGAAATCAGAAATGAAAGACATGGACCTTGATTTTAACCCACCTTCCCCCAGTGTGTATCCTGTGTGCAAGGGTTTAAGATCAGGCTGCGCCCAGATCCTGGCATGCAGCCTTGCCGACTTTGAAGTTGCCAAGGCTCCCATTGCAGGCAAGCTTTAAACTCAAAGGTCGTGGCACAATGAGAACATCTGGCCTGCAATTAATTTTACCTGCTGGATTCAGGAACCCACACAGAAATCATCCCTACTGCTGAACCATGATGGGGGGGCACCAACTGGTCAGAAGTGTCCATGGTAATTTGTCTATAAAAGTTACTTTTCTATACAATCCATGGGGGTCAGTAGGAGAAGGACCACTTCCCATAGATCCGCAGGGAGTCCTTAGCCCAGGCTTTGTCTGTGCTGCCAAAGCCCTTTCCCATCCCATGCTTTTATGCCAAGGGCCAGACCCCTGAGTCCCCATGTCCTCAGGCTCCCAACCCAATTTCTACTCCTACCCACCAGTCCTGGCACCAGCAAAAGGGACCGGGATCATTACATGATTAGAAATCCCATTTCAGGTCAGATGCAAAGATACTGAACAAAGACAAAAATTAAAATGTATTAGGGGAACCGGTTAGTCTGTACAAACAGTAAATTTACCACAATAACTTGCATTTATACAATACCATTAATGATTTAAAAGATGTCCCAAGTTGCTGCACAAAGATGGAAGCTTTCACTGTTCATATTTAATCGCTACCTACAGCATGATCATTTTCTATCGACCTTAATACAGAACTAATCCTCTTAAATTTTAGCAACCTGATACTCTTAAATTTCATCTGATCTTGATTCCGTTGCATCCAGCCTTTGTCTTTCCCTTCTCTCTGGACTGAGGTTCCCATGAGTTCAAAAACTTTCGAATTGTTTTACTTTCTTCTATCCTGCCAGTATCTAGATGAAAAGGAGAATATGCTGATGGAATGTGCCACTCTGAAGATTGACTGTGATATGTACAAGGATAAAATTAGCTCCCTCCAGACACAAGTCTTAGAACTACAAAAGGAACGTGATGAGGTGAATAAATTATAACTTTATCTTTCCATTACTGAAGGTGGTAACTTCTGCAGGAGTATTGGTGTCAACAACTCTTCAGTCCCTCTGCCAAATAGCCGTACTTCACATATTCCAGGGAGTATCAGCAAATTATTCACAGTTTGGGTAAACAGAGCCAAACATAACACTATCTTCACTCATGCACTTCCAGCAAGAATCAGCAGAAAGTGCTTGGAAGCAAGAACTCTGCCATCTATTTCTTTTATTCCCCCATTATCTGAGAGATTGAAACTATGTTTAACATTCCTACTGCTGCCCTGGTAGAGTCAGCCTCCTTTCAGCATTAACCAGAGATAATTATGGGACCTTCCTGCTTAGAATGCCTCAGTGCCACATCGTGTGATGCACTTACACAATGAACTATAAAGATGGCTGAATTAATGAGCTTTAAGGGCATCTTTGTTTCATTGTACTGGGCTGTTCATATATAGTAAAATTATGTACAGCATTATTTTTTAATACGCTTCAACCTTCTTGAGTACCTACCACTAACAGTCTTCTTTAAAGAAGGTACCATTTGATTAATTAGGCAAAATGGCATTATTGTATATTTAGATATTCACTACTGGAACAATTAACTGAAAGATTGAAATGGTATGGACATTTATATATTTAGATGGGAGCAGGCAACATCAGCAAATGTGGTGAATGTAGTTAATATACATGTTTGACAGGCAAGTAACACAAAGGGCTGGGGTCACAGATGATGTAGGTAGCCTATATATTCAGGAAGTTACTGCTTTGGAACATTATTAATGTTGCTATTGTTGCAGTAGCACTGTTTGCACTGCTGGGAGTAACATTTATAAAGTCAGTTTTGCCAGAGACATATCAATTCTCTCCCTGAGAAGAATCCAGAAACTGGGAACCCAGATCAATCAAACATTTCCAATGAAAAGCACTTGCAAAACAATATATTTTATTTCAGTAATTCATTTCCATTCCCCTATATTAACTTGCTCACATAAATATCAAGTAATCTGTTTCTTGTGATAGTATAGAACAGCTGGAAGTTCAGGATTTCCAACTGATGTTACTAAAATTACTTAAATGCGACATGGTATTAAAAATAGAAATGCATAGAAGTTACACTGTGGGAATGGACTATTCAGCCCAAGCGATCTTTGTCAGCATCTACCCTGTACACAAGCACATAGTCCAAATCACATTTATCCACCTGGTTCCAAATCATTTTATCCTCTTCCCCTTCAACCAAAGCTGCTTTGCCAAAACAAAGGGGATATCTTGAGGATATCTTTCCATCCTACATTTCATTTCAGATCGTTGGTATGAAATAATGTCCTTATTGTTATATGTTTAGTCCATTACTAGAAGTATCATTTGGTCTTTTATTATTGAAATCTCAGGCCCTTGGACACCAAGAAGGTTCATTATTGGAACAAGACAGTATATATATGAGCATCGTCACAATGGTAATTTCACAGTTTAGTGAAAAAGATGATGCAGCTATATAGCTCCTTGGATAGCACCATTTTTTTAGAATGACCATAAACACGTCTTATAGCGTTAGGATAATCATGAGTGCAATGTGCAGTAAAGACTTTTCCTTATTTTTCCACAGGCTTATGGAGCCAGGGATGAGGCTCAATTGCAAATTAGCAAAATGATCATGGACAAGGATTTATGTCGTCGACAAGTAATTGAACTACAGGATACATATCGTGAGCTGAATAAGGAAATGCTGCAGTTAAGGTCAAACAGGGACAGACAGGAGGTAGGGCTATTTTTCAGTTATCATTCAGAAGCACAGGCTGGAATTTTTATTGTCTCTATATACCTCCCTTCAAGTAACAATGCCTGATCTCTAAAATAACATGACCATCAAAAAATATCGTGTAAATTTCCTGTCTTGTGTTCTCAGGTGTTATGAAATTTCTCAGGCACAAAAGTCAGGGAAAAGGGATGGAGAGCTGGGTAATGTCCCCTTTCATGTTGGCCTCGGATTCCCTGGAATTCCAGGGTTTCAAGAGCCTGGCCTGGAGCTCCAGTAGACATAGGTTCTTCGGAGCCCTTTAAGTGAGGTTACAACTTGTGTTGCGATTGCTGGTTTAGCACTTCAACGTAGTGGTGTTGTGGTATACAACCATAAGCACCACAGAGACCCAGAGCAGGCTAGCAGCTTGAATGTGGACCTTTCCTTTGGTTTTCAAGGCTTAATTTGATCAGCAGCCATAAGGTCCCGTCTGTGCCACACCTTCCTATCCTTTTTGCTGACTGCTGGCAGTATATTAAACTGAAGACATTGCTGGCCAGAGGGTCGGGTTGCATTGCTCCGTGGCTGAAGAGTCTGGAAATCAAAATCTCATAGACCAAAAACAAAAAGTGCTGCACAAACACTCAGCGAGTCTTCAGTTTCTGTGGACAGAATAGTTTCAAGTGTGGACTCTTCATTAAAACTAGGTTTATGGAAGCTCTACCCATGAAACATTAACATGTCTGTTTTCTCTATTGATGCTGGCTAACATACTGAGTTTTCCCAGCATTTTGCTTTCATCATGTGACATGAACAGGAGCTATGTGAGCTGTTGCACACAGCAAAAGAGGTGTAGCTGATTTAATATTTATGGAGCGAAGAGGAAAGTCATAGAGTGGACAGTCAAGGAAAAGCCAGATGTTACATAGAATTACATAGAAGTTACAGCACAGAAACAGGCTATTTGGCATAACCAAATATTGTTAGTGTCCATTCTCCACATGGGTATTAGTCTGTCCTGTTGTCAGATGTGAAATAAACATGAACTTGTATTAATATGGTACATTCCACAAGCTCAGAATGCCCCCAAGTGCTTTACATTCAGTGTGGTCACTGTTGTGATATAGGAAAAGCAGCAACCAATCAGCCATGAAATAAATTTCAAGATCGGTTATTTTTAGACGTTAGTTGGGGGATAAGTTCCTCCTGCTCTTCTTGATGGTGCCTTCAGCAGCACTCCCTCAGTACTGCGCTAAATTGCAAGCCTAGATTATGTGCTTAAGTCTCTGGAGTGCAGCTTAAACCTGTAACCTCCTGACACAAGTTAGAGCGCTACCACTGAGCCAAGGCTGAAACCTGAGATAGGTCTCCTATATGAACATGCACAAATGTCTCACAACATGATGTCCTCCACATTGTTTTCAAGCTGCTGATGATGACTTTTGTTAGCCATGTAGACAATCCTCCTCTGAGGCCTTGAAAATTAAGTCATCTTGTAAATCAGAGTTGGATAGCTTGCAGCAAACAACAATGATCCTTGAGATCTAGCAGGGCAACATTGCGAGGTGTACCCAGTCCAGTCCAGGGACCTGAAGCATACCTTTAACATTCCAATGATGTACTCAATTATCATTGTGATGGGTGAATAAACCTCATTAGAAACAAAGGACACTCATGACGAAACTAATGGTTTTAGACAAGTTTGCTGTTTGCTTTATTATAGGCTTGAAAAATCCAGATAATAATATAATGGAAAGGATGAACACACGGGTAAAATTTGCTTCAATTTTCCTTCCTTTATTCCTTGACAGAAAGTAAAAAATAATAAAACCCTGCCACGTGAAAAACCCAAACTGAAGCGTCTACAAGCAGTGAACCCCAGGACCATCAGCTGCGACAGTGATGACAGCAGCTGCAGCAGCCAGAGTGATGTATGGGAGCAAACTTTTCACATAGAATAACTGTTTAAAGAGAGAAACAGTGTTGTGCTGCCTCTCCAAGAAGTGCTGTGGGACTATCCTGGAAATTGTTCACATCTACGGTGACAAGTCAGACTGAGGTCCAATTTTTAAAAGTATTTGGATTCAAACTTCCCTTTAACAAAAAAAAAATGGGATAAATGCACAGAATTCATCATAGCACAGAAACAGGCCAATTGGCCGAACTGGTCTATGCTGGCGTTCGTGTGCCACATGAGTCTCCTCCCACCTACTTCATTTAATCATGTCAATTTATCCTTCTATTCCTTTCTCCCTCTTACTCATCGAGTGCCCAGGCTTTACCCCACAATGAACAAGTCACTAATGAAATTTTGGGAATTGTCAGATTGCTATTTTGTTGGTGAGTCATTTATTACAAAAAAAGATTTTTTTCTGTTTTTCTTCTTGAAGCTTTTCAAAATGTTATTGTATGTAACAGGTCAGTTTCATTATGTTTGATTCTTGTACAAAATTTTGATTCAATTATAAATATAAGCAGGCATATATGTATATATATATATAGAGAGAGAGAGAGAGAGAGCAATACAGCTACAAATATGTGAATATATGTATAAATATATACCCATATTTGCATTCATTGTGATGTGTAATTGAGTCATATAGATAATGAAGGGTGAAGATTCAACTCTTTCCCTGTGATGACTTAGTTGACTCAGCCAGGTCAGTCGTGGAGAACTGCAACTAGCTTCAATATTCTTGAGTTAGGGAGAGGAAAAATCAGCTTGGGTTCTGCTCTATTTGCTATCAGGTGTCTTATAGTCAAAAAATGTGCATCTGTGAGCATCAGATAGGAGTCAAGTTGTACAGAAATTACCCCATTATTATAGAACAGGCTCAATGGAACAGCTGGTCATTTCCTGTTCTTCAAATGTCATACTTGCATCTACAAACATATCTTATTTCTTGCTTTTTAATTATTTCCAAGATGAGCAAGAGTGGAACTTTCAACTTGTTCCCCATTTATTTTCATTTGCGTAATTTTAATTCAAAATCTTTGTTTGATTGAAGTCTGAAGTTCTATTAGAGTCTGATAGGGAGATTGTTGCCAGGACAATATGTGAAACTGCCAGAACTCATAGAAACAGGATGAGGCTATTCATCCCGCAAGCCTGTTCCGCAATTCAATCAAATCATGGTTGATTTGCACCTCAATTTCATTTGCCCAGCTTTGACCCATATCCCACGATAACCCTACCAAATGAAGACCTATTGACCTCAGACCTGAAATTTTCAATTGACCCAGCATCCGCGGGCCTTTTTGAGGAGAGATTTCCAGATTTCTACTATCCTTTGTGTGGAAAAAGTGCCCTTTGATTTCACAGCTAAAGGGCCTAGCTGTAATTTTAAGATTGTGTCTACTCATCCTAGTGTCCCAATGTTCTATCGTGCATCTCTCACACAGCCGTGTGTTTTATTACATTTCTGATGCACCAGTTTGTTTCATTTATAGTTTTATACAAATCTCAAGAAAACCGAAAGCTGTGAGTCGCTGAACAGTGTCAGTTCTTCCTTCGTTGAACCACCCAGCAAGGAATCTCTCTACAGACGCCAAACTGAAAACACCATGGAAGAATCATTCAGGTGAGAGGGACAGCACACACACCTTTTAGATGGTGTCAACTTATATAAAAGACCATTGCCACAGGGCTTTAAACAACTTTCTTTCTGTAAGTCTGTATTCGCCACCAAGTCAAGAGGGCGGGTGGATGATTTGTATTTATTAATTCTGGGGGTGTGTGAATTGCTTGCCAGGCTGGAATTTATTGCCCCTCCCTGGTTGCCCTGAGAAGGTGGTGGCAGATCTTCTTCCTGAGCTGCTGCAGTTTGCAGTTTGGTACAGCTGGTGCCTTGATGGGCCACTTCAGAGGGTGGTTAAGAGTCAACTGGAATCGGAAAGAGGCCAGACTGGGTAAAAACATGTGTTTCCTCCCCCAAAGGACATTAGTGGAGCAGTTGGGTTTTTATGACAATCCCACAAACTTCATGGTAATTTCTAGAGAAGACTAAATTTGTGTTGATCAGCTGGTCTCTGAATAGGGGCTACTATAATTAACCTCAATACTCTCCATTAGTGGGGGAAACAGCCAGCCAGGGTTTCTATTTGTTATTACCATCCATGACACCTATGATGCTTAGTCAATAGAGTACCAACACTCGTCATCTCAGCTCAAGCATGAAGAATGGCCATTTGGGTAAAGCAATAACCAGCATGGAACATAACTCCTAAAAGAGCCAACATCTTCTGCAGAGAAAAGGCAAAAAAAAATTGGGGGGGAGAAGCCTTCTGTAGTTGGGAACTTTAATCTTGTGCTTGTATTTTCACAGCAACAGACATTCTATTGATAACGATACTTTCCCATCAGTAGATGATTGCACTGATACTGACAGTGGCAAAGAAAATATTCCTGATGTCAGTGAGTTTCATTTTCTCATTTATGATGTGGGTATAGTGCAAAATATGATGGAAATTTCAGCAAGCTGGTAATAAGGAATAATTTAATGAGTCATAGTGTTTATCACAAAGACTGGCAGCTTCAGAGATGACTTGATTTCTACCACATGTACAATGTCACTCATAATGGCCATAGGTTAGGGCTTCCAGTTTATGTTCGCTGATGGTCATGTTGTAGCACAGTAAATGCTCAAGTTATCGATTGTAAAAAGTCTTCAGAACAAATTTTAGCAGAAGGATTCTACCAAGATGAACCTACCTACATTCATTTGTTCCTCTTTCCCAACATGGAAAATTTTGCATTGCATGGCCCTGCAACTGGCAGTCCAATAAATTTCACCGAAACTAGACCAACACGTTCAAGAGTCTCAACCACAGGACCTTGTTAGACAACTACTTAAACTACTAAGCAACCTATAACCTCTTCCTAAATTATTGACAATTTATTGCTTGGAAGATGAGTCTAGAGATAAAGTACATTTATGAATCAGTCTTATTTCTGTTCAATTCATCCTTTATAATTTTATTTATTCTTTAAATACTAGGCTGAAGGTAGTACTATTTTCCATCCTTATGCTTGCTGTAAGAACTGTATCTATGAGTGATATCAACCAGTTTGCTGTTCCACAACATGGCACTGGTGGAGTAGATAGCAGAACAGGCAAGCTGCTCTCCTGATAGAGGATAGCAGATGCCTCCTCCTTAGACACCTTTCCTGGGACTGTCCTCATCACTGCTATACCTCTGCATAAGAACAGCAGTAGTGATGTGACGCTTTGAAAACCCTTGTCAACAGTTGGCTTCCAGAGCCAAGGTGGCAGCTACCTGATCCTCCTTGGCAGTAGTGTATGCTGCCATAAAAACTGTCAGCAGTGGACCACTGTTGTATTCATGAAGGTGATCACTCACTCCGTGGGGCAGAATTTTACGACAGCGGGATTTTACGTTCCCGCTGTCGTCAATGGGATTTATAATGGCTCGCCGCATTTTATAGCCCCATCCCCACCGAAGCGGGGCTGTAAAATTCTGCCCCATGTTGGACAGAAGAGTCCTCATGCTTTGCATGAAGCCCTGACACAAGATGGAGCCAAACTGTCCTGAGCAATTGGGTGCAAACTTACTCGTATGTCACCCATTGCATCTAGCATTTTTCAATGTATGCCAGCTAGCCTTCTTTGGAGCCTGGCTCATTGAAGCTTGCATCTGTTCTCTGCAGCAGAGCTTGTATGTGATCTCGTCCTTTGGCAAGCTGGCACTAGTGGTGTCCAGTCGCACTGCCCTAGATCTTATACACTTGTGACTAGAGATTCACCACATTAAGACCCGTCCTCTAGCCTAGCTTTGAAAGTACCCCTGGTGCCAGTCTCTGAACTGGTGCTTGTTGGGGTCAGCTCAAATGATGCTATCTCTTCAGGGAGGCTGGCCTCCTTGAAGTGTCACTGGGATGACAACATTTCCAGTGCCTGAAATGAAAAAGAGGGTCAAAAGTTAGGTTTTAGTGTGAGAGAAAGGAGGAATAAGTGAATAGATGCTGAAAGCAGCTGAAGTTTGTCCAGGATTCTGTAGAGTGAGACTGAAGTAAGGAGGAAAAGAGGACAAGGTGTGAAGAAATCCTCCACAGCATCTCCTTCAACATTGCCATGATTGTCCCCCGGCCTGTGATGGCCTGTATGTTTTCTTCTACAAGGAAACTATGTGCAGTTGGGCTGAGCTGCCTCTGGCACAGCTTCCTGTTATATATTATTCAATACTTTCTCTTACAGTGACATCCTTCTAAAGTATCTAGACAACATGCCTATCATACTCAAATAGTTTGTATGTTGTATGTGGGAGCAAATGTCGGTTGCCTTAGTGGTGAAAGTAGGAAGTGCAGAGTGTGTAAATCAGAGGGGAAAGAGGTGGAGTAAAATGCCATGCATTGTAGGAGAGTGAAGGTTAGCAAAGAAAGGGGCGTCTTGTGAGTAGTGAGGCTGAAGGTGGTGAATGTGTGAGCAAAGAGCAAGGCGGATGAGAGTCACGATCCTGAGCTTGACAGCTCTGTGATGAGGTCATGAATTTTTCCGCGTATTGCCTGGGATAACCTCCTATCATTAAGCTCATCTGCAACCTCTTCCCACTGGGGCGACATGACCAGCCGAGTGTACCACACACTCCCCCATCCTCTGCCCTCCCCCACCCCCCCACTACCCCAATTCTATGCCCATTTTAGTGCACAACAGAATTTCCAGGTCCTTATCTTGAAAGATTCCAGAACATTTATTTCCACTATCCTATCTGAAAGCCTATTTCAGATACTGTTACGTGATGGTGCTTCTTGACCTCTATATTGAACTTGATTTTTATTGGTTTATGACTGTGTTCCCTTCTCTAGTAGTCAAGATTTAATTTCAAAAAGAATGCTCCAAATTTAACTTTTCTATTTTGTTTAATATATTATCCACCTTTTTTTTGGTCCTACCTAATGCAGCACTTTCCTGTTTATTAACTGCTGTTACGCAATCATTGGACATGCTCATTTTTGAGTCCACCTTTATTACTCCCAAATTTCTTTCAGCTAGTTCAGCAATAATTATTAAGTGGGTTTGCACATTCTTCACCACGTTGAATTTCGTCTGCCATGCTCCACCTGTTTCCAAATTTTTGCCAAATAGCCCCTTGACCCGCTCAATAAACTAGCCTGTCACCTCTACCCCTCCTGGTTTCATATAACAAGATTGACTGATCTTCAAAGTAATTCATAGTAATATGAAGCACTTTGGGATGTTTGAGAGATATGTTAAAACGCTATATAAATACAAACTATTCCTTGCTTCCCTCATAGCATCTATGAATTTTAGCAACTTGCATTTTATTTCTTGAATCATTTTATGTATATTAGGAATAGCATGGGCCCTAGTATCAATGCAGTGCTTCTTACCCCCTGCTAATTTCCTACTAAGTTCCTCACCCTAGCTTCCTTTCTTATAGCCACCCCCTAACCAGTTTCAGGTTTTACTATGGATGTCTATTGACGTAAGCTTGTGCAGCAGCTTTTCGAATGGAAACTTATAAAGATCATGTGAGGAATCATAAGCACAAACCCACATCCTTTCATGTTGCAATGCGCTTCTGCACCATTACCGCACTGCCCATATATTGATGTAGATTTAACATTTCCAGATAACTTGTGTAATATGTGGGTCTGTAATGAAGCTAAAGTTTCAGAGAAATTTTCTGGCCATGCTTCTCAGCATTTAAGCTGACAATTCCAATGAATAACAACTAATATTGATTATATCAAAGTAGAAATGTATCTTCAATGTCAATCCTATTAGAGCCAGCAGTAATGTGATAGACCAGCCAAAAGTTGCAAAGAAAGCTTTCATGGTGCACATGCTTTGTTACAATTCAACTTAAAGCTAAAGACATTATTACATTTAAATTGGTAAAGGTAAAAATTATTTTTAAGTTTGCAATTCAACTTCTACATTAGAGAAACCGGACTGAGGATGTAAGTACAATGTAGCATTTCATCATTAGCACAAATCATATCTAAATTCTGTCAAATTCATTTCAGTATCATTCAAAAAGCCTGAGCCATCCCCTGAAAGCATACTGTCTATGACTGGAACCTCTACACCATCAGGACAAGACCGGTAAACAATACATTTTCATTTATTTAAGTAGATTCAATGTATTTCTTCAATTTTTTTCTTCAGTATGTTTGAGGAGAGACAAAGAAAGATTTTGCTTTGAATGGAGTAACAGCAGTAGGCACTAAATAAGTGTAGGTCACATCACCCCCAACCCCTCCCCTTTTCACTGCTTGAATAAAATGCTTTAACCCTCAATCTCAGAGGAATATTCTGCACGGTTTCTTCATTTTTACAGCTACTTAACCGAGCTGATATAGGTGTATCACATAAGGTTTTGTGCCATGGACTTTCCTAGAGACTGTCTAAGCTTATTTATTCTATGTCCACCCACAATCATAGCATCCTCGGTATAACGGCTGTGCGCTATTATGATCCACCTCTCAGTCCTCTAGATTAAGCGTGCGATGGCATCTATGTTAAATCTGTGCTAGCCTCCATAGCAATAAATATTATCCCACAATGCTGATATAACTGTGGAATAATATTACACACAGTTTAGTTCAGATGGCAGCATTCTCATACCAAGTTAGAAGTTCTACCAGGAATTCACTTGCTGCCAATTGAATGAGGAGTTGGGGGAGAGACACTAACAAAGAGATCAATAGGAACATCTCCACAGGATATCTGGGTCAGCCTTGTTGGCCAGTTTTGATGGAGATAGTCCCTAGTGTGGTCAAGTTACATAGTTGACTTAACCTGATACCATGACACCTCACATGATGTAAATAATTGTGGTTTTCTTAGAAGAAACCTTACCCTCATTGTGAGAAAGTGAAAATACCTGACAATTGTTTGTTTATATACTTGTTTATATTTTGGGGGTTTTATTTAATCTTTTGAAGGGAAATGAAAGCAACAGATGTAGAAACTTCCCACTAGAATCAATTCTAATTCTCAAATTCCTTGTGGTTTTTTTTGTCACAGGCCCTTCCTACGAGGGCCTCCTCAAATGAAGTTGATGAGCAGAATAACTTTATTTGAATTCAATGGTGACAGCATCCTGGATCAGATTGAAATCATTGGCGGGAATTCAACCGGAATATTCATTCACAAGATCAAACCTGGATCTCCAGCAAATAACTGTGGCCTTGAGTCAGGATTTCAGATCATGATGGTAGGGTTTCAGGCTTGCTACAAAAGTTTTTGATCTGGGCGCTTGTTACTGAAACTAAATGAAAACTTGGAGGTGCAGGTGTTGAGTTTTATGCCTAGGAGATATGCAGAGATGACACCGGTTTCTATGTCTGAACAGGACTTTATTCAATGCTTTAAAATGTCCGTTCTCATGCATACTGCTTCTTGCTTCCAGTTTAGTTTCTCTTTGTCAGTCATGACACCCAGGTTTAACTAACAGTACACGAACAAAGAAGAGTCAACAGACACACATAAGCAAATACCAAACAATTGCACAATTGAATACAACAGCAAAGTTACAAAGAGGACAAATCAATAGTGAGGCAGACAAATGGAGTACTTCTTTTGCCGCTGTGAAAGATCAGATAGCTCACTAGTGTCATCCTTACGATGGTCTTTATCAAATGTGTGGTTCATGGTAGTTCAACTTTAATTGAATTTTATATGTTACAGCTGAGCATTAAATATATTCTATATGTGTAAAAGATGTCTTTTGATTTTCATTGATGTGAAATTACATCCCTGTATTAAGTGTGATACATTGGTGACATTTAACTGTAATGTGCACATTTACACTTTGTCCCCCAGGGCTTCCTACCTTGGCCCTGCCATTAGGGAGAGTCCATGGGAAAGTTTCTTCATCTTGTACTCCTTTAACTGGCAGCGATGTTTAAGTGAGTCATTAGTTTGCCCTGTTAGCAATTAAATACTGTGCAGTGGAAAGGGGTCTACATTTAGGGGTAAAAACAAAGACAGAATGTGTCATGAAGTTGATGAACACACTCACAAAATTTGTTGTAGTTCTGTACATTTTAAATTATATAATTGCTGTTTATGATATAAGAAGTTAAACATTTTCATTTTAAAGACTACAGGATACTGATTTCATTTCCCTAGCTTCAGGAATTCTGATCATAACAGTTAAATGCAGTGCCTCTGGAGTTAGGCGAGGGAAAAAGCTAGAAGTCCAACTCCAAACCGTACAATGCAATTGTTTGCATGTGAGGGTGGACACTGGATGAGGATAATAACACTCAAGAAGCTCAACATCATGCAGGACAAAGCAGCCCACATGACTGACACTCTATCAACCTTCAACATTCACTCCCTCCACCACTGATGCACAGTGGCAGTAGCGTATACCACCTACAAGATGCACTGCAGCAACTCGCCAAGGCTCCTTTGACAGCAACTTCCAAACCCACAACCTCTGCCACATAGAAATACATGGGCAGCAGTTGCATGGGAACAACACCACCTGCAAGTTCTGCTCCAAGCCAAACACTATCCTAACTTGGAACTATTGGACTGTTGCTGGGTCAAAATCCTGGAACTGCCTCCCTAACAGCACTGAGGGTGGACTGCATGGACTGCAGCAGTTCAAGAATGCGGCTCACCACCACCTTCTCAAGGGCAATTCAAGATGGGCAAGAAAAGCTGGCCTAGCCAGTATCATCTACATCCCATGAAGGAATATAAGGGACAGGCTCGGTCAGATAGTCTGTCAACCCACATCATTCAAAATGACATATGAATAATGTTCATGGTTGAGGTTGCATGGGTGAGGTACCAGAATGCAATCGTCACCCATGGAGTGAGTCAATGCCTTCAGGAGAAGAGGAGGGTAAAAAAAAATTGTTGCCACGTTCAAATTGTAGCTGAAATAGAAATACACACCCTTTCCCCAACTCTCGTTTTAACATAACTCTGAACATTCTTCTAGGTTCAAACTTGTTCTTGAAATGCTGAGATTGACCATGCCTTCATATAGTAATTAATTTGTGGCAATAGGTCAATGACACAGTGGCAAGGACATAGGGATGTTGTACACACCTTTGTCATTTTTCTCACTTTTGCAGCACCACTTTTTCAGATTATTTCACATATTATTCCATCATTCACATTTTATAACAAAGTATTACACAACAATGTTCAACAACCATGTTGGAAAAAGGGATTGTTTGGCTGTATTGGATTGAAATCGTTCTGAAAGACTAATGATGTTGATGAATTCACAGGTGGAATATAATGGCAGAGAGCTAAAGAAGACCATACTAGAGGATGCCAGTTTAGAGGAGGCTGTTTGGACCTTGAAGCAAATTAGAGGGATGTGCTGTTTGGCCATTAGGCCCAAGGGAGAGGGTGAGTTCCACAACAAATGGAATAAATGCCATGCTCTTAATCGATCAGTCACCAGGGACATTAGGCAAACTATGTGACAGTGTTCCAAACATAGTCAAGTATACCATTAATGATTTCAGAAAAGATTAAATTGATGAAATTTTATTAAGAATAACTGTAAGAGAGAGTTATTGGGCCCTTTTAAAAATCAGTTATAAAGATTACTGATTAATATTGTTTATTTTGTGCTGTTATGATTTTATTTCAATTTGAACTTGGTAAGATTATTAGATTTGCTAGCTCATTGAGTTATTGCAGCTAGCAGTGTGAGAAACAACAACAACATATATTTGCATAGTGCCTTTACTGTAATAAAACTTCCCAAGGAATTTCACAGGAGCATTACATAACATTGAGACACAAAAGGCGATCTTAGGGAAGATGACCAAAAGTTTGGTCAAAGAGGTAGGTTTTAAAGAGTGTCTTAATGGAGGAAAGTGAGGCAGAGAGCCACAGAGATGTAGGGTGGAAATTCCAGAACTCGGGGCCAAGGCAATTTGAAACAAGGATGAGGATTTTAAAATCGAGGCATTACTTCACCAGGAGACGATTAAGTCAGTGAGCACAGGGATGATCTGTGAACGGGATTTGGGGAAATTATTGTCAGTTAATCCTCTCTGGTTCAGTAACTTTTCCAAATCACCGCCTGCTGGCTAGATGATAACATTCAAGAAATTGTTAGAATGAAACCAAAGAATGTTTGAATTAATCATAATTCTCCATAACATTGATTGTGTCAGAGAATCCAGATGGTAGGATTCTTTAAGAGCGTGAACTGCAGAAACTTCACATATTTAATTTGATATTCAAAAATAACATTTTTGAATCTTAATGTGATGGTGAAGGTATTACTAGGTTGGCAGAATGGAACTAATAATAGTGGAACTAAATAATAATAGGGAGAGGCGGTGGCATAGTGATAATGTCATTAGACTAACAATCTTAGAGGCCCAGGCTAATGCTCTTTGGACATGGTTCAAAATTCACCACAGCAGCTGGTAGAATTTAAGTTAATTTAATAAAAACCTGGAATTAAAATCTAGTCTCAAGAATAGTGACCATGAAACCATTGTTGATTGTTGTAAAAACCCATCTAGTTCACTAATGCCTTTTATGGAAGGAAATCTGCCATCCTAGCCTGCTCTGGCCTACATGTGACTCCAGACTCACAGCAATGTGGTTGCTCTTAAGCACTCTCTGAAATGGCCTAGCAAGCCACTCAGTTGTATTAAACCATTACAAAACCTAACAGCAGTGTGGATGTGGGTGTACATGCACCACATGGACTGCATTGGTTCAAGAAGGCAGCTTACCACCACCTTCTCAAAGGCAATTAGGGATAGGCAACAAATGGTCGTCTATCCAGTGAAGCCCGCATCCCGTGAACGAATAAGTTAGAATTGATCAATATTTTCTATTTGGGATGCCTTCTGGCTGACCTTGGGACAAGGTTGTTGCCATTCTTGGCGTATTTTGGGGTATTTTGTCAGCCTAAAGAGACCAAGTGGAGGGGAATAGCAGAAGAAAATCTGGGGAAAAAGAACTAATGACTGTGTTGGAGCATAGATGGATTGGTAGGAAAGAATATCACAAGTTTAAATCCAGGATTTGATTTGGCATTGTCCCATGCATTTCAAAATGACCATGATCTCCCTAAATCAATTTCAAAGTTTTCTTTTAACCCCAGTCATTAAACTATTCCTTCTGACACCAGCCATCTCAAACTCAATTTTGCTCTATGAATTTACAAACTTTGGGGAAATAAAATGGGGACTGGTGGATGTTTTAACCATATTATAAGTTGATTGCTGGGGCATGTGAATGATTTTCACTCAGAAACCATGGCCTGAATTTTCTGGCTGGTGGGAGGGCAGAGCGGGAGCGGGCGCAGACCCGCCAATTAATGTCCGTCCAGGGTGAATCACGGCTCCTGAGGGAAGCAGGAGTGGGCGGGCGGCGGCGGGACTGCAATGACCACCGGGTCCAATGGCGACCTGGCAGCCTGTTATAAAAGGCTGCTGCAGCCTTTCGAAGGCTGTGAGTCATGGCTGGTGGAAGGGCTCCCCAGAGCGCTGCTGGTGAGCAGGCCAGGCAGGAGGGTAGGGCAGAGGGGCACCGTGCCCCTCATTTTTCCAACGATTGCCTTGCTGCCCTCCTTGAGGACGTGGCAGCACAGCGGGAGGTCCTGATACCCCAGGACAGGAGGAGGAGGCCCCTCCACATGACCAAACGTGCCTGGGAGGAGGTGGCAGAGGTGGTGAGCTCCCGCGGCATGGTGCAGCGCACCTGGGTCCAGTGTCGCAAGCGTTTCAATGGCCTGTTGCACTCAGGAAGGGTGAGTACCATGTTGGCATTGGTCAATTAACCCAGCAGGTTGGCTTTTCCCCCTGGTGCCCCCCTCCCCCCTCAAAGTCTGAATGTAGTGACTGCATTGAATCATTGACAGTATGTGTCTTTCACTGGGTGGGCCAGCAGATATTGCCCATGGCGAGGTCACCCTGAGAGGGTGGTTCTGCCCCCACAGCAAGTGGTACACGGAGACCACTTACTGTTTTAGGGGCAACCTGGAGGAACTGCACCCAGCCGCAGTGCTGGAACTCCAGGACGTGTCAAAGTCAGGGTGATGACATGCTGGGAGTGGAGCTTCAAGGTGGTGTAGCACCGATTGATTTGCTGTCCTCTGCGTTCCACGTGCTTGTGCCTCCTTGCTATGGAAGGTTAGACCGTGTGGTGCCTGGTGTGATGTAGGCCTCCCAGGTGTCCCTGCTTCCCTGGAGTATGCCCAGGTCAGCGTCTACCCCCTCAGCATTTCCCTGTGCGTGCTCATCCTCGGACTCACTGTTGGACTCATCGTGTGCATCCGCAGCCAATGTGTTTACGTCTTCATCATCCACAGCGCCAGATTATGGTGAGTGCAGCATACAACCACTATCAGTGACACACGATCTAGGGGGTACTGGAGTGCGCCCCCTGAGCGGTCCAGGCATCGGAAGCGCATCTTGAGAAGACCAATGTCTCTCTCCACCACAGCCCTTGTGGAGCCGTGGCTCCTATTGTACCGCTGCTCGGCCTCTGTTCTTGGATGGCGGAGAGGCGTCATGAGCCACCTTCTGAGGGGATAGCCCTTGTCACCCAGCAGCTGTCCATCAAGCCGGGCTGGAGCATTGAAGAGCCCCGGCACCTGGGAGTACCTGAGGATGTAGGCGTCATGGGAGCTGCCTGGGTATCTTGCACAGACTTGAAGAATCAGCATCCTGTGGTCACACACTATCTGCACGTTCATGGAGTGGAAGCCCTTCCTGTTGACGAAGGTACCGGGCTCACCTGCTGGCGCCTTGATGGCCACATGTGTGCAGTCTATTGCACCCGGGACGCGGACGAAGCCAGCAATGGCCGCGAAGCCTTTGGCTCGCTGTGTCTGGCTTGCCTGGCCCCAAAGGTAGAGGATGAAGGTCAATGCACGCCTGAACAGATTGTCTGTAACCTACTTGACACAAGTGTGTGCAGCTGATTGGGAGACACCGCAAAGATCACCCACCGAGCCCTGGAAGGAGCCAGAGGCATAGAAGTTGAGGGCAGCTATGACCTTTCGAGCCACTGGCATGGGGTGTCCACCCACACAGTTCGCAGAGATCTCAGGCCCAATCATCTGACAGATATAGCTGACTGTCTCCCTTGAAAGATGGAGCTTCCTTCGGCACTGCACCTCAGACATATTGAGGTCGCTGCTTCGCCGCTTGTATACCCTGGCAGCAGGATAGTGGCGACTTCTGCGGCCCCTTCTGCCTTGGACTACCTCTTCGCCCTGCACCCCTTGTGCCTGTACCTGACCTCCCAAAGGTGGCTCCCCAGGAGGCTGAATGTCCACTCCTTGCCTCCTCCCCCTTCTAGCCCTCCCTTGCTCCTCAAAGGAGGTGCCTCCAGTGGAGAGTTCAGCTCCTATTCCCAGGCTAAGGGAAGGCTTCTTGAAACCTGCAGGCCCAAAAAAGATTCCTCACTGCAGAGTGTGGACCTGAAGGTTGTGAGTTCAGTCAAAGCAGCTGGTATGCGTTTTGAAGTATTGCAGATCACACAGGCAATTATCAGTAGCTTTGAAAAATCAATATATGACAAAGCACACCCTCGACCCCACTGAGCCCTCTTATCCCACCCGTTGATGAGGTTTATACAATGTGTCCTACCCGCCTGCCCATTGCGCCCGTGCGCTGACCCGAAGATTGCATGGGCACCAAAAAATCGCCATCGATTGGTGCCTCAAGGGCCTTAAGTGGCCGGTTAAGTAAAGGCGGGCTCGCATCGGAGATCATCGCGCGTACACCCAACGAAATATCGCGATTGTGCAGTGACGTCAGGACGTTCGCCTGATGTCACTGCGCGTCATTTTACGCGTGGGCGTGCAGGGTATGCAGGGCACCCCAACGGGAAAATTCTGCCCCATCGTTTTCATGGCAGTCACAACTAGTTACGCAAAATTCCAGCACCTGGGCAGCAAATCACATTACATGCGGTAAGTATAGTAATTCATAGGATCTTATGCCACACCAAATTATTTGCTCTAATTATGTATTTTTCTACAGACAGAGAAATTTAGAAATAAAAAAATTAACCCTGCATGCACTGGTACATGTTGAAGAATGTATTGCTTAAATTTCATTTTTATTTGATCTGAAATATTTATTTTCCTTACAATACAATCTGCTTCAACTATCATAATTAAATTTAGTCAAACATTGTAAACCTCCAGTAATTTTGTATCTTGGGTTGGACATCTATGTTGAAGTTGAGCTGTGGTCTAAGAAAACATGCGAATGCAGACTTTTTTTTTGTGTTGTATTTAATCAGCTTATCAAACATTGGTGGAAAATATTGAGAAGAAGGTCGCTACATCTGGGGATTCATTCTACATCCGAGTCAATGTTACATTTGATAAGGAAAATGGAGCTATGGGAGGATTTACTATCCAATGCAATGAAATCCTACACATCACTGACACCGTGCACAGAGGCAGTAGTGAGTGGAAAGCATTCAGAGTGAATCCCAACTTCATGGCTGACATGGAGGGTGGTACCATTCCAAATTACTACCGGTAGGCACGTAACATTGACAGAGATCTCAGTCCTGTCTTTGTGATCTAAACCACAGTAAATGTGTTTTATTTAGATCACTGCAACACTTATGGAAAAATAAATAAATGCTAAAGATCATTTTTATAGACATCGTGTATATAAAGTTTAGTGTCTTACAAGCGGATTATGGAACTATGGCCTGCGATAACTATACGCCTGGTTTTTGCCTCCTCTTATGAAGAGATGTTGAGCCAGGGTCAGCCATCCCCTGCTGCCTCCCTCCCCTGTGTACATTACAATAGAGCTGAGACAGGATCTCAATACACCTGTACCAGAAAGTCAAGTCTGCACTCCTGCACTCTGACACCGTGCATTAAAAAAAATTCAAGCGTTGCCTGCATTTGCATGATTTAAACTGTTTTGCTACAGGAAAAAAATGTTTTTGTCCTTTGATCATCTCTGATTTGTGTTCTTGGTGGGTACAGTTCTGCGCATGGACAGCCAAAGCACATTTCTCCTTATATTTATTTGTATTCAATTTTTTTAACCTAGTAATTATTTTCCCTTTGATTCATGCATGAACACCCCATAAGAGATGTTAATTTTGTAATCAGCTGCATGGAGGTGCATCACTCAGGTTGACCAAATACTGATTCTTCCTATTCTCTTGGTATGTTTGGGACTTAGTCTGTGGGGAATGGTGTAGTGAATCCAGGTCTCATTATTCTGGAATAGTGCTTTAAGTCTGTTTTCCTTGACCCACGGTTTCTGAATTTACTGGTGCAATTATGTCATATACTTTGTGGCCTGGAGACATTTAAAGCTTAAACTTTACCTAGCCTACAATACATCCAAATCTTTCTGCACTCTACTACATTGGTCAGGTACCAAAGATATAAATAAATTAAATAAAGCTTGCCAAATCGTTCAGTTGGCAAGACCAACATGTAAGTGAGTCATATAGACTAGAAGGTTTCATGTTCAATTATTACTCTGCACTGAGTTAAATAATTTGTTCCACGTGGCACCAGTGGCATTAAAATTGGCCCCTGTAATCTTGGGCTTATTAATCTAGCTACTGAAGTCAATATGTTGTAGAAAACTCAAGTGACTTTAACGGGGCCACATAAGTTTAAAACATGATGCTCCCCATTAAAAAGTAGAATTGAATACCCCAATCCTGTTGGGAATCATACAGACTGAAAAGTCCCAGGTTCAATCCCTGCTCTACACTGAGTTAGTTACTAGTAAGGAGTGCTGCAATTAGCCTCCGCGAAGGAGTGGTGGGAAACTATCCATGATTCCCAGTTCTGAAGAAACTCCTTTATCAGTATTCTGTCAGCTAAAGATGTATATGTGAGTGTCTTGTTTCTGTTTAGGGCTCAGCAGCTGTTGATTGAGACGATTCAGAACATGGCTCGACAGACTCCATCAATTAAAAAGGTGAAATGTGTAATACTAATCAAACATATTTTAAAAGGGCTCCCATCAATCAAGCGGTGAGATTTTCTCAGCAAAAAGAGCAAGATGGATTGGAAACCCATTAATAATTTATACTACAAAAGAACAGTCCCTGTTCTTCTGATGCAGTTGGTTGGATATTACGATCTCCATACTGAGGCCCAGTTCCATTATCTGTGTCCATTTTATGGATTGGTGCTGTCTTAGTTACAGTGCGGGATTGCAGCAGGGCACTTCCATAGTTGTACTTCAAAGTGCTGCTTCACCCAGTGCATGTGCAGATAACGTGGGCGGGATTTTCTGCACCCGCCCGCCGCCGCGATCTTCCGGTCCCACTGCAAGTCAGTGCACTTCTGGCTGGGGCGCCGCCCCACCCGTGACAGGGCCGGAAAATCCCAGCCAATATTTTATGGGGTTTCACAAATGGTGGGTCAAACAGATGGACATGGAAGACATATATGTTGAATATATGTGATTGAATCAAACCCATTCCTGAGCTAGGCATATTTTAAAATAACTATTATGTATGTGTAATCATATTTCATCCAACCTCCAAACACTTGCATGACAAGCCAGGAATCTCAGAATGAAACATATTTTAATTGTAAGAACTAGGAAAATTATGTTGCACTTCACCACTGGGGCTGGAAAGTAGAAACTGAGGCTGTGAGAAGCTGTGGTGATGAATGGGGAGCAGTGTTTGTCTCATGTCTCCTGGTGGCATATGTGTTCCACACATGTATATGTATATAACATTGTGCAGTGTAAGTAAGGCAGATGCCTCTTAATAGATACTAGCTTAACTGTTCGCTTTAAGTAATTTCACCCATTTAAAGCATCCATTAGTTCATCACATGAACCATTTAACTCATTAAAAATGTGGATAAGTTACTTATTGTGTTTCAGGCCAGGCAAGATGCCTACAGTTTCCTAATACTCTGTGCTGTGTTTGTTTATCCAGCGAGATCGAAAAACATCTTCTTCAAGTCAAAATAAACTTGTGAGAATAGTCAGCACTGATAAAAGTCAGAGAAATCCACTTTGGTTATCATTTGACTGTGATACCATCAATTCCGACAAAGAGCAAGGTAAGAACAGTGTGTCACAGGCTGAAGTAGATCTATTATGACAACAGTTGTGACCATTTAATTTATTATGGCCTAAGTGATCATCATTCAAATGGTGATTTTACCATGCAGTCAAAGTCTTCTAATATAAAGATGGCGAAGATGAAGTCTGAGTGCAAGATTGTCATTTCTATTTAAAATCCCTAGCCTTTTGCGGTCGAGTCCAACCAGCCATAAATGTGCACTTTTTCCTCTACGGTTGCAATTCATTCTGTAAATAAAGCATTGTCCATGAACCAGTAGCATTGTCATGCCGGTTTGGGTTCATCAGATATTAGTTGATGCTGCCTCACATCATTAGTGTTGGCCGGGTGCCAGATCTTGCACTCAATGCCACTCATTAGCTTATTATTTCTCTTTTGCATTTGAATCTAAAAGGTACACATTACAATTATTGTTTCTATTTCTAACATTTTAACATAATTTATTCTAGATGACCAACCTCCTGGTAATTGCTTTACTTTAATGCCGTACTCACTGGTCAGGCCCCGCCACCCACCATCTCTGCGACCAGTGATCATAGCGCCCACTCGAATTGGAAAAATTGTGCTTGAGAAGCTGAAAGGCCTAGCAGAGTATGAAAAGTGTGTTTCTGGTAAGGTATCTTCAGAGCCACAAATATATTACATTTTGCTGAAGAAAAGTAACAGAAGTGATCATTTATTTTATATTTCAGTGAAGAGTTCTTTGAGATGGGGCATTCATCTTTAGACTTTGTTTTAATTTCCATCAACAATGGTGGAGACTTTATACCTGATATGGGCTATACTAATCTAAGCATGCATGGGCCAAACAAGGATGTGTAAAAGCTTTGTTGCACTGACATGTCACATCTTGATAAGCATAAAATTTTACAGTAAACCTAAGTGTGTATGTGTGGAGTGCCCAATCTGAAAGAAACTGCATATCATACCTTTAGATCCCAAGACAGCACCAAAAATGTTTGGATACTTGTTCATAAAATATTGATACATATGGTATAGGCTCCTTTAATTTGTAATTTTCATGTATTATTTATAATATTCCATATACTGAATTGGAGCTTGTACTTTTTTTAGAGTGCTTGAATAATGCAGAGTATGCCAAGAAAGACAGAAAAGGAGATATTTTGGGTGTGAAGGAAGTACAGAACTTACTTCGCTCCTGTTACACACGGACAGCAGTAGAGGCCGTAGTTGCTAAGGTAATATTGGTGCTTTCAAGCGTACTGTTGTAACTAATTTGGGTTTTGGTTTTCTTTCACCAGTCCTTTGTTTACATTTCTTGCTCTCCCATTGTTGCCCTACCCATAATATCAATCCTTTATCAGTGGTTCCTCTTCATCTACTTCATGATCAGTATATAGGGAAGAGTGCTTCTGCAACATACACTTAGCACTGCCACTTTTTACTCTTCCCACTGCCCTTGCATTTCCCATTGCTCTTGTGTTTTTCATCTAGTCAGTTAGTCAAATAATTAGAAAAATCTTACGGAATTATGGAAGATAAATGTAAATGTCACAAGAGATGCTATTGAACTTGGTGAGCTTCTAAATCAGGTCAATTCTCTACTCAGAAAGCACCAACTTGGTTTGGTTAAATACTGCCTACTCTATATTGGTATATTTGTATGTTATATCTATCTCTTTTTAGGAACACAAGAAACCATGGGATAAGTAACACCTATTTATCACATCAAGCCCCCAGCTTCCATAGATAATATGCACACCACCCAACATGAACTCCACCCCACCCATTTAATCTTTTGACAAAGAAAAACGCATCTTAATCTGCTTACTTTTATTCAAGGCAAAAGAAAGTTTAGTGGATAATTAGAAGTGGAAAACTTATCTGATGTTTCCCTTCCTAGCCTAGTGCCACTGAAAGCAATGAAAGGATTCCACAGCTGAGATGAGCTAACTCGAAAATAACCAATGATAAAAAGGAGACCCTCCTGCTTCATATGGCTCAGTACAGCAGTAGACAATGTTATTACCACTGAGTTAGTGGGGAAAGCATAGTAATGCAGTTCTAATTTTATTTTTGTTCATGTAATCCTTCTCTTTCATTTGTGATTTTTCTTCACCTATTTCCACCCTCCTTGATCCTTTGTCTTCAGAAGGTAGTTTCTCTTCCTTCTAGGAGACTACAGTTTCATAGATATCGGACACCAGTACCTCAATCAAGTGGATGTTTTTCATTTGTGAGCCTTGGCAGTGAATGTCAGCAGGCTGTTTGACCTTGGGGAGTATCACTGCCAAGCTTAATTCTATTTTCAACTTGCAACAACAATTGTATATTTCCAGCTGGAGTCACTGGATACTCTTTCAAGTTATCAACAGTCACAGATTGCAACTCTTTTCAAGTACAATCACAGTTCTTGGTTTCCGGGAGTGGGACATGAACCCACAACCCTCTGATTCAAAGGCGAGGGTGCTATGAACTGAGCCACAGCTGACACCTTCAGGAATGGAAACACTGACCAAGTTTATTACCCTGAACCAGGAGAATAGGGCTAATTGCAAAGTGCCTACAACTGCCTCCAATAAGATCAGTTAACCTAGCTCAGACCAGAGATTTATTTTACCTGGGATCTTCCAAGTCAGTACAGCTTTGCTACATGCTACCTATTAATTGAGCTATTGGGTGTGCCCTCCTAAACTCTAATCCCATTTATTGTTGGGCTAGCTGTGATTTGAATTAATTGGTTTTCAATCTGAAACAACAGTTTTAATATAAATCAGGATTAAGCATATTCTACATAATCCCATTGGTACTTTTCCGGTGCAGTAAAAATTGATTGAATGAGAAAACTGAAAAGAAAATGCTTTGGTTTCCATGATGTTTAATTACAGAATGTCCACTGCCTAATGGAACTTGGTCTGGACTGTGTGAGGCGGTTACATAAAGTGGAGATCTATCCCATTGTCATTATCATCCATCTCTGTGAGAAAAACATTAAGAAAATTAAGTAAGTCAAACTGTATTGCATGGATTAATGGTAGAAATGAGTTCATCCTTTACTCCTAGTACACATTTTGTTCACATTGATCGCAATTTTCAAACGTATTCATCTTCCAAGTGTTAGCTTAATGAGTGCATGGATTGGAACAATGATTGCATATTTAGATTTAGTTTTCTCTTGATGACTTTTGCAAAGTTGGCAACAAACTGAATATAAATGAATTGGCCTTCATGCTGCTGGGAACAGGTAACATGAGCAGAACATGCGATTTCAAGCCTGGCCTTATAAAAGCAAAGTGGATTGCCCTCTGACATTCAAGTAGTTAAGTTCACTGGGAAAGGTAGCAGCTCCAGTAGTCACAGTCTCTGACTTTACAACAACAACAACGCATGCACATTTGTTCACCTGCTTTTATATTAATAAGAATATTACTGATTTAGGAATTTCCCTATATTTTAAAGTAATGATTTATATAGCAATGCCTGCTTCAGTAAGCAGTTATTTATATGAATGCAGCATTAAGAAATTCCATATATGGTCAACTGTATCTAACACAGGTGTATGCAAATTTATATTGTAGGAAAGTTTTCACTATAATCCATTCATTTACATTTGACTCAATGCAAAATAGGGCATTTGGATGCAACCTCCTTAGCGTTTCTCATTAGAGTTTTATTAATACAAATAGCAGGAGAGCAGCATGAGTGCACAGGTTCCCTGTTTTTGAATAGCTGATGGTTTCTTTATTGTCAAGGGGAATGCAGGTCCACTTTTTGTTGCCAGTTCACGAAAGTCGGTGCCAGCAGTGTAAATGGGAGAAAATTGCTCTTCTGCAACTTGAACTGGGCAAGTGCTGATGTAAAAATGCCTATATTCACACTGAACATTTTCACAAGTAATTGAATATCTCCTTTAACACTTCATTCATCAGCAATGTGACAAAAGGGACGTAGAACACCTGAACTGAAAACAAGTTTTTTGTTTCAGTTAGCAAGTCAATCAGTACACGGGTGCGTCAAAGCACCCTTGACTCTAACAAAACTTAGCTGAGAAGCATTTTGACATCAATGTTTAGATCACAAAAAAAAGCACTAAAACAGAGAGCCTCTTAGTGCAAATCTCCCCAGTTTGCTTTGTGAACTATCTTTCTGCAAGCTTGTCAGGATTCATTGCTGACCACAAATTGTACCAACATTATAGTATACTAGATTAAATGTTGCTGACAGTTGCATACTTGTAAGGCTTAATGACTTCCTTTAACCATCGTCATCTGTGGCTCCATAACTACAAAGTATGAAAGTAGTACAGTGTGTGAGCAAGTGTCATTTCCTGTGTCTATGTGCACAACAGATACTGCAACTTTGTGTGTGCCAATTTTTTTGGTGGTTTGTTTGAAATGGCACTGAGAGTAGATATGTGGATGGAATAGATGTGCTCTTTTATCCTTTATTTCTCCTTGTTTATTTGCAACCTTTCCTCTTGCATGCCTGTTGCTAAATCCCTAAAGGTCCCTGTTCATCGCCTGCTTTAAATAATTTAACAGGGATGCTGTAACTAACAAGAACAAAATTTGTATAGGCAAGCTTATTTACATTTGTGCATTTGTATGCAAGTCTTCTGATTTTGGCAACTTGATATTAGATGAAAAATGTTTTGACTGTGCATGGTTTTGCAGCCCAGCTCACTCCCAGTTGAGAGGGAAGCACCTGTCAGAATCTTCCAAAAACATTGTAATTCTATGGTGTTCAATTAATGTTGTGATATTTAATGAATTTTTGTGATTATTTTAATGATTATTGAAAACTAGTTACAATGTTAGTTGGCCAAGCTCATTGAAGATGGAGGGAGAATTTCAAGAGGTGCCTGAAATCTAGGTCAAAAAGATGGTTTTGGGACGGATTTTAAATTCCAGGGCATTATAGAAAGCACCCGTGTGGCCAGTCTACATCCCTGCTTGTATGAGAGCATTGCAATGTTGTCACTGCTTCAAAGCATGATTTTGATCACTTTTATGTTTTAGTGTCATGCCTACTAGAAGTGCTCAATGCCTTTTCGTGAAATAAAGAATGATAAGGGAAACAGCTTATCATAAATAAAAACAGAAACAGAAATACCTGGAAAAACTCAGCAGGTCTGGCAGCATCGGCGGAGAAGGGGACAGTTGACGTTTTGAGTCCTCATGACCCTTCAACAGAACTAAGTAAAATTAGGAGAGGGATGAAATATAAGCTGGTTTAAGTGGGGGAGGTTGTTGGGACAAGCAAGCAGTGTTAGGAGGAGATAACCAAAAGATGTCACAGACAAAAGAACAAAGAGGTGGTTGCTCCCAATGCGGTTTCCTCTACATCGGAGAGACCAAACGCAGACTGGGTGACCGCTTTGCAGAACACCTTCGGTCTCTCCGCAAGCATCACCCAGACCTCCCTGTCGCTTGCCATTTTAACACTCCACCCTGCTCTCTTGCCCACATGTCTGTCCTTGGCTTGCTGCATTGTTCCAGTGAAGCTCAACGCAAACTGGAGGAACAGCAGCTCATCTTCCGACTAGGCACTTTACAGCCTTCCGGACTGAATATTGAGTTCAACAATTTTAGATCTTGAACTCCCTCCTCCATCCCCACCCCCTTTCCATTTCTTCCCCCTCCTTTTTGTTTTTTCCAATAATTTATAGATTTTTCTTTTCCCACCTATTTCCATTATTTTTAAATGTATTCCACCCATCATTTATCTATACCTTTTATGCCCTTTTAGTCTTATTTCACCCCACCCCTACTTGAGCTATCTGTACTTTGCTTGTCCTGCTATCCACTCTTAATTAGCACATTCTTTTAGATAATATCACCACCTTCAACACCTCTTTGTTCTTTTGTCTGTGACATCTTTTGGTTATCTCCACCTATCACTGCTTGCTTGTCCCAACAACCGCCACCGGCCCCCCAACCCCCCCACCCCCACCTTAAACCAGCTTATATTTCACCCCTCTCCTAATTTTACTTAGTTCTGTTGAAGGGTCATGAGGGCTCGAAATGTCAACTGTACCCTGCTCCGCCGATGCTGCCAGACCTGCTGAGTTTTTCCAGGTATTTCTGTTTCTGTTTTTGTTTTGGATTTCCAGCATCAGCAGTTTTTTGTTTTTAGCTTATCATAAATGACTGTTTACACAAGTTTAATTGAACTAGATTTTTAATGGGGTCTTTTGTGGGTCGGACAGACCTCAGAAATGTCCACAATGTCAGGTAGATGTCAAGTGTCGTAATTATGATGAAACAGATTGATTTGGGGAGCAGCTATTTTTGGTGTGCAAGTCTTCAATGCTACAGTCAAGATATTGTCAGTGCTCATAGGTTTTACTGCGTCGAGTGCACTCAGCCATTTCTTAATGTTACATGAAGTGAACTGACCTAGTTGGACATTGACATCTATCATGGTCAGGACATTAGCTAGTGACTGAGTTGGTTCATCCACTTCATAATCTCTGACTTGTCCAAAATTCAGCTGCTCATATCCTGTCCAGTGCTAACTTCCATTCATCCATAACATCTATCCTTGCCAATCTATATTGGCAGCATTTCTCTCTCCACCATTATAAATCTACTCAACACTAATCCCAATCTCTGACCCATGGCTTGGCATTTGTTCCTCATCTATTTCCGTCATGAAATGTCTTGGAATTCTCTTCACATTAAAGGCATTAAATTAATACATGACTATCCTCCAAATTGGCCTCCTGTTCAATACCAGTATTATCCGACGGATACTCTCCAAGAGAACTCCCTTTACTTATGTCATCCAATCCTTTAAAAGATGTGAACACAAGATTTCACTGAGCAGATCTTTAACTGGAATTGCCACAATTATTTTTTCGGAAGGAAAATGCATTTTGTTAGTGTAACTAAAGTTTTGGGTTTTAATGCACTCTTTTTTTCAAGATCCTGTACTCTTTTGGTGGAAGACACATTAATGTACTTTTGATTTGTTTAGAAAAATCTTGCAGAAATATGGAGTGATGGAGAATTTGCTATTGGAGTGTTCCCGAAGGGAGGAGACTTGCTTGGACACATTGCCATGCCTGTACAACAGTATTTCCAATGGCTGGAGTGATCTTGATTCGCTCGTCACCTTGGTAAAAGCAGCAATAAAGGATGAGCAAAAGAAAATTGTCTGGATTGAACAAGCACCACTCTAGTGTACTTGTAGAATTGCCTGCAAGGAAAGTTGAAGAGTTTAATAATCAGTGAGTGAACTTTTCCCTCACTCTTAATACATAGGTTGGGTGGAAAAGGAAATTCCCAGTGGTATGTTTTCGAACAGGAGCTTGTTAATTTTTCATCCATATTTCTGGAAATTCAGGTTGTTCTGTTTTAAAAGTCGATAATCTATTATATATTTTCAGGTATATTTCCCCTGCGTGGTCCCTATCATTCCCCCTCCCTCACCAGTCAGCATCATTGTAGCTTGAAGGGAGAAAGAAATAGAAAAGGGGAATACCCTTATTGGGTGCAGAACAAAAGTAAAACTCCCTACTTCTGCACTTGTGGTGTATTGATTCCCTGGGCACTGAATAAGAAACTGTTTCCTTTAAGCTCTTTGAATGTAAGTAGGCTTCTCAAATAATGCAATATTTAAAATAATTCGATATGATAAAGTAAATCATGGTGGTGGGGATATTTCCAATGAATTTCTATGACGATGATTAAAGTTATAGACAGATATTTTATACAAAAAGGTTGCATAGGATCTTTTATTGCACTTACCAGATGGGCTCCAGTGGTTCAAGAAGACACCTCACCACCACCTTCTCAAGGGGCATTAGGGATGGGCAACAAATGTTGGCCTTGCCAGCGAAGCCCACATCCCATGAAAGAATAAAAACTTAAATATCATTACTATTTTTCCCTTTTTTGTAAATTACTTTGAGATATCATTCTGAGTTTAAGGAAGGTTATGGAAATTGTTACAGATAGGGATGAGAGAGAACTGAAATCCCTGTTTCCTTCCCTTACTGTCCAAAATCACTGTGTTTTTGAAAAGGAAGATGTAGATGTTTCTTAACTCCTGAGTGCACGGTCAGTTTGAATGACCAGCAGCACCAAAGTTAAACCCATGCTTTCGGTGGGCTTAAATGAAAAGGGTTATTTATTTATTTTATTTATTCACTCATTCACCCTGAAAATTTTATGCAATGTCACTCATCACTCGCGCGTGCGCACACACACTCTACCACACGCACACACAAGAGAAAAATATAGTTAAAGAGGATAGTGTATTTTTGCAAATTACAAATAAAGGAACAGTTTGTAAGTCATATGAATAGCTAACCTTGGTGCAGGGCTGATGAAGAAGCAGAGCTCTTGAAGTGTAGCTATGTGAATTCAATAACCAAAGTCATGTATCAAAGTCATTGCAGGATTCCCTCAAAGAGGGGAATTTTCAGCAGGACATGATGTCAGTTGCTTTTGTAGTCTTATTACTAAGAGGTTGGTTTTCTGTACTGGTGGACTTGAAAGAAACAGACTTGGAGATCTTACGATGTTACAATCTTCTGTATTAAAGCATAGATGTTGCTACCTTTACTGCTGCTGCTGTTTCTTGCTGTGTTGTTTACAGACTGACTGGTTTCTCCCCCGTCCTTCAGGTAATAAGATTTGTTATCTGTGGTCAGTTTCAGTCATGTGATCACTTGGTTAACATTTCTATTGTCCACCCATAATGGTTTGAAGTTAAAAGCCATTGCTACACAATGGGGAATGGATGGTGGCCATTCACACCTACTTGTGGTGAACTTTTGAGTTCGGAGACAATGTGTCTGAGAGTCCATGGATTTTGAGTTTTGGGTAAGTCCACAAAAATAGGGGGTGTGAATTCCACAAATGGCTTTGTTTTGGCATACCTATTCAGGGGAGGCACCCACCCATGGCAATTTAATTAGGAACTTTACAGAGGCTGGAGGTCATTCTCAGGCTGTGCAGAAATTGCACAAGTCACCTGATCCTCGTCTGCCATCATAACCTTTTAATGTCCATTTTAGAAAGAAAAGGCAGTTCCAGAAAATTCTATATTGAATACAGTCCATGTTTAAAGTTATGAATATGACATGCCTTTATTGGGCATGACAAAATGTATGTTGTAAATGTGATACAGTCATAATGATAAGCAAGTTGACACCTGTCAATGCTTGCATGTTTACCTAGTACCAGTGAGGTTATGTATTGTATCTTTTTTCTTAGCAAAACAGGTGAGAGGCACCTTAGTATTTGTCTTAATAATATAACGTATTGCCAGATAACTATGCTGCCATCTGTTGTTTCATTATTAACTGGAACTTTTTGTATTTATATACATATATGTTTAAAGTGTTTGCTATATTTTTAAAATCACTGTATGCTTGCATGGACTGAAAACACTATATAAGTCCATTTTCTTTGTATGAAACCACCATTAGATGATTTAAATACTTAAGATGTTTTAAGTGGTGTCTGGCGTGCCAGATTTGCATGAACCAAGAAAATATTGTGAACGATACTGTAAGTATTTATTGAAGTGTTAGGACTGAGTGAACTGTAATCAAAGCTGCAGCATTGCCTGGTTGCCTGGTTGCTTCCTGGAGAACAAATATTTAATGTCTTGAAATTATTCAAGTATACAAATTGAATATTGTGCATCTCTAAAAACAGTGCTAAATATTTTTGTATCTCAGAAATGCATTATCCAATTTCTAAAAATCAAGCAATTTAAATAAACTGATTTGTTCCCTTTAGATACAAATAAAGTTTTGTTTTAGTTCAGTTAAGCCATAATTGTTAAACCAAATAGTCACCTTCTGTCAGAGTTTTCATTTATATCTTTCTTTATATGGAAGTGTATAGTTGAAAAATTATATATAAATGGTGAGCTTGGTATTATGTATTAAAAGTTGTTTGCATGTGGATGTAGTGTGAACCCCAAGTGACAACCGGTGGCAGGTGAGAGCAAAATTATGGGCAGAAGTGTCCTGCTGCCAGGGATCAAGGGAATAGTTCCTGGCACTCAGGTAAGTTGTGGGGGCTTCATGCAGGCCAGGGGTACCTTAAACCTCCTTTGTGGGGCAAGAGTAGCATTCCTCCTCCTCCAAGGCCCACCAAGAAGTTTCAAAAAGTAAAAAAAACTTCCCTTTTGAGGCATCTTCTGGTTCTCATACCTCTTCCCAATAAGCTGGCCTGGCTGGAAAGTCATAGTGGCTTTCCTGATCAGACAGCTTGTTAAAATACCTGTCAAGTTGCAATTACATCATTAGAGACCGATCTGCATGTTTAAAAAAGGAATCTGGTCATTCCCCCTGCTCAAAAGCGCAGATTAAAATTGGAACCTCTGAGCAGAGAATGGGGTCTCGATAAGTAAGTCTTGCGGGCTATTCTAACTACTGCCTTTTCAAATTTCTACCAGGTAATCTGGATTAAAAATTCCCCCTTGTGTAGCTCCATCACCAGCACATTTTCCAGACCCTCCCCTTCTTCTTTGAATAGTGTTGAAGCAGTGCCCGTCCCCTCCAGCTGAACTAGTTCCTGGTTTGAGCAACTTCTCTTTAATTCCACTCACTTCCTCTGAGAAAGAGTGCCCCATAAAAGACCCAGCTCTGCCTGTCTTTCTGTAAGGATATGTTAAACACAGTCTGACTCATGCTTCTCTCTGGCCTCCTCCTCTTTTATAATTATGACTGTGTTGGTGCTGCTTCCTGCTTTTGCTCTTATTGTACACATTGCACTGCTTACAATTTCTACCTCACATTTATGGTGGTCCCCTTCTGTTCTTTTTCCCTGAATCTCTCTCGCTCTCTGTCTCCCATTAGGCTTTCCATAGACATCTATTACAAACCCTCCACCTCCCACAACTACTTGGCATATGCTTCCATCCACTATGTCCCAGAAAGATTTGTTCCTATTTCCTGTTTTCTCTGTTGCATTTGCTCTGATGACTCCACCTTCTGTGCCAGATCTCTTTCATGTGGGACACAAATTTACACGTACTTCCTTGATGCTGTACACCCTGCTCGTAGTGCAATCTTCTGGACATTTGGGTGAATAAATGCTTTGCTGAACACCTCTATTTTAATTGGGAATATGACCTTGAGCTCCCTATGGCCCATCATTTTAACTCCTCTTTCCTTTCCACTCATTGTTGCCTTTACCCTGTTACCTTGTCCTAGCTAAGCTCAACACAAATTTCAGGAAGAGGATATTATCTTCCCCTTGGGTACTCTGCAGCCCACTGGTCCAAGCATTAACTTGACGAGCTTTGGGCCTCAGCTGTATCTGTCATTTTCTTTATAACACGAAGGTACTGGGTGCTGTTGAATTTATGTTAGTGGTTGTAAGAGGGGATAATGGATTCAAGTTTGGGAACCAAGTGTACAGGTGTTATTCGGGGGAATGCATGTATTGGCATTTTTTTTTCCTTCTGAAGTGATGGACCTGCTCTGTGGTGCCAGCATTTTCTGCATTCATTTTAGATCTGATTTGTAGCTTTTTTTGTAATTTCCATTGCTTAACTTTCAGTTCTGAAAAATATGATTTGTCTGACCCACAGCTGCTGACTGTTTCTCATTTTGTTTGATATGCAGCATTTGCCTTTTATTGCCTTTCCAATGATATTCAGTTGGTATGATGCCTAAACCAGGTGTTAGGCCCCTTCAATATGTCTCATTCAGGATTCTTTAATTGCCCTTGTGGCACCAGTTAAAAGTAAGTGTTGATTTTTTTTAAAAAAACTCTTCCTGTGGAACCAGGAGGAGGAGTACACCTTGACATCATAGGGGTTGTGATCGATAATTGTGCAGCAGAGAGTCTAGGAAGCGAAACTGACCCAGATGAAAATTTACCCCACCGATTTCTAGCCAAAGCATCACAAGCACAGTGCTAACAGATTATCTCTAATCACCATTAAGTTTTTTTCTCATTATAAAGACGCATAATTGAAAAGGAAAGGCAGCACTAAGAGTGCACTTTCTGTACAGGTTGCTCATTGACTGAAATACTTTGTGTACAAGATGATTGAGGTGGCTGTTCCTCCCCTCCCCCAGAATATAGGCCTGGATTTTGCACAAATAATAATGGTGAGGCTAACAGTGCTCAGTTATAACAGAGTAAATCAGACAACAACTCTGGCATCTGCATATGCGCAATTAAAATTCAGGAATCCAGAAGTTGTTGTCATAGATACACTGCTACTCCACAGGGTGTGCTGCAGTCCATGCCAATAGACTTGCTATAGCAATCAATGCTTTGGCATATACTTGTAGTACTTGCCCACAAAAGGTGGCAAAAAAGTTAAGGCTGGTGCATTCAGGAGTAAATAAATTTTTAATGGTGGGAGAAGTAATAATTACTGATAACTTTACAAGTGTGGAGTCTCAGTCCTTCAGAAGTTAATATGGGAAATTTTAAATAGTTTTTAAAAACATTTTTTGCCTCTATTATGTCTCCTTTTTTAGTCCCACCTGCCTTTCCTAATTATTTTTTTCACTTTCTGAACATGATTTACATATAATTTGTACTTCCTGGTTTAGAGTCTGCATGTCTGTGAGAATTGTTCAACCTGATTGAGAGAAGCACCTCCCTGTTTCTTGCTCTCCTCACAGATCCCAATAGAGAGTGGTGCGCTAGATTAGCTGTCCGATGTCTCCGCTCAAAATCCAGAAACAACTTTTGTCAGCAAGGTGAACAGCCAGCAATATTCCTTCACCTAACTACAAAGTCTGGGCCATTATTTCCCTTTTTATACAGGGGCACATAGTGGTATTGCATAGAGGCTGAGAATTTTAAATGAAGTTGAACCCAAATAGCAACATATCCAATTCCATTTTTTGTTGTCAAAAACACAGGTGTGAAAATAGAGGAAAATGGCAATTTTCCCTTTGTGCTAGTACAGTTGAGTATATGTTGTCTTAAAACATGAAATTCTCAAAATGGCTTCAATAGGAATAATCTACTTTTGTGTTAATAAAAAGTCAATTTTACCCAACAACTCAAACCTTCTAAATGTCAGTTATGCATTTAAAGCACAATGGCATTGCCTTGATTCAGATGTATACTATCCCACATTATTCTCAAGTACTTACTACAGACTACAGTGACAGTCCTATAACATTGTTAATTAACATTTTCTGAATAAACTATGAATGTATAATTTGCTTTCACTGTATTCCATAATATTCAATAATGATTTTTTTTTGCAGAGTATAATTTCTCGGTGTATTTTTAACAAATTAGTTATGAAACTGAAAAAATGGTTCTACAGTTAATTGACTGTGGGAATAAAATGATACATTATATTTGTTTCATAATTTATTTCCGTGCCATAAGCTTTCTGAAGCAAAATATTGCAAAACGGAGGGTGCAGTTGAATCCTTTTTGCATACCCTCAATGTTGTTACATAGGAGTCCAATACTCAGATTGGAAATAGTCTATAAAGGCATAAAGTGGTTATCTTAGGAAGCAGGTTCATTTTCCCAACTGAATTTTTTTTTGTCAAAAACATATCTTGGAACTTAAGAACCATTCCATACAATCATGGTTTATTTTCTGCCTCAACTCCACTTTCCCATCTGCTCCCCATATCTCTTGATTCCTTGAGAGATCACAACTCTATCTAAGCCTTGAATATGTTCAACTATGGAGTATCCATAACCTTCCAAGTTAAGAAGTTTCTCTACATCTCAGTCCTAAATGATCAACCACTTATCATGAGACCGTACCCACCTGTTTTAGATTCCCTAGCCAGGGAAAATAACCTCTCAGTATCCACTCCAAAGCCCCTTCCGAATCTTATATGGTTCAGTGACATCACCTCTCATTCTCCTAAACTCTAGAGAATATAGATCAAATTTACTCAGCTTCTCATCAGAGAACAACCCTCTCATCCCAGGAACCAACCTAATGAACATTTTTCGTCATAAAGACTTGAAATGTTAACTCTGTTTCTCTCTCCACAGATGCTGCTAGACCTGCTGAGTTTTTCCAGCATTTTCTGTTTTTGTTTCAAGTATATCCTTCCTTGGTTTATGGAGACCAAAACTGCACAGTACTCCTGGCATGGTCTCACCAAAGCCCTGTACAATTGTAGCAAGACATCCTGATTCTTGTACTCCAATCCCCTTGCATATTGGTCTTTATTGCCATTTGCCTTCCTAATTGCTTGCTGTATCTGAATGTTAACTTTGTATTCCTTGTATAAGAACATTCAAGTATCTCTAATGACCAGTATTTATTAAAAGTTCCACACCTTTGAAAAATTATTCTTGCTTTTTTATTATTACCAAAATGAATAACTTCACAGTTACCCACATTATACTCTATCTGCCATCTTTTTGCACTTACTTAACCTGACTATATATTTTTGGAGCCTTTATGGACCCTTTGCAGCTTACATTCCCACCTAGCTTTGTATCATTAGCAAAATTAGATACATTACTCTCAGTCCCTTCATCTAAGTCATTATTATAAATTGTAAATAACTGAGGTCCCTGCACTGATTTTTGTGGCACTCTACTAGTTACAGCCTGCCAACTTAAACTCTCGTTTATTCCTCCTCTCTGCTTCTTGTCCGTTAACCAATCCTCCAACAATGCTAATATATTACCCCTCAACTCCATAAGCCCTGTCATTGTGTATTAACTTTTTGTGTGGCACCTTATCAAATGCCTTTTGGAAATCCAAGTATACCACTTCTACTGGGTTCCCCTTTATCTATCCGACTAGTTACATGCTCAAAAAACTCTAATAAATCTGTCAAACATGATATTACCTTCCTAAAATCATGTTGACTCTGATCATAGTATGATTTTCTTAGTGCATTAAGACTTCCTTAATAATATTCTAGCATTTTCCCATCAACTGATGTCAGGCTAACAAAGCTTTGGCTACGTTCCCTGTTTTCTCTCTCTCATTTCTTGAATAGCAGTGTCACATTTGCTAACATCCAATCAGCTGATATCATTCTAGAATATAGGCAATTTTGAAAAATCATAATTAGCGCATCCACTATCCTAGCTTGTAGGCCATCAGGTCCTAGGGAGTTGTCAGCTTTTAGTCCCTTAAATTGCATCAATGCCTTTTCTCTGCTGATGCTAATTACTTTTAAAATCCTCACTCTTATTAGTCCCTTGGTTGCCCTCTATTTCTGGTAGGCAATGTGTGATTCTACTGCGAAGACAGACACAAAATATTTGATCAACATCTCTGCCATTTCCTCATTCCCTATAATTTCTCCTGTCTAAGGGACAAATGTTCCCTTTCGTTACTCTCCTTTTTATATTCTTGTAAAGGCTCTTACAATGTATTTTATATTCCTGTCTAGTTTATTTTTATTTTACTTTTTTCTCTTATCAAATTTTTGGTGGGCCCTGTGCTGGTTTCTAAAACTCCCCCAATTCTCAGGCTTACTAATATTCTCCATAACATTATAGGTCTCTTCCTTTAATCTGTCTGTAACTTCCCTAGTAAGCCACAAAGGGATCTTTCACACTTAGTTTTTGTTTTTTAATGCGACATATTTTTCTTAAATTTTTAATAGTTTCTTTAAATGTTTCCCAATGTTTATTTACAGCCATATCTTTTAGTCTATTGACCCAATCAACCTTAGATAGTTCTCCTCTCAGACCTATATAATGGGTTTTAAGTTTAAGATGCTAGTTTTGGACTCAAGTATGTCACTCTAAAAATTAATATGGAATTCAATTGTATTACGATCACTTTCTTTCAGAGGATCTTTTACAATGAGATTAATAATTAACCCTGCCTTATTACACATTACTAGATCTAAAGTAGCTTTATTTCTAGTTAGTTCCATAACATATTGTTCTAGAAAGCTGTTGCAAACGCATTCTGAAAACTCATCTCCCAGACTATCTTCGCAAATTTGATTTGCCCAGTCTGTAAGAAGATTCAAGTCCTCCATAATTATTACATTGCCTTTATTACAAGCTCCAGCTCTTGGTGGAGTTAATGTTTTGCCCAACAATATAAGTACTCTTATGGGACCTATGAGTTACTCCCGCCAGTGTTTTCTGATCCTTGTTAATCCTAATCTCCACCCATACTGATTTACTTCCTGATATTCTAAGTAAAGATTATTTCTTACTACTCTCCTTATGTCACCCTTTATCAGGGCTGCTCCTCTTTTTTATTCTGCCTATCTTTTTGATAAAGTCAAGTGTCCTGGAATATTTATTTCCCAATCTTGGTCACCTTGCAACCATGACTCTGTAATGGTGATTAGGTCAATCACATTTATCTGTATTTGCTTTACTGAAAGTTCATTTATCTTGTTACAAATGCTTCATGCATTCAGATAGACTCAGATTCTCCCATCTCATGCAGGACTGGGCAGTAAGACTCTGCCACGGCCTCGGTCCATCGCAATTTCTTTCGCTCCAGCCAAGATGGTGCCTTGCCCTTGAAGGTCCTCCTAAAATGTACTTTACCAAGTCTTCTCAGGCTCATCCGTCTTTTTCCATCTGGTGGTATCCATTCTACTGCCATTCTGGGGGGCATATGTCTGGGAGGCCAAATACATAGCCAGCCAGTCTCAGTTGTCACTCCGTCATAATGTCCACAGGCACTTCTGACCAGTTCTCTGTAGCACTTCTTTGTTGGTGATGTTACCTCTGCAGTTGATGCCCAGGATCTTAGATCAGTAATGATGGTGAAAGACATACAGCTTTACAGTTCTCTTCCATGTCACACTGACATTATTTGTGGTTGGTACTACGGACATGTGAAGTTGCAGCTTCATGGTCAGGTTGATGGTATTGGATGCCCAGACCATGTGGAGCCGCTGGAAGACCAATGTTGCTTTACTGATTCTTACGTGGACATTGGTTTCTACATCACCCTCCCTGGCGATGTTGCTTCCCAGGTAGGGTAAGTGGTCAATGTCCTTTTGCCTGATGCTGGTGGGAGGGCCTTGTTACCATTCAGCTGTCACTATCTTGGTCTTCTTGCAGCTGTTGTGTCGACCAACCCTTGCGCCGGTACTCTCAAGACTGCTGGTCATGTCTTGAAGCACACACCTTGCATTCAAATAGCCTTTAATTTTATTTTTTAAACTATCCTTTGCATGGACCTTATGCGCTGATGCACTATTACTGTTTCTTACTTTATCAATTTCTATCACATACTACTTGTCTTTATCCAAATCGCCATACTACTCTGTTGCTTTGACTTTTCCCTTTAGGCTTCTAAATTTCCCTTCAACCGACCCTACCTGGCCCCTCACCCTTTTCATTAAATACCTTATCCATAGCCCAAGTCAAAGGATTTGCCTGGTTTAAATTGAGACCACCCCAACTGAACAGCTTGCTCTTTCCCCAGTACTGCTGTCAGTGTCCCATGAATCAAAACTCCTTCCGCTCCTTCACCAATCTTTGAGCCAGCATTTAATTCTCTAATCTGCTTGAATTTATGCCAATTTCCACATGGGTCAGGTAGTAATCCAGAGATGATGATCCTTGAGGTTCTGCTTAATTTAGAAACCAGCTCCTCAAACTCCATCTGCAGAACATTGGTTCCTACATGGATCACGACAACTAGATCATCCACTCCAAGTTTGTCTCCAACTGCGAGGAGATACTCCGAACCCTGGCAGTGGGGAACTGGGCAAGCAACACAACCTTTGGAACACACTATTTCAGCTGTAGAGAACACACTTGGCAGAATGCAAGCCTACTCCCATACCATGCTGTAGATTGGGTGACTGCAAAATAAAGCCTGGTCAGTTATTTTATTAGCTCATCCAGCAGGCAATTCTGATATTTTCTTTAATAAAGGATTTGAATAACTGCTGGCCACAAACGTTAATTAATTTGTATAATTCAATTGATGATGTATTTCCATACCCCAAACTCAAAATAGCTGAACATACATTCTGATCAATGTGTTGTGCAATTATACAAACATTTCCTAAGTATTAATGCCAAACTCAGCATTAATAAAATATTTTAGCAAAATATTAATTATTTTCCAATCTAATCAGATTCTTAATGTGGTAAATGCAGAAACCTATGGAAAATGACTTTAAAGAACAATTTTTCTAAAACAAAAAGCAAATGTTCCAGAGCATAAAGATTGTAAATTGAAAGTTTTTACTATGATTGAGCATTTATATTTTACCAAAGATTTGTCCCAGCAAAATTAATCTTGCCAAAGTGAATACTGGCAGCATTAAGTTGCACCATATCTTCTGTGCACTATTATTTCAGAGTTTATGTTTCATTGATGCCACCCATAGCAGTTTGTATCAGCAGACGGGTTAAATGTATTCACAGGGACAAGCTGCATTCCATACACGATTGTTCTATCGGAACAGCAATAAAGCTTAAAATGCAATCAAATTAAAACTATAAAGACACTAAAATAAAAAATATATAGTTTCCAAGTGAGGTGGTACTAAAACTGGTGAGAAAAATAAAATTAAGTGCACTTCAATATGATATATCAGAATTGTCAAACAAATTGGACACAATTTCAGTGAGGTCAAGTACTCCACAAGTGTACTTCAATACGTCAGAACTGTAGAACAAGTTGGACACAATTTCACACTTGTTTCAAGTTTCATCTTGATCATAAAAAGGAGGTCAAGTACTCCACAAGATGCTAATTAAATAAATTTCTACTGTACTGTTTCTCAATTTAAATAGGAAATAATTCAGATTCATAGTTTTCACTATAAAAGTACAATATTCATTCAGACAATACAAAACTCTCAATTTTCAGGCATAAATTCCATAACCTCAAATTTATACAACATTAAACTGTGTACAGAACAGGTCTTATGCGAGAATAAATGCCTCAACTATGAAGTTACTACAATGAAATCACTTGTACTTCAATCTCAGATTTCCTCTCTTGCTTATTTAGAGTAAGGATTTGTTAAGGAACACTGGACTGGAGTTAAACTGTGCAAGTTCCAAAATTTGGCAGCAAGCATCAATCAAGAACTTAATTTTCCCCAAGGATAAACAAAACTCTTGCCAGGGAAGGGGGCACATCCTGTTTAGAGAATGCATTGCTGCTATCAGCTTTCCCTTTTTTTACGTAAGCCAATTGTTCCAAGAATGTACCAGCCAACTGAGTGGCGGACAAGTCTTGGAAATTCTATAATCCATAGATCAAGCAGTAATTCCAGGGTCAAGGTCATCATACTAAACCTTGTAAAAAAGTTTACCTTTTTTTTTCTTGAATCAAAAACTAAGCAACTAGCAAAGTTCAATGAAATGAGATAAAATCAAATATGATTAACACCCTACAGTGAAATAGAAATACATACTAAGGTCAAACCTTGTTGTAAATCATGCATTGTAAAGGATGGGAGACTTATTATTGTGCTGCAGAAATATTTAGTTTTCAACTGTTCTGACCATCACCCACATAATCAGTTGAAGTGTTAACTATATCAAATCTGGTTCTTACCACATCATAATCACACAGGCCTGAAGCAAAGCCCACTGCAAGGGAGGCCAGCAGCCCCACTTTGTGATCAGTGGGAGTGCTGCTGAGGCCCAAGGAGCAAGGGTGGCAGGAAAGCACTGCAGCCACCATCAGCATCAGGGGTGCAACTGAGGCATAATGATGTTCATGGTGATTACCATTTCCACGAATTACACAGTCAATGTTACGGCTATGAGATGAGAAGACAGCAGTTTTGCCATTTTCTGCCATTATCAGTTAACTCTCAATCACATGTAACAAAGGCTCCACCTCTTACTTGCACGGATGGGGACACAGGAAGATTCTGCATGACGCTGGCAAGATTGTAGCCTGCTCACAAATGCCTGTTAATTACCTCACTAATTGGCTCACTAATTATTGCATGCCATCACCAAGTGTATTACCACAGCGCTCACCTCCAGGAAAAGTGCAAGGAGGCGGGAACATGTCAGAGAGCCTTGTCTGTGTTGCAAAATTCAATGACAATTCAGTAATTTTATAGCTTCTAAAAAGGTCCATCCTTTATTTTAGCATTTCCAAAAAATGTTGGCCCAAGTCAGTTTTTTTAAAAAAAAATTAGTCCTCATTCTCCCTGTTACAAAATATTTTGCTAAAGCTGTACTGTAACAGTTTTCTTCCTTCCCAGCAGATACAAATAACTATACACCTTCAAAAATACAGCCACAGACCTCCATTGGTCGAACTGCATCCACCTCTACAATGATTTGAGGATAAAAAACAATACATAGCAATGCTTATGAAAAAGTTTTAATTTACCAATAGCCCATGAAGTCAGATAGTAAGTAGCCAAAGATGTCACATTGGCCTTTTATGCTAGTTTTATGTTTAGCATCTGCCTGTTCACTTGATATTTCAACTATTTTATGTAGGTCAGTTATTCTAGTTTTGCACCACTTTTTATGTAATACTTATAAAAAAAACAATATATTTGACAGACATTAATCTCCTTGGTAACATGTTTAAGGTTTTTTTTGCAATCATCATTGAGAAGCCAAAGAAAAAGTTGGTACAAAGTCTGATTCAGAGCCTTTGGATTCCTCACTCAATTTGTCCAGTTGCTCATCACTCCTTGAACTTCCACTCCTGTCGACACATGGGACAATGCTGCTGTACCTGCTGGGAGTTCAGCCATTTCAGGATACAGTGCATATGGAAACAATGAGAGCACTGACCCCACACCAATGGGCAGTCATCTCCTGGCACTTTACCTGAAAAACAAACACCTCTGTAAAGAATTCTGTGCAACTTCTCTTATGCTACTTTTTTGCACAAAGTTTGAATCAGCAGTGCACATCAGAAAAGCAACATTTGGATCATAAGGTGCAATAAACTTTTCAGTTTGGTTTCTTCACCGAAAAAGGTTTTCTACTCAAAAGTTAAAATTGGTGCCACTAGTCTGAGTCTAACTTCAGCTTTAAGAAAATGTAAGTGAAATAAACTGAAATCTGCTTTCATATGACTGAGTTGGAGCTGTTAATGGATTTTAGTGACTTTAAATATCTTCTCTTGAAGGTGTAGAAAGAAATCCCAGCCATTATATGTTGCACTTTACTATACGTATGCAGTTCGGCCAATACCAGCAGCCACAGCCTTTTTGCATCTAAATTTATATTGTGCACTGTTCAAAATAAAATCTTAAAACTTTTAGGGAAGGTGATAAAACTATGAGCACAGGAATCAGTTACCATATATAAATGAAAATCATTCTTTTCTCTTTTTTTTTAAAGCACTCATGTCTCACGGGTTAAAAACAGTACTCCTAGAATTCTGTGGCATCTCAAGCTCCATTTCTATGCCAAGACCAAGCAAATTCCCATAGCAAGCCTATTCACAGTGTTTTGCAACCTAATTTCTGTTAAATCAACGTAGACTTAGGTAAAAGTGTAAATTCTATTTAGTTAGAGAATTTTATTAGATTCCAATGAAAATTTCATTTTCAGCCTGCTAACTCTCACCAAATGTCGTTCGCCTATCACCCCTGCGCTCACTGACCTACATTAGCTCTCAGTTTAACGGTGCCTCAATATTAAAATTGTCATCCTTCTTTTCAAATTACTCCGTGACCTGGTCCCTCCCTATCTTTGAAATCTCCTGCAGCCCGGCAACCCTTCAAAAACCTGTGCTCAAGCATCCCCAGTTTTAATACTCCAACCATGCCTTCAGCTGCCTAGGCCCTCAACTCTGAAATTTCCTCTCTAAACCTCTCTTTCCTCCTTTAGGTCACTCCTTAAAACCTACCTCTTTGACCAAGCTTTTGGTCATCTGGTCTAATATTTCTTTGTGGCTCAATGTCATATTTTGTTCCATGATGCCTCTGTGAAGAGCCTTGGGACATATTATGTTGTTGTAGCTCAGGAGATCATAGCATTAAGAGTGGGATTCCTGTATTTTTAAATTTATTCATTCATGGGATAAGAGTGTTGCTGGCATGGCCAGCATTTATTGTCCATCTCTCATTGCCCTCAAGAAGGTGTTGGCAAGCAGCCTTCTTAAACCACTGCAATTCGTGAATGTAGGTACACCCAGGTACCTTTAAAGGAGTGAGTTCCAACAACAATCAAGGAACAGTGATATACTTCCAAGTCAGGAAGGTGTGTGACTCAAAGGGAAACTTGGAGTTGGTGTTGTCCCAATGCACTTGCTGTTCTTGTTCTTCTGGGAAATGGAGGTTGCAGGTTTAAAAGTTTCTAAGCATGATGCATGATTTAATATGTTCGGTGAACGGGATATTGTTTGGGATACAGGACTAGGTTCAGCACAAAAGATTCCATATGCATTATTAACAGAAACAATTAAAGAGCAAGAGGTCAGTCTAATTAAACTTTCTTTACTCCACTTCCTTTAAAAAAAAGCCACTTAAAAGCAACATTACACAGCTAATAGTTTAATCCCATTTATAATATGAACCGCTACAATGGAAAGGAGAAAGTGTCAAATAGGGAGCACCATTGGTGTGGGCTCTCCTACTTCATATTACAACAGGAAGGACTTCAGGTCATCACTCCTCTTATTTAAATCCAACAAAACCTTAAATGGTGAAAATGAACATTAGAAAATGAACTTATTTTATTCACATATGTGTACATCATTTAAACTTTTTTCCCCCAAAATTTAAACAGTGCCCCATTCACTGTGCAATATAATCAAAGTGGTTACTACCCTCTCAAGATATCAGTACCTCATTAGAGAGGCTTATTCACCATCCCCAGAGGCAAAGATTCACCTGCTGACCTGGTGACAGGTAACCTTTAAGGAGATTGACAGCAGGATTTTTTTCACCACAAAAGGCAATGGGGCCAAAGCAGCACTGATGCCAGCAGCTCTGGTCAGATGTATGTATTCCTGGCGGCCTAAATCACAGGACCTCCTCCCTCCAGCAGCCGCCAGTCAGACAAACAGCTGGAACCGGACTCCAATGAGGGGGGTCAACACTTTCAGAGGAGGAGGAGAAACTGGACTGTCCGCAGTTTCGCCATTGAGGGGGGGGAGGGCCGGCGACAGTCAGCTCCGAATCGGCCGGAGAGCGGGGGCTGCTGCCGGTGTCAGGCCGCGGGGGGGGGGGGAGGGGAGGAGTTCCTGCAGGGCCTGGGGCCAGTGGGGAATCGCCGGTCTCCGAGCTGGGGGGAGGGGGACTAATCTCTCCCCCCCCGCCGCCCCCCCTCATACTCACAGTCCGGGCAGCAGCCGTTAAACGCCGTCCGGCAGATGCCGCAATTCTCATCGTTCGCCACCCAGAACCAGGTAGCGATGGCGTTCCAGCGCTTCACCTTCACCCTCATCGCTCAGCCGAGCTGGAGGGGCCCGGGGGCAGCGGAGGGTGGGTGGGATCTCCGGCTCCAAATTCAATCCCTGGGCCTTTGGGATCTCCGGCTCCAAATCCGCCACTCACACTCCATTAGTCACGTCTGGACCCCGACCCCGCCCCCTCTCCCTCGCCTTCCATCTTTCAAAGCAATTCTTAAATTACTGGATGACAAAACAACAAGAAAGTTTCACCGCTGCGATTTTTTTTTTTGATCATCGATTATTTTTCTCGCTCATCGATTATGTTTCTCTGAGTTCGATTCGCTGCGTCTGTGCCCCCGTCCCGAGCGCTCTGATTGGTTTGTTCAGCGCCTCTCTGATTGGTTTTCTCTCCTGTCCGCGCACGCCTGTGATTGGTGCGCTGGAGCAGCAGTGAATAGATGTGCTCCTCCTGCATTGCTGAGCTTACATTGGCAATGATGGATCTATCCACCAGCCTGTTCGATGATGGATCTATCCACCAGCCTGTTCGATGATGGATGGGTCCATCAGCCTGTTCGATGATGGATGGGTCCACCAGCCTGTTCGGTGATGGATGGGTCCACCAGCCTGTTCGATGATGGATGGGTCCACCAGCCTGTTCGGTGATGGATGGGTCCTCCAGCCTGTTCGGTGATGGATGGGTCCACCAGCCTGTTCGGTGATGGATGGGTCCACCAGCCTGTTCGGTGATTGATGGGTCCACCAGCCTGTTCGATGATGGATGGGTCCACCAGCCTGTTCGGTGATTGATGGGTCCACCAGCCTGTTCGGTGATTGATGGGTCCACCAGCCTGTTCGGTGATTGATGGGTCCACCAGCCTGTTCGGTGATTGATGGGTCCACCAGCCTGTTCGGTGATTGATGGGTCCTCCAGCCTGTTCGGTGATGGATGGGTCCACCAGTCTGTTCGGTGATGGATGGGTCCACCAGCCTGTTCGGTGATGGATGGGTCCTCCAGCCTGTTCGGTGATGGATGGGTCCACCAGTCTGTTTGGTGATGGATGGGTCCTCCAGCCTGTTCGGTGATGGATGGGTCCTCCAGCCTGTTCGGTGATTGATGGGTCCACCAGCCTGTTCGGTATTTGATGGATCCACCAGCCTGTTCGGTGATGGATGGGTCCACAAGCCTGTTCGGTGATTGATGGGTCCACAAGCCTGTTCGGTGATTGATGGGTCCACCAGCCTGTTCGGTGATTGATGGGTCCACCAGCCTGTTCGGTGATGGATGGGTCCACCAGCCTGTTCGGTGATTGATGGGTCCACCAGCCTGTTCGGTGATGGATGGGTCCTCCAGCCTGTTCGGTGATGGATGGGTCCTCCAGCCTGTTCGGTGATTGATGGGTCCACCAGCCTGTTCGGTATTTGATGGATCCACCAGCCTGTTCGGTGATGGATGGGTCCACAAGCCTGTTCGGTGATGGATGGGTCCACCAGCCTGTTCGGTGATTGATGGGTCCACCAGCCTGTTCGGTGGTTGAAGAATCCACCAGCCTGTTCGGTGATTGATGGGTCCACCAGCCTGTTCGGTGATGGATGGGTCCGCCAGCCTGTTCGGTGATGGATGGGTCCGCCAGCCTGTTCGGTGATTGATGGGTCCGCCAGCCTGTTCGGTGATTGATGGGTCCGCCAGCCTGTTTGGTGATTGATGGATCCGCCAGCCTGTTCGGTGATTGATGGGTCCGCCTGCCTGTTCGGTGATTGATGGGTCCACCAGCCTGTTCGGTGATGGATGGGTCCACCAGCCTGTTCGGTGATTGATGGGTCCACCAGCCTGTTCGGTGATGGATAGGTCCACCAGCCTGTTCGGTGATTGATGGGTCCGCCAGCCTGTTCGGTGATTGATGGATCCATCAGTTTGTTGCTGCTTTGATTCAGAGATATTTACAACATGGAAGGAGGCTATTTGGCCCATCGTATCTGCGCCGTCCAACAAGTAGCCAACCAGCCTAATCCCACCTTCCAGCTCTTGACCTGTAGCCTTGTAGGTTACTGTACTTCAAATGCATATCCAATTAATTTTTATAATGTTATGGTGGTTTCTGCCTCAACCAACACCTGGGGGGAAAAATGCCCCTCACATTGCTTCTTCCTCTTACCAAAATCTATGTCTCCTTGTTATGGACCCCTCAACCAGGGGGAATTGGGCCTTCCTGTCCACTCTATTTGGAGCCTGAAGAGGAGATGTTACACTCTCTGATCCCGCAACGACCACAGAGACTCAGGCTTCCTTTTAACCGGTTTTATTCAAGCATATGCAAGGGAGCCGCAATCATTCCTAAGAATGAAGATCCAGCTCCCTGATTGATTACATTTCACTACTTTTGTACCTTTTCTTATCATCATACATTTGAATACATCCAATCGGTAACCGACACACCAGTTCCATACTAACTTTATCCTATTGAGTACATAAACATGTGATTTTGCTAACCAATTATTCTAAAGGATGTATACATAATTATATTATCCAATCAGAATTAAAACACGTACGCAAAGACCTTGGTTCTTACAGCTCAAGACTATTTGTGTTTCATCAAAGCCCCCTCTTTGTTCATTGTTCATCTTCCCATATCTAAGCTAAAACCATCTGTCCCTTCCCTCTGTGAGAGGGGAGTACACTTAATCTAATTTATGTCATACTTTTGTCTCCAGTCTGACTCTCAAGGCTGTGCAATGTTCATCTGGTAATCTTCAACTCTTTATATGTTTAGCAGCCATGTCTGCCTGGAGATTTTAGGGTTTTTTTCAGTAAACTCTTACTGTATTTTCTTTTAGCATTTTTAATTTCCCCCTAACAGAGCCTACATAATTTTATACACTTCAATTGGGTCTCCCCTCATTTTGTTTCCAAATAATTGTATCAGATTTAATTTCTCAGAAGATAGTGTCAATTGTGGCACGAGGGTATAATTATAGTGTGACATGTTTACATAGACAGTTTTTGTTATGCATGGACCTTGGAAATTATAATGGGAAAGTTTGACATATGCAGAAATAAGATTTCTAATACATTATTCATTATATGATATACTTTGGGATTTTTTTTAAGGGGCTTGATAAAGTTTGATATAAGTTGCTGGGATAGCCATACCTCCAGATGTTGATCCTTTGCTTTCTCTTGATTGAAGCAAGGAAGGCTGTGTTGACTCTGAGCAACTGACAGGTGCAAAGGGAATGGATAAAAATATGGAATGCAGTTGAATTAGGGATTCTCGTTTACATTTAGAGCACATTGGCTAAGAATCTCCCTTCATTTCCTCTTCAGGAGCTCCTGTCATAAATCCCAACTTTTTTGAGAATGAAAGATTAAACTAATTATCCTTCACACTTTACTTTGGAGAAGACATTGATTTGTGAAAGTGAACCAGGAAAAAAGACACTAAATTGGAATAATTACTTGTATCTTCTGGTGCATTCAGCCTTGTCCACAACTCTATATTCCCAAAAGTGTCACTACCTTTGGCAAAGCTACCATTTTTAATCTCTGTGCTGCCAATCCTTACCACTGTTTTCTATCTGTATTTTACTGATTTCACAAGCCTGCTGCTGCTCTCATACAAAAATAATTATATCAGAACCGCTGCTGAATATTGAAACACATATATATATACATACACACACATATAATATATAACAACTATAATATAGAAAAATTCTTCTGTTCTTTCCCAAACATTGCATTTGCATATGCACCTACTGGTTAAACTCTCTTGCTGAAAGGTGCAATATAAAACAAATGTAAAAATCATAATTCTTGAGGGTGAAGGTGGACCTGGCTTCGACCTATATTTGGAATAAATTACCAAAAACTGCAGGTGCCTAACAAATTGTATCTCAACATGAGTCATTATCTTCTGAAATGATGGGAGAAAAAGGAGGGAAATGTGACCAATTAGCATCCTCATTTGGAAATAGCAGTTGTAATCTGTGCTACATCATTGTGTTGAAGGGGCCATATAATCCTGATAGTGTGCTGTCGTAATGACAATTTTATCAATGCCCTTTTCTCATTTTGCTGCATTCCTATTTTAATTCTGTTTTCTTTCAGCACTGGGACTGGGAACATTTGAACTGTGTGATTCATTACAATCATCTTCAGTATCTTTCTGTATTAGCCATTATGAGCTTCATTTTCATAGGATAGTTGAACCCCCTTCCCAATTATTTGTCCCTATAAGATAAAGTTCTGATAGCAGAGAGAAAGAAAATGATGCTTCTCTTTGGAAACCAGCCAAATTCATATAACAATAGAAGCTGAAATCCAAATTCAAGACATTGATGTGTTAGGAAATTCAACATTCTATTGGACATTCAAATAAAAATGTTGGGATGCACTGACTTTTTTCCTTTTGACTTTCTTGCTGTGATTTTTATAGGATCTGTTAACAAATAGGCCATTTAGCCCCTCGAGCCTGTTCCAACATTCAATGAGACTATGGATGATCTGTGAACTAAATCCAGCTTTTCACCATTTTCTTTCTTTATTCTTTCATGGGATGTGGGCGTCACTGGCAAGGCCACCATTTGTTGCCCATCCTTAGTTGCCAGTGAACTAAGTGGCTTGCTAGGTCATTGCAGAGAGCAATTAAGAGTCAATCACACTGCTGTGAGTCTGGAGTCACGTGTAGGCCAGACCAGGTAAGGACGGCGGATTTCCTCCCCTAAAGGACATTAGTGAACCAGATGAGTTTTAACAACAATCAATGATAGTTGTCATGATCGCCATTACTGGAACTAGCTTTAGATTCCAGATTTATTAATTGAATTTAAATTCCACCAGCTGCCATGTCCAGAACCTATGTCCCCAGAGCATTAACCTGGGCCTCTGGATTACTAGTCCAGTGATATTACCAGTACGCTACCATCTCTCCATTGACAACTGTCTCCCATATCCCTTAAGACCTTTGATTACAAAAATCTATAAATCTCAGATTTCAAATTAATAATTGATCTAGCATCAAACGCCATTTGTGGAAGAGAATTCCAAATTTTTACAACCTTTGCATGAAGAAGTACTTCTTAATTACATGTCTGAAAGGCCTGGCACTTATCTTTAGACAATTTAGCCCCTAATTGTGAACATGGATTGATAATGAGTACACACCTTCTAAACCTCAAATCTGTATATCTTTTCTATAGCTTCCCAGTTCAATTTTTAACACTTTGCCCAGTCTGAATTTCAGAACAGTTTAACACAGAAGTTACTTAGTATTTAACACCAATATTGTTCAGTTGGGACTGCCCTAATGGCTTAGCGAGTTTAGAGATTAATTTGTTAACCATACAGGCCAGGAAAGCCCTAGATCCTCAGTCAGTGCTAAGTGAACTGAATCCAAGTAGACCAGCAGTAGGTGTATGCAGATGGCCTCTATTCCCCTGGGTTAGAGGAGGGGAACAATCAGCCACAGTTGCTACTCCTATTTGCTATCTTGAGACCCCTGCTGGAAATATGTCTGTGTGTGGGTGTTTGTGTGCATACATGATTGTGCTTGGCTGTGATATCTGCCATAATGGAACAGTCTAGCATATGGGGCTAGAGTTTTCTCTGGGATTCTGCCTATTTTTAGCATTTCCAGTGTGTAAAATAGAGGAAAATAGGATGAGGCATTATGCCAACCATCAAATCCTATTTAATAGATATACCTATAAATGTCATTTTCATGTTGATCAAAAGCATTAAAGTAACAAAAGCAAAAATCAGAAAAGTGCATATTTGTTCCTGACATTTCACAAGGAAATGTACCTGATAGATGTACATTCAGCTTCCAGTCTTAGTGAATTGCTAATGTTCTGCAGAGAAATTATATTATTAATTGGAATATTTGATCACTTTCGATTTTTTAAATAAAGCATTCGACTTGTTATGGATCGCGTTGGTTAGAGTGCATAGGTAAACTCCCTTTGGTTTATTTCTGCAGGTGAGTGGTAAGTAAGTGTAATTATGACCCAATTTAAAATGTTTACCATTATTTTGTGCCAACATGGCAACTCAGTAAAATGATGGAGATTTATTGACTTTAATGATGGATTAGGAACTTGAAAAGAATGGAAGCAATTTGCGTTTATTTAGCATTTGTTTTTGTATTCCTCGCCAATTGATTGCTTTTGAAATAAAAACAGAAAATGTTGAAAATACTCAGCAGGTCTGGGAGCATCTATGGAGGGAGAAAAAAAGTTAATATTTCATGTTGATTACCTTTAATCAAAACTGGAAAAAAATAGTGATGTGACAGGTTTAAAGCAAATATAGAGGCAGGGAAAGGGTGGATGGTAAGATAGAACAAAAGTGAAGGTCTGTGATGGGGTGGAAGAGGAGAGATTGAATGACAAAAGGGTTATGATGCAAGGTGAAAGGGGTGCTAATGGGACAAATAAAGAAGCAAAAGATTTGTCTGGAGGAAGTGTAAATGGATGATAGCGGAATAATTACCAACATCTACCATCCAAAAACAAAGTCAAAAAAACACAGAACAAAATGGGAGCAGAGACTATGGGAGGAATTTTCCTCTCCCACCAGCGGCGGGAATAGGGGCGAGTGGGGGCACAAGCTTTGGCACGTTTGAAACAGTCATTTTCCTGCTGCAGGAAATTAGTTTGGAATTTTGTTCTCCCGACTTTGATGGCAGGTCAAAGGCAGGTAGAGTTTCCTGCTGATCTATGTTGGGAACCACATTTGCATTCATTTGCATCTCATGAATGCTCATTAAAAGGCCAACTTGCCAGAATTACACCCCCCTCCCCCTCCAAATTAGGTGCCCCTCCAGTGGATAATTAGAACAGTCTGTTTCCCGACTGTATATGAGTGGCATGAACCTGGTGAGCTTCACTTCAACAACGACTTCAAGCTCAGTAAATGCTGCTTTCGCATTCCTTTAAGAGCGTTGCTGCGAGATTTTGGGAGCCTGTATCACCAGCTGCACCAAGGCTGGGCACGGGAGGCAATACCAGCGGGGAGGCGGCAGAGGGCGCGCAGTACTGGGGGAGTGGGGGGGTTGGAAACATGGGAGGGGAGGGGGAAACTGAGGCAGGACTGGGAGTGGAGAACAAGGAAGGGGAGGGAGAAGACCGAAGCAGGACTGGAGGGGGAACACGAGAGGAGAGGGGGGTGAGCGAGGCAGGACTGGGGAATGCAGGGAACACAGGAGGGGAGCGGAGAGAGACCGAGGCATGACTTTGGTTGGGGGGGGAGGGGGTGACGGTGGTTGAACATGGGAGAGGCGAGACTAAGGCAGGACTAGAGGGTAGTCCAGGAACAGTGTAGAGTAGTGAAAGACTGTCCTGTGCTAAGAGTTATAAGATTGTTCTGGGGCTGAGGCCATGATGTTGGGGGCATATTGAAGAAACTGTCCTGAGGCTGTGCAGGCCATGTTAGAGGGCTCAGCATGGCATGCATGTCATGGTCCCGGTCTTGGGTGGGGGACAGCCTGTCTGGGTAGTGACAGTCGTGCACTGGATGATGTGCAGGGTGTGGTCAGTCTGCTATGAGACATCCTTTCAGTCAAGCTGAGTTATTTAGAAATCCCAGAGGGAAACTTTAAACAACTGTCATAACCTATATTTTTAAGTTGTATGTTTGAGATGCAACTCTAAATTCAGGAACCAGACCACCAGTTCTTGAGAGGTTTCATATTAAACTAAATGAAACATTTTATTAATTTATGCAAGTTAAATACATACACATGGCTACAAATTACTACTATAATAACTTTTAACAAATTCTCAAACTAATCTCCATTAAGGCAACAGCAACCCATAGACTTAACCAGACACCAGGCAAAGCATTTTCACCTTACAAATTAAAAATGAGGTCCCTTTCACTTCGGTTCCTGTGGAGACATTGTAGGTTTACAGCTACTTTGATCTTACATTGCCTCTGTTCTACACACACAAAACGGTTGTCTTGTTATACCTAGCACAGCCCATTGAATGTAAATTCTCATTGTCTCACCAGCCACTTTGAACTCCATCTCTCTAACAATAAAGCCCTTTTTATAGTACCAATTTTATTAGTAATATAAACATATTGCTTCGTCTCCGCTGCAGGGAGGCATGAAAGGTTATGGTGCTCGACCATACTACCATAACCAAAACCTCACAGTCCCAAAATCAATGCCATTGCAAAGTGTTCTGTACAAGTGAATCACTGTAAATATCTGTTCTCCTTAATATTTTGAAAATTTCAATCAAATCACCCTTCACCTTCTAAATTCAACCCTAGGAATACAACACTAGTTTGTGTAATCACTCTTCATAATTTAATCCTTAAAGTCCTGGTATCTATCATTCTGGTAAATCTTATCTTGCACTACATCAAGGGCCAATATATCCTTCCTGAGGTGCGCCCAGACCTTCTCACAGTACTCTAGATGTGGCCTACAAACCAGAACTTTGCAGATCTGTAGGATAACTTCTACTCCTATGTATTCTAGTCCTATGGATATAAAGGTTGCATTCCATTAGGCTTTTTGTTTATGGTGTGGGACTGTTGTTGAATGGAAAATGAGTTTTATGGTTATTGGTAACACATTTGAATGCGTACTTCACATTTACAGGATGACAATGCAGTTCTTACATTGCTCTACGATTGCAGTTGTGGCTGCAGCAGGTGGCAGATTTCAGTGAGGACATTTTTAGTGAATTGAAGACACTGATCACATTATTCCTCACTGAGGTTCAGGTAGGAGAATTACTCTCTGAACACCCTATGGGTGGATATGGCCTCCTGCTGTGAGCCCTCCTCCCTTTACCAGGAGCTTGTCCTGCTCTGCGTGACCTCTGTTCATTCATCAATAATGCTGTATTCAGAGGGGAATAACTACTAGTGTACCCATGTCTGGGAGCAACTGGTTTGTATAGAAGCCTTGGAGTCAGCAAAAAGCACTTCAGCATCTGTCACACTATTCCCTATATACTTTTGCAACTTTAAGCAACTATACAAAGCACCAAAGACATGTAGAATCAAAGCAACTTCCAGAAGAAATCAACGAGCAAATCACTTGTAAGTAGTCGATAATTCCTTCAAATAGCAATGGTGGGGGCCTTTCTGCTGCTAGGTTAAGAAAGAGTTGTATTTCAAAATGACACCTCTGATGTCAAATCAAATGACTGCTCTGCATATTCTGGCGGCTGTTCACTGTGCTGGCTAATTCCTTCACCAATATGGCATCTGACGTAGTTTGCCTTCAAAGTGCATGTGCAGATGCCATCTTGGAGATACAAGGGCACACGCAGAGCTCAAAAAACAGATGCCATGGTCCCAACTTCATGCCCACAGTTCTTACAGAAATAGTGCTATCTGCAAGTTTGTTGAAATAAGACTTTGTAAACATCAGCCATTTAGTGATGAATTCAACAGTCTTAGCTACAATCTCTAATTTTTGTTTGAAGGGAATGGGATTTGAGTATGAGGATGAAGAAATCTGTTATTGTCCAACTTTACATACCTCCAAGTATTTTAGTTGAGCAGAACACAGGATATCATCAGCAAAATTATGGAGACATTCAGGACACACTGTGGCTTCACCTTCAGATTAAAGAAAGGAAAATAGAAGCAAGAGGCCTTTAAAGAGAAATAAAGCAAGGAGGCTTGTTAAAATACTTGGTGTTTTTTAAACTTCTGTACCTGGCCAGCTTAACAAAATAAGTAAATTTTTTGACTTTTGTCAAACATCATTTTTGTATTATGCATACTTATTAAAAATCCCTTGTAGAAAGATACTGGTCCAAACTGATGTTCCTTTTGAAGTTTGTGAATTCCAATTGCTTTATAACAAACCAGGGGTTCATTAGAATGAATGATTTTCTGCCCAGTGAACTTGCTTGACTGAGGAGGAACCACTTGTGTAAAAAAAAAGTGTTAAAAAATTCAAAATGACAATTCCAGCTGGCTTGTAAATTGTGGGTTGTACATCTAATAACTTTTGCAGTCGATATGGTTTGTGGTGGACAATGCGTAAATTAGCATGAAAATATTATGCACTTCAGTTTGTGGTTCCCTTTATTTATATATTTTTTTATATTTTTGTGCATCTGAAGGTAAAGAGTTAGTCAGAGTGAGATACTTTGCTATTTTAGGCACCAAGCACCCCAACACAGTAAAGTACTCTCTACTGTGGTTTAACGATGAGGAAAGGTTTCCTCTGCGTTCTTTGCATAATCATGTCATAAATGGAGGAAATCCTGTCCCCTCCCCCAAATATGTTTTAACCAAAACCCACAAAATGTACCCCACTGACATTTGACACCAGAGATTTTTATGGTCTTTGAACGAGATTACCAACTGAGTGAAAATTGCTTCCTGATTTCATGCCTAGCTCTAACTTTTAAGATTGTCTCCTCTTTTTCTGGATTTCTCTCAACAGAGGAGATAACTTCTCTATTCCTACCCTCTTGAATTCTTTTATCAATTTAAACACCTGAGTTACATAATACCTCAACACTTTAAATGGGAGGGCACTGACCAGATCCAGTGATCACAGTGATACATACATACATGGTCTCTTCGAGCTTGTTTGATTGCCTTCGTGGTTAGAGAAGAATTTCCCAGTGTTCTTCTGAATTGTTTTCTTCTATTTTTTCCTCTCTCAGGAGACTGTGTGACTGTGTGGGTGCATTGGTGGTGGAGGTGTAGGGGTGGATTTGCTTTATGGTATTTTGGTTTGGAACAGACTTGATAGAACAGCAATATTATTCCTGAACTTGTTTTCCCACATGTTTGTATGTTCATATGGGTATGAGTTTGGTGCTGATGTTTGATTTTTAAATTTCTCAACATTAGTAGAGCTCCTGTGGCATTACTCATGATGAGTGATATGTTGTTTCATAATGATAGAGGGATCTTGCCATGTAACACGCAATGCATTGTCGAGACCATTGATTTATAGTGACCAAGTCAATTTTATTACATGGTATGTTGCATTTTTAACAGTATTTTTGGAACAGAATTATGTGATTCTATCCATTTTTCTCTGTGAACCATGAACTTACTCTGCATTCAATTGTTACCTTGCATTTTTTTAAAACCTAAGATACCCAGCAAATTATACCATACCTGAGGTAGATATTCACACATTTGGGAGCATGGGTTAGGGGAGAAATATTGTGTTTTAGTGGTGCTGAGTGGGTGTTCTGGAGTTTAGCAGACATATAAAGACTTTACAGCAGAAAAACAGGTGATTTGGCCCAACTGGTCTTTCGCTTTAATGGTAAGGACGATTGACAGTATTAGTAATAATTAATAAAGTAGTAAGTGCTCTCTTCTTAACAACCTCTGAATTGAAACTTAAGCAAAAAAAATTAAAGGCAACTTAATATTTGGTTCTGGGTATTGATGAACCATCCCCAGTGCCTACCGAGCATGGAAAGTCTCAAGAATACTGGTGGATACCGCAGCCAACTGGTCTATGCAGGCATTGGTGCGCATAAACCTCCTCCCAACATATTTAATCGAGCTCCATCAGCCTGGTTTTGTAGTTTTAAAGCACTGGAGGAATCCCAAGTTTTAGCAACATGGGGCAGGTATAGGGGGTGAGGTGAGGGTGGGGAGTTGTCCAAGTCCTAGGGCTTGACAGCATTGGGGAGCCTCTGGAGTATTTTTTTTCATTCTTTCATGGTGTTGCTGGCTGGGCCAGCATTTACTGCCCAGCCCTAATTGCCCTTGAGAAGGTGGTGGTGAGCCGTGTTCTTGAACCACTGCAGTCCATGTGGTGTAGGTACACCCACAGTGCTGTTAGGATGAGAGTTCCAGGATTTTGGCCCAGTGACAATAAAGGAACTGTGATATTGTTCCAAGTTAGGATGATGCGTGGCTAGGAGGGGAACTTGCAGGAGGTGGTATTTCCATGCTTCTGTTGCCCTTGTCCTTCTAGGTGGTCGAGGTCACACGTTTGGAAGGTGCTGCCTAAGGAGCCTTGGTGAGTTGCTGTAGATGGTACACACTGCTGCCACTGTACGCTGGTGAATTCCTGCAGTGCATCTTGTAGATGGTACACATTGCTGCCACTGTACGCTAGTGAATTCCTGCAGTGTATCTTGTAGATGGTACACACTGCTGCCACTGTACACTGGTGAATTCCTGCAGTGTATCTTGTAGATGGTACACACTGCTGCCACTGTACGCTGGTGGTGGAGGGAATGAATGTTTAAGATGGTGGATGGGGTGCCAATCAAATGGGTTGCTTTGTCCTAGATGATGTGGAACTTCTTGAGTGTTGTTGGAGCTGCACTTATCCAGGCAAGTGGGGAGTATTCCATCACACTCCTGCTGTGCCTTGCAGATGGTGGACAGGCTTTGGGGAAGCAGGAGCTGTAAGGAGGGGGTTCTTTCTTTTTAAACAGTAAATACCCACACGATTGTTTGCATAAACGTAATCTGAATAAATAAAGGGAAATGCCTACTTTAGCAACACAATAACTCATCCCAAATATTACTGCTAATTCAAAATTATTTATGAATGGCTTCGCCTTCATGAAAAGCGGGGAAAGAATCAAATGTCTTGCTGGTCATTTCTTGAATGCTGCTGTTTCGCAAATCTTGTATCGGGGCAAAGTGCACACTCAATTTTGTAACCCCACAGTTGTAAAGTATTGATAAAGGCATCTCAATCCATAATAAAATTAGAAAATGGTAGGGATATTCAACGGGTCTGGAACATCTGTGGAAAGAGAGATAGAATTCATGTTGGTGACCTTACACCAGAAATTATAATTGTGTGTCAGCCTAGCTCAGTTCTATAAGTCCATTATAAGCCTCCTTACTGAAATCTCCAGAGGCCCCATATGATTGCCCTAGCTAAATTTCCATCCCAATTGGGATCTTGTGAATTCATTTCGATGTCTCTGCTCTCAATCTATTCAGATCAGCTTGCACCACGAAACCTCTCTCTTGCTTTCTTTCCGACAGCAACATCACAATAGATCCTTGCGTCCAGGATAGTAGCTCTCTGTCTGTAGTGAACATCCCGGCTATTATGTTTTGTAAATGTCTGTCAACTTTCTTCTTCCTCATTGATTAAGCTTCTTCACCTTTCACTTTCCTAGTTGGAATTAACCAATCATATTGCTTAAAACCTTTCCCCTCCAGCAAGTTTTCTGTCCAATCACGTTTTCAGAAGGAACAAAAGTACTACATGATACGGTTTCCCTGACCGACCCCTGCCTCCTCCACCATACCGCTCTGACAATAAAACGTATTATGCTAAAAAAAATCACAAATACACGCATAAATTTGGATCCAACAGTTTACTTTCCCCTCTTCCATACATGTCACTTTGCATGCTACCAAGCCTCAGTATATCCTGGATAATAGGTGTAGCATTTTTCCATCTGCATACTTAGGACGATAATTGCCAGGGCCACCACTAACTTTCTTCAGCAAAGGAATTTCTTGGGCACAACGAGCGTTCGTCCAAACCCCAAGAGTGCAGGATATTAATTTGTTTGCTTCTAACCCCAATGTTCAGCACTGCAATTTCCAAGAACATCTCTTGAAACTGCTGTGCTCACTCCCTCCCTACTTCGGCAACGCTTCTTCCAAGCTATGCCCTCCCGATCTCGTATGCTTTTCAGCTGTCTGTCCCCTACCCCGCTTTCCTATGGGACAGTGTTATAGAAACAACTAGGAGAAGAAAAACAGGAACATGATAAGTTGAGAAAAGAACTGGAAAATAAATGAGAGTAAAGAAGTAAAACAGCAGAGGCAATGAAAGAGAAATGAAGGAGAGGGTGAGGAAAGTGATATAAATGGAGTGCAGAGCTCCATCCCCGAAAGGATGAACGAAGTGCTGAATTTGCTTAATCATACCAACAAAGTTGTCGCTCTCAGAATGAGTGAGAAAGACACGATTGCAGTTAACGTGCAAATAAGGTAAATCCGATTGAAGAGAAAGCAAAAAGATAAAAGCAAAAAACTGAGGATGCTGGAAATCCAAAACAAAAATAAAAATACCTGGAAAAACTCAGCAGGTCTGACAGCATCTGCGGAGAGGAGCACAGTTAACGTTTCGAGTCCGTATGACTCCTCAACAGAACTAAGGAAAAATAGACAATTTTTTCTATTTTTTCTTTTCTATTTTTCCTTAGTTCTGGTGAAGAGTCACACGGACTCGAAACGTTAACTGTGTTCCTCTCCGCAGATGCTGTCAGACCTGCGGAGTTTTTCCAGGTATTTTTATTTTTGTTTTGAAGAGAAAGCAAGGCGGGTTGAAGTTGGACTGTATGGAGGTGGAAATAAATCGCTTTGTTGGGTGCATCGCTTGCTCTGCTAGGAATTGGATAGGAAGTTGATCTTAATGTAGTAACTTAAAACATTGCATCTTCTGACTTCCCATTGGCCAGACTGAGAAAAAGCAACGACTATCCATCAATATTACAAGGGTCATGGAAAGGTTTCATCCTCCTTATTCAAAGCTTTAAAAATATTGGAAATAGTTACAATTGACAGTTATGCTCCACAAAAAAAAATATACTTCTCAAACCTATTTAAAAGGGTTTTAAATAGAGCTGTGTATCATTTTAACAGCGATAAAGATCAAATTAGGTTGCATTGAGTGATTGTCACTCCTGGGGCCTGCCGTTTGGAACAAAATGACAAGTACGAAAGAAGTTGTTTTAATTCCACATTTTGAGTATTGTTAAAACACCCCCGCAATAATATTTTCAATAATTACACCAGCTAGCCACACAGAGTACTGAGTCCAGTCGTTGGTCCTCCGGCCAGTAGAGGCGCTGCACCGCCCCGCGCCCACCACCCTCCCCGCGCCCTGCCCCGCCCCGGCCGGGAACGTGCGTGACGTCGAGCGCTCGCACCCGGCGCGCGGCGGTAACGCGCCCCCCGTGCCCGCGCCTTCCTCACTATGTTATCGAATGTTAAAGATGGCGGATTTCCTGCCGTCCCGCTCCCTCCTGGCCGCTTGTTTTCCGAGTTGCGTCCTCACCCAGCGAGAAGCCGAGCAGCTCCGCAAGAGCAAGCAGATCGACGAGCTCATCTCCCGGGATAAGACCTACGTGCGGCGGCTGGTGAAAATCCTGCTGCTCGGGGCCGGCGAGAGCGGCAAGAGCACTTTCCTCAAGCAGATGCGAATTATCCACGGCCAGGACTTCGACCAGAAGGCCAAGGAGGAGTTCAGGGGAACCATCTACAGCAACATCCTGAAGGGGATCCGAGTGCTGGTGGACGCCAGGGAAAAGCTCCGCATCCCCTGGGGGGACCCCGGCAACCAACAGAACGGCGAGGTCCTGATGAGTTTCGACACCAGGGCGTTGACCGGGGCAGCCGTAGGCCTCATGGAGACGCGGGTTTTCCTCAAGTACTTGCCGGCCATCCGATCGCTGTGGGCGGACAATGGCATCCAGAACGCGTACGACAGGCGCAGGGAGTTCCAGCTGGTGAGTAACTCGGTGCCCGGGGGGGCGGGGGAGGGGGTGGTGGAGAAGGGGCGCGGGTTTTCGAAGGCCCTGTGTGGGCTCTGTGGAAGGGAACGAGAAGCCAGCGGCTTCCTGGAGGGTGTGTTCCGAGTCGTAGCTTTGGGCGGGTGGAGGACTTTTCTGCTTAATTTCTGCGGTGTCAAGTAAACTTTGGAAACGGAGACGTTCTTCACAGAGGATTTTTTTCCCTCGCCATTTAGAAATCAGCTCCCCCGCTCTCCATTATCGTGAAACTTTTAAAATTCAAAATTTTTTTTGCCCCCCCCCCCCCCCGACTGCAGTTAGCCTCAGTCCCTAACAGTTGGACGTAGGCTTGACTTATATGCAAAACACGCACGTTTATTGGTACATTATATGAAGGTTGAAGACAGGAGTTTTTAAACGGCATTTTATATAAATCTTTCTGGGGACGACAGAGTAAATTTTGTATAAAATTCTGCCCTGGAAAAGGTTCATGGTAGAATTAACTTATTTTCAGAAAGGTCTTTTCAAGTTTTGCGACTGTTAAATTATAATCCAGTGTTTATGTTATTTTGACTAAAATCAGGAATTTGTAAAGATATATAGCCATCCATTGAGGAAAGTGACAATATTTGTGTACTTGTAAAATTTATTTCGTCTCTTTGGAGGGCAAGTGTTTAATATATTAATGAAAATCGTAAGACTGTTTAAAATAAAGCTGTATTTTGCCTTTAATATCAGAGCCTGGCACACTTATTGTAACCAGCATATCACGAGCTTAAGTTTAGGACTTTGAGCTAGTCAGTTTGATTTTTTAAAATAATTTTAAGAAATATCCTTTAATTTGACCTGTTAAATTTGTAGGATTTAGTGTAAATTTAAAGTGCTGCAGCTTTATGTCCCTCTGCCGGACAATGCACATTTTTCCAACCTGTAAGCAAACTGACATGCAACATGTTTTGAAATTATAAGAAATCAATACTTGGCACACATTTACATTACGTAGTTTGGGTGGATGTGATGACTTCAAAGGGGTTTCTTTTGTGTAGGTAGATATAATTAGCAAATGTGGCGAGAGAGGAAGTGAAATCAAAAATTAGTTGAATCATTTAGAGTAGATGAGGACTGTAACTTCACTTTGAATGACCTGACTTGAATTACTATTTTTGCCTACAATCCTGCTACAAAATTAGTACATTAGAATTTGCAGAAAGTGACTTTCCAGTACACGTCACTGTAATTTCTGCAATTTTCTACCCAGGTAAGTATTTTATAACCCCAAATCGCATCATCTGGGAGTGTGGGTGGGCTTGGTGAAGCACATTTATGTGACCACTGACAAAACTGTCACTTTATGATGGGTGCAATTCAAAGAGGTGACATAGTGTGCGTCTTTTTTTCCTACTCTGAATTTACATGTGGTCAAAAGCTGATGGAAATCAACAAAGGTGAGTGAATTGGAGTCTCAGGCAGTGCAGTAATATGAATTCCACCCCCCCCTTCTGGTGGTGAGCCAATTGCACCCACTGTTTGAACTGGAGGTACATCCATTTGGAATAATTTTGTTGAATTTTACAGGCTGTATGACTTGGAACTCTGGTAAAACCAGTTCTTTTAACCCAAACCAAAAAGACTTTGATCTTAACGTAACTCTCTCCTTCTCCAGATAAAACTGAATTTAAACTGAATTGTGACATTTTTAAAATAATTGTAACTGGGTTCGTTTCTTTATTGTGATCATATTGGTCAGATAATTGTTAATATAATTTAGTCCTCGTTTGCAGGTCGATCAGTTATAAAGTTCATTGTTCTTGAATATCCTTGCAATAAACTAAATATTTAACTTGACATAATTTGTTAGGATTTGAAAGAAAATTTGAAGAAATGAAGATCATAAAATGAAAACGTTAGGTGAACCATTCATATATTGATTCATTGTATTTGGGTGCTAATGTCTGTATTTTACTAATCCTTTTGAGGGGAGTGTGGAAACTTTTTTTATTGCACTATCAAGTATTTCAGCTAAAGAGCAATTGTTTATGAAGACATGCAGGACTCCAGACCCCTCCATCCTGGGTGAAGGAAGAAGCACAGCAAGAAGCAAGAAAAATCCTGGAAAGATGAAAGCAATGTCTCTTTGAATTCTTTATGATTATTGGCTATGTTATTTAGGAAAATTACTAAAATATAGACCTCAGTTAAATACTAACACTTAGAACAAACCAGGAGTTTTAATGCAAATGATAACTATTTTACTACTCTCATGCACAGGTTAATAAAAAGGGATAGATTCTACAACTGATCTACATTTCAATGTTTGTGGATCTTCTCATATCTTGTTTTGGGTTTAACAAAATGTAGCAATCAATTAAAATCCTATTTAACATTTGAACTGTTATTTTTGCACAGCTCTGGAGTTCATAGTACCTGTATTTAACGTTTACTTTGAACAAGTGCAACAAATAAAAACGACACAAAAATGATCTCCCTCTGGCTGGCTCAGGCCCTGGTCCCCTATTTTTGTGTGTGTGTCTGTGAGTCTGTCTCTACCTCTGCCTGTGTGTGTGCGTGTCTCTGCCTGTGTGTGTGCGTGTCTCTGCCTGTGTGTGTGCGTGTCTCTGCCTGTGTGTGTGCGTGTCTCTGCCTGTGTGTGTGCGTGTCTCTGCCTGTGTGTGTGCGTGTCTCTGCCTGTGTGTGTGCGTGTCTCTGCCTGTGTGTGTGCGTGTCTCTGCCTGTGTGTGCGTGTCTCTGCCTGTGTGTGTGCGTGTCCCTGCCTGTGTGTGTGCGTGTCCCTGCCTGTGTGTGTGCGTGTCCCTGCCTGTGTGTGTGCGTGTCCCTGCCTGTGTGTGTGCGTGTCCCTGCCTGTGTGTGTGCGTGTCCCTGCCTGTGTGTGTGCGTGTCCCTGCCTGTGTGTGTGCGTGTCCCTGCCTGTGTGTGTGCGTGTCCCTGCCTGTGTGTGTGCGTGTCCCTGCCTGTGTGTGTGCGTGTCCCTGCCTGTGTGTGTGCGTGTCCCTGCCTGTGTGTGTGCGTGTCCCTGCCTGTGTGTGTGCGTGTCCCTGCCTGTGTGTGTGCGTGTCCCTGCCTGTGTGTGTGCGTGTCCCTGCCTGTGTGTGTGCGTGTCCCTGCCTGTGTGTGTGCGTGTCCCTGCCTGTGTGTGTGCGTGTCCCTGCCTGTGTGTGTGCGTGTCCCTGCCTGTGTGTGTGCGTGTCCCTGCCTGTGTGTGTGCGTGTCCCTGCCTGTGTGTGTGCGTGTCCCTGCCTGTGTGTGTGCGTGTCCCTGCCTGTGTGTGTGCGTGTCCCTGCCTGTGTGTGTGCGTGTCTCTGCCTGTGTGTGTGCGTGTCTCTGCCTGTGTGTGTGCGTGTCTCTGCCTGTGTGTGTGCGTGTCTCTGCCTGTGTGTGTGCGTGTCTCTGCCTGTGTGTGTGCGTGTCTCTGCCTGTGTGTGTGCGTGTCTCTGCCTGTGTGTGTGCGTGTCTCTGCCTGTGTGTGTGCGTGTCTCTGCCTGTGTGTGTGCGTGTCTCTCTGCCTGTGTGTGTGCGTGTCTCTCTGCCTGTGTGTGTGTGTGTGTCTCTCTGCCTGTGTGTGTGTGTGTGTGTGTGTCTCTCTGCCTGTGTGTGTGTGTGTGTGTCTCTCTGCCTGTGTGTGTGTGTGTGTGTGTCTCTGCCTGTGTGTGTGTGTGTGTGTGTCTCTCTGCCTGTGTGTGTGTCTCTCTGCCTGTGTGTGTGTGTGTGTGTGTGTCTCTCTGCCTGTGTGTGTGTGTGTGTGTGTCTCTGCCTGTGTGTGTGTGTGTGTGTCTCTGCCTGTGTGTGTGTGTCTCTCTGCCTGTGTGTGTGTGTGTGTCTCTCTCTGCCTGTGTGTGTGTGTGTGTGTGTGTCTCTCTGCCTGCGTGTGTGTGTGTGTCTCTCTGCCTGCGTGTGTGTGTGTGTCTCTCTGCCTGCGTGTGTGTGTGTGTCTCTCTGCCTGTGTGTGTCTCTCTGCCTGTGTGTGTCTCTCTGCCTGTGTGTGTCTCTCTGCCTGTGTGTGTCTCTCTGCCTGTGTGTGTCTCTCTGCCTGTGTGTGTCTCTCTGCCTGTGTGTGTCTCTCTGCCTGTGTGTGTCTCTCTGCCTGTGTGTGTCTCTCTGCCTGTGTGTGTCTCTCTGCCTGTGTGTGTCTCTCTGCCTGTGTGTGTCTCTCTGCCTGTGTGTGTCTCTCTGCCTGTGTGTGCCTCTCTGCCTGTGTGTGCCTCTCTGCCTGTGTGTGCCTCTCTGCCTGTGTGTGCCTCTCTGCCTGTGTGTGCCTCTCTGCCTGTGTGTGCCTCTCTGCCTGTGTGTGCCTCTCTGCCTGTGTGTGCCTCTCTGCCTGTGTGTGCCTCTCTGCCTGTGTGTGTCTCTCTGCCTGTGTGTGTCTCTCTGCCTGTGTGTGTCTCTCTGCCTGTGTGTGTCTCTCTGCCTGTGTGTGTCTCTCTGCCTGTGTGTGTCTCTCTGCCTGTGTGTGTCTCTCTGCCTGTGTGTGTCTCTCTGCCTGTGTGTGTCTCTCTGCCTGTGTGTGTCTCTCTGCCTGTGTGTGTCTCTCTGCCTGTGTGTGTCTCTCTGCCTGTGTGTGTCTCTCTGCCTGTGTGTGTCTCTCTGCCTGTGTGTGTCTCTCTGCCTGTGTGTGTCTCTCTGCCTGTGTGTGTCTCTCTGCCTGTGTGTGTCTCTCTGCCTGTGTGTGTCTCTCTGCCTGTGTGTGTCTCTCTGCCTGTGTGTGTCTCTCTGCCTGTGTGTGTCTCTCTGCCTGTGTGTGTCTCTCTGCCTGTGTGTGTCTCTCTGCCTGTGCGTGTGTCTCTCTGCCTGTGCGTGTGTCTCTCTGCCTGTGCGTGTGTCTCTCTGCCTGTGCGTGTGTCTCTCTGCCTGTGCGTGTGTCTCTCTGCCTGTGCGTGTGTCTCTCTGCCTGTGCGTGTGTCTCTCTGCCTGTGCGTGTGTCTCTCTGCCTGTGCGTGTGTCTCTCTGCCTGTGCGTGTGTCTCTCTGCCTGTGCGTGTGTCTCTCTGCCTGTGCGTGTGTCTCTCTGCCTGTGCGTGTGTCTCTCTGCCTGTGCGTGTGTCTCTCTGCCTGTGCGTGTGTCTCTCTGCCTGTGCGTGTGTCTCTCTGCCTGTGCGTGTGTCTCTCTGCCTGTGCGTGTGTCTCTCTGCCTGTGCGTGTGTCTCTCTGCCTGTGCGTGTGTCTCTCTGCCTGTGCGTGTGTCTCTCTGCCTGTGCGTGTGTCTCTCTGCCTGTGCGTGTGTCTCTCTGCCTGTGCGTGTGTCTCTCTGCCTGTGCGTGTGTCTCTCTGCCTGTGCGTGTGTCTCTCTGCCTGTGCGTGTGTGTCTCTCTGCCTGTGCGTGTGTCTCTCTCTGCCTGTGCGCGTGTCTCTCTGCCTGTGTGTCTCTCTCTCTCTGCCTGTGTGTCTCTCTCTCTCTGCCTGTGTGTCTCTCTCTCTCTGCCTGTGTGTCTCTCTCTCTCTGCCTGTGTGTCTCTCTCTCTCTGCCTGTGTGTCTCTCTCTCTCTGCCTGTGTGTGTGTGTGTCTCTGCCTGTGTGTGTGTGTGTGTGTCTCTGCCTGTGTGTGTGTGTGTCTCTGCCTGTGTGTGTGTGTGTCTCTCTGCCTGTGTGTGTGTGTGTCTCTCTGCCTGTGTGTGTGTGTGTCTCTCTGCCTGTGTGTGTGTGTCTCTCTCTGCCTGTGTGTGTGTGTCTCTCTCTGCCTGTGTGTGTGTGTCTCTCTCTGCCTGTGTGTGTGTGTCTCTCTCTGCCTGTGTGTGTGTGTCTCTCTCTGCCTGTGTGTGTGTGTCTCTCTCTGCCTGTGTGTGTGTGTCTCTCTCTGCCTGTGTGTGTGTGTCTCTCTCTGCCTGTGTGTGTGTGTCTCTCTCTGCCTGTGTGTGTGTGTCTCTCTCTGCCTGTGTGTGTGTGTCTCTCTCTGCCTGTGTGTGTGTGTCTCTCTCTGCCTGTGTGTGTGTGTCTCTCTCTGCCTGTGTGTGTGTGTCTCTCTCTGCCTGTGTGTGTGTGTCTCTCTCTGCCTGTGTGTGTGTGTCTCTCTCTGCCTGTGTGTGTGTGTCTCTCTCTGCCTGTGTGTGTGTGTCTCTCTCTGCCTGTGTGTGTGTGTCTCTCTCTGCCTGTGTGTGTGTGTCTCTCTCTGCCTGTGTGTGTGTGTCTCTCTCTGCCTGTGTGTGTGTGTCTCTCTCTGCCTGTGTGTGTGTGTCTCTCTCTGCCTGTGTGTGTGTGTCTCTCTCTGCCTGTGTGTGTGTGTCTCTCTCTGCCTGTGTCTCTCTCTGCCTGTGTCTCTCTCTGCCTGTGTCTCTCTCTCTGCCTGTGTCTCTCTCTCTGCCTGTGTCTCTCTCTCTGCCTGTGTCTCTCTCTCTGCCTGTGTCTCTCTCTCTCTGCCTGTGTCTCTCTCTCTGCCTGTGTGTCTCTCTCTGCCTGTGTGTCTCTCTCTGCCTGTGTGTCTCTCTCTGCCTGTGTGTCTCTCTCTGCCTGTGTGTGTGTGTCTCTCTCTGCCTGTGTGTGTGTGTCTCTCTCTGCCTGTGTGTGTGTGTCTCTCTCTGCCTGTGTGTGTGTGTCTCTCTCTGCCTGTGTGTGTGTGTCTCTCTCTGCCTGTGTGTGTGTGTCTCTCTCTGCCTGTGTGTGTGTGTCTCTCTCTGCCTGTGTGTGTGTGTCTCTCTCTGCCTGTGTGTGTGTGTCTCTCTCTGCCTGTGTGTGTGTGTCTCTCTCTGCCTGTGTGTGTGTGTCTCTCTCTGCCTGTGTGTGTGTGTCTCTCTCTCTGCCTGTGTGTGTGTGTCTCTCTCTCTGCCTGTGTGTGTCTCTCTGCCTGTGTGTGTGTGTCTCTCTCTCTGCGTGTGTGTGTGTCTCTCTCTCTGCGTGTGTGTGTGTCTCTCTGCCTGCGTGTGTGTGTGTCTCTCTGCCTGTGTGTGTCTCTCTCTCTGCGTGTGTGTGTCTCTCTCTCTGCGTGTGTGTGTGTCTCTCTGCGTGTGTGTGTGTGTCTCTCTCCGCCTGCGTGTGTGTGTGTCTCTCTCCGCCTGTGTGTGTGTGTGTGTCTCTCTCTCTCCGCCTGTGTGTGTGTCTCTCTCTCCGCCTGTGTGTGTGTGTCTCTCTCCGCCTGTGTGTGTGTGTCTCTCTCCGCCTGTGTGTGTGTGTCTCTCTCCGCCTGTGTGTGTGTGTCTCTCCGCCTGTGTGTGTGTGTGTCTGCCTGTGTGTGTCTACCTGTGCCTGCCTCGCCGCCTGTGCGTGCGCGTGCCCCCCTCTTCCCCCCCCCTTGAGTGCGTGCCCCTCCCTTCTCCCCCCCGTGCATGTTCCTCCTCTCTTCCTCCCCGCCCTGTATGCGTGCCCCTCCCTCCCCTCAATCCTCTCTCTCCCTTGCCCCCCGCCCCCCTTGAGTGCGTGCCCCTCCCCTTTCTGCCCTAGTTTGCATATGGAACAGATAAGAGTTACTATAATGTTGAGATGAACGTCTGATAATTATCTTCCTTTGTTGTGGGTAACTCTTCGGCATGCAGACTGGTTCACCCATTGCCTCTGTGCTTGCTGAGCTACATTGGCTTTAGGTCCATCAGTGACAAATTTAAAATTATTACCTTTGTGTTTAAATCCTCAATGATGTTGCCCCGCCCCTCCAATCCCTGTAACCTTCAGACCTCCAAAGTTTCAAGATCCCTGTGTTCCTCCTGTTCTATCCTGATACGTATCTCCAATTTCCTTTGCCTCTCCATTATCAGGCATGCCTTCCATTGTCTAGGCCTTAATCTCTGAAATTACCTCGCCTACTCACCTCTCTCTCCTCTTACATCTTAAAACCTGCTTCTCTGACCAAGCTTTTAGTCACTGATGCAATGTCTCTGCATTGTAGCTCAGTAATAAATTTTCGCTGATTGCTTCAGTGAAGTCCCTTGGGGTGTTTTACAATGATAACGGCGCTATCTAAATGCAAGACTTCAGCTGGTGTAGACGTATCATGTTATTTCTTGGGTCGTGACAATTACTGAATTTCACCTCAGATTTTATCAAAGTTGCCTGTCAAGTTTTAGATTTCTCATTTATTTCTTGAATTCATGCATATTTAATAGAATTAAAAGTGTCACTTTGGTAAGAATGAACATTTCTTAACAATTTTATGAAATAACTTTGAAGGATCAGATTTGCAAAGTATATTCAGATCAGTGGCTCTGCTGTCTGCATGTGGTTCCACAAACATGCATTTGGTTAGATTACTTCTAATCATTGCAGCTTCTGTTTCCTTAATACATGCAGATTCCGTTCATAATTCAATATGCTCCAATCGTCAGACTTCTAAATCTTTCCATTTGCAGTTGTACTTCAATTTTGCTGGTTTATCCTTTCTATCATCAGGGAGAGGGATGACCTTACAGGAAAAAAATGTCAACCTATCTGTACTTGAGCCCTGATTCTTACTTTATCTCCATGGCCACTGAAACCATTTGCTGTGCTTTTAGGAATATAGGAACAGGAGTAGGCCATTTAGGCCATTGAGCCTGCTATCCCATTCAATACGATCATGGCTGATCATCTACTTAAATGCCTTTTTACACACACTATCCCCATATCCCTTTATATCATTGGTATTTAGAAATCTATCAATCTCTACTTTAAACATACTTGATGGCTGAGCTTCCACAGCCCCCTGTGGTAGAGAATTCCAAAGATCCACTGCCCTCTGAGTAAAAAGAAATTCCTCACCTCGGTCCTAAGTGGCATCTCGTTATTATGAAATTGTGTCCCCTGTTTCTAGGCTCCCCAAACAGGGCAAACATCTTATCTACATCTATCCTGTCTATCGCTTCAAGTATTTTGTAGGTTTTAATGAGATTACCTCTCACTCTTTGAAAGTCGAGGCCCAATTTCCTCAAAATCTCTCCATAGGAAGAGTTTTTATTTTAACTAAATATGCAATTTTTAAAAAAAGGGATAGAAATAATGCAATTTACCACTGTAGCTTTTCTCGGTACTTCATTGCATCAAGTACATTGGAAAATTCACTGCTGCCACTGGAATTTTGGGTTTCAACTTGGCTTAGCTGCCAGTTCAAACAAACAATTTCAAAACCTGTCCATGTTTGAACGATGTGTTTCACATTTGAAAATCTAATTGCTAAAATGTTAAACTTCGGTTTTGAAGCTGCCTGCCTAATGTCATCAACCATGAGACTTTTGGTACCAGTTTCTGATGTCTGAATCTGGCTTCTGGAATCTTGAAAGTTCGCTGTGCTGGACTTTTCAGACTTAGCCAAATGCGAATGTTGGACTGGAACTTACTATTCAATTCAAAAGTGGATAGAAACCCAAATCATTGGCACCTGTATATCTAGATACATGGACAAAAAAAAATCTGGATTCTAGAATTTAAAATTTGTGTCATAATAGCACCAAAATACCAATCAAAGGCTGTTGACTCTGGAAATTTCACAACTGTTTGCAATAGATGTTTCAAGCTTTGAGATTGGAAATTAAACCTGATTACAGGATTTCATGAATTGAATCCTCTTGCTCAGCTGCAATTTGCTGCTTTCCAATTCATAAAGTGCTTAATCCCGACTATTTTTAGTGTAATATGGCAGAAAATCTTGGATTAGGTTGGTGACCGTCACTAATTTACTGAAAGTTCCATGTACAATATGTTTTTTATTAGATTGAGATTTAAGAAATTTCTTTCAGATTAAGGGAGTGTTTCTCTATTTTAAAATAAAACTTTTTTAGACATCTTGGAATGGCGGGTGCTAGAATCCCAGGGAACTTTTGGAGTAGGAAGGCACTATTTTAATGATACCTAAGGAGAAAGAAGAGGCTTTTAAAATTTAACGAACAAGTTCCCAAAAATGCTACATCTTTGAAATAAGAGATGCTTTTGCTGTAGTTCACTTGGTTAAATGTGTGACTTGATGAAGTCTTAAGAAGTTCAGACTAGGGAAGCCTTAGCTTCTGCCCTTTGCTATATTCTTCGTTGATTTCAGTCCAGGCAACAGTTGAGCCACTATGCTTGCCTCCTCAATCTAGGGTGGGGGTGCAGATAATAGGGAATTAATTTATGGTAACCGCTCTGACTTGGTACCTGTTGATTTTTGTTGGAAAGTATGCATATATAGGACAATACCTGACTCATTTTGAGATATTCCATTGTTGAATAGTGTCAGCTCAGAGTTATCTACTTAGTTGAGGCATGAGAGGGCTGGGAGCACCTGTGACACAATAGCCCAGCATGAATTATTGACATGAGAGCAGGGAAGAAACAAGAATAAAGTTTGGAGCAAATGTGCACAACATCTACAGGTTTGAATCTATTTCTCAAAACATTAATTCCTATTTATTTGAAGGAATATTTACTTGAAGTTCTTCAATATATAGCTACAAGTCTGTGGTAGCTTTTCTGTGCTAATTTGTTTCCTAGTTACAAGAACATATTGACTTGAGGGACTTTCAAAGGGGTTATCCACTTCCAGAGCAAATTAATTCATGGGTTTTTTTAAATATTCAAACTTGGAAGAAAGCAAAGATAATTTTGATATGTTTGCTTCATGGAACTTAATGTTTTGTATTTTTGGGAAAGCTGATATGAGATTTGTGGAGAATATAAAGATGACATGGTCAAGGAGGACAGCAGTTATTGGAATAATAAGATGCGACAGTTGAAAGTCTTTGCTCCCACCAGTTTCATTACTTCCCTCTTTGACTGGCAGTGTTCCTGAGATGAGTAATAATGGAGGAGGGTTCTATGTTCAGAACACTGTTGTTAATTGATTTCCTGCCTGCTGCAACTGCATCTGCTTTTCCAAATGTAATCATTGTACTTTAAAAACCTTCGATTTCAATAAGCTTAAACTTGTAGGAATTGTGGCAGTTGACACTTATGAATAAACATGATTTGAAATTTTCTGTTTATATAAAAGAAAATTAAGTCAGGCTAAAATGGTAGACACCCTTGTTTATAGGATAGTGAGAAACCCCCATCAAGAAATTAGTTCCTTCTGAGTTCAGAAGCCCACATTGAAATTTTTATTGATGTCCTGGGGCAAAATGATTCTTAAAAAATAAAAATGTCCCTTAAAATAAAAAGTGACACTTTTACTTTTTATTTCTGCATTTCACTTGTTTCTTCATTCCGTTAGCTTTAGTTCTTTGAGGTGCATTGCTATACTTGAATTTTCATTAGCTCTTTTTATCAGTTTAATATTTTCTCAATTAACTCTTTTTCTATTTTTTCTACTTCCAATTTGATACTGAATTCTGATTTGGTAGTTTGATATCTTAAAAGCAAACGACTTAATGATTTTGTTTTAGAACCATTGAATCATATAGCACAGAAAGAGGCCATTTGGCTCATCATCCCTATCTCAGATTTTTGAAAGAGCAATCCAATTTATCCCACCCCCTGTTCTTTTCCCATAGCCCTGCAATTTTTTCTCAAGAAGTTATACAAATCCCTTTTGGAAATTACAATTGAATCGTCACCTTTTCAGGCAGTGCATGCTATGGATTGTACATGTATATCAAAATCCTGATTTGATTTGGAATTTCTGAAGCAGTTGAGTCCTTACATAATGGCGCTCTCATGTGTCAGACCTTGTAAGTTTAACATTTTTATGACTCTCCTTCCCTATTCTGTTGAATGAAAAATAAGATTCTTGATTTGGTAAAATATTTTGAGTGCAGGCATGAATTTAAGTATCAGCTATCTTTGGACCTTATTGGGAGTCCAATAGTGGACAGTAGAATTTACAGAGCTCAAGAGGTGTTAGTCTACAGGGACAGGGGCTTGAAAATATGTCATTTCATTGGATACTAGAACCTGGGAGCATGATTTAGTCTTGTTAGGCCTGGAAACTGGGTTGAGTCCAGCATAGGCTAATGGAAGCAAAACCTTGAGCCATTACTGACTACAGGGGTTTAGTATGACATAATGCAGCAAGTCTCACTCCAGTGTATAGTTTTTCTTAATATAAAGGTGCTTATTGTTAACAAGAGAAAACACACTTGAGACAGTTGATATGGGGAACTGAAACATCAGTGATGTTTGAGGCTGACTTTAAGATGCGTTGTTGGCACTGAATAGTGGGAGTTTTACCTTGCATTGTTCAGTGTTTAATAGCGGCACTCTGTGTTTTATAATTTCTACCCAAATAGGTCTCTTGGATATAATTAGTTGAACTGCCCTTGGGGCAGGATGGAGAAGGGAAGGAGGTAATCCATGCATATGCACTTGGTATCTTTGTCACTCACACACAATCCTTATAATCTGATAGTTCTCGTGCCCTGCTTCAATTTTTATTTACAAGTGGTGGTGTTTCTTTAAAAAATAGAGCATATTTGATCTTAGCATCACTAAATTACATTATGTGCACCAATTAATGTAGTTTGTACAGATCACTGTGCAGAGTAATCTGGAAAACAGAGTGCATTAAATAGTTCGGACAACTTGACACAATTACAGTTGAAAACCAGAAAAAATGGGCACTCTTGACCTTGAATAAAAGTTACTTTCACTCTTGGTTTTAATTAACTGCAGCATGCAAAAACTGTTAGAAGTTGCAGTAAAATAAGCAAATGTTTAGACCAATGCAATGACTTTGAATTGGTCTGACATTCTTTTGTTTGCCAGCTTGACATGGGAAACTCTGAGCCGCTCCATGAAAATGCTGTGATTCAACTCTCAAAGCTGGAATATAATGCTATCAGTTGTATTCCCTCTGTCTAAAGTTGAAGGAAACCTGAATATTTGTACTTAAGTTTCTTTATCAAAAATAGTAAATGGATATCGTAGAGTTTTTTGTTACGTCAAATAATAACATTGATTTTTTAAAAAGCATCAATTATAAATAGTGCTTCCACTGAGATTGCAAGTATCGTGTCCCTCGTGGTTAGCCTGTGACCTAAAACTGGATGCTGGTATACCTTTCTGGATAAAAGCATTTTGTAGTAAATTACCAGACACTTTTTCAGGAAGATTGATGAATTGGGGTGGGGAGCCTCAGACACACTGCTAAATAATAGTAAATTATAGGTTTTCAGTTCATCGCACAGTGAACTTCAGATTACAGCTGCCGTTCCCGAGAGGAAAAGGATAGAGGTCGAAGCATCTTTTATGCAGTTGGACGCTTGGACAGCTCCTACAAGTAACTATCCATAAAACATTACTGGTACAAGTCTGGAGGTATGCTTCAGTGTCACCTTTTTTAGCTGTACACAGAATGATTAATTTCCAATACAGAAATGGGAAGGAAGGGTCTTAATTTCATGATTTTGACCTGTTATAAGTAAAGAGGAAGGATATGGTTGCAATGCCCATAAAAATGAAGATATTGCAAAGTTATTAAATTACATTGTTTTTTTAAAAGCTGAATTCTTGCAATTCAGTTTCCAACATAATCTTAATGTAAAAGATTTACATCAAAATTGAAAGTAATTCACTGTAACAAGCAGCATCATTAACGTTGTGATTTTTGTCTTGGTTGTTGTAGCTTCAGACAAAACAAATTGATTATCAACAACTTGTCAGTTCTAATGCTGTTCTGACCTTGAGTCTAAGCTTACTCTGTAGATAAGCTAATAAAAGTACACAGTTGGGGTGCGTTTACATAATGAGATTTTTTAAAAACTGCATGTTTCACAATCTGAGGTGTAAAACTATAAGTAGAAATGAAGTGCCAGGGCTATGGCTGGAAATCTTAGTTGAACTTGCAGACTTGAATTCCTCAATTATGTTTGTGGTCCGTTTCAACAGTTCTGAACTTGTTTACCAGATACCTTGTGGCATACAGCTGCAAGTTGGAGAAAGGAATATTGCTGGTAGTCACTCCACTTCTTTGCTTTGCATTGCATCACACAGCAAGGAAACGCCACTGCTGAGTTTCCAGTGCTCATGTGATTTCTGCTGTTGCTGACATGTGTTATACACCAGTTTATGCAGCTGCATCAAAAATTGTTACATTTTAAAGTTGCTCAGGAAGTAGAATATATGGATAGTTATATTTAGAGTTTTATGCAAAGTGATTGTAAAGAAGCTTGTGCAAGCAAGTTTTATTGAATAACTGTTCTTCCTATGAATACGTTGAAATATATTTGGGGTGCCACTAGCAGTTTTGTAAAGGCATGCAATTTCCTGCGGAAGAATATTACATGCTTGCAAATATTTATTTGCATACACACAATGGTACAGTTGGTTCACCTACGGAAACTATATTTCAGGTGTTGAAATGAAAACAACAACCTGGCTAGTTTAGTGGATAAATAAATGCAATATATTTCCCACAGCTTACGGTAGCCACATTGGTATCAACGCAGTTTGTTTGTTAGGCACGGTACCAGTTTACTTAAGAAACTTTTGAAAATGATGAGGGAATCTTTGCCCTTTCCATTTGCCATTCTTGGTGCCCTAGTTTTGTAATTCACACTTCGTAATGATCTGAGAAGGAGAGATGGAGGTCTCGCCATCTTGTGTAGTGTTGGAGAGCTGAACAGGGCTGAAGTACACAGCGGTCTGGTTAATTTCACCTCTGGTTTAGGATTGAATGACAAGTGCAGATATTAACTGCTCTTAGCTATGGGGAGCTAAACCAGGGCTAAATTATACAGTGGTCATAAACCCATTTATTTTGGCATTTTATTGCAGGGGCTCTCGAGTCCACTGGGATGACTGATGGACAGTGACAAGTGCAGTAATCGTACTTCAGTGACGTACGAACAGCTGCTTGAACTGCCTGAAATAGTCATGTGCTTGAGCAAATGCTTTGGAATTGGCACCTATCTTAATGGTAAATGGTTAGTGGCGTTTGCCCACTATCCACGATAAATGCAATTTGGGGGTGGGTGGTGCTGTAGCTCATGTGGCATTCAGCCATGTAGAACACTTTTCTCTTGATAGTCTTTTTGTTTCTGTAACATTTGTGATTCCCCCACTTGATGTACCAGGTTTGATCATTTGTTTCTGCTGAGGTAATGGATCTAAGGTGGAACAAGGTCTCTGCAGTTAGCTTTATAGCCCCCTTGCAATGGGGAATGGGATGAATAGGAGTAGGAATGAAATACATTTGCACGGATCTTTGCTGATTGCTTTCTTGCTAAAATTGTTTGAATGAGGGTGTCAGGTAGGGCAGTATGAAACTTGACTGTGAAAACTGCTTTGATTCAATAACCTCCCAGTTCTTTAAGAGCAGAATGGTTATATTAGAGGGTTGTTGCTACCTGGATAATAAATGTTGGCCTAGCTAGCGAAGCCCACATGACTTGAATGAATTCAAAAAAAATTATCTCAACATGAGTTGCAACCTTGAAACTGATGAAAAGATTGTGGGTCCCCCTCCCCTCGCTTTTTTTGTATAGTATTTTATACATGAATAGGAACCTTTTGAGTCAGTAAAGGTGTAATGAGCGGTAATAATGCTGTTGCACCAAAGTTTTATTGTCAGGCTTGCAGTAGCCCCTAACTTGAATACTTCATTTGTGTAAAAGCAAAATACTGTGAATTCTGGAAATCTGAAATAAAAACAGGAAATTCTGGAAATACTCAGCAGGTCTTGTGGCATCTGTGGAGAGAGAAGCAGAGTTAGTGCTTCTGACCTGTGACCTTTCATCTCAGGAGTTCTGATGAAAGATCATAGACCTGAAATGCTAACTCTTGTTTCTCTTTCCACAGATGCCACCTGACCTGCTGATCATTTACAGCATTATCTGTTTTTATACTGCGTTTGTATGTTGTGGTTGTGGAGTGCTGGTGAATATATATATATATATATATATTTTTTGATTCTCAACATGGCAAACCTTTTTTTTAAAATGGAAGCTACTACGGTAATCTGTGGGCACATTTGGAGGGGTTGTATTATGCCAGCTTCCTGTTTGGTAAGATTCCTGGCAAAATTTCTGGCTGAACCTTTTGCTTGTTTTTAAAAAATACTTTGGTTCTGATTTGAAGCATGTTTTTTGTAAAAAGCACATTTGTGCAAATAAAAATATGCACGACTACAAAGTTCTTCTGTTTAGAGGCTGTAAAAACTTGTATTGGTCATCGAAGCCAAATTACATAAATGTGCTGTTTTTGAACATATTCTTTGAGCATCTGACATTCCAGCATTGAACTGACTTTTTCAGAGTTGATTTTAAACTGGGTAGCCTTTTACGTTATCTGCCATTGTTTCCAAATGAGATGTTGCTGTGGATTTGCTGGGCACTATTGTAACTTTTCTCATACTTGAAGTTTTTAAACTTGTGATTCCAGCTACATTGTCTGTTTATTAATTCTGTGGTCAAATAAAGAATTGACAAGCCAAGTATTGGTTTCATTGCTACTGAAATGTTGGGTATCGGTTAATATATTATGCTGCAAAATACTTGATGCATAGCCTGTTAGTATTTGCTGATTTCCCACATGGTGAATTTTGATTTTGCACATTATTAGTGGAATCACCCAGTATAAGCCAGGGGCTTCCCCATAAGGGAGAGAAAAGAAATAAGAAAAGCAACTTGGGGCACTCTTACGAACCAACTGACAGATGAATCAAACTTGGTATTAAAGGGCCCAGAAGCAGTCACTTCATTAGTGTTTTGAAAAGACCACAATAAAATTGAAGTCTTGCAGCCCCCTTTTTTGTATAATGATTTATAAATCTCAAAAGATCTCCATGTTCACCGTCTATCTTTATGTACATGTATGTTCTATATTACTGTAATATATAATTTATCTAACAGATAATCAGGGTTGAGGGACTTCAGTTATGTAGACAGTCTGGAGAAGCTGTGGTTGTTACCTTAGAACAGAGGTCCAAAAAATTTGAGGTTTTCACAATCATGAAGTGTTTTGAGAGAGCAAATATGGACAGCCGGCACATCCGTGATAGACCGAATGCTGTCTTTGTGTGCTGTATGATTCTGTGATTGTCAGTCTTTACTCTTTACACTGTATTTGTAACTCATCCGATTTGAAATCGAACAGAACTTTTTCAGGTGGCACTTGATAGTAGTTGAATTAATAATTGTAACACTGGGTAATTCAAGATTTTTCTCAAACAGTGGTGAAGTCTTGCCACAAACTGCTGTTGCAATGTCAAATCAAAAGCAGATATCTTAAATAGAAGAAATGTTAGATGACATCAAAGCTTTATCCTCATTGAAGCCTGACAAGTATCACAATGGAATCGTTAGTTTCAACACTAGCGTGCGAACAGTATTTCACATGGTAGGTGGCGGTCTAATTAATAACTTACAAATCTTTTTTTAAAATGGAAGCTACTACGATAAACTGTGGGCACATTTGGAGGGGTTGTATTATGCCAGCTTCCTGTTTGGTAAGATTCCTGGCAAAATTGCTGGCTGAACCTTTTACATTGTTTTTAAAAAATACTTTGGTTCTGATTTGAAGCATGTTTTTTGTAAAAAGCACATCTGTGCAAATAAAAATGTGCACTACCACAAAGTACAAAGCGTACTTGCATAAAATGTTCACCAGAGCACATCTCTACAACGGTCCTGTGAGTGTTGATGTAAACCAGATCAACCCAACTATTCTGAATGAAAGCGCTGGTACAAACAAAATTAGGCCAGTTAAAAATATTATTCTAGGATGGAAAATAGAGCATATTTATTTTTCTTATGATTTATTTCTTGTATTTGTAACACGAGTTATGGAGGATGTTCAATTTATCAGTAAATCAACACACGTGTGCCTGTATGCTACTGATGCGATAAATCTGGCAGACATTATCTCATTTCGAGGTACTGACGATGACTGTGATGCTTTTAATTCTTCAGCGTGCTATTACCACCATTTCTTCCCCTACCAAGAGCATGCTTCACTCTCATGTGAGTGCCAGAGTCCTTTCTGTAGGCATGATCAGCAACTTTAAAGACAAATCTAGAATTGTACTGTTATGCATTTTCTAAAGCATCATACACCTTCAGTACTTTATACTTCAAAAGCATCATGATAACCCTAACAACAGTGATTAGCAGAATAAGGGTTGAACAGCTTATTCCTGTTCCTTGTTCCTATATTGATTATGCTGCTAGTTTTCTAACTTAATTTTATATATTTCAATATTTGGGCTATTGAGGGCACAGGTATTTTTCATAGTCATGGAAGCAGCTTGTTGGCAACCTTCCAGAGTGGTTAACTCAAATATTACAAGTAACTTTAGAAAGCTGTTTTTAAAGTTTAAACTTGAGGGTGGCTACTAAGAATTCAGACAAGAATAAAGTATTTTTTTAAGATTGAGTTGTGCAAAATTTACTTGCTTTCTTGGGCCTTGATACCCAAGTGCCATATAACTTGCCTAATAGATTGCATCCCACTCCCTTACTTGGGTAGCATTTGTTGAGGTTGAGATCATTCTTGGTCAGACAGGATGAAATTGCTTGATGCACAGCCCTTGCAGGAGTTCAGGAAATCAGTGAAGTGACTGAAGCCATTGATTGTGTAAGCTTGGGGAGTGATGGATATTGAATTGTGTGTTTGTGTACCTGGCTATTTCCTATGTCCTAAATGCAACTGCTTGTAAAAAGGTCTTAGATTCTTTTATAGCCTTTCCTTTTTCTTTTGATTTGTTTGTCTTCTACCTCAATGAGCTCAGAGTCAACTTCATTAAAAGGCAGAGTTTATCAGCACTTAATGAGCGTAAAACTGTTCTGAGTTGTTTTGCATTTCAACGTGTGGAAATTTGCTCCCGTGTTTATGAAACTATCTTGAACTGTAGAAGGAGAGGCAAGCACTACGGACTATTTGAAAAAGTGGCTTAACGATGCAACGAAACACAGGTATAGTCTCTAATTTATCAGAATTTGGAAGTACACCCTAACTTCAAAGCTATGTTGAAGTTCCATCTATTCAGATCTTCAGATTCAGACATTTGCCAAGAGATTTTTGCCACGAGAGGGGCTATTACCTCATAAAAAATGAAGTATTTTACATGTTATGAGGGAGGGTTGTTCCCTATTTAGATTTTTGACGACTTATGGTATACTGTTTGTAGGCTGCTTATACTGTTTCTAAGTTAATGTCAAATGTATAATGTCAAACCTCTCATTTTGACAGCAGAGTAGATTAAATCTATTACATAGTCCCTATGTTGGTCTTTTATTGATTCTTACCAGTAGAAATGTATATCTACTGAAATACTGCAAAATGGCATAACAACAAAGTGCTGAAAATTGATTGCCATTCAGCTAGCATCTGTATGGTTGGGGGGGTGGGAAGACAAAGTATTAAATTTTGGGCTTATACAAAAGGAAAATACTATGGATGCTGTAAAATCTGAAATAAAAACACAAAATACTGGAAATACTCAGCAGGTCAGGCAGCATTGTGGAGAGAAACCTTGAAAGGTCATTGACCTGAAATATTAACTCTGTTTCTCTCCACAGGCTGCTTGACCTGTTTATTTCCAGCATTTTATGTTTTTATTTTATATTATTGAATTTTGGGTGTTTACTTTTCATCAGAACAGAAGGCTAGGAAATCTAAAACATTATAACTGTTGTTTTCTTTACAAAACAAGTGCAGGAGCATCTGTCATCTACCTCTGTTTTTAGAGAAAAGAAAAAGTGCTGGAAAAACTCAGCTGGTCTGGCAGCATCTGTGGGGAGAGAAACAAAGTTAACGCATCGAACGCAAAATGACTTCTTCTGAGCTCCTCTCCTGAAGTGCTTTGAGTTTTTCCAGCACTTTCTATTTTTATTTCAGATCTCCAGCATCCACAGTGTTTTGCTTTTTATTACTCATTCTTTTCCGTTCTTGTTTGTTATTACTCTACCTCTTTTTCTCCCCCCTCCTTGTCACTGAGTCAGGAAGAAAGAGGTTCAAGTCCACACTAGGGTTTGATAAAGTAAGAAGTTGACCAATAAAAATCTTTGGTGAATTGGTAAACCTGAAGATTTGATTTTTAAACAGAAAAACAGTCAGGCATTTATATTAAGCTTTTTGTTCAGCATTTTGCCACCATTGCAGTCATTTAGTCATTTGGTCATGTTCTTCAGTACAAAGGTTTCAGGGAAGTATTGTGCGGTTGAAAAATTAAGCTTCTTAGTATTTGCAATTTATAATATGGAAGTTCTCAATTTGCCCAAATTTGATTTGTTTTTCTGGGTTTTTTCGTGAAATCTAGGATTCAAATCATCTTGACTGTTTACTGGGAGTGAGTATAGTATATGTGTAATTAAGTACATCAGTGGATCTCTGTCCCAGTTGTCAGATAAATTGAAAATGCAGACAGTGGTACCCACAACCTTCATGTTTAAAAGATTACATTTGTAGATCAATTCAGGTGCAACATGAATATACACCATTATGCTATTTAACATAATTTTGAAAACTACTTTTACAATCAGGAAATAATTATTTCAAGTAGCAATCCTCAGTACTCTTGTAGAAGCTTATTTCCATTCTAATTGTTTTGGTAGGGGAGAGAATTTTTCTGCTGTATTCAAGCATGGATTTTAGTTTATACTTGAGCAACACTGTATGTTCATTTATATAGTTTAGAAGCTAGTTTCAAAGTTACACAGGAAATTAATTATTGAAGGGGTGGAATTGAAACCTTCATTTATATTTTATATTTATATTGTATATTTTATTCAAAGCCTCTTAAAGACAAATATCAATAGCATTCTTATCCTTCCAGAGAGTACTAGAAAAGTTTGCTAGTTAATGGTCTAGTTACGTTGGAGATCCCCTAATGTAGTGAGCCTATTACGCTTGCTGTCCTGTGAATGCTTTGTAAAATGCCCAGATAGGCTGCAGCACACTTGAACATCCCGTATTGAAAATGATGGTCTTGGCAGACTACCAGAAATGTTAACTTGTTAGTAATTGGCAGCCTGGATGTTCCTGCCATCATGAGATACAAAATTACTTGTTACAGTAAAATTAAGTTTTACTTTTTTATCCTACAGCAGATGGTGGTTGATGCCACACTCTTCTCTCATCTGAAAGTATTTGCATATGATATAAAATCTTGTAAATCTTTCTTTGCTTGCCAGTGGCATTCTATGAATTCTTGTGGAAGCCTTTATTTTTCAATCAAGTTTGTTCACCTTTCAGATGGCTTCATCAATGATTTGAAATTGATTTTAAGAGTAAATTATTATGTTGTATTCTGAGGATCAATAATTTTGGTAATACTTTAGATCACTGACTTTCAACATCCAAACTACATACAGGTAACATTCGGTAAATTTAGTAAATGAGTGATCAGGATTTTGTTTTTAAATTGAGAATCCTTGACATTATTGAAAGAGAAGGAAGTTTCTTTGATGTCTTGGCCAACATTGCCCCTCAGCCAGCCTGACCATCTGAATTGTTCATTTGTCAGCTTGTGTCTTTGTATTTTGCTGTTTTACCAAAAAATAATTGGCTGCTGGTTTGATTGCACTTCAGGATTCATTTTCTGGTTGTGAAACACTTTTGGGAATGACATAATGCTATATCAATGCAAGTTTATTCTGTGCATGCCCAATCAGGAAATGGTGATTAAATATCATCAAACCTGTGTATTTATTGATAATAGGAGAAAGATAAGGAGTTCCAGAGTTTTTGAGATGTGGAAAGAATAAGTAAGGCTGCAGCAAGTCTTGAAGCAAGATTTTAGCATGGTGAGGGGAAAAAGTACCATGTGAAAGTCTATTTATAGCTTAGGAGGGCCAAAGGAAAAAAACTTTACTAACGATGACTGATGTTGAAATGAACAGAAGTTAAGAGGCTGTAGGTAGGTGAAAGGTCGCCTCAAAAAATGACCAGCTTTTTTCTGTATCCTGTCTAACGGCAGGAAAGTTTAAGCCAAACCCGTTTGATTTCAAGACCAAGTTTTGGACAGACTTGGGCTTTGTGAAGAGGTGAGTTGTTAAATATTAGAAATTTCTGCCACATTTGGCCCATGCCCATCCAGGCCGATAAAGAGCAACCCAGCTCTTGGACTGGAGCTTCGTAGGTTGCAGTGAGTCAAGTGTATACCTAAGTACATTTTAAATACGATGGGGAGTTCTGCCTCTACCACCCTTTCAGGCAGGAAGCTCCAGATCCCCTCTGGGTGAAGAAATTTCTCAGCCCCTAAAATGCTGCTAAATACTTTTAAGGGTGGAGATGGTGGTTGGGAAATAACTTTTAGTGCTGAAGAGCAACTGAGCTACTTGTCAATTTTAGCAAGGAGGAGATTTGGGGCTTCCTTAATTGGGACAATAGAGAGGCCAAGAATAGGTAGTTGAAGATCTGATGGAGCTATCAAAAAATATGATAGTTATGGACTTGAGAGGAATGAATTTGTTAATGCAAATGTCTAAGCTTTTTATTTCTTTTGCAGGGCATGGAATACATCAAGATTTAATATTTTGATCACTAGATTACAAGAAAATTATGATTGGTTGCCCAATAGTTGACACAATCTCATGTTCCTCAGAAGGGTGGGAATTTACACAACATACGATTTAAACCTTGCTGCCCTTCATCATAATTCCAGCTCGGGTTGGTTGAGTTGCGATTGCCACTGATGAGATAGCATGAGGATGTTCAAAAGTACAAAACTTTAGTGCTTTGACCCTTTGCAGAAAACAAATATCTATGATGGTGGATACAAGCTAAACAAAAATTGATTTGAGCAAGCTTAGAAGAAATACCAGTTTTCTGCAATTGTGTTATTTCTGGAGGTTAGTCTGCCTATTTTGTAACTATTGGAGCACAATATTATGATTGAGCAGGTTTCTTCCCATGTTTTCAGTGGCACAACATGTGAGGTGATTGTCTAAATTGTTCTGGCTTCTTGAAATAGACTAACGGTTTCATTAATTCTGCGAATATAATTGCATTTCTTAGCCTGATATGTTTATAAAGTGGATGTTGTTGAATTCTATTTTAATAATTCAGCTTTTAAAAAGTGTAGGGCTAGTCTGATTAGTATGACAAGGAACCAAAAATCTAAAGTTCATTTCCTGAATTTACAATCTGTAGTGACAAACTAGTGTAGTTTCTTGCTGTCATATGGATGAATGTTTTGTCGATGGTGTGTTGTACTTGGATATGCACTTAGATTTGTCTTGCTTTTTTAATATTTGTAATTCATGTTGCACTATCTTATTATAGACACCAAATTTGGTTCTTGGGCTTTAATGAAATTTATTAAGCCCCTTAACACACAAGCACAGAACACTGCAGAAATAGTGCAGAATTTTGGTGATGTGGTGTAGCTTCCAATTTATATATGAAGCATTTAGGGAAGTAGTTCAGATGTATATGTTTTAAAAGGAAATATAAAGCAGGTGAATTTTTTAATGACATTTTTAATAGGGCTGTTGAAAATTTGGGAATGAGACTCTTAGTTCTAGGCTTGGGTATTTTGAGTTGTGCAAAAAAAATTAACTCATTTATTTGGTAAAGAAACAGTGTAAACCAAAATATATTAGCAGCAAAATATTGTGTGATGAAAAATTGACACCCTACATGTGCAAAATTAAATTTTCCCATAATGGTGAAAATTTACATTCATCTACAAGTTTAAAGGAATAAAAGTAGCAACATTTGAAAATTTCTGAAGTTACAGTTTCCGTTCAGTGAAAATATAAAGATTCAGTGCAGTAGCTTTTTTGTGTTTCACAGTAGCACTGAAAATTAACAATCGACCAAAATTTTATACCATTTAATTGTGTACCAACTAAGCTACAGAAATCCTAAATAGGCATCAATAAAACACAATTAGTGGCATATTCATACTAAATGAAATGCCTGCGCAAAGCAGTCTCTGTTCCTTCCTAAATGCACCCTGAATCCAGATTTGGGGCCTAACCCGACACTGAATAGGAGAGGGACTTTTTATGCTATTTTACATTGCTCAAAACAAATTTTTTTATGATACCAAGCTTATATTGTGAATGCACTCTAAATCTGCAACTTTGTTGTTTGGATTGGCCTGTTTAATTACAATGCACATTGCATTCTGTATTCTGCTGGCTGTTTTTTTCCAGAATATCATTGCATAAAAACTGGCTCTGATATCGTAATAAACGTTATTGGAATTTTAAGCTTTTCTTGAAGAAGCCAATAGTAGGCAAATTTACTGATTCCATGGTACAAGTTGTTAAGCTGGATACAAGTTCCATACTAATATATTTATTTGCTCAGTAGATTCTGGTATTTGTGCTTAATTTTTTCTTTTTTTTAATGTCTTTCCTTAAGACTGCATTCCTGCTGAAATACAAAACATCAATTTATTTTTGCTGACTCTTTTTAATAACTATATTATTGCTAGTTCAGTTCTACATTTATGTAAAATAGTATTCCAATATTTACATGTGTGTAAATAATGGGCAAACCACAAGTTTGGGGTTTCCATCTGTTTCTATACAGTATTGGTGATCGATACAGCATTATATTCCCTAGTGACTTTGCCTTTCTCTTGTTTATAGAGTACCTAAAATTGGCAGAATTTGTGGCTTCTGGATTCGAGAGAAATTCCTTTTATCCTTTCTGTCCTTTGTTTTTCAAATGGCTGGACTTTGTTACATTGATAAAGCACAGCTGGAATGTATTTATTTTGTTTAGTAGTTGATGCAAAACTGATGCGAACCAAATAAGTGGTGGTAGGATTTCTATGTCCCAGCCTTCATTTTTATTTAGGCCACATTATATGTTACATATATTGGGTAAAAGAGTTGAGGAGTGTTGACCCAAAACATAACTTTTTTAGGAAATGACTTATCAGACTTTGGAACTAGTTCATTCCAGGCTGCTGTTATGATTCTGGCTATTAAGCTCTATCACTGAAAGGCCACTGCAACTGAGTAGATTAATTATTTTCAACATTGAAGTTTATCTATTAGTTTTATATAGTTACTTTCCAGGTTCTCAAATCCCTATAATGGTGTCCTTTGCTTTGTCTAAATTTTTTGTCAAAAGGGGATGGAAGTTGATTGAAATATATGTGATTGAAAGCTGCTTTTCACTTTTCAGAATGACTACATTTCTACATATGTCCTAAATGGTTGCAAATGTAGTTGCATTTAAAAGAAACTTCTGTTAGGGATACAATGAGACTTGTGTAGTCAGTATTTCAAATCCAGGAGGGTGAATTGCGTGGTCTTACTGTACTATATATTTTCAGGCATAACACCAGAACAGAAATTTGGAGGTTTGACCTGCTAACTCTTGAGTTGTGGCATTAGCATGGCCTATTTTGTTTCACACACAACAATTTTTTGTCACTTGAGTCTGTTGTAAATTAAATTTCTCCCAGTGAATATACATTTGTAGGGCAATTATACCGGATCTTATTGCAGTTTGAGGAGTTTGTTCTGCAAAATAATTGGTGGCTGCCTGCATAAGATATTGCATTTCAAAGCAATTTATTGTACACTTTGAGACATTTTGAGAAACCTGATGCACTGTTTTAGCAATGCAAATCTGTTCTTATTCCATTTGAAAACTGGGCCTATAATAGTGCTCCTTCATGGGTCTTGCATGGTTTTTTTTTTAAACCATAATTTTAATGGGGCAAGATCATTGAAATAGATGCACCAGACTTCTCCAACCCTCATATGTTTTCTACCTGATAAAAATTTCTCAGCTTTTAGTCTGGTTGCTTAAAAAAATAACTTTGACACTCTTATTTGAAATGTCAAAACAGTTTTGTCTGAAATCTTGTCAAACTAGTTTTGTCTGAAATCTTGTCAAACTAGTTTTGTAAAAGGTAGTGGCAGTTTCTTTGAAATACAGTTATTAAATTACTGAACTTAATACTATATCAATAAAATACTCCAGACACAAGAGTGTCCAAGTTTTTGGATTATTTAGCAATTTATCATAGGACCTTGGTTCTGAGTATAAAGTTTGAACTGGAATTTTCATTAGTTCATTTGCACCTCAAGTTTGCTGACATGAATAGAGCCTAGAGCTATATTTAGGATTTATCCATTAATATAGTAACACCCCTTTCCAAATCAACAGCTCCACAAAATTCAATCAATACAAGTCAAGAAAGAATGAAAGCAGTGCAGAAAGAGTCTGAGTTGCTATAGCTCAAGAATCGAAATAAGACCGCATGTTTTTTTTTAAAAATACTATAAACCCAAGTAAAGCCTTTTATTTGGTTCTATACATAGTCAAGTGAATTAGTCAACATATAGAGGTAATTTATAACCATCAAAACATAGTGAAGATGAAAATTTTAAACTCTCCTCACTTAAACCGCCAACTACAGTTTCTGAATTTTACAAATTAAAACCATAAGATGTAGGAGCAGAAGTAGGCCATTCGGCCTATCGAGTCTGCTCCGCCATTCAATGAGATCATGGCTGATCTGATAATCCTCAATTCCACTTTCCTGCCTTTTCCCCTGTAACCCCTGATTCCATTACTGATTAATAATCTATCTCAGCCTTGAATATAACGACCCAGCCTCTACAGCCCTCTGCGGTAAAGAATTCCACAGATTGACTAGTCTCTGAAAGAAGAAATTCTTCCTCATCTCTATTTTAAATTGGTGCCCCCTTACTCCGAGATTATACCCTCTGGTCCTAGACTCCCCCACAAAGGGAAACAACCTCTCAGCATTTAGCCTGTCAAGCCCCCTAAGAATCTTATGTTTCAATAAGGTCGCCTCTCATTCTCCTAAATTCCAATGAGTACAGGCTCAACCTCTCCTCATAAGAAAATCCCTCCATACCCGGGATCAACCCTAGTGAACCTTCTCTGGACTGCCTCCAATGCCAGTATATCTTTCCTTAGATAAGGGGACCAAAATTGTTCACAGTATTCCAGGTGCGGTCTAACTAGTGCCTTGTATAGTTTTAGCAAGACTTCCCTATTTTTATACTCCATTCCCTATGAAATAAAGGCCGACATTCCATTTGCCTTCCCTGTTACCTGTAGAACCTGTATGTTAGCTTTTTGGGATTCACGCACAAGGACTCCCAAATTCCTCTTGTGCTGCAGCCTTCTGCAGTCTTTCTCCATTTAAATAATATTCAGCTCCTCTATTCTTCCTGCCAAAGTGCATAACCTCACATTTTCCCACATTATATTCTCGTTTAACCTGTCTATATCCCGCTGTAGACTCCTCATGTCATCCTCACCAATTGCCTTCCCACCTATATTTGTGTCATCCGCAAATTTGGCGATAGTACATTCACTTCCCTCCTCTAAGTCATTAATATATATTGTAAATAATTGAGGCCCAGCACTGATCCCTGTGGCACTCCACTAGTTACAGGTTGCCATCCTGAAAATGCTCCCCTTATCCCAACTCTGCCTTCTGTTAGTTAGCCAGTCCTCTATCCATGCTAATATACTGCCCCCAACACCATGGGCTCTTAAGTAGCCTTATGTGCGATTCCATGTCAAACGCCTTTCGGAAATCCAAATATATTGCGTCCACTGGTTCCCCTTTATCTACCCTGCTTGTTAACTCCTCAAAGAATTCTAATAAATTTGCTAGGCATGATTTCCCCTTTATGAAGCCATGCTGACTGCTTGATTAGATTATGTATTTCTAAATGCTCTGCTATTACATCCTTTATAACAGACTCCAACATTTTCCCAATGACAGATGTTAAGCTAAGTGGCCTATAGTTACCTGTTTTTTGTCTCCCTCCCTTTTTGAATAAAGCTATCACATTGGCTGTTCTCCAATCCTGTGGGACTTTTCCAGAATCTAAGGATTCTTGGAAGATTACTACCAGTGCATCCACTTTCTCTGTAGCTACTTCCTTTAATATCCTAGGATGCAACCATCAGGTCCAGGGAACTTATCGGCCTTTAACCCCATTAGTTTCCCTAGTATTTTTTCTCAAGTGATTGTAATTATTCCCCCCCCGCCCCCCCTTTTGCCCCTTAATTATTTAGTGTTTTTGGAATGCTGTTAGTATCTTCTACTGTGAAGCAAAGTATTTATTCAACTACTCATCCATTTCCTAGTTCCCCATTATTATTTTCCTGGCCTCATTCTCTAAGGGGCCTATTTTCACTTTGACCTCACTCTTCCTTTTTATGTATTTAAAGAATCTCTTGCTGTCTGTTTTTATATTACTTGCTAGTTTACCATCAAAGTTTATTTTCTACCCCTTTATTATTTTTTTGGTCATCTTTTGTTGGTTTTTGAAATTTTCCCAATCCTCTGGCTTACCACAAATCTTTGCCACATTGTATGCTTTTTCTTTCAATTTGACACTGTCCTTAACTTCCTTGGTTAATCATAGTTGGGTTATCCCCTCCCTTGAATCCTTCTTCCTCACTGGGATATATCTTTGTTGAGAGCATGGTATTTTCTTAAATGTCTGCCATTGTTCATCAACCATCTTTTCTGCTAAACTGCTTTCCCAGTCCACTCCAATCAACTCTGCCTTCATTCCACTGTAATTACCCTTATTTAAGTTTAATACAGTTGTTTCCGACCCATGTTTCTCACACTCAAACTGAATGCTAAATTCTACCATGTTATGGTCACTGTTTCCTAGGGGATCCTTTACTCTGAGATCATTTATTAAACCTGCCTCATTACACATTACCAGATCCAAAATAGCCTGATCCCTGGTTGGATTCACAACATTTTGTTCTAAGAAACTATCCTGAATACACTCTGAATTATTGCTCGTGTCTACCTCTGCCAATTTGATTTTCCCAATTTACATGAAGATTAAAGTCACCCATGATTAATGCACTGCCTTTTTTACATGCCCTCATTATCTCCTGATTTATTCTCTGTCCCACAGCATAGCTACTGTCAGGGGGCCTATAGACTACCCCTAACAGTGTCGTCTTCCCCTTGTTATTTCTTACCTCCACTTATATGGATTCTACATCTTCCAATCCAAGATCCTTTCTTGCTATCATACTTATTCAGTCTTGTACAAACAAAGCTACCCCACCACTCTTTAAGGAATTAAATTGGGAAAAAGAATTTAAATCCATCAATCTATTTTTCATTAAACTTACATGCACTTGCATCTAAAGTTCATTTACCCATAGAATAACTTTTGTAGGCAATTATATGTATAAAAAAATTTGCATGTGCTTTTAAGGTGCTGCCACAAAATACCCTGAACCATTGACTTCACACCTCTGGAACTGAGGCCGGCAATCCATATCATGATGTGCGCTTGAGTCTAAACACAGCTTGAATGATTATAAATGTGAAAGTAGACAGTTAAAAAAAAAGTACTAGGTCAGCATGTTGAACCATGTAAGATTTTTTTAAGCAGTTTTATTTGCCACCAATTATGATTGTAGCCTTTTAGAGAAGTTATATTTTTGTAGTTTGTCATTTGTTGGGATCAACCATTGCCAGTCAGTGGAGTCCTTGACTTGTCTAAGACTAATATGTACTGCAACCCCGTGCACTTGAACTAAATAGACATGAAGGCAAAAAAAATGCGAATATAATATTGTAAAGCTTAATTTGGTACACAGCGTAGCTAACAGTGTTGCTCTGCTGCCATTTAATTCTGATGTTTTGCGATAGGATATCTTGCATTTGAATTTTTCAGTTGAGATTTTTCAGGTAAATGCTTTTCTTTTCCTTTCATGAATATAAGAAATCGTCCATAAGACATTGAGAGTTTGGATGTACAAGTTATTCAGTTACGTGCATCACAAACATTTATAAATTTACAAATACTTCATATTCAATTGTCTTAGAAGAACTAATCATTTTGAAGAATTTGTATGCATACTTTAAAGGAAAGTTTGCCTCAGACTCTCAGCCTACCAAAAGTACAGATTTCTGTTGATAATTGTTGACTTCTCAATGTCTTGATAACGAACCTATCATTTCCTGTAAATTATGGGTGGAGCTCACTTATCTGTAATGACACATCATATGCCTGTACTTCATCTTGTAAAACCATTTTCTAGTTGGACAGTAGTGACTAGTTTATTGTGGGAAACTGGTAACTTGGCACAATTGTATTCCAATTCCATCAAAGGTTAGCGTCTATATTTGTATTCTCATGCAGTCGTATTAAGTTTGACACTAAATGAAATGTGTAAAATTTTAGATTTTGGGAGGAATTTCAGGAGAATAGGAATTTTGGGAGAAATCACAACACTATGACAATCATTCAAAGACAGGTAAGTAATGAGAACATCAAATAATTAAGAATGAAGAAGGCCACTTTCATTCAGACCCTCAAGTACCCTTATTGTAGCATCCAGATATTGTTTAAATGGTTCCAGGATTTTTACCTCCGCTATTCTGGAAATTCATTGTATGTGGTGGTCACTGTGTTGAAAAGAAAATGTCGTGATTATCAATTCTAAGTTTATATTTTACTATTTTGAACCTGTGACATTTGACCATTTCACAGTTTAAAATAACGTTTCAAACTTATCTATTAACTTAATGTTGGCCTGAGGCTATCTGCAAAATCAGAATGGAAATAAATCCTTGCTGTTTATAGTCAGATGTTGAAAGTGACTTTTTTTCCTTAAGTTTTGAAATTTGAAAAGGACCATGTCTACCTGTCTGAAATATCATTATCTATGTGAAATGTTTTAACTAAACTGTTGATAGAATGCATAAGAGTTGAGTTTTAACAGGGCTTAAAATGTGTATTAAGGCCTTGGCCATGTTTGCTTCCACATGTAAGCAAAGTCAATAATGTTTGCCAATAGAAATGTTTATTGGATTAGGCAATAATTCTTTTTCTGTTAACCATGCATTTGAATTGTTTAAACTATTCCATGGTAATTTGTGAGTATCCCCTCCTGAAGTGAAGAGCTACATTTCATCATTTGTTGGTATAGAACTTGAGTATTGCTGAAAAAAGAGACATGCTGTCGAAGCTTTTTGCCTTGCACTCATCAGGACAGACACAAGAATACCACTTGTAAAGGGAACAACAATTTATACTGCATGAGAAGAGAGGGCTAATTGGCTGGCAAGTGGACTCTGATAGAAGCGATTCCATGGAAAATGCACCAGGGAACAGTTGATTGCCAAGCTTTTGTTTAAATTCAAACCAGGCAGGTTGACTCTGGTAAAGGCATTGCCATGGGGAATGAAGCAGGGGGTGGCTGTCACCCAAGCTTTTGTTTATTTGAAAAAGGTGTAATGCGTGGACATGCGCCTTCTGTCTGCAAAGGACAGGGCCCTGTGAATATATATATATATATATATATATATAGCTTCTAGCACACATAAGTGAGCCACGCTGCAAGCCCGACTGATAATCTTAAATTGGTTGTCAGTGTAATTCTTAGTATAATCAGGATTGTTCAGCCAGTGTTGTCCAATCTTGTATGTAGGGCTGCCCAAGACACACAAAAGTGATGTCCCTATCTTATCCATGACGCTTGTGCACAACATGAATTGGCCAAATGGTTGGGCGAGTTGCTACCAACCCGTTTGGAGCAAGTTTCCACATACATGGTGAAGGATTCCTTCACATTTGCGACAGCCAGACTGGAATTGCATATTGATAGCAATGCTGTGTCCATGTGCTCATTCAACATTGCTACCCTATTTACCAAAGTACTGCTCAGGGAAGCCATAGACATCTGCACCGTGTCACTAAATCATGCAGATTTAGATACACTGTCATTGTATGAATCCGTATTGATTGAACTTATGAGCTCAGCAGTTGAGTTCAGTTTTAATGACAGCATGTGTGCCCAAATAGATGATTTTGCCAAGGGAATCCCCCCTAGACCCAGCTGCCGCCAACATCTTTGTCAGTTTCCACGAGAAATGTGTTTTTGATGGAATGATACCCAACCTACCCCTTGCATATTTCTGAAATGTAGATGATACGTTTGCAGTTGCGAATTCAAAGATAGCGCAAAAGAATTTCCTTAGACACCTTAATGGGCTCCATTCTGCATTCAAATTCACTTTTGAAATGGAGCAGCCAAATGAGCTCCCTTTTCTTGCCATGCTAGTTGAAAAACCTGCCTGGATTCTCTACCACTGTCTCCTGCAAGCCTACCTTCACTGGTCAATTATACACACTGGGATTCCTACAGAACCACGTGCCAAAAGATTGGCCTTAGTTGCAACCGTGTAAATAGGGACTAAGCCATTTGCTCACCGTGCATGCTTGATGCTGAAATCGGGTGCATCAAAGCCATCCTGTAGAGTAATGGCTACCCTGAGCAGATCATTGCTCGTTGTATTGTGCAAACTCATGGGCCTAAGGCTGCCACTTTCAGTGCTGAAAAGTGCCCAGTCTGCCTCAGATTACCCTGGAAGTATGAGGTGTCTCAAAAATTTGAACCACAGATGAAGCTAGCCTTTTCATGCTCCTACTATGCAGTAGCAACGCGAGTGGTATTCTCCACAAACAGGATGCTGCCGTCAAGCCAAAAAGATGTTCTGCCTACCGCACAAATGAGTATTATGATATATGAATTTCAGTGCCATTGTGATGCTGGGTACGTAGGCCAAATGTCCCAACGACTGGCAGATCGCATCAATATCATATCCCTTCTGCAAGAGATGAAGTACTGACTGTGCCCAACCAGTCTGTGCTTGCAAAATTCAAAACACAGTGTCGAATATTAGATGTGATTCCACAATTGGGCAACATTTGCTAAACAATCCTGGTTGTGCAAAGAATTACACTGACGACCAAATTAAGCACCGTGGCTTACTTAAACGTGCTAGAAGCTACTTATATTTACACACAGGGTCCTGTCCTTTGCAGGCAGAAGGAGCATGTCCACGCATTGTGCCTTTATCAACTAAACAAAAGCCTGGGGGACAGGCATTCCCTGGTTAATTCCCCATGGCAATGCCTTTACCAGAATCGACCTTCCTGATTTGAATTTAAACAAAAGCTTGGCAGTTAACTGTTCCTGGTGCATTGTCCATGACGATGCCGCTACCAATCAGAGTTCACTTGTCAACTCATCAGCACTCTCTTCATGCAACATAAATTGTTATTCCCTTTACAATGGTATTCTTGCGTCGGTCCTGGTGAGTGCAAGACGAAAAGCTTCGACAGCATGCCTCCTTTTTTTCAGCTATACTCGAGCAACGTTCTTCAAACTCACTGATTAGAAATTAACACAAAGTTGTGCCTGAATGAAACTATTCAGCATAGCTTGTACAGTCAAAAGGAAGAGCTTGTATTTATATAGCGTCTTTCACAATTTCATGATGCTCCATAGGTAATAATGTACTTTTGAAGTGTGGTTATTTAATATGTAGGAAACATAGTCAAATTAAGCATAGTAAGGTCCCACAAACGACGAGAGAATGACCAGATCATTTGTTTCAGATTAGTTGAAGGCTAAATGCTGACCTGGACATCGTGAGAACTTCCCTGCTTTTGTTCAAAGAGTGCCGCAGAATCTTTTACTGACAGGGACGACTGGGCCTAATATTTCTCCGAAATTGCTGCACAGGAGTGCCAACCTTGATTTATGTGCCCAAGCCTCTAGAGTAGGGCTTGAATGCACAACCTCTGACTCAGTTGATGAGAATTTTTAGGTTATTTTGTGATTATAAATAAAAAGTACTTATTGCAAGCGCCCATTTTAAAAAAAATCTATGATTAATGCTTCAACTCTGGTTGGATAGCCAACTACCATAAAATAAAAATATGCTTTAATACTGCTACAGCCATAAGTTTCCAGGATAAAATTGACATGGTTATTTGAGGTTTATTTTAGTAGGAAAGCAAGTAAATTTGTACCTATAAATATTTTTTTAGCTTTAACTAGTGTGACCACTGCAAAATGAATTTGTTCTGAATTTGAGTTTGAAACCATTACACTTAGGAAGGCAGCTGCTCCCTGGTTAGCCTGATTCCAGGCTAGATTCCCCACATGCTTAACCCCAGCATATACTCAATAAAGAATTTTGCATCAGGCCAAAAATTTAATGCCTGTGACTAAATCAAAAGAATGCAAGTACTCATGAATCAATGGTCTTCCATGTCATAGACGCTGCATCTTCAGTGAACCAATTTGAGTTCTAGATGTAACTATGTAAAACAGGGATGACACTTCTGAAATAAGAGAGTTAACTAATTTCAGTGTATCCTAGGTTTTGATGAAGGCCTTAAAGTAGAATGATTGCATTGTGAAACTTGCTATTGTGGGCTGAAATGATGTGCTGTACCATTCGTCAATGCAAAGCAGGAATATTCAAATAGTAATTTTTTGAATGAGGTTTGACATTTAAAAACTGCTGTTAGTTTTAAAAGAAATGTCATATGTAGCTAAGTACAGAGGGAAGTTGTAGCTTTGATTCATGAATTTCAGAATTTTTCACGGCCTAACTAAGATGTTGGACAGAATTGGTCAGTTTTATACTCATTAGTGAATACTGTCTCATCATTTCTGCAGCTTTGCAAGGCACTTTAGCAATAATGCTGGAAAGTTTAACACAAAGCTAGGAAGTTGTTATAGTTCCCCCTTAAAGACCGAACTTGCATTTATATAGTGATTTTCAAAACATTGGGCCATTCCAAATGCTTTCTAACTACTGCTTTTGGAGTGTCGTCACTGTTGTGATATAGGGGAAAAGGGCAACCAATTTATGCGCAGTCTTATGATCCCCATGGAGACTGATAACTTTAGAAAAGAGATATGAATTTCCTGGTGACTGATGCAAAGAATCTCACAACCAAGATTTCATGTTTTAAGACTTCTACTGTAACAAACAAACTAAAATCAACATTAACAAAATATTGCTTAGTAGGTAACTAATACACTAAACTACAGAAAAGGTATTCCCCCATTAAACTCTTAACCAAACCAAAAACCTCTCATCACATTTATACATTACACCACACTCTGAGTAGAAATGTAATCTTGTGTATAAAGTCCCAAACTGCTTCCAGCTTTAGCAGGATCTCGTCTCCCTGCCCCAGCAGATTTAATAATCTAGTGTCCTTTTAAACAAAGCTTATGAGTATAATCAAATGAACCTAGAGTAGCAAGGCACCCTCTGGCAACTCCTTGATCTTTAAATCTCCATAAGCTTCACCTCTTCGAACTGGAAACCTGTCCCACCAGCACTCTGCTTGGCGGTTAACCAAAAAACAGTTCTGATGCCGAGTGTCTGTGGGTCTGTACGCTGCAAGACCAGCAACCAGTGTGCATCTTTCTTTGAATAAGTTTTGACCTGGCCCCCTGTGCACATGGTAACCTGGTCATATGGGCCTGTCTCTGGGCAGACTACGTAGGAGGTCACATCCCCCTCTCCAAATGACACTATCTTGAATTAAAGAAGACAGTTTAAAACATAACCATCATATAAAGTCCAGTGGCCATAACAGCAGTAATGTGATAATGACCAGATAACCTGTTTGTGATGTTCTTCAAAACAGTGCCATTGGATCTTTTAAGTCCACCTGAGAGGTCAGACAGATCATCAGTTTAATGGTACGTATGACAGTGCAGCTCTCCCTCAGTGCTACACTGGTATATCAGTGTAGATTTTGTGCTCAAGTCCCTGGAATGAGAATTGAGCCCACAAGTTACTGACTCAGAGGCTTCAGGATGAGTTTACAAGTTATAGTATCATTAGATGAACATTTTATAGGATAGTGAATTAAAACATTGCTTTCTTTTCAACAGGAAACAACGCATCTGTGTGATGGTAATCTAACCATTGAGTGCATCTTCCTTCCTCCCTCCCTATTCTCCACTTCCCTGAAATGGTCTGACTTCTTTTTAGTGAAGTCTTATGCCCCAATTGCATATTGGTGAGGTTTATGAAAGCAATTTAGATAATGCGTGTGTACAGATCCAGCTGCTGGTCTGACTTTAGTTTGTATTTTTTAAATGTTAAGTGTTGCAGACTCTTCAGTGTATGTAGTAGGTTAATCTTTTTAAAATAAATTCAGTGCATGTACTATCATTAATTAAAACCACAGTCGAGAGAGCTTAACAGGATGAGGCAAAGGCAAATGACAAATTACACTCCCTGATAAATGCCTTGGTGTTAGGCATAGTACTTTTAAGCTTTACCATAGTGGGATAGAATAACCAAATGTACCTAAAATGTTTTAAAACAAAACACTTTTCTGCAGACTGTTCATTATAGAGGTTGTTTAACTACCATATTTATTGTACAGTTGTCTTTCTGTTTCAAAGTGGGGAAAAGAACAAATTCTGGAATGAAAATAAGTGGAATTCTAATGTGTGTTTTTTCTGTACATCTTTATAAGATGGGCTTAACTGAGTGCCACACATGCCAGAATAAGGTTTAGAAATGAGTGATATATGCTCTATTCAGTTACATCATTCAGTGCAATTCTGGTTAATTATTCGCCCCCTATATACTGTCAGAAGACTCTTGTATGCAAAATCCAAGATAATCGACAGTTTCGTTCTAAAAGTACTAATTTTTTTCATTATTATCCTATTCAAACATAGTACATCAAAATGAAAGTTGTATTGTAAATTTTTGAATGCTGCCTTGAAAACTAGTTTATTGGAGTACCAATCTCAGCAGCATTTCCTGGTACAAATACTGTAACTATATGTTTGGATCGTAGGAGTAAATTGGAAGAGATTAAATTAACACACAGCAATGGCTCCAAATAACTATGAAAAAACATTGTCCAGTAATAAGCCCTATTTTACTTGTATTAGAAGCAAAAAGCACACTATTGCAGATGCTGGAAATCTGAAATAAAAACAACTGCTGGAAGCGCTCAGCAGGTCAAGCAGCATTTGTGGACAGAGGAAGGTACGGTTAATATTTCATATCAGTGGTCTTTTGTCCGAACCCAAATTCTGACGAACGGCCATCAACTTAAAATGTTAGCCATACGTCAGTAGAGAGCAGTTGCATTTTCTGATATGCTTCAACTTTTCAATTAAGTCTTAATGATCAATGTGGCAATAAAGCCCTGTGTTGAATTTTCAATGTGTTTTGTGTTGTTAGGTTAACATCTATGGTTATTAAAGTGAAAAAAACCATTAGTTCAGTAGACAAGTTGTCTGGAAAGGTCTCCACAAGGTGCAAGTTTTTATAGTCCACATAGTGGGCAATTGAGATATCATTTAAAAAATCACCCAGAGGCCATTACAGTGAATCTCAAACATGTTTTCCATTGTCAACCTTTGCCCCGCTGAGATCCGTGAGGATATGGCTGTGTGTGTAAAACCAAGCAAGTATCTAATTTACCAACCTAAACACAATTGGCGGTTGGTTTTGATGACTGATATCATTTTTCTTTGTGTCCTGAAGATTGCAGATTTTTGTCTCAAACATTAATTTTCACTAATTTTGTGTATCTGTTTTATTTTTATATATAACTACATATAGCTCTTTTGTTTAAAAATGTTTCACTTTCAGCCATTTGCTCGTATTTTATGATCGTTTAACATTTGTTAAGCAAAGCATTTTGAATCTGCTGTAAAGATTGATGTGGGTAAATTATTCTTAAATGGGTATGCTTAAACTATGACAATTTCACTTTTTTTGTCTGTAAGCATGATGCAGCAACTTGCAATAATATAGGACCTTTAATGTGGTAAAACATTTCAAGCAGGAGTGCAAGATTGTATGCATAAACTTTAATTGTTCAGATCTTCATTTGGAGAAGAATGATGCATAATTTGAACACTTAAGCTGTTTCATATTTATAATGCTTCTGAACACTTGAACAATTAGTATCAAAATAATTAACACTAACTGTATCGCTTGCTTTCCTCTTCAAGTTTAAAGACACATCTGGTAGTGTACTAACTGGCATTTTTCCCTTTATTTTTCTAGGGAGAATCTGTGAAATATTTTCTGGACAATTTGGAAAGATTAGGGGATCCGGTGAGTAATTTATCATTTAATGTAGAGTTTATTCCACAGTTTTAAAGATGCAATTTTGCTGGGGTAACTTTGGACTTTGCTGAATAAAACCTGCATCATCTTGTTTTTCAAATTGTGAATAACAGTAAAAACTCATTATACATTTAATTACAGAGAATGAAGGTTTACAGTACGGGATTAACAATTTGAATCTTAAAGGTTGCAAATAGAGATGTAGGAAAATAGAATTGATGTTTTTGCATCCAGTTAAACCCTTAGGTAAATAAGGAAGCATTTTTCCAAGTTACTAATTTTTGGGGAGGACTTTGTTTTCTGCTTAGATTCTTTTTGTATTAAAGTCAGTCAGTGTTAGGTACCTCTGTAATGCTGACATGATTGGGATTACGGCATTTATTGCTGTCAACCAGTCTGGTGACAATAGAGTGCCTATTTCTTGGGGTACGTAACATTTTAAATGAATAGTAAAGTGAAGTTCATGTGTTCCTTTTGATCCATGAACAGTAATGTTGCCTGGTGTTTTCAAGATATTTTGTTCCATTTTTCCCAGTTTGGATTCCCCCATGCCATGCATCATTTTTTGCTTTGAGGGCAGCATGCCATTAGTTCACAGGTCTCTAGCTGTGCTATTTGCTAGTTTTTTTTTTTGTTTTGTTTTTTATACGGTGAACTTATACAGGGAGGGAAGTTTAAGTCCAATCTATAGGGCAAGTAAACAATCTGGAACTTTTTCTTGTGCTCTCATGTTATGTCTCTTTTTTTTTCCTCCTTTGCACTCAATGTCACCTGGAACTGCATTGCTAAGGGAAGAAACTCATATATGTAACTGTGGTATGAGTTTGCTTGTATTGTAGTATGTATGTTGCAGCTCCAGTTTACTATACTATTATAAATGTAAGTACAATCCACTAACGTATATTAAGAAACAAGACAATTGTACTTTCAACCATCCTGCTAAGAAATGTACTATGGTTTTACAGTTCTAGTAGCTCATTAAATATGGCACGATGGTACTCTGAAGCATTTTTTTAGACTCAAATTTTCTAACCTGATTTTGACAAGTTTATATAGTATTTGATTTATTTTTCAACATATATTCTAACTGCTAAAAGATACATTTCCTGACAGCTGCCCTGAATTTATCTCTCAGATTTCCACGAAGAAAGTTAGAGTCAAAACTTTGTAATCTTTTCAGCGAACTGGACTTTTCTGATTTGATGAAATAGATGACTTGTATCTATCAGCAAACTCAACTCTCAAGCTTTCTCACTCATGTTCTCATGTGTGTACACTTTTGCACATTCTGACCATATGTGTTAAAAATCAGTACAAATTCCAATTTCCCCAACTGCTGGAATAAGTATAGAATCTTACTGTACGTAGACAATATAACCCTCTCTACTTGACTGACGCTGCTCCCCAGGCAGGAGCTCTTGGTTTAAAGGTTTCATCCAAAAAGCAGCACTACTGACAGTGCAGCAGTCCCAATCAGTACCATATAGAATTGTCACCCTATGTCAAGACTATGGATTGGGTCTTGAATGAACAATCTTTTGATGCAAAGACAAGAATATTACCATCAAGCTAAGATTGACAGCTAAAGAAATTACTGGAGCCAATTATTAATGGTGATTAGTGATCAGCCTTTTGTCAAGACATAAAGGCTCGCTATTTAAACAAAATTAATCTTTAAGAGGTGGAACAAATTTTCAACAATAACCAATTTTTAAGTTAAGATTTCTGGTTGTGAGATCCCAAGCAACACTTAAAACAGTTTTTAATTGAACTCCCAGGCACTTCCTTGTATTGGATACTGGCTTGCACTTTAAACAAAAAGCCTGATCATTTTGATCGTACTGAAAATCCCTTAAGAAATTGTTCAAAACATGTCTTTTAGATGTTTATTTGAATATAACAATGTATAAATAAATATTTTCTGATTGTACAAAAATATTTATTTTATCTGTAATTTGCAAATAGTGATCAGAGCTCATTTCAAAGGATAGACTTGAGGCTCCTGAAGCTGTCGTCTTAAATTCTGCGTTGTATTTCAAATAAATGTTAGCTTGGCCTACCTAATAGAGCTCCCATCACATTTGTGCTGCGCACTGACCTGATATTAAAAACTGAAATGTATCCACATTAAATCAAAATGAATTATTTTATCTCAAACTCAGCAAAATCAGAATAATGTTAGAGAAAATTGTAAAATTCAAATGTGTATTAAAAAAAAACGGGACGCACAAAAAATAATCGGACCTATCTTTCGGAACAGGACTTCTCCATGGCAGATGAAATCATATAGCCCACTACCCTCCCAACTTGTTTGCACCCTTTTGCTTTTCCACCTCCACTTTCAGTTCTTCACCTCCGTTTTCAGTTTTCCACTTGCTTGAGTGCCAAACTGCATCAGCAGCAAGCGATATTCAGAGCTAAGTGATTCCACAGCCAACAGATCAGATCTAAGCTTTGCAGTCCTGCCTCATCCAGTCGTGAATGGTGGTGGACTATTAAACAATTCACTGGAGGAGGAGGAGGGTCCACAAATATCTCCATCCTCCATGATGGGGGAGCCCAGCACATCAATGCAAAAGATAAAGCTGAAGCATTTGCATCAATCTTCAGCCAGAAGTGCCAAGCGGTTGATCCATCTTGGCCTCCTCCAGAGGCCCCCAGCATCACAGATGTCAGTCTTCAGCCAATTTGATTCACTCTCTGATATCAGGAAATGGCTGAAGGCACTGGATACTGCAAAGGTTATGGGCCCTGACAATATTCCAGCAATAGCACTGAAGACGTGCTGCAGAACTTGCCGTGCCCCTAGCCAAGCTGTTTCAGTACAGCAAAACACTGGCATCTACCTGGCAATGTGGAAAATTGCCCAGGTATGTCCTGTACACAAAAAGCAGGACAAATCCAACCTGCCAGTTACGGCCCCATCAGTCTATTCTCAATTATCAGTAAAGTGATGAAAGGGGTCATTAACAGTGCTATCAAGTGGCATTTGCTTAACCTGCTCACTGATGCTCAGTTTGGATTCTGTCAGGGCCACTCAGCTCCTGACCTCAATACAGCCTTGGTTCAAACATGAACACAAGAGCTGAACTCCAGAGATGAGGTGAGAGTGACTGTCCTGGACGTCAAAGCATTTGACTGAGTCTGGCATCAAGGAGCCCTAGCCAAACTGGAGTCAATGGGAATCGGTGTAAAACTCTCTGCTGGTTGGAGTCATACCTAGCACAAAGGAAGATGATTGTGGTTGTTGAAGGCCAATCACCTCAGTTCCAGGACGTCACTGCAGGAGTTCCTCAGGGTAGTGTCCTTGGCCCAACCATCTTCAGCTGCTTCATCAATTACCTTCCTTCCATCACAAGGTCTGATGTGGGAATGTTTGCTGATGATTGCACAATGTTCAGCACCATTCGTGACTCCTCAGGTACTGAAGCAGTCCACGTCCAAGTGCAGCAAGACCTGGACAATATCCAGGCTTGGGCTGACAAGTTGGAAGTAACATTTACACCACAGAAGTGCCAGGCAATGACCATCTCCAACAAGAGAGAATCTAACCATCACCCCTTGACATTCAATGGCATTACCATTGCTGAAGCCCAAATTATCAACATCCTGGGGGTTACCAGTCACCAGAAACTGAACTAGCCAAATAAATACTGTGGCTAAAAGAGCAGGTCAGAGGCTAAGAATTCTGCAGCAAGTAACTCACCTCCTGACTCCCCAAGGCTTGTCCACCATCTACAAGGCACAGGCCAGGAGTCTGATGGAATACTCTCCAATTGCTTGGATGAGTGCAGCTCCACAACACTCAAGAAGCTTGATACCATCCAGGACAAAGCAGCCCTCTTGATTGGCCCCACATCCACATACATTCACTCCCTTTACCACTAACGCACAGTGGCAGCAGTGTGTACCATTTACAAGATGCACTGCAGGAACTCACCAAGGCTCCTTAGACAATACTTTCCAGTCCCACGACTGCCACCATCTAGAAGGGCAAAGGCAGCAGACACATGGAAACGCCACCATCTGCAAGTTCCCCTCCAAGCCACTCACCATCCTGATGGAAATATATCGCCGTTCCCTTCACTGTCGCTGGGTCAAAGCCCTGGAACTCACTACCTAACAGCACTGTGGGTGTACCTGCACCACATAGATTGCAGCAGTTCAAGAAAGCAACTCCCCACCACCACCACCTCAAGGACAATTAGGGATGGGGAATAAATGTTGGCCTAGCCAGCGACAACCAAATCCCATGAATGAATATCCTGGTATGTAGTTTCTTGAAAGTAGATTAGCAGGTTGAGTTCGTTCTTTGTGTAAGTTTCATTATAATTTTTCTCAACTTTGTGTACTCTTGCGCCAATATCTTATTGCATTATTTTCTTCCACTCCTGTTTCTGATAGTTTTGGTGCACCAAATTGGTGGCCATGTGACATTTTGAGTCTCTCTCAGATTAGACTGCTATTAGACAAATGATGTTTACCTAAAATTAGTGGTTTTGTTTGTTATCTACATTACAGTTCCCAAATTCTTTCTGTGACAGTGGTTTTTTAAGTGAGCAAATACTGATTTTGTTGGTTAGTTGTCTGTTTGAGTTTGTTTTGTTAAGTTAGTGGAATTAATATAAATCTGAACCACTTTTAACTTAATTTGGCAATTTTTTAGGAGTCTCCTTAATATAACCCTTGATGTGTTGTGATATTTACCCATTATAAAGAAACAAAGGCCTACACTAATACAATGCCTTTCGTGGCCATGAGACACCTCAAAGCTTTTCATTTTGGGGCTGATTTGCATAAATCCTTGTTTCTTTCCTTGACCGTTGTCTGAACTTGCGTTCTGAAGAAGATCTAGATGATTTATCATGAATTAGGCTTGAGGTCCTGACTCCCATGTCTCGTTGGTGTGGCTTGGTACGAAGAAGAATTGGAGATTATCCACAGATCTGAAGAAGAGTCATAAGGACTCAAAACGTTATCTCTGTCTCTCTCTCCACAGATGCTATCAGACCTGAGTTTTTCTGGCATTTTTTGTTTTCATTTCAGATTTCCAGCATACGCAATATTTTACCTTTATTATTATGGAGATTATCCACACTTGGTGTCATCTTTGTACTTAGTATCACGCTTGAATGTAGCTTATCATTCTTCCCTGCTGTTTACAATACTGATTTGGTATGTTTGGAAGTTATTTTAGTGAAATTTTCTCTTTGTTTTGTAACTATGATCTGCATACCACGTTAGGGTATGAGGGGGGTGCTGAGGAAAGATCCTATGAAATGCATTTATGCTTTGCAGATTTTAAAATATTGAAAGACAAAACACCTTGAAAGGCACTTTGATCTTTTGGGATTCATATTTTAAGGACACACTTTAAATGTAGAATAAAATATCATACCAAAAACTTCCTCCTGTTAATGGCAAATGAATTAACTATCGACTGTGGCTGTGAACTATTTTCCACTATTTGTATACTGAAAGTATAACAATTCTGATTAATATTTGCAACTTTTAAAAGCTATGTCTGTTCATGGTTGTGAGTGTCTCATGTTTATAGATTAATGGCAAACACTAAAGAGAAATGTTTTAAACTGATTTGTCCAATGCAGCTATTTCAAAGTTGTGAATTACAGAATAAGATGCAAAACTACCAATGATAGGCTCCCAAACAAAAAAGATCTGGGATGTGAAGTAACTCAAAGGCATTTCTGTGTTAATTCTGAACTATTCCCCTACAGTTGATCATCCACTCACTATATTCGTCTAGTGGGAAGGATTGAGCAGGCCAATGGCAGATGAAGTTCAATGTAGAGAAGTGTGAGGTGGTTCATTTTGGCGGGAAAGATATGGTGAGACAGTATAAAATAAAGTGAGAGCCTCTCAAGGAGATGCAGGAACTGAGGGACCTCTGGGTATACATAGGTCATTGAAGATGGCAGGGCATGTTGAGAGAGCAGTTAATAAAGCATATGGTATCTTAGGCTTTATTAATAGGGGCATTGAGTACAAGAGTAAGGAGGTCTTGTTGAACATGTATCAGACACTAACTAGTTAGGCCTCATCTGGAGTACTGCATCTAGTTCTGGGCACCATACTTGAGGAAGGATGTGATGGCACTGGTACAGAGGAGATTCACAAGAATAATCCCAGGGGTGAAGAACTGTAGCTATGAGAATAGATTGAAGAAGTTGGACTATTTTCCTTGGAGAAAAGAAGGCTGAGAGGAGACTTGATAGAGGTATTCAAGATCCTGAGGGGTATGGACATGTAAATAGTGAGAAACTATTCCCACTCAAGGGAACATCAAGAACTAGAGGGCACAGATTCAAAATAATTGGCAAAAGGGGTAAATGTGATGAGGAAAATGGTTGGAGTCTGGAATAAAATTACTGAAAATGTGGTGGAGGCAGTTTCAATCGAGGTATTCATAAGGGATTTGGCTTGCTACCTGAAAAGAGAGAATGTGCAAGGTTATGGGGATACGGCAGGGGAATGGGACTAGGTGGAATGCTCTTTGAGAGCCAGTGCAGACTTGAAAGGCCGAATGACCGCCTCCTGCACTGTAAAGATACTGTGATAGGTAAAATGTTAAATTTCAGTAAGTGGTGTATTTTCACAGTGTATGTGTTTCACAAAGCACTTTGCCTGGGATCACCAGTCTGATTGATGAAGGGGCCAGTGTGGGAAAATAAATGCTCACCAGTACCCTTGAAATTCTGCTCATTCACATTCTGACCTTGTGAATTATGACTGGATAGTTCCCAAACCTCAGACAGGGTGACTATGCGTACCCATAACTGACTCTGTACCCCCAGGTAGATCACAAATATTCAGTGAGTATTTTGGTCAGATTCAATCAAGTGAGAACTCCCCTGCTATGTTTCTTAGTGCCTGGCATCTTTTAAGTCCACTGAAAGACAAAAAAGACACAAAAAGAATGTGTGCAAAATTGGTGACGAAAAGCAGTGAAAAAATGTGAATTGGAAGCATACCCACTGGTTATTGACATTTCTTTTAACGGAAATAGTTCCTTCCTGTCCGTTATATCTAGGCCCCTTATAATTTTATACATTCAATTAAATCTCCCTTCAGCCTTCTCTGTTCCAAAGAAAATAACCCCCAACCTATCCAATCTTATATCTAAAATTCTCTATTCCTGGCAACATCGTTGTAAATCCCCTCTGTACCCTCTCTGGTGCGATCACAGAATTACAATCAGAAACAGGAGGCCTGGCTTATTTTCTATTTTTCTTTCACTTCCCTAGTGCTGGACACTGAAGCCAGTTGTACTGTTGCCACCCTGGTTAAATCAGGAATCAAATTTTATGTTTCATGTAATTGTGTTGCCTTTGTAAGTTAAACCATGGAGAGGAAATCATAGGCATCAAATCAATAATGCAATTCAAGATGTTAATTTTGTAAAACTACATGTTTTCATTCTAAACTGTGCACTGAATTTGGCTGCAGCACAAGAAATGATCATTGTTGTCAGAGCCCTTGGGTAGCCAGTTGCAAAAATGTAGTTTGTTTTAATATTCATAGATTACTGTTTTATGATGTAGATTCCACTCACAGTCTACCTCTTTTTAGATCAACTTATTTGTGCCATTGTAGCATGTTGTTCTGTCCTACTTGATTAGAAAGGACTCTGTTTTCTTTGCCCCATTCCATGGAGAATCTCAATTCAAAGGCATATAAAATGGAAATGTGGATGCTATCAGGGATGCTGTTTCTTTTCTTGCTGCTTCGCAGTGTAATTTTTCACATTGGCTGTGCAGATTTTGCACAACATCAGTGAAAGTCTACATCTGGTAAAGTGAAGTCATAAACTTGCCCTATAAGCAACTGCAATTGTCAATATTTGCATTATTAGATGTCTACAAGTCACACATGACTTGAGCAAAATGTGTACGTCCAAATTTTGCACCTGGTTTTCATATTTTGCTCTATGGATCCACCCTTCTGTGCAAACTAAAATATAGAACACATGCTGCTGCTTTAAATGTGTAATCATTTCAAGTGGAAATTATTCCAATATATAAATTGGGATGAATTCCAAATACTCAAATCTAACATTTTTGTTTGGTACAAGTTTATACTATTGATTCTTGATTCCAGTGAGATGATTAAACTTGCTCCAGCACTGCTTCTATAATTATGTGCATTTATTAGATGTGAAGAACTTTGGCTCTTAAAAGAGGAATTTTCTGCCTCCAGATAAATGTTTGATTAGTTGTATACTCAGTTAAATCAGTTAGAAATGTTATGTTGGCTATGCCAGTACTCTGCAGGAAGCTGCTGTCAATAAATCTCTTGTTAAAAGTACTGCATGTATTTGCATGTGAATGAGATTCATGTTCAGAACTATGTTTGTCCTGCATTTGCTTCTAAAACAAAAGCTTAAACAAATAAGAGTCCTTCACTGACACAAAGATATGATACAGTTTTGAATAACAGTATATTCTTTGCAAAGTTAAAATTGCGTATTTCTTCATGTGTCTGATAACCTTCATGGTTTGGACCGATATCCATTTTCTTTGGTAGTCTGAATTTGTCATGGTTATAGAACCGTCGCTTTTGTGTGCTTAAAGTTGGTGCAGAAGCTATTTTTGAGGCGATTTTTGAACTTTAGTACAGTACTATACAGTAAGGCATTAACCTAACAGTTGGATGACCTAGTTTTGATCTGATTACATTGTCACAATGCTTATTTGGACAGAGTGAGAAATCAAAATGCCCGGTACTGAGACTGTTTCCCTGGGCTGGAGAGCCTAGAACTAAAAGCCATAGTCTCAGGGTAAGGGGTTGACTACTTAGGGTTGTGAATCTTTGGAATTCTGTACCCCAGAGGGCTGTGGATACTCATTTATTGAGTACTGCATATTCACAACTGAGATTGATAGACTTTTAGGCATGAAGGAAATCAAGAGACATTGGGTGGGGCAGGAAAGTGAAGTTCAGATGGAAGATCAGACATTATCTTACTGAATGGCAGAGCAGTCTCTAGGGGCTCCTATTTCTTATGTTCTTAAAATCTATATGGCAGTGTTGATGTAATTAATAGATTATTATGTTTGACAAGCCCTTTGTCATATGTGAAATGTTAGGTATATCAGATTTTTTTTGGGAAGAAGTTACCTTTTTCAAATAGACCTCAAGGTGAATGCCTAAATGTAGTTAAACGTATAGTTGTTTATGGTGCACAGCAGCTATTACAAATGTGTGAACAGGAACTGGTGGCTGCCTTTTACTCGACACAGTCTGTTAGAGGATGTGGGCAGGTCGCAGGATGGAGTAGAAAAGTATTGCACAACAGGTGGTCATTTAAATAGGTTTGTATTGTAGTGCCCAGCGAGTTATTGATCAAAGACATACATACATATGAATTAACAGCAAGAGTAGGCCAATCGGCCCTTCAAGCCTGCTCCATCATTTGATAAGATGTCTGATTTGATTGTGGCCTCCACTTTCCTGTCTACCCCCATACCCTTTGACTCCCTTTTAACTCCGCCTTAAAAAATATTCAATGACCCTTCCTCCACCATTCTCTGGGGAAGAGAGTTCCACAGTCTCATGATCCTGAGAGAGAGAAAAAATTGCTCGCCATCTTAAATGAGACCCCCCCTTATTTTTGAACTGTGTCCCCTAGTTCTAGTCACTGCCATAAGAGGAAACATTCTCTCAGCATCCACCTTGTCAAGTCTCCTCCAAATCTTTTATGTTTCAATAGGATCACCTTTTATTCTTCAATCGTTACAGTCCCAACCTGTCAGCAGTTCCTTATAAGATAACCCCTTCATCCCAGGAATCAGTCCATTGAACCTTTTCTGAACTGCTAATGCAGTTGTATCTTTTTTCAAATTGAGACCAAAACCATACGCAGTACTCCAGAAGTAGTCTCACCAAGGCCCTCTACAGCTGCAGTGAAACTTCCCTACTTATATATTCCATTCCCCTTGCAATAAGCGACAACATTCTATTTGCCTTCCTAATCACTTGCTGTACGTGCATACTAACTTTTTGTGATTCATGCACCAGGGCACCCAGATCCCTCTGCCATTTAAATAATATACTGCTTTTCTATTCTTCTACCAAAGTGAGCAAGTTCACATTTTCCCACATGCTCCATCTGCCAAATTTTTGCCCATCACTTAACCTATCTATTTCTCTTTGTAGACTCCTTATGCCCTCTTCACAACCTGCCCATCTTTGTGTCATCAACAAATTTAGCAACCATACATTCAGCTCCTTCAAGTCATTGATATTGATTGTAAATATCCCCATTACTGATCCCTGTGGCATTCCACTCGTTACAGCTTGCCCTCTTGAAAATGACCCATTTATCCCTACTCTCTGCTTCCTGTTAGCTAACCAACCTCTATCCAGGCACTTGTTTGTAGGGAAGTCAAGTAATCCTAGACTGCATGCTTCTTAGCGCAGTTTTGTTTTCCCTACTTATAACTGATAAATCCTGAAAAACAGAAGTCCTGCCTGTTCTGCTAATGTTAAATGCTTATAAAGATATTATGTTTCATATACTCCAAATGCAACCAACATTGTAGACTTTCTCATTATCATGATGAACCAGCCTAGTAACCAGCTTGCATTCCAATGCAAAAGTACACATTTAAACATGGAAAACCAGGTTGCAGGACAGAACGTTACCTTGTAAATTTCTTTTTGCTGCATTATTGGCACAATACCACTCCATTTCTAACTTGTTCACTGTTGAAGTTTATATACCTGATGACCGCTTCCTGCGAACATTTCCCATCTATCTAATAAGTCTTTTAAGTGTCATGCTCTGTGTTCATTTTTCTACTCCAGAAAGATGAACCCTTTTAGATTCAAACTTAATTTTTATTCCTGAGTCAAGCACTCAACACTGAGCTACCTGATCTTGAACATGAGTGAATAGAAAGAAAACTAAAAAGCAGAACCAGTGTTGAGTTAGAATTTGTTTGAAGTCCATATGAAATCATTAAATTTCTGTATTGTCCATGATGGCTGAGCATGGTAGGGTGCTGAATTACTGAACCAAACAGACCAGGTTTTATCTTGGTTTATGCTGGATTCATATACCCCAACCAGGATAGCTGGGGTGCTGCAATTGGTCTGAGGAGCCCCGTTTAGGGAGAAGAAAATTGGGTTACTGCTTCTGATTGCTTTCCATTGAACCCTGCTGTTCCTGCATGGTGAATGGGCACTGCTCGAGGTATCATAGTACACTCAGTACCATGTAACCATGCCAACAAAAGTCAGTGCCATCAGAGATAGAGAGAAAATTGGCAGAAAAAACAGTAATGTGTGATGGTCAACAAATCATGTTTTGTCTATCAGGCATTTCAGTTGCAAATTTTTGTTGGCAACATACACAAGGACAATTAATTATTTTCTACCAGCTGTTCCAGAAATTGGCTGGAGGAAGATACAAACTCAGTTTTCTCTTAGAGCTGGCTCACCTCTTCCTTCTCATAGTCATTGATTCTAGCAGCAAATTACGGAAATACCATAAATGCGTGGACGTGCTATTGTGGAGTGGGATTTTGATGAACGGCCATCTTCCTTTCTCCACTGATGCTGCCTGTTCAGTTGAGTGTTTCCAGCAGTTTCTGTTTTTATTTGATGGTTTTGTTTTGTAGTTTTGTTTGAAATCTTGTCGGCAGTTATTTTTTAAAAATTGCTGCTATATGCTGATTATAAATCCTGCCAGGCATGCAATTAACATGCAACAGAGTAGGATTTAGGGTGCTGCACCATGTAGTAAAGCATCCTTGGTGCTTTCAGTGTTGCAGTATTGAAACATTATTTGAAACATTGAAGCTGAATTTAGTTTTGAACCACTTGAATGTACAGGTACTGTGTCTCAAAACAAGCAACCTCAGGACAGAGTCTGTGCCAGATTTTGGATCTTGCAGGTTTTTGGGTCGGGCGATTCAGGCCGGGTCAGGTTGGGTCAAGGGTCTCTTGGAGTGTGGGAAAAGACCAGTGTGTGAAGCCGAAAACTAGTCTGGCACGCCGGGATACAAGCTGGTATGTTATTTTACCTATCTAATAAGAATTAAAATTCATACATGGCAGCCTATAAAATGTCTGGTTTTCAGACATCTCCAGTTTTTGGAGAGCTGGATTTGAGACACGTGAAACTCCCGTACTCTGTGAAAGCATGTGAAGCCGTTTCAGAAAGGTTTCTTATGAGGGTGTGAACCTTTTTTTATTCCTGATTCCTCCTTGCATTATCTCTCTTTCTCTCCTCTTCTTTCAAGAGCATCTACCAGCTGCATCTGAGAACAAGTAGAGGAAAAACAAACAAGGGGTAAATGTAAAAGCAGTTTTGGTTTAGATGGATTATTGACTGCTACTTTTTAAAATCTTTATAAAGTATGTGCCCTGGCAGTCATTTATCCCTCAACTACCAAGAACGAATTATCTGGTCATTTATCTCATTGCTTTTTATGCAACCGTGATGTGTGCAAAATGGCTGTTGTGTTTTCCTATATTACAATAGTGACTACACTTCAGAAGTGCCAAGTTGGCTGAAATGCTTTGGGGCATCCTGAGTTTGTGGAAAGTTCTATATCCATGCAAGTCTGTTATATCTAGATGAGGTGTAGAACTTTGGAAGTTAAAGAATGGAATAGTTCTGTTGAAGAGTCATACGGACTTGAAACGTTAACTGTGTTCCTCTCCACAGATACTGCCAGACCTGCTGAGTTTTTCCAGGTATTTTTATTTTTGTTTTGGATTTCCAGCATCCGCAGTTTTTTGCTTTTATTAAAGAAAGCAATAGGTTGTCTAGTCATTCCCACCTCCCAGTGGCCCAAAAAAAAATGGCTGCTTCTTACAGCAAAGTTACTACTGGAAGCAGAAACCAAAATTAGCCATTTTAGTGTTATGCAGTGTTTTAGTTTTGGTAAAGTTGCCTAGCTTACATTGTTGCTTTGCCATCTTTAATGGGTGAGCTGCCATCATGATGAAGTAAATGGAAAATTAGTAATTGCATCAAATAGCTTGTTTGTAACTCATGGCAGTTAAATTTAGAGATGTGTAATAAAATGTGATACTACAAAATCAACCCTTACAGATAATTGTAAATGATGTGGCACTAAGATTAGGATCCTACAAAGTCTAGGTCATAGAAGCAGTCATGTTATCTGCCAGTAGAAGCTTGTGTTGCATTATTTTAACATGCAACTCAGCAATTTTCCCATTGATAGCTTCATTTTAATATTTGTCAAACACTGATGTGATATTGTCCATTAACTGGCAACCAGTTGTCTTTTGACAGGTAGGTAAAAAGCATTTCTATATTGGCAATGTTTTGGGTTGGATTTTGGATACCACTATGCTGTTTATCCTGCTAAGGCCTATTTCAGCAACAGACTTTGTAGACCCACCATAAGCATGTTATGAGTATGAAGTTGGTAGCAGAAAGATGGATTAATGGTATAAAAGCTCACTGTTATCAATCTCCCAAATTTCAAACTGAAATATGAGGATATAAGTACCCGACGGTGTTGCTTTGTGGATGGGCAAAGAGACTGCTTAATTCATACGTAAGATTGTTTTTAATTGCTGAGAGTTGTTATTAGCATATCCTTTCTTGTTATGACGTAGACCAATCCTAAATAAACGGGGAACCCTTTGGATCTGATAAAACAGACTTTGTTTAACCAATTGCTGTCACGAAGACCTTGAATTCTGCTTTTCGTAATTTTTCACTGATATTTTATAAATAATTAGATATTAAAATCAAGCTAGTAAATGATTTACCGTGGAATTCATGCTTGACTTTTTTTTAAATGAGAGGTCCAAGTAAAAGTAATACAAATAAAAGTTTTACCTGTTGTACCTTGCCCTTCCCCCTCCCCTCCTCCAAAGAAAAATCATGGCCGTCAACAGCTTTTGAAGTAGCTGTGGCCAGTTATTGTTTTTGATTCTGTGAGGCCCAAGTTGCTAGTTTATTTCTTCTCCTTGAGCAGTGGAGTGTATTAATTAACTTCTTCACCTTGCCATCAGATTTCTTAAGAGTATATGGTTTGGTGATTACGCTTAGAGTTAGAAGAATGACATGGTCAGACTAACACGTGGACTGTGCCTGTGGCTCTTTCTATACAGATCTACTGTTACCAGCAATTTTTTTTTTTTAGAAAGTAAAACTGGTGCAGCTGCTTTTAACAAAAAATTGGTGCAGGAGTTGAAGTTCATGCAATACAGGAAACCTAAAAATTCCCAGTGTTGTAAGAATATTATATGTTTTATGATCTATTTATGGGCTGTGTTCATTAAACAGGAACTGTGGTATGACATAAAATGGATTCTTTTATTTTTCAATGTAAGCTGCAAATTGCAATAATAGTTATGCTATATCCAGGCATGCAATGTGTTTGTACAGTAATTAGTTAGATTCTGTCTAAAACTGTACCATCTGGACCCAATATATTAATTCAACTCTGTTTTCTTCTTTAGGAATATCTTCCAACACAACAGGACATTCTACTAGCACGAAGACCCACTAAGGGAATACATGAATACGACTTTGAAATAAAAAATGTGCCCTTCAAGATGGTGGACGTGGGTGGACAAAGGTCGGAACGAAGGCGTTGGTTTGAGTGCTTTGATGGGGTGACTTCCATTCTGTTCCTGGTGTCATCAAGCGAGTTTGACCAGGTGCTCATGGAGGACCGGCAAACGAATCGTCTGAGTGAGTCCCTAAACATCTTCGAAACGATAGTCAACAACAGGGTCTTTAGCAATGTCTCTATCATTCTTTTCCTTAACAAGACGGACTTGTTGGAGGAGAAGGTTAGAACTGTTAGCATCAAGGACTACTTTTCTCACTATGAGGGAAACCCCCATGAGCTCTCAGATGTCCAACAGTTCCTGGTGCAGTGCTTTCGTGACAAACGTCGAGACCAGCAGCACAAACCACTCTACCATCACTTCACCACCGCCATTAATACCGAAAACATTCGCCTGGTCTTCCGTGATGTCAAGGACACTATCCTCCATGATAACCTTAAGCAGCTGATGCTCCAGTGACGTCCATTTATTTAGTTACTTTTAACATCTGGCACTGACCAGCTTATACCAGAGTGATTATGGTTACAATTCCTTCAAAAACTTGAGGCAGCTGCTTTAAACTGCTTAACCGAAGAATGCCAAATTTATTTTCCAGACTTTGGCCTTTCAATTGCTTTTGCTCCAAGTTGGGTTTTGCTGAGGGTATTCTAATCCAGAGTACACTTCAACAACCTGACATGGTTTACGATTTTGTTTCTTCGAAAATGAAGATATGTGAAAAATTCAAATGCAAAGCTGCGGTGTTCAGTGTGGGGATTGTGTCTTGTTAATACCTGTTCTCTCCCTCTTAACCCCCACCCTCCCCAACAAAAAGGGCTATTACAAAGCAAAAGTCATTATTTATTCAAAAAAAAGTTTGACTATTATGGAAGCAAGCTAACAACATTTTGGCCATAAAGAGTCCCTTTGGGAGTGAAATTTACTTTCGTCACATTCAAATTGTTTTCAAAATCTTCTCAAATGTTAAAAATATTGCTATTTGGTTTGCTACTGATAGGTGCAGTAGTCAAAGAGTGGTACATATATAACCTAGTGAAATGTGAAGCAGTCACAATTTGTACAAGTTAGGGTTGTTAATATTGGATTTAGTGTGTGAAACCTCTCCCTAATGGAAGTTTTACAGAACTAATACAGTATTTGCATAACATTTACAATGTTTACATAGTATTTTATCAAAATTGTACATAAATGCCAAATTTCACAGAATTGCTTCATAATTATTTGGGAGTCTGTGGCCTAATGTAAAAGTTACTCTTTTGATTGAATAGTGCAGGTACAACATGCCTTACCGCCTGTCAGATTCTAACCTATAGTAGTAAACCAATATTCTGACCTATTATATAGTGCTACTATAAAGTTACTAAAACATGACTTGTGTTCATTGGCTCCTCTATGAAAGCATCTTACTTCAACTAAACTTTTATTAAAGCGTGATTAAAAGCTGTGTATGTGGCCTGTGGATCACACTTTGGTAAAAGCACCAGTAAACTGATACAATTTACAGTGTAATATCAATATTATAATTGAACCCAGGAGCTCTTCAATGTAAATTGTAGCTGAGAAAATTGCCTTGGTACTGAGGGATTTAATATTACTCTATGGCTGAAATAACCCTGCTGTTTATTTAAAATAGTAATAACATGATTCCTAAATTTATAATGCAATCTGATTAATATTGCCTTTCTTGAAAGATGAAGTGTATTTCGTATGTTCATAAGTTAGCTTCCACATTCTTAAAAAAACTGCAACATGTCAAAATACATTTTTGCAGTGCTGATCATGGATAAGATACTTGCTTTTTAAACAGTTGTACTTTTATAATTGGTTTTAAATACGTCCTGTTTGAATTCAGGTTTAGAATTCACTAGTGTATCTGCAAACCCCTTTTCAGTTGGTCAATAATTACTAACAGAAGCCTGACTAAATCTAGCATTGTACAATGTAAAGTGCAAAGCATTCTCTTTTTAACTTTTCTTACAAGTTAGGAATTGTAATATTGGGTTTAGCATGTGAAACCTTTAAATGATAATTGTAAATTACAAAGAACCAGACCCACACCACAATTGTGGGTTTCTGAATTGCAGCATTCGTTCAAACAACTGTTGTGCTGATTTAATCTATTTCAGCAGTAATGCATTTATTTAAACGTTTACCTCTATTAATATTGGGGCTGTCAGACAGTGGTAAATTCTAATCCTGGTGTACCTTCAGTGCCACGCCTTTACACGATTACCTGTCTTTGTTAAATAACAGGCTTGCCACAGTTATATAGTAATGTGTTGCTTAATGACCTCTGTTTGAATAGTTTTATAAATTTACAAATATTTTTAAAATGTTCTTATGTCATGTTTAATGTTGATTTCTATCCAAACTTGATGCATAATATTTGTTACTATAGCATATGCCAATCTATGCAGCCAGTTCCACCCAGGTTTTGTCTGTCAGTGGCTTCAGTCAAAGGTTACCATCCAATTCAGTGATGCTAAGCCTCCAGTTTGGCAGGTAATTTCTAAGACTAGCTGGGACTGAGTTGAAATGGAAATTCAGAATATAGAATTAAAACAGCAAATTCAAGGAAATGCTCAGGTCAGACAGCATCTGTGGAGTTAATGTTTGAAGCTGATGGCCTTTCTGGTGAAAGGTCATCAATCTGAAACATTAACTCTGTTCCTCTCTCCACAATTGCTGCCTGACCTGCTAAGTCTTTCCAGAATTTGTTTTTATTTCAGATTTCCAACATCAGTATTTTTGCTTTTGTATCAGAATTTGCAGTTATTTGGAGTCCTGTGATGAGAAGCAAAGAGAAAACCTATGGCTGATTTGTGTGCACCAGCACCTAAATGAATCCCGTAGCTCCTTTTTTGGAAAAATATTTTGCAATTGTCTGTTAACAAAGTTCATACAAACTGGAGGCAAAATTTATTATTGGTCTGTTAAACTCTGCCATTGCTTCCAAGCCTTTATCAAGACAGAATTAATGCAGTATTTCCAGAATTTTATTAAATGTTTTGGTCATTGAAAAAAAGCAATATAAGTTCATTAATGCCCTAAGTGACTGTGTGAAGAAAAAGGTTTGGGAAGAACCACGTCCTGAAGGAAACCTTTGCTGTATCTCCTACTTTAAAATACCTTGTTATGGCATAGTCTACAGAAGTTAATATAATGTACTGTGAAGTATTCGGCTGTTGAGACTGGAGTAACTGTACCACAGTCTATATGATTATCAAACTGCATTCTACAATATCTTGCTAAATATACTGTGCCTACTATGCAGAAATTTTATGCTGACAAGAATGCAGGAGCCTTAATTTTCCACTAATTACTACAGATGCGTGGAAAGAGACTGGAAAGTAGGTTCTCATCTGGTCCGATCTTGAGACATCACAAAATAACCACATGCTCGAGCTACCTTAAGTTATCACTTGTGCCATTAACCAATTACAGCAATCCTTAAATTGAACAAATAACGTGTGTTAAAATACTGAATTATCTGTAGCTTTTCTTAAGAATCTAGAATTATGCATGTTCTAACATAATATACATTCCTTTTTCTCTCACCTTTTAAGGGCTTGTGTTGGGCCACTGTGTCTCTGATATTTACTCCATGTGGCCACTTTATGTGAATCTGAAGAAACAGTAAACACCGTAAGGCCATGGCAGCTGAGTTGGATCCTCTTCTCAATGTCACATGTACACTTACACCCCTGCTCTAAGTTTACCTTTGGGCACTGAAGGAATGGGATCCAACCCAGCTGTATTTGTAATGGTGTTTCTCTCCCTTTCATTACCCTGGGATGCTGTGTTCATTTGTAGCACCTTCTGTTGAGATTGTCTACTCAGGAGTGCTAACACTGTAGAAAAACAACTTTCCACACTAGTGCTATCTATTGGTAAGGCCACAGCAACAAACCAACTTTACGAAATTGACTGTTGAAAGCTTTGTTCCCTTCGGTACGCAAAGTGTAATCATCTATTCGTTTGTGAGGCAGTGAAGGTAAGGCACTCAAGAATGTTCTTTTAATTTTCTCCTGATCTTTACCTGATGTAAAACATTTGAACATGAACTTGTAGTCATAAGTTTGTGAAATATGTTCCTCTGAGCAGAATCAATGTTTGTTCAGTGTACAGGAATTTATCTTTTGAGTGCCATTGTGTGGTGCATTACATTGCACTGCTGCTTGCATGCTGTCATGCTTAGCCATGTGAAAACTGCAAAAAGGATTCCTCCAGCTCTACACACATTATTTGATTGACTATTTGGTTTTAGACAGAAAAGCTGAGTGTCCTTTAATTTTTGTAATGTGATAAATTGTAAGCAAGTGGTTCTGGTAAAGCTGTTATGGTAGCCAGTTAGCAGCTGCTTAATTTGTTGAATGAATCATGACACTTAAACATTTTACCCCCTTGTGTTTTCTTTGCAAACATGTAAGAGCCTCAACTAATGACTTCTGACAAAGTGCAGAAGTAGAGAGACTTCCTGGTGGACTTTCTGCTGAATTTTGTGTTTCATTTCCAAAAAAATGCTGTCAACTTGTTTGTTCTTTAAGTGATTTTGCCAGAAATTGAGGATTAAGTCAGGCAACACTTGCGTTCCAATTTTCGTCTTCTATTGTTTTTCACACAAGTACACTTTTTTTAATGAAACCACTAGATTTAGTCCTGTACCTTCACTTCCCAGAATAGATGTTTAGTTCTATGTTATGGTGAAACTGGGCAGCAGATGTTTCACTTTTTGAAAATAGGAGTGCCTAGTATTCTTGATGTTTCATTTACTATTGATTTAAAACATATTATGGAAGCCTGTTTCTGATTACATCATTCCTTTGAGCCCTTCATTAATTCAGACATTTTCTAGAGACTGTCTAAATTGTTGTTATTTCTTTCTATTCGATTTTCAAGATCACTTTAGTAGGATGAGTCATTAAGCTTCTTGATCTAAAACGATTGCACTCCATTGCTTTAGGTTTCTTAGGTAGCTTAATGAATAATGAATATCTTGAGTCACTCGGAGTGCATCCTTTGGTATATATTTGATCACAAATTTCTTTTATCACTTCTAATTCTGTTTCTCCAATGACTTTTAGATGTTTTGCTGTTAATTCATCTATGCCAGGAGCTTTTCCTGTACTCATCAATTTCAAAGCATTTTTTACCTCTACTATAATGTTTCATCTTTCATTTGCCTCTGTATCTTGAGGATTCCCTCAATTTGGACAATCATACAGTTCACTTATATTCTATCCATCTATTTGTTACTCCATCCCTTTCAAACAATATTTTACCATCTTTGTCTTTTATGCACTCACAATCTGTTGTTATCCCTTTCTATCTGTCAAAGATTTCACCTGGTGCATCACACTCAATTTTGTGATTTCTTTCCAGCTCCAATACTTCACGCATCTCATTATGCTATTTCTCTTTAGCCTGCCTGCATGCATTCTTTATTTTCTTTTCAATTTCTTCATATTCAGGTGTGTTTTATTTTCCTTTTCTAGCTCCAATTCTGGTCCATTTCTATCTTCGTGCTAGTATCTCATCTGTAATCCACTTGTCTTTTCTGTTTTAGTAATATTTCCTTTGCAGCATGTTGTATACTCTTCTTTGTTTTTCCATTTGCTTTCTATTTCTTGTTCCGAGACCTCTGTTCCTTTTCTGTTCAAGTACTGATGATCAACAAGTGAGCAGCATTTATTTAACTGTTTTGCCATCTCAGTTTTATCTAGATTGTAACTAGATGGTATCCTACTTTAGCCACTTCCATGTGGACTTACTTCACTGTCATTTTATACAAATCAAACGAAATTTTGTTTGGGAGTGTTCTCTATTATTTGGCTTATTTGTATAGGTTCCTGTTGTATTTGCATGCAGTGATTAATGAAATGCACTTTTCCAGCAAACTTGAGAAGTTAGAAGGGTTAGAAAATTAATTTTCTCATCTTACTATACCAGTACATTGCAATATATATAGAAATATATATAAACCACAACAATCTTAAATATAACATCTAATTGTGTTTATAGTTATTTTCAGAAAGCTGATTCTGATCGACAGAAATAAAAACAGAAAATGCTGGAAATACTCGGCAGGTTAGGCAGCATTTGTGGGCCAGTGACATTAAGTTCCTTGTGCCTGACCTGCCGAGCATTTCCAGCATTTTCTGTTTTTATTTCAGAATTCTAGTATCTGCAGTATTTATGCTTTTGTCTTCTTTACCAGCACTGGGTTAAACCAACAAGCTCAGTTGCTTGCTGTATAATCTAGTGCTTTTACTTTTTTATTTTATTCCAAATTGAACTTTTAGTTTATTCTTTTCTATCTTTAGTGGTGCAAGGCCAATATATTAACTGCAGTATTGCAAAGTACCATTAGCATTTTAATAAACTAGCAGTAGCAAATTCACCTGTATTTGTGTATACACAAACCTATGTCTACAAGTCTGTAATAAAGCAACTACAGAAACAGGTTCAGTAGACTTCTGTATAGGTTGAGAACACCATCTTTAGAAATGTTGCATCTATACTGTACAAGTTGCTTTCAGTGAAAACTTCTTGGATGAAACAATGAAAACATTGTGGAATCTACAGCCAGTGAGTACTGTAATATAGAAATATCAGAATTATATTTTAAACAATTACTTTGTCAAGGGCTATATCATAGATTTTACTTCATCTATGGAAATGCTAATGTCACTCGAGTTTGAACGACCTTGAGAAGATTATCAGATCATTTGGGTTGCAGGGTGATTTTACAGACATTAAAGTAGAAATATTGCACCTTGTCAAGGACAACCCAAACAAACGACTTACGTAAAAGTTTAATTTCATAAGTCACAACAGATGAATGCAAAATGATATCAGTTCCTAAATCTGCATGCAGCATCCTGTTGTGCCTTAAAAGAGCACTCATGTCTATAAGCTAAAGTCTGACCCAAAAATGCCCCCCCCCCCCCCACCCCTGCAAAAAATGTGCATGAAGTGCAGCAGAAATTGAGCTGTGCAAGTATCTGTTTACCTTGCCTTGAGATAACGAATCAGGTTTGGATGAGTTCATAAGTTATAATGTCCCTCTAGAATGGAATTCTGACCTACAAGTGGTGCCATTTTGAAAAATCCAAGATGGCAACACATGAGAATACTTGTATATGTTTGTTTGCAGGTTAATGTATAAGTTGCATATGAAGCTGCTGAAACTTGTGCATGGGCGATGCTCAGTTTGCGACTGTTGCTATGTTTCATTCAATGAAATGGTAGTCTGTTCATCTGTAGAATTTTTTTCCTGTGTTTTAGATTTTCTCTTCTGAAGGTACTGACTTTTGTTGAGGTACTATTTCATGGATGCCAACAGCCCTCTGGCACCCTGCCTTAATGATCACACGTGTGTGAGCATAAATATGTTGCGGACTATTCTATAGTGTCACCCTGGCTAAACCAGATTGCACACTCTAGTGTTCCTGGAATGTGGTTCCAGGGTTATGATCGCTTGGTTTGTAAAATTCATGCATTCAACTATTGAATTGTCAAGGAAATTTTAATCTCTTTAATTGGCATTCTCATTTTTTCCTGCACTGAAATTGGTAAGAAGAATAAAAAAAACTGCAAAAAAGATGCAACTTGATAGCTAAAGGGCCTATTGTTTAATCTCTGTCTTTTGTTTCTCTCTCCCCTCCCCACAATTGTATCTCCTGTCTTGACACTGATAGATGCTAGGATGTGTATTTTTCTAAATAAAAAACAGAAATGCTGGATAACCTAGTGATCAGACAGCATATGTGGAGAGAGAAACTGTGGAATGTTTCAATTTGGTGATCTTTTGTTAGAATCTTTCTGGCAAAATGTCATCAACCTCAAACATTAACTCTGTTTCTCTTCTACAATGGCTGTCTAACTCAGTGTTTCCAGGATTTTCTGTTCTTATTTCAGACTTCCAGAATCGTCGTGTTTTGTTTTGTGTTTTTCTGAATGCTGGAAACCTCATTCTTGCTAAGTAACCATTTTGCATCTGTTGATTTGAATAGGCTAGTCAACCATGACAGCATCACAGTTCAAACTTATTCCTGTCATCACATGATGTGCAATTTCCAGCAAAAGTCACAAGTTAGTCCTCAGTCATGGATACATAGGCTTTTTTTTCTTCCTTTTTTAGTCAATTATGAAGCCCCCAGCTGAGATCAAATACCTCAGCACAGACTGAGAGTGAAACCTGGGACCTTTAAGCCTCTGATTTAATGCTACACCAGATAGTGCCTTAATTCAGGACACACAAGGGAGGTTCCTCCATACTTAAATGTGTTTTGTAAATGAGATGGTATAGATAACTAGAAGTATTCAATATATATGTTACTCTGTATGAAAAAGGTTTTATTTTAAGACATCTGCTTAGTCCCTTGGTATTCTGTTAGTCAGTAAACTGGGATCTGAATTCTTGGTTGCGTTGGAGGGAAAGATTGCATTGCCTTGATGAGAAACGCCTTACCTTAAAATGTGCATTGCTTGTATATTGCCAAACTTAATGGTTTAAAACACTGTATTGGCCTCTCATAGTACCAGAAACTACCTGAATTTTACATACTTAACAGCACCCATTAAAATAGCTGGAAAAAATCATCTAGATTGACAGGAACGATAAGATAAGCAGAGGAAGTTTAAGTACATTTTTTTGTTTTAGCCCCTAAAAGAGCATTTATTTGGCTACAGCCCTTTATAACTAGGTCTGCATTCCCATATCTGGCAATTTCCCCAGTTATAAAAGCCCTTATAATTTTAATTTCTAGTGTGTCTTGTAATTCATATCTTCATCCATTAATGTCTTTGAAGCACAATTGGTGTAGTATTCAATTAAAATTTGGTATGAATTAATTGAAATGGTTCAAATATGATGTATAATGTCTGGGATAAAGCGATCACACCATGTTTTTCAGTTGTGACTCCGACTGGAAAAATTCATAGGCTTTCTGTACGTTTTGATGTGTGCCCATGGTCATACTGCTTTGTGTATAAAATTTATTAGATTTTAAATTAAATTATTAAAATTTATTAAATTTTAGAAGCATGCACATTTTTACAACCGCCTGTACAATAGACTCCATTAGTTGAGTTGAATTCTTATCTATCCCTTGATAATTTCAGTGGCATTACTTGAATTGAAAATATTTCGAGCAACAGCATTGAATTTGTGGAAAATCTGCTCTTGGCACAGGGATTAGTTCAACAATCATGGTTAAAAAGCAGCAAAACTAGTTAAACAGTGCTTTAGCTAAAAGTATCATTTTAACTGTTCATTTAAAAGTATTGTATAGGAAAATTGTTGTGGTTTTATATAAACGCATCTTCATGGATTTGGGGGAAATGGACTGAATCCTTCACATCATTTTGCTTTTACTTTGTTGTATATTTTCTTTTGTTCAGAAATGACAGTAAATTATTCAGATTGGAAAGCTGAGAGTATTTTGCTTGTTTTGGTTTAATGCTTTAGTTACTAATAGTGATGCTGTTCCCATTATACTGTATTTGTATATTGCTCTGTACATACAATGCAGAAAGTGTCTTTGCAGCCAATAATGCCTTGTATAAATTTACTGACGTGTATTAAACACATTTACAACTTCTGATCGTCTTGTGGTTTTGTATGGGTGCATGTATTTCACAGCATAAGGTCGCTTATACTAGTGTGTGTCGAGATGGAGAGAAGGGAAGGCCTCTGTATATTGTTTGATCGATCATGATTTCCATTGGAAACCATGTTGAGTTCAAAAGGAACTAATCCTAATTGAGCTTTTTCTTTGGTATCAATATAAGGCTGTCCTTGATTGTTAACTAAAGTCACAATAATTAGGCATTGAAAAAGCCATTTGGCCCATTTCTCATACATCCAGAGCACCTCCCTTTGACATTCAATAACATCCCCATCATTAAATCCCCCCTCTATTAATAACTTAAGGGTCACCGTTGACCAGAAACTTGACCGGGCCAGCCTTAAAATTACAGTAGCTACAAAAGTCAGAGGGAGGGATTTTGTGGCGAGTGACTCACCAATTGACTTGCCAAAGCTTTTTCATTTCCTACAAGGCGTAAGTCAGAAGTGTGAAGGGTTCTCCCAACCACACTCAGAAGCATGGACAAAGCATGATCTGTACCCTAGCCACCGCCTCAATCTTTCACTCCCTCCACCACCAGTGCAAACATGGCGGTGGTGTCTATTATCTACAAGATGCACTGCAGCAACTTGCTACAACATCTTTTTACAGGATCTCCCAAAACCTGTAACCTCCACCATATGGGACATGAGCAGGAGGCATATCGGAATTGTTACAGCACAGAAGGAAGCCATTTGGCCTGTTTCTGTGTCGGCTCTCCTTAAGAGCAATTTACCTAGTGCCACTCCCCAACCTTCTCCCTGTAGCCCTACACATTCATCCTTTTCAGATAACAATGCAATTCCCCCTTGAATGCCTTAGGCAGTGCATTCCAGATCCTAATCACTCACTACGTAAAAAAATGTTTCCTTGTGTCGCCATTGCTTTTGCCAATTACCCTAAATCTGTGCCCTCTGGTTCTCGATTCTTTCACTGATGGGAATAGTTTTTCCCTGTCTGCCCTGTACAGAACCCTCATGAATTTGCCTCTATCAAATCTCCTCTCAACCTTTTCTCCAAGGAAAACAGCCCCAACTTCTCCAAAACAGAACAGAATTACCTGGAAAAACTCAGCAGGTCTGGCAGCATCGGTGGAGAAGAAAAGAGTTGACGTTTCGAGTCCACATGACCCTTCAATTTTCCAGGTAATTCTGTTTTGGATTTCCAGCATCCGCAGTAGTTTTTTGTTTTTATCTCTGTGTTTAATTGACTCCCAACTTCTCCAATCTATCAATGTAACAAGTTCCTCATCCCTGGGACCATTTTCATGAATATCCGCCAGTCAATAAGATCATGACTGATCTGATTGTGGCCTTAACTCCACTTTTCTGTCTGCCCCCAATAACCTTTGACTGTCTTGTCAATCAAAAATCTGTCTAACTCAACCTTGAATATATTCAATGACCCAGTCTCCACTGCTCGCTGGGAAAGAGAATTCCAAACCAAAGACCCCTGAAAGAAGAAATTCCTCCCCCTCCTTAAATGGGGAGACCCTTTATTTTGAAACTGTGCCTCCCCTAGTTCTAGATTATCCCATGAGGGGAAACATCCTTTCAGCCCTTGGAATCTTACGTTTCAATATGATCACCTCTGATTCTTCTAAACTCCAATGAGTATAGGCCCAACATTTCCTTATAAGACGACTCCTTAGTCCCAACCCAGTGGATCTTCTCTGAACTGCCTCCAATGCAAGTATGTCCTGCCTTAATAAGCAGAGCAAAACTGTACATGGTACTCCAGATACGGTATCACCAATGCCCTGTACAGTTGTAGCAAGACTTCCCTACTTTTATGCTCCATCCCCCTTACCAATAAAGGCCAACATTCTGTTTGCCTCCTTAATTACTTGATGTACCTGCATGCTGACTTTGAGATTCATGTAAAAGGACACCTGGGGGGTCCCTCTGTGCAGGAGCATTCTGCAGTCTCTCCCCACTTAAATAATACTCTGCTTTTCTATTCCTGCCAAGGTGAACAGCCTCATATTTTCCCAAATTATACTTTATTTGCTAGTTTTTTTGCCCACTCAGTTAACCTACCTATATCCCTTTGCAGACTCTTTATATCCTCTGTTTAACTTGCTTTCCTACCTATCTATTATTAACAAATTTGGCTACATTACAGTTGGAGTGTAAATAGTTGAGGCTCCATCATTGATCCCTGCGGCACTTTAGTTAGTTACAGTTTACCAACCTGAAAACAACCCATTTATCCCAACTGTTTCCTGTTAGCCAGCCCTCTATCCATGCTAATATATCACTCCCAACACTATATGCTCTTGTGTCATAACCTTTTATGTGGCACATTATCAAATGCCTTTTAGAAATCCAAATACACTACATCTACTGGTTCTGCTTTATCCACCCTGTTGCATCCTCAAAGAACTCTAATAAATTTCCCACAATATTGGAACACTGTATCCCACCTACAAGCTCCCCTTCAAGAAATGCACCTTTCTATGTTGCTGTTCCTCCTTTGTCACTGAATCAAAACCCTGGAACTCCGTACCTAATAGCACTGTAGCACCTTCACACTGACTGCAGTGGTTCAAGAAGGAGGCTCACCACCACCTCCTCAAGGGTAATAAGGACTGAGCAATGAATGTCAACATTGTCAGTGATTCCCACATTTCATGAAGGCATTTAAAAAATAACTCAATTTGTAATTAGAGTGGTCTTTTAGTTAGGCGCCATTTACAAATTTAGCCAATTTATATTCAATTTCTAAATCTGTCATTGATATAAATTAGAAAGTCACAACTTCTACCCTGTGGAATTTATTCAGTACCTCCCAACTACCTTGATGTAACTAACTTCCTAATGAGTACCCAACATTTTCAACTCTGGCCAATTTCTCCTCCTCAGATTTACTCTGGATTTTAGTTTAATTAATACCTATACTTAAGGAATTTTGTCAGATGTCTTTTGGAAATGTAGATATGTAACGTAATAGGGCTTCCACTCTCCACTTGAATTGTAATTTCAAAGTGGTTGGTCAGACAGAATGTTTGCCTTCTGAATCCATGTTGATTGCTGTTAACAAGGTTATTTTTGTATAGAAGTTCCTTGTGCTTAATCCAGAAGGATGCTGTTCATTTACACACAAGTGAAGATCTGTGGGCAAATTGTTGCCCTTTTTTTTGCAATCCATTTTAAAACTGCTGAAAACGTTCTGATCTTTTGGTACCTTCCCAGTGGCTCCCACATAATAATTGTTAGCGCTTCATGAATCCCTGGTGTCTCAACATTGACATAAATACCACCCATCCATGGTAATTTTTGTTGAGTACTTTTATCCTGTCTAGAATTTCTATCTTGCCTCTTGAGGACAAGATCAGACTCTACTGATGTTAATTATTGAATAGCTTGCCAAATTTCACTATCGAACTTGCACATTAGAGAGTGGATTATTTACCAAGCCATTGGAGAAATGCTGACGTGTGGACCAGTACTCTTACATGAACATGTACCCTCAAGACAGCATAAAGGAAGAAAATTGGGAAGAACTCTAGGCTGTGATGAGAACCCAAGGTTTGTACATAGAGGAATTAGGCTGTACTATTCCTTCAGCCTCAATATTCTGCCAAGTGAGTCACAGAACTCTTTTATGTATTATTCTCACAACAAAACATGCAGTGTCTTGGAACAGAATGAGCACAATGAGTGATGCTCCTACCATGTATTCACAAGCAATGACTTAAGTATCATGCCTTCCTCAGAGAGAGCACAGGCAAAATTAGTAGCCAGTACTGGTGCAGCAGCACAACATTGCATTGTTTACCCAGCACATAGTATTTTACTATATAGTTTTGTTTATTATGGATGTATTCTGTTCATATGACATAAAATGCCTGAACTTTAATTTTTATTAAAATACAGGATCACAATAGGAAAAAATATTAACGGCACATTGTTTACTCTGCAAGAGCCCTCATTTTGCACCTAAGATTTTTTTTCTGTAAACATCCCAGTTTATCAGCACATTGAGTTTTGGCTGGATCAGCTAATATCCTTTATTCTGCTTTTAGTGAGATATGAGTGAATTTGCCTGTTTTTATACATGGACCCACTGACAGGAAGGAAATGAACTCTCATATTGCACTCACAACCTGTACAACATAAAGTTAATGTTGTATTAGCAATAACTAAGAGCAAAGGTGAACTCAGCACTTATTACTGTACCACACTTCGGATTTTTTTTCCCCAGTGATCCACAGCAAGAACCAATGACATAGTCAAAAGCTACAGAATTTTAGATCTGTAACACAAACTACAGTTTTAAGAAATATTGTCAGGCTACAAGATGGACTGTTTTTGGGATTCATCCTGTCCCCCACTGCCCTGTGGTAACTGTAAACTTTGGCAGGACAATGCTTATGGTAGAAACTCTTTCGAGTTATCAACAGTCACAGATTGCAACTCTTTCGAGTACAATCACAGTTCTTGGTTTCCAGGAGTGGGACATGAACCCACAACCCTCTGATTCAAAGGCCAGGGTGCTATGAACTGAGCCACAGCTGACACCTTGCTTATGGTAGAAGTGGGACAGTGTGAAGAGTTTAATGGTGATTTGAGAGATGGGAATAGCACTTTGAGATGAAAATACAGTATTGGTTTAAAAATAGGTTCAACAGTTTGGGACAACTTGAAGTTAATGTTATTCAACTGAACAATTCAATGAACTTACAGACATGGTTTCTATAAGGAAGACCTTTAAATTGTAGTTCTGTCACTAGTGAATTAAATTGAATACATTTTGTATTCTGATTAATGAAACAAAATTGGAAAATTAAATGTTAAATTTAGTGGCTAAATATATTTTGTGATGTGACATGGAGCTATACATAAGAAATAGGAGCAGGAGTGGCCCATACGGCTCACTGAGCCTTCTCCACTATTCAATACCATCATGGCTGATACTTTGCTTCAACTCCACTTTCCTGCCTGCTCTCCATATCCTTTGATTCCTTGAGAGACCAAAAATATCTATCTCAGCCTTAAATATATTCAATGATGGAGCATCCACAATCCTCTGGGGTAGAGATTTCAAAGATTCACACCGCCCTGAGTTAGATCCCTCTGGAATGCCGCATTCTGCAGTCTCTCTCCACTTAAATAATATTCTGTTTTTCTATTATTCCCACCAAAGTGGACAAGCCCACATTTTCCCACATACTAATAATAATGGTATTTTATTCAAGGAACATGTTCACAACCCAAAGGCTGAATTATAGTGTAATTTGCATCAAAATATTCACCTATAGGCTAAGTAATAAGGTTAAAAATATGGAAATATGTAACAATCATGGAGTAATAAAAATAAAATTCAGGTATTGGGAGTGGCAGAAGGGATATTAAAAGGAATGTTGAAATAAAATATTAAAATTACAAACCCATAAGAACATAATAGGAGTAGGCCATTCAGCCCTTCAAGCCCTCGCCATCATTCAATGAGATCATGGCTGATCTACTTCAACACCATTTTTCTGCACTATCCCAGTATCCCTTGATGTTTTTAATATGTAGAAATCTATCAATCTCAGTCTTGAACATACTCAATGACTGAACCATCACAGCCCTCTGGAGCAGAGAATTTCAAAGATTCACCACCCTCTGACTGAAGAAATTCCCCCTCGTCTCAGTCCTAAATGGCTGGCCCTTTACTCTGATACTGTGTCTGTCCCCCCCCACCCCAGCCAGGGCAAACATCCTTCCTGAATCTACCCTGTCGAGCCCTTTAAGAATGTTGTATGTTTTAACGAGATCTTTCTCATTCCTCTATACTCCAGAGAAAAAATGTCCAGTCTACTTGATCTTTCCGCATAGGACAATCCCTCTATCCCAGGAATTAGTTTGATGGACCTTTGTTGTACTCCTTCTATGGCAAGTATTTCTTTCCTTAATTAAGGAGACCAAAACTGCACACAATATTCCAGGAGCGGTCTCACCAAGGCTCCATATGATTGCAGTAAGATATCTTTACTCCTATACTCAATTCCTCTTGTAATGAAGGTCAACATATGATTTGCTGCCTTAACTGCTTGCTGTACCTGTATGTTAGCTTTCAGTGACTCATGAACAAGGACACCCAAGTCCCTTTGAAGTTCAACACTGCCCAGCCTCTCACCATTCAAGAAATAATCTGTATTTCTGTTTTTCCTACCAAAGTAGATAACCCCTCATTTCTCCACTTTGTATTCTATCTGCCAACTTTTTGCCCAATCACAGCTTCTCCAAATCCCCTTGAAGCATCTTTGCATCCTCCTCATAACTCACATTTCCACCTAGTTTTGTGTCATCTGCAAACTTGGAAATATTATATTTAATCCCCACATCCAAATCATTGATATAGATTATGAATAGCTGGAGGTAAGCATTGATCCTTGCGGTACCCCAATAGTCACAGCCTGCCGACCTGAAAATGACCCAATTATTCCTACTCTGGTTTCTGACCGTTAACCAGTTTTCAATCCATGCCAACATGTTACCCTCAATCCCATGTGCTCTAATTTTATTTACTAACCTCTTGTGTGGGATCTTATCAAAAGCTTTCTGAAAATTTAAATATACCATATTTTCCGGTTCCCCCTTATCCATTCTGCTCGTTACATCCTCAAAAAGCTCCAACGGGTTTGTGAAACATGATTTCCCTTTCATAAATCCATGTTAACTGCCCAATCCTACCATTATTTTCAAAGTGTCCTGTTATCACATCCTTTATTATAGATTCTAGCATTTTCCCTATTACTGATGTCGGGCTAGCAGGTCTATAGTTCCCTGTTTTCTCTCTCCCTCCTTTCTTAAATCATGGGGTTACATTTGCCACCTTCCAATCTGCAGGAACTATTCTAGAGTCTAAAGAAGTTGAAAGATGACCACCAATGCACCTACTATCTCTGCAGCCACTTCTTTCAACGCCCTGGGATGTAGATCATCAGGTCCCAGGGGATTTATCTACTTTAAGTCCCGCTGATTTTTCTAGTATGTTTTTTAACTAATATCCTAATATTAATATCTTGTTCCTCATTTACACTAGTCCCTTGATTCTCCATTATTTCTGGGCAGTTTTTAGTATATTCCTCCATGAAGACAGACACAAAGTATTTGTTTAGTTTTTCTGCCATTTCCTTATCCCATTATAAATTCTCCTGACTCCGCTTGTAATGTGCCCACATTTGTTTTTGTTAATCTTTTTTTTTTTACGTACCTGTAGAAGCTTTTACAGTCCTTTATGTTTCTCGCTAGTTTACTCTCATATCCTATTTTCCATTTCTTAATCTTTTTCTTGGTTCTGCTTTGCAGAATTCTAAAATGCTCCCAATTCTTAAGCTTATCTTTTTTTGGGCAACTTTATATGCCTCTCCTTTGATCTAATGTAATCCTTGATTTCTTTCATTAGCCATTGTTGGAACACTTTCCTTGCTGGGGTTTTGTGCATTAAAGGAATGTATTTTTGTTGTAAACTATGTATTAGTTCTTTAAATGTTAGCCATTGCCTGTCTACTGTCATACCTTTTAACATAGTTTTCCAATCTACCATAGCCATTTGCCCCTCATAACTTCATAGTTTCCTTTGTTTAGATTTAAGACTCTAGTCTCAGATTGAACTACATCACTTTCAAACTTAATGTCAAATTCTATCAAATTATGATCAGTCTTTCCTAAAGGCTCCTTCACAGCAAAATTGTTGATTTTCCCTTTACTAGATCACAATACTAGATCTAAAATAGCCCATTCCCCAGCTGGTTCTGTAAGGGGATACTGTTGAATGGGGATCATTGGATATTTGGCATAAAAATTAGGCTGCTGAAACTTGAGAAAAGCTTATTTGCAAGATGTAGTGAGTCATGTGAACAATCTAATCACGAGGTGGACGAGATCAGGGAGAAGATGCATAGAATCACATGAATAATCTAATCAAGAGGGAGATGAGATCAGGGGAGAGAGTAAGGTGGGAAAACAATGTAATTAAAGGAGCAGCTTGTCAAGTAAACCTCTTGCAACTGCATAAATTGACTGCTCTCACGTACTGGTAGAATCCCTACTTGTGAGAGTGGTGCTTTTCCTTGCATGCTCATAACAAAGATCACTCATTTGAACAAGGCATCCGACTCTAGGCGTTTTTGAGTACTGGGGCAAGCCCTCACCCTTTCAGTTCCTCAATGTACTGCTCTAGAAAATAATTTTGCATACACTCCAAGAATTCATCTCCACAGCATTAATAATTAGTTTACCCAGTTTTTATGTAGATTGAAATCCCCCATGATTACTCTATTACGCTTGTTACACACACCTCTAATTTCCTAATTTATACTGTGATTTACATTACCACTGCTGTTTGATGGCCTATAAAGAACTCCCACCAATGTTTTCTGTCCTTTGTTGTTTCTTAGTTCCACCCAAACTGATTCTATGTTTTGATCTTCAGAACTAAGGTCATCTCTCACTACAGTACTAATGCCCTCTTTAATTAACAGAGCTACCCCACCACCATTTCCCAGCTTTCTGTCCTTCCTGAATGTCACATACCATTGGTATTAAGGTCCCAGCTTTGGTTTCCTTGTAGCCAGGTCTCTGTCACGGCTATCGGGTCAAACATATGAATTTCTATGTGAGCTGCCAATTCATCTGTTTTATTGCAAATTGCGGGCATTCAGACACAGAGCCCTTAATTCAGTTTTTACTCATTTTGTAAACTCTGGCCCTATCTGCTGGCACACTCTTAAGTTTGCAATCACTGTCCCTTCCTGCCATACTCTGATTATCATTATCTTTATTACTACCTTGATCTATTGCCTTGTCATTTCCCTTTAATTTACTCAATCATCCTCTATATGATCCCTTCTGCCCTCTCGTTAATTTAAACCCCTCTCTACTTCCCTTGTTACACAACTCTCTAGAACACTGGCTCCAGCATGGTTCAAGTGTAGACCATCCCAATGGTACAGCGCCCACTTTCCCCAATACTGATGCTAATGCCGCATGAATCAAAACCTATTTCTCCCACATCAATCTTTGAGCCATGCATTTATCTCTCTAACTTTATTTATCCTGTGCCAATTTGTATGTGGCTCAGGGAATAATCCAGAGAGTATTACCTTTGAGGTTCTGTTTTTTAATTTAGTGCCTAGATCCTCATACTGTCGATGCAGAACCTCTTTCTTAACCTTACCTATGTCATTGGTACCTCAACGGGAGACAATCACTGGATCCTCTCCCTCCCATTCCAAGTCCTCTCCAGCCCTGAGCAGATATCCCGAACCCTGGCACCAGGCAGCCAACACAGCCGTCTGGACCCACGCAGTCAGCTGCAAATAACAGTATCCCCTTGACTATACTGTCTCCCAGCATTACCACATTTCTCTTTGCTCCCCCAACTTGAATAGTATCTTTCTCCATGGTGCCATGATCAGTTCACTCATCCACACAGGCAGCAAGCACCTTGTAACTGTTGGATAAAGTCAGGGGGCTGAGGCTCCTCCATCACTACATGATGGTTCCCTTTACCTGCCTGGCTCTCAGCCACATCCTCCCGTCCCTGACTGCTGACCAACCCTAAGGTTCTGTCTAATCTGAGGAGAGTGGCTGCCTCCTGGAACAACTGTCCAGGTAACACTCACCCTCCTTGATGCCCTACAAGTACTTTATTCCCGCATTACAGCACTGAAATGATGGCAATAAGCAGCAGGTCAGATAGAACCTGTGGAGAGATAAACAAAGACAATGTCTCAAGCTGATGGCCTCCTCCCCCTCACCCCTGCCAGAACTGGAAGGCAGAGATTCACAAGCAAATACAGAGCCAAAGAATGAGGGATGGGGTGACAGGAAGGGCAAAATAACCAAGGGCAGCTTATATATCTTCCAAATTTTTGCCCATTATATCCTTTTACAGACTCTTTGGACCCTACTCATAACTTGCTTTCCCACCTATCTTTGTATAATCAACCAATTGTATAATTTGGCTACACTACAGTTGGTCCTTTCATCCAAATCATTAATATGAATTGAAAATTGTTGAGGCTCCAGCAATGATCCCTGTGGCACTCCACTAGTTACAGTTTACCAACCTGAAAAGACTCATTCCACTAGTTAGTGTGTAAACCTGAAAATGACTCATTTATCCCGACTCTATTTGCTGTTAGTTGGTCAATGCTTTTCAGCTAGTTAGCCAACGCATGGAAGGTCACTGATTTGATTCTTGTTCTCTCCTAACTTAGCCAATTTTCAACCAGCTAATAGTGGAGACATTGTATTTTAGCTGTCACTTGGCTAGGGAGGAGAAAAGCGAACATGATTCCTATTTCTGATCACTGAAAATAATCCTTGCTGGGAGTGTTTCAAAGGGATTTTGGGCAAAAATACTCCTGTACTTTGTTCTTCCTTTTGGTGAATTAACTTTGATGCTTTGCGTCAAAACTTTTTGCTCAACATGTATTTTGGATTATTTAATTCAGATTTTCCAAATTATGAAGGGAATTAACCAGGTTAGGCCCAGTAAATTGTTCATTATGACAAAGACTTCAATATTAGGGTACATACCATGAACAATTAGAATCTTAAGAGAAAGAACTGAGGCAAAATCTTTTTATGTAAAGGATAACAATCTTGTGGATTAAGTTACTAGGGAAGTGATGGGTCAGTGAGATCCATTGAAAAGGATGTGCTTGTTGGCCTTTTCTGGTTCCTAAATATCCTTGAGTTCTCATAATTTTGAAGGCAATATAATTGTAATAGATGTTAATTGAAAAATAATGTTGGAAGTAATTTGTACACATAAGCGTTTCTCTAATCTAATTTCAGGAGTTCTCCTGGGCAAAAAATTGAACTTCTAACTTTCAAACAGAAAACAAGAAGCTTAATTTCCATGTCTCTCTTTTCAAAAGAATATAGAGGATGTTATAGAAAAAATAATTTTAAGCTGGAATGTTAGATTTTATATGTGCATCAGTGTTTTACCTTGGGTGAGGAAAGGTGGCTTGCTCTGCATTAAAGCTGCTCGATGTCCCACACCACTGAAGGTGATTAAGCCAATACTTGAAAACAGTACAGAAGGGGCTTCCAACTCCCATGGAACTTTCCAAGCATGGGTCACTTCAGGACAGAAGAAAAATGGTGAGAAAATTAAGAACGGAGAGAGTAATTATAGAAAAGCTTTGAGTACTTTGTCCTCCATGATTTTAATAAAAAAGGAATGGCGAAAAGCATCTACAATGAGATTTCAATGCTCAAACCCTGCCTTGTATACTAAAAAAAAAGTATCTTATATGCTGCAATATATAACATTTATTCCATTCCTATTTGATTAATTAGATCTGGCTCCACAACTCCTGGGGTGAATGCACCACCTGATGTATTACTGAGCCAGACAGAACAAAAAGGTGCATCAATCAGTGTCAGTTGGTACACAAGTGAGCCGTAAAACTGCCCTTTCTGATTTGACAATTTAGAAAGAAAAAGATATTCCCTGATCACCATCCCCTCTCAGAAAATATATAGAATGTTCAAGAAAAAATCATTAAGGGGAAATCATGTTTAACTAACATGCTGGAGTTTTTTGAGGGGGGTAACAGAGAAGGTTGATAAGGACAATGCGGTTGATGTGGTGTATATGGATTTTCAAAAGGCATTTGATACAGTGCCACACGATAGACTTGTGAGCAAAATTCTAGCTCATGGAATAAAAGGAAAAGTAGGCACTTGGATAAGAAATTGGCTGAATGACAGGAAACAGAGTAGTTATAAATGGTTGTTTTTCAGATTGGAGGAAGATGTGTAGTGGAGTTCCCCAGGTGTCAGTTTTGGGACCCTTGCTGCTCTTGATATATATTAATGACCTAGACTGTGCTGTGTGAGGCATGATTTCAAAATTTGCCGATGATAAGAAGACTGGAAGCATTGTCAACTGTGATGAGGGTAGTCTTGAACTTCAAAAGGACATAGACATACTGGTGGATTGGGCAGACAAATGGCAGATGAAGGTCAATGTAGAGAAGTGTGAGGTGATTCATTTTGGCAGGAAGAATATGGTGAGACAGTATAAAATAAAGGGAGAAACTCCAAAGGAGGTGCAGGAACAAAGGAACGTCGGTGTATATGTACATAAGTCATTGAAGATGGCAGGGCATGTTGACAGAGCAGTTAGAAAAGCATATGGTATCCTAGGTTTTATTAATAGGGGCATTGAGTACAAGAGTAAGGATGTCATGTTGAACTTGTATAAGACACTAGTTAGGCCTCATCTGGAGTATTGTGTCCAGTTCTGGGTGCCATACTTGAGAAACAATGTGAAGGCATTGGACAGAGTACAGAGGAGATTCACAAGAATGTTTCTAGGGATAAACAACTGTGGATATGAGGATAGATTGGAGAGGTTGGGTCTGTTTTCCTTGGAGAAAAGAAGGCTGAGAGGAGACTTGATAGAGGTATTCAAAATCCTGAGAGGTACGGACAGGGTAAATAGTGAGAAACTGTTCCTACTCAAGAGTACATCAAGAACTAGAGGGCGCAAATTCAAAATAATGGGCAAAAGGAGTAGAAGTGATGTGAGGAAAAATCTTTTTTACCTAGAAGGTGTTTGGAGTCTGGAATGAACTTCCCGAAAGGGTGGTGGAGGCAGGTTTGATTGAGGTATTCAAAAGAGAATTGAATTGCTGTCTGAAAAGAGAGAATGTGCAAGGTTACGGGGATAAGGCAGGGGAGTGGGACTAGGTAGAATGCTCTTTCAGTGAGCCAGTGCATACTCAATGGGCCAAATGACCTCCTTCTGCGCCGTAAAGATTCTGTGATGTAGATGTCTGGTTAGAATCCTCGAGTGCAAAATAGCATTTCACAGTCAAAAGTTGCCACTAATCACGCTATTTGCATATGCAGAAAGGCCACGTGAGTAAGGTACTGAGAGGGCGGAAGACACTATCAGTAATACCATAAGCCAGCATGAGTGTGCAGAAGTGCCCTGTTTGATAAAGGAAGCAATCATCAGTGTAAAAAATTACACTTTGTTTAAAATATATTAAGAATGACAATTCATTTCACTGATGTTGGCACTGTCTCTTTATTGACCACAAATCATCACACCATCTACTACGTGTCTTTTTTTACAAGTAGGTTCTAAAATACTTTGTTCAGATGATAGTCAAGGAAGTTCTTAAGGTTTACTGAAAAATAAAATTAACCTTGAAATATCTTTACATCTAACAAAAGTTAAAAGGTTGGCAGGTCAAAGAAAATGTTATGGACAGTTATGTAGTTAAAAGCTTAATTGTATATCATTGCTAATCTTTTTAAAATCAAAATAATTACAGATTTTAGTTGATGCAGCACTTGACCCACATAAAACCTAGCCAAAAAGAGATAAGTACTGATGTCAAAGCTAGTCTGACTTGTCAATATTTCCCAGCAGCTTCCTCCCTGTAAGCCACATTTCAGAGACTCAGATGGTCTCAAGAGGAAATGCTGAAACTACCTGACGTATGATCAATAATGACTCTTGGCTGATGTAATGTTTAAAAATAAAACAAACAAACTTTGGCAAATTATCCACTCAGCCACAAACACCCACGGATTTTCGTGTCAAGTGGGTAGTGACTTGAATGCAGATCAGCTTGTTACAAACATCAATTCAGAATCCTGCAAGATAGCTTGACAAAAAGACGTCAGATGCAACATAGCTTCTAGCTAATTCTTGACAAAGACATTTGATAAATAATGCTGAACTCGAGTCAGGCATTGTACTTGATTTAGGATTTCAGTTTACCCTGTGCACACATGCGGACAAAAATCGGCTTGCAATTATGTTTATACTTTAACCTAAGCTGTGATTGAATATTGTTTTACACATCACTGGATCCTAAAATACTCGTCTATTATCATTGGTTCTGCTTGATGGGGTCAGTGCTACTGGTGTCATAAATCAAATCATTTTTAACATCTGAATTTGTTCTTCCATACCTTGTCATTGGCATCTTGTACCACACTTTCCCAAATAATTTTTGTATAATCTCACACAGGAGAGTTGGAAGCCAGAGAAGACTTAGTAAACTCCCATCAAGCAAATTATTGCTGAACAGTATTAATTATGGTGGCACATTGGCACATGGTGGTTAGTGCTGCTGCCTCACAGTTCCAGGGACCGGTGTTCGATCCTGACCTTGGGTGTTTGTCTATGTAGAGTTTGCACATTCTCGCTGTGTGTGTGGGCTTCCTCCCAAAGATGTGTTGGTTATGTGGATTGGCTATGGTGAATTGTTCTCCAGTGTGTGTGCGCCCTGTGATGGACTGGCATCCTGTCCTGTACCATGCCCATTACCTGTCAGGATAGGCTCCAACTCCCTGTGACCCTGAATTGGATGAAGTGGTTCTGAAAAAGTGAGTTGAGTATAATTATCACAATTCTAATACATGAATTCCCAACCCAACACTGATATCAAGCATTATATTTTGCCAGTGAGGCTTTAGTTGAGCAATTAATAATGCAGCCTTTTTAACTAACACTGACGTTCCAATGCTAAATGTGTGCTATTGACAACAGCAAACCTTTGTATAGCACTTTTAGCACAATGAAATGTCCCAAGGTGCTTCACATGAACGTTATAGAACAAAAAAAAACAGAGCCATATAAAGTTCAGATGGCCAAAAATTTAGTCAAAGTAGGTTTTAAAGAGTATCTTAAAAGAAGTGAGCAAGGTTGAGAGGTTTGGGAAGGGAATTCCAGAGCTTAAGGCTCAGGCAACGGCCATCAATGGTGGAGCGATTAAAACCAGGGATACTCGAGAGGCCAGAATTAGATGAGCACAGATATCTCGCAGGGTTGTGAGGCTGGAGGAGATAAAAAGGGGCAAAGCCATGGAGGAATTTGTAAACAAGGGTGAGAATTTTAAAATCATGACATTGCTTGACCAGGAGCCAAAGTGGGTCAGCAACAAAGGTATGTATGGTAGGTGAATGGGACTTGGTGTGTTAGGACATGAGCAGCAGAGGTTTGGATGACTTCAAGTTTACAAAGGGTTGAATGTGGGCGGTCAGTCAGGAGTGCATAGTCAAATCTTGGGGTAACAGATGTATGGATGAGAGTTTCAACAGCACATGAGTAGGGTACCAGCAATGTCAGGTGATGTATAGAGGTAGGAATAAGTGGTCTTAGTGATGGTGCAATTATGTAGTCGGAAGCTCACCTCAATTGTGACATCAAGGTTGTAAACAGATTGGTTTAGTCTCAAACTGTTTCCAGGGAAAGGGATAGGGTCAGTAGCTAAGGATTGGGGTTTGGTGAGGAGACTGAAAACATTTTCCATTTATTTAGTTGGAGGAAATTTCTGCTAATCCAGTACTAGATGTCGAGAAGTGGTTTGATAATTCAGGAGTTGAGAGAGGTGGTGGTGAGGTAGAGTTGGGTATCATCACTGAACATCTGATTATTAACTGTGCTTTTGAATGATGTTGCTGGAGGAATAGGAGGCGGCCAAGGATAGATCCTTGGGGGATATCAGAGGTAAAAAAGTGTGGGAGCAGGAAAAGAAGCCATTGATACTCTGGCTAAGATTAGAGGAGAATGGAACATGATGATGCAGTTCTACCCAGCTGGGTAACAACAGAAAGACGTTGGTGGAGGATGGTATAGTCAACCAGGTCAAAGGCTGCAGATAGATCAAGAATGATAAGAAAATATGGTTTACCTTTGTCACTGTCACAAAGGATGTAATTTCTGAGTATAATAAGAGCCAGTTTAATACTCTGGCCAGGGTGGAAACCTGATGGAGGGATTCAACCATGGAGTTGGGGGAAAGATTTCAGAGCATGGATTTGGGAGGCAACAACACGTTCAAAGACTTTGGAGAGGAACAAGGTTGGAGTTGAGGTGGTAGTTTGCAAAGACTATTGTGACAAGGGTTTTCTTTTCCTGAGAGGGGTGATGATGGCGGCTTTAAAGGAGAGAGGGACAACATCTGAAGAGAGAGAACCATTAACAATCTTGGCTAACATGGAGAGGGGGAGGGGAAGTTGGGTGGTCAGCAGTTTAGTGGGAATAGGGTTGAAGGGAAAGGAGGTAGGTCTCATTGACAATAGGAGGCTGGAGAGGGCATGAGGGAAGGTAGAAGAGGAACTAGAGAAAGATACAAGTTCAGGACTAGGGCAATAAGAAGCTTTAGTGCAAGTTTGGCTGGACGGGTTAGCAGGAGTGAGGGATGTGGCAGAGGCAGTTGTTCAGATGATCTCAATCCTAGTGACAAAGAAGGTCATGAGCTCCTCACACTTATTGTTGAAGATGAGGGCGGAGGAGACAGGTGAGAGGGGTTTAAGACAGTTAAGACTAAGGCAGTGGAGAAAAGAAGCTAGGGGTTATCTTTGCATTCCAGAGTGAGCCAGACAGTCATTACGCCACAGAAGGAGGCCATTTGGCTCATCGAGTCCATGCTGACTCTGTAGAGCAACTCAGTCAGTCCCATTCCCCTGTTCTATCTCCACAGCACTTCTAGTTTATTTTCCTCAAGTGCCCATCCAATTTCTTTTTTAAATCACCGATTGGTTCAGCTTCCACCAACCTCGTAGGCAGCAAATTCCAGTTCATAACCACTCTGTATAAAAACAAAAGTTCTTCCTCACAACCCCCTTGCATCTCTTGCCCAAAACCTTAAATCTCTGTTCTTTAGACTTTGTTTTCCCATCAGCTAATGGGAAAAGCTTTTCTTTGTCTCACCTTTCAGGTACCATACCCTAAGAGGGCATTTATAACCATGGACTTTCATTGGATTGATCTGTGATTATGCTTGGCAAAGTGTTGCAATGTGGTTGACCAGGAAACTCTATCACTCACCATCAGGTGTATTGGAAGGATTTACAGATTGATAATCAACCTGTTTAGCTATGTTTTGAACACACCTTCCATGGCCATCAATCGTGAAGTAGGACTTGAACTTAGAGCTTCTAGCCCAGAGGAGGGGTACTACCACTGTGCCACAAGACCTCCTCTTTTTAGCTACCTTATCTAAACCTGTCACAATTGTGTACACCTCCATCAATTCTCTTTTGCTCCAAGGAGAACAGCCTCTGCATCTTCAATCCAACCTTGTGCTAAAATCCCTCATCCCTGGAACCATTCTGGTAAATTTTCTTTGCACCGTCTCAAGGACCCTCAGCATAACATCCCTGCTTTTTTACTTAATACCTTTCATGAAGCCCGAGATCCTATTTGCTTTGCTAATTAGTCTCTTAATACGTCCTGCCGCCTTCAAAGATTTATGTACGTGAACTCCCAGGTCCCTCTGTCCCTGCACACTCTTAAGAAAGTGCACCTATTAAGTCCATGTTGCCTCTCCTATCCCTTCTGCTAAATGCATCACCTCTCACTTCTGTTATTAAATCCCATCTACCACTTTGTCTACCTATCCTGCTAGCTTACCTGTTGCACTCGATTGGTATCATCCTTACTGTTTGCCACACCTCCAAGTTTGGTACCATCGGCAAATTTTGAAAGTTTGTTCTGGATTCCAATATCCAAGTCATTTATAAATAATCAAAAAAGCTGTGGTCCTAGCACTGACCTTTGGGAAACACTACTGTCTATCATTCTCCAGTCTGAAAAGTGACCATTTACCACAATTTGCTATTTCTTTCCTTAAGCCAATTTTTAATTGATGGAACCTGCCTCCACCAGCCTCTCGAGAACTTCATTCCAGACTCCACTATTACTCTCTTTTCCAATTATTTTGAGTCTGTGCCCTCTAGCGACCTAGATCTTGGTGTATAGGCAGAATAGCAAAATTTATAGATGATACGAAACTTGGAAGTATTGCGAACCAGGAGGATAGGGTTAGACTTCAAGAGGAAATAGATTGTGCCTAAATAGATATATGTGCAAACATCATTGAAGGTAGCAGGATAAGTTGAGAGTGCGGTTAATAAAGCATATTGAATCCTGGGCTTTATCAATAGAGGCACAGAGTACAAAAGCAAGGAAGTTACATTATGTTAAACTTGTATAAAACAAGTTCGATCTCAACTGGAGTACAGGGTATTGCATCCAATTCTCGGTACCATACTTTAGGAAAGATGTGAAGGCATTAGAAAGGGTGCAGAAAGGATTGATGAGAATGGTACCATTGATGAGGAACTTCAGTTACGTAGATTGGAGAAGTTGGGACTGTTTTCCTTGTAGAAGAGGCTAAGAAGAAATTTGAGTTATTTAAATCATGAGGGATCTAGACAGAGTAGATAGGGAGAAATTGTTCCCATTGGTGGAAGGATCGAGAACCATAGGGCACAGATTTAAGGTAATTGTCAAAGAAGCAATGGCGACATGAAGATCAAAAAACGTTTTCACTCAGTGGTTAGGATCTGGAATGTGCTGCCTGAGAGTTGGTGGAGGCAGATTCAATCAAGGCATTCAAAAGAGAATTGGATCATTATCTTGAAAAGGAAAAAAATTCAGGGTATGGGGAAAAGGCAACAGTGTGGGACTAGGTGAATCGCTCCTTCAGAGAGCCAGCACAGACGTGACAGGTCAAATGGCCTCCTTCTGTACTGTAATCATTCTATGATTCTGTGAGAAAAATATCTGCGGAAACAAATGCAGGTTTATTTATAATAACGCCTAACCATCGCTTTTAATAGCTACGCAGCGTGTTGGAAATCATTTTGCTTTAGTCTGTTAAATTGCTGTTGAAGCGATGTTTCTTCTCATGGTTGATTACACCCAGGAGACGCAGAGTCCTATATTTCAGCTGACTGGGAGATCAGATCCACATATTTGAACTCTTCCTATGAGATTATAGTTTTCCTTCACCAAAAAAACTAATTAATTGACTTACTACGGATTAAAATCTTTGGTGTTCTCTACCTAGCTACAGTAACTGGATCGAAATAAACCACAAGTTCTCATTACAGATATCACCAGCCTCCATCTTGTGCGCTCCGGTCTCGCTTGGAGCCTCGAGCCTCTCTCAGGCTCCGCCCCCGACCATCATGCCCCGCCCCAAACTATAGGCCCCGGCCCCGCCTACCAGGATTCGCACCGTGCATCAAGCCCCGCCTCCGACCACGAGGCCCCGCCTCCGACTACTAGGCCCCGCCCCGAATATCAGCACCCCCCCCCCCCCCCCAAACCCTGCCCGTCAAACCCCGCCCCTCAGACTCCCACCCACCCCCCACCCCACCCATTTGGTCCCGCCCCTCCCCGTGCCGCGCGCGCATTGGCGGTTACTGACTGAGGAAGCCCGAAGAAGTCGGCGCGAGGCGCCGAGTGGTGGCGCTGTGTTGGGTGTCCTGGGTGGGTTTTTTTTACCCGTCAATTAAAATAATCTCTCCTTGCTCCCTTCGCCCATCAACTCATAGACAAGGTGATGGTTTAATTTCAGTAAATACTGCGTATTGATCGTTCACGGAGGTGAGCGTGTAAGTAAGGGGTAGTTTATTGGTTGGAGGATATAGCTCGGGTGAAAGGCGGTTGCCATGATGCGCTATGTTTTCATGGGGGGGTAAAGGGGAGGAGCCGGAGCAAGGGTTTGGGTGGTTTCAAGATGGGGTTTTGCAAACATCCCCTGGTTTGATATCTGTTGAAGAGTAGCGATCACTAACTGGATAGTCACCGGCTTTTTAAAGTTGGCTGGCCAGGGACCAAGAGCGTGGTGCAGGTGAAAAATAGTGGTTCTTGGCACATTTTTTTCGTGGTTCATGTTGTACCTCAACATTATTATTTAATTTTTATTCTCGGTGAAGAAAATCCAGAGCTCGAGTTATACCCACTCCTTCGTCATGTGATATTTCCTGCTTTTTTGAGTAAATAAATAAAAGTGGCAATGCAGTTACAGGATAGTGTCTTGGGATGAAAACAGAAAATACTGAGCAGCAGGTCAGGCAGCACCTGTGGAGAGAAAAAAAATAATTGAGACCTAAAAAGAAACGCTGCCAAGTATTTCCAGCATTTTCTGTAATTTCAGGTTTCCCGTATCTGCAGTTTTTTGCTTTTGTATCATAGGATATTGCCCTAAACTATTAGCATTTGTTGGATGATCTTGTGTTTCATCCACCTCTGTTACAACAGCGGTAATTATAAGAGACAGCTAAACATCAATATTTTCAATGACTTGAAATTTTGGATTTGCTTTCTTGGAAAAAGATTTTAAACAAGGCGACTGCTGGAAGACTGAAATGAAAACAGAAAATAGTAGACGTGTAGTAGATTGATCAGAATTTGAAAGAGAAATATTTCAGTTATCTGCATCCAGATACATAATACATTGACTCTTGTATTAGACTTAATTGGCATGCTGGCCACTTTCAGTTTTCTATAATAATGGTTTCATACTTTCAAAAAACTCTCATTGTTTATGCATCATAGTTATTGAATTGTTTGCAAACTTAGATGGTAAAGGTAGAAATGTTACAGTTTGGTTTGAACATTTAGGTAAGGTAACAATAATGAGATAGCAAAAGGCTACATTGTGATGTATAGGTCCTCTTCCTCAGTTCCTATCACTTGGAGTTACTTGACTGTCAGTAGTGGAAAACCCTCCGCTCCCGTCCAAAAGCAGCAGCTCCCAGTAATCTCAGTAACAACAACTTGTAGTTATATAGCATCTTAAAACATCTCAAGGTGCTTCATAGCAGTGTTATAAAGTAAACCATGAACCTAAACCACATAAAGCAATATTAAGGCAAATGGGCAAAAGAGGTAGGTTTTAAGGAATGCCTTAAGAAAGGAAAGAGAGGTGAAAGATTTAGGGGTAGAATTCTGGAGCTTAAGGCCTGGACAGCTCAAAATACTCCACAAATAGTGGAGCAATTAAAACCGGGGATGTTCAGGTAGCTAGAATTAGATGAGCACGGATACTTGAGGGTTGTGGGAATGAAGGAGATTACAGACTAGGGAGGGCCCAGGCCACGGAAGGACTGGAAACCAAAGATAAGAATTTTAAAATCAAGGCATTACTTGACTAGGTCCCAATGTAGGGTCAGTGAGCATGGGGTGATGGGTGAATAGGATTTGACATACGTCAGGACATAGGTACCAGAGTTTTGGATGGGTTTAAGATAACAGAGGATAGAACTAGTGAGGCCAGACAGGCGTGCATTAGAAGAATCAAGTCTAGAGCTAACAAAGTCGTGGATGAGATTTTCCACGGCAGTTGAGCTCAGGTAGCCACCAAGTTGCGTGATGTTGCAAAGAAAGAAAGAAAAGCTTAGGAAGGGGAGGGAGTTCAGAAGGAGTAGTTGCACATGGGGTGGGGGATACAGGGATGTGGCCAGAGATGACCTTATCTTGGTGAGGCGATGGGAGCAGGCAGGGTTGAATGTGCAGTGTGACAATGCTGACTATTTATAAAGAGAGAGGGCAGTGAAATCAGAGCTGAGATGGGGATTGAAAGGATGTGGCATCCAGCTGCAGTTTGAAACTCCCGTCTGCCTAGCCTTTGGTCCTCCATTTGCCATGATACCTGCTGCTGTTGGTGAGCTCAGCTGAACCTTTAATGCTCTTGTTCCTAGAAAAACATATTGCCTCCCACCCTGATATTGCTCTCATCTTCAATTCCAAAGCTTAAGGTGTTCAGACTTGGTGTACCTTGTACACAACTAGTTTAGACATCGATCGAAAGATCTGGTTGGACCAGATCCAAGCTGACTTTTTTGAGGAGGTCATGAATGTGGTAAATAAGGGAATGTCTATGGATGTTATTTATACAGACTTCCCAGAAGGTATCCAATAAAAGTTTCACACGAGAGACTTAGCACAAATGGAAATGGATGGAATTTGAGACAACCATTTGGGTAGGGAACTGATTCAGAGGTAGGAGACAGTTGGGATAATGGGGATTTACTCCAGTTGGCAAGATGTGACTGGTGTGGTTCCCCTAGGGGCTTGTTTTTCACATTATTTATAAATGATTTAGATGAAGGAATAGCTAGCTGTATTTCAAGTATTGCTAATGACACCAAGTTAAATAGCGCAGTAAATACTGCAGATGGGAGCAGGAAATTGTAAAGGGACATTGAAAATTTAGGTGAGCGGATGAAAAAACAGTTTTGATTTTGGAAACAGTGAAGAAGTTCAATGTGGTATTGTCTGTTGTTGAAAGTTTGGGTGAAGCCAGAAGAAACTGAACCAAACAATTTAAATGAAATTAATACTGAGTTTTAATTTATTTTCTTTCTGGTCACTTTTATTTGTTTTTCAGATGGAGACTATCAGACACAATGAAGAGATGCTGAGGACAGCTCTGATATCTAATCATAAGGATGTAATTGAACTGTATCAGAAATTCAATCCAAGGGAGAAACGACTCCTAGAAGAAGCATTTCGGCCAGATGCCACCCTTTTCAAACCCATTGAGTTGCATTTGAAGTCTGACTGGATCCTCAGCCACCCGGAACCAAAGCAAGATTTCTACGCGTTTTACATCAGCCCACATAGAAAAACACCAGTTCCTGGGAAAAACATTATTTACATTCAGACCATTGGTATGAGCCAATAAAGCTATTTCATTCAGATTTTTGAGTAAGGAATTTGTCTGTCTATTCCCTGAAAACACACAAATTTTCTAATTAATTCATAGAGTTTATAATGTTCAAAGTCGAGGTGCTGCATGCTGCACAGCTTTTCCCACAACTCCCTCTGCCATGTAAAGCCCTCGCCTACTTATTTTCCTGACCATCTAACTTTCCCTTCTCAATCTCCTGTTCACTGATATCATCAACCTCTTGCTAAGTTACCGCTGTTCCATTCTCCCATTTTAAAAATCTTGGAATGTTGAAACTGCACTCCTGATGCACTCTGTTCAAGACCTTCAGTATAATTTTTGTTGTGCCCATAGTCCTGAGATACAACTGTCCAAAGCCACTTTTAAAAAAGCAAAAATGGAATTTTGTTGTTGAATTTTATATTTATATTTCTTATTACTAGAAATAGCATGCAAGCCTGAAAACATCAGACAGGGTTAAGGTAAGTCATGGATAGCTACCTTTTGCAAGATGGAGACAATTTATAGATGAATACAAAAGGTTTCCTTCAGATGCATTGTACTTCATGGAACTTCATTTGATGCTTCGATGATATGTTCTGTAAAATTTGTTCAACTTGATACTTTAGTCACCTCCGTTAGAGTGCAAGTTGTCTCCATGCCCTTCTGAAAATGACAAATCTAATCCAAACTATTGATATCCTATGAATGGTTGTTGATTTAATGTCACCATTAGAGATCCAGTTTGTATTGCCTTTGTTTCACTGTCTTGTCCAGAGTGCTGATTGATACGCTTGGGCTGTCTTTAAACAAAAAATGGTCAGTTTCTTGCCAGCAGAGAATCTAGTTTAATTTGAAACTGCAGCATGTTTCACAGTTCAGCAGGGACTGAAGTGACTTCCGTTTTAAAGTCTATCATTGGAGAGAAAGTGAGTGGTATCGTTGTTTTGTTCATCAAGAAAGATGAACAGTGTATAATTCATTGTTTTATACTGTTCATTTATCTCACTTAAGCTGTTGTTTAGAACCTGAGACTCAGTGTGATAAGGTATATAATTCAATTCACTTTACAAAGAGTAGAATCATGACAGTATGTGATAGAAAATAAGGATTCTTTTATTCCAATCCCCAGGTTTCCCTATTATTTAGTTAGAATAATGGGCAAAAAGCACATACTAGGTTGTAGCTTATTGGAATAGTCATTAATGCAGCACATAAAATATCTATGGTAGGCGAGAGGACATGCTGTTTTATAAAGTCAGTAGTATTATACTATGTAACAATGTTAAATGTGCATCTGTTGTTAAAGTAGTGTGAACTTGAGACCACAGTGTAATTACTATTCTTTCTTGGATCACTGAGATGATAATTACTGCTATGTGATATTTTGGGTCAATCAGAGATCAGATTGGCGTCTCTTGTATCTTTCTTGCTATCGTTTCTGTTGTAAACTATTTTATGTTGATGCAGGAATTTTTATCTTGTAAATTATTAGCTGTTTCTGATATCCTTTTTCCAAAGTATGACACACATGTGCATATGAGCTGTGTGCCATACTTCAAGGCACACAGCTCATAACTTTTTCATAAATAAAATATATGTAGATTAACTCATCCATTTCTGTGCTGCAAATGTATGTCCAAATCTATCTATACCAATATATTTTTATATTTAGATCATAAGTTCATAAGAAGTAGAAGCAGGAGTAGGATATTCGGGCCATCAAGCTTGCTCCGCTGCTCAATAAGATCATGGCTGATCTGATTGTGACCTTAACTCCAGTCTCCTGCTCCCCATAATCCTTGACTCCCTTGTCAATCAAAAATCTATCTAACTCAGCCTTGAATATATTCAGTAGAGAGCCACAGCTCTCTATGGAAGAGAATTCCAAAGACTGACCCTGTGAGAAAAGAAATTCTTCCTCACCTCCATCTTAAATGGGAGACCCATTGTTTTTAAACCATGCCCCCTAATTCTAGATTCCCCCATCTCACCATCTACCCTGTCGAGCTCCCTCAGAATCTTATGTGTTACAATAAGACTGCCTCTCATTCTTTTAAACTCCAGTGAGCATAGGCTCAACCTTTCCTCATAAGACAATCTCTTCATCCCAGGAATCAGCCCAGTGAACCTTTTCTGAACTACTTCCAATGCAAGTATACCCTTCCTTAAGTAAGGAGAGCAAAACTGTATACAGTACTCCAGGTGCGGTCTCACCAATGCTCTGTAGAGTTGTAACAAGACATCCCTGCCTTTGCACTCCGTCCCCCTTGCAATAAAGGCTAACATTCTAATTGCCTTCCCAATAATTTGCTATGCCTGCATGCTAACTTTTTGTGACTCGTTACGAAGCCTCTGTACTACAGCAATCTGTAGTCTTTCTCCATTTAAATAATATTCTATTTTTCTATTCTTTCCACCAAAGTGGACAACCCTACTTTTTCCCACATTACACTCAGTTAGGCAAAAATTTGCCCACTCACTTAACCTATCTATATCCCTTTGCAGACTCTTTGTCACCTCCTCCGAGCTTGTTTTTCTACCTTTCCTTATATCACCAACAAATTTGGCTTACAATGCAATCAGAACCTTCAACCAAGTTATTAATATAGATCGTATATAGTTGAGGTCCCAGCACTGATCCCTACGGTACTCCACTGGTTAACCTGAAAATGACCTATTTATCGTGACTTTGTTTCCTATTAGTTAGCCAATCCTCTAGCCATGCTAACATATTACCTCCAACACCATGAGCTCTTATTTTCTGCAGTAACCTTTTATGGGCACCTTATTGAATGCCTTTTGGAAAACCAAATACACCACATCTACTGGTTCCCCTTTATTCACCCTGCTTGTTACATCCTCAAAGAGCTCTAATAAAATTGTCAAACACGATTTCCCTGTCACAAAGCCATGTTGACTCTGCCTGATTGTATTATGATTTTCTAAATGTTCTGCTACTACATCCTTATTATTAGAGTCTAGAATTTTCCCAGTAATAGATGTTAGGCTAACTGGCCTATAGTTTCCTGCTGTCTTCCTCCCTTCTTCCTTGAATAGTGATGTTACATTTGCGGTTTTCCAGTCTGCTGGGACCTTTCCTGAATCTAGGGAATTTTGGAAGATTACAACCAATGTATCCACTATCTCTGCAGCCACTTCCTTTTAAGACAGTAGAATGCAGGCCATTAGGTCCAGGTGACTTGTCAGCTTTTAGTTCCATTGGTTTTCCTGATACTTTTTCTCTTGTGATTGCAATTGTTTGAAGTCCTAAGTCCGATGTTCCTCCCTCTCTTTTCCCCCTGCTTTTCTACTATTCTTGGGATTTTTTTGTATCTTCTACTGTGAAGGCAGATACAAAATACTTATTCAAATTCTCTGCCATTTCCTTGTTTCCTATTATTAGTTCCCCAGCCTCACACTCCAAGGGACCAACACTCACTTTTGCTAGTCTTTTTTAACATATATTTAGAAGCTTTTACAGAATCTTTACAGGGCACAAGGAGGCCATTTGGCCCATCAGGTTTGCACTGACTCTCTGAGAGAGCATTCTATCTAGTCCCACTCCCTGCCTTACCCACATAAGTTTGCATGTTCTTTCTTTATAGATAGCAATCCCATTCCCTTTTGAATACCTCGATCGAACCTGCCTCCACCACCCTTACTGGAAGTTCATTCCAGAGTCCAGCTACCCTCTGGGTGAAAATTTTTTTCTTCACATCACTATTACCCCTTTTACCAATTATTTTGAATCCTTGCCATCTCGTTCTTGATGCTGTCTTGAGTGAGAACAGTTTCTCACTATTTACCCTGTCCATGCCCCTCAGGATCTTGAATACCTCTAACAAGTCTCCTCTCAGCCTTCTTTTCTCCAAGGAAAACAGTCCCAACCTCTCCAACATATCCTTGTAGCTGCAGTTCTTTATCCCCGGAATCATTCTTGTGAATCTCCTCTGTACTGTTTCTAATGCCTTCACATCCTTCCTCAAGTATGGTGCCCAGAACTGGACATAATACTCCAGATGAGGCCTAACTAGTGTCTTATACAAATTCAACATGACCTCCTTACTCTTGTACTCAATGCCCCTATTAATAAAGCCTAAGATACTATATGCTTTATTAACTGCTCTCAACATGCCCTGCCATCTTCAATGACTTATGTATATATACATTGAGGTCCCTCTGTTCCTGCGCCTCCTTTAGAATTTCTCTCTTTATTTTATATTGTCTCTCCATATTCTTACTGCCAAAATGAATCACCTGACACTTCTCTGCATTGAACCTCATCTGCCACTTGTCTACCCAACCCAGCAACATGTCTGTGTCCTTTTAAAGTTCACGACTAACTTCATGACAATTGGCATGTTTCCAATCTTCGTATCATCTGCAAATTTTGAGATCATGCCCTGGTCACCAAAGCCTAGCTCATGAAAATATATCAGGAAGAGCAAGCATCCGAACACTGATCCCTGGGGAACTTCCCTACAAACCTTCCTCTAATCTGAAAAACAACCATTTATCACTATCCTGTTTCCTGTCACGCAGCCAATTTCTTATCCTAGTGCCCACTTTTCCTTTTATTCCATGAGCTAGAATTTTGCTCACGAGCCTGTTGTGTGGCACTGCATCAAATGCCTTTTGAAAATCCATAGACACTACATCAACAGCATCGCCCTTGAAAGGTCCGAGGAATACTCTGGTACAAAATTTCAACACTCAGAGTCCAGATGCAATATTCAAGTGGTTCCTTTATTACACATGCGGGGAGCAAACGCTGGGCAATCCAGGCGCTTCTCCACCGAGGTTCAAATGAGCACAGTTTATATATTTTTTACTATCAGTTACAACTTAGTGGTATTAGTTAGACAAAGGCCACAGCACAGTGACCCCCCGATGGGCTGATAATTGTGTTCTTGTACAGTAATTGCAGTGCAGAGACTGGGCATTGTCCTTTTGAAGATAGCAAAGAATGTATGTTTGTTCTATACAAAAGGTAAACGGGGGCTGACTGGATGTGGTTCGAGGCTATCAGAAGGTGTTAAATGGCCTTCCTCATTTCTTGATCTAGTCATCCCGTGTCCCTGCCCGTGTATGTCTCCCATTTCCTAATTGCAAATTTACAGCTGAGCCCTTTGTACAAGTTTTTAGCTTTCATGTAAGGCTGTGATTGTCTGTGTATGCTTTGGCACCCTAGCTGCTGGTCCTGGCTGGCATTTTAAAATCAATCCAAATTTTCTGCATTTTCACCCTTATCAACCTTCTCTGTTACCTCCTCAAAAAAAACTACAAGTTAGTTAAATGTGATTTCCCCCTAATGAACCCATGCTGGCTTTTCTTAATTATTCTGCACTTGTGTAAGTGACTATTGATTTTGCCCCGAACTATAGTTTCCAGAAATTTCCCTACCGCTGAAGTCAAACTGACTGATCTGTAGTTGCCAGATTTATCTTGCACCCCTCTTTGAACAAGGGTGAAACATTCGCCATTCTTCAGTCCTCTGGCACCACCTCTGAGTTTGAGGAAGACTGGAAGGTTATCACTAGTGCCTCTGCAATTTCCCCCTCACTTCTGTCAGTACCCTTAGATGCATCTCATCTGATTCTTGTCCCTTATCTATTTTCAGTAAAGATAGCCTTTCTAACACGACCGCCTTTTCAATTGTAAATTCTTCTTTTAGTCTCTCATATTTCTTGCTAGTTTTCTCTCATATTACTATTTGTCACTCTTTCATTTTTTTTTAGTTATTCTTTGCTGGTTTCTAAAATTTTACCAACCGTCTGGCCACCACTAATCTTTTACAGCATTGTACAATTTGTTTTCAATATAATACCACCCTTAACTTCCTTAACTAGCCAGGGTTGGCACATTCTTCTTGGAGAGTCTTTCTTTTTCAATGGAATATATATTTTAGGAGATGTTTCATAATTCTTAACAAATGTCTGCCACTGCTTCTCTACCCCCTTTTTTAACCTAGTTTTCCATTCTACTTTAGCCACTCTGTCTTCATACCCATGTAATTGCCCTTATTTAAGTTTAAGACACTAGTTTCAGACCAAAATGTCTCACCCTCAAAATGAATATTAAATTTTATCATGTTATGATCACTGTTACCTAGAGAATTCTTTACTTATTAGTTAAACCTATCTCATTACACATTACCGGTTCTAAAATAGCCTGTTCCCTTGGTTGGTTCCAGAATGTATTATTCTAACAAACTGTCCTGACATACACAATGAACTCATCCTCCAAGTTATCTTTGCTAATTCGATTCGTCTAATCTATATTAAAATCTCCCACAGTTATTGCCAGTATCTTTCTTACCAGCCCCATTATTTCTTGATTTACACTCTGTCCTACGGTGTAGCTAGTGTCAAGGGGCTTATAAACCACTCCCACCAGTGACTTCTTTTCTTTGCTGTTTCTTATCTCCACCCAAACAGTTTCTACACTTTGATCCTTTATACAAAGATCATTTCCCACTACTGTCCTGATCTCATCCTTTATTAACAGATACCCCACCTCCTCTTCCATTCTTCCTTGTGAATTGTCAAATACCCTTGAATATTCAGGTCCCTTTAGTGGTTGCTTTGCAACCATGTCTCTGTAATGATCATTATATCATACTCATTTATTTGCTATTAATTCATCCATCTTGTTATGAATGCTGCATGCATTCAGATAAAGCGACTTTAATTTGTTCTTTTTTGGAATTTTGACCTTTTTTGCGTATGCACTCCCATGTTCTGTCCCTTCCTGTCACAATGGTTATCATTATCTGTGTCGCTATCCTGCAATATTGCCTTGTCCTTTCTCCTTAACTTTCCAAATCTCCCCTGAAGCCTCTCTCCATGCTCCTCCACAGTGTTTAGCTTATAGCCCCCTGTGCAGCCCTAGTTATGCGTTTGGTCAGTATACTGGATCCAGTGCAGTTCAGGTGAAAGCCATCTCAACAGTATAGCTCCGACTTTCCCCAGTCCTGGTGCCAGTGTTCCATGAATCAAAACCCATTTCTCCCACAGCAATCTTTCAGCCAAGCATTCAATTCTCTGATCTTAATTATGCTATGTCAATTTGCTTGTGGTTCAGGTAGTAATCCAGAGTCTATTAGGTTTGTGGGTCTGCTTTTTTAATTTAGTCCCTAGCTGCTCATTCTCCCTTAGCAGAGCCTTAGTCTTACCTATGTCGTCGGTACCCATGTAGATAATGTCGACTGGATGCTTCCCCTCCCACTCCAAGTTTCTCTCCAGCACTGAAAAGATGTCCTTAACCCTGGCACTGGACAGGCAACACAGCCTTCAGGACTTTCACTCTTGGCTGCAGAGAGCATTTACACTCTCTGGCCAGTGGTGGCACTCTAGCACCTCAATTTTCCATTTTCCAGCTCCTCAGTTTATATGCAGAAAAAATACAATTTCATGCATTGGGACTGAAGTGTAACAAATATAACACTTTGTCCAAGAAGAGAGATAAAGATAATTCGAATGGCTAGGGACCCATGTTGTCCAATATATTAGCAACATGTGGCTAATAATGTGGCTAATTGCATTTCTTCTGGCATTGGGCATGTAATCTCAGTACTCAAATTTGTGCAGAGTATGCCTATGTGCTTTAACCTTTTTGTGCATTTGTTGGTGAAATAATTTGCGAAAAGGAAACTTCTTTTTAGATCATAAGTGCTTTATTTGGTTATTGAATGGTGGTAGATGTTACGTAAATATATGCATGCAAAGTATTTTTGTTTGTATTTTGTGTGCATGATATTTTCTACTAAAATTAGTGCATGTGACTAAAGCAGTCAGTGTAACCAGCACTTCCAAAGGTTAATTAGTTTCTCAGTTGTGGTAAACTCTTAAAATTCATTCTTATTTCTTAAAAGTGCTGAGCGTTTAAAAACCCATTGTAAATGAAGGGCAGTCAATGGTATTTATTTAAGGCCAGTTGTACTCGATAAATTTAACAATTTTTTTTTAATGTTGACTGAATTCATAAAGGGATTGCAGTCAATAATGTTCAAAATGCATGTAATAAAGTGTCTCTCAAGAGACTTGTTTAGAAAAAATAAGTATGGTTAAGAGGAAAATAATGTCGCATGAATAGAAAGTTGGTTGATGGAGTGGAAGCAAAGAGTTGGGTAAATGGATGTTGTTTGGATTGGCGAATGGTCCAAAGTGATGGACTGCAAGGTCAATGTTGGGTCTACTTTTGCACCTGATATATCTACATGATTGGATTTGGGTGGAGGGAGCATAATCTTTAAACTTGTTGACGAAACAAAACCTGGAGATTTGGCATATAGTAAGAAAGAACTTCAGGGAGACATAGATTAGTGCAATGTGCAGACAGATGACAAGCGCAATTATTGTGGAAAAGTGATTGGTTATACATTTTGGGAGAGCAGTTAAAGAATTGGATTTCACATCTTGTGGAAAGATACTGAAGGTTGTAGATGCACAGAAGCACCTATGGGTTCAAAGACATAATTCACCAAAAACATGTTTTTTTTTCCTTTTGGTTTTCTCTGTCGTTTCTTTCTTACTTCCTTTACTTCGGACTTGATGGCAGCTTTCAGGATCCTGCCATTTATACCTCCTCTGGACACATGATTTGTTTCTTTATTTGTCCCTTTACTACTCTCTTTGGCTTTGCACCATGAAACTTTTTGCTACTTAACCTCCTTGGTCCTTCACCCTGTTGCCTCTGTCTTTGAGTACAATTGATGTACAGATAAACAAGTCTTACTACTGGTAGTTCGTTTTAAGTCGACTTTATTATATCACACAGATTTACTCAAAAGCGCTTTACCAAAATAACTCTAAAAGCTTCCACAGTTTGGAATGTAATGATACCCATTCAAGGAGAGGTGATCAGTCTCTGGCTTGGCAGTAGATCTTGTCGCTAAGTCCCTGACTCAGGGTCCACTTTGCGAGGGTTATTCCTGCAGGTCTTCGCTGTCGATGTCTCCGAAGTTCCTTCTTTTATACAGTTGCACGCAGCATTGAGAACGTTCTTAATCACATACTCATGTGAGTCGTGGTCATCCGTTTACTTAGCGATAAGTGTAAAACAGGTTACATCTGTTTCATTGTTCCTTGTGATTAAGTTAGTTTCTCATTTGTGTTGATTCATCCAGTGGAAGGGGGGGTACCTTCTGTTCCCTGCAATCAACTGCCCCTTCCCCTTTTGCTGATAGCGCACATTCCATTTCTGCGCACTGCTTCTACGTTGACATCCTTTACCATCATGCTCCATGAATGCTGCAGCCTGCTTAGCCTTTCCAGCTACAGTTGCCCCTTTGACCCATTGGAAGGGTACCGCAAATGGATCACTTATATACACCTTCTCTGAATAGGCAGTACCATCACCCTCCAAACCGTGCATGGTACATGGATGGTTTACAACAGTTACATGGTTCACGGCTATTTATTTATAGACCAGACATTTTCATTAATCAATTGCTCCCTTTTCCCCACACACAATTCCATATCTAACTTCCTTCCATTTCAATTTTCCACCGTTTGAGCATTAGTACAACATACGTTAAGTATATCAAAGTACAAAATATCAAGATTACAGCAACATGAGAAACAATTCTTATCGATGGATGAATCTATACATTCGTCCCCAAATATCATCCCACCAATTACCCTCCTTAATATTGCCAATATCCTTAGCTATTCCTGCGGTATTTTGTTCAACTTCTAGGTAGGTTGCAAAGGTTTTAGTTAACTCCTCCTCTATTCTCGTCAAATGTTCAGGCAATAACTTGATTTCTGTCAAATAGTTTTCCTCATAATTTTTAAGTTTCCCTTTTATTTCTTCCGTTACATTCACATCAACTTCTTGTCTTTTATGAATGTCTAGTAACTCTATCTTCCCTATCCTAGTTTGTACTTCCGGTTGCAAACAGAAGGTGGCCCCATTAATTGGGCATCTTAGGTGCCCATATTGAAATATTGTTTCTTTGGTGGTCACACAGTACACTCCTCTGCCCATGTATCCTATTCGGGTGGTACTACCTATTGTTCTTCTCGCTTCCAAAGTGCAATTCACCTTTCCCTATGCTTTAAATCCACAAAGGGCTTGCTCATTCGGATATATCGGGTAAGGACAAATTATTGTTTTGTCTGTTCCCTCGCACCTAAATAACTCTGATCCCTGATCTCTGATCTCTGATTCATTTCTATTGCATAGGCTTGTGTTGCTTCTTGTTCTATCCATACCCCATCTATGATGACACCTATATTGCCCACGGTGAAGACTCGCTTCCCTATCGTGTTTTTCGACAATACAGGAATTCCCAGCACCATTCCTATTGCACTTTCACTACTTCCCTTGCAATCTTCATCAAACCACACTTTAGTCGTCAGGTTAGGATTAGATTCTCTGTTCGTTAAATTCTGCAATTGTTCATTACTTATCCATGATGGGACGCCTCCTTTATTAACTTGTTCCAAATTTTCTCTTAACTGTTCTACCATCCAATTTTTGTAACTACCACAATGAGTTCTGTTTTGTCCCCTACTGCTGATGTTCTCTTGTCTCATTATTAATTGGTTTATCGCCTTAGCATATCCTTCTAGTACTTTAACTTTTCTGATCAGCCTGCGAACTTGTCCTCTGAGTTTCATTTAACCTTTCCAATATCCCTTTCACTAGCCCAGTCAGCATTCTTAATTTAGTATCCAAATTTACTAAGTCAAGGGTGTTTACAGTTGACATCCCGACACCAAAGGCTGATAGGTTGGTCTCTATTAGGCCTTGTCTCTTTCTGCTATGTTCCCTTGTCCCGTCAAATTCTTGACCTATTTCTTGGCCCAATAGTATTTTAATCAATGACAGAAACGGTTTCCTTTCAGTATCCGGACACCAGTTGGGCAGTTGGATAGCACTAATATTTAACACCACTGGTATTAATTCATGATGTACATTATCATACAGCCTCTGCTCTGTTGCTCTTAACACAACACTACTGTCAGGTCCTGGAACAAGATCCGGGCATGACAATGGCTTTACAGGGGTTGTGGTGAAGACTGTTGTCGTAGTTGGTGCTATGATAGTCGTTGTTGTTGTCGGGGTGGGGTGTGGGTGTTGTAGGACCGTATCTAATAGCCCACCTTACAACCTTGTCCGTGCAGCTCAAGACATATCCTCTCCCTACTTGACCCTTTACTTGCCGCTCTAGTCTGCATTCTACCATACTGGTCCTTTAACCATTTTACACGGCCCAGGTGGTGTTGGCTTCAAGTTTACTGTTGTACTGTTGCACACAACACCCTTTTCCTTGTCTTTCACACTTGTAACTATATGTCAAAGTGAAACCCGGTTTAGAGTCCTTTGTCAGGGAATGCAATCTGCAGTTCACTTCTTCCTGTCCTGTTGCTCTTGTTTTGAGAATCGTTTCCAAAATTACTAGAAGACACATCACTCCTTTCTGGATCATAGTGGGTGTTGACTTCAATTATTTAATTTGAAAGATAATCAAGGTAACATCTCTTATTTACAGCTCTCATATTCTGATTAGTTATAATTTATCAATATCCAACCAATTTGGCCAAGGTCAATTTCCTCATTTAGGTGACTTAGGCGCCTATTGCCTCGCAAGCGAGTCCAGATCGGGGAGATCTGCCTTCTTCTCCTTTGACCCGGGCCTGGGGGCGATGGAGGTGGTGACTGTTGTTGGGGTCCCAGTGCCGGCGCGTTCCGCGCAGCTTGCCCTCTGTGATGGTGTGGGAGGGATAGGAGCTGGAGGCAAATTAATCATCACACGATGTTGATGATTAATTTGCTTGCCAAATAGCTTCAATTGATTCACATGATACCATCCTGTTTTGCTGGTGTCCAGCAAAACCTTGTATACTGATGGGCTTGCATTATCCACTATGGAGTGGGGGCCAACATACTTAGGGGATAAAAACTTACCTGGCTGATAAACCTGAAGCATAACTCTCTGTCCTATATCATATTCAACAGGCTTCACCTTGCTGTCGAAATATGCCTTAATACTTTTCTTCTTCTGCCACATTTTGACTGCGGCGGCTGTTTGCGCAGCCTGGACATTACCTAATATCTGTTGTATGGCCTTCTCATGACTGAGAGCCGTTAGTTCAGGTTCTGAAAGGTCAAGGATGGTTTCAGTTCCTCTCATGGGACGTCCTGTCATCAGGACATGAGGGGTAAAACCTGTTGAGCTCGATACCGTTTTGCATACCAACATTCAGACAAAGGGTAGGACCATATTCCAGGTGGAATTGTTCTGTTGGACAGTTTTCCGGATCATGTCTTTCAGGGTTCTGTTCATCCTCTCTACTATACCACTAGCTTGTGGATAGTAAGCTATATGGAATTTCTGATTTATTCCCAATAAGGCCATTACATTTTGCAATACCTGGGCGATAAAATGGGTGCCCTGGTCAGACTCAATACTATGTGGGAGTCCCCATCTGGTGAATACGTGCTGCACCAGTATGTCGGCAGTTAATTTAGCTGTGTTAGTCCTAGTGGGAAATGCTTTGACCCACTTACTAAAGGTGTCAGTGATTACCAGGATGTATTTATATCCCCCCATGCAGGGTGGCAGAGGGCCGACATAATCTACTTGTAGGTTTGTCCAGGGTCCATTTACTGGTCAGGTGTGTCTAAGTTCTCCTTCGTTAGCATAGTGCCTGGGTTATTTTGGGCACACACCAAACAATTTTCCACATAATGCTTCACATCCCTGTCTATGTTGGGCCACCAACACAAGCTTTTAATTCGCTCGGTGGTTGTCTCTATCCCCTGGTGTCCCTGGATATCATGACATTGGTATATTACTTGATTGCGGTCTTGGATTGGTACCACGTATCGTCCGTCATTAAGGATGAGCCCATCCTTAATTTGTATCTTAGCTTTCCACTTGTTATACGTTGCAGGGCATGCTCCGTCTCGGATTTGTTTTAGGTCATTATCTGTACTTTGGGCCTCTACAAGGTCCTCAATCTTAGTCTGTTGATCGTGACTGCACTTACTTGCTCACCTATTGGGGGTTGCCACGGTTTTCCTTCTCGGGCACCTAGTTTTGCCAATTCGTCTGCTCGTACTTTCCCAGCAGGGGAAAATTTATGGTGAGCTTTCACTTTGACTTTACCATACTCTTGTCCTTGGGCTGTTTGGAAAATGTGTTTCAAGAGGAGCACAGATGGCAAAGGTTTACCATCCGCTGACACAAAACCTCTCACTTCCCATAAGGGCAAGAAATCAGTTAAACTGCTGCATACGTAAATGCTGTCCAAATATATATCTACTGGTGGGGGGATATTTTCAGGGTGGCTAACCACATACGCTACTGCTGCCAACTCTGCAGTCTGAGCACTCATTTTAGCTGGCAGTTTTAGAGCTATCTCTGCTAGCGGGGTACCTTGGTAGTCTTCTGCATAGATGCCACATCTTGTTTTCCTAACTCCGTCCTCTACCACGGAGGATCCATCAACAAAGATCTTCAGGGTCTGACTAGTAATATCTTCCCAAAGCCCTGGCTTCTCCCATTTTTTGTTTTGGTATAAATGGTCCCTTGGGATCATTTGCTGTCAATACCTGACACTCATGTGGTTCACCGCTATAGCTGAGATTGTCAGCGAGAAAAGTAGGTGCTTTGATTCGCCTGACTGCGATATCGCGACCTTGCAACCTCAGAGTCCATCGGGCTATACGATTTTGGCTAACGGTACCGTCCTTGATTCGTCCGTCCAGCAACAACTGGATGGGTGTATGCTCCGTGAGGACCGTTAAGGGGCTCAGGCCAATTATGTACGCGAAATGTTGTACTGCCCAAAAGACCGCCAGAAGGTGTCGCTCACGGACAGAAAACCCTTGTTCTACAGGGGTTAGGAGCTGGGATGCATACGCAACTGGTCCGAGTCTCCCGTGGCGCTCCTGCAAGAGGACTGCCGAGATGGTAGAGTCCGTTGCAGCAACCTCCAGAGCAAAGGGGAGTGCTGGGTCTGATACCTGCAAAGCCGGAACCTTGGCCAGGGCTTGTTTTAATCCTAGAATGGCCTGAGTGGTTGTTCCGTCCACAGCCATGGGGCATCTTTCTTTAGAAGGCCTGACAGTGGGGCGGCTTTGGTGACAAAACCATGAATATGGTTCTGGCAATATCCCACTAATCCTAAAAAGGATCTGAGGGATTTCACATCCCTGGGGAGGGGTAATTGTAATATTGCTTCAATGCATTTAGCCTCAATTTCTCGCTTACCATAGGTAACCATACTTCCTAAGTATGTAACTTGGGATTTCATAACCTGGGTCTTTTTAGGATTAACTTTAAGCCCCAAAGAGGTAAGGAGGGCTAATAATTCACTGAGGAGCTGCAAATGTTCCTCCTTAGTATCTGTCTGGAGGAGGAGATCGTCAACATACTGAATTATACATTCGAGTCGGGAAAAACCAGTGAACCCCTGAGCTAATCTTTGATGGAAGATTGAGGGAGAGTTATGAAACCCTTGAGGTAGACAGGTCCAAGTGTATTGTTGACTTTGAAATGTAAAAGTGAATTTGTATTGACACTCCGTTTGCAAAGGAATGGATCAAAAACCATTACTAATATCCAGAACGGTAAAATATCGGGCTTGTGGAGCTTGTTTCATCATAGTCCCAGGGCTGGTCACCACTGTAGGCACGGTCAGCGGGATAGCCTTATTTAACTCTCGGCAGTCGATCGTTAGTCGCCAAGAGCCATCTGGCGTCCTAACTGGCCAGATTGGTGAGTTGTTTGTTGATGTCACAGGGTGCAACGCTCCCTATTGTAACAGACTTGTTATTACCTTTGGAATTTCACTCTCTGCTTGTTTGGGGAACCCGTATTGTTTCTGTTGTTTTGGATCGGGGCTGTCCATGACCACCTCACCGATCATTCGACCGCAGTCGTGTTAATGGGTTGCAAAGGTGGATATATACTTGCCAATAAGTTCTTGTACCTCGGGATCCTCAGACATGTCTGTAGGTTTAACCCAAAGTTCCCCGACTGTACTAATTCTCTCACGGTACGCCTCGGTGGGGACTCTGCTACTTCGCCCATTTGCCAAATGCAGCAATTTACTGGATCAAATGACAAATTACGCTTTCTCATCAGGTCAGAGCCAAGAATGTCCTCTGTGTTAGGATGCAAATTTACCAATACAGCCGAGTGATAACAAACCAAATCTCCAATTCTGAACTCTAGCAGGCTAGTTTCTAAACCCTCCTGTGAGTGGCCTGTGAAGCCACTCAAAATGATCGTTCCTTTAGTGCGCCATGAAAAATCTATTCCTCTGGATGTGTTAGGGGTGGTGCAGGAGACTCCAGTGTCCCATAAAGATTCGGCGGGGTGGTCTCCTACCTCACCTTCCACTAGGGGTCATCCCACACCATCCCACTTGGCGCTACACACCCATACTGGAGAGGCCTGACACCATCAAGTGCTCGGATCCTTGTCTGGACACCGAGGGTACAGATCGGCTCCTGGGTTGGCCGAACCTTCTTCAGAGATTGTGTACATCGGGCTCCTCCCTTGGGGTCCTTCTAGGGGTATGGCCTGGCTCTGTCTCGGGTCCCTTCCTGTCTCTGACTCCCTTGCATAGTGTCCGACCTGGCCACAATTATAACACTGTGCCTGACTGTTCAGATCCCTTTGCCCTCTGTCTTGGTTCTGATCCTGACCATGGCCCCTCCCTGTGGTTATCAGATACGGAGGTGGGGGCCCCTGGGGAGAGGGTCCCCCCCCGCTGCCCTGACCCCATCCCTCATTTCTCCATACTGGACTCTGACCCAAACTTCTCACCGGGGTTCATTCGCCCCTCCTTGATCGTTTTTACTTTACCATTCTCTTGGACTTCCTTCTCCCAGGCTTGTGCCATACGCCTCAATACCCAAGCTTCTGTGTGTGTGGCATCAGTAGGGTCAAAGTTTGTTTACTACCCTTGGTAGAGTGTGATACCAAAGTTCGGGTCCATCGGGTAGTATTCGGGGCCTGTAGATTTTGCCTATTTAATCCCGGTCCAAAAACCCCATCAAAGTGTGTCCACAGACAGTTGGCAAAGGACGTCAGTTGTTGCCCCTTCCTTTGCCTACACTTGGTTAAACCTTCAACCAGATCTCCTTTATTACTTCCTACAGCCATCAACATTGCATCCGTCATCTGCTGAAGGGTCGCCCCACCCCCCCAGTGTTCTGAGGATCTGGTGGCTCAGGGAGTACCGCAGCGCTCAGACACATTAACGAGCTTCTGCTCTTCCACATCATCTAGGCCATGTAAGGCCCTTTGTTGATGGACACGTTGGAAAAATTCATGTGGATCATCTCCGTCCTGAAACGGAGTGATCCTTTTAGCGATCTCTGCCAGTTGGGCCACGGTAAAGGGTGTACTATAAGTTATCGGCCCCTGGGCAGCTGCAGCTGGATCTCTTCATTCTGTATTAACTGGGTTCATGGGGGGCAGTTTCTGGGGGCGCCGAAGGTATTTTACCCTCGGTCCAGGGAGGAGGAGGGTCCCACTCCCAGGGGCTGTCTCCCTCCCTTTCCCCATATTTCTGGGCAGCTTCTTCTAAACTACCCCAATCCACATCATCATCTCCCTCAGTGATTCCGTCTAGCTCTGTAGCTCGGAACGCACACATCATACTTTTCCGAATGGAAAGTTGCGATTTTAATTTGTCAATTTCGCACTGACATTTGGCATGATCGGTGTTACCATGTCCATCCTCCCTGCCGGACTTGTGTGGGACTTTCACAGCCGCCTGCAAGTTATTACGTTTATCGGTCATCTCTACCACTGCCTGACGGGCGGTATCACGTTCTCTGGTTGCCAGATCCCTTTCCTGATGTGCCTTTTCATACTGTGTCTGGAACTGATTCAGATGTACCAGATACGTCTGATTTTTTTGTTTCTCATCCACTACTTTCTTTTGTAATTCACGTATGGCCTGCCTTGCAATTTCTAATTCTTGCATTAGTGCCTTTTTTCTTGCATTAATGCCCTTCTCTCTATTTCCCCGTTCCACAAATCTCTCATACAACTGGCTATCGCTGTAGCCTTACTGAGCTCAGAGGCGCGTTTTGCCTGTCCTTTTCTAGCCTCTTCCCAGTGCTCCTATCCAGCGGGCCCCGGACCCTCCAATGCCTTATCGGCATATTCGACCCATTTGGGCCATTTGTGGTTTAGGTACTCCCGGAGTACCTTCCCCCATTCTGGCATTTTACTGGCCATTTTCCCTGCGTTTGTCCGCTATGTTCGTGGTTCGAGGACGGTAGTGACTTTAAGGCGATCACTTAACCGGCCCACCCAGGGACTCCAAAATGTTGACTCTGTCTTTGAGTACAATTGACGTACAGACAAACAAGTCTTACTACCGGTAGTTTGTTTTAAGTCGACTTTATTATATCACACAGATTTACTCAAAAGCGCTTTACCAAAATAACTCTAAAAACTTCCACAGTTTGGAATGTAATGATACTACCCATTCAAGGAGAGGTGATCAGTCTCTGGCTTGGCAGTAGATCTTGTCGCTGAGTCCCTGACTCAGGGTCCACTTTGCGAGGGTTATTCCTGCAGGTCTTCGCTGTCGATGTCTCCGAAGTTCCTTCTTTTATACAGTTGCACGCAGCATTGAGAACGTTCTTAATCACATACTCATGTGAGTCGTGGTCATCCGTTTACTTAGCGATAAGTGTAAAACAGGTTACATCTGTTACATTGTTCCTTGTGATTAAGTTAGTTTCTCATTTGTGTTGATTCATCCAGTGGAAGGGGGGGTACCTTCTGTTCCCTGCAATCAACTGCCCCTTCCCCTTTTGCTGATAGCGCACATTCCATTTCTGCGCACTGCTTCTACGTTGACATCCTTTACCATCATGCTCCATGAATGCTGCAGCTTGCTTAGCCTTTCCAGCTAAAACCCCATCACAGACTTCTTTTTCCTTCACACACACACACACACACACACACACACACCCGCCCCCCCACCGCCCTTCACTTGCTGAAACCTGTTAGATTTCCGACTTTTCCCTGTTCTGATGAAAGGTTACAGACCTGAAATGTCAACTCTGTTTCTGTCCCCACAGATGCTGCTAGACCTACTGAGTATTTCCAGGATTTTCTGTTTTGATTTCAGATTTCCAGCTTCCTCTGTATTTTGCTTTTGTTTTACAAGATCTTACCAGTCAACTGTCAGGCATATTATTTTTGGCTTTGAGACATGCCTGATGAGGTCTTTTGTGAATAATTTTATGAATGGTTTCTGATGAGGCATTTTTATAACAAAATCGGCCCTCGATGTTTTTAGCTATTAACTTAAAATTTCCAAAACATTCAAACTCTGGATTTACTATTTCTGTTGCATTTTCTGTTTTCAGGTTCATTTGGCGTTTCAGAGGCAACTACTGAGACATACATACACTGGTTAAAGGAATACTGTGAAGCGTTTTTCTATGGTCTGAAGATCAAATTCTTGGATCCCGTTTCAGTATCCCAAATCGGTTGTGTGTTCCGTATCAATACATATTCACATAATCTGCAGATATATTCAGGTACTGCTCCACAGTAAAACTGTTCTCAAGTATTTTGTTCAAAGCGGTGCATGCATTAAATATTACTTGTTAGTTATCACAGTGTATCTACCATTAACAATAAATCAGGTTAAATACAAGAAGAAATGTATGGAGCCACCATGTGACTTTGTGCTTCCCTGCGGCTAGCATGCAGACAGATGGAATTTGTTGGATTGAGGTTTTCAAAGTGTGTGTGTGTTTATATAAAATTTACACAAAATAATATATTATTTTAAGAAAAAGTATTAATAATTTGTTGTAAATTTTATTAGGTTCCTCCATCTTCTAAGACTATTCGGGTAACGTATCAACCCTTAGATTAGGGCAAGTCAGTTTCCAGAAATTTACTGCTTGCTGATAATTGAGAGAGGCTTCAGACAATTATCCCTTATATCTCTGATTTCTCTTAAGATAATTGGTCACAATTGCATTGCATGAATGTATTCTGATATTGAATCATCTTAATAGTAAAGTCTCTTAACTATAGAATTTTGAGAGAGAAGTGGTGTTATGCTACAGCTATCATGGTGTGGTGCAGGCTTGATGAACTGGTTTGCCTTTTCTGGCTCATCAATTTCATATGTTTTTATGTCAAAAGTGCAATATTAAAATTGTGACAGAACTGAACTTTAGAACCCGGGCAATAATGTTGAGTGAAAACTGCAAATTGGAGTTGGAGTGAACCATGTGACATAGGTAGGAAATGGAGTAAGAAGAGTGGGATAAAAGGCACAGTCTCAATCTTTTTTTATTTGTTCAGGGGTTGTGAGCATTGCTGGCAAAGCCATCATTTATTGTCTGTTCTTAATTCCCTTGAGATGGTGGTGTGAACTGCCTTCCGTGGTCTGTGTGGTATAGGTAAACCCACATTGCTGTTAGATGTGAGCTCCTGGATTTTGACCCAGTGATGATGAGAGAATGATGATATATTTCCAAGTCTCCTTGGTGTGTGACTTGGAGGGAACTTGCACGTGGTGCCTTCTGCCCTTATTCTTCTAGGCAGTAGCGGTCCCAGGTTTGGAAATTGCTGTTGAAGAAACCTTGGCGATTTGCTGCAGTGCATTTTGTAGAGGGTACACCTGTAGCCATGGTGCCCTGGAGGTGGAGGAAGTGAATGTTTAATGTGGTGTATTGGGTGCCAATCAAGCATGCTGTTTTGTCCTTGATGGTGTTGAGCTTCTTGAGTGTTGTTAGAGTGGCACTGATCCAGGCAGGTGGAGAAGAGCATTACATCACACTCCTGACTTATGCCTCATATATGCTGGAAAGGCTGTGGGGAGTTAGGAGATGAGTCATCCTCTGCAGAATCGCCAACTTCTGATCCGCCCTTCTAGCCACATTATTTATGCAACTGGTCCAGTTAAGTTTCTGGTCAGTGATGATCCCCGGGATGTTGATGCAGGGGATTTGGCAATGGTAATGCCTTGAATGTTAAGAGAAGATACTTGGGCTGTCTTGTTGGTGATGGTCATTGCCTGGCACTTGAATGACTTGAATGTTAATTGCCACTTATCAGCTGAAGCCTGAATGTTGTCCGGGCATGTCTTGCTGCATGTGGGCATGGACTGCTCCATTATATGTGAAATTGCAAATGGAACTGAACACTGTACAACCATCTTTGAACATCCCCACTTCTGACCTGGTTAGTGGTAACCCCCCAGGGTGCTGATAGTGGGGGATTCAATGATGGTAATGCCATTGAATGTCATGAGGAGATGGTAAGATTCTCTCTTGTTGGAGATGGTCATTGCCTGGCACTTGTGTGGCATGAATGTTACTTGTCGCTTATCAGCCCAAGCCTGAATGTTTTCCAGGTGCTGCTGCACATTGGCATGGAGTGCTTTAGTATCTGAGGAGCTGTGAATAGTACTGAACGTTGTGCAATCATCAGCGAACATCCCCAATTGTGACCTTATGATGGTGGGGATGTCAGTGAGGAGGTGACTGAAGATGGCTGGGCATAGAACATTTGAGGAATTCCTGATATCTTGGGGCTGAGATGATTGACCTTGAACAACCACAATCATCTTCCTTTATCCTACTTACAATTTAAGTCACTGGGGTGCTTTTGCCTTGATTCCCATTTTAATAGGGCTCCATGATGCCATTCAGATGTTGCTTTGATGTCAAGAGCAGCCACTCTCACCTCATCTCTGGAATTCTTTTGTTCATGTTTTTAAAAATTTATTCTTTCATGGGAAGTGGGCATCACTGGCAAGGCCAGCATTTGTTGTCCATCCCTCATCGCCCTTGAGAACATACATACAAACATATGAACAGACGAATTAAGAGCAGGAGTAGGCCACTTGGCCTTTCAAACCTGCTATGCCATTCAGTAAGATCATGGCGGATCTGATTGTAACCTCAACCCCACATTCTTGCTATCCCTGATAACCTTTCACCCCCTTGTTAATCAAGAATCTATCTAGCTTTCCAAACACTCGCGACCCTCTGAGAAAAAAACCTCTCCTCACCTCTGTCTTAAATGAGCAATCCCTTATTTATAATCAGTGACTCCTAGTTCTCGATTCTCCCACAAAAGGAAACATCCTCTCCATGTGCACCCTGTCAAGACCCCTCACGATCTTAAAGGTTTCAATTAAGTTGCCTCTTACTCTTCTAAACTCCAGTGGATACAAGCCTAACCTGTCCAACCTTTCCTCATAAGACAACATACCCATTCCTGGTATTAGTCTGGTAAACCTTCTCTGAACTGCTTCTAATGCATTACATTCATCCTTAAGGAGACCAATACTGTACACAGTACTCCAGATGTGGTCTCACCAGTGCCCAGTACAACTGAAACATAACCTCCCTACATTTGTAATCAATTTCCCTAACAATAAACGATAATATTCTATTAGTTTTCCTAATTACTTGCTCTACCTACATACTAGCCCTTTGTGATTCTTGCACTAGGATACTCAGATCCCTCTGAATCTCAGAGCTCTGCAATCTCTCACCATTTAGATAATATGCTTCTTTTTTATTCTTTCTGCCAAAATGGACAATTATACTTTTTCCCACATTATACTCCATTTGCCAGATCTTTGCCCACTTACTTAACCTATCTATGTCCCTTTGTCACCTCCTTACGTCCTCTTCACAATTTACTTTCCGACCTATCTTTGTGTTGGTGATGAGCTGCTGTCTTGAACTGCCGCAGTCCATCTGGTTCAGATACACCTACAATGCTGTTAGGAAGGGAGTTCCAGGATTTTGATCCCTTGACAGTGAAGGAACTGCGATATATTTCCAAGTCAGGATGGTGTATGGCTTAGAGGGGAATGTGCAGGTGGTGGTGTTCCTATGTATCTGCTGCCCTTGTCGTTCTTGCTGGTACGTGTCGTCTGTTTGGAAGGAACTGTCAAAGGAGCCTTGGTGAGTTGCTGCAGTGCATTTTGGAAACAGTACACCCTGCTGTCACTGTGCATCGGTGGTGGAGGGAATGAATGTTAAAAGTGGTGGTTGGGATGCTGATCAAGTGAGCTGCTTTGTGCTGGATGGTGTCGAGCTTCTTGAGTGTTGGTGGAGCTGCATTCATCTAGGCAAGTGGAGAGTATCCCATCACACTCCTGACATGTGCCTTGAAGATGGTGGATGGGCTTTGGGGAGACAGGAAGTGAGTTACTCCTCTCAGAATTCCCAGCCACTGACCTGTTTTTGTAACCACAGTATTTCTATGGCTGGTCCATAGGGGAGATGATTAGATCCCTTCTTGTTGGAGATGGTCATTGCCTGGCACTTGTGTGGCATGAATGTTACTTGCCACTTATCAGGCCAAGCCTGAATGTTGCCCAGATCTTGCTGCACATTGGCACGAACTGCTTTAGTATCTGAGGAGTTGTGAAGGCACTGAACATTGTGCAATCATTAGCAAACATCCCCACTCCTGACATTATGATGGAAGAAAGGTCATTGAAGCAGCTGAAAATGGTTGAGCCTAGGACACTACTCTGAGGAACTTCTGCAGCAATGCCCTAGGTTAAGATAATTGGCCTCCAACAACCACAGCCATCTGCTAGGTATGATCCAACCAGTGGAGAATTGTCCCCCTGATTACCATTGACTTCAATTTTGCCAGGGCTCCTTGATGCCACATTCGGTCAAATGCTGTCTTCGTGTCAAGAGCAGTCACTCTCACCATCCCTGTTGTCTGTGTTTGGACCAAGGCAGTAATGCGGTCATGAGCCAGGTTATTCTGGTGGAATCCAAACAGCATCAGTGAGCAGGGCACTGCTGTGTAGGTGCTTCTTGATAGCACTGTTGATGACACCTTCCATCACTTTGATGATATTGCTGAAAAGAGAGACACGTTGAAGCTTTTCATCTTGCACTCATCAGGACACTTTGCAAGATCAAAAAAGCTGCATCATGTTGGATTTCATCGCAAGAATAGGAAAACAAAGATTTGGAACTGCAATTATTGTGTACTGACTACTCATCTAAATATATTTGGAATATCATGTTCAGTTTTAGGCAGGTTTTGGCTTAGCAAGTATATGCAGTTCTTTGTAAATTATTCCTGGGGAAAAGGCTGAAAAAAGAAAGGGGAAAACATTTTATACTCTGAGAAGAGAGTGCTGATTGGTTGGCAAGTGGATCTGATTGGTAGAGGCATGACCATGGATAATGCAGCAGTGACGGCGACTGACAGTTAACTGCCAAGCATTGTTTGAAATTTAAAGCAGGCAACTTGACCCTGATTGGCCATTGTATTGCCCTGAGGAATGAGTTAGCGAATGGCTGTCACTTATTTTGTTTAGCTGAAACAGGCGCAATGTGTATACGTGTTCTTTCTGACTGTAAAGAACGGGGCCCTGTGTATTAATATATGTAGTATCCAGTCCATGCAAATGCATCAAACTGTGAGCCTGACTGACAATTTTAAATTGGCTGTTGGCATAATTTTTAGGTGATAATGATTGGAGTGTACTGATGGGGTGGTAATTGGCCAGATTAGACTTATCCTACTTTTTTGTCAATAAGCCATACCTGGGCAATTTTGTCGGCTAATGCCAGTGTTGTAGTGCACTGGAACAGCCTGGCTAGAGGCATGGTTAGTTCAAGACCATGATTCTTTAGTGGGGTGTTGCTGAGACCCCAGCTTTTCATCTTATTGTAAATGACCTGGATTTGGGAATAAAGGGCATATATCCAAGTTTACAGATGAATCTAAAATATGATATATGGTTGGTTGTGAAAAAGAAAGCAGAAAATTGCAAAATAGTAAATAGATCAGGTGTCAAGCAGATTCAATTTAATAAACATAACTTTGGATTTAGGAATTGTATATGGGAGTGAAATCATGAATGAGGAAGCATCAGGATTGATGGAGAAACATAATAGTTTTGGAGTGTAGGTTCAGAAGTAATTAAAACCTAGCTCATCAGTGATCAAAAAAGTGCTCATCTAAATATATTTGGAATATTATGTTCAGTTTTAGGCAGGCTTTGGCTTAGCAAGTATATGCAGTTCTTTGTAAATTATTCCTGGGGAAAAGGCTGAAAATGTTATCTTCTACACTTCTATATCATCACTTTGTGCCTGAAATTAAGTGAGGTTAGAATTGTTTTGTCCCTTGTGTTGTTCTATTTTATTGGAGAAGTAACTGAAGATTTGTCAATGTGAACTGAACATTTGTTTTCTTTGGTTAAGCTTGTGCATAAGTTTCGAGATGTAGTATATCCAGTTTTGAATATTGTTGGTAGTATGCATGTTCAAGCTTGTAATTGGAATTTCTTGCTTTTGTTTAGGTAGTATTCTTAAGTACCTGAAGAAGAAAAAGCCTAAAGATGCTTTCTGTATTGTTGGAATTACAATGATTGACCTTTATCCAGAAGATTCCTGGAATTTTGTGTTTGGACAGGCATCTCTTACAGAAGGTAAAGAAATGCAAGATGTGCATTCCCCTCCCATGCCCCTTTTGTTTTCATTAACACTTAAATGTTTTTAGTGACTGTTGTACCTTTCTGCAAAAGAGGTTCATTTATATAATCATCAGCTTTTGTGTTTTTTAACAACCTATCCAAGCCGCACACAACATTTACAGTACATAAGTATATTTTCGTCTCTCATCCTTATGGGTCCTCTGAATAAGTCATGACGGAGTCATAACAAAGCAACTGAAGTGCTATTAATAAAGAGCTCAGTTGTGGAAAAATGGCTACATTTATACTGGGCATTGATGAGTGACACCTGGAGTGCTGTCTTTAGTTTTGGCCTCCTTACCTAAGGAAGGACAGAGTTGCCCTACAGGAAGTGCGGCAAAGGTTCACTAGACTGGTTTGTGTGATGAGAGAATTGTCCTTTGAGGAGAGATTGAGTAAACTAGGCCTATTTTCCCTGGAGTTTAGAAGAATGAGAGGCTTGACAGGGTGGATGCTGTTTTCCCCAGCTGAGGAATCTAAAACAGAATCATAGTCTCAGAAGAAGGGTTTGGCTATTAAGGACTGAAATGAGAAATTTATGCACTCAAAGGGTTGTGAATCTTTGGAATTCTCTACCCCAGAGACCTGTGGCAACTCAGTCATTGAGTATATTCAAGACCAAGATATATAGATTTTTCAGTACCAGGAGAATTAAGGGAAATGGGGTAGTGTGGAAAGGTGGAGTTGGCGTAGAAGATCAGTCATGATCTTGTTGAAGGTGGAGCAGGCTCAAAGAATCAAATGTCTTACTCCAGCTCCTATTCCTTACACAAGGTGTTGGTAGAAATAGCTGATTTGCTGGTGAGGTATGAAGCAATTGGAGATGTGTTCTCTTAGTTGGAGCACAGAGGGCTGACCCTTGAGAGTTGCCTCAGAAATTGTAATATTGCAGGTTTAAATTGGAAGGAAGAAGAGTTTTGCTGAAAGCCTGAGCCTGATAATCAGCCTACTGTTTTCTAGCAGAGGGCTGGCAGTGCTGTCTGTTTTATTTTCATGAATGATGCTACCAAATCAATAGCTTTAGCATGTTCCCACAGATGACTGGTTGACATTAATGTTGTTTACCTCAGTTATATCTGGCTCTCTGCTGATTAGGTGGCTAAGTTAAGAAATGGAGCTCTTTTTTAAGTGAGGTACTTTCCACCAATTTGAATGAAATTGGAAAGTGAACCAAATTCCGGCCAGCAGTTGAATATAGCTCTAATCAACTGCAACATTCAGTTCTGTTCACTACAGCTGGGAATTGTGACATTTTTGTTGCTATGTAGAAAGTTAAACATTTTATTTGATCCTCTGAATGTCTTGAGTATTTTTCAATATTTAGACACCTAAATTAGGAGCATTTCTTGCTTTGGAAGTGAAGTGCAACTTATTGAGTGCTACCTTGGAATCTTTATGTTGTTTTGTTTTCAATATGAGTTAGCTGGTTGTAGATATTTTGATTTACTTGTGTAGGGCAATAGAACAAAATACTGAAGTATGATGGTCGGTTATGTATCTTTTATAGGGATGGGTGTTTTTAGCTTTGCTCGATATGATGATGATTTTTACACGATGAACTACAAAGGAAAGCTGAAGAGAAAGAAACATCTGGCTCCAGATGATTATTCAGTCTTTGATGGATACTACACACCACCTATTACAAGCAAGCTGCTGCTAAGATCATGCAAGGTGAGTCTGTTTGCAGAACTGAAAATGCTGTATTTGGAAATAGTTGCTTTAAATAACAGTGGAGGTATGCTTTGCAGACTTCATGTCAGCTTGGCTCAGTTGGGCACACCCTTATCTCTTGAGTCAGATAGTTGTACGTTGAAGCCTTAATATAGGCCAGTGAAGTCCAATATATCAGCCACATGTGGCTAATTGCGAATCCACAAGCAGGTAATTGCATTTCTGCTTAGTAAATAAAAAATGAGGTAATACATATTGTCAGTGGCCATGTTCTCTCAGTGCTCATATTCGCACATCATGTGCATATGCCCTTCAACCTTCTTTGTTGTATGTGCTTTCTTGGCCACTGCAAAGGAAATCTGCATTCAACCACCTTCTGGGTGGAGAGCCTGGGAAAGTCTTGTTGTACATCAATATTCTCTGCAATTACTCTGGCAGCAATGATTGCAAGAAACAATCCAGTATCAGGGAGCATAGATCTGCAGCATGGATAAAAGATGTGAAAATGCTGTCCCTTCGTTTCTCTTCTCTGAGAATGGCAGGAGAAAGCCATTTAGCCTCAGCAAGTAGGCATGTCTTTGTTGAGGCTGTTAGTAGCCAAAGTGAGGTCTCAAGGACCTAGATTCAGTGCTGGAAAAGGTTTAATGACCTCATGAGGTCTGGCAATGTGAGTGCCCTGCAACTCTATATAGGCAGCCATCACTCTCTCACCTCCCCAGCATCCTCCTGCACAACACTCCTTTGATCAACATACTTTGCTGTCACACACTTTCCTTTTCTGTTCAACTTCCTCCTCAAATCTCTGTCTCAAGGAACAAGACTAACCCTCCCTTGCAACATTTTGCCCTCTTGCTCTCATTCTTCACAGTGGCCCTCCTTAAATGTTTACCTTCCATCCTCAGCAGTTAACCACTCATACTCCTAGCTCCTTGCCGTTTTCCGTTGAAGCAAAAGAGAGCTCACAATTCCAGGGAGAGGAAGAGAACTGGGGGTGGGCCTGTGGCCATTGCCACCCCCACGGTGTAGGAGGAGGAAGCACTGGAGATCAGCAGGGTGGCACCAGTATAGGTCGTTCCCAGTGTGGTGGCCCAGGGACTTGGTGACGGCATTAGATATAGCTGCCATATGGCACTTAACTCAGTCATGTTAAATCAATGTTGCCAACAGCATTAAATGTCATGATCTGCATTATGCTAATTTGAAACCCGTTTCACCTAGGTTTCAGCACCAACACATCTTTCATCTCCTACAGCTGCGTTGCTGGTGCTGGCTGAGGAGATGAGGCTGAAGATTCTTTGAGGAGGTACTGTCTCATGCCTCCTGCGCACCCTCCACCAGTACAGATACACACACCTCAGTTGGTCCAGCTTCTCAGATAGATAGGGTGGCAGAGGGTTAGGAGCACATCACATGGAGCAGGTGCTGGATATAGGGGCAGCAAAGGAGAGTCACTGTCAGTGTGGAGAACATCAAGCTCTGCTCAGCTGGACATAGATGATAAGCCCCTGAGTTCATATCATACTTGTGGAACAGGAATAAGAAATATGTGTTCACCTGTCAGAATTTCCAGAGGCAGTGCACAACCGTGCACGGAAACTGGAGGAGTCCGTCTCTAGCATGAGTGCCATGATGTCTCAGGCATTTCCGCTGGTGACCACCTCCATTGCAATAGTGTGATGCGGTGGGCCACCAAGTGCACCAAATAACCTGCATACCATGGCTGCCAGTTTACACAGCATCTATCAGAACATGGCCTTGGTGGCTGAACGCCACATTCACATGCAAGGAGTGCAAACCAAGTGCTCTCCTGCTCTTGGTTAGCAATGAAATGCAGGTGGACTCTGAGAGGGAAGATGACATAAGGTCAGTTGGCAGTCAACGTTCTTCTCAAAGTATCTCAACTAGCCCACTCTTGCCCTCCATACACCCCCCCCCCCATCCCCCTGCCCCTTAGAGCCACATAGACATCGGGACAGGACACAGCTTAACTCTGCCCCTGCACAAGTGCAGCTGGGGTAATCTTTGGCAAGGCCCTTACAGGCTCCAAATCTCAGAGGATTTCCGCCATGGATATCTCATGTCAAAGTAGGAGAGTGCGTAGGATGCTGCTAGCTCTGCTAAAGTCATAGGCATAGCACCACATAGAAATAATAAAAAGCATATGAGGAAAAGGTTTCAGTTGCACAAAGGTAATTATTTGGGTGCTTATTACATTGTTACATGCTGTTTATTTGAATGAAAGAATGAGTTTATCTGAACTACTCATTTTCACATGGGTTGTGATGATGCAAGCACACTTTGCAAGTGAAGCACACCCAGATGAGGCCATCGCAGGCTTCTCTGGTAGGCAGGTCTGTGGCCGGAGGTGCAACAGCATATCTGGATACTCCTCTTCCTCCTCTGAGGGTTCTGGGCACTCTCCACATTTCTCTGGCACCAGCTCCAGTCTTCTTTGCAGGCACAACAGACCTCCCAATCGTGGACATTCTCTCTGGGGCATATTGAAGGGCACCTATAGATCAGACAAGGCAATAGAACCTCATTTTGAGCTAATCAGTGGCTTGCCTGGTGGTAATATGGCTCCTGTGGTATGTCTCCTATGCCTCTGTGGTGAGGTTCCTCAGTGGGGTGAGGTATTACTTGCCCCATAAAAACCAAACTCTGAGGCTGGCTGGTGGAGAGAACTTCGCAACTTGAGACTGCTGAAAGATGAATGAGTCCTGGCAGCTCCCTGGATTCTTGGCACACATCTGCATTATCCTCTTGGGGTTGGTCATCTGCACATTCAGGGAGTGAAAGCCCTTCCAATTTGCAAATATGCTTGGCTATTCTGATAACGTCTTCATTGCCACATGGGTGCAGTCTATGATGCCTCGGACCTGCAAAATTCCTGCGAGGGAAGCAAAGCATTCATCCATCTCAAAGTTAATAAATTGGAAGCCCTTGCAAGCAAGGTATCAGTGACCTGGCTGATGCAGTTATGGGCTGCATATTGCGAGATCCTACACAAGTCTGTGGTCAACAGCATAGCTGGCCACCTGCTCCTTGTGGGCGAAGATCTTGTTGCAAGAGGCTGTCATGAGTGGCCGAGTCTTCTGAAACACTGCTGTTCAAAGAGGTTGAGGAAGCTAAGTCCTTGGCGTATAGTCTCTGTGCTGAGGACATCACCTCCTTTGTGGACCTGTGTCCATCTTTTTATTTACAATTCTTATAGAGACCGATAACTTTTTAAAAAGTGATATGAGTTTTCCAGTAACCAGGGTCAGGAACTTCGGGAAATTTGCTTATTTTCTCCTCCCTTTGTTAGAAATGTTGAAGCAAATGTTATTGTTCCTCACATGATCTTGGCTGAGATGGTTTATATTGCTCAGCTGTTTACTGGGTAGATTCTCATCCATGGGAGGAATAAGTAAGCTTATTCTTAATCATCGAAGAACTTCTGTGTTCTCAGTCAAATTAAAATTTTGATTTAATTACTTGAAAACACCTGGAAAAGTTTGTGTTGAGGGAAGTTTGATTGCTGTTTCTCATTATCTTCGCTGTGCTGCTCACATTCTTTCATGTATATTTCGGATAACATTATATTGAGGCCCCTATTTAGATTGATTTAAACAATTCTATGGCAGTATTCAAAGAACGTGGGAGTTCTCCTGATATTCTGGCCAAATTTACCCTTCGACTGATGCCACCAAAAATAGACAAATCTCTACAACCATGAGTTCAGAAGCAGATGAAATTTTTAAAAAAATGCAATCTCTGAGTGATATCACTGCATCAGAAATATCACATTCTGCATTAACTTTTTAGAGAATAGAAAATGGATTGAGGGCATGCTGGATTGGGGCCTGTTAAAGTGGAGAGATACAGCTTTCAAAAAAGACTGAAGATAGTTCATTTTTTCGTATTTAATAATGGATAGCTGTACATGGCATTGCTCCATTAAATTTTTTAAAAATTGATTCTTTAATAAATTTCTTTTCAAGTTGTTATGTCATTTTCTGCTGAATAAAATTTGCTATATTTTCAGACTTTAACTCATGAAATTGGACACATTTTCGGCATGCATCACTGCCAGTGGTTACAATGTGTAATGCAAGGTTCCAACCATTTAGAGGAGTCTGACCGACGGCCAATTGATCTTTGCCCTATTTGCCTAAGAAAACTGCAGTGTGCCATTAACTTTGACATTAAGGAGAGATATAAGGTAGTGTAAAAATTACTTATTTTTCTCTATGAAGTATTATGCAAGGTTGTAAATAGAAAATGAAGAATATGTTGTTTTATTGTGAGAATTACACTATTAATATGATTGAATAGTACTTATAGTGGCTTTCTTCAGAATATTTCCTAATGGATAGAGCAATGCTTCCCAAACTTTTTCCAATTGTGACCCCCATTTTACTGCCTTGGGCATCGTGTGACTCCAAGGTGAAAATTTGGGGGGGGAGTACGAGAGTTGTTGAGTGGGAGAGGGAAGGAATTGAGTGTGCCCTAACTCCCACTTCACCTCCCCCATTTCATCTTCCTTCACCCCACTCTCCGAAATTAGTCCAGAAATCTGTCCAAGCTTCACAGCCGTCATTGCTGCCTCATCGCTAGCCCAAAATCTCATCTCGATATCCCGCTGGCAGCTGTGATCACAATTTGGGAAGCCTTGGGATAGAGGTTCAAGGCAGTTATGATCTTTTGAACTGAAAATGTCAAAAATGAATTGATATTCGTCGTTTGGTGATGAAATTCACTAAATGTGTCTCTGAACGTGAATGACATGTCTTCTCACAAGTTATATAACTATTTTAATTCTACCAGCAGATTTGGTAATTTTAGTTCTTACAGTGAGGATAAATTTTAATAGATTAGCTTTTAAAATCAGCTATTCAAAACAAAGGCAAATAGAACAGCAATTAAAAACAGAAAATTCTGGAAGTACTCAGCAGGTCAGGAAGCATCTGTGGAGAGAGAAACAGTTAACATTTCTGTTTGATGACCTTTCATCTGAACTGAGAAAGATTAGAAACAGAATAGGTTTTGAGCAAGGAGTGGGTGGGACAGGGACAAAAGGAAGATCTTTGATAGGGCAGAAGACAAGAGAGATTAATTGAAAGAAGTGTTAGTCTTACAGGACAAAAAGGAATGGTGATGGGACAGGAAAAGAAACAAAGAAACAGAAGATGTGCCTAGAGCAGGGGTGCTGAAAGCAAAGATAAGAGGAAAAACTGAAACATCTAAAGAAAAGGAATCAAAATGGGAGTAGAAGATTATGGCCTGAAATTGTTGGACTCAGTGTTGAGTCCGGAAGGTTGTTAAGTGCCTAATCTAAAGATGAGGTGTTGTTCCTTGAGGTTACATTGTGCTGGACTGGAACAGCAGGCCAAGGACGGAGATGTTGGCATGAGAGTAACGTGCAGAATTAAAATGACAGACCACCAGAAGCTCAGAGTCGTGCTTGTGGACTGAACAGAGGTTTTTTGCAAAGCACTCATCCAGTCTGTGTTTGGCCTCCCTAGTGTAAAGGAGACCACATTGCGAGCAGCGAATACAGTATACTAGATTGAAAGAAGTAAATGTAAATCACTGCTTCATCTGGAAAAAGTGCTTGGGGGCCTGTGTTGAGAGGAGAGAGGAAGTACACCTGCCCTTTTACATCTGTATTTGCATGAAAAGGTGTTGTGGGAAGGGGATGGGTGTTGGGGTGACTGAGGAGTGAACCAGGGTATCATGACAGTGGAGGGGAGGGAAAGATGTATTTGGTGGTGGCATTACTCTGGAGGTGATAGAAATGTCCGAAAGTGATCTGTTGAAAACAGAGACTGGTGGAGTGGAAGCTGAAGACGAGGGGAATCCTATTGTGGTTCTGGAAGGGAGGGGAAGAGGTGAGAGCAGAAGTGCAGAAAGAAAAAATAAGACATCTCCGAAGTGCTGGTGTGGAAGGTTGCATTGTTGGATCAGATGAGATAGAGGTACTGGAAGAATGGAATAGAGTCATTACAGGGTTCAGGGTGTGAGGAAGTGTAGTCAAGGTAACTGTGGGAGTCAGTGACTTATAATAAATATTAGTTGATAGCCTGTTGTCAGAAATGGAAACAGAAAAGTCAAGGAAGGGAAGGGAAGAGTCGGAGATAGATCATGTGAAACTGAGGGAAGGGCAGAAATTGGAAGTAAAGTAGGTGAAGTTTTCCAATTCCGATGAGAGCAAGACAGGACATCAAAGCAGTCATCAATGTACTGGAAAAAGAGTTGAGGGAAGGGGCCTTCGCATAGGACTGGAACAAGGAATGTTTCACTAATTCCACAAAAAGAAAGGCATAGTTAGAACCCATACTTAAATAGTAATATTGCAAATAGTTCAGCACTTTGCTATACAAATATTTAGATACTGAGCAGCATGGGCACATTCCTAAAATTAAGCTGTTCGGAATGCATTACAGAATGACCAGTACTGCTGAACCTGAGAGTATATATAGGACAGACCTAGAAGTCACAGTTCTGCGTAAATGGCTTGTTTATAAAATTATGCTTGGTATTAAAGGGAATGTAGAACATGGGCAAGCAGCTAAATAAAGGAGCAAAAACAGCTACTTGTTGTACCGGAAGGATGTAAATAGCATTGTGCTTTGGGTCAGCGGTGAGATTGTTACACTTCTCAATGTACATAAATCATCTGGACTCTGATATAGGGATACAACATTAGAATTTTCACTTTGTACAAAAATAGGATGTGGGGTTATTTATGAAAGGGAAATGCAGGCTGCTTTGGAAAGCGTAGGTTGTTAAATTGATAAGATTGATTGAGCCTGCATATAAAATGATGCAGGCAGAAAGAGAAGCAATTACTGGAGTTGCAGTGGCTCAGTAAGACTGGAATCAAGTTAGGGCAGGCTCCCTGTGGTGCATCACAAAGTTAAGTTGTTGGAGGAGCATAGTCTGGCAACATTATAAAGAAACTGGGATCTTGTCTCAAAATATACAGTTAAGGAGAGATGTAATAAAGGTTTTCAAAATGATGATGGAATTCTGATCAAGTAAATAGAGAGAACTATTACCATTGGTTGGTGAACTGTAGCTATAGGGAATAAATTTAAGATCTTCACTAAAGGAATGAAGGGAGAGATAGAAGGATTTTTAATACAGGGAAGGTTTTTAGGACATGGAATACCTCAACATAAACAATGTCAAAATAGAATCCAACTGGCTTTAAAATGGAAGTAAATAAAGATTTGAAATTTTTTTTTGTATAAGGGCATGGGGAAATTACAGATAAATGGGGTTAGATCCTTTCAGAGAGCCATGAAGATATGATAGTCAAATTTGCTTACTTCTGTGTTATAAAATTCTGCACTCCATGAAACTCTGGTGTATTGCTTTTGTATCTATATAGACTGGTCTACTTTTCTTTCCATCATTGGTATCTTATTTTGGGTCATTGGGATTGTGGAGAGTTTTATTGAAGAAAGGTTTTATATATCATAGGTGGTGTAACAAAAGTAGAAAGTTAATTGACTTAACCATTGAAGAACGAACTTTGTAACAAAGGAAAAAAAATTCAAAAAGAAAAATTAATGTAGTTGATAATACTGTTTGTGTTTAGTACAGTCATAAAACACTACCCAAATAGTTAAAAATCTGTTTTAATATTTTCTGATTTACCTTTATAATGTCTCTAGTTTAGTATTTTCTCTTGCTGGAAAAGGTGCATGAACGATTAAAAAATGACTAAGAACAGGTCAGGTAGCATATGTGGAGAGAAATACTGACAATTCTGATCAATGGTCATTTGAACCTGAAATGTTAATGCTGCTTGTCTCCGCAGATGCTGTCTGACCTGAGTATTTTCAGCATTTTTTGTTTTTATTTTGGATTTTCAGCATCCGCAATATTTTGATTTTTTTACTGAAAACAGTATTTTTTTATGAGGAATTAAGATGCATTTGCAAATGGTGATCATTATTAATACAGTATCGTATATGCAAGGTGAGCAGTGTAGAATGCGATAGCACTTGAATCACCAGTCCTTGGGGCAAGGCATCATGAAACAAATGACTAGGTTGTATCTTTATTTGTTCTCTTCCCCTCCCACCGTCTGCCCACTGGCAGAAAAACGCAGCCAAAATCAACCTCTTAAATGCTTTTTAACTTCCTGTTGAAAAAGAACCCTGAATTACCTAATAAAAATGCCAAGTGAATAAGAGATCATTTCCATGATTAAGTCTTGTGAGGCCGTTGACTAAGTGAAACAGTTGTGTTTTGTCAGCTGATTTATTGCAGTGCATCTAAGTGATCAGGAGGGGATTTTTCTGAGAACCTTAGCTTTGTTTATTCAGAATTGGTGGGATAAAATTTAATTAACCTAGTTTACAATAAGTCAACTTAGAAAACCAGTAAATGCTGACTACTCAAAAATAGCCCTGAGTAACACAGTTATATTGGATATGTAGTTGGAAAAGGGCTTATCATTTTCAATATGTGGAATAAACTTTCTGAACATACAAAGATATGAATTAGGAGCAGGAGTAGGCCACTTGGCCCCTCGAGCCTGCTCCGCCATTCAATTAGATCATGGCTGATATGATTGTAATATCAACTCCACATTCCGGCCTCCCCCGATAACCTTTCATCCCTCTTATCAAGAATCTATCTACCTCTGCCTTAAAAATATTCAAAGACTATGCTTCCACTATCTTTTGAGGAAGAGGGGTCCTCATGACCCTCAAAGAAAACATTTCTCCTCATCTTAAGTGGACAACCCCTTCTTTTTAAACAGTAATCACTAGTTCTCAATTCTCCCACTAGAGGAAACATCCTTTTCATATATCCATCCTGTCAAGACCACTCAGGATCTTATGTTTCAATCAAATCGCCTTTTAGCCTTCTAAGCTTCAGAGGGTACAAGCCTAGCCTGTCCAACCTTTCCTCATAAGACAACCTGCCCAATCCTGGTAGTAGTTTAGTAAACCTTCTCTGAACTGCTTCGAATGCATTTACATCCGTAAATAAGGAGACCAGTGGTGTACATGGTACTCCAGATGTGGTTTCCCCAATGCCCTGTATAACTGAAGCATAAACTCCCTACTTTTGTATTCAATTCCCCTCACAATAAATAATAACATTCTCTTAGCTTTTCTAATTACTTATTATACCTGTGTACTAACTTTTTGCAATTCATTCCCTAGGACACTCAGATCCCACTGCATCTCAGAGCTTTGCAATCTCTCACCATTTAGATAATATGCTTCTTTTTTTATTCTTCCTGCTGAAATGGACAATTTCACGTTATACTCCATTTTCCAGATCTTTGCCCACTCACTTTATCTATATCCCTTTCTAGCCTCCCTATGTCCTCCTCACAACTTACTTTCCTACCTCTCTTTGTGTTATTAGCAAATTTAGCAACCATACCTTTGGTCCCTTCCTCCAAGTCATTTATATAAATTGTAAAATGTTGAGGCCTCAGCACTGATCCCTGTGGCTTGTTACATTCTGCCAACCAGAAAATGACCCATGTAGGCCTACTCTCTGTTTCCTGTTAGCTAGCTAAGCTAGCCAGTATTCAAGAATAGTGGAGACAGGAAACATAGAATGATTTAAGAAACAATACTGCAAGGGGAAGAGGAGGAATTAGAATCTCTGTGGATAGATGATTTTATGGGCCGAATGGCTGTGCTCATCTATGATTATCTTGTGTAGCAAAAATTGCACTTATAATCCTGAATTTAGTCACATGTATTGCAGAGGATAGAAAAAGTCCACGAAACTTGTGGGGATCAAGCCACATAAAAATGTTTTAATGTCACTAACAGATTTATATTGACATCTGGAACAATTTGGCTGGGTAAGAAGAGTTATGTGAAATTATGCTATTAAGCTATGCTGTGAATAACTCTCCAGTTTTTTTTTAAATAACCGCATCAAAAAGAGACTCACACCTTGGATCTAATCAGTTTGTGCCTAGATCATAATGCTCTTGAGTTGCTGGATTCACCACGCTGACTTAGAACTCATTAAGGTGGCCATGCATAACTGCACAGAATTGATATGTGGATGCCTCCACGTATAACCCCAAACTGCCCAAAACTCTGCTCTCCAATGACTTTGTAAAGTGCTAATATTGACTAATCAAACTGCCTTTGTCCGTGGGCCCTAAGAAATGAGTCCCTGGGTTCAGCAGAAGAAGGAGCCTTTGAAGTGGTTCTCCAGCTCACCTTTTGTTGTATATGGAGACATGTGGCACCCGACGCACAGTGTTGTCTGGTCCACAGCATATAGGCCATGTTAATGGCTCCCACAAAGTGCTCACTTCTGAAACCATTAAGGATCATTCCAAGGCTGTTTTCAGCCACTTGCCAAACAGTTCCTAAATTGACAGAGCTGCCAAATGGAATTTTTTTGTTTATTTGTTTATGAGATGTTCGGGTCAGCATTTATTGCCCATCACTAATTGGCCTTGGGAAGGTAGTTGTGAGCCATCACCTTGAAGTACTGCAGTCCACTTGGTTTTGGTACACCCACTGTACTGTTAGGAAGAGAATTCCAAGATTCTGACTCAATGATGAAGGAAAGGGAGATATTTCCAAGTCAGCACAGTGAGAACTCTGAAGTGCTGGTGTTTCCATGAGTCTGCTAGCATTGTCTTTTAGATGGTAGAAATCGTAATTTTGGTAAGTGCAGTTGAAAAATCTTTGGTGAGTTTCTGCAGTGCTTCTTGTAGTGGGCGCACACTGCAGCCACAGTGTTCTGGTGCTGGAGGGAGTGAATGTTTAAGGTGGTAGAATGGTGCCAATCAGGTAGCCTGTTTTGTCCTGGATAGTGTTGGAGCAGCAGTCATCCAAGCAACTGGAGAGCATTCCAGCTCATTTCTGATTTGTGGATAGCGGTAAAGCTGCAGAATGCTCAGCCTCTGACCATCTCTTGTAGCCACAGTATTTATGTGCCATTTACGTTTCTAGACAACAGCGACCCCTGCATGCGCCCCCCCCGAAGGATGTTGATAGTAGGGGATTCAACAATGGTAATTCCATTGAGTGTTGGGAAGAAGTTAAACTTTCTGATGCTGTTGATTATCATTGTCCATTGTGTGTGGTGCAAATGTTACTTGCCACTTATTAGCCCAACCTGAATTTGTCCAGACCATGCTGCATGTGGGCATGGACTGCTTCATTATTTAAGGAGTTGCAGATGGAATTGAACACTGCAATCATTTGCGAACATCCCATTTCTGACCTTATGAAGATTATTGATGAAGCAACTGAAGGTGGTCGGATAGAACATTGCCCCGAGGAACTCCTGCAGTGATGTCCTTGGTCTGAGATGATTGGCCTCCAATAACCATAAACGTTTTTCTTCATGCCAGCTATTGGAGTGTATTCCTCTCAATTCCAATTGATTTCAGATTTGCTCGGTCTCTTTGATGCCACACTCTGCCTTGATATGAAGGGCAGTCAGTCTCATCTCACCTTCTGAAATTTAGCTCTATTCTCCATGTCGGACTAAGGCTGAATGAGGTCTGGAGCTGAGTGGTCCTGGCAAAATGCAACCTGAGCATCCATGAGCAGGTTATTGGTAATTGCTGTTGATAGCCTCTAGTTGTTTCCTGCGTCGCCTGCACTGCACACCTTACTGGGAAAGGGCAATCTTGAGTGGCCTGTGGGGTTTTTTTAATATTTATTCATGGGGTATGGGCATCGCTGGCTAGGCCAGCATTTATTGTCAAAACTTAAGTGCCCTTGAGACGGTGGTGTTGAGATATACCCACAGTGTTGTTAGGGAGGGAGTCCCAGGATTTTGACCCAGCGACATTGAAGGAATGGTGATATATTCCCAAGTCAGGATAGTCTGTGGCTTGGAGAGGAACTTCCAGATGGTAGTGTTCCCATGTGTCTGCTGCCCTTGTCCTTCTAGATGGCAGTGGCAGTTGGTTCAGAAGGTGCTATCTAAGGAGCCTTGGTGAGTTCCAGCAGTGCATCGTGTAGATGGTACACCCTGTTGCCACTGCGCGTCAGTGGAGGATGGAATGCTGCCGCTGAGCGTCAGTGGTGGAGGGAGTGAATGTTTGTGGATGGGGTGCCAGTAAAGCTGGCTGCTTTGTCCTGAATGGTGTCAAGGCTTCTTGAGTGTTGTGGGAGCTGCACTCATCCAGGCAAGTGGAGAGTATTCCATCACTCCTGACTTCTACCTTGTAGATGGTGGACAGGCTTTGGGGAGTCAGGAGGTGAGTTCCTTGCTGCAGAATTCCCAACCTCTGACCTGCTCTTGTAGCCACAATATTTATGTGGCTAACCCAGTTCAGTTTCTGTTTTAATGGTAACCCCCCCAGGATGTTAATAGTGGGGGATTTAGCAATGGTAATGCTATTGAATGTCAAGGGGCGATGATTAGATTCTCTCTTGTTGGAGATGGTCATTGCCTGGCACTTAACGTGATGCAAATGTTGCTTAGTGTGTGCTGGAACTGGTGTTATCATGATGAAACTCAGCCCTACCAACTGATTTGATGCTCAATTGGTGAACGTGGACCAGTCGGGTCTATCAACTACTTATCAAAGAACATGCAATTAGTTGCACGACTGGCCCACACTAGCATTATTTAATGCGTCAAGCAATAACTTGCAAGTGCAGTTCTTTTGACTTGCTTCTCCTTAGATTGAGTTTAGGAAAGTATAGGGTGCATTTTTGGAGATGTGTTTTGAGTGCTTAAAATCAGGAAGGACACGGCACTTGCTGACCAAGCATGGGGGATATGGTTGCAGCGTCTCTTGGTCTGCAACATAACCATGAGGTGGATCAGAGCATATGGAGGGACAAAATTTAGGCCAGGGATTCCCAAACTGTAGGTTGTGACCTCCATAGAGATGCACTCCCTCCCCAGAGGCAGCAGTGGTGACTGTGCGGAGGAGACTCTGGCGGGTCAGCCCTGGACCACTCACCCCTTGCTGCCCCACAGCAAAGGGGTGGACAGGAAGCCCAAAGTTCCCTTTAACTTTAGAAAGCGCTTTGAGTACCAAGGGGACCCAGGATCTTTATGTGCAAAGTGTAACTTGGCCACTGATTGCAGGGAAAACCAGGAGGTCGTGGCTAAGCCAGGAAGGTGAGTGGCTGCGTCAAACTTTACTGTTTCTGCTCCTGTCTGCCTTTTGAACAGCGACGGTTGATTAGAATATAAAATGCATTACCGCAAGAAGCTATTGATATTTAAGAAGAATTTAGATGTGGACTTGATAAGTACTGAAGGGAGTGAGCAAAAAATGTGGTGGCAGTGGGTTGATTGGTGATGAGGGGCGTTGGGGAATTGGATTTGAGTAACTAGGTCCAATGTAGTACCAACACAGGCAGGCTGTACTTAATTGACTTAGCTACTGTAATTGTGATATTCACAGTGCTGTTCTGCCTCTCGGGCAATATTCTTTGCAATTTGTGAAGCTGGAACAATTTTGGAGAAATCAAGTAAAATCGGCATATGTACAGCTAATGTGAAAGGGGCAGCATGTGTTGATAAACTTGAGGCGAGTCAGTGATCATAATTTCAACTGTTGTTATCAATTCTGTGAGAAAGCCAATCTAAGTCCGTAACACGTGTCAGAAACAAAAAAAAAATGTTTTAAAAATAAGTATTGATGATATGAACTGAGATTAAAAGTAGGTTATGGTGCCCATTTATTTTCAGGTGAATAAATTACATACCAGAGTATTCTGAAACACGAGACATTAAAACATATTGTAATAGTTTGTAACACACTTTGGTGTTTATTACATAAGGTTCTGAAGCTTGTACCCAGGGCTGGTGATCTGATGGTGATGGAAAAGGGGCTGATTACTGTGTGTGAGGGGAGGGGGCCTGCTTATTGTGTAGGAGGGGGCGGGCGGTTGGAAGGGGAGAAGAGAGAGACTGATTACTGTATGAGGGCAGAGGGGCTGATTTGTGTGTGGGGGATGTTAGGCTAGAGCTACTGATTACAGCGTGTGTGGGGCGATGGGGGTGAGGAGAGGGGCTTCACTTTGTCTTCTGCGCTGGGGAATATGGAGCACTTGGCAGACACCTATACAAGTACATAAAATAACATTTTTACAAAGTACTTTAAAATACAAGTTTTCTTATTTATATGATGTATCGTTGATCTATATTATGTGCATGCTAGGTACGTGATTTCCTTAGAACTCATCAGGCCATTTGTGGTATATAAAGAATAGATTGATCAAAAAAATGACCTGCACTGTTCATGTGCTATATTAAATGATCTTTAGGATTGATTCCATGATCTGGGGCTTCCTGCATCCTTTACAGGAACCGTATCTCGGGGAAATGAATTGATAGAAAAAACACAAATTGTGTACCCGCAGTTTCAGAATTGTACTTCCTGCTGACAGCTCCGGATATTGGAATGAGCCACATTGTTTTAATATCAAGTCATGGACAGGCCTGCAATTGATGTTATTGATTCGTTTGGATCTAACTGTTCAAAAGTACTTATCTTAGTACTTAGTCTCTGCTGTTTTATATTTCAGGCCTTATTGAGGTGGATTGAAGAAGATTCTGATCCTGAATTTTTGGTTAGAGCTATGCTGGTATCTCAGAAACCTATGGAAACATTCAAAGAATGGAAAGAATGGTTCCTGCAGTGTCTGCATCTTTTGGAGGAGTGAATTTTAATAAATGCGAATCTCTGAAGACAATGGTCAGGTTTGAGAATCTTCCAAATTATTTAAAAATTGTTCATTACGCATGCTGTTGTGCAAGATACACTAAGTCCTTTACAATGCAATTAGATGCTGAATAACTACATAATCTTGAATAGGTAGCTCATGATGTTATAAACCTGTGGCATTTTATGTTTTGTTACTGGAATTTTCAGGATATTTAGTATCTTTTTAAATAATGAGGTGAAGACATTATTAACATAAAGTTGTTGAAGATATGCTATGGATTATCATATTGCTGCTTAGAAAAGTAAGTCATGCTTACCATAAGAATAACAAGGCCTTGCTTCACTAAGGGGAACTTTTGTGGTGTTGTGCACTGATCATTCATGTGCACAACCGATGCTGAGGTGTTGAAAAATCTCAGGAGCCAGCCTCGCATTTACTTAATGCGTTGACCTCAGGCTGGTTTGTTATAATAGGGCTGTGTTGTTGCCAATCAAAATTGTCAGTGGTAGTGGAACATGGACTCAATTTAAGGCAGAAATCATGTTGGCAAGTTAAAAGTATTTAGACCCTCACTTTCTGGGTTTTCACCATATGTTTCCTTAATGGTCTGTTGACTGGAAGAGAGGGATTATTTTAGCTTTTTGGATTTGTTCATTTAATTTGCTGCATTTCTTTTCATTTGCATCAGTCTTGACATGTGAGCCGGTACATTCGGGTCAATAGCATTGAAAAGTGAACCTATTGCATAGAAATTGGGCCATTTGGTGTCTGTTTTCTCATGTTCTAAGTGGCCTCCTAAGCCTCCAGAATGGTGGACAAGAGGTATACGCACAAAAAAGAAATATGTTAGCTACACCTTAAGTAAGCTTTAGGTCTTTTGCGTATTCAAATAAGGATCCTAATGTCCGCTTGAGGACCTTGCTACAGGATTGGTTTACCCCACGACAATGTCATTGTAGGCTGCGGTCAGGAAAACCAACCCTACAGCATGCCTGCAAACAAACGTAAAATCAATTAAATCCGAATGTGGAGCTAACAAGAGCACCAAGTGTTCCTCCTGGCTCACATTAGATCATCTCCTCTGATCACAGTTGTTTCTGGCCTGCTCAGCTACGGCCAGAATTGGGTGATCCTGAATTTCTTATGTTTTAAGAGTATATATCTGAATGTGAAATTTATCTTGGCATTTTCACAGTTAATTTTTGTGAGATTATTTTTTTCAAGATTTTTTTCATGAGCTTTGGTTGCAACATTTTCTGCTGCTACAATTATAATTTTGATGATGGACATTGTAATGGTGATTACTTCTATATTATTTGGAAGATGAAGAAGATGAATTGAGAGATGCAGGTTAGGATCAGAATATCAGTACCATCCTTATCCATGAAACTGTCTAGACTTTTTTCCCAGAAATATGGTTTATTCATAATTGGTAAAATTACATTCCCTAACAGTTCAAAGTGGGCATTACCGAAAGTGCAGTACAGTTCAAGTTCTTTTCCAATAGTTCAAGTTCTTTCCATATGGCATACGGCATTCGCTGATGCCTCAACACACTTGATAGTTACCATATACATTCCATGATAAAGATACTTCCCCTGTGAAACCACACCTTGTTAGAAACACACTTCAGAATTTTGGAGGATAACCATCTTTCCTTGCTCCACTTCACTAGGGAGGCACTGTCAGTCATTGCCAAGGTCACCATAGCCCTGAGCATTTGTGTGCCTGGCTCATTCCAAGCTGCCCCAGGGGATTTAAGACATATTCGTCAAATTATTCCTTACACGTGTGTCAAGCAGGCGACTATTGTTCATCAGTTCAGCAATTGCATCATACGGACATATGAGTTAGGAGCAGGAGTAAGCCATTCGGCCTTTCCCTGCCATTCAATAAGATCATGGCTGATCTGACTGTAACTTCCTGCCTACCCCAGATGTCCTTTCATCCCCTTATCAAGAATCTATCTACCTCTGCCTTGAAAACATTCAAATACTCCATTCCTCAAAAGGCAGTGGAAGCAGAGTTCCAAAGCCTCACTACCCTCAGAGAGAAAAAATTTCCTCTCATCTGTCTTAAATGGGCAACCTCTTATTTTTAAACAGTGACCCCTAGTTCTAGATTCTCCCACAAGAGGAAACATCTTTTCCACATCCACACTGTCAAGATGCCTCAGGATCTTAAAGGTTTCAATCAAGTCACCTCTTAGTCTGCTGAACTCCAGCGGATACAAGCCTAACCTGTCCAACCTTTCCTCATAAGATAACCCGGTTATTCCTGGTATTAGTTTAGTAAACCTTTTCTGTACTACTTATAATGCATTTACATCCTTCCTTAAATAAGGAGAACAATACTATACACAGTACTCTAGATGTGGTCTCACCAGTGTCCTGTACAACTGATGTGTAACTGCCCTATTTTTATATTCAATTTCCCTCGCAATAAACAATAACATTCGATTAGCTTTCCTAATTATTTGCTGCACTTGCATAGTAGCCTATTGTGATTCATGCACTAGGACACCAAGATCCCTCTGAATCTCAGAGCCCTGCAATCTCTTTCCATTTAGATATTATGCTTATTTTTTATTCTTCCTGCCAAAATGGACAATTTCACATTTTCCCACATTATACTCCATTTGCCAGATCTTTGCCCACTCACTTACCTTATCTATGTCCCCTTCAGAGAAGCAGAATATGAGAGGTGGGGTTCCACAAAGATCAGTGCCAGGACCACTGTTGTTCTCTCTCTCTCTCTCTATATATATATATATATATATATATATATATATTACTGATTTAGACCTTGGAATCAAAACACAATTTCTAAATTTTAGGATAACACCAAATTGAGGAGCATAGTCAATACTTAGAAGGGCTGCAACAGATTACAAGGAGGCTTTAGTAAACTTGCAGAATGTGCAAATATTTGGGAAATGAATTTCAATGTGGATGCGTATGAGGTATTACATTTTGGGAAGGGAAATAATGAGGTCAAGTTACTTGGAAAATCTGAATCTAAATGGGGTAGAAGAACAAAGGGATCTGGGAATACAAATACACCAATCACTGAAAGTCCTCTTCACAACTTACTTTCCTACTTATCTTTGTGTCATTAGCAAATTTAGCAACCATACCTTCAGTCCCTTCATCCAAGTCATTTATATAAATTGTAAAAAGTTGAGATCCCAGCACCAATCCCTGTGGCACACCACTCATTACAACCCGCCAACCAGAAAAAGATCCATTTATGGCTACCCTCTGTTTCCTGTTAGCCAGCCAATCTTTGCACTTTCTATTTGGGACACTGACAGCAGTATAAAGGAATGGTGCAATTTTATTTCTGTTGGTTGGATTTCTTAAAGCCCAGAGCATTATTTAAGTGGCTATGAAATCCTGATCACTTCTCCGTTGAACCACTTTGTATTGAGATGGCCTTGCAAATAGCTCCACTGCATTAAAAAGAGGCCAGAAGACTATTGAGCAGCTTTCTTTGTGTCTTTTTTTTTGAAGAATTAGATAAAACATGTCCAGGCAATTATAAACCAGTCAGCTTAACGTTGGCTACAGGGAAAATAGTGGAGTAAAGGAGAAAATTTTTAAAAAATAGGAATAGTCAGCAGGATTTCAAAAGAGAAAGTCTTACTTGACCATCCTCATTGAATTCTTTGAAGAGGTTACAAGGAAAGTAGACAAGGGCATGTAGTTGATATAAAAATCAGGTAATATATCTAGATTTCCAAAGGCCTGTGATGAGGTACCACATAATAGACTAACGAATAAGATCAGAGCATGCAGAATCAAGGGAAAAGTAGGAAAATAGAAATCCAGCTGGCTGGAAGGCAGAAACCAGAGCATGAGGGTAAAGGGTAGCTATTCAGAGAACCAGAAGATGAGAGGTGGAGTGCGACAAGGATCAGTGCCAGGACCACTGTTGTTCTCAATATATATTACCGATTTAGATCTTGGAATCAAAAACATAATTTCTAAATTTTAGGATAACACCAAATTGAGGAGCCTAGTCAGTACTGAGAAGTGTTATGATCCCAGCTGATGTTACTACTGGACATGCCTGATCCCAGGTTGAAACCCGGCTTGATAGATCCTAACTTTTATTTTTTGTTTAGATACGTGGAGAGTGGCTATTGAACAGAGTCACTGGAGTCAGCTGATGAACTTTTAACAAAAGAATAAAACATTTATTAAACAAGAAAAGATGAGCTGTATTACATTACTCCTTCACCCACAACTATACCTTTACAGATATATACAGATTTGCAGGGATAACACAAGTTACACAAGCTGTCTTATACTCTAATGTTCACAGTAAGTACACAGTCCACATAAACCAATTAGCGACCTACTGTCAGGCATATCACACTCTGAAACCAAGTAACAGATGCTACTCCAAACAGATACTTTTAATCTCTCATCAGCCCCCACCAGATGCTTGTCACACCATGAACCAACCTGTCTCACTGAACTCTGTCTTTCACATGAGGGTTTCCAATCTCCACTCTCCAGGAACTCACTTTGGAATTTTCTCCCAAACCGGCGCTTTCTTTCAGACGCCTTCTGCAAGGGTCCGTCTCCTTTCGATGTTCCTCTCCCCGGGTCACCACATGCATTCAAGCTTTCTTCTACGCACTCTTTCTCACTGACTTAGCCGTCAACGCCACTGCTTCACATGCCCATAGCAAAAAGTTACAGACCTGCAGCCATCTTTTTGGACCTCCTGGCCTCTCACTTTAAATCTGCTTCCTGCAGCTTTTCTTCCTTTAAGCTTGAGACTTGGAGCCTTCCTCTGCTTCTCACTCTTAACTTCACTTAACAGGACTTTTTGTGTGTGTGCGCGTACGTATGTACGTGTACGCAGTGTCTTCTACTCTTGTGATGCTTTAACTTCTCTTCAGGAGTCATCGCACTTATTAGAAATGCAGGTACACCAACAGAGCTTTAGACCTGCTGTCTCCACTCAAAATCCCAGGTTTCACCTTTTAACCCACAAATAGACAAAAATGTAAATTAAACTTAAAGGTATACTTTATTCTTAACACCCAGATGCACATATAATTTACTTGAACTATCCCTCTTTCCTAACAGAAGGGCTGCAACAGATTACAAGAAAGCATTAATAAACTTAATGTGCATATATTTGGGAAATTAAGTTCAATGTGGATGAGTATGAGGTATTACATTTTGGTATGAGAAATATTCAGGCCATGTTACTTGGAAAATCTGAATCTAAATAGGGTAGATGAACAAAAGGATCTGGGATACAAATACACCAATCACTAAAAGTGTTTAATAGGCCATTAAAAAAGCAAACCAAGCACTCGGGCTTATTTCTAGAGGAATAAAATTAATAAGTAGAGAAGTCATGCTAAATTTATATGGAACCTCGGATAGTCCACACTTGAAGTACTATGTACTGTTCTGAATGCCATATTGTAGAAAGGATATAGGGCACTGGAAAGGATGCATGAAAGATTGGCAAGGATAATACCAAAAATGAAAGGTTATACTCATCAGGAAGGATGATCAGTCTGGGTTTCTTTTCTTTTGAAAAGAGAAAGCTGAGGTGAACTAATCGAGCTGTTTAAAATTATGAAAGCTTTTGTTAGAGTACACACAGAGAAAGTGTTACCATTTGTAGGGAAGAGCAAACCTAAAGGCCATCAATATAAGATAATCACCCAAGAATCAAATTATGGAATTCAGATGAAACTGCTTGAGCCAGGGATTGATAAGAGTTTGGAACTCACTATTCCAGGGATAATTGAAGGTGATAGTATAGATGCATTTAATGGTAAGCTAGGAAAGCTTATGAGGAAGGAGGGAATAGAGGATTATGCTGCTAAGTTAGATAAAGAAGGGTAAGAGGAAGCGCAAGTGAACAATAAGGCCATGCAAACTGTTTGCTGTATATTATATGTAATTCTATGTGGCTGCCCAATTCTTCTTGATTTCTGGCTCATTTCCCTTCATTTGAATAATGGGTGGAAGCCAATGTCATGTTACCATGAGAGCCAGAGCTTCACCCAGCCCTGCTGCAGCCATGTTCCTGCTCCTGGGCCAAGTGTGGAAGCAGACCTTTGCCAGCAGTCAGATCAGTAAAGCCTGTCTTATGATTCCCTAAGTCTGATACTGCAGTATGTTGAACTGGAAGTCAAGATCTTGTAGCTATATTCTGAACTTTTATGAGATATATTGCAACTATGGTCTTATCTGCAGGAATCCATTGGAGTTGCGGAATGCTCCATAGTGGAGTGTGGTTCTGATAATCGGTCATTCAAAATTTCACAGATGTAGATGTTGCTAAAGCTCGGAATGGAATGTTTTTTTGTAGATCATGCCATGCCAGGATATAATGGAGAAAATCTGAGAACATTCTAAATTCTTCCTTGTTACTTTAAAAGTCAGTATTTATGCACCACTAACCCTCAGGAAGTTAAGTAGGTTTTTTTTTGAAAAGTATACTTTATTTATAAAATATCTGAAAGAACACTACAAAACATTTCTAAATCACAATCACAAAAAGTGCAATCAGATTCAACTTTTACACATGGATCACGAGGTGCTTCAATACAATCAATGAATATTACGATCATTTCAATATGGTCATTACAGACAGTCAGACAGTGCAATGGTATTGGAGTTATCAGCATACATCATGTTGCGCTCTGAGGTGCTTCAATACAATTATAATACAATTAGTATTCAATGCATACATTTATTGTGAGCCATACAGCTCGAGGGGTCTATACCTTTCCCAGCCCCTCGGTGCACTATGGCAGAAAGGTCTTAGACAGCGAACTTTCCCCATTGGTCCTTTGTGGCAGCTGCCCCAAGCTTTATGGCGCCCCTCAGCACGTAGTCCTGAACCTTGGAATGTGCCAGTCTGCAACACTCAGTCGGGGACAACTCTTTGCACTGGAAGACCAACAAGTTTCGGGCAGACCAAAGAGCGTCTTTCACCAAGTTGATGATCCTCCAGCTGCAGTTGATGTTTGTCTCAGTGTGTGTCCCTGGGAACAGCCCGTAGAGCACAGAGTCCTGTGTCACAGCACTGCTCGGGATGAACCTTGACAAAAGTTAAACAGGTGGGGTGAAGTTTAGGATTTGGCAAAAAAATGCTTTTGGGGAAACAGAATTTATTGACTAAGTAATTTTAGTTAATGGATTTACAGTGAATGTGACAGAATGTAGCAGTGAGATTCTTCAAGTTACAATCATGTTGACTGCAAAGTTTGGCACAAAATCCACATTTTATTTAAATTACCAGTTTTTTATTACTTGACCGTTTTAAGTCAAAGAATTATAAACAATTTTGACAAACTTCTGCCCAATTGCATGAGATTTAAAGTCTGACCAATCACGCTTACTGTTCTTGCTGTGTGTATTTAAGCTGCGCAGGAGTTTGCTTTCTAAGTAAGTACTTTTTTTTCAAGCATTTAAAAAGTAGATTCTTGAAATAGTTAGTAGCACATACTAAGCAGATTACTAAGGGTTGAAAAGGATTTTTTTATGGGGAACACAGTAATGTTATGTATGTAATTGGTAATTTTGTGAAATATAGTTTAACCTATATGCATTTCTTTTCACTTAAACACTGATCTACCAAATGCAGTTTCAGATTCTATGTTCTACACAAAATGGCATTGATAGTATAGCTGAAACACTGCTAAGTTAAGAGAACTATGCCTTTTCTTAGTATTTCATTGCTAATGCATTTTACAATATTATTGTGGAGTTCTAATTATTTTATTTATTCAATCTCCTGATGTGGGCATTGCTGGCAAAACCAGCACTGATTGCCATTACTAGTTACCCTTGAGATTGTGGTGATGAACCGCATTCTTGAGATTCCATGGTCCATGTGGTGAAAGACCTCCGACGGTGATGTTAAGTAGGGAGTTTCAGGATTTTGACCCAGGGCATTGAAGGAACAATGACTATATACTTAATTCAGGAAGGTGTGTAACTTGGAGGAGAACTTGATGTTCCCGTGCACCTATCTACAGCTTTTGGTGTTAGAGGTCACAGGTTTGCAAGGGACTGTTGAAGAAGTCTTGACAAGTTACAGCAGTGTATCTTTGTAGATGATACACACTGCAGCCAGTGTGCTGGTGGTGAAGGGAGTGAATGTTTACGGTGGTGAATGAATTGACAGTCAAGTGGAATCCTTTGTCCAGGATGGTATCAAGTTTCTAGAGTGTTGTTGGATCTGCATCCAGGCAAGTGAAGGTTATTCCATCACAATCCTGACTTGTGCTTTGAGTTGTTGGAAGAGCTTTGGAAGTCAGGCAATGAGTAACTTTTCTCTGGACACCCAGTCTCTGACCTGCCCTTGTAGTCGTTGTATTTATGTGGCTGGTCCAGTTAAGTATCTGGGCAGTGGTGGCTCCAAGGTGCTGATGGTGGAGGATTTGACAATGGTATGCAGTTAGAAATCTCTTTTTTAAAATGGCCATTGTCTGATGGTGATTCTTTTCCTATCATATCTGCTTCTCTCAGCTGCATATTCGACATTTAAACTACTTTGATCATAATATGGTTCTTATCTTCAGGACTTCTCTCAAGCCTTTCACTATCTCTGTGCTGTCAGATTTTGTGTTAAACATCCAGTCTTGAATGAACTGCAGTTTCCTCCAGCCAAACATTGAAAAAACAGAAACCATCAACTTTGGATCCTGCCACAAATTCAACCAACCAACTGACTGTATCCCTCTCCTAGCCAATGACTCAGGTGGCAGATTGTTTGCAATCTTAGCAACCTAATTGTCCATGAAATGAGTTTCCTGAAGAACGTAAGAAATAGAACTAGGCCATTAGGCCTCTTGAATCTGCTCCACATTCATGGCTGATGTTTTATATCAGCTACACCCTTCTACACTATCCTCACTTCCCTTTGTATCCCTAGTATCCAAAAATCTGTCCTGATTTTAATATACTCTTTGAGCATCCACAACTCTCTGTGGTAGACAATTCTAAAGATTCGCAACCCTTTGAGTGAAGAAATTTCTCTTCATCTCAGTCCTAAATGGCCAACCCCTTATTCTGACAACGTAACTCCTGATTCTGGAAAAAATCCTCCCCAGTATCTACTCTGTAAAGCCCCTTAAGCATTTTATGTGTTTCGGTGAGATCACCTCTCATTCTTCTAAACTCTAGGGAACATAGGCCCTGCCTCCTCAATCTGACCTCATAGGACATTCCCTTCATCTGAGGGATCAGTTTCGTGAACCTTGGTTGCATTCCCTCTAAGACAAATATATTCCAGGAGACCAAAATAGGTACGTAGTACTCCAGCTGTGGAGGAAAAGAAAAAATAGAACTACTTGCATTTATATAGCACCTTTCACAGGATGTCCCAAAATGCTTTACAGCCAGTGATGTACTTTTGAAGCGCCGTCACTGTTGTAATACAGGAAAAATGCCAACCAATTTGCACACAACAAGCTCCTACAAACAGCAGTGATAATGACCTGTTTTTGTGATGTTGATTAAAGGATAAATATCGGACAGGGTGTGTTCCAATGCTTGTCTTCATATTATTGCTATGGGATCTTTTATGCCCACTGGTGAGGGCAGAAAGGACCTAGGTTTAATGTCTCGTACAAAAGATGGCGTCTGTGACAGTGCAGCATTCCCTTGGTCACCTTGATTTTTGTTCTCAAGTCCTAGAATGGGAATTGAACCCACAACCTTCGGATTCAGATGAGAGTTCTTCCAACTGAGCCATGGCAGAGACAAAGACTATAAACAATTATTCTAAAACTGCTCTACTCTTGTATTCCAATCTCTTTGTAATTAATGCTAACATACCAGTCGCTTTTCTAATTTCTTACTGTACCTAACTATTAACTTGCTGTGAATTATATACAAGGGCACCCAGACCCTTATGAATACCAACATTTTCCAGTTTCTCACCATTTAAAAAATATCCTTTATATATTACCTATCAAAGTGGATATCCACATTATATTCATCTGCCACGCTCTTACCCATTTACTTAGCCTTCCTTAATCCATGTGTAGCCTCTTTGCATGTCCCTCACAGCTTCTTTCCCACCTAACATTGTATCATTAGCAAACTTGGATACATTACCCTCAATCCCCTCATAAGAGTCATTAATGTAGATTGTAAGTAGCTGATGCCAAGCACTGATCCTTATGGGTACCCCTCTAATTACAGTCTGCCATCTGGAAATGACCCAGTGATTCCTCCTGTCTGCTTTCTGCCTGTTAACCAATCCTCATTCTGTGTTAATATATATTACTCCCAATCCCATTAGCTACAATTTTATGAAATAATCTCTCCTGTGTGACACCTTGTTGAACACATTTTGAAAAGCAAAATGCACTACATTTACTGGTTCCACTTTATCCACCCCATAGTTGCATCCTCAGAATTACCAAATTTATCGAACATGGTTTCACTTAATAACTCCCTATTGATTCTGCCCAATCGTCATTTTCAAAGTTAAAAGCAAAATACTGCAGATGCTGGAAATCTGAAACAAAAACACAAAATGCTGGAAAAACTCAGCAGATCTAACAGCATCTATGGAGAGAAAAAAAACAGTTAACGTTTCGAGTCCGTATGACCTTCTATGGAAGAAGTGTCATACGGACTCAACGTTAACTCTATAATTTTCAAAGTGCCTTGTTAACACGTCCCTAAGAATAGATTCTAGCATTTTCCCTACTAGTGATGTCAGGCTAACTGGCTTATTTTCTATCCTGTTTTCTATCCCCCCCACCTCCTATCTTAAATTTATTGTTCTCTACAAAGCTATTGATGCTTTTGCAGTCATTTTATGTCTCTAGTTAGTTTATTCTCATCCTGTTTTCTCTTTACTTCAGTTTCTTTGTCATCCTTTGCTGAATTTTAAAATCCTCCCAGTCTTCAGGCCTATAAATATTTTTGGCATCATTGTAAACCCTCAAATCCTACTGCCTTAAAAAACAAGGAGAGCAGGCACACGGAATACCAACACCTGGAAGTTCCCCATCCAAGCCATACACCGTCCTGACTTGGAAATATATCGCCATTCCTTCATTGTCACTGGATCAAAATTCTAGAACTCCCTAGCTAACAGCACTGGATATACCTATGCCACAAGGACTGCAGCAGTTCAAGAAGGCCGCTCATCACCACCACCTTGAGGACAATTAGGGATGTGAAATAAATGCTGGCCTTGCCAGTAACACTCAGCTCTCATGAATGAATGAAAACGTAGCCTCTTCCTTTCATACTATGTTTAACTTCTCTTGTTAGCAACAGTCGAACCATTTTTCTTGTGGGGTTTTATTCCTTAAGGGAATGCATAATTGTTGCAAATTATGGATTAATTCTTTAATTATTTCCCATTTCCTATCTACAATCACATCTATTAATCTAGTTTCCCAATCTACTTTGGCCAACTTGTCCTTACTTTGTCCAGATTTAAGACCCTAGTTTCTGATTTAACTAAAACCACTCTTAGACTCATTATAAAATTCTACTGTGTTAGGATCATGTTCCCTGAGGCTCCTTTACTGCAAGGTTATTAATTTAGCCCTGGCTCATCACACAAAACTAAATTCAAAATAGCTTGAACGCTAGTTAGTTCCTGGGCTGATCTAAAAAACTATCTTTAATCTGTTCCATGAACTTACCCTCCACGCTATTGCTACAAATTTGGTTTGCTCAATCTTTATGAACATTAAAATTCCCCATGATTATTGTATTACTCTTGTTGTATGTGCTTCTAATCTCCTGATCTATACTGTGCCTGACACTGTAACTATTAGGGAGCCTTTAGACTACTTGCATCATTGTTTTCTGCCCCTTGTGGTTTCTTAGCTCCACCCAAACTGATTCTACATATTCATTTTCCAAGCTAAGATCCTTTCGTTCAACTGTCTTTATCCCATCCTTTATTATAAGGGAACACCAACGACTTCACCATCTTTCCTATCTCCTTTAAGGGTCAAGTAATCTGGAATATTTAATTCCCAACCTTGGCCACTCTGCAAGTATGTCTCCACTCTTAGATCAAACTTATTAATTTTAACTGTGTTATTAATTCATCTATTTTGTTGTGATTGATTGATTTACGCTTTCAAATATAGTGTCTTCAACTTTTTTTTCTATTTTTCCCTGCTGTCACCCTAATCACGAAATGCCCCATTACTTTTGCGAATATTTCTGTCTCTCCTGACCCACACTGCTGAATTTTACCCAAATCACTACTACCCTAGAAACCATAGAAAAGTTATGGTGCAGAAAAAGATCATTCAGCCCATCGTGTCAGCGCCAGCCCAAAAAAGAAAAAAAAAGAAACTAGCTGCTCATTTTTAATCCTACTTTCCAGTACATGGTCCGTAGCCTAGCAGGTTACAGCACTTCAGGTGCAGATCCGGGTACCTTTTAAATGAGTTGAGCATTTCAGCCTCAGCCACCAATTTAGGCAGTGAATTCCAGATGCCCACCACCCTCTGGGCGAAAAAGTTTTCCTCGTGCCCCCTCTAATCCTTCTACCCAACACCTTAAATCTATGCTCGCTGAAAATTGATCCCTCAGCTAAGGGAAACAGGTCTTTCCTGTCTACCCTATTTAGGCCCCTCGTAATTTTGTACACCACAATTAGGTCACCCTTCAGCCTCCACTGTTCTAAGGAAAACAAGCCTAGCCTATCCAACCTTTCCGCATAGCGACAATTTTCTAGCCCTGGCAAAACATTCTTGTAAATATCCTCTATACTCTCTCCAGAGCAAGTATGTCCTTCCTGCAATGAGATAATCAGAACTGTGTACACAACTGCAATGTGGTGACCAGAACTGTACACAAAATTCCAGCAGTGGCCTAAACAGCATTTTGTACAGTTCCAGTATCACATTCCTGCTTTTGTATTCAATACCTCGTCCAATAAAGGAAAGCATTCCATATGTTTTCTTTACCACCTTATCCACCTGTCCTGGCACCTTCAAGGACCTGTGGACATGCACTCCAAGGTCTCTCACTTTCTCAACCCCTCTCAATATCCTCCCATTTATTGAGTATTCCCTTGCGTTGTTTGCCCTCCCCAAATGCATTACCTCACGCTTTTCTGGATTGAATTCCATTTGCCACATTTCTGCCCACTCAACCAAACCATTGATGTCATTTTGGAGACAACAGCTACCCTCTTCACTATCAACTACATGGCCATTTTTTGTGTTATCTGCAAATTTCCCAATTGTGCCTCCCACATCTAAGTCCAAATCATTAATACATATTAATACAAACAGCAAGGGCCCCAACACTTAGACCACTTTCCATTCGCAAAAGCATCCATTGACTTTTACCCTTTGTTTCCTGTTGCTGAACCAATTTTGGATCCAACTCGTCATCTTTCACTATATCCCAATGGATCACACTTTTTGACCAGTCTGCCATGTGGGACCTTGTCAAATGCCTTTAGTAAAATCCATGTAGACAACATCCACTGCACTACCCTTATCAGTCATCATTGTTACTTCCTCAAATAATTCGATTAAGTTAGTAAGAGATGATCTTCCCCTAACAATACCATGCTGACTCTCCCTGATCAATCCGTGCCTTTCTAGGTGACAGTTTATCCTGTCTCACAGAATTAATTCCAATAATGTGCCCACGAACGTAGTCAGACTGACCAGTCTATGATTTTCTGGCCTATCCCTTGCACCCTTTTTAAATATTGGTACCTTGCCTGTATCTAGTGAGGATTGGAAAATGATCCTCAGATCATCTGCTATTTCCTGCTTGGCTTCCTTTAACAACCAGAGATACAATCTATCTGGCTCTGGTGATTTATCCACCTTCAAGGATTTCAGTCTCTCCAGTGCTTCCCCTCTCATCATGCTTTTGTATCTAATATTTCACTCTCCTCTTCCTTAATTAGAATGTCTGCATCATTCCTCTCCTTAGTGAAAACAGAGACAAAGCACTCATTGAGAAGCCTGCCCACATCTTCAGCGTCAACACACAAGTTATCATGTACATCTCTGATACGCCCTACCCTTTCCTTAGTTATTCTTTTGCTGTTAATGTACTGGTAAAACTTTTGGGTTTTCTTTGCCAGTATTTTTTATGTATCCTCTCTTTGCTTTCCGAATTTCCTTTTTTACTTTACCCCTGTACTTTCTATATTACTATAGGATTTCTATGGTATTAAGATTTTTGTGACTGTCGTAAGCTCTCTTTTTCTGCTTTATCTTACCCTGTATGCTTCTGGATAACCAGGGGGCTTGAGGTTTGGCAGTACAACCCATTTTCTTTGTGAGGACAAGTCTACATTGTGCCTGTGGAATCTCGCTTTTGAATACCTTCCAGTAATTTGACACCGTTGTCCCTTCTAGTAGATGTGTCCAGTCTACTTTCGCCAGTTCACCTCTCAGCTTTGTAAAATTTGTCTTCTCCCAATTTAGAACTTTTCCTCCTGTTCTATCTTTGTCCTTTTCCATAATGATGCTAAATCTAACAGTATAAGGTAATTATCTCCAGAAAGGTCACCAACTGCTATTTCATCCACTTGCCCAGCTTCATTTCCTAAAACTAAATCTAGAATTGGACCCCCACTTGTTGAGCTTGATCCATGTTGGCTGAAAAAGTTCTCTTGAATGCAGTTCAAGAATTTTGTGCCCTCTGTGCCCTTTGTATCCCAATTGATATTAGGGTAGTTGAAGTTTCCAACTATTACTGCCCTATTGTTTTTACACTCAGAAATTTGTCTGCATATTTGCTCTTCTAACTCCCTTCCATTATTTGGGGGTCTATTGTACACTCCTAGCAATGTGGCTGCCCATTTTTATTTCTGAGCTCAACCCATATGGCTTCACTTGATGCTCCATTTAGTATATTATCCCTCCTCACAACTATAATTGTTTCTTAAACCAATAATGCAACACCCCCACCTTTTTTATTCTCCTCTCTATCCTGCCTGAAAACTCTTAACTCCTGGGATTTGAGCTGCCATTTTTGCCCCTCTCTAAGCCAAGTTTCTGTTATAGCACTGATATCATGCTGCTATGTATCTATCTGTGCCCTCAGCTCATCAGCTTTATTTGCTATACTCCTTGCATTTACATATACACCTTTTAACACTACCAGATTCCTGTGCTGTTCACTTTTTAATTTGTGTTTTTTTCTGTCTTTCAGAGTCACTCACTAATTCTTCATCTCCTGTTCCCTGCCCTGAATTTGCCCTCAGGTTCCCAGCCCCCTGCCAATCTAGTTTAAACCCAGCCCCCCCCACCTCCCCAACAGCACTAGCAAATCTCCCTTCAAGGATACTTGTCCCAGTCCTGTTCAGATGTAGATCGTCTGGCTTGTACAGGTCCCACCTTCCCCAGAACTGGTCCCAGTGCCTCAGAAATCTGATGCTTTCCCTCCGACACTAGTCCTGGTGAAGAGTCACACGGACTCAAAACGTTAACTGTGTTCCTCTCCGCAGATGCTGTCGGACCTGCTGAGTTTTTCCAGGTATTTTTGTTTTTATTTCTAGCTTTCTAGCCATGTGTTTAATTGCTCAATTATCTTATTTCTATACCCCCTTGCAGGTGGGACTGGGAATAATTCTGAGATTACTGCTTTAGAGATCCTGCTTTTTAATCTCCTACCTAGTTCCCTAAAATTTGCTTTCTGGATTTCATCCTCTTTCCCACCCAAGTCATTGGTACCAACGTGGACCATGACCTCTGGCTGATCACCCTCCCCCAGAAGAATGTCCTGCAGCCGCTCCATGACATCCTTGACTCTGGCACCAGGGAGGCAACGTACTATCCTGGAGTCAAGTCTACGGCCACATAACTAACGAATCCCCTGTCACTACTGTTCTTCCTCCCTTCATATATAGCAGAGCCGCCGGTGGTGCCACAAACCTGGTTCTGAACTGCACTCCTCTGAGGAACCAATGCCCTCAGCAGTATCCATAACGTGAAACGGATTGGCGAGTGGGAGACTCCTGCACTACCTGCCTGGTGGTCACCCATTCCCATTCTGCCTCCTGGCTCCTAAGCTGCAGTGTGACCATCTCCCTGAATGTGCTATCCGCATAGCTTTCAGCCTTGCGGATGCGCCACAGTGACACCAGTCGCCGCTCGAGCTCCGAAACTCGGAGCTCTAGGTTCTGCAACTGGTGACACTTCCTGCCCATGTGGTTGTCTAGGACAGCGGTAGTGTCCAAGATATCCTATATATTGCAGGACACGCATTCCACACGACCGAGCTGTCCTGCCATGGCTTCAATTTATTTTCCTATGTTAACTTTAGTTTACTTTGGCTTACTTACACAACTTTATTTTACCTGGTGTAGACTTAACTTTACTTCCCTATTGTTTGTGTTTCTTACTGAAATCTACGTAGCTCCTATTTTTGAAAATAATGTGTTTTTCTAATTTTCAGCTACTTGAAGACCCTCGCCAACAGCACTTTCTCACCAACCAATGAACTTATGTTTCTCCTGTGATGTGACTCTTGGATGTTTTCAAAACTCAGCCCTCTCATGCAGCTTTTCAACTATTGGTCTCCTGCATGTTGAGAAAGATAGAGAGAAAAAAAGAAAAGAGCACCTCCCTCCCCTCCTCATTGAACTCCCGTCTTACCAAATTCGCAGTAATTCCACCCTGTACCAATGCACTCTACATCGTCGAAATTTCTTGTTGCTTTTGAATTAAACCATCCCTGAATCCTCCCTCCCCACCTCACTTGTTTAAAGCCTTATTTGCCGCCCTAGTTATTCAGTTCGTCAGGTCCCGATAGATTGGCTTTATCTTTCCCAATACTGATGCAAGTGTCCCATGAATCGAAAACTCTGCCTCCTACACGCATTTAACCTACTAATCTGTTTGTACCCATCTAATTTGCACATGGCTCAGGTAACAATTCCAAGATTTGAGGTTCTCCATTTTAATTCTGACCCAATTCCTCCGACTATCTCATTCCTAGTTCTACCAACATTGACAGTTCCAGCATGTATCGCTAAAACTGGATCTACTCTCTCCAAATTTTTCCTTTGCCACAAGAGGATGTCCTTGACTCTTAGCACTGGGTGTGCAACCATAGCTTTAAGAAGGCTTGGTCATGGCTGAAGAGAGTAGTATCTGTCCTCTTGAGCACGCTATCCCCTATCAACTGCCACATTCCTTTTCATTTCGCCCACTTGAATGGCTTCCTGTTCCATTTGCATTGGACAGTTTGCTTATTCACTCTACAGACTTTTCCCCTATCCAAACAGGCAGCAAAAACCTCGCACTTGTTGGATAAAGATTGAGGCTCCTCCAGCACTGTGCCTGGGATCCCCTTACCTGCCTGACTCGCAATCATATCCTCCTTTACCTGACCATTAATTAGACCTGCGCCACTGCCTATCCTGAGGGATATGACTGCCTCATAGATCAAAGTACCCAGGTAACTCTTTCCCCTCTCTGATGCCCTGCAATGTTTGTGACTCAGACTTCAATTTATCAGTTCTGAGCCAAAGTTCCTCGAGATGTAGGTTCTTACAGCAGGTGTGGTTGTCTAGGATTGCGATGCTCTCAATACTCACGTCCGGCTGTTCTGGCACACCACCTGAACTACTATCTCTATCCAATGACATAGAGGGTTTATATTTGTTACTTTCCAGTCTGATGGAAGCTTTCCAGAATTGAGAAAATTTTGGAAAATTAATACCAACGCATCTACTACCACATTAGCCACCTCTTTTAAGACCCTAGGATGAAGTCCATCAGGACTGGAGACTTGTCAGCCTGCAGCTCCAACAGTTTGCTCAGTATGGCTTCCCTTGTGATTGTAATTTCACCAAGTCCCCTCTCCCTTCCACCTCTTGAATTATAGCTGTTACTGAAATGTTTTTTGTATCTTCTATAATGAAGACAGAAGCAAAGCATTTGTTCATTTCATCTTCCATTTCCTTATTATCTACTACTAACTCCCCATTCTCACTCTCTAGAGGACCAACACTCACTTTACTTTCTTCCTTTTTGAATACCTGAAGAAGCTCTTGCTATCTGTTTTTATATTTATACATAGCTTCCTCTCATACTCTAATTTCTTTCTCCTGATTAACCTTTTAGTCATTCTCTGCCGTTCTTTATATTCTGACCAGTTACCTGAACTCATCTTTGTGCAATTATATGCTTTTTCCTAAAGTTTGATGCTTTCCTTAACTACTTTAGTTAACCACAGAAGGTGGGTGCTCCCCTTAGAATATTTCTTTATAGTAGAAATATACTTATTCTGAATAGTCTGAAATGTCTCCTTAAATGTCTGTCACTGCTGCTGTATTGATCTATCCTGTAGCCTAGTATCCCAGTTCACTTCAGCAAGCTCTGCTCTCATGGGCGAGTGGCGACAGGACTGCAATGTTTAAAGAGCGCGCAGGCAGCCTTCCAAAGGTTGTCAGCCATGGCCAGCAGAAGGGCTCCCGAGAGTGCTGCTGGTGAGCAGGCCAGACAGGAGGGAAGGTTGGCCGGGCACTGTGCCCCTCGCTTCTCAGATGACTGCCTTGCTGTCCTCTGTGAGGAGGTGGCAGCACGGTGTGAAATCCTCATGCCAAGGGACAGGAGGAGGAGGCTCCCCCACATGACTGAGTGTGCCTAGGAGGAGGTGGCAGAGATCGTTAGCTTGCACAATGTGATGGGTTCAGTGCCGCAAGCACTTCAACGACCTCTTGCGATCGGGAAGGGTGAGTACTGTGTTGGCATGAGTCATTTAACATAGCAGTTAGGTTCCCCCGGCCCCCAACATCACCCCGTGCGCGCCCCCCCCCAAAAAAAAACTCTGAATGTAGTTACTGCATTGAATCATTCACGGCATGTGGCCTTCGCTGGGTGGGTCAGCATTTATTGCCCAAGCCTAGTTCACCCTGAGAGGGTTGTGCTGAGCTGGGTTCTGTATCTGCTGCATGTGATAGACTTACACCCACAGTATTGTTTTGGGGGCGACATCAAGGATCTGCACCTAGATGCAGTGCTGGACCTCCGAAACATGTCAAAGTCAGGCTGCTGACTGACTGGGAGGGGAACTTCCAGGTGGCAGAGCACCCATCCATCTGCTGCCCTTGGTGTTCTATGTGGTTGTGCCTCCTAGCTTTGGAAGGTCATACAGTGAGTGGAAAATGTGATGGAGGCAGCATCTGGTCAAAGGGGTCAGCCCTGGCTGCGTGGTGAGTGTACGGCTGCTCCAGGGTCACGATTCACATGAGCCCTGCAATGTTTCAATCAGGTGGGGGTGACAGGGATGCAATGGCAATCCAGATACAGGGTGGACTAATCAATGCTCCTTTCTCCTTTTCAGGAGAGGTCCGCACACAATAACGCAGAGCGGATGCGGATTGGCGGAGGCCAGGCACAGTTGGCGATTATAACCAGATATGAGTAGGAGGCTCTGGAGCTGGAGAGACACCCAGTGCCCAGGTCCACTGGTAGCAGTGAGACTGGGGTGCCAGGGGGAGGTAAGAGTGCCGTGCACTGAGGTCACAATGTCTGTCCTTGCAACCATTCCACTGTTGACCGTTTGGTGATTTAAGCTTCCAACATGTGTTTCCCATTGATTATGGAAGGAGGAGCGCATACTGATCTGGGGGCCAGGCACGCACATTGACATTGTCTCGACTTCAACTAATCAAATGTCCTTGTTCTTCCTTTCAGCCTCACTGGAGCAGGGCCGGGATGAGGAGGCAGAGGGGCTGCCACTATCACCTGAGGGCCCGGATGAATTAAAACACCAGCATCACACCATCTCAGCCAGGCAGGCACCAGCGCAGATACTAGCACCTTGTTGGGGATTAGATCGTCAGCTAATGTCCCGGGGCACAGTGATGAGGGCACTTCACACTCGTTTGAGGTGCAGGCGGAGACAGAGAGTGCCCATGGTGCCGGCAGTCGGAGACTGCAGGAAACCAGGAACATGCTTAGTCGGTGGCTGAGAATGTGCCTCTGGAGTGGTCCCTGTTGCAGCAGACGCTGGAAGTCCAGCAGGGTCTGCGGGAGAATCTGGCGGAGATACATGAGGCAATGCATGGCTTGGTCTCCATGATGGAGGAGTCCATGCGGAGCATCAGCAATCCGTTGACCCTCCTGGTCGAGCGCAATGCTTCCTCCATGGAGAGGATGGCGACTCTCATGGAGAGGCTCCTCCAGGAGAACAACCAGGGCTTCCTGGGGATGCGTTCGGACCTGCAAGCCCTCACAGCAGCATTGACTTTAGCTGGTCAGTGTAACTGTGGGAGATAGATTGAACACCCGGTATCCCAGCTAGGTGCCTATCCGTCAAAGGTGAGCAGGGAGGTCGGAAGCAACCTCACGTCGGCGCACGAGCTGCCTGTCGTCTCTGCGGGCTGCTCTCAGGGCGCTCTGGATGAGGGCAGCAGCTCCTCTGCCCCTTTGCCAGTGACCGTGGAATTCGATGATGCTGCGGCGACTGGGGAGATGCCAGCCGTGGCACTGGATGCTCCCTCCCAGGCGGGGCCATCAAAGGCTCCACGGGCCAGAGGATGCCCGCCAAGGTCATCAAGGCCAACAGGAAAACAGAGTGAGCAGGCTGTTTAGAATGCCAGTGCCAGCGAGGGGGGAAGCACCTACACGTAGCACCCGAAAACTTAAGCTTAAGGCACCTTAGGCACACCACGGGCTTCTCACTGATGCTTTTAAGTTGTCCTGGTATTAGTTGATTATAATTTGGTGTGCAGCTAAACACCTTTGAATTAAGTTTCTTTTCTGTTTTGTATTTTTACATTCATTAGATGCTTTATTTGTGAACAAGGCTCAGGGTGATTCCTTACTTCTGCAGGTGTACGGGAACCCATGATGTTGAGTGATTTGTTTGTCATGGAGCTTTATTGACAAGGCACATAGTTAATGTTCCTAACTAGGCAGATGTTGCTGTCAGGTATCGAGTATGAAGCCTGCAGCCCTGGCATGTGTTGAAGATCCATCAGTGGTGGGCTAGCTGAAGTTCATTGGATTAAAGCCTCCCGGGTGTCCCTGCCTCCCTGGAGGTTGCCCGTGTCGGCGTCTACCCCCTCAGTGTTCTCCTGAGTGTGCTCGTCCTCAGACTCACTACTGGACTCATCATGTGCAGCCAGAGCATCTACGTCTACATCTTCTTCCTTCACTGCGTCCCCCCTTTGCAGCGCCAAATTGTGGAGAGCGCAGCATGCAACCACAATCAGCGACACACGACCTGGGGGGTATTGCAGTGCGCCTCCTGAACGGTCCAGGCATCGGAAGCACATCTTGAGAAGCCCAATGGTTCTCTCTGCCACAGCCCTTGTTGGAAGCATGGCTCCTATTGTACCGCTGCTTAGCCTCTTCTTGGATGGCAGAGGGGCGTGAGGCACCTTTGAGGGGGTAGCCTTTGTCACCCAGCAACCATCCATCCAGCCGGGCTGGAACACTGAAGAACCTCGGCACCTGGGAGTGTTTGAGGATGTATCTGTCATGGGAGCTGCCTGGGAACCTTGCACAGACTTGCAGAATCTGCATCCTATGGTCACACACTCTCTGCACATTCATGGAGTGGAATCCCTTCCTATTGACATAGACACCCGGCTCACCCACTGGCACCTTGATGGCCACGTGTGCAGTCGATTGCACCCTGGACGCGGGGGAACCCAGCAATCGCTGCGAAGCCTCTAGCTCGCTCTGTCTGTTTGGCCTCATCCCAGCACTAGTGAGTGAAAGTCAGTGCACGCCTGAACAGAGCATCTGTCACCTGCTTGACACAAGTGTGGACAGCTGATTGGGAGACTCCGCAAAGATCACCCACTGACCCCTGGAAAGAGCCTGAGGCATAGAAGTTGAGAGTAGCCATGACCTTCAATGCCGCTGGCATGGGGTGCCCACCCACACAGTTGGCGCAGATCTCAGGGCCTATCATCTGATAGATGGAGGTCACTGTCTCCCTTGAGAGACGGAGCTTCCTTCGGCACTGCACCTCAGACGTATTGAGATAGCTGCTTCGCCAACTGTAAACCTGGCAGCAGGATAGTGGCATCTTCTGCGGCTCATTCTGCCTTGCATTTCCTGTTGGCCCTGTGTCCGTTGTGTCTGTGTCTGTCCTCCCAAAGGTGGCTCCCCTTGAGGCTGAATATGGACTCCTGGCCTCCGCCCCCTTCTGGTCCTCCCTCCTCAGGAGGACGTACCTCCAGTGGAGAGCACAACTCCCATTCCTAGGGTGAGGGAAGGCTTTCTGAAACCAGCGAGGCCCCAGGAATGATGTTTACTCCAGAGTCCTGACCTGAAGCTTATTATTCCTGTCCAAGCAGCTCTGAAGAGATTTGAGGTTGTCCTGTTCACACAGGCAAGTAGGAGTAAGTTTAAATATTAAATGTCTGTCAAAGAGCACTCGCGAGCCCACTCACCCCTTATATCCTGCCCGTGGATGAGGTTTTTAAAAATGTGGCCTACTCAACTGCCCATTGCGTCCGTGTGACGATCTGAAGATTGCATGGGCTCCAAAAAATCGCTGTCTATTAATGGTTCAAGGGCCTTAACTAGCCCACTAATTAATGGCAGGCGGGTATCGGGGATCATAGTGCTCCCGCCCACTGAAATATCGTGATGACGCGCAGTGACGTTGGGACGCATGCCCGACATCACCGCGCATCATTTTACGCGTCGGCGTGCAGGGACGGGCCCCGCACGCCAATGTGAAAATTCTGGCCTAAAGATTATACTTAGTCCAAAATTAGGGCACTGTTTTAAAATTAGAGGGCTCCGTTTTAGGACAGAGATGAGGAGAAATTTTTTCTGAGTGTTGTGCGACTTTGGAACTCTGCCTCAGAAGGCAGTGCAGGCGGAATCAAAGGTTATCGGGGGTAGATGAGAATGTGGAATTAGAAATACAAACAGATCAGCCATGACCTTATTGAATAGTGGAGCAGGCTTGAGGGGCCGAATGGCTTAATTCTGCTCCTGTTTCATATGTTTGCATGCCATCTTCAATAATTTACATGCTGACAACCCTCAGGTTTCTTTGTGCCTGCACCCCTTTCAGAATTGCATCCTTTACTTTGCCCCTCCTCATTCTTCCTTACCAAAATGTATCACTTCACACTTCTGCATTAATTTTCATTAGCCACGAGACTGCCCATTCCACCAGTCTTTTTATATTCTTTTGAAGTCTATCACTATCCTCTTCACAGTTCAGAATACTTCTTGAATTAAATGCTTTGGGATGTTTTGCTATGTTAAATGCACATTTAGGAACATGGGACTTAGAAGAAGGACTAGGTCATTTGGTCCTTCAAGCCCGCCCCACCATTTGATAAGACCATGGCTGATCTGATTGTGGTCTCAACTTCACTTTCCCCTGTCTACCCCACCATAATATTTGACTTCCTGTCTGCTCCCCATAACTCTTGACCACTTTGTCTATCAAAAATCTATCCAATTCAGCCTTGAATAAATTCAATGACCCAGCCTCTACTGCTTTCTGGGGAAGAGAATTCCACAGACTAATGACCCTCAGAGAAAGAAAAAGTATGTCCCCTAGTTCTAGTCTCCTCAAGAGGAAACATCCTCTCAAGATCCACCCTATCAAGCACCCTCAGGAATGAGTTGAGTGAACCTTCTCTGAACTTCTTCTAATACAATTATATCCTTTCCTAAATAAGGAAACCAACCAGTACTCCAGGTGTAGTCTCACCAAGACCCTGTACAGCTGCAGTAAAACTTCTCTACTTCTAAATTCCATTCCCCTGCAATAAATACCAACATTCCATTTGCCTTCCTAGTCACTTGCTGTATCTGCAAACCAGCTTTTTGTGATTCATGTACCAGGAAACTCAGATCCCCCTGTACCTTAGAGTTCTGCAATCTCTCTGCATTTAAATAGTATACTGATTTTCTATTCTTCCTGCCAAAGTGGACAAGTACATATTTTCTCACATTATATCCCACCTATCTATAAGATCATAAGAAATAGGAGCAGGTGTAGGCCCTTTGACTCCTTGAGCCTGCTCCACCATTCAATAAGATCATGGCTGATCTGATTGTGACCTTAACTCCACTTTTCCTTTTTTAATTCTTTCATGGGATATGGGCATCACTGGGTAGGCCAGCACTTATTGCTCATCCCTAATTGCCCTTGAGAAGCTGGTGGTGAGCTGCTTTCTTGAACTGCCAGCCCCCCATAATCCTCAACTCCCTTGTTGATCAAAAATCTACCTTCCTCTGCCCTGAATATATTCAATGACCCAGCTTCCACTGCTCTGCTGTCTTAGGTGAAGAATTCCAAAGATTTACAACCTTCTGAGAGAAGAAATTCCTCCTTATCATCATCTTAAATGGGAGACCCCTTGTGTTTAAACCGTGCTCCCTAATTCTAGATTCCTCGAGAAGGAACATCCTCTAAGCATCTACTTTGTCAAGTCTCCCTCAGAATCTTTTATATTTCAATAGGATCACCTCTCATTTTGTAAAATTCCAATGACTATGTGCCCAACCTTTCCTCATTAGACAATCCCTTCATCCGAGGAGTTAGCCTACTGGACCATCTCTGAACTGTCTCCAGTGCAATCTGCCAAATTTTTGCCCACTCACTTAATCTATCTGTATCTCTTTGTAGACTCTTGACCACCTCTTGACAACCTACATTCCTACCTATATTGGTGTAATTGGCAAATTTAGCTACTCTACATTTGGTCTACACCAAATCTATAGGTTCCCCTTTATCCACATTGCTTGTTACTTTCCTCAAAAGGCTCCAATAAATTAAACACCATTTCCCTTTCACAAAAACATGTTAACTCTGCCTGATCCCATTATGATTTTCTAAGTTCCTGCCATAACCTCCTTAATAATGGATTCTAGCAAGTTCTCTACGACAGATGTTAGGCTAACTGGCTTATAGGTTCCTGCTTCCTGCCTTCCTTCTTTCTTGAATAAAGGTATTACATTTGATATTTTCTAAGCTGCTAGGACCCTTCCAGAATCTAAGGAATTTTGGAAGATTAGAACCAATGCCTCTACAATCTCTGCAGCTGCTTCTTTTAACACCCTAGGATGCAGGCCATCAGGTCCTGGGGACTTGTCAACCTTTAGGTCCAATAGTTTTTCCAGTATCTTTTCCCTGGTGATGGTGATTGTTTTAAGTTCCACCCGCCCTTTCACTTCTTGATTTTGAAGTATCTTTGAGAATTTTTCTAAGTCTTCTACAGTGAAGACAGACACAAAATACCTGTTCAGTGCTTCTGCCATTTTTTTGTTTTCTATTATTAATTTCCCAGACTCTCTCTGGAGGACCAACACTCACTTTAGTTATTCTCTTCGTTTTTACATACTTGTAGAAACTCTTAGTATTTCCAGATAGCTTTCTCTCATGCTGTAATTTCTCCCTCTTTTTTTGTCTGTCTTTGCTAGTTCTTAAAGTCTGTTAAATCTTCTGACCTATCACTAACCTTCACAGAATTGTACAGTGTTTCTTTCAATGTGATACTATCCTTAACTTCCTTAATTGGCTATGGATGATGTATCCTTCTCAAAGAGCCTTCCTTTCTCATTGGGGTAGATCTTTGCTGAGTTATTAAATATCTCCTTAAAAGCCTGCCACTATATCTTTACTACCATTTAATCTAATTTCCCACTTCGCTTTAGCCAACTCTGCCTTCTTATCTTTCTAATTACCTTTACTTAGGTTTAAAACTCTAGTCTTTGACCCACACGTCTCATCTTCAATCTGAAAGTGAAATTCTAGCATTTCACAATTGCTGTTGCCTAGAGGCTCCTTTACTATGAGGCTATTGATTAATCTTGTCTCATTGCACATAACCAGTTTTAGAATAACCTGCTCCCTGGTTGGCTCTAGAATAATACTGCTCTAAGAAATTGTCCTAAATGCACTGAGCTAATTTTACAGGCCACCTTTGCCAATCAGATTCGCCCAATCTACATGAAGATTAAAGTCACCCATGATTATTGCAGTACCTTTCTTACATGCCATATTTATTTCTTCCTGTATACACTGTCCTCCATATGACTACTATCAGGGGGCCTGTAACCTAGTCCCACAAGTGATCTCTTATCTTTCCTATTTCTTATCGCTACCCAAACCGATTTTACATCTTGCTCTTTTGAGCCAAGGCCATCTCTCACTACTGTGCTGATGCCATCCTTAATTAACAGAGCTACCCTGCCACCTTTCGGTAGCTTCCTGTCATTCCAAAATGTCAAATACCCTTCAATATTCAGGTCCTAGCCTTGGTCACCTTTCAACCATGTCTCTGTAATAGCTATCAGGTCATACATATTTATTTCTATCTATGCTAACAATTCATCCATTTTGTTACGAATGCTGCATGTATTCAGATACAGAACCTTTAACTCTGTCTATTTACCATTTTTGGAATCTCTGACCTTATCTGTTGGTACGCTAAGTTTGTATACTCTGTCCCTTCTTGCCACACTCTGGTAATCATTACCCAAATTGCTACCCTGCTCTATTACCTTGTCATTTCCCTTTAATTTACATCTCCCCTCAAATAATCCCCCCCCTCCCGGCCCAACTGCCACTCTTTAGTTTAAAGCCTTCTACATCATCTGAGTAATAAGATTCGCCAGAACACTGGTTCAGGTGAAGATTGTCCCAATGTTAGAGCTTCTCAGTACTGGTGTCAATGCCCCATGAATCAAAACCCATATCTTTCTAATCTTATTTACCCTACGCCAATTATCTTATGGTCTTGCTTTTTAATCTAGCGCCTAGCTGTTCATACTCCCTAAGCAGAACCTCTTTCCTAATCCTACCTACATCGTTGGTGTCTATGTGGACCACGACAACTGAGTCCTCCCCCTCTGACTGCAAGTTCTTTTCCAGCCCCGAGCAGATGTCCCAAACCCTGGCCCCGGTCAAGCAACGCAGCCTTTTGGACTCTTGATCTGGGCTACAGAGAACTGTGTCTGTCCCCTGACTACAGTCCCTTACTACCACAATATTCCTATTTACTCTCCCCACTTGAATGGCTTCCTGTAGCATGGTGCCACGGCGAGTTTAGTCATCCACCTTGCAGCCCCCACTCTCTCCTCCATACAAGCTGCAAGAACCTCAGACCTGTTAGACAATTGCAAGGGTTGAGGCTCCTCCACTTCTACCTTTACCTACCTCATTTGCAGTCACATCCTCTTGTCCCTGACCACTGACTAAATCATTAGACCCCAGCCTAAGGGATGTCACTGCCTTCTGGAATTAAGTGTTCAGGTAACTTTTCCCCTCCATGATGCATTGCAGTGTCTGAAGTTCAGACTCCAGCTCATTAACTCTGAGCCAAAGTTTCTCAAGCTGCGGACACTTAACTGCAGATATGTTTGCTGTGGATCACGCTGAGTTCCCGCATTCTGCAGCCGTAACACATTACTTGCCCTGTCATCTTTATTATGTGCTCATTCATGTATTTTTTCTTAATTAATTTGTAAATAACACTACTACCAATAAGCTTTATTACTGCTAGTAAACCTTACTAATACTACGAATAAAATCTTGCAATTACTAAAAAATTACCCAAGTTTCAGAGGATAAATGAGGAAAAATACTCAACAACCAATCGCTTGCCTGTTTCCCTGTGACACACACTGCTTTTTCTCAGAAGGCATGCACATGTGTTAGTTCTTTAGAAAATTCATTAAACTATTGAACTCTTGAAACTTGAGAAGTGCACAAATGTCTAAGATTTTAAAGTGTTTTATTGGAAAATTATAGATATGAGGCAAATCTTAAACATTTTAAACTGCTTTAAGTTACAGGGGTGGACAAATTGAATGTTAGAAAGCACAAATACGAGTTACAGTGATCAAACTTTTGACTTAACAAAATTTTGCTTGAATCTACTTTGTTCGTATTTCGAAACCTGTAGAGATTACTTCAATCTGTAGTTTTAAAGTTAGTTGCAGTTTTGTTCAAAGATGTACCTTTACATAACCTAGTTACATCTTTCAGATCATTGCCTTACCGGTATTTGTTCAATCCTAATAACTTGCATCATGAATCATCTGAACCTAACATATCACCTGAATACTTCCATATACAGACAAGCCATATGAAATATCTTGTACAGTAACTATACAATTCAGATTATAGACAAGCTGTATCAAAAGTGAAGTGCAAGAGGTATTAACAATAAGTAAGTCTAATACCACACATTTTATCTGATTTTCTTTCTCAAGTGATGAACCTGCTAATGCTGAAATGGAGACCAGCAACCACTTATATGGCTGTGATTGCCATTTATTGGGAATTTGAATAGGTTTTTGATTTTGGCATGTCATTTTCTCCTCTTTTCTGTCAGTAGAATAGGAAAGCCTGTGCCACAAATTTCTCAATAATCAGTGTAGGTGTCTTTGATGGAGTAAACCAATTAGGATTAAAGAATTCAAGTCTTGTCCAACTGAAGAAAGTCTGGAGTCATTATTTTACCCAGAATACAGCCACAACTTAAGAAAAATGATGTACTTTTAGTAACCGTTTAGTAACAGGAACCCTCAAGTTATTTGTTATCTCTGCTAGTGTGTCACCGCCTATTGGGAACATTCTCATGTATTCTGGAGCAGCAAGGACTTAAAACTGCTTCGACAGAAATTATACCAAAGAATGAGAAATTAGTTACTAGGCTTTACCATGGTTTCCTTGGGTCTTGCGGCTGGAACAAAAGCTAAGTATGAAGTCAAAGCCGCCATTATTTTCACGGAGCAACTTTTGGGTGCATGGGACAGGCCCATTCAATGACATCACAACATGACCAAGGAGAAAGGGAGCCCCCAATCTGGTGTCTCCATGCCATAAAGAAAATTAGTGATTCAATGTATTTTTGAAAAAGTCAAACCTCATTTTTGTAACCTTATACATTTTCTATAAGGTGAGTACTTCCCATTATGCAGATATCAGTTATTCGGAAAGAGTTCATATCACATTGAGTTTAATACTGTTGCATTTGATATTAAATATTAAAAAGATGTTTCAGTTGCCAACTGAAGTCATTGCTGCTTCCTGTTTGAACATGTTATGCCCCATCTGTGTCAGTTTCACTTTTGTGGTTCCCATAAGATTGCCCCATTGCTGAGCACATTTGCTCCTTTGTGACCAGGCTAAATCCTGTTTGGCCATCCAAATCCCCCTCCATCTGTGTAAATGGGATTTACTTAATATTATTTGATGATGAATGTGGATGTATTTGCAGCTATGCTGATTTTGTTTTTTCAGTGCAGAACATTTGACAAACTGATACTGACTTTGATGGAAAAAAGGTTTCAACCATTTTTGCCTACTAGTATTCAAGTTAAATGTGTAGCATTGTGGCTGATTCCTCTTCCACACTAGCTCACAATGCTGCAACCTCAGTATCGTAGCACACTGATGGGAGTCAAAATTCTTCCTACAATACCACAACTTTCTCAGATGAGGGAGAGGGTGACTTTGTGGTTGATTAGCATTTATGTGACCCACTCATTTATGATTAGACTGAGTGAACAACCCACCTCCGAACTGATTTAAGGGAAAGAACTGTGGTAAACCAAATTAGGCTCACTGACCTTTTCTTTACACACGCACATAGAGTGTACTTATGAATGGAAAGGGCAAGTCAGAATTTCCATTACTTTGCTTCTTAGTACCAAGGTTGTCAAATCTCTTGCAAGGAAACTACTGCATTTTAAATCCCAATAATAAGTAGATGATGAAGTGAATATGAAAGGGTCTCTTATTCTCTGAATGGAAGTATTTCCAGTGTAGGCACAATTCTGTCCCTTTCAGAAAATTCATGAGTACATAGCGAACAAAAAATAAATCATTAGCATTGTGAACAGTCTAACATTTTAACTTCTGGATACAGCTGACAATATCATAGGCCCTACCTGCAGTGCAGCTGTTGATTGACAATTGGATTTCAGACATTTAAAAAGCTTCAAGTGTGTAATTCTTATTCTTCAAATCTGTTACCTGGTTCACCCTAATGATATGGAAGATGAGCTTTTTTAAATTGTGCAAACAACATGATGTTGGAAAAAGTAAAAGAAAATGTGTGGTAAAAAGCAGGGAGCAGAGATTAGGAGCAGAGATTAGGTGATGCCAAACTTTAAAAGCATGAAAACAGAGAGGGAGCAAAGAACTAAGGGAGCTATGGCATTTGACTGATTTTAATTATTGAGAAAGAATGAGTAAGGAGATTGTGCAATGAGTTTTAACTTTTCTTTGAGTAGGGATGGAGGGAAGATGCAGTGCATGTAGGGTCCAATATTTAGAGCTCCAAATACATTTTAAAAACTTCAGAGGAGCACTTAGTATTGATAATCGAGAAAGATGGTAAAATTGGATTGTGAAGAAGAAATTTCAGAACTGTCTCTTTTTCAAGTGTCAAGAACTTAATTGTATCCAATCCAGGAGTGTGGGAGGAGTGCTGGAAGAGTGTTCTAGATATGGTGATTGTATTCAAGTTTTTGATAGCTCTTTTACTTAAAAAAAAGCATTATAAATTGTTTAGGGTGCAAGAGGAACCTATTTGAAGAATAAAATGTCTACATCTGGCATTTTACTTTTGTGAAGTCATTTGGAATCTCTAAGACTCAGGAACTTAGAATGTGTTTTATATGATCTGGGGTAGTAAAATGAAACTTCTATATATCAACTCCAACTCTACATATGGCATACAAGTTTACAACCTCTAACCTTTGCTGTTCATCCTCACACATCCTCTAGAATTCTGAGTCACAGATTATTTTTCCACAATTATCTTTTTTTTCATAAATGACGACCCCTGTCAAATTGAGCTACCCATCCCGCCCCCAACCTCCCTGACATGATATGCTTCATTTTATTGGTGTTTCATATTGGAACTACTGTTATGATACAGGAAAGTTGGAATAATTGACATCCTTGGAACTCAAAGACACCACTTTTTGGAACACATTTCAGTCAGTGGCTTGGATTATTAGGCCATTGTGTCAAATATTTTTGATCATCATCCTATTTATATAAATATAAGAATATCCAAGCATATTATACACTAATTTACCTAAAAGGTTAAAACACAAGTGGATTGAAAGTTGTTTTGAGATTGCATCCTGAATGTGTTATCGAAATGAACAAGAGCAATCTGAACTAGCTTGAATCCTTTCCATATATTTCATTGTGTTCCTGCTTTCATTTTGTAGTTTCCTGGGCACTTTTAGTTCAGCTGAACTTTTAGCCTTTTTTCATTAAATAGTAAATATGAAAAATTTGCTTCTTGCAGTATTTCTTTCCAAAGTGAGTAACCACTTTTGTCTTTGAGAATAGCAAACGTTTGAGGTTTGAGGCCAAGTTGAGTAAGTTGACAGGATAGATAAGGGATACCTTTAAAAAGGAAAATGCACTCCGTTGTGGTGATGTATGACTGTTTTTCAAGCAATGCTTTGAAACTGATCCTGTAAACTTTCTGGTTTCTTCAAGTCTGTATCAAGGAAGTCTTCAGGCACATCCTGGGCAATTTTGAGATCCTCCTGTAATGCCTGTTGTTGATCAATCTTCAGAGGTGCTTTTCTCTGACAGAATCCTTTTTTAGATGGCCGAACTAATGCCAGAAAAAATGCACCCAAACTCATGCCAATACCACTGAAGAAGAAGGCAGATCCATAATTCCGACCTGTAATATCCACAAGCCAACCTGAAAACAAAAAAAAATCAATCTAACTCTCATCTCTTTTACATTCAGAATACTTCTTCAGTAGTCTGGAGCAGATGTGTGAAGTGATAGCCTAAATATTATGTCACAATAGCAATTGGAGTCATAAGCATGATACTTAAACTCATTTAGTTTTAGAAACACACCTTAAATCATACAAAGCTTCCTCAAATGTACCAAATTGTAGCTCTGGATTGAAATCCAGGGCACTCTGCAATGAAGGCAGTTTCTGGTGCAATTTTGATAAAATTAGATTAATTTAGGCACCAGGTAAAGATGGAGTATTTACTTTCCTTGCAGATTTCAGCATACTCAAATTGTTATGTAAGCAAGAAAAGTTTCATACACTAAGGGTCTGGAAGGCACAGTATGCAAGAACTACTAGTAAAAGGATTTGAATTCAGTTTCCATAGTTGAAACAGAAATCTTGGTTGAAGTTATAAAGTTAAGTCTATAATGCAAATGCGTACATATATATCAGTCCTACAGTGGTAAGCTTAGACATTCATAGATTTACTGGGAAATGAGTGCTTATGAGGTAGAAGCACATTTTTCAAGTTATTAGACACAACTTATCCATTTGTTAATACTGCTAGTAATCAATTTCATGACATGCATAACCTCTCCCAAAAAAAAAAGTGACTTAGAAGAAAGCTTTGAGTTGCAATGCTTGTTCACTGGAACTAAGGCTCCAGTTGTTACTAAATTATACTTATTTGTGTTGTTGAGCTTTCTTCCCAGGGAAATTGCCTACCTGGCTCCAAATGTTTTCTCTAAAGATCCAATGGAATCGTTAGCTTGGTTAAGATTCAAAAGCTTTAAGTGCTTAAAAATTCCCACTGGATCGCCTTGAAACTTCTCAAAATTGCTGTTATTTGCAGCTGAAATAATGGTTTCACACAGGTTACATGAATTTGATCCATGTATTGTATATCCACTGGACTTTAGAAGAGTAAGAGGTGACTTGATCGAAACCTTTAAAGGGGCCTGAGGGGTCTTGACAGAGTGGATGTGGAGAGGATGTTTCCTCTTGTGGGAGAATCTAGAACTAGGAGTCACGGTTTAAAAATATGGGGACGCTCATTTAAGACAGATGAACAGAAATTTTTTCTCAGAGGGTCATGAGTCTTTGGAACTCTTCCTCAAAAGGCAGTGGAAGCAGGGTCTTTGAATATTTCTAAAGCAGACCTAGATAGATTCTTGATTAACAAGGGGGTGAAAGGTTATTGGGGCTATGCAGGAGGTTACAATCAATCATGATCTTACTGAATGGCGGAGCATGCTTGAAGGGCAAGAGTGGCCTACTCCTCCTAGTTCGTCCATGATTCTAGTAGCTTAATAACAGAGCTACACTATACAGTTTACAGAATGTGTATTATAACAGGTCTAAGAATTTGCATGACATATTTACATCATTTCCATCATTCAAATGACTGTCATTGATATTCTAAGTAAGTGAGACAGGAAGTGGCTTGAGCAATGATATTTGCAGATGACATTAAACTGTGCGGTGGGAATGATGAGAACATGTCTGAGTATCTGAAGAAGAGCACTGGAAGACACAGGTGTGAAGATCAGTAGACCAAAGAACCAATATATGATCTGTCAGTTTGAGCCTAAGGAAGAGGATCAGAATAAACATTAAGGGGGAAGACTTGGAGAAAGAGAGTAGCTTCAAGTACCTGGGGGTCAGTGGTGGCAGAAGATGGAAGTATTAACAACAGATTAGCTCTGGTTGGAGTAATTGGAAGTAGTGCAGTAGAGTGTTATGTGATTTGAAAAAAGTATCTCTGAAACTGAAAGGAAGAATCTACAAGACAGTTTGACACCAGCTTTGGGTAACATCAAAAGAAGGAACGACTGGATACTAATGAGATGGGATGCTGAGATGGATATGTGGAGTGACGAGAAAGGACAATAACAAGAATCAGTGAAAATTGTGGGAATATCGAAGAAAGTAGCCGAGGAGAAATTGAAATGGTATGGTCATCTGTTGCGGAGAGAGGAAATGTGGTGAGGCAAGTGTTGGAGATAGGATTGGCAGGAAGAAGGTCTTCCTCTTGAAGGTCTGTCCGATAAATGCGGTGGCAAGAGACAAACGCAATGGGATTGGAAGAGGAAATAGTGACTGACGGGAGGAGATGGAGAAGGGAATCTGAAAGAAGAAAAGTTGATATCTCCTATTGATAGTTAAAACTTTTTAAAACAACATTAATTTGATGACAGTGGAACTGTAAATTTACCTTCTTGTCCAATGTGGACTTAATGTGTTTTGTTGATTTTCTTGCAGAATATGTTAGTTTTTTTGCATAGCGTATATTCTGAATTTTTAACCATTCTGCCTTTTTGAGCAGCTGCTTAAGTCTAAGGACACAGCTTTTTCCCAAAAGTATACTATAATGGAGAAATACATACTGTAATGCCAGATGGTTATTTTTGTATCAAATTAAATACATTCTAGTCCAGTCTCATTTCACTTTCACTGCAATCTCTACCCTGCTAGAATGTAAATTTGAGGCTTGACTCAGCGATAATTAATTAAAAATAAAAATACCTCCAAGAGGTGGCCCAGCAAGTCCTGAAATGCTCTGTACAAAGGTGTAAATTCCGACAGCAGATGACATCTTCTCAACTCCAACTACATCATCTTCTGCCAACATTGGAATGTGAACGCTAGCCACACTGCCAAACATGAACCCATACAGCATGCTGCATGTGATAAGGCTCCAGAATCCACTGGTGAATGGAAAGCACAACAACACTATACTCAGTAGGCTTGTACAGATCAGTTCAATGTAAATCTTCTGTATGGGCTGTTTGTTTAGGACACAGCCAGCTGATAACCTACCAAACACCTCCATAATTGCCATTGCAGATAGCATGTATGCTGCCCACTCATCAACACCCAGGCTAATGCTGAGGGGAATCACATAGAGGTGAGGTGCAAAGAAGCCCAAAGTGGCAAATAGTCCAAAAAGAGTATAAAAGATGAAGCTTTTGTCTTTTAGAATTGAAAAGTCAAGCAACTTTGGTTGATGCTGTGGTTTTGGCTTCCTATCTGGAAGCATTTGAAAATTTTCTTTGTGAATATTATTTGTTGTACATTTTTTACTATGTTCCAAGTGATCACATGAGGTAGATAAAGATTCCACTCCCGAGTCCACAGACTCTATAGAGATGCATGTTTCCTCGTTCTCCAGCATATACTTGGTTTCCATGGCCCTATCCACTGGTTCCACTGTTTTTTCCTCAGTTTTTCTGATAACAATTGGCCGAAGTAGTGCTCCACACACAATGATGTTTAGCTGCAGTGCACCTATGACTAGGAGACAATTTTTCCACCCAAGATGGTTCTTCATTAATGTAAAAGCTAAAATAGAGAAAAAAACATTGCATTACTGGATTACATTTCTTATTCTATGTATGCACCTGATCATAGGAACTGAGAGCTGCTCAGTAATATCATGGCTGATCTGCATCTTAACACTATTTACCCATCTTGATTCCACATCCCTAAGTATCCCTACCTTACAAAACTCCATCAATCTTAGTTTTGAAATTTTCAATTAACCCAGTCTCAACAGCATTTTGGGACAAAACGGACAAAAATTGCATTTAAATAGCGCCTTTAGCATTGTCTAATAACTCTCCTATGCTGTGATATTTTGCCGAAACTGACACCAAGCCATTTAAGGATATTTTAGGACAGATGGCCAAAAACTTGGTTCAAGGGGTAGGCTTTAAGGAGCATCTTAGGAAAGGTAGAGAAGTTTCTGGAGGGAATTTCACACAAAGCACAATCACCAATAGAGGAGTGAAGGAAATTGGGGATGCACAAAAGAATAGAATTGGAGGAACAGAGTTTGTGCAGGGTCGTGGGGACAGTGGAGGTCACAGAGTTATCGTGGGGCAAAGCCATGAAGGGATTTGAACACAAGGATGAGAGTTTTAACTTTGAGGCGATGCTGGACAGAAAGCTGGGGTTGGTCAGAAATACGGGTGATGTATGTAGAAATGGCTCTTGGTGTGAGCCAGCATATGGGCAGCAGAACTTTGTACAGCTGAAATTTACAGAGGGTGGCCATGAGAGCTTTGGTATAATAAAGTCTGGCGATAATAAAAACATGGATGAAGGGTTCAGCAGCAGATGCTGAATCCTTAGTGAAGGAGTGCTTCCTGACACCACTCTTAAGCAGCCTACCTGTAATTTTAAGATTTTGCACCCTTTTTCTGGACTCTGTCCATCTACCTTATCAAATCCTTTAATAATCTTAAACATTTCAATGAGATCCCATCCCTTAATCTTCTGTACAAGGTAATACAAGCTTAGCCTATGTAATCGTTCCTCATAATTTAATCCTTTTAGATAAATTCATAATTTTGGTGAATCTGCACTATAACTCCTTCAACACCAATATATCCTTGCTGAAGTGCTTATCAAGAACTGAACACACTGCTCCAGATGCAAGCTAACCAGACTTCCACCCCACTGGAGTTAAAGACAAACCTTCTAATAGGCAGTTTTTAAGTCTATCCATTAGGTTTTAATGATCCCTGTAGGTTCCCTACTTTGCGCCATTTAACAAATACTCTGATCTCTTTTTCTTAGGTCCAAGTGGATGACCTCACACTTCCCTATAGTGAACTCCATCTGCCACAGATTTACCTATTCAATCAATGTTGCATTGTGACCTTCTGCTTGAATCTGCACTACTTGCAGCGCTACCCAAATTAAGTGTTGTTAGCAAACTTTGATTATGTCTCTTTATTCCTTCATCTAAGTCACTTATAAATATAGTGAAAAGCTGAGGCTCCACTACAAATCTCTGGGGGCATTACTATTCACCTCCTGCCAGTTAAGATGTATACCCATTATCCCAGCTCTCTGTCTCCTACTCCCAAACTAATTCCCTACTCCCAAACTAATTCCCTACTCCCAAACTAATTCCCTACTCATGTTAATAAGTTGCCTTCAATTCCATGTGCTTCTATTTTTACCAAGTTTCTTGTATGGAACTTCTTCTGCTTTCTGGAATTTCCCAACTTTGCAACAATTAACAAATACTCTGATCTACATGACTGCTGGTGGAATTTAAATGCAATATAAATCTAGTCTCAGTAATAGCGACCATGAAACGATCAGTGATTGTTGTAAATATCCATCTGGTTCACTAATGTTATAAATATCCATCTGGTTCACTAATGTCTTGTAGGGAAGGAAATCTTGCTATCCTTACCTGGTCTGGCCTATATGTGACTCCAGACCCACAGCAATGTGGCTGACTCTTAACTGCCCTCTAAAATGGCCTAGCAAGCTACTCGTTCAAGGCCAATTAGGGATGGAAAGCAAATGCTGACTTTGCCAGCAACGCCCATATCCCATGAAAGAATTTTTTAAAATGAGCAACATCAATGGCAACTACGTTTCTGATCTCTGAAAAAAATTCAACTAGGTTTAACAGACATTACTTACCTGTTGCAAATCAATGGTGGCTCTCAAATCAATTCACATTTGTCCAAGTACTTAGTTGCCCTGTTCCTGACGATAGATTCTTTACTTGTATAAATTCCTGACCTCTCTCTCTCACCCTTCTTAAGCCCAAGGGACAGTTCCTAAATTGTGTATGTTTTGGAAGACCAAGACTAAAGTATCTGCAATTAATTCATCAACCTTTTTAAATAACTTTTAAATTATTCCATGAGGGGAGTTTGTCATCTTTAATTGTTTTTCGTATACACTTGGTATTGACTCCTGTTCAACAGGAGATCAACAAGTACCAGTAAATAACACAGTTTCAGAAGAATGTAAATCTAATCCAATTGTAAATCCATACAAAGGTTTGAAATGTAGCTTGGTAAGTTACTTGTCAATATGTAGAAATGGTGGTGGTAGTACCAGTAGTAATGCATCTGGTCCAGAAACAATTGTGATTTAAGTACAAATAGTCTTGATCTTCGCAAGTTACATCAGTGCAATAAATACTCGGCAAGAAGCTCTCAGTGCACTTTTTAGCCAACAATTCTTTGAATTTTCTGCCACCCTGACCCACATCAGTTTGAGAGCTATGTCAGTTTTGACACTTACCAGGTGCAAAAACAAAGATAGCAAAACATTCTCCTGTGGATGCCACAGCCATGACAAGAGAGCGATATTTATCAAAGTACTGGGAGAGGATTGTGACTGTGGGAAGGAAGCTGAGACAGAAACCTACTCCTGTTTTAGAAAAGAAACAAATTCATCAATAAATTAAGCAATTCAGAATTTAATTAAGAATGCAACTGTGAAACTTAATTTCAGTGTACTGTATATTAACAAAGTACGTATTAAGTAGTTTTGAGAACTGCTCCCTATTCAAGTTGTTATGATCCTGTTAGAGACTATTAATGTTTAAAGAGAAATCAGAACACCCAGTATTTAACCATTGAACTACAACACTAGATTTCACATTTTTAAACAAAAACAAACTTTATCGTATACAAATTAAACCAAACAAGCGCTATTTACACTCTAGTTTGTAACTAGGTAGGTTATGCACTCAGTTTTACTTCTTATTTCCCCAAAGAATTCTCCTATACATTATGATCTCTTAAAAATTACTTACTTCTGTATGGACCACCCAAAGGTATATCACAGTCCACCAAAATTCACCTTAATTCTCTTCAGTGTTCCAGCTATTTTCCAAGGTAAGACTTTAATTTAATACCTCTCAACTATGGATGCTTCAGTCCCTTGCTCTGGTTACCTTCTCAATGCTTCCAAGTTAATTCTGCTGATTGCTTTCTTTGCCATAAGTCTCTGAGAACCACTGTAGATTTTCCCTCTAGCAATCTTCCAGCTCTTCTCCCCTCATGGAACCCAAATGAAGAATAAGCCCCACTTGCATTCCATGCAGTGACGCTGAAGTTAATATTTTCTCTGCTTAACTGTAGGCCTGTCTTTCACTTCCTTTGGCTTTCTCCTGTCTGTGAGCTGCAAACTGCAAGAGCCCAGGCTGAAACTAGCGCGTTCTGAGCAAACACGGAGTTAAATTACACTAAAGAACGTCCCATCTCCCACAACTTATCTCCATGACAACGTGGCATGCTTTGGATGTCCTCAGAAATGTATACAAATTATTCTACCTTTAATGTTACTCTCTCATCCTGTAACCCAAATGAATAACTCATATTGCTAACGGATGTAATTGCCCCTTCTCCAGACTCTCTGGGCCCACGAATAAACCCCATGATTGTGAAGTTGCTTTCAGCTTTCTTTCATCTGGAAACTACACATGTAATATAAACCGAGGTTTTCCACCCACAGTGGTTGACAGGGCCTTCAACTGTGTCCGGCCCATCTCCGGCGCATCTGCCCTCACACCTTCTTCTTCCTCCCAGAAACATGATAGGGTCCCCCTTGTCCTCACTTATCACCCCACCAGCCTTCGCATTCAAAGGATCATCCTCCACCATTTCCGCCAACTCCAGCATGATGCCACCACCAAACACATCTTCCCTTCACCCCCCCCTCCGGCGGCATTCCGCAGGGATCGTTCCCTCCAGGACACCCTGGTCCACTCCTCCATCAACCCCTACACCTCAACCCCCTCCCACGGCACCTTCCCATGCAACCGCAGAAGGTGCAACACCTGCCCGTTCACTTCCCCTCTCCTCACCGTCCAAGGGCCCAAACACTCCTTTCAAGTGAAGCAGCATTTCACTTGCACTTCCCTCAATTTAGTCTACTGCATTCGTTGCTCCCAATGCAGTTTCCTCTACATTGGAGAGACCAAACGCAGACTGGGTGACCGCTTTGCATAACACCTTTGGTCTGTCCGCAAGCATTACTCAGACCTCCCTGTCGCTTGCCATTTCAACACTCCACCCTGCTCTCATGTCCACATGTCCATCCTTGGCTTGCTGCATTGTTCCAGTGAAGCTCAACGCAAACTGGAGGAACAGCACCTCATCTTCCTACTAGGCACTTTACAGCCTTCTGGACTGAATATTGAGTTCAACAATTTTAGATCATGAACTCTCTCCTCCATCCCCAACCCTTTCTGATTTTCCCCCTCTTTGTTTTTTCCAATAATTTATATAGATTTTTCTTTTCCCACCTATTTCCATTATTTTTAAATGTATTTCCATCCATTGTTTTATCTCTACCTTTTAGCCTATTTCGATTCCTTCACCCCACCAAGGCTATCTGTACCTTGCTTGTCCTGCTTTCTACCCTTAATTAGCACATTCCTTAGATAATATCACCACCTTCAACACCTCTTTGACCTTTTGTCTGTGACATCTTTTGGTTATCTCCACCTATCACTGGCCCTTTATCCAGCTCTACTTGTCCCACGCCCCTCCCCCCCTTAAACCAGCTAATATTTCACCTATCTTCTATTTTTACTTAGTTCTGTTGAAGGGTCATTCGGACTCGAAACGTTAACTGTGCTCCTCTCCGCAGATGCTGCCAGACCTGCTGAGTTTTTCCAGGTATTTTTGTTTTAGTTTTGGATTTCCAGCATCCGCAGTTTTTTGCTTTTTTTTTAATATAAATCTTTTACTGGTGAAGACCTTTCAGCCATCTCTAAGGCTTAAAAATGGATCATCCATTGTTCTAGTATTTACACCTCTCTTCCTGACCTTGTAAGATAAATACAGGTTAGCTTTTAAATGTAATTAACTTCAAATTTGTTTGAATGTCATTTACTTCATAGTTTCTTAACCAGATGCCCCATTTCTCTATAGTTAAAACTTTAATTCCTAAAACCGAAGATGTCATTACAGGCTAGCTCCTGAATAGCACTAAGACTTTTGTGCTGGCATAGACTTAAATAGCTGTCCTTGGATTTTTGGAAAGGCTTGTTTCGCACAATATCACCTGCCGCCAAGTTTCTGCTTTGTTAAAATAGCCCTTATAAATTATGGTACAGATGCAGCAACTCTATCCTCCATGGCCTTTCTACATGGGGAGACAGTGGAATAGTGGTAATGTTACTGAACTAGCAATCCAGAGGCCCAGGCTAATGCTCTGGGGACATGGGTTCAAATCACTTGGCAGCTGGTGGAATTTAAATTCAATTAATAAATCTGGAATATAAAACTAGTCTCAGTAATGGTGGCCATGAAACTATCATCGATTATTGTAAAAACCCATTTGGTTCCCAAATGTCCTTTAGGGAAGAAAATCTGATATCCTTACATGTGACTCCAGACCTACAGCAATGTGGTTGACTCTTAACTGTAAAATGGCCTAGCAAGCCACTCAGTTCAAGGGCAGTAAGGGATGGGTAACAAATGCTGGCCTTGCCAGTGATGCCCACATCCCATGAAAGAATAAAGAAAAAAAACATGTTGCTTCAGCATCACTTAATGGCAGGAATTTCATGAGCTCTGTTGAGTTGTACCAAACTATTTTTCAGAAGGAGGACAGATGTACCACTCTGTCTTCTAAAGGAGAATAATGGCCCAGATTTTCAGGTCTCTGGATTGTCGGAGACTGGATGTCCGACCCAAGTAGGGACCCTACGGAAGCCCCGGTGCACTGACTGCAGCTGGAATTGCCCAGGGAGGCTTGAACTTCCAATGGGCAATTCCCCTGCTCCCTGTGACCCCTGCAAATGTCTCCAACTCTGAGCTAAAGTCAGACAATTCTGTGGGACTTACCCGAATAGTTAGCCAGGAAATGCTAGACAAAAAAAACCCAAGTCTAACTTCTGGGTAACTGCAGAATTTACGCCCCCCCCACCACTACTCCCTCGACCTGACCACTACCACACCCCCCCACCCAACCCACCTACCACCCTACCCGCCTCCCATCCTATCCACTTACCCACCCTACTAATGTACCCATTACTTCATTCATCCATTCACCAACATCCGCACTGGACATTTAAACTTAACATGCAGCAGCTAATGCTGTAAAAAGAGGGTGTGTCTCGCCTTCCCTCCTGATGCAGCGCTCTGCATTTCTGGACAAGCTGGGCTCAGAAGACCCGGATAGAAATGCGGAACAGCATTTTAAGCAGAGCAGCAATCTGACAATGATTACCACTTCTCAGATGATCTGGGCCAATGAGAATGATGAATGAGCTTCAATTTCAGGAATTACTTCAAGACTAGTGGGAGGTTCTGGGCAGAGTGGCAAATAAACTCTCATTTAACAAATTTAATGCCAAGGTTTCCTTAACTGAGGGACTAGCTAGAGAAAAGCCTTGAAGTAAGCAAATATGCTGTAAATGACATTCTTAATATCCATGTATAAAGTCCAGCAGTAGCAGCCAGATCAGAGAGGCCACTGGAAAGTTCCAGTTCACACAGCTGTCTATTTATTTTTCAATTGCTGATAAAAACAATAAGTCGTCTCTAAAATGCAAAGTCCCAGTTTGTCTTAGAAGTCTAAAGAACAGCTTTACATACAGGGAAACTCCAAATGCACATCAGTTCTCATTAGGTGCATTGGATGAGGTATGTGTGGAGGAGGAAAAATATCTCCAAACTGATTTGGCTACAACACATTTGTAGCAAGAAATCAGGTCTGAACCATTGATAGTGGGAGCAATTGACAGTGGGAGGACAGGTTGATCTAATGCTACACAGATTCATGAAGCTGTCAGGATTTATTAGGCATTCCCCCAGATGATAATCACTTTATTAAGCTCAGCAGCATATCAGGTCCTCTTCAGCTAAGACAAGGAGGTGTCAGCTGTGGCTCAGTTCATAGCACCCTCGCCTTTGAATCAGAGGGTTGTGGGTTCATGTCCCACTCCCGGAAACCAAGAACTGTGATTGTACTCGAAAGAAAATAAAATCTTCATTGCCGTTGCATTCTCAGTCACCATTCATCTCCCATTACAGTACAAAGCTACAGTGGGAGTTATTGCCTAAGTTCGTTCATCTTCCTTTAACAAGTAAATGGCAGAAACAACAACAAAAAAATACTTCGCCCTTTGCTTTTTGAATTTCCTGTCTCCCTCTTTGTCAGAGGTCATGGTGGTTTGAGTTTATTTCCTTAGGATAATCTCACAATGGGTACACAAGGACCTTCAAGGGAAGCAAGAACTAAGGATGAACCCTGGTTAAAAAATGTTAAGTTGGTTAAATTTAAAGGAGACCTGAAGGAACTATGCTTTCAAGGAGGCAGAAGAAACAATAATTTCTTTGCCTTTTTGAAGGGCACCGTGGAAAATCGGGAAATTGATCTAGCCTTGAATAGTGAGTGTTCAATCTGAAACAAATTTTTGAATATAGAATACAATCATAGCAAAACATTGAAGTCAAATGCTGGCCGCAAGTTAATGATACGGAGAAGGAACAGAGAGAATACAGAGCCTCAGGGTGTTTTTGACTTAATAGAAGAGGATGAGTTACCAACTGCAACATTATTAATGGAAACTACGTAGTTTTAGCTTTGGTAGTACCCCACAGGATGGTAGTATGTTTACAAGTGCACAGTCCCAGACCTTGGCAAAGGAGGTAAATGACAAATGAATCGGCAAAGTTTTCAAAACTAAAGTTTATAGAAGATGCAGGCAAGATCACTTATGTGACGACCATGCAAGAAATAACTGCAATCACTGATTAAGCCAGAATTTAAGATGATGGAAAATCTGAGAACAAAGAGCAACTTTTGTAGAAAGTATTGAGAGTAGGACAATAGATGGAAAGAGAGGAGAATATACCTCTCTTAGGGAAGTGAACTAGAGCAAGTTTCCAAGCAGGACAATGGGTATATTCAAGTGAACCATTTCAAGCACTGATCTCCTGCATGTCCTCTTGTGTTCTATTAAGTAATAATGATCTACTCAGTGCTTGACATAGAATGCTTAAGTGTTAATTTTTTCTGCAGTTGCAATACCTCCATTTTCACTTGCAGGAAATCTGGGTGCCAGAATTTCTTCCCAGTAATTCATGGTACAATAAGCCTAATCAAAGTAATTTTGACTGCTTGTATTCTTATAGTAAACAATGATAAGTCAACCCTCAAGATGACTACAGTACTAGTTGAGCAGCTTTCTTTCTTTCTTAGCAAGTTCTAAAATACAGGATTTGCTGCTCTATAAATGCTAATATTGCATGATTAATGCTGACCTATATTATGAAAACAGAATAAGAAAGCAGCACTATGGCACTGCAGTGCCCTTTGGTACAGCTGTGAGAGTTTTCAAACTTGTGCGCTATTTTTCCCTCCCACATAGCATGATAAAGATCAGAAATTCCCCATGGGGAACTTCTGGGCAAGGGACAGGGAGGGGATGATGGGTGGGAGAAACACATCACATGAAGATTGGGAATTCCTCTCTGGGTAGAGTTGATGTTGTTCAGCTTCTGTCAGCTGGTTCAAAGTTGGAATTGGTAAAGGTCTGAGTGTAAGTTAGCTACCCATCTTCTCGATCAGAAAAGGATGCATTTATGGGGGAAATGTAACTAAGAAAAATGTGAAAAATAATGAAACAAACCAGAGTTAAATGATAAATAATTATAGTATTCTCCAATTTAGGTGGCATTTTCAGTATCTTTCTAGTTGTAGAATACTTGGCACCAAATGTTTCAATCTGTTTTGGAATTGTTATAACAGAAAATTCATACATTTTGAAACTAAATTAAGAATATAAAGTGTTTCAAAGGTTTTTTGTCTGCTCCAATCCTTTGAAACATCTATTTGAATTGAGCAGTAAGGAAAAGCAATTACCTGAGACTAATCCAATGGCAATGTACATTTCTACAATTGCCTGTGCAAACGATGCTGCCATCATTCCTATACTAACGAGCAATCCACCCAGCATCACTACTGGGCGGTAACCAAAGTGGTTACTTAGTATTGTGGAAAGTGGTGCTGTAAAGAAAGAAAAACAATGTTAGCACAAATATAGATAGTACTGCTTAACCGCAGTTTGGATAATTATTTAATAGTTCAAGCTCCCAAGCTCTCATTATTTTGAATGTAAGTATGACTTTAGATTATGTCTGTTTGCATAAACTGACTAATGTGCTGAAGTTTATAATGTTTCATGTTCCTGACCAGTTATTTGTTTGGACCTTCCTTGTACTTGCCATTCTGTGTGATAATAGAATGGTTTGAGACTGGAAGATGAACTATTATATGCAAGCATCTTTCCTGCACAATTCATTTGCAAGTGTTATGTTGCAAATAAGGAAGACCTAACCAAAAATGAAAAGTACAAGCCATTAGAAAGGGAATAAGCTACAGGAAGAAAATGCAAGAGAATTCAGCATCTCTTAGCTACAAGTTTCAAAGATTAACAAGGAACAACAGTGAGTAAATTTTTAAAAAAGAAAATGGGTGTTGGAGAAAATCCAAATGTCATACAGAAGAGAAAGAGGAGACAAAATGGAGAAATGCCCTCCATGGAAGTGTTGTCACTAGGATTTTAATAAAGTACAATTGTTTTTGTCCCCTTGAACTGAAAATCAACTGTCAGTACAAATAGATTACATGTTTTCTATTACCAATTTGGGTTATGTTTGGAGTGAGCACTTTTTAAGCTATATTACACTAAGATAATATATATTGGTGGCTACAGGTGGATGGTAACTCTCAGAGCAATTTGAGTTGAATTACAGGTATTACATGAGAAGTGTACCAGGATAACAAAAGCGTATTACTTTAAGTACAATTAGCGTAATGATATAAATCACTATTAAGCCTAGTGATAACACCAGTACTGTTTGGCAAGGACTTCAGTAAATGATCCAATTGCTAAGAAACCTTGGGTCAATAATTATGCAAAAGCAACAGTACAGTACAAAAGATGTCTGCAGTGGAAAAGGATGGAGACAGATTAAGTTGCAGATACTTAGCATAAGATCATATTTCATGAAGAGTAGAAAGATTATCATTCCAATATAACTGGATTATTTTACCTAGCAATCCCTGTTACAGTCTATGCAAACCACACATCTAGTTTTTTTTAAAAAAGAGAACACTAATGAATAAAAACCAAAAGAATCACAAATTAAAATATTTTAAAAAAGACTTGCTTCCATTCCCACTGTATCAGTTGTGGTAGTGAAAGAATGGCTGCTTTTCCAGGTAATAAAATCAGAAAAGATAATGTCACAATCTTGTGCCGGAGACAGACTGATACTGATCTGCATCTCCATCCTAATATCAACTGTAATTTCAGAGCATCTTGATGTATTGTCTAAAAATGTAAAACTATATAGAAAATGGACTTTCCTATAAAAATAATTGGAGGAAGATATAGGGACACATAATACAGATACAAAACAGTTTAATTGCTGAATTGCCTGCATTCAATAAAATTATTGGTTAATAGTCCCTCAACAACCATTAAGACCCATTTCAAGAAATCTGTGTTCACTGTCATCAGTGATGAATGACTTGTCGGCACATCTGTGGAATAGAACTTGTTGCTTTCACTTCCAGTTGGACTGACAGCTGTAACGTTTAAATCATATTTTAAGATGGATCCAGATCTATCTTGTTTTGACGGAGTGATCATTAAGTTTTCCAATGAAATTATTAAAACTAAAAAAGGGGATTGAGAGGTCCTAGAATAATTTCTAGTTCATACATGACAATGCTGCGAGAGCAACACAAGCAATTATGAAGTGGTGAAGTGGCAGATTCTGTTCACCCACTCTGCTGTGTTATTGATCTCATGCCATTTGGGAAGTGCCCAAGTGCTTCCCCACACAGTTGGAACACACAATGAAATACCATGCTGCAGTTACTAGTAAAGATTAAGGCCTGGTAAGTTTGCATTGTACAGTGATGTTTGTGGTTGTACAATAAAGCAATTTCCTTTTTATTTGTACATAGTACTATGAAATTTGTTCTACTTTTGCTTCACATATTTAAGTGACATTTATCAAATTAAAATGTACATGAAACAGTAAAGCTGGAAGTATCCAATGTGTAATCAGTTATGGGAGTCTCAAGTTGTTTGCTAATTCCTGCAGCATAAAATACTTGTTGATTGACAGACTTTGCAACCTCAAAAATAAAATAAAATTTGTACAGTTGCAGTGAAAGTGCCCATTCAAGACTAGAGTGAAGCAAATTGATGAGCAAGTGCCGATTCTTGGATCTAGACATTTGGCATTCCCATTTTTGAATGCAGGAAGCCCCAAGAGTAATGTAAATGGCGAGGCCCATTTAGCATCAAAGGCAGCTTATGAGATTGAAGATTGGGCCAATGTCAGCAGCGACCTTAAGGTAACTGACATAGGCGGTTTATCAGAAAAGGAAAGAAGCTATGGTCAGAGGTGGAGGTTGCAGCAACAACTGGCGATGGTCAGTGCCCTTGCTCCTCCAACCTAGTTGGTATTGGCCTAATAGGTGGTCTCTCTAAGGATACCCACTATACAACAGCAAGCAGTTGGGCAAGCCCTTAGCATGTGATACTAACATGCCTAAAACCAGATTTCCCCTGCACCATACAGAAAGCTTATGAGGCTGTTTCACGCTGGCAAAACAGGTGCTGCAAGACCAAAGATACTGTGTGGCCAAATTCTTGGATCTGTATCCAAGTGAAAGTGGTCGGTGGTCTGTCTCTATCACCGGTATTACTCACCTTAAAGCTTCCCACCCACCTAAAATATTTTAAAAAGCTTAGTACTATAGAAAATGCCCCTCAAATAGTTAGTGTCTATAGTCTTGTGTAAGATCTAGATATATAAAAAACCTGCACTGTAATAAATGTGCACATTGCTAAAGAGTAGTGCAGTGCATTGAACTGTACAGATCTTTAATAATCAACCATTATTTACTGTTTCTGATTAACCTAAAAAATTTACATTTGCACACATTGCACATCAACTTTTTCCATTACAAATTCCTAGTAGGATTTTCCTCCTTGGTCTAAACCCACAAATACACCCACTCTGCTGATGTCAAGTTTCACTCAACTTTCCTGAGAAAAGTGTCCAAAAGTAAAACTGGTTGTAAATAAGCATTAACAATTAGGGCTGCAAAGAAAGCGCCATATGTTTCTTCCTTAAGCATTGTTCAAAGTTTCAGCCCATGTGTGCGTTGAGCACAGCAAGTTCAACAACCAAAAACTTGGGAATTTTTAATATGACACATATTGATGTACTTAAAAAATGCATTTAAAGAAACAAAATACAGTGCAATTCTCAACAAGGATAAATGTTTTAAAATGTTCAAAATTACAATTAATTCCCAGAAAAATGGCTGTATCTCACTGTGCCTGAAAATCTAGTTGAAATTTGAAGAGAATTTCTGAGTAACCTTAATTGCAAGAAACTCACATAGAGAGGGATTGATTTAGTCAGCACATCTGATTTGAGACTTGACTGTGTGTGTATCTGGGTGCAAGTACACAACTAAGTCCAACCAACAATGTCCACTTTTACTAATGAAATCTCCCTTTCTAAATTAGACCCCCCACCAATCAAGGTTTTGTTGTACCTCTTGTTTGGTGTCCCCTAGCTCTTCAGTCAATACCACAGAGAAACTCCTATGCTCTCACTAACTTCACATTTCTGCCTCCTAGATTGCTGCAAGTTTAACTATTTAAATACAAGTAAATCATATCAAATAAAGTTTTATATAAAAATAAAATATATATCTTTAAAATTACTTTTGTATGCTCTGGCCCAGGTATTTCCCACCCTATAACCCTATTTCATCTGAAGACTACTCTTGGCCTTAATTCCCTTCTGTTCAATATATAACAATTGTCAATTTGACATTAGTTAATTTTTTAAAAAGATATTGAATTTTGAACCCCACTAATTAATTCACTTGGTTCATTAGAAAAGATGACTAATTATTACTTACACCTTAGAGAGAGGCAACAGGGGCTTCCCTCATTATAATTGGAATTTTTGAAACGTTGGAATTTGAAACATAGTCTAGTCTATCTAGAGGATCTGGCATCTAGTCTATACTCAAGTATGAGTAAGGGTGAAATAAAAGCAAGGGTCCATATTCTATTTAGTTAAGATATGTCTAGGGAGCTCAGTCCCGTGATTTGCTCCTGGCAGTCTGGATGACCATGTGTGCAGGAGGTGCCTCTGACTGGAGCAATTCGAGCTTTGGGTTTTGGAGCTTGAGTGGCAGCTGGGGGCACTACGGTGCATTCACGAGACTTTGAGGTTCGTGGATAGCACTTTTCAGGACGTGGTCACCCGACAGCTATAGGAAGTGCAAGCAGAGAGGGAATGGGTGACCGCCAGACAGAAGAAAGGGGCCAAGCAGGTAGTGAGGGAATCCCCCGAGTGCATCTCACTTGCAAATCGTTTTCCTGCCTTGGAAAACAGTGAGAGTGAAAGTTCCTCTGTGGAGACCAACCAGAGCCAAGGCCATGGCACTGTGGGTGGTCCAGCTGCTCAGGGGGGCGAGGAAGAAGTGTGGAAGGGCAATAGTTGATAGGGGATTCGTTAGTGAGGGAAGTAGACAGGCGCTTCTGCAGCCATAGACATGACTCCAGGATGGTATGTTGACTCCTGAGTGCCAGGGTCAAGGATGTCACAGAATGGCTGTAGGGCATTTTGAAAGGGGTGGGTGAACAACCAGAGGTTGTGGTCCATGTTGGGACCAATGACATAGGAAGAAAAGGAAATGGGGTCCTGCAAGCGGACTTCAAGGAGTTAGGTAGGAAATTGAAAAGCAGGACTTCAAAGGTAGTAATCACCGGATTACTCCTGGTGCCACGCAGTACTGAGTATAGGAACAGAAGGATCAGGCAGATGAATGCGTGACTGGAGAGATGTTGCAGGGGGGAGGGCTTTAGACTCCTGGGACATTGGGACCGTTTCTGGGGGAGGTGGGACCTGTACAAGTTGGACGGGTTACATCTGAACAGGAACGGGACCAATATCCTTGCGGGGAAGTTTGCTAATGCTGTTGGGGCGGATTTAAACTAAATTGGCAGGGCGGGGGGGGGGTTTGAGATCCTGAAAAGTAATTCAGAGGGGAGAGAAGCTGAGACGGAATTAGAATGCTAGTAAGTGAGTCTGGAAGGCGGAGGAAACATGGGTTAGATAAGAAAGAAGTGAGGTTAGCAAGGCTAATTGGAATATATTTTAATGCAAGGAGCCTGAGGAATAAGACAGACAAGCTGAGGGCACAGATAGGCAGAGTATGATATCATAGCTATGACCGAGACTTGGCTAAAAGGGCAGGATTGGCAGCTCAACATTCCTGGTTATAGGGTATTCAGACGAGATAGAGTGGGGGATAGAAAGAGGTGGGGGGGGTGGTTGCAATATTGATCAAGGAATCAATGATAGCAGTGAGGAGGGATGATATCTTGGAAGGATCATCAAATGAGGCCATATGGGTAGAAGTAAAAAACACAAAAGGGGCAAACGTTGTCCCATTATTAAAAAAGTGAGGAAGAGATAGATGAAGAAATTACAGACCAGTCAGTCTAACCTCGGTGGTGGGGAAGTTACTGGAAAGAATTCTGAGGGACAGAATATAACTGCATTTGGAGAGACACTGATTAATCAGGGATAGTCAGCTTGGGTTGGTTAAGGGAAGGTTGTGTTTGACAAATTTTATTGAATTTTTTGAGGTAACCAGGAGCGTTGATGAGGGTAATGCATTTGATGTGGTCTATGTGGACTTTAGCAAAGCTTTTGACAAGATCCCTCATGGCAGACTGGTCAAGAAAGTAAGAGCCCATGGGATCCAAGGCAAAGTGGCACGTTGGATCCATATTTGGCTGAGAGGCAGGAAGCAGAGGAATGTTTCTGTAACTGGAAGTCTGTTTCCAGTGGGGTTCCACAGGGCTCAGTGCTGGGGCCCTTGCTATTTGTGGTGTGCATAAAATGACTTGGACTTAAATGTAGGGGTATGATCAAGAAGTTCACAGATGACACGAAAATTGGTAGGGTGATAAATAGTGAGGAGGATAGCCGTAAATTGCAGGAGGATATCAATAGACTGGTCAGGTGGGCTGAGCAGTGACAAATGGAATTCAACCCAAAAAAATGTGAGGTAATGCACTTGGGGAGGGCAAACAAGGCAAGGGATTCCACCTTGAATGGTAGAACTCTGGAAAGTACAAAAGATCAGAAGGACCTTAGTGTGCAAATCCACAGATCCCTGAAGCTCGCATGGCAGGTAGAGGTTATGAAGGCATGTGGGATACTTGCCTTTATTAGCCGAGGCACAGAATACAAGAGCAGGGAGGTTATACTGGAACTGTATAAAACGCTGGTTAGGCCACAACTGGAGTATTGCATACAGTCCTGGCACCACATTATAGGAAGGCTAACATCTAAACCCATCAATGGATGGCGGCTTTGTAATATCTTGGGCATCTATCATTTAGTATTCAAATCACAATGTGGAATTAATAGAATATTTGATCATACATGAACAAAGAAAAACCCTTCATCCTGATTGTACATGATGGGGTAATGCTGTGCTCCCAACAAACTTAGTTATTACTGATGGCACAGAATTTCAAAAAATGGCAAGAATAAATAAAAATGAGAAAGGCCACTTGACCCTTTTAAATGCTTCCATCCATAAATATTTTTCTAACAGCTCATGTCTTTGTGTCTTGTATATGCAGATCTCAAGGTACAGTCTCACCAGAGCATTCTGCAATTTTGTCATGACTTCCTCTTATTTGTATTGAACTATTTTAGCTACGTGGTTCAACATTCTGTTGACTTTGTTTATTGCTGTTCCGCATTGGTTAGACATGCTGAACATTTAGTTTACTAAGACTCCTAGGTTTTTCCTAGATTCATCCTTTCTTTTATTATACAAGGAGTAAACCTCAGTTAAGTAGCCAATGCACAGGCAGAGAGTTTTTTTTAAACTCGGTCCATTGTTCCTTACTTCTTTGTGTACTTGTACAGGCCTTGCTGACATTCAGACTCAGCTCTTCAAACTTCCAGAAAAGCTTGGTCCCTAACATAACCAAAGCAGCAGGGTTTTGAAATAATTACAAAGTGTTGTTCGCACTCCTTCAGGCCAAGAAAGTTTGAAGAGCCAAGGTTGAAGCTTTCAAGCATGCAAACTTTAAAGCACTCCTTCACCGCGCACCCCTTATCCCTGAAGGGTCAAGAAGAGATGGCAGTAATAGTAGAAACAATAAATATAGATAAAAAGGCAGCGAAAGCTGTTAACAGTGTGTGGATGACCCTGGGCGGTGGACCATATCAGGCTGGATAGTAGTTGAGGAGAGCAGATGGAAAGAGGCCAGCAAATGGAGGATAAAAGATGCACAGATTCCTTTTGTGTGTGCGCGCGATTGAGGGATGGCTTGCATTTTTTATTATAAACAGGTAAGCAGCGGGGGGGCACCAGGTGTACAGTGTGGCCAGTACTCTCAATCGTTGTGATTTTTGGATGTTCTTAGTTTGAGTCATATTGGAAATAAGTTTTCCTTGTTTAAATTACTCACGTGAGTCATGAATGCTAATGAGCAAAATCCAACCATCAAAACGATGTATGTGAATGACAACTACTGCTAATTCCACATCATGAATGGTTTTGTGTAACAATTTGCAATGAAGTATTAAATACGAACAAACTTTATTTACTGTGCATTCTTAAATCTCAGTGTTGAAAACAGGAATATTTCTACATTACTAGACTATCTTGATATCTTGCTTCCTATATTATAAGCTCCCTCATCAAGTAGAAATAGCAGTCGAGGATTCTAAGAAAAGGAGAATTGAGTGAATGGGGTGTATCTTTCAGGAGGAATGATAGACAAATTGATATCTTTATAAGGAATAAAATAGCAAGGCCCATTGTCTTGTGTGTCATAAATTGTGGGGTGCTAGATATGTAACTTGAGTTCTAGAAGGCCAAAATGAAGTAAAATTTGGTGGATTGAAAAGTTATGTGCAGCAAGAAGGCCAGTGTACTGAAAATTTGTCTCTGCAGTGCTCTGTTTTCCAGTGGACACAGAGTTATACGGAAAACATGATCCTAGCCAATTTATTTTGATGGTAGACATGGTCAGAAAGGGAGACATTTCTTCCTTGAATGCATGGAGGTCATGCCTGTTCAAAGAAATGGTGTATCTTCCGCAATATTAATTTGCCACACAATACAATCAGCACTACAGCACTCCACTAAAGAGTGGAGAGGGCTGGTAAGAAATGAAGCTGCTGCAGTAGCCCTTGGGAAAGGCCCACAGGCCCAGTTGGAGATGGAAGGAGGGTGAAACAATGCAGGGTCTGTTGGGGTTGATGGTCAAGAATGGCAGCAATCAAGATGATCCTTTAGTTTGGAGTTGGGAGGAGCACTTCTACTCTTCCTGGCTCCATATTCAGTACTTCGTTGTTACATGTGCACTCTAGAGCTGGATCCTGATTTCAGCCCACAATGGCTGCCTCAAAGCAGAATTGGAGTGGGGACTTCCATAAGGTTTAAGGTCCATTATTTGCGTGTTAAAAAGGGCCCAACCTATGTTTCAGGGTGGTTAAAAAGTGTCTCTTATAGATTTCCTGCCTTCCATTGTGGGGATCTTAGGTACCGGCGCAGCACCTGAAAAATGGATGCAATTTCTAGACCTTGCTTATTTAGGTTCTACTGATTTGTTAGGACTGGGAAGGGAATGAATATAAAGCAAATGTGGAAATCTAGCTTCAAACATAATTTTACATACTGCAGAAAATAATTTCTCAAATAAACCTGAGTAGAAGATAGGTGAGCTTCATGAAATGATAGAAAACATAACCTTTGATTCAGCCACAGAAAAAGTAGCAGTAGGATGTGCTAAGCAAATCTATTTTAGTTCTGTTGCTGTTAGATTACTATCACTGTTCCAAACGGTCACCAAGTAAGCCTATTAGTGTCTTCATTATGTAAAATGTAGTTTGAGGAGTATTAGTTGTGTGCTGAATTATACTTGGGGCTAGGAAATAAAATCAAATGTTTATGGTGCCATTTGTACACACAAGTTACCTCACTGGTACTAGTTAACCATGTGATATTGCTAGATATTATGGAGTCTAAAGTCAGTTGTGAAGGAGTACTGTGTATGGAAGCATCACCACTACCCATATTGGTGTTTTGGGGAGTAGATTATAGATGGCAGCACCTGAGTTCTAATGTGGTCATGGAAATGGTACAGTGCAGGATTGTGTTATGCTTCCCACAGTACAAATTCACAAGCAGAGGCAAACTACAGAAACACAGAGTGTTTGAGAGAAACCAGGGAAAGATGGGTACACAAAGGGAAGGAAAGAAGTAACACAAACACATTCACACACACACGCACACCACTCCCGCAGGCCACTCACGCATGACTCCAAGCAGCCAGTTACACAGCGGCATTGTTAGAGGTCTGGGAGCAGATTGCCTGTCCACCTCCTCTTCTGGGGTACAGTGAATGGCACAGTGGACCTAAAGAGGGGAAGGGATGAAAATAACTGAGGTGGAAGAAAATATAAGAGAAAAAAAATAAAACATTAGTTGCCTTGTCATCAAGCTATCTAGTACAGATATGGTATACATACTTGTTTTAAACTGGTTGCATCAGAGTGGATAGATAACAACAAATGAAATATGTGTAGCAAGGGCTATGGAACCATGGCAAGTAGACAGAGTTACGATACACAGCCATGATCTAACTGAATGTTGGAACATGGTCAAATGGCTGAATGGCCTGCTCATATTCCTATGTTCTGATGCAATTGGGTGGGCAGCCCATCACCATACTGAAATAAAACATGGACATTAATGGGGAGATGCCCTGGGGGCTTCTCTCTCACCACTCCCCCACCCAATACATATAGTTAAAAATAGGAATTTTAATCTTTGTCATTAAAATAGTTATGGAACAAAGTTAACAACCATGCATGTCAGGAAAATAGCTTATCCAAAAACTCACCTAATTTTCCAATTGCAAAATCATAGACATGTTTTTCAATATATCACAGTTTTGTTTTGCCACTCCCCTTCCCCCACAACCTTGCCACTCCACCCCACCTTTCCCCACCTCCTCCTACCCCCCCCCCCCCCCCCACCACCACCCTTTCAGGGTCAAAGGCTGTGGATTTCACATCATAAAACTCCACCCCAAAATGAAATTTTAAAAAAAGTGGAGACACTGAAGCAATGAGAGAAAATTAATAAAAGTGTTTAACCAGGTAGAGATTACAACTGCCCTAAAATCTACAATGAAATCTCAGGTAGAACAATAATTTATCAAGACCTATAGTATTTCTAAGACAAAGTAAAAAAGGCAGTAATTTAATTTGAAATACTAATAGGTCTTGATACTTATTGATTGAATGATCCTTTAGAAACCTTCATGATTTTATTTTATATCGTAGATTGCAAGTCAAAGTTTCCTTCCTATTCATTTTATCGAATGGGAAGATCTTGTAGTTCAATCACAATACTACCAGGCTTCGTACATTAAGCAAAGAAAGGCAAGCAAAAAGCTGTTGCCTTACTTTTGTCTACTCCTAGATAAAAAGTATCTTTCTTAATCTGTCTCCACTGGCCTTGAAGAAGAGCACAAACGACAGCATTTTAGTCCCATTTTTAAATGGGCAATCTACATAGTTCTGAATTCCCTTAGTTGAGTGATCAGTAGGTTGATAGCTAGTGCTCCTTAACAAGGATACCATATGAATAGCAACCTCAACTGATGTTTGCCAGTTTTGGCTAATTCATCGCTGAGGTGATGAATTGGGGATGAGAAGCTAATTCATCGCTGAGGTGATGAATTGGGGATGAGAAAGGAAAATGGGTGAGGCTTTCCAGCATTGCTGAAGTTAGTCTCCAGGAAAGCCAGCCAGAATCATCACAGCATAGGTCAAGATTTTCTTGAGCTTGAATTTCCTTCTGGCTGTCCAAGGATCTAAACAAATTACACTAACTATATCTGCAAATATCCATTAATTCTGGTCAACAGCATCCATTTTTTAAAACCAAAATATTGTTTCTCCCTCTCACCATTATACTTTGTAACAACTTTTTAAAGAGATGCACAGATTGTGAATATCCTCTATAATCAAGCTGTTCCAAACATTTGCAAACTGTACCCCCTCAAATTGCTGCAAAATAAAAAATTGCATCATTTTCATGCAACACTTGTATGTGTCCTGCTTGCTATACTGTCCACTGATTAATAAAATTAAGGATTAGAACTTACAATAAACTCAACCCTCACTTCCATTTTATGAATTCAGCTCAGTCAGAATTACTGCATTGAATTTTATACTGTTCTTGATTTTTCCTAGATTGCATGTGGTTCATTAGTTACTGTACTGGTACACAGAAGTGCTGTTCAATCTTCTCTTTGTCTGGTAGTGTTGATGTTTGTTAACGTTTCACTTTAACTGGATTCAGCAGATTCTTTCGTGACCTAAATTCTTGAGCCGAAGTGGAGTAAGAGAATGTTTAGCAGGCACTAGCTGAAACCTGTTTTGCTGTGGAAAAAAGATTTAAAAGAAAAACACAAAATCTTATGTTTATAAATAATCTTGACAATGTTAATGGTTAATATTTTTAATATCATTGGACAAAAAAAGAAATTATGGCATTTTCATACAACATTCAATTATGACACTTTTTAGCTAAGTTAACCACTACAGCCAACTACCCTGGGAGACAACAAGCATCCCTAACTATGTAACAGCTTTGATAGTATTTTCCTGTACCAGATAAAATTCAAGCTGCATTTCCCCACAATGTTTCCCACTGGAATCAACAATGTATATCAAAATCTAGTATATCTTATCTGGTTTTGATTGAGAGCTAAGTAAATAAGTTTTTCTTTAATCTTTGGCAACATACTGTGTAATACTCTGGGCGGTTAAACAGAACTGATTCAATTTTCTGTGGAGAAGGTAAATTACGTAGTTATAGTTTTCAGCATCACATCTGCTTGGTATTACTATCTGAAACTTAGGCTGGGGATGAAGTGATGAGTCAAAAAAGTGCAGTTTTGAGGAAGTTGAGAAATGTACAAATATTGGAAAGTACAAAAGGCAGCAGATAAATTAGATCTGTAGGTAACATGCAATTTGAATGTTTAAAGCCTTTTAGTTCGCTTCTATAGTTCTTTCTTATTTAGTTATTGAGCATTCTATTTTCTACTTTAGTGCTGTGAAAAATCATTTGTATTAGGTATAGGAAAATATTGGTGATGTATCATTGTGGTGCATATTTTTATTTCTCTATTGTACCAAACTTAGGAGATCAAAATAGGTTAATATTACATGCCATTTTAAGTTCTGTGACCATTACCTGGTTTTGAAGGCTAGTAGGACTTGCTACTTGTACTTTCAATGAATCTCTGAGAAAAATATAACTAAATATGTTTGTACAGATTAAGAGAGATGGCGGAGTAAAAAGAAGTTGCAGCAGGCCACAGGAAATCAAATGCAGGTGAAAAAAATAATGAAAAATGGTTTGGATATAGAGAAGCTGGGGAGTTGTTTGTTTTATTTTTCTGTTTGGTAACATTTAAGAGTAACTGGCCTTGGATATTAATGTAATTTTCCATCAGTGTTTTGAATACTTTTTTTGCAATTTTGTCTCCAGTGCTATAAAATCACCAGGATTATGCAGTAATGACGAGCTGACAAACGAGCACGTTGCAGCAAAGCGTCCCAAGTATGGAGCCAGTTGTAGGAGAGGGATAATTGTCCTATTTTTTTTCTCCACCCTACTGAGGAAGTTTATAGTTTCAGCTTTTCAAATTTCCCCAAAGCAATCCAGATGAGAATAGCAACACAGCACAAGAAATTGAACTAATCCCCACCACATGATGCCCAATCAGCATCAATACTCAAAATTTCTCCTCTCCTGGATTTGTCTTTCAAACATTTAGGTATTCAAACTTGTAACTTTGTTAATGGATCTTGGTCTCTGTTCCATGTATTTTCACTGTATCAGGGTACACAGAGTCAAATAGAATATATGGACAATAAATCTACAAAATCACCTTTATCATCATCAAATCTCAAGGTGAATGTGGTGGCTGTGGAAAGGGCTACACAATGTCTGAGATTAGTGGGACAGACCAAAATATTCCAATAATCTAGAGTGTGCTACAACCATGCTATACAATACAGAAAGACAACTTGTCTGATTTTTTGCATACAAGTTGCAGTGTTCCAGGACACAATGCTGTCTGTGAGCATAGTGCAAGCAGAGCAGATGACACTTAAAACTAGAGTTTTGAACTTTAATGCAAAATTGAGATGTACCTACAAGTTCCTAGTATTATTACATAGAATATACAGCACAGAAATAGACCTTTTGGCCAAACCAGTCCATTTACACTCCTCTCGAGCCTCTTTCCATCCTTCCTCATTGAACTCTCGGCATAATCTTCTATTCTGTTCTTCCTCATATGCTTCTCTAGGTGCCCCTTAAATGCATCTAAACTAATTGCCTCAAATATTCCCTGTCATAGCGAGTTCCACATTCTCACCGCTCTCCAGGTAAAGAAGTTTCTTTGAATTCCATATTTGATTTTTTGACAACTGTCATTTTTGATGATCTTTTTGCTTTTCCCCACCCTCACAAGTGGAAACATCCTCTGCAAACACTAAAATTGTGAAAAGTTTTGGTAAAGACCCCCATTAGGTCATCTCTTAGCTTTCTCAATTCAAGAGGAAAGAGACCCAGCCTGTTCATCTTTACATGATTGGTATAATCTTTCAGTTCTGATATCACCCTTGTAATTTATTTGCATTACATCCTTTTTAATAACATGATGACCAGAACAATACAGTACTTCAAGTGTGGTCTAATCAAGGGCATTATGGAAAATGAACAATAGAATTTTGTCATTGAAGATAGCATAGTACTTTTACAGGACTTATGGATAGGCAACAATAAAAGTGGGTTTTTGACCATTTATCAGAGTTGGAGGACACAACATTATCTAATTCTATAAGCCTGAAGCGATTCATCCATTCCGTCCCAGCTGGTGAATTCACCACTCTGTATACCTTGGTATTATGCGCAAAAGACAAAAAGAACCCCAATAACATCCACCAGTTTTTTTGGGCAAGTGGAGGAGTGGGGAAGAAAACATACATACTTCAATAATGGATCTTATTTATATGTTGAAATAAGACCATTATTTGTAATTCTGCTCAGAAAATTTGTATTTCCTATCTGACAGCTCAGATACAACTCAAAAGTAGTTTTACAATGAGAGCAGGACATAACCATTGAGTGCTGTGAAGCATAAAAGTTCTTAAATTTGTATTGAGCAATGAAAGTTATTACATTTCTGGCCCATTAAATCAATATTATGTTTGTCTATTTGTTCTGCAGCCAAATTGCAGTTAGCAAATTGTTGCATTAGATGTTGCAGCAGCTTCTCTTACTAATGTTATTTTATCTTTAAGCATAGTAATCTTTGGGTTGTAAAAAGAGTCTTACTCTGATTCCTTCCTATGGAAAAGGTGCAGGATGTCACCTTCTACTTGGATGGAACGGCAGGAATTTACAGAGACAGAGGAATACACAGGCAAGATAAGCATCTCTTCAAGGGCTTTAAGAACCTTTGTTTTAATGCTACCTGGGCAGTAGTTTGAGGATCAAGTTTTTGAAGGAGACATTTAACTTTCAGCTGCATAGTTCAAAGTTCAAAGTAATCAGGCAGAGTCAACATGGTTTTGTGAAAGGGAAATCATGTTTAACCAACTTATTGGAGTTCCTGGAGGAAGTAACATGTGCTGTGGTTAAAGGGGAATCGGTGAATGTACAGTACTTAGATTTCCAGAACCTTTGATGTGCACTTTATCAAATGCCTTATTGTGTAAAATAAAAGCTCATGGTATAGGGGGTAACATATTGGCATGGATAGAAGATTGGCTGGCTAACAGAAGCAGAGTGTAGACATAAATGGGTCTTTTTTAGGTTGGTAAGATGTGACGAGTAGTGTGCAATTGGGATAAGTGCTGGGACCTCAACTGCTTACAATTTATATAAATAATTTGAATGAAGGGAATTGAAGGGATGGTTGCCAAATTTGCTGATGACACAAAGATAGGTAGGAAAGTAAGTTGTGAAGAGGACAAAAGGAGGCTACAAAAATATATAGATAGGTAAAGTGAATGGGCAAATATCTGCCAAATGGAGTATAATGTGGGAAAATGTGAAATTGTCCATTTTGGCAGGAAGAATAAACGAGAAGCATATTATCTAAATGGAGAGAGATTGCAGAGCTCTAATTGCAGAGGGATCAGGGTGTCTTAGTGCATGAATCACAAAAGGCTAGTGTGCAGGTACAGCAAGTAATTAGGAAAGCTAATAGAGTTATCATTTATTGCAAGGGAAATTGAATGCAAAAGTAGGGAGGTTATGCTTCAGTTATACAGAGCACTTGTAAGACCACATCTGGAATACTGTGTACAGTATTGGTCACCTTATTTAAGGAGGGATGTAAATGCATTGGAAGCAGCTCAGAGAAGGTTTACCAGACTAATACCTGGAATGGGTGGGTTGTCTTATGAGCAAAGGTTGGACAGGTTAGGCTTGTATCCACTGGAGTTTAGAAGAGTAAGAGGTGACGACTGAAACCTTTAAAGATCCTGAGGGGTTTTGACAGGTAGGATATGGAGATGAGGTTTCCTCTTGTGGGGGAATCTAGAACTAGGGGTCACCCATTTAAAACAAAAATGAGGTGAAATTCTTTCTCTCAGAGGGTCTTGAGTCTTTGGAACTTTCTTCCTGAAAAGGAGGTGGAAGCAGAGTCTTTGAATATTTTTAAGGTGGAGGCGGATAGATTCTTGGTAAGCAAGGGGGTGATAGGTTATCGGTGGTAGGCGGGATGCAGATTTAAGGTTACTATCAGATCAGCCATGATCTTATTAAATGGCGCAGCAGGCTCGAGGGGCTGAATGGCCTACTTCTCCTTGTTTGTATATCCACAGCATATCCAGCAATCTCTTCCATCCTCATGCTGTTAACTTCCAAAGATCTTGGACCTCCAACATTCCATCATCGACTCCTTCCTGTTCCTCATCTACATACTCCACCCCCCACCCCACCCCATGACACCTTTTGCAGACATGGTTCAACTGCTACATGTGAGCTGATCAGACCCAGATCTATCTCAAACTGCCTACTATGTTAGATCGTCAGCTTGCATTGCTGATATTTAGTCTTTGATTAGCAATAATTTCTCTAGTTAAACACTGAGAAGACCAAAGCCAGCAGCATTGGCCCTTGCCACAATCTCCATAACCTTGCCAGATTCCATTCTCCTTGTCCCAACATCCTTCAGCTGAACCAGACTGCTCACAGTCATGGCATCCTGGTCAATCCCTAGTTATGCTTCCAACCTCTTATCCTCTATAGTGAAGATAACCTACTTCCACCTCCGCAACAACGCCCACCTCCATCCCTGCTTCAACCCACCTGCCACTAAACTCTCATCTGTACTTGTGTCACCATCAGACTCTACTATTCCAGTGCTCTTCTGGCTGGACTGCCATTCTCTACCCTCCAGTCTTTAGTTCACCCAAAACCCTACTGCCCATATCCTATACCACACCAAGTGCCACTTATCCAAACTCCTCCAGCCCCGCATTTGATCCCCCTTCACCACCCCTCCCCCCCCACTCCGAACTTTCCAGTCCTCTAACTCTGGGCACCCCTCCATTTGCCTCACCGTCACTGGTCCTGTCCTCAGGTGTGTAGGCGCTAGAATTTCCACCTCAACCCATCCACCTTCCTGTCTGCCTTTAAGGCCCTTGTCCATTCGTTTAATTATGGGCAGGATATTGAGGTTGGCGAGTGGGGGGCGGGGCCTGCTCGCCGACACGTAAAATGATGCGGGATGACGTCGGGCGGAACTTTCGACGTCACCCTGCATCATTTCAATTTTCAGGTCGGCGGGGGTGCAGCCAAATCAGCTGTGCGCCTGCCGACCTGTCAACGGCCAATTGAGGCCATTTAAAAAGTAATTAGACTAGTTAATGGACCTGCCCGTCCAATCTTAAGGTTGGCGGGCAGGCCGGGAGCCCTGGCAGGCTTCAGAAAAAGCATGAAATCTCATCCATGGGCGGGATGAGGTGTCATGAAGGTTTTTAAAAATTTAATAAAAGCTTACTTAAAAAGCGATGGACATGTCCCTACTCATGTGACACTGTCACATGAGGGGACATGTCAGGGAAATTTCATTTCTCTACATGTACCATTTTTAAATTTAGCACCAATCTCCCTGAGGCAGCACTTAGCCTCAGGGAGATGAGTGCGCTCCTTCACATGTATGCGTGAAAGAGCGCCCTCCCGTCTCAGGGAATACCCCCCAGCTCACACAGGGAGCACATAGCGCTCCCTGGCGGACGTCACGCTGGGCAGGCCTTAATTGCCCCGCCCATGTAAAATGGTGACGCGCCTCCGATCAGGGGCGCCAATCGGAAGCGCGCCCACTCCTGAACTTCCCCCCCCCCCAACAGGGAGAAAATTCTTCCCTATGTGAAGGACCTTAGAACATTTTTTCTATATTTAAAGGCCTACAGTTGTAATACCAGAACAACTTGGCTGAGTTGTCAATCTTAGATTGCATTTTGGGGTTCAGCAGACCTTATATTAAAAAGGTGTTCAATATCCCCATTTAATCACGAGAGAGAAAAAAATGAGAAGGGGGAATTGGAGCTGATACATTAATTTAAATGAAATGGGGAAATAAAAAGAACATGATTTGAAAAGAAACAAAGAACAAAATAGAAAAGTAAATGAATATAGAAAATGAAGTGAATCTAACAGGATAGTTAGAATGAATGTTACGGGGCAAGTTTCAAAAAGAATGAGAAATAAATGTGGAAATAAATTGAAAAATTAAGATAAACATTGAATTCCTGTACAATGTATATTTATAAGTTAATTAAAAAATTGGGGGAGTGGAAATTACATTAACAAGAGTATGTTGGAGTAATTTTTTTCAACTGCCTAAGTTGATGTACAAATTTAACGTATCCTTCCTAAAAAAAACCACATCCTTCATAACAGAACTTCAACAGTAGGAAAATATATCCTTAAGTCTTGGGCTATACAATATGTCAACCTCTCTGCCACCATGTTAAAGATTATTCTATCTGCAGTATAATTAAATGCTTAATGCAGTTTTTGTTTTTAGGATAGCAATAGCCAAATAAGCTGTGAAGCTGTTGAATAGAGTAAATATGCAATTTAAACTTGATCTATAAATCACAAAGCTCAGCGATAAATTAGGTTGCTGAAGTACTCCAAGCCACTTTGAGCTAAGGCAGAATAAATGCCGAACCTATACTATACAAATTAAGGTAAATTCTACTCTTAATTTGATGCCAAATAATTTGGATTGTTGGATAATCTGGATTTGTTGCACTCGTATACAATTACTGCCAATTTGAAAGATTGGATTAATTCACGTCTTTCCCTCCATGCAAAGAATTATTTTGAATTACTTAGAGTACACTCTATAGAATAGGTTAATAACCCAAACCCTTCTACGGCCATTGAATATTTACGTATTTATCCTTACTATGTTCACTTTTGGTTCTGTTCAGTACACATTTCTTCATTTTCCTCAAACCTCAAACAGTAGCTAAAAAGCAACTTTCCGTAAAGACATTTAACAATAGTGATACAAAGATTTACTCCAGTCTAAGCTACAGAATAACACTGAAAAAAGAAAACCCCTTTGTATTTCTGAAACTTTTGCCAGAACTGCACTTTTTGAAAACTTATAAACAAACCATAACAATTGTGTGGGATTGCAGCTGTAATTTCCAGTATCTTATACTACTTTTCTTGGGTGTGAAATATCCAGTGGTATAAATAGTACTGTAAATGAAGTCTGCAGGCTACTGCAAATTATCAAGGGTAACATTTAATAAATTCTACCCAAAATTGAAAAAGTGAACATTACCAAAAACTGAAATCTTTGAAAGTTTTCCTTACCTGTAAACATCATTACGAACGCAGAGATAGATATTATCCAGGACACTCTGCTGTTGGACTCATCGAAATAAGTCATTAAGTCATAAAAGAAAACACCAAATGACTTAATTATGCCATAGGTGAGTACTTCTACAAAGAAAAATGCAACGGCTATGATCCAGCCCCAACCTCCATCTGGAGTTTTTGCGTAAACATTTGTTGTGCATCTTCTCATGTTTTCCATGAACATAGTCATTTTCACGGTGCGTTTGCTGCATTTAAGAAAAGAGCCGTTTCAGTTTTTAGACACAAAAACTAGTAATTACACTTAGTGCTTAGATTGTTTTCAGAATATTAATTTTGTTTTCTTCATGTTTAGAATTAAGTATACACATGACCATGCAGACCTTATAATAGTAAACGCACTTTGCTGAAAACAGAGATCAGATGTGTTATGAAACTCTCAAATCAAATGAAGCCTAAAACTACCTAGCATGACAATGCAGACAATGACATGTACGTTTAAGAAGCTGCATAGTGACATCACTATGACATCACCGTGTGTAAGGCTGGTGGATAAAAAGTACAGCCTCCATGTTAGATGTTCACTATTGCCTGTGATCCCTACTGCAGATGTTCACTACTGTCTCTGTATTAGCAAGACTTTATATATACCCTATGAGTCAGACATATAGTCAAGTAATCAACCTATCTAACTGTCAGGACCCAGGCTAGATCAAGGCCTGTGTAGAACTGTGAATAGTTGTTGCTGGTAATAAACTTCATGTAATTGTGTTTGACCAGAACCCTGGTCAGTCTTAATGTCTTGCTTAGCATAGACAGATCCCTTGAGGTCTACATTGAGACCCTCAACATATATGGTGGCAGCAGACCATAAGAAGTTACAGTAGCAGTTACACATGTTACAGTCAGATGAGTTCAACCTCCTACTACCACACCCCTCCCCCCACCATTCCCTCAGCTGTCCCTTCTTCATGTCTCAATCCAAGGATTATGGTTTTACCCCATTCACACTGTTTATAGCTATACTATTCCATCGCCACCTGCGTACCATAACCCTTTACAAGCTTGTTACCAGTGCCCAGTACTATGATCCCAAAGTTGTACACAAAGCAACAGTGTTTGGGTTAATGAGGCGTAAAAAGGGAATGGAGTCTCCAATTGTGATAATGTGAAATTAAAAGTGAACATAGGCAGGCAGCTGGTCTCCAGGATTTCAATGATAACTTCTGGTACAGGTAAATGGTTAGTCTTTTTTGCTGTATTTCAATTCTTGTTTTTATTTGAGCTGTGTAATATGTACTTGCACTTCTAAATGAGGTTTTCCATTTAAACAACTCATTTTTAGGCTTTCTGCAGGAAATCTCTGCACCAGAGATTTATGTGAAATTAACCAAATCATATGATAAACTTTATTCCTTGAAACTATTTCTGCATTTATAATACTGTACAAAATGCATGTGTTTTGGAAACCACTAAATAAGTCCAGGCCTCTGGATTATTGGTACAATAACATAATATGCCACTGTACCCACCTACTAGTAATTCAGATTCTTGAACCACTGATCAGGAGACAAGAGTTCAAATTCCAGCCTGGCAGCTGGGGAATTTAAAATCAGTTAATTAAATAAATCTGGAATAAAAAGCTAGCATCAGTAATGGTGACCATGAAATTAGCAGATCATCATGAAGACCCACCATCTGGTTCACTAATACCCCTTAGGGAAGAAAATCTGCTGTCTTTGCCTGGTCTGGCCTAAATGTGACTTCAGACCTGACAATCAACATTCCAGAGACCTCTATCACCATCCCTGGTTATGTCCTGTCTCAGTGGTATACAATAAGGAGGGAGTGGTCCTGGACATCTTCAGTAGTTTCGCTCTGGACCCCGTGAAGTCTCATGGCATCAGGTCAACAATGGACAAGGAAACCTCCTGCTAATTACCAGCTTTGTGTCCCTCAGCTGATGAATCCGTACTCCTCCATATTGAACACCGCTTGCAAGAAACACTGAGGGCAGCACGGGCATAGAATGTACTGCGAGTGGGGGTTTTCAATGTCCATTACCAAGAGTAGCAACACTATTGACTGAGCCCAGAAGCGCATAGCTACCAGAGTGGGCCTTTGGCAAGGTAGTGAGAGAACCAACACGAGGAAAATACCTACTTGGTTTTATCCATCTAACAGTCACAAATGCACCTGTCCATGACAGTATTGGTCAGAGTGACGTCACATCGTCCTTCTGGAGATGAAGTCCCATCTTCACACTGTAGACATCCTCCATGTTGCACGGACTATAACTGTACTAAATGGGTTAGATTCCGAACAGATCTAGCAGCACAAAACTGGGTATGAATGGGATGCGTGGGCAATTAGTAGCAGCTAAATTGTATTCTACCACAATCTGAAAATTCATGGTCTGGTATATCCCTCACTCTGCTTTATCATAAAGCAATAGGACCAATGCTGGTTCAAGGAAGAGTGTAGAAGAGCCTGCCAGGGGCAACACCAGGTATACCTAAAAATGAGGTGTCAATTGGTGAAGCTACAACACAGGACTAGAGGCATGCTAAATAGTGAAAGCAGCTCTGCTGTAGACAAAGCTAAATAATCCCATATCCAAGGGATCAGACCAGAGCTCACTATGGCATGGTGGTGGACAATTAAACAACTAGCAAGAGGAGAGGATGTTGATAATGGGGAATTCAACGATGGTAATGCCATTGAATGTCAAGGGGTGATGGTTAGATTCTCTCTTGTTGGAGATGGTCATTACCTAGCACTTGTGTGGCATGAATGTTACTTGCCACTTGTCAGCCCAAGGCTGGATATTGTCCAGGCCTTGCTGCATTAGGACATGGACTGCTTCAGTACCTGAGGAATGATACTGAACATTGTGCTAGGACAAAAGGGCCTGCAACCTTCCTTTCAATTCTTAATGGTTAAGACGTTTAACAATCTCAGGGACTTAGACGAGAGATACATGTCCTTTGTCAAAGACAGTGTGGAGAGGTGGGAGTCATGTGACATGGGCATCTGGCTTGCGGAACCAATAATATTGCCTTGCAAAGTCTCAGTCTGCTTTTTTACCATCTAACAGCCTCACAGACCAGGAGCTCTGGCCCAGGTGGGACACCTGGCCCCATCTACACTGCTTCTACTGGAAATTTGGTACCATCACCTACAAGACTGATTCCTCTCTGCGTGTCCATCCCATCATGTGAAGTCAACACTCTGGAAAAGTGAATTATCCAGCATCAGTTTTCAGCTCCCTGACCTCTGTGAAAGAATATCTCATTGGACTTTGATTCTAGACTCCGGAATCCACGTGAAACAATATTTCTTTGCTCTGAGGTCTCTGCACTGTAAATCTTTCTTTTCTCTATCCGTCTTTTACTGTACGAATGCAAAGAAGGTAACGTTGCCACCCTCCTCCTGCATTTTGTGTCTGTATAAATAAACTAACTTTTTTGAGTTCATCCTATCTTGAGTTTGCTGTGCGGTTATTAATAGAAAATTGGATCACATCAGAACCAAGGGGTTGGGAAATACACCACCACTTGGGAGGAGGCAAATCACAGCATCTTACAGATGGGTGGTGAGAGGAGAAATTAGTGCTGTTTAAATTAACCCCCCTCCAGTCCCTAACAGACCACAGAAGGAAGACATCTCGCCCAGCAAAAGGAAGAACCCTGCCTAGAAACTCATCTACTGACAGAGAAGTGGAACTAGTTCATTTCACCTGCAGAATTATATCTCCACTACTAAAGTTCAGCCACAACTTTTACTTGAAAAGCTGTAAATCTGCTATTGTATGGAGTATACCATTATGAGTTTGTCATCTGAAACCTTCAACCTCCATTTGTTCTTCAGTGAGCTAAAAGAGAATTCTCAGGTCTGCAAAGCTTGCAGCTACGATCTTGAAGAACTAGAGTAATGGTGATTCCTCAGACCTTTCTAAAGAGATCAGTGCATGCTACCTCTTTCTTTTGAAATATATTTTTCATGTGTGAATGTCTTGCATGAATGAGTTGGTGGGTATCGCTGCGAATACATTTTTGGATGTTGAGAAAATAAACATTTATTCTTTTAACTTAAACTGACGAGAAAACCTGTCTTGTATCTGTTCTTGAAAGTCACAGCACTCAAGGGTTAAAACACTTCTGCTCTAAATACATCTTATTGGGGTCAGTTGAGAAATGGGGGGTAAAGGGGGAAATAATCGCACATCTCTCCCCTGTCTGTAACATTCCCCATCCTCGAAGATTGTGGAGCCCAACACAAAGACAAAAGACAAGGTTGAAGCATTTGCAACCATCTTTAGGTAGGTGCGCTGAGTGGATGATCCATCTTCGCCTCCAGAAGTCCCCAGCGTCATAGATGCCAGCCTTCAGCCAATTTGGATTTATTTTACATGATCAAGAAATAGCTGAGCCTGCTGGATACAGCAAAGACAATGAGCCCTGAAAACATCCTGCAACAGTGCTGATGACCTGTACTCCAGAACTAGCTGTGCCTCTAACCAAGTTCGTGATATAGGGGGTAACATATTGACGTGGATAGAAAATTGGCTGGCTAACAGGAAGCAGAGAGTAAGCATAAATGAGTCTTTTTCAGATTGGCAAGATGTAAAGAGTGGCGTGCCACAGGAATCAGTGCTGGGCCTCAATTGTTTACAATTTATATAAATGATTTGGATGAAGGGAATTGAAGGGATGGTTGCCAAATTTGCAGATAACACAAAAGATAGGTAGGAAAGTAAGTTGTGAACAGGACATAAGGAGGCTACAAACAGACATAGATAGGTTAAGTGAGTGGGCAAAGATCTGGCAAATGGAGTATAATGTGGGAAAATGTGAAATTGTCCATTTTGGCAGGAAGAAGAAAAGCGATGCATATTATCTAAATGGTGAGAGATTGCAGAGCTCTGAGGTGCAGAGGAATCTATGTGTCCTAGTGCACAAATCACAAAAGGCTAGTATGCAAGTAATTAGGAAAGCTAATAGAATGTTATCGTTTATTGCAAGAGGAATTGAATACAAAAACAGGGAGGTTATGCTTCAGTTGTACAGTGCACTAGTGAGAACAGATTTGGAGTACTGTATACAGTATTGGTCACACTATTTAAGGAAGGATGTAAATGCGTTGGAAGCAGTTCAGAGAAGGTTTACTAGCCTAATACCTGGAATGGGCAGGTTGGCTTATGAGGTAAGATTGGATAGACTAGGTTTGTATCTGCTGGAGTTCAGAACACTAAGAGGTGACTTGATGAAACTTATAAGATCCTGAGGGGTCTTCACAGGGTGGATGTTTCCTCTTGTGGAAGAATCTAGAACTAGGGGTCACTGTTTAAAAATAAGGGGTCACCCATTTAAAACAGAGATGGGGTGAATTTTTTTCACTGAGGGTCGTGAGTCTTTGGAACTCTTCCTGAAAAGGTGGTGGAAGCAGTCTTTGAATATTTTTAAGGCAGAGGTGAATAGATTCTTGGTAAGCAAGGGGGTGATAGGTTATCAGCAGTAGGTAGGATGCTGATTTCAGGTTACAATCGGATCAGCCATGATCTTATTAAATGGCGGAGCAGGCTCTAGTGGCTGAATAGCCTACTCCTGCTCCTTGTTTGTTTGTACAGCACAGCTACAACACTGACACCTACCTGTGGAAAATTGCCCAGGTAGGACAAATCCTAACCAGTCAATTATTACCCCATCAGTCTACACTCAATCATCAACAAAGTAATGGAAAGTAATCTTGACTGTTATATCAAGTGGAGCTTAGTTATCAATATCCTGATCACCAATGCTGTTTGGTCCTGGCAGAACCCAGTCAGCTCCAGACTTTATTACAGCCTTGGTCCAAACATGGACAAAAAGAACTGAATTCTAGCAGGTGAGAAGAAAGTGACTGCCCTTGACATCAAGACATCCTAGTAAAACTGTAATCAACGAGAATTTGGGGAAAACTCACCATTGGATGGAGTCATTCTTATGAGCATAAAGGAAGATGTTTGTGGTTGTTAGAGGCCAATCATCTCAGTGCCAGGAGTCCCACAAAGCAGTGTTCTAGGTCCAACTATCTTCAGCTGCTTCACCAATAACCTTCCTTCCATTGTAAGGTCAGAAGGGGAGATGTTTGCTGATAATTGCAGTATTCAATTTATTCTCAACTCTTCAGGTAATGAAAGTCTGTGCCTGCAGTGCAGTAGGACCTGGACAACAGTCAAGCTTGGGTTGGTAAGTGGCAAGTAGCATTCAAGCCCTACAATTGCCAGGCAATGACCACCTCCCCATGACATTCAACAACATTGTCACCGTTGATGAGCCCACCATCAACATCCTGGAGGTTACAAATGACCAGAAACTTCACTGGACCAGCTACACAAATGGCTGCAAAGAGCAGGTAAGAGACTGGGTATTCTGTGACGAGTAACTCACCTTCTGACCCCACAAAACCTTTTCATTATCTACAATGTAGAAGTGAGGAGTGTGATAGAATACTTTCCACTTACTGATGAGTGCAGGCGCAACAACTCTAAGAAGCTTGACACAATGCATAACTCGCTTTATCAGCACCCTAAACCTCCACTTCCTCCACCACTGCAAAATGGCTGGAGTGTGTACTATCTTCAAGATGCACTGCAACAACTCTAAAGATTTTGGCAGCACCACCAAAACCTGCGACCTCTACCATTTAGAAGAACAAGAGCAGCAGGCTCTTGGAATCACAAAGATCCAAATAAGTACACACCATTCTGACTTGGGAATAAATCGCCATTCCTTCATCATCATTGGGTGAAAATCCTGGAACTTTCTATCTTCACCACAAAAAGTGCAGCACTTTAAAGCGGTGGTCACCAACACCTTAAGGGATGGATAATAAATGCTGGCCTTAGCAGCTAAACACACCATGAATTAATAAAAAAAAAGATGAGCAGATTGCACTTTTTGTGATGGCCATTTAGAAATGTTTTGTAATGTTCTTTCAGATATTTTATGAATAAAGTATATTTTTCCAAAAAAAAATCTTTAAAAACACAAGCTGACAGAGTGCCTGGTTGGGTAGAAACTTCAGCCGTTTGATAGTGGTATTGCTCACAATGGAGAATTTTCTCAGGGCAGGTAGTTTAAGAAATTTTCACAGTTCAGAGCAGAATTTCCACCTGTGCAGCACAAAAGTAGAAAATTCAACCTGAGAGCTGCAGCATCTTAAAGGGTTTGGCTTCCTTCAGACTTGGATGAAGCAGCTGACCTCTGCAAAATTGTATAAGTACTATGATGGACCCGTAACTGTTTGGACTTCATTGGGTACATTTTCCTTCTTTAACCCTGCCAACTTAGCAATGTCAAATTTACCAAGGAAACCTGTTGTATGCAAAATGTTCCCCATGTCAGTGATGCTGTCAAGGCAGAAAATGTGATGCACCATATTACTCCATCTTTGTCACCATATTTAGAAACACCAAAAAATTGCCACATGGACAGAAATAGATGAAGAGCTAACAGGATTAGTCCTCGCCCAATTTCCATCCCCACCCACTGAAATTAAGAAGTAATTCAAGGAAAATCTCCGCAAATACTTTGCATCTCATTTGCTACAGTGCCTTAGCTAATTCAATTTGACAGGGATGAATCATAAATCACAAAAAGTTGGCATGCAGGTACAGCAAGAAATTAGGAAGGCAAATGCAGGCCTTTATTGCAAGGGGTGGAGTATAAAAGTAGGGAAGTCTTGCTACAATTGTCTATACAAGGCATTGGTGAAACCGGTGTACAGTTTTGGTCTCCTTACTTAAGGAGGGTTTACTTGCATTGGAGGCAGTTCAGGGATGGTTCACTAGGCTGACCCCCAGATGAAGGTGTTGTCTTATGAGGGAAGGTTGAGCAGGTTGAGACTATTGTCATTGAAGTTTATAAGAATGAGACTTTATTAAAATATATAAGGATTTTGAGGGGCTTGACAAGGTAGATGCTGAGAGGAGGTTTCATCTTGTGAGGGACTCTAGAACTAGGGAGCACAGTTTAAAAATAGGGAGCCTCCTATTTAAGATGGAGATTGGGAGGAATTTCTTCTCTGTGTCATTCATCTTTGGAATTCTGTACCTCAGGGAATGGAACAGTGGAGGCTGGGTCGTTGAATATATTCAAGGTGGAGTTAGGCAGATTTTTGATCCACAAGGGAGTCAAGGATTATGCGGGGCTGGCAGGAAAGTGAGTTAAGATCACATATCAGCCATGATCTTACTAAATAGCAAAGCATGCTCGAGGGGCTGAATGGCGAATGTCTCGGTGATCTAGAGGATAAAATGTCTTCATAGCTCGCTGGCAGATTGTATACAAATCCAAAATGAACAAAAATCATTAGATCGGTAACTTAAATAATTATATATGTCGGGCAAAGGCAATCTACAAAATGCCGCTATTTTTAAACTCTCGTCATTTCCGGCATCAAGGCTCAAAATCCCAAACTGGCAGCGTGTGCTTCATTCAAGCAACCAAGTAGAACAGTTTGGGGATAAGGCAAATTCGTCTTTTGCACCATCTGCCGGCCAGTCTGCATGTCAAAGCGATTGCACGCAGTGCGACTCAACAGCTGGAGGAGCACTGAGCACCTTAGTGGTATAGCGCTATAATCCCGCACACAGGCTACATTGCACCAACTAAATCCGTTTTTAAAGATGTGGTTTACTTAGTTTTACGTTTCGTAATGACAGTCGGCACATTATTCACTTCTCTTCAGCGAGATATTTACAATGACAAAACGTTGAGTAGACCGGAAAAGTTTTAATATGGTTGTAATTTTAAACAGTAGAATTGTAAAATAACTTTTACGCTCGTTAAATATATTTCAACCGGAGTCGGCGCCAAAGAGGCCGCCCCATTTAGATCGCCTCATAGAACTGTGATAAACCGCTCAGGCACTTCCTCTACTGGAAATCCGACTGTACACCAGCACCTTGCAATTTAACGAACTGGATCCAAATTATTTATTTAAGTGCCCCAAAATACTGCACCCAAAGGATTTTTTTTTTTGCTTTCTGTAAATTGTTCGAAGTTCTTTAAACATGCAAAATAAATGTTGGAATTTCAGTGAGATCCAAATATATAGTCTCAGGCGGATTTCTTAGGTTACATTATTTGTTTTGTATCTTGAGCCTTTTGACGTGTATTTGCATCATAAAACCTATTAAGATTGCTACTGTACTCACCAGCTGAGTGCCGCAGTTCTTCTCTAAATTTGCTCGAGATCCCAGCAGTGTCACGCAAATTAACCTCAAGTTGTTGGCCTGATTTTTGGGTCTGAAGAAAAAAAACAATAACAAAAAAATCAAGCTTCCAACAAGCCATGAGCTACATTATTCACAAAATGTAAACAGTTTAATTTTAATGAAAAAAAATGAAGGAACTATAAACTCTGGGAGATTACATCAGCTGACCCTTGCACGACAGCCCCGTAGGATCCCTGAGGTAGCAAAACATATACATTCAAAAAGTCTAATTGATCGGTATAGTTTCTCGTGCTTAAAAAAAAATTAAGAAAAAAATTGAAAATGTACGTTAATCCCTGGATACAAAGTAATATATAACGATCGGATGGGGACGCACGACGCTTGTCCTGAAGGCTTAACATAAACCAATTAAATCTGCAAAAATGAACAAAGTCCAGCTCTGGATGTACTCTAAGGGCAAAGACTCACCTTTAATAATCCCCCAGCCAGGTAAAACGTACCGAGTCTGTAGGTGTTTGGTTGGATACATTGGTTATAACCCTAACTACTTCAATGTTGCTCCTCTGAGCTGAATGTTTAAGGGCTGATGATGCAGCGATGTCCCAAGGTTGGGTTCCTTTCTCGCCTGGATCTCTCTCTCTCTCTCTCGCACACTTGCTGGTTGTAACCCTGCGGTGCTACTTTGTCTCTCCAGATTTTGACGTCTCTCCTTTCCTCCAGGACTACTTGTTGTTCGCCTTCGTGCTGTTATATACCGGCTTGAGCCGGTCTCTGCGCACACACGGCGTGCACGCGCGTCAGCATCCCCTACCGCCGCGCTGCAGGCGGGGCGGGCGGCGGACCCCCCTGCTCTCGCCCGCGGGAGCGCGTCTCTGACCACGATTCCTCTCGCCCACCTGCGACGATCGTGGCCGCGCGCGCTTCACGGTGTACCGAAGCCCACCCTCCCCCCGGGTCGGGAGCGAGTGCGCGTGCATGTGCACGCTTGCGGTCGCCACCGGGTTGAGCAGGTTTATTCCAGTCAAAAGCGAAGAAAAACCGGATCGCTTTACGGTTCCACCTTAAGAGAGAGTTGTTGAAGAGGTAAATTAGAAAAGAGGAGTATTTTTCGAGTTTTAAAACTGTTTCCCTTCACTCCATCTCCCAATGTAATGTACTACGTGCCTTCCAGAAGAGGTTGTAGTTTTATTTTTTAAACTGCAATGGTATTTGTTCACAATTTTTTAAACTCAACTTCATACCTTAACTGAAGCTACCCCAATGCAGACTATGTATGGTTCAAGTTAAAAAGCTGCCCTCATGCCCACAATGCTTGTTGGCATTCTGCATTACTTAATTTTAAGCAGAAAAGTGGATGTGAATAATGTAGAAAGATCTAAATACATCCATGTTTTGTGCTGCTCTGTCAATTCCAACTCACCAGAACAAGATTAATGAATACTAAAGCTTGGGTATAAAGTCCATTTTTTTGGATGTTAAGATCACTAATTAACTTAATGCTAGTGATCTTTTAGAGGGAGATTTCAACTGTTCCCACAACATCAATAGAAGTGAAAAACACTGACAGGCACTCTGAGGATTCAGATAGTTGGAGTACATTCCTCACATTGGTAACTGTTGAACTAGGAAAGCCAGCAGTTCATAACAACATGTGTTTATATAGCAAAACAAAAACAAAAATACCTGGAAAAACTCAGCAGGTCTGGCAGCATCCACGGAGAGGAGCACAGTTAACGTTTCGAGTCCGAATGACCCTTCAACAGAACTAGGTAAAAATAGAAGAGAGGTGAAATATAAGCTGGTTTAAGGGGGGGTTGGGACAAGAAGAGCTGGTTAGAGGGCCAGTGATAGGTGGAGATAACCAAAAGATGTCACAGACAAAAGGACAAAAGGTTAAAGAGGTGTTGAAGGTGGTGATATTATCTAAAGGAATGTGCTAATTAAGGGTAGAAAGCAGGACGAGCAAGGTACAGATAGTCCTAAGATAAAAACAAAAAACTGCGGATGCTGGAAATCCAAAACAAAAACAGAAACAGAAATACCTGGAAAAACTCAGCAGGTCTGGCAGCATCGGCGGAGAAGAGCACAGTTGACGTTTTGAGTCCTCATGACCCTTCAACAGAACTAAGTAAAAGTAGGAAAGGGGTGAAATATAAGCTGGTTTAAGTGGTGGGGGGGGGGGGGGGGGGGGGGGGAGGGAAAGAAGGGGGGTGTTTGTTGGGACAAGCAAGCAGTGATAGGAGGAGATAAACAAAAGATGTCAGACAAAAGAACAAAGAGGTGTTGAAGGTGGTGATATTATCTAAAAGAATGTGCTAATTAAGCTCTGCTTAATCTGCTCTCCACTCTTAATTAGCACATTTTAAAAAATAATATCACCACCTTCAACACCTCTTTATTCTTTTGCCTGTGACATCTTTTGGTTATCTCTTCCTATCACTGCTTGCTTGTCCCAACAACCCCCACCCCCCGCCACTTAAACCAGCTTATATTTCACCCCTTTCCTATTTTTACTTAGTTCTGTTGAAGGGTTATGAGGACTCGAAACGTCAACTGTGCTCTTCTCCGCTGATGCTGCCAGACCTGCTGAGTTTTTCCAGGTATTTCTGTTACAGATAGCCCTAGTGAGGTGGGGTGGGGGGAAGGGATCGAAATAGGCTAAAAGGTAGAGCTAAAACAATGGAAGTACACTTAAAAATAATGGAAGTAGGTGGGAAAAGAAAAATCTATATAAATTATTGGAAAAAAGGAAAAGGAGGGGGAAAATCAGAAAGGGGGTGGGGATGGAGGAGAGAGTTCATGATCTAAAATTGTTGAACTCAATATTCAGTTCGGAAGGCTGTAAAATGCCTAGTCAGAAGATGAGGTGCTGTTCCTCCAGTTTGCGTTGAGCTTCACTGGAAAAATGCAGCAAGCCAAGGACGGACATGTGGGCATGAGAGCAGGGTGGAGTGTTGAAATGGCAAACGACAGGGAGGCCTGGGTAATGCTTGCGGACAGACCGAAGGTGTTCTGCAAAGCGGTCACCCAGTCTGCGTTTGGTCTCTCCAATGTAGAGGAAACCGCATTGGGAGCAACAAATGCAGTAGACTAAGTTGAGGGAAGTACAAGTGAAATGCTGCTTCGCTTGAAAGGAGTGTTTGGGCCCTTGGACCGTGAGGAGAGGGGAAGTGAAGGGGCAGGTGTTGCACCTTCTGCGGTTGCATGGGAAGGTGCCATGGGAGGGGGTTGAGGTGTAGGGGGTGATAGAGGAGTGGACCAGGGTGTCCCGGAGGGAACGATCCCTGCGGAATGCCGCCGGGAGGGTGAAGGGAAGATGTGTTTGGTGGTGGCATCATGCTGGAGTTGGCGGAAATGGCGGAGGATGATCCTTTGAATGCGGAGGCTGGTGGGGTGATAAGTGAGGACAAGGGGGACCCTATCATATTTCAGGGAGGGAGAAGAAGGTGTGAGGGCGGATGCGCGGGAGATGGGCTGGACACGGTTGAGGGCCCTGTCAACCACCGTGGGTGGAAAACCTCGGTTAAGGAAGAAGGAGGACATGTCAGAGGAACTATTTTTGAAAGTGGCATCATCAGAACAGATGCGACGGAGGCGAAGGAATTGAGAGAATGGGATGGAGTCCTTACAGGAAGCGGGGTGTGAGGAGCTGTAGCCGAGGTAGCTGTGGGAGTCGGTAGGCTTGTAATGGATATTGGTGGACAGTCTATCACCAGAAATGGAGACAGAGAGATCAAGTAAGGGAAGGGAAGTGTCAGAGATGGACCATGTGAGAATGATGGAGGGGTGGAAATTGGAAGCAAAATTAATAAATTTTTCAGGGTCCAGACGAGAGCATGAAGCAGCACCGAAGTAATCATCGATGTACCGGAGAAAGAGTTGTGGGAGGGGCCGGAGTAGGACTTGAACAAGGAATGTTCCACATACCCCATAAAGAGACAGGCATAGCTGGGGCCCATGCGGGTACCCATAGCCACACCTTTTATTTGGAGGAGGTGAGAGGAGTTTAAGGAGAAATTGTTCAGTGTGAGATCAAGTTCAGCCAGACGGAGGAGAGTAGTGGTGGATGGGGATTGTTTGGGCCTCTGTTCGAGGAAGAAGGCCATCCTGGTGGGGGATGGAGGTGTAGAGGGATTGGACATCCATGGTGAAGAGGAGGCGGTTGGGGCCAGGGAACTGGAAATTGTTGATATGATGTAGGGTGTCAGAGGAATCACGGATGTAGGTGGGAAGGGACTGGACAAGGGGAGAGAGAATGGAGTCAAGATAGCAAGAAATGAGTTCCGTGGGGCAGGAACAAGCTGACACGATCGGTCTGCCGGGACAGTGCTGTTTGGGTAGGAGGTAGAAGCGGGCCGTCCGAGGTTGGGAGACTATGAGGTTGGAAGCTGTGGAAGGAAGATCTCCAGAGGAGATGAGGTCAGTAACAGTCCTGGAAACAATGGCTTGATGTTCAGTGGTGGGGTCATGGTCCAGGGAGAGGTAGGAGGAAGTGTCTGCGAGTTGACGCTCAACCTCTGCGAGGTAGAGGTCAGTGCGCCAGACAACAACAGCACCACCCTTGTCAGCGGGTTTGATGACAATGTCAGGGTTGGACCTGAGAGAACGGAGTGCAGCAAGTTCAGAGAGAGACAGGTTAGAGTGGGTGAGAGGAGCAGAGAAATTGAGACGACTAATGTCACGTCGACAGTTCTCAATGAAAAGATCAAGAGAAGGTAAGAATCCAGAGGGAGGGGTCCAGGTGGAGGGAGAATATTGGAGGTGGGTAAAAGGATCAGTTGAACGGGGAGCGGACTCCTGCCCAAAAAAGTGAGCACGGAGACGAAGGCGGCGGAAGAAGAGTTCAGCATCATGCCGAGCCTGAAATTCATTGAGGTGAGGGCGTAAGGGTATGAAACTAAGTCCTTTGCTGAGCACTGAACGTTCAGCATCGGAGAGGGGAAGGTCAGGGGGAATGGTGAATACACGGCCGGGGCTAGGATTGGAAGACGGGATGGGGACAGAGGGACAGGCAGGGGTGGAGGGTCCTGGATTGGTGTTGGTGTCCATGAGTTGTTGGAGCTTGCGTTCCTTTGCATCTGAAAGAAAGAGACAAAGTTTCTTGTTGAGACGTCGGATGAGACGAAGAATAAAATGAAACTGGGGGCACACGCAGCTTTGAAAAGGGTGCGGTGGTGCTGCTGGAGGGAGAGGTCGAGTGTGTTCATATGGCGGCGCATGGCACTGAGTGTGGATCTCAGAATGCGACGAGAACAGCAGCCCGAGGAGCGTTGTATGTCCCGGAGATACCTGTAATCCTGGGTGGTTCGAAACATGAGGGATGGAACTTCAGTTGAAATCCACGTGGGGTAAGTCGGAGACTGAGACAGTGTTTATATAGCACCTTTAATGTAGTAAAATGTCCCAACTTCACAGGGGTGTTATTAAACAAACATTGACACTGAGCCACATAAGATATTAGGACAAATTATCAAAATCTTGAACAAAGAAGTGGGTTTTAAGGAGGACAGGGAGGTGTAGAGACTTCGGGAAAAAATTCCAGAGCTTAAATCCAGGCAACTGAAGACAGGATTGCCAGTGTTGGGACAATTAAAATCAGGATGCACAAGAGGCTGGAATTCGAGGAATGCAGAAATCTCAGAAGGTTGTGGGACCAGAAGAGATGACAGAGATAGGGAGAGGCGAGACCATAGCATTGAAAGCGAGAATGAGGATTTTAAAATTGAGGCGTTGCTCAATCGGAAGCCAGTGTAGATCAGTGAGCACAGGATTGATGGGTGAACAGAACTTGGCATGAGCTTTGGATGGCCTCAGGTTTACGGAAGGTAGAATGTGAGTGTTTGGTGATAATGCATTGGAAAAGTCAAGTCCAGGAGTAATGAAGGCATAGATGAGGGTTTCAGCAGCTTATGAGCTGAGGTAGAAGCAAAGTCAGGTAATGTTGCAGAAATAGAAATATAGACAGACTTAGTGAAGTCGCTGGTATGTGGTTGAGGAGGTTATTTTAAGGGTTAAATGGGACACCACTCAAGCAGTCTGGTTCAGCCTCAGACAGCTGCCAGGGAGAGGGGTGAATTCAATGGCTAGGCTGGGCATAGAATTTTTGGCTACTTTGTATAACTCTCAATGTTCCTCAGAGGCTCCCTTTCTAGGCTGATAAGCCTGAATTTCATTCAAGTTTCCCTGTAACTCAGTGCTCTATCATTAATAATTGGTTTTGTGGCTCTGCTCCACACTGCCTCCAAGTGTTTGAACTCCCTTGAATCTTGGTGACCAGAACTACATGTATGTATGCTGTATTCATGGTGTGGTCTGACTAAAGCACTGTATAGTTTGACAGTACCATTCTTTGGCTTATATTTAACTATCTTGACTATATATTTCTACAACAACTTACATTTATATGGCACATTTAACAAGAATGATATCACCAAGCCTCGGAAGGAGTTTTCAAGACAGATGATGAGAAACTTGATCAAAGAGATAGGTTTTAAGGAGTTCTTAAAAAAGAGGTAGAGAGACTTGGACAGGCAATTCCAGAAAGGCTTTGGGAGGGAATTTCAGAGGTTAGGGCCAAGGAAGTTGAAAGCGCTGCTGTCATTGGTGGAGGAACTAAAATCGAGGATGTGCAAGAGGCCAGATTTGGAAGAACATAGAGATCTTAAAGGCTTGTAGGTCTGCAGGAGGCTACAGTGATGGGAAGGGGCAAGGCTATGGAGGGATTTGAAAACAAGGATGAGGATTTAAAAATTGAAGCATTGTTGGACCAAGAGGTCAGCAAGCGTAGTGGTGATAGATGGAACAAAATATAGCCATCATGATTTCATTGAGCAAAAGTTTATGTAGGGTGGAAAATGGAAGGCCACCAAGGGAGCACTGGAATGGTCAAGTCGAGAGGTAATAAAGGCATGTGTGAGAGTTTCAGCAGCAGATAAACTGAGGCAGGGTCAAAGTTTAGTTAAGTTATGGAGGTAGAGACAGGGAGTTTTGTTGATTATGTGAATTTGTGGTTGGAAACTTATTTGGGATCAAACACAAAACCAAGGTTGCAAATGGCCTTGCTTTGCTTAAGACAGTTGTCAGGAATGTAAAGGGTAATCAGGAAACAAAGTTTGTGGTGCGGACCAATGATAATGACTTCAATTCCCAATACTTGGAGGAAGGTTCTGCTAATCCAATAGTGGGTGTCAGACGAGCAGTGGTATAAGTCAGAGACGGTGGAGGGGGCTATGAGATAGGAATGAGATAGAGCTGAGTGCCATTGGCATACATGGGGAACCTATTTTCAGCTGATATTGCTGAGGGGTAGTACATTGATGAGAAGTAAAAGGGGGCCAAGGTCAGATCCTTGGGGGACACCAGGGGTAATAGTTAAGGAGGGAGGGGAAGCCATGGCAGATAATTCATTGTCTATGATTTGAAAGATAAAAATGGAACCAAGCAAGGGCAGTTCCACCCAGGTGGATGATGGAGGAGAAGCGTTGGAGGAGGATGGTGTGGTCAACTGGGTCGAAGGTTGCAGATTTGGTGGAGGAGGATAAGGAGGGAGAGTTTATCACAGTCATAGTCACAGGAATGTCATTTGTGACTTTATTAGGAGCCGCTTCAGTATTTGGCTGGGCTGGAAACTTGATTGGAAGGATTTAAACATGGAATTGTGGGAAAAGGAAAAGCTGAGCACAGATTTGGAAAGTGACAATGTGTTTAAGGACTTTGGAGAGGAAACAGAGGTTTGAGATGGGGTGATAGTTTGCAAGGTCAGAGGGGTCAGGATAGGTTTTTTGAAGCAAGGGCTGTTGACAGCAAATTTAAAGGGGTTGGGGAACAGTACCAAGGAGAGGGAATTTTTACAATGTCAGCTGACATGGGGCTCAGGGACGCAAGTTGAGTGGTCACACATTTGGTTGGAATAAGATCAAGGGAGCAGGAGGTGAATCTCGTAGACAGGATGAGGTCTGAGAGAGCAGTAGAAAGGATACAATCAGGAGAAAGGCATGAGTTCAGGGCAAGGGCAAAAGGGAACATTTGGCGAAATTTGTCCCAATGGGCTAGGGGAAAAGCGAGAAGCAGCAGAAGCAGTTGAACAGATGGTCTTGATCTTTGTGACAAAAAAACCCATAAGCTGTGAAAAGAAGAAGGTTTGTTTTGAAGAGAAGCCAGGAATTATCTTGCATTCCTGGATGACCTTTGAATAGTGAGCAGTTTTGGCATTGGGCAACACCATCCGATAACGCTTTACGTGGTCCAGCTAGATCTGGCGATTGATGGCTAAACCATTTGTTTGCCAAATATGTTCAAATCTGCATCCCTTGGACTTCAGGCAGCAGAGATGAAGGGTATACAAGGGAAAATGATTAGGATGAGAGAATAATAGTTCGAATGGGAAAAATATATTAAATGGGGAGCGGATGTAATTTAGTAAATCAGTAACTGCAGAAATGTGATGATGAATTGTAGGCCAAAGGCTAGGTAGTTGGAATTTTGAAAGTGCAATGGTAAATGACTTGAGGGAGAGACTTTTCCAGAGGCAGATGCAGAAAGAAGGGTTGGGAGGGGACAGGGGAATGTAAGTAAAGAGTGATACAAGGAAATGATCTGAAGTACCATGCCAATTTTCATACTGAATTATCTTCATTCCTTTCCCCCTTCAGCTTCTGCACCAAATGACTTCCCACCCTAGATAATTTCAACCTCCATCTCAGTTCATCATGTCCTGTATTCTCTGGGTTCACTGTTTTCTTATTCTCCCTTGTCTCTCAAACCATGTAAATGCCCCAACCCATACTCACAGCCGTTCCCTTGACCTTGCCGTTTGAAGTAAGCTTGTCACAGATAAGGCCATCTTTGATCAATTCCATCTTGCTTCACCCTCTATATTCCTACTTCCTTCTGTGTCCGCCCCTGGGGGGACAAATCTCCCGAAATTCACTTACAATTGCATTTTTAAAATTCCAATGGTCTAGCCTTTGCCACCCCCACCGCCCCCCAACTTTCACCACAACATTTCTGCAGCTTTCAATCTGCTGAACCACTCCCTCACTTCCACCTTTGATGCCCTGTTACCCATTGAAACCATCGCTCTCTCGCACCCTGGCCATTCCTCCAGATATGGCCTTTATTTCTGCTAAGTATAAGGGACACATACTTGAACTGGTATGGCAAGCAAGTGGTTTAGTCTTCACCATCAGATCTGACTGAATGACATAGAGCATTATCAGGTCCTGTTCTCATCTGTGAAAACTGCTCATTACTCCAGGATCATCCTTCTCTGTACTGCAGACCTTCTTCTTAAATGCCCCCACCCCACCCTCACCTCCAAAGCATCTGTGAGGAGTTCAAGGACTATTTTGTTACTAAGATCTACCCTCTGATCAGCTGCCTCTGCCATTTCCTTCCTTTCCCCACATCGGGCCAGATTTCCTCTAAAATACTACTCGCCTTAGCCCTAAACTTGTTTCTTCCTGTAGTTACTCTCCTATCTCCTCTCGTGTCCTCGCTGAGCTCACCTTGTGCATGAGACCCAATTCTCAAACCTATTCCCATTGAAGTTCCTACCACCCAACATCCCTTCCTGGCTCCCATGTTAGTTAATATTGTTAACGGTTCTTTTTCTTCAGGTACTGTCCCTTCTCCTTCAAATCTGCTGTCATTGCTCCTCTCTTCAAAAACCCCTTGAACTCTCCTTGCAAAATACAGACCCGCCTTCAACCTTCCTTTCCTCTTCAAAGTCCTTGAGTGTGTTGTTGGCCATTGAATTCTGTTTCTATCTTTCCTGAAACCCTCCAATCAGGTTTATGCCCTGCCACATTATGAAATGGCTCTTATCAAAGTCACAAATGACATCCTACGTGACTGTGACAAAGGCAAGCTATCCCTCCTGCCCTTCCCATCCTGTCTGCAACCATTGATGGTTGATTACACCATACTTCTGCAGTGCCCCTCTGTCAGGACTACTTGCCTGGTTCCATTCTTATCTATCTAATCGTAGTCGAAGAATCACCTGCAATGGCTTCTCTTCCAGCTTCCATAGAGGTACCTCTGGTGGCCCCCAAGGACCTACCATTGGCCCCTCCTGTTTCTCATCTACATGCTGCCCCTCAGTGACATCATCTGAAAACATGATGTCAGTTTCTACATGTATGCTGATGACACTCAGCTCTACTTCACCACTACCTCTCTCGATCCCTCCACTGCCTCTAAATTGTACTGTCTCTACTGCTTGCTGGATGAACAGAAATTTCATCTAATTAAATGTTGCAAAGACCGAAACCATTGTCTTCGGTCACTGCCATAAATTTCACTCCCTAACTACCAGCTCCATCCCTCTACCTGGCAGCCAACTGATGCTGAACCAGACTGTTCACAACCTTATTTTTTCTTGACAAGTGACACGAAAACACACATGGGACATTCAGCCAAGGTACTCAACAGTGAACTGAACAAGCCAAGTGCTCTGCCATTTAATTGCTGCTACAACCCTCAGCCGGAATTGGCTTTTTAAAAGGTGTGCACTAATTTCCAAACACTACAGCACATTATGCTGTATTATACCAATGATGACTGCTTCAGTGGATGTATAAATCATCTGATCCCACAAATTCTGGTAGGTCCAAATTAATTTGTGCAAATATGGCACTACCTACCACAAGGGATTCTTGTGCTACTATTTTCACCTTTGCTTTTATTCCCTTAAGGGGTGTGCTTTGTAATTGGCAGCATGTGGGAGTCTAGGCTGTAGATTTTTCCACAGCTACTAACGTAAGGAAGTAGGAACAAGAAGAGACTTTCAGCATGCCTTTTACAAGCTATTGTTTTAAGTAGGTCTAGTTTCAGACCATTTCATTATCCTCCTGCATGCACATAAAGCTTACAGCTCTCTATTCTCTACTGGAACAGAGATCTGTGCATTTCTGTTTCCAGTGCTAAATCTACATTTATTTTGTGCAGTGAGTCAGTTCGTTCAGTTGGAATGTAAGTACAGAATTGGCATCAGGAGGCATCTCTTTGCCAAAGGCACCAGCATATTGGTTTTGGCACCTGTGTGCCTACAGCATTTGCCTATTGGTACTTTTCTCCCAAATTCCACCTGCTATTAAAATAGAATGTTTTAATAGCTCTTGGAAAACTGATGTAAACTCACCTCAGTGTTTGTGAATATACTTTTCCTCTGGCAGAACAAGAAGGGAATATCATTTATTTTTGAAAAAAGCATGGAAGTGTCTCCATCTCTGAGCCATACAGACAGAAAGGTCCCAGTATTGATCCCTAGTCTGTGCCAAGTGGGGAGTTTTCATACAGAACAGGGATAGGGGTGCTACAGTTGGCAGTTGCACCCATAGGTTAAAGAAGGACCAATTGGCATGGATTGCTTTTCCTGATTGCTATTCACCCATCGTGGAAATGTCCATTTGTGGATGAGCTGAGAAGAGGATTAGGTCTGGGCACAAAACTGTCAGGTGACTGTTGCCCTTGAAATCAAATCCCAGCAACGAGGGAATGCCTTCAAGAAAGGAGCAAAGAAAATTTGAGAGAAATAAAAAAGCATGGATGGACAAAATGGACAGATGCATAAGGTAACAAGTGGAGAGATGAGGCATGGAGATGGGAGAGGAGTTGGACTACAGGAGAGATAATTATTTTTATCCAACTTTTTTAAATGTTTTACTGAGTAAACACTGCAAGCTATTTTTCCATGTGTAGGTGCCGGGAGCATTTTAACACTCAAAGGATTATTTTCATTACTATTGCTATGGTTACTAATGCAACTTCCTAATGCTAGGGAGGGGAGAGATAAGAGAACTCGCGTCAAGGCTATTGATTTGTGATTTCCATGGAAAACGGATGGATTTGTGGAATGTGCTTCCCTCACCAAAAAAAATCCTAGACCTGTAGCTTGCAATAAAAGTAGAATTTGGCTTTTTCACTCTACTCCAAAACAAAGGTTAGAATTTTAAAGTGACAGATTCGTGGTATATGATCTTCAAAATATCACTGAAAATCTTTGAATACTGTATAATAAAAGACAAATTTGAGTGACTCAGTCATTGTTAAAACTCAGTAGTGTCCTGTAACATTTTCTTAGTTATGGTGTGAGAAAGAACAGAAACCATTTCTGAAGGAAACCTAAGGAGAAGAGGGATGCTGTGAATACTACATGGAATAGATAGGAGAATCAGCTACAAGAAATAAGAGTATTAGAGAGATAGTCAGTAACGCAATAAGCCTGTTTCTTCCCAGTGAATTAATTATTTCTCAACTCAATGTCACAGTAATTTTTTGTGTCACAGGTGAAAATGTGTATAAAAACAAAGGCCGCAAAATTTGGTTGCAGAGCATCATGTTTTTACATCCAAAATGGTATCCATGCTATGTGCACACTTCTGGTGCCTGAATGCCATTTTGGGTAGGATGTTAGCATGGGAGCTGGGAGTGTGCACTGGAGCTATATAGAGTTAGGCAGATTGTGATGTCAGTCAGTGTGCCGCACTGATTTGACTCTAGTGGTGGTATTTTCAAGCTTAATGGTCCAACTAATGCCCTCGACCTTGCTGCTGTACACATATTCAACCTTGCAGTTGAATATGTGTACAGCAGCAGGAAGGACCCACCAATCAGCCCTATTTAAAGGGTTCATCAACTACTTTCAGGTTAGTTTGTGATTGATTTCTGTTGGCCGTTACTGAGTTAGAAGTATTTGGAAGTTTACTGCTATTGTAGTCGTTGAAGTCCACAGAGAGTTGTGTGGCACAACTCACTGTGGTGAGTCGTGGTCTCACTTCAAGGGTTCTGCTCAGACCACTTGTTCCCAGTCATCAGTTTCTATGCCACCCCCACCCCACTCCACCCCCTCTCACCTTGCCAGCAGCATGACAGGGGGATGAGCAGAGAGGGTACAGAGGAGCACTAACTGCTCAAAAGAGGAGGAAGCAAAAGAGGAGGAAAAAGGCTCTCAGCAGGAGGCATTATACACCCAGGGTCTTCAGGGAGCAATTCTTCCACCTCAACAATAGCAAGGAACAATGTGTACAATGTGTCTGTTTCACTGAGGAGGTACTCACTGAAATCTGCCACTGTTGTAGCCATAATTAGTCTCAGATCAGGACAAGGATGGCATTGCCAGTGGCTGTGAAGGTGTCCTTGGCCTTGAGGGGATTTTTTGTGTCGAATTCCTTCCAGGCTGGAGCAGGTGACATTTCCAATATCTCGCAGTTGGCTATCCACTATTGGATAACGGAGGTCACAGAGGCCCTGTAAAGCAAAGAGGAACTGAATACATTACATTCTCTCTTGCCAGAGAAGAGCAGGCGGGTTGAGCTTGCAGCTTTGCAAGGATAGCAGACTTTCCCATGCTGCAGAGTGCCATTGACTTTGTACACGTCACTCTGCAGACATATAAATTTAGAGATGTACAGCAACCCGAAAGGGTTCCACTCCCTCAATGTCCGGCCGGTGTGTGACCATACTCTGCACATCATGCAGATCAATGCCTAGTTCCCTGGCAACAGTCATGATGCCTTTGTTTTCCAGAAGTTTACTGTAGTCAGCATTGGAGCTGCCACAAGAGACCAGAGAGGGGCTGCTAGGCGATTAGCCACCCATTGACCATCTGGCTCATGACCTCGGAGCACAATCCTTGCACGCGTGGGAAGCAGGTGTACAAGAAGAGCCCTGCTGCCACAAGAAATGTCATCAAGCAGACCATGGGGGGTGTGTAAGAAATGCTTCTGCTGTCTAGCCCTGCAGTACTCTCCAGTGCGCGTCTAACAATTCATCATGTCTACTGCATTCTGTGGAACATCACCATGATTAGTGTACAGCCCTTGCCACCGTTTATACAGCAAACAGCGGAGAAGGAGGAAGGGAGGAGGCAATCAACATCTCCCCTTTCTGCTTGTCCTTAATCAATTCATGTGACTGTGGTATCAGTGAACACAACCCCAATTCCCCATTCAACAACAGTCCCACATTTTACCACCCCTATTTCACTGACCATCACATCATCCTCATGGCCACGATGCTGAAATATAAGCCACTAAAAAACAAACATTCCAAACCAACTTTATAAATCAAACCACTCAACATTCCATATAAAAGTCAACCAGTCACCCTTGTGATTTCCCTTAGTGTCTGTCTTTCATTTACCTTTGCTTTTTGTAGTGCTCCTATGCAGTGCTACCCAGTGGCTGCAGCATGACTGGCAGGAGGCTGCTGACTTACATTGGGTAATGGCTCTGCAAGATGCCCTCGGCCATCTCTGGGCCTAGAAGGTCTGACTTCATACTGCACCACTTTGGCATTTGCAGCAGCATTCTGGGGTGGCTGGCTGATAGGTAGGAGGAGCACTGGTGGAGTGGCAGTGGTGATGGGTTGAATGCTTCTGAGAGAGGACAGCAGGTTTGTACTCCATAGAGCCACTGCCACATCCCCAGGTGGTCAATCGGCAATCTTAGCGATGTGTTGGAGGACAGATTGCTGGACTGTTGTGAAATCGTGCAAACCCCTTTGAATGCTGGCATCCGCAGCCATGATGGCAGCAGTCTGAGCTTGTGTGACAGCCAGCTGAACTTCATGACTTTAGTCTGAGGTTCCATTGCAGTACTTGGACATTGAGTGGCTTCTGTTTGTGCTGCAATGAAAGCTCAGACGTTGATTATTAGACGCTGCATCATGGTTGGGTGCACAAGTGTGGTAATGTAGTTTGCCACCACTTCCACGCTGGAAAGAATGAGCTCCAAGCCCTATGCAAAGCCATGTGAATGTTGGTGCGAGACTCCTCCATGCTCCTTCACAATGGGCGCAGGCTTAATGGCAGGCATGCCAATGCAGCAGGCATTTCTGTGTGCGTGCCCATCAGCCATTTTCTGTATGCCACTACATCAAAGTCCTCAGCTTGAATCCTCCGCATCTAAACTTGTGTTTAGCTTTTTGTGCTAGCTTTTTCCCTGCCCTACCTGCAGGTCATTTATGCCCAGTGTCTCACCACATGCAGATACCGCTTATAAGCCTTCCTCTAAAGCATGTGCAGTGTCACTATGAAATTGAATGATGGTTTTCCTTCATTAACACTCTCTTCTTCCTCTTCACCTTGTTGCTCCTGCACCACTATCTATCCACGTTTCAGTTCTTGGATGTATGAAAGGAAAAAGATACAATGGTTAGAATCGTTACAGTTCAGACAGAGGTTGTTCAGCCTGTCGTATCTGTGCCGGTTCTCTGCTAGAGTAGCTCAACTAGTCCCACTTCGCCACCTTTTTCCCGTAGCCCTGCAAATTTTTTTTTTAGAAGGGAAGGGTTGAAGGGAAGGGTGGGGGAGCGCAAGACGTGTACGGCTAATCCGTCTGCAGCTCGTAAATCGGAAGAAATTGTGGACGTGGGATGTGAGGAGGTGCATTAGGTATGAGCATACTGTCATCTTTAATAGCTTCAGCATTGTTGCTGGCCACAGATTCAGTCATGGCCGCCCTAAGCACAGTCTCCTCCATTGGGCTGAGGACATGCAGCATGTCTGTCCAATGTTGGTTAGGGGCTGCTACCTGCGGTTGTGCGCCACCTTGTCCTGCAAGAGAGAGGGAAGTATATTGGTAAGTGTGGTGCAGTCTGTTTGGGTAATGTGTGTGTCGTGCTTGAATAGCCGGCAATATGCACAGGCTGTGAGGTGTGGAAGTTAGGCTTGCAGCAGTGCTAAATTTTTTAGATTAAAGTGAAGGAATGAAAGAGAAGTATGAGTGATGGTTTATAAAGATTTGTTTGTACGTCAGTAAACATAGAGTGGCATGGTTAATGGGAGTAAACTGAGCAATGTGTGAGGCTAGAAGTGTGGTTGGCAGGATATAATATTCAAAGATGGCTTCACAGACCTTGATCACTCATGTGAAGTCACTGAACTTGCAAATGGTATACATATCCCCGGGACTACATGGCTGGCATTGACTACGATGATATTCTGCTCCCACTGCATTTGCAATGTCTGTCTGGAGGGTCTCCTGGTATCTTGTGAAAAGAGGACCTCCTACTTCCTGCACCAAGGCCTCCAGCGTTGAATCAGAGAACCTTGGAGCACACTCTCCACGATTTTGTTCCATTTTTGTGACTTTGCCACATCAAAATCACTTACAATGACTTCCATTCCCTTACACAGATTTAAAATTACCAGATACCCAGAGTGGCTGTAGGGGACAGGGCTGGAGAAATCAGCCAGCAGGAGGGGTTGGAGAGCAGTGGGTTTATGGCAAGGTCAATGTTGAAAACAGACAATTATGGTACTAAGATCACATATGAGATCTAAATAGCACAAGCAACATAGCCTGACTTCCTGTGAACAATGCCACAAGAGATCTACTTGTGTATGTAAAGCACCAAGCATACTCACAACTGAAATTGTCTGTCACAATAGGAACTGAGTAGCTAAACAACGTAATAATGTTGGAGCAAATCTTAACTGAACAATCTTAGTTAGAAATTCTATACACTTTGACTGATAAACAGCTTTACGGTAGAAACATTTAGCTTCACTGTACTTGTTAGGAGATGCTGCATGTGCACCATGTTCATATGAAACTGAGAGTAGCCTTTTGAGTCCAGAGTAGCAGTATTTCAATTTCCAGTTGTCTGGTACCTAGATTCTCACTAAAAATGTAATTACTAAACTGCGAGGACATCTTGTAAGACAGTACGATGCTGGAGTCACATTCTTGCTCACTCTATTCATAGCATGATGCACCCTATGCAATTTTTTGTCAGAAAGGGGAACTGTTTATGCAACAATTACTGGAAGTTGCATCAGAACCTCAAGCTTGTGCACGAGCACAGTTTTTACATACTGACAGCATGAGAAATGCATAATGTCCTGATATGGTATTTCAACAACTAATAAGTAGCTGTGTAGTTTGCATTTTCATAATCTTGAATGCCTAATATTACTTAATTTTCGGGTTGGATAAAGTGTTGTTACATTACAGTAAACTCACTTTAATCCTCTTCATTAACATTGTAAACTCCCCTGCATCTTCCCCACCTCTTTTTCTTTTAAAGACACCATTTGCAACCCACCTCTTTGACCAAGCTTCTAGTGTCTCATCCATTTTTTGATTACACCTCTGTGATAGAACATTTTTACATGTTAAAATGCTGCATAAATGCATGTTTTTGTTCTCTTGCACTAGACACTGGGAAAATATCCCTATCTTCCATATGGGCAATCTGCCCGAGTTGTTACTGGTGTTCTACAGCAACTGGCGGGTGCAGACCGGATTATTATGGGCAGAATTTTCTGCCTTCCAGGCGGGCGGGCCCGACCCAATCTCCTGCTGCCTCAGGGAGATCGCTGACAGTTCTAAAAACATTAAAAATAGAAAAAAAAATCCTGAACATGTCCCCCTCATGAGATGGGACATGTTCACAATTTATACTAAAACTTTATTAAAATTTTTAAATCCCTACATGAAACCTCATCCCGCCGGTGGCTGAGGTTTCATGTTTTTTCTATTCCCCGCTGGGGCTCCTGGTCTGCCTGCCAACCTTAAGATTGGACGTGCAGGTCCTTTAATTGTTTTAATGATCCTGTCAATGGCCTCAATTGTCAGAGTGCGCTCTTTCGCGCATGCGTGTGAAAGAGCGCACTGCTCCCTGAGACTAAGTGCTGCCTCAGGGAGACCGCTGACAGTGTTTGAAACTTTAAAAATAGAAAAAGAAATAAAAAATTTATTAGCATGTCCCCCTCATGTGACAATGTCACATAAGATGGGACATGTTAATAACTATCACAGAAAATTTATTAAAGTTTTTTGAAACCGACATGAAACCTCATCCCGCCGGTGGATGAGGTTTCATGTTTTTTCTGAAGCCCGCCGGGGCTCCTGGCCTGCCCTGCAACCTTAAGGTTGGACAGGCAGGGCCTTTAGTTGCCTTAATTATCCTGTCCATGGCCTCAATTGGCCTTCCTGAATATTTAAATGGGGCGGGATGACATCTCGTGTCATTTTCACGTCAGCGAGCGGGCTCCGCCCCCAGCTCACCAACGGAAGAATTCTGCCCAATGTCTTTTCCCGAAAGGCATTCAAAAGGGTAATTTAATTGGAATGGATTGATTAATTACAAAAACTCTGGCTGTCTCAAAACTCAAAGTGTGAAAATCTACAACACAGGGTGTGTATCAGCCCAGCCCACCACCTTTTTTGGAAGAAGGACTTTGGACTTGTCACAGGTTACATGGTTAAGACAGCCGTATTTGTTACCTGTTCTCTTTAAAAATAACAGCAGAAGCTATTCTGATCAGAAACACCATAACAAATACCCATCTGAAAAGCCATCGAACCAACTGAAAGACAGCCACATAGCCAAGGTAAAACAACTATGGGAGAAGGATTCTCTCCCAACCTATTTCATCTCCCAGTTCACCTGAGAGCTAACCAGCTGGCAATTCAACTACAAGAAGCCTTGCAGTGTGCTGAGAATCCTCTGTTTTACAAGACTTCCACTCCAGCCAAAATATTAATTCATCTAAGAAAGTACAGGTCTGCTACACAAGAGATTGAAATAATTACTGCTTGTAATCATATTGCTTTTTTCTTCATCTGTATCTAGCCTTTGTGTGTGTGATAGTGTGGGAGACGTGTTAAAACCTCTGGGGCAAGTGTGATAATAAATAATCTTATTTTTTTAAATTCACAAAGCCTGCTGGAATCATTTAAATTGAGATAAACCACTCTAAGGGTAAGAAAACACATTAACTTCACACATAAAAATAGTTTGATTATGGCCAATAAGAAAAAACATAGGGCAGAATTTTCTGCCCACTAGGTGGGCAGGCCCGACCCAATCTCCGTCGGGCGGGGAGCCGATCCACGCTGGAGAAGCGGGCCCTGCCGCCATTTTAAGTGGGCGGGCCAATTAAGGCCCGCCCAGTGTGACACCCAGCAGGAAGTGCTAGGCGTTTCCTGAGCGGGCAGGGGAGATTCCCCAAATACAAGAGTGCGCTTTCGCACATGCGCACGAAAGAGCGCACATCTCCCTGAGGCTAAGTGCTGCCTCAGGGAGATCACTGACAGTTGTACAAACATTAAAAATAGAAAAGTAAAAAAATCCTTAACATGTCCCCCTCATGTGACAATGTCACACGAGATGGGACATGTTAATAAATTTCACTAAAACTTTATTAAAGTTTTTTAAACCCTACATGAAACCTCATCCCGCTGGTGGATGAGGTTTCATGTTTTTTCAGAAGCCCGCCGGGGGCTCCTGGCCTGCCCATCAATCTTAGGGTTGGACGGGCAGGTCCTTTAATTGTTTTAATTATCCTGTCAATGGCCTCAATTGGCCATTGACAGGTCGGCAGGTACACAACTGATTTGGCTGTGCCTCCGCCTTCCTGAAAATTTAAATGGGGCGGTATGACGTCGGGGTTCATCCCGCGTCATTTTGTGCATTGGCGAGCGGGCCCCGCCCCTTGCTCGCCATGGCAAAATTCAGCCCATAGACTCTGACAGTATTGATGTACAGTCATAGATCTGATTGCTAGCAACATATCTATAATACAGCTGGGTCAGCTGTGTAGAATTAATTTCACAAATATCATCCTTTGAAATATCACTTGAATAAAACAGGTCTAAAACAGTGATTACAACTTTTCAAATTTCTCTTGCTATGCTGATTATTCCAATTTGCTTATGCGTTCATGGCCTTTAAAGTCCAGAATCTGGGACATGCTACTGTCGAATATAAGCCAAAAACACTTTTGATCAGTAAACATCCAGTGAAAAGTATGACAAAGAAGGAATGCACTTACAAACTAGTTCTGGTTTTTGGATATTTGGTAGCTTAATAGATGGTCTTGAGAAGGATAATTTTGAAACATTTTTGAGACTAGCCAAAAATTCTGTTTTGTTGTCATCATTGTTTAAATTTAAAAGTTCATTCTCTTCAACCTCAAAATATAAACTAAAATTTCTTTGTAAGACAGAAAAGATTCCTTTTAAAAGGAAGGAGGCCAACAAAAGACACAGCAGATATGAGTGAGGTTAGAAGGAGAAAGAGTCGGGAAGGTGTAGAATGATTTGCTTATATCCCACAGTTGCTTGACCTTACAGAACTTCCACCTCAAAGAAAAAAAAATGTTTTCTCAGCTTCTTTAGCCATTCTGGTCCACCATTCCACACCATCTTTTGTCTCAGCTGAAACTTTAATAAAAATTCTATTTTTCAGATGACAGGCAACAGAAGCTCAAGCAACTTTTGAATTCAAGCAGATCACTCTTCTTTCATTTTCTTCTGACTTTATTTCTCCTTCTAACTGTTGTCATTATTCTTCTTCCATTTCTCCCCCTTCTACCCAACTAAAAGTTTTGCTTGTTTTTAAATGTTCTCTAGAAGGCGTGCACATCCAAAATATTAACCAATCTTTTCCCTTTACAGAAGCCGACAGGCAGCTGCATAAGAACATAAGAATAGGAACAGGAGTAGACCATTCGGCCCCTCGAGCCTGCTCCACCATTCAATAAGATCATGGCTGATGATCTTGTGTTTCAATTTCCACATTCCCTTCTAACCTCAATAACCTTTGATTCCCTTGCCTAACAAGAATTTATCTACCTCTGCCTTAAAAATATTCAATGACCCTGCCTCCACCACCCTCTGAGGCAGAGAATTCCAAAGTGAGAAAAAAATTTCTCCTCATCTCTGTCCTAAAAGGGCGACCCCTAATTTTAAAACAGTGCCCCCTAGTTCTGGACTCACCCACAAGAGGAAACATCCTTTCGACATCCACCTTGTCAAGGCCATTCAGGATCAATCAAATCACCCCTCACTCTTCTAAGCTCAGTGGAAACAAGCTCAGTCTGTCCAACCTATCCTCATAAGACAACCCACTCATTCCAGGTATCAATCTAGTAAACCTTCTTTGAACCGCCTCCAATGCATTTACATCCTTCCTTAAATAAAGAGACCAAAACTGCACACTCTATTCGAGGTGCGGTCTCACCAATGCCCTGTATAACTGAAGCATATTTTCAGCATTTTCAACAACAACAACCTTAAATTACATAACACCTTTTAAGAAAAAGATGCAGAAGGCCATCCCAGGGCACTTCATGTAGTCAGATAAAAATCAATACCAAGCTAAAGAAGATAGCAGAAGGAATTAATTGGTTTTAAAGATGGTCGTAAAGGAGGGACAGGGATGGGAGAGATATGGGAGGCAATTCCAGAGCTTGGGGCTGAAACAACTGGAGGTACCGCTGCTAAAAATGAGGCTGAAAGAAGGGGAAAATGCACAAGAAGCCTTCGTTTTTTTTCTCTTGTTTGTACAGCATACACTTCTCGCTGTAAGCACTGCAGAATTCAAAGGTGCACACAGGCAGCATTATGCAGTCTTCACTTAGATGCCACAATGAGTTTTTTTCAAACCCCTTGCATTCCATTTACAGGGATACCATGGAAAATTATCAAAATAAAGCAACCCATAAAAAAAGCTCAAAACAAATAAAGTAAAAGTTGTCTTATGATCAGATTTTCTAGCTTACTCTTGTTTTCAACACTAGAGTTTATTCTGTTTTTCTGCAATTGCTTATTTTGCAATCTAATGCAAGAACCAAGGTGTTGAACACTGGCTCACTGCACTTAGTGAATGTGGAGTGAAAGTTCTGGAATGGGTTTCAGATTTTTGTAGACCCATCAAAACATGGAATACTGTTGAAACTAGAAATGTTTATGCTGCCTCTGAATACCTGAAATGCATGCTGCTGCACTAACATTCCTTGCTTCATTGAGCAGAAGATTTACAAAGATAAAGTTTAAAGATTAGAAAAAGAAAAAAATGCTAATTAAGCAGATTGACATAATTAACAGGAAACTGCATGCCATAGCAAATAATCCATCCACAAATTGTCAAGAAAAGCCATTAAATCCAAAGTGCTGATCTTTTAACATCATTCTTTGATGAAGCAATGGAGAGGGTTAATGAGGTTAGTAAGGTTAATGTGTGTATAGACTTTTAAAAGGCATTTGACAAAGTATCACGTAATAGACTTGTTAGCAATATGACAGACCATGGGATTAAAGCAGGGTATTGCAATGGGATATTGTTTGGGCTGGAGGGCTACTTAAATTTTGGTGAGCTGTTCAGGAGGACACGTGAAAAGAATGGTGTTAACAGCTAGCATTAAAATTTGTTGTGACATTTATTGTATAAAAACCCTTTATGTCTTTTCTACACGCCATAAAAAATAACAACACTTACTAACATGCTAATGAATATGATCTGAGTTTATCCAAATCTTCTGTAAGCCATTGATATTATTATGCCATAATTAAAACTGGTTATTTGACAACTGCTGTAAAGTTTTGTAAAAGAAAGTTTTTAAGCAGTTATAAATTTTAGGAAGGTACCAATTTAACAATTGCTGATAAGAAACAAATTATATACTAACAATCAAACATCTGTTATAAAATATTTTAATTTTATTTCAAAAGTAATTTTTTGTCGATGATTCTTGTTGAGTTATTTGCATATAAATGAGTGCATAATAGTTCAGCATATAGTCTTACGCTTGTATATTGAAAATTGAGTTAAAGAAACTCACTCAATGGGAAGAATTAAATTAATCAGAGAACTGAAGTCAGGCATCATCTCCATTGTTGCAATGCAGAGCCATCACCCATCGAAGATCTATGTATCTATTGAATTTCATCACAGAAAATATCAGCCCAAATATGTTTGTTGATCCAAACAGCACAAGTATCTTCCAGGCATGAGCCTTGATCTTTGGAAAATTCTGTTCATTGAGAGAGGTAGAAAAGCCAAGAAGTGACACCGATTTTTCTTCGACAGAAAAGTATTTGTATTTGGATGCATGTTTACTCACAAAATGTCGATGCAAATTGTATTCTTTGGATGTTGCTATGCTTCCTTTGCAAAGTAAGCACGCTGCTCTTCTATTCATTTCAGGTTGAATATTCTGCATTCATGGTCTATCTTTCTGTATGATGAGCTCATTCCCAAATTTGGATTAAGGTTTGAAGGTAATATAAATATCACAGTTCACACAGAGAAAAAACTGTACTCCCAACATCTCAGTCTTCTCCACAATGCTGTTACAGCCTGTTCAGTAATGTAGCAGTGTTTCCAAGTCCACATACTGTTGATTTCATTTTTGTCCAACATTGGAGATATTTTAATGTTAGATTCTAGGATTTTTTTGGATTTGTTTTCATAGTAGTAGCCTGTTATGGTTCTTGTTTCAGAATTTAATATAAACTCCCATAGAACTTGTCACTGGTGAATAACCAATCGCTGCATTTGATCTATATTGCCCACCCCCACTCTACTACTTCCTTTGGCCCTAGGCTGAATGCCGTTAACATATTTTGTGGTTACTACAATTAAAGTGCAATAGAAAATGTCTGGAATTCACAAGTTAAGACTATTAGAGTTTGTTATATCTCTCCAAAAAAGTTGGCCAAATATGTCAGGAACTAACGTAAAGAGCAGGACTAGAGGAAAGAATGCATTTTATAGATAGTAAATTGCTTCTCATTGGTATTTTTATTTAAAATTTATATAGCTGACAACTAGCAACCTGTTCATTTTAAATATTTAATATCAGTATATGTTGGGCTGCAGAATTTTACAGTAGTTGAACGACATAACTTCTGCTGAGCATTTACCTATTAGTCTTTAAAACACAGAGGCTGCAAAATTTGGCCCCACAGCACTGCTGGTTTTGGTACTGGGGAAGCCCAGAGTTGATGAAAATGGAGGGTGGGTGCACTTCCAGCATGACCTGTGCTGATCCCCATGTTTACGAAAGGCGATAGCCTGGGTGTGCCATGCTCATGCCAGAATCATGCAGGGTGAACAAATTGTGAGGTCAGTCAGCGCCTAATTCTGATTTGACATCTGGTTTGCCATTTTGGTCTTCGCGAGTCTTGTTAAAGACCTCTTAAATACAGACAGCTGAACCTGATTGCTTCAGCAGCTTTGCCGTGACTGCAGCCCCAGGATTAGCATCCCGCTTTCAGGTTTCCCGATCAATCACAGAATGTGGGCTCCCTCCCTGTAGTAGATAGACAGGTAGGCTTGTAGGTACAACAAAACTCATGCCATGGAAGTGCTAGGTATTGACCATCTACCCATCTATGCTTGATTTTCGATGGCATTATCATTGTTCAAACCTCCATCACCATTCTGGGGTCATCATTGACCAGAAACTTAACTGGACCAGCCACAAAAATACTGTGGCTCCAAACGCAGGTCAGACGCTTAAAAGGCATATGGATGGAGGTAGACTGAAGAATAACAAAAAGAGAAAATGAATGGATTTAAGTAGTGATATGTACAAAAATCTGCACTGGGACCTTTTGTTTTCCACATGTTTATTCGATTTGAACATGGCCACACAGAAAAGATTTGGGGAACAGAAAGATCCAACTCACACTTACACAGATCTTTAAAAGCAGGATTGTAGGTGGGAAAAAAGCTAAATAGAATTTGATATATGGAGGAATTAAATACATAACCAATAAGATGATAATTATTCTGTGCAAGACATTGATTAGGCTTCAGTAGAAGTGTGGTGGACATTTTTGAGCACTAAATTTTGAAAGCCACGGTTTTGGAGCCACGGAATTGTTGGAAATATAGATCCACTATAACATTAGCAGGCATGAGAATAGTTAGTTAAGATCAGAGATTTGAAAAACAATATAGTTATCTTCACTTGAATGGAGGAGGCTGAAAGGGAATGTTGAAAAGATTTGCGAGATTAAATAGCAAAAGATTATGCTGCTGGTTGGCTAATCGGTAACAATGAAGTCATGGGCCTGAATTTTCAGTTCAGCGCGCGGGCGCGGGAATGGTTGGGGAATGGACCGCCGACCGTGACTGGCCCCTGACCATGATTTCACACTGGCTGGCCAATTATCGGCTGCCAGTATGAAGCGCACACTGAAAACCTCAGCGCTGCCGCAGTGGGGGCAGGAGGAGGGCGGGCAATGGCGTCAACATGGGCGTGGGCGAGCGCTGACAGAAAGCTCCCTGAAGGCAGAGCTGCCTCAAGGAGCTGAAGACACGAAACCCAGGAAATAAAGTTTTTAAAATCAGGAAAAAAATGTCCAACCATCACAATCAAGCACCTGAACATATAGGGCAGAATTTTGCCCTTGATGGGCGGGCGGGCCCCACCGGCTCAGTGGCGGGTGGGCAGCCAATCACTGCTGCCGAAACGGGCCCTGCCGCCATTTTAAGTGGGCGGGCCAATTAAGGCCCACCCAGCAGGTCGCCCGACAGGAAGCGCTATGCGCTTCCTGTGTGGGGGGGGAGGGATTCCCCAACTGTCAGAATGCGCACATGCGCTTGAAAGAGCGCACATCTCCCTGAGGCAAAGTGCTGCCTCAGGGAGATCGCTGAAAGGCTGGCAAATATCAAAAATAGAACAATAAAAAATTCATTAACATGTCCCCGCCATCCGAAAATGTCACACGAGATGGGACATGTTAATGAAATAAACAAAAACTTTATTAAACATTTTTAAAACCGCTATCAAACCTCACCCCGTCACTGGATGAGGTTTGTAAAAAAAAATCACCTACCCGCCTGCCCATTGGACCCGTATGCCGAGCCAAAGTTCCCACGGGCCCCTCAAAATCGTCGACGATTCGCAAGTTAAGGGCCTTAACGAGCCTTTAATTAATGGCAGGCGCGCGTCCCACTGCATAGCGCGCCTGCCAACCGAAATATCGTGATGCCGCGCGCTGACGTCGGGACACACACGCGACATTTTAAGCGCTGGCGTGCAGGCTCCGCCACCCGCACGCCAGCCAGAAGATTCTGCCCATAGATTATGAAAATGCTGTCCACAGATTTCAATTTTAATTTTATTTAATAATGGAAACCTCATCCTGCCCTTGGATAAGGTTTCTTGCAAAATGTAAAGGCTGCCTGACTGATCCGCCTGTTCGCCAGCCGTAAGGTTGGACGGGCTACATCGGAACATTTGAACAACATAATCTCGTGTGACTTCACACCCGATTGGATCGGCCGCGCATCCGGCCGATCAGCGTAAAATTCAGCCCATAAATTTAGGATTGATGCTTAAAAACATAAAGGGAGGTGGTTAGAAGAAATATTTTTTCACAGAAGTTTATTAGCATACTGAATGCATTACCACAAGTGGTTATTGAAACCAGTTAGTTACAACATTTAAGAGAAAATTAGATAGCCCCCAAAGGAGTGTGGAATATTGGTATCATAGTTAGATTATTTTGATGTTGAGTGAATATTGGCACAACAAGCTGAATGAACATTCTGTGCTGAAATTTTGATCGTGCTTAAAAAAATGTGGTTGAATATTGTGAAATTTAACTTTGCAAATGTTGGCATTGTTACAGTAAAGACAAGGTGATTGAGAATTGAGAAGTCTAGGAAATACCAGGAGGTGCTTTGAACCATATCCATAAGAAAATGGAAGTTTTCTCAATGATGGCCTTCTTCACTGTGGCACTCATCAGTGGATTTCTTTATTACAACGTTGACTTCAATACAGTTCACGTCGGTACCTTCTCAGGAAAGCCAAACTTCATCATAATCCTGGCTGATGACATTGGATGGGGTGATCTTGGTGCAAACTGGCCATTAACTAAGGAGACACCAAATTTGGACAAGATGGCTAAGGAGGGAATAAGGTATAATAGTATTTGTACCATTTGCAAAGAAACTCTAGCCATTTGATCCTGCATTTTAAAAAAAATTAATTTTCAACTCTTTACCTCATGTAATCTCTAATTTGTATATTACATCTTTAATAAGGAGAGTTTTTGACTGCTAACATGGTTTTTCAATAACTCAGATGTTTGAAATGATTTTGACTTCTGTCAGATAAATCACTGCAACAGAATGTATAATCATAAAGGAAACATTTGATAAAAATAATGCTGTAGCTGGGTGGATGGGGTGGGGGTTTGTGGTCAGAGCAGTAGAGAATAGTGAATCCCTTATGTATCTCTTCCCCCCCCCACCCCCCCTTTTTTTTCAATAATTTATATAGATTCTTCTTTCCCCACCTATTTCCATTATTTTTAAATCTAAACTAAAACCTTGTTAGTCTTTCCACCCCACCCCCACTAGAGCTGTACTTTGAATATCCTGTCTTCCATTCTTAATTAGCACTTTTCTCAGACAAATGTCACCACCTTCGACACCTCTTTGACCCTTTTGTCTGTGACATCTTTTGATTATCTGCTCATCTTCACAATCACCACACCCTCGATGTGTCTCTCCCCACACCCCCCCCCCACCCACCTTAAACCAATTTATATTTCTCCCTTCTTCTAACTATGCTTCAGTTCTGCCAAAGGGCCATGAAGGCTCGAAACGTTAACTGATTTCTTCTCCGCCGATGCTGCCAGACCTGCTGAGTTTTTCCAGGTAATTCTGTTTTTGTTTTGGATTTCCAGCATCCGCAGTAGCTTTTAGCTTTTTGTTTTTATCTCTTATGTATAATGTTTTGAGTTTATGTTTGGAATTGATTCCATTTTACGCCTGTTAATGTGAATTTCAATGCCTGGTTTTGTAAATGTTGTCCTCAAAGTGAGACATGTTAATGCTGGGAAATGGGAGACTTTATACTTTAGACGTTCATTGTTAGCTCTAAGTACTCTCCGAGACTATGGATAGATGGATTGTAAAGTTCCCCTAATCTGCTTCTATAAAGAATCTCGGACCTAACTCCAAAAAAGGAATAGCTTTTGCACAAGAATGTATTGACCAAATGGTTTTAAGTAAAGATGGTGTTCAAGTGTTTTCCCTTTGCATTGCAGAGTTCCCTTTGCATATGAGAGTTATCTAGATGCTGATAGAAAAATTGTACAATAAGCGAAGAGGAAAGTGAAGACAAGATATCAGTAGCAGAGGATTTGAGTTGGTAACTGAGCCTTGAATTATCTTGGCTGCCCTTGAGAGGCCATTCAACCTCTTACTGTACCGTGTGGCAGTTCTTGGGATGGTGGAAGTTCCACTGCCTCTGCCACTTCCTTCCAAACCTCCCGCACCATTGTCTTATGGGGGACCTCAGCGTACATTAGTTGAACCCTTTTGGCCCTGAACACACCTACTTGGATGCATTTGAGAATACAAGGGTGGAATTTTATGCCGGCGGGATTTTACATTCCCGCTGAAGTCAACAGAGTTTTGCACAGCTCATGGCATTTTACAGCCCCGCCCCTGTCACAATGGGACCATAAAATTCCACCCCAAGAACCATGGTTAGCTGCTGTTAACCCCTCCTGATGTAGCTGCCCTTTGAAATATTCTTCTATTTATGCTCCTTTACTGTTTAAATCTGGTGCCCCTCTTTAACTGGTTGCAACTTCTTAAAGGCTGAGATGGCACTCCTTCCCTTCATTGATGTTAATCCTCCCAGGGGCAGTAGCCCTATGAAAAGTTTTCCAAACTTACCATGTTTTGAGGATGCCAGGAGGAAAAGGTTGTGATGTAGTGGTGGAGCCTCGTGGGTGCATGGCAACTCTGCCTTGTCACTACCATGAATGTTGAAGAAAGATCCAGCAAATTCTCTTGACTACCAGATCTGGCCACATATCAAAAATTTTGTTCACATCTTTTCCATTCCAACCATAAATACGCTATCACATACAAAAGCTGTACATGTTATTTGACACAACTCCCATTGAAGGCACATGTTGGCTATTTCCAAACCTTCCCAAAAGCAACGTCTGCACTTAACAGCAACTTTAATGTCACCATAATCCTAATTGAATAAGCATGTGTGCTTCGTGTTTTTTTTCACCTTGATGCCAGAGTAATGTATGAGTTCCTAAATCCATTCCAGTGCTTCCTAGAGATGCTGTCTGATTGGCAAGTGATTATTAGCTGTTGCATTCCTGTAGAAGCTGCTTAATTTTGAGGTGAGCCCAATCTCATTGAAGCTATGTCCTAAAATGGATTTGTTGCAGGCAGCATTTTCCCCTTTTGAATCTTCAGCCACCTGTAGAGGATTTGGAGGGAGCTAACAAAATAACCTCATATGCAGCCACCCTGAAAGTAGCATTTTGCATGCCTTTTCCTGAAGAACATCAAAGACTTGAGGAAACTGTGTTAGTAGGTATAGAAGTAAAGCATGGACAGGTCATCCTCTGTAATGAATGAGATAGATTTAACTTGCGCCTTTGAACTGTTTCTGTGTCTTTTGCAAGGCAGTGGCTCATTCAGGTGGACAGCTGAGGTATGACTGAAAATCTCATACTACAATGTTGATAGCTGTGGGTATCAAACCCAATCTCTGGTTCATTTTATCAAAGGGGTGGTAATTCCACTGCTTTATATCTGATTGTTCTTTTACATTTCAACTGAGAGTAACTGCTAGCAATGAAAATCATGCTGTATCAACAAGAAAAAAAAAGTCAGTTTTCCAGCTTGCTGCGCTTGATAGCGAATTTGTAATAACCTTGTTTTTTATTTCAGATTTGAGGATTTCCATGCAGCTGCCTCTACTTGTTCCCCATCTCGGGCTTCTTTATTGACAGGGCGCCTGGGGTTACGGAATGGTGTTACCCATAATTTTGCTCTAAGCTCAGTTGCTGGCTTGCCACTGAATGAAACTACATTGGCAGAAGTTCTAAAGGAAGCCAATTATTCTACAGCAGTAATTGGTATTTACAGTTTTAGCTCTTTTTTTTCTTTCCTATGTTATGACTCCCCTGGTCTTTGTAAAAATTGCAAGTACGATTACTGAAACTTGCCTATGATCACCACAGATAAAAAGCCAAAGGATTGGAAGAAAGAGAGACAAATGTTACTTACTTTTGCCTTAGATTTGGGATGCCACCCTGATTTTTGTGACATTGCAAATGTAAAAGCAGTAATTAATTTAAAGAGGAATGCAAGAAGTCATTTTCAATTATTTTGCAGTCAAAAGCACTTTCTATCCATTAGTTTAGCAAAAACACAAAAACCCAACAGGAAAAATGATCTAACCATGGCTAACAAGAGAAGTTAAAGATTGTAAAAGATCGAAGGAAGAGGCTTATAAAGGTGCCGAAAAAAGTAGTAAATCTGAGGATTGGGAGCCTTTTCGAATTCAGAAAAGGAGAACCAAGAAACTGATAAAGGGAAAATAGAATAGGAGAGTAAACTAGCGAGAAACATAAAAATGGGCTATAAAAGCTTCTATAGGTATGCAAAAGGGAAAAGATTGGCAAAGGCAAATGTATGCCCAGTACAGGCAGAGACAGGAGAATTTGTAATGGGGAATAAGGGAATGGCAGGAAAACTAAACAAATCCTTTGTGTCTTTCTTCACGGGGGAAGATACAAAAAACCTCCCAGAAAACTAGAGAACCAAGGGTCTAGCAGGGATGAGGAACTGAAAGAAATTAGTATTATCAGAAAAGTAGTACTGGAGAAATTAATGGGACTGAAAGCTGATAAATTCCCCTGGACCCGATGATCTACATCCCAGAGTGTTGAAAGAGATGATTGCAGAGATAGTGGATGCATTGTTGGTCATCTTCCAAAATTGTATAGATTCTGGAAGGGTTCCTACAGATTGGAAGGTGGCAGGTGTAGCCCCATTATTTAAGAAAAGAGGAAGAGAGAAAATGGGGAACAACAGACCTGTCAGCCTGACATTAGTAGTAGGGAAAATACTAGAATCTATTGTAAAGGATGTGATAACTGAACACTTAGAAAATAATGGTGGAATTGGACGGAGTCAACATGGATTTATGAAAGGGAAATCATGTTTGACAAACCTGTTAGAGTTTTTTGAGGATGTTACTAGCGGAATAGATAAGGGGGAACCAGAGGATGTGGTGTATTTGGATTTTCAAATGGCTTCCGGTAAGGTCCCATCAAGAGGTTAGTAAGCAAATTTAGAGCACATGAGATTGAGGGTAATATACTGGGATGGATTGAAGATTGGTTAACGGACAGAAAGCAGAGAGTAGGGATAAACAGATCATTCTCGGGTTGGCAAGCTGTGACTAGTGGGGTACCACAAGGATTGGCACTTTGGCCCCAATGATTTGGATGTGGGGACCAAATGTAAGGTTTCCAAGTTTGCTGATGACACAAAACTAAGTGGGAATGTGTGTTGTGATGAGGATGCAAAGAGGCTTCAAGGGGACTTAGACCGGCTAAATGAGTGGGTAAGAACATGGCAGATGGAATATAAAGTGAAAAATGTGAAGTTATCCACTTTGGGAGGAAAAACAGAATTGTAGGGTATTTTTGAAATAGTGAGAGATTAGGAAGTGTTGATGTCCAAAGGGACCAGAGTGTCCTTATTCATGAAAGCTAGCATGCAGATGCAGCAAGCAATTAGGAAGGCAAAGGGTAAGTTCGCCTTTATTGCAAGAGGATTTGAGTACAGGAGTAAAGATGTTTTGCTGCAATTGCATGGAGCATTGGTGAGACCACACCTAAGTATTGCATACAGTTTTGGTCCCCTTACCTAAGGAAGCGTAAACTTGCCATAGGGATGATTTCTTGGATGGTGGGATTGTCCTGTGAGGAGATATTGAGGAGACTGGGCATGTATTCTCTAGAGTCTAGAGGCTTGTCAAGATGGATGCAGGAAGGATGTTTCCCCTGCCTGTGGGGGCCTAGAACCAGGGGACACACTCAGAATAAGGGGTAGGCCATTTAGGATGTAATAAGGAGGAATTTCTTCACTCAGAAGGTGATAAATCTTTGGAATTCTCTACCCCGGAGGGCTGTGGAGGCTTAGTCATTGAGTATATTCATGACAGAGATTGATAGATTTCTAGATATTAAAGATATCAAGAGATATGGGGATAGTATGGGAAAATAGTGTTGAGGTAGAAAATCAGCTATGATCTAGTTGAATGGTGGATCAGGCTCAAGGGGACAAATGGCCTACTCCTGCCCCTATTTCCTTATGTGAGGGCTTTAGAATTATATTATGGGTTTAAACAGGAAACAATGACATTGTTAGCTAGCAATCAACAATGCTCCCAATAAACCATCTTGCACCTTCCTTCATCAGGAAATACAAATTAATAAGTACAAATTCTTCCTGACTTTCAGTGCCTGTGCCTTTCCTTACTTCACTGCAAGTGATCTTTATTTGGCTATGAGTAGGTCATTCATAATCTCACACTCTCCACATACTTGACTGTCTGTGACACCCGTTGGTGCACATGCAAGGAGTGCTGTCATCATGGTGTCAGAAATGCTAATGGATTTATTTTACAATCATTTTGATTCGATCTTGAATGCTTCTCTGTACCTGCAGAGTGTTTAAGAAGCACCTGCACCAATTATGCTGCAAAGAGGTAACCCAACTGTTTAAAGTGCGTGGTGGACCAATAAACAGCCCATATTCCACTAATGTCATAATGTCAAGTTATAATGTTAGGATGTAAATAAACATGCTGAAGCTGACTCAGCAGTTTTACTGAACCCTATTAAACTTCAAAGACCACCACCAACAGGGCCCAGTAAAAACTGTGTCTTACCCAGTTACTGGATTTAATTTGGCAAATTTACTTTGACAGCTCTGTTGGCTGAGCATAATTTAAAGATGACTTGCTTCAGAATGCAAACATAAGTTGTTCATGAACAGACAGGAGAAATCCCTGTGTATTGCAGCTGCTTCACTGAAAGGGAATACATGATGAGGTGATTCTGAAATTTATATTTCAGATGCATCTCAAGAGATCATAATGTGCAAATTAATTAATCTTCAAACATCCACAAATGCAGACTTTCATAAGCATGAAATCTTTCACCTTCTCTAACCCAGAAGCCCAGTTTTCATGTCCCAGCTGAGGTCAGGAAACAGTACAGATCCAGAAAGGATTTGGGACCTTCTTAGTCTGTATGCCTGCCAAATTACATCTTCACCTCTCAGCTGTTGTTTTTACAGAACAAGGAACTATCTTCCATGCTATGAGATTTGAATTTTAGGAATCTGATCACATGGCTTTCAGAACGCGAAGAGATAAACTGTTTTCCAAGTGTTTCCAAGTCCAGTTTGTTTATAATAAGATAGTGGAGGACTTCATGTATTCCAAAGCACTAATTCTTTTGATTCTTAAGAACAGCATAGTACTGTACTACTGTTGATTGAATGTTCATATCTTTCTGATTTTGGGGTAGGATTTGCATGATGCTGGCATTATGGGAATAATTTTAAATCCCTATGTTTAGCGAGAGGGTTGTGGTTAAATATAAAACATTGTGTAACCAGGCCGATGTATGGCCGCCTCCATTTTTGCAGTGGCGGGTTGCACAGTGTGTCTGTGTCAGGCTATCAAGAGACTGGGCTTTTCGTGGTAATATTTAAATTAAGTTCCCACAGTGCTTTTTAAAGCACTACTTGTGAGCCAGGGGTAGTGAGGAACGCTCAGCCCAGTTCCTCAAGCAGATCTTTTGCTGCGATTGTCCTCTTCTCTCCATCTTTGAAACCCACAATGCTGAGTCTGACCCAGTTTCCTCCCCTTGGCCAGTTCAAACCACATGCAGCCCCGCAATCTTTACCAGCCTTCTACCACTTTGTCAAGCAGCTGGCCATGTAAGCATTAGTTATTTTGAATGCAGTCCAAAGTCACTATCCTATCATTACAGATTATTAAGTGGCTTTATAGATAACATGTGATCCATGCGATCTCCTGGACTGGTTTCAGTCACCTGAGTCGGCCGGAGAAGGTTTTTTCCAAGCTTTTTATTTCCATTATTGGCCCTTGTTTTAAAACTCTCCTAGGAGATTACATGGCTGCAGGGTGTGAAGTGCCTTGTCAAGATGCTCCAGCCATCATGAATTGTGACGCAGGCTTGATGGATTAGCTGGTATTTTCTTGCCTGGTAGCTTTGTGATAATGTTACTCGTGATCCAGAGGCCTGGGCTAATGCTTCAGAGACATGAGTTGAAATCCCACCACGGAATTTAAATCTAATAAATTTGGAATAAAAAGATAGTCTCAGAGGTGGTGGCACAGTGGTATATAGTTGGGAGGGAGTGGCCATGGTAGTCCTCAACATTGATCCTGGACCCCATGAAGTCTCTTGGCATCAGGTCAAACAGAGGCAAGAAAATCCTGCTGATTACCACCAACCACCTTCCCTCAGCAGTAGCACCACCACTGACCGAGCTGGCAGAGCCCTGAATATCTGCCATACTGGAACTGTGGCAGGTGGTGAGAGGAGCCACAAGAGTAAAAACCTACTTGGCCTTGCCCTCACCAATCTACCTGCCAAAAGACATCAGTTCATGAGAGTATTGGTAGGAGTGACCATTACAGTGACGAAATATCCTCAATCATGTAGTGTGGCATTACCACTGTGCTAAATGGGATAGATTCAGAACAGATCCAGCAACTCAGAACTGGTATTCACGAGACAGCAGCAGAATTGTATTCAACCACAATCTCTAACCTAATGAGCCAACATATCCCTCACTCTACCATTACTGTCAAGCCAGGGGATCAACTCTGGTTCGATGAGGAGTGCAGGACAGCATGCCGGGAGCAGCACCAGGCATACCTAAAAATGAGGTGCAAACCTGGTGAAGCCATGACAGAGTACTACGTGCATTCTTTTTATTTATTCCAAGGCCAGCATTTATTGCCCATCCCTAATTGCTCTTGAGAAGGTGATGGTGAGCTGCCTTCATGAACTGCCGCAGTCCATGTGGTGTTATTACACCCATAGTGATGTTAGGGAGGGAGTTCCGGGATTTTGACCCTGTAACAGTGAAGGAGCAGCAGTAGAGTTCCAAGTCAGAATGGTTGGTGAATTGGAGGGGAACTTGCAGGTGGTAGTGTTCTCGTGCACCTGCTGCCCTTGTTCTTCTAATTGGCAGAGATCATGGTTTTAGGAGGTGCTGTTAAAGGAGCCTTGGCGAGTTACTACAGTGCATCTTATAGATGATCCACACCCCTGCCACTGTGCATTGGTAGTGGATGGGCTGCCGATCAAGCAGATTGTTTTGTCCTGGATGATGTTGAGCGTCTTGAGATCTGCAGTCTTCCAGGCGAATGGATAGTTTTCCATCACGCTCCTGACTTGCGCTTTGTAGATGATGGACAGGCTTTGGGAGTCACAGGATGTATTACTCGTTGCAGAATTCCCAGCCTCTGATCTGCTGTTTTAGCTACAGTATTTATATGGCTGATCAACGGTAAACCCCCAGGATGTTGGTGGTGGGGGATTCAAGGGAGATTATGTCATTAGGGATTGGAAACAAATGCTGGCTTTGCCAGCGACGGCCACATCCCATGAAAGAATAAAGAAAAATAATTCAGCGATGGTAATGTCATTAAAAGTCAAGGAGAATAGTTAGATTCTCTCTTGTTGGAGATGGTCATTACTGGCACGTGTGTCACATATGTTATTTGCCAGTTATCAGCTCAAGTCTGAAAGTTGTCCAGGAGCCCGAGCACATTTAAAGTCAATGGGAATCAGGGGGAAAACTGTAATTAAAATTACAGTAATGGTTAATTAACTCATATTCAATGTAGGAGATGTCATGGAAAACAGGATTTCACCATAAAAGTGTTCCACTGCACTTTGTTTTAATTAATGCTTTTATGTATATGTATGTTGAAATAATCACAAAAATTAGGTAGGAATGTTTTTTTATATGGTATTTGAAAAATATATATTTTTGAAAACTAAGTAGTTCAGTAGTTAAAGTTAAAATATTGGATTTATAATTTGTAAATAAGACTTTCATGTACACTTATTTCTTGTGCACAGGTAAATGGCATCTTGGACATCATGGTGATTACCACCCTAATTTTCGTGGTAAGGAAGAACTTTTTGTCAGAAATTAAGTACAGAGCTGAGTTTTATATATTGTTTATGCCATATAAGTTTGAATGAATTCAAAAGATAGAACTGATAAGTGAATGAACGTCCTCGCAGAGGCTGAGCGTCAACTCAGACACTTCCTCCTACCTCTCCCTGGACCATGACCCCACCACTGAACATCAAGCCATTGTTTCCAGGACTGTTACTGACCTCATCTCCTCTGGAGATCTTCCTTCCACAGTTTCCAACCTCATAGTCTCCCAACCTCGGACGGCCCGCTTCTACCTCCTACCCCAAATCCACAAACAGGACTGTCCCGGCAGACCGATCGTGTCAGCCTGTTCCTGCCCCACAGAATTCATTTCTTGCTATCTTGACTCCATTCTATCTCCCCTTGTCCAGTCCCTTCCCACCTACATCCGTGATTCCTCTGACACCCTACCTCTTATCAACAATTTCCAGTTCCCTGGCCCCAACCGCCTCCTCTTCACCATGGATGTCCAATCCCTCTACACCTCCATCCCCCACCGGGATGGTCTGATGGCTTTCCGCTTCTTCCTCGAACAGAGGCCCAAACAATCCCCATCCACCACTACTCTCCTCCGTCTGGCTGAACTTGTTCTCACACTGAATAATTTCTCCTTAAACTCCTCTCACTTCCTCCAAATAAAAGGTGTGGCTATGGGTACCCGCATGGCCCCAGTTATGCCTGTCTCTTTATGGGGTATGTGTAACATTCTTTGTTCCAGTCCTACTCCGGCCCCCTCCCACAACTCTTTCTCCGGTACATCGATGATTGCTTCGGTGCTGCTTCATGCTCTCGTCTGGACCTGGAAAAATTTATTAATTTTGCTTCCAATTTCCACCCCTCCATCATTTTCACATGGTCCATCTCTGACACTTCCCTTCCCTTCCTTGACCTCTCTGCCTCAATTTCTGGTGATAGACTGTCCACCAATATCCATTACAAGCCTACCGACTCCCACAGCTACCTCGACTACAGCTCCTCACACCTCGCTTCCTGTAAGGACTCCATCCCATTGTCTCAGTTCCTTCGCCTCCGTCGCATCTGTTCTGATGATGCCACTTTCAAAAATAGTTCCTCTGACATGTCTTCCTTCTTCCTTAACGGAGGTTTTCCACCCACGGTGGTTGACAGGGCCCTCAACCGTATCCGGCCCATCTCCCGCGCATCCGCCCTCACACCTTCCTCTCCCTCCCAGAACCATGATAGGGTCCCCCTTGTCCTCACTTATCACCCCACCAGCCTCCGCATTCAAAGGATCATCCTCCGCCATTTCCGCCAACTCCAGCATGATTCCACCACCAAACACATCTTCCCTTCACCCGCCCAGCAGCATTCCGCAGGGATCGTTCCCTCCGGGACACCCTGGTCCACTCCTCCATCATCCCCTACACCTCAACCCCCTCCCACGCCACCTTCCCATGCAACCGCAGAAGGTGCAACACCTGCCCCTTTACTTCCCCTCTCCTCACCGTCCTAGGGCGTAAACACTCCTTTCAAGTGAAGCAGCATTTCACTTGCACTTCCCTCAATTTAGTCTACTGCATTCGTTGCTCCTAATGCGGTTTCCTCTACATTGGAGAGACCAAACACGGACTGGGTGACCACTTTGCAGAACACCTTCGGTCTGTCCGTAAGCATGACTCAGACCTCCCTGTTGCTTGCCATTTCAACACTCCACCCTGCTCTCATGCCCACATGTCTGTCCTTGGCCTGCTGCATTGTTCCAGTGAAGCTCAACGCAAACTGGAGGAACAGCACCTCATCTTCCGACTAGGCACCTTACAGCCTTCCGGACTGAATATTGAGTTCAACAATTTTAGATCATGAACTCTCTCCACCATCCCCAACCCTTTCTGATTTTCCCCTTCCTTTTTGTTTTTTCCAATAATTTATATAGATTTTTCTTTTCCTACCTATTTCCATTATTTTTAAATGTATTTCCATCCATTGTTTTATCTCTACCTTTTAGCCTATTTCGATTCCTTTACCCCACCCCACCAAGGCTATCTGTACCTTGCTTGTCCTGCTTTCTACCCTTAATTAGCTCATTCCTTAGATAATATCACTACCTTCAACACCTCTTTTTCCTTTGGTCTGTGACATCTTTTGGTTATCTCCACCTATCACTGGCCCTCTATCCAGCTCTAGCCCCCCCCCCCCCGTGTTATATTCATGATTTGTGATATTTAGCATTACAATTTTACAGAAAATCCACTTTTTTGTTTGAAAAATTCAGTAATAATTTCTAACAGGTTGCATTTTAAGCACAAGTTGCTAACAGCTATCTTGCAGAACTTAGCTCTTCCTAATTTTTAACAAAGGATGTGGAATAAGCAATACAAAAACCCATGACAACAGTTTAAGCATGATTGTGCATGTAGCCTTCAGCCAGGGAATGTGTATAGGTGCCAGCTTGCTTTCAACACAATGGGAGTAGAACTGAGTCACAATACATTCAGACTAAGGAAGTTATGAGTGATAGTGGACGCATTAAAATGATTAAATGTTAAATTGGTGGCGGATAGTGCAGCTGAACAGAGCACAGAAAAATTAAATCAAGTTTGCAATAAATCAACAAATGCAACTTTCCTGTGTGGGCTAATGGTGACTGATGAGACAGCTACACGGAGAACAGGAAATATGATTCAGCTAATTTAACTGATGTTAAATGCATACAAATAGGCAACCAACCACTAAATTCCGGCAAAGAGCCTGGAACTTTTTAACATTTCATTTCCAGGTTGTGACTATCACTTGGCAAAGCCAGCGATTATTACCCACCCCTTGTTTATTAATCATGCTGTTGAATAAAACCTAATTCAATTTTTTTTAAATGAGCTCTAGTATTAGCAGCTGCTTCACTAAAGTTGACAGTAAAAAAGAGTTGGCTAAAATACAGAAATAAACCCACGGACCTAGATTTTCCCCAAGAAAACTTCTCATTTTTGAGTGGCGTGGAGGTGCTTTGGCAAAAAATAAATGGGGCAGAAAGGCACTCTGCTGAAAGTGTTCCAAAAGCTGGGCACCACAGTTTGTTCCCATGATGACCCTGATCTGCTTGCCAGAAGCTTGCAGAGTGCATTTAAATGAAGCAAGAAGATATGGCCACGTGCTCTGAGATTTCCCCATGTCCCTTCCTATTGACCACTTTTGAAAATAACCGCCACAATAATGCTGGTGATGCTGAGCCTGTATCGTGTACACACAGGAATGAGATTCTACACCAACCCCTCCATGTCCCTTTCTTCCTTCAAGATCTTCCTTAAAACCTGCCTCTTTGACCAAACTTTTTCAGGGTGATTTTAACCTAGCTCATCGACTTAAGTGGAAAGTAAAATTGTGTGGTGTGTAAAACAGGCACCAGATCCAATCTTGTCAGTACCCTGCTGGTCAGATTGGGTTAGCATTTACCCATTGGTCACCCTGCCTTATTTCCCCTATTTAGCTTGGCACTAATGTTTTCATCATGCCTCTGTGAAATGCCTTGGGACATTTTAGCAATATAAAAGCAAGTTGTTGTTTTAACATTTAAATACCACCAGTCATATTTTAATGATTTAAGACACCTGATAATCTCATTGCACTTTCCCCTTCACTTTCTCTTTGCCAATATATAAGTCCTCACTCTCTGCCATCTGACAACACAGAACACTCTGATTTCCTAGCTGGCTATTGGGTTAAGCATTTTTGTGGTGTCCATGCAGTGTGGACTGCCTCCCTAAATATTTAAATAACCTTGCCCCATCACTTGGGGTGGGATCCATGTTTATGGCTGCAGGTATAACATGGTTCTGCACCACCAAGCTTCAGAGTCATTTGAGAATTTCTGACCCATAGTTTTTTTGAAACAAAGATCAAGCACTTTGGGTGCTAGCATAGGGAAATCTCAGTACCATTGCCTGGAAGTGAGAGGAATCAAAAGGAAATTAGATAATGACATCCAGAGATTGCACAGTCTGATAAAAGGAAAAACAGAAGTGAAAGGGATGAGAATGGGGAGAAAGCAAATATATTCATGTAATTTTTGTGTTGCACTTTTATTTTCTAAGTGGTGTAAGTGTTAGTCATGGGCACTGTCATTCACCTCATTTTTAAATTTGCAAGTTAAGAAATTCAGGCCAGAATTTTCCCGTCGGCGATTTGGGGGCGGGGCCCGCTCATCGATGGGAAAATGACACGGGATGACGTCGGGAGGAACCCCTGACGTCATCCCGGTCCCTTTAAATTTTTAGGAAGGTGGGCGGACAGCGAAATCAGCTGTCCGCCTGCCGACCTGTCAATGGCCAATTAAGGCCATTGACAGGCTAATTAAGATCATTAAAGACTTGCCCGTCCAACCTTAAGGCTGGTGGGCAGGTCAGGAGCCCCGGCGGGCTCCTGATAATACATGAAACCTCATCCACTGGCTGGATGAGGTTTCATGTCCGTTTTTAAAAAGTTTAATAAAGTTTTTGTCGTTTTTATTAACATGTCCCATCTCGTGTGACATTGTCACATGAGGGGGACATGTTAATAATATTTTTATTTTTCTATTTTTAACTTTTGTGCACTGTCAGTGATCTCCCTGAGACACCACTTAGTCTCAGGGAGCAGCGCGCGACAGCTGGGGAATCCCTCCCCCCCCCGCACAGGAAGCGCACAGCGCTTCCTGTCGGGAAGGCCGCTGGGCGGGCCTTAATTGGCCTGCCCACTCTAAATGGCAGCGGGCCCCGTTTCAGTGGCGGGGGTTGGCTGTCCGCCCACCGCCGAGCCGGTGGGGCCCGCACGCCCACCAAGGGCAAAATTCTGCCCTCAGTGTATGCTTTTGAAACATATGCATAGAATGCTGCTTATTAACCTCCCACTGCTAGTGCGATTTTTAATATTCCAAAATAATTGATTAGATAGTCAATTCTTTTAGAAGTTTGTCTGATATTAGAGAAGGCCACAATAGTTTATTTAAAATAAAACAAGAGAGTGCTGGAAATGCCTAGCAGGTCTAGCAGCATCTGTGGAGAGAGAAACAGAGTTAACGTTTCAAGTTGAATGTCACTCTTCCTCAGAACTTCAGAATCGTTTATTTTAACCTAATATGTTTTTGGTAGGACTTTCTGCCAGCTACTTCTTTACCGCATTACTTACAGGCGTGAAGCCAAGCCCGCTTGATGAATCATAATATGTAATTAATTGAAAGCACTTTATAGTAGCCAGAAGATGTGACTCAGTCACTAACAACTACTGCAGAAAAATTAGTGACCCGGAATAGCTATATTATTGATAATCTCAGATTAAGTCATGGGCTGTGAATCTATCACTCATTTTGACACAAGGCCATCAAGAGCATGGTGCTGACTTGCGAGTAAAAGTAGCACCTGTAGTCCAGCATTGACAGCTCTGATAAACCAAAGTCTTTTTGAACTTGTGCTTATTCAGTTTTCTACTATCAACCTTACCATTGACGGCTTGCATCTGCTAATTTGAGAAAATAAAGTTAATGATACATAAATTTTAAAAAAGCTGTTCCTTACAGCAACTTGATCTAAAACATTTACTGAGCCAAGTACAGCAGTCCAAGGATACAAAAGCAAAATATGACAGATGCTGGAAATCTGAAATAAAATCAAAAAATTTGGAAATAATCAGCAGGTCTGGCAGCGTCTCTGGGGAGAAAAACAAAAGAGAAACCTCGGACATAAGGTAATTGACCTGAAATGTTAATTCTGTTTCTCCATAGACCCAAAGATATACTTGATCAATTTGCATTCAATACAAAACTACCGAAGCAAATTTAAAAGAGGTCTATGCAGCAACATTTTTGAAGCATTAAAAGGCAAGGTTAGTTTTGATGACTACTCTGTTTTTGTTACAGGCTTTGACTACTATTTTGGAATACCTTACAGTAATGACATGGGTTGCTCAGATGATCCTGGGTATAACATTCCTCCATGCCTACCTTGCCCTAGGGATTCTGTTAAGGAAAGGTAATGAAGTTAACAGACAATTGTCCTATCTATAGATTTCCCTTTTATAGTGTTGTTTCAACTGTGCCTGGTTTGCAATGCAGGTATGCTGTTAACCATTGCTTGGCAGTTCAGCGCTTTTAAAACTTAGATTATGTTGTGGAAAATGTACAACTTTCCAGTTGTCTCTCTGTGGGACACATTTCCTTTAGTTTCTCAGCTTTCAGAAATAACCAGCAATGGGGAATATTATTTGTCACGTCTGCAGAGCTGCAAAGACAAGCCTGTTTTGTGTATGATAAAGAAAGTTCATAATAACATTAAGGGCAGAATTTTCCCTTTGGCGTGCAGGGGTGGGACCCGCATGCCGACGCATAAAATGACGCGTGGTGATGTCGGGCGAGCGTCCCAACGTCACCGCGCACCATCACGATATTTCGTTTGGCGAGTGCGCAGTGATCTCTGTTACATGCCCACCATTAATTAATGGACCACTTAAGGCCCTTGAGGCGTCAATTAACGGTGATTTTTCGGCGCCCGTGCGATCTTCGGGTCGGCGCACGGACACAATGGGCAGGCGAGTAGGGCACATTTGTATAAACCCCATCCACGGGCGGGATAAGAGGGCTCAGTGGGGTCGTGAGTGTGCTCTGTCAAATACTGATTTTTCAAAGTTACTGATACTTGCTTGTGTGATCTGCAATACTTAAAAACGCATACCAGCTGCTTGGACTGAACTTACAACTTTCAGGCCTGCACTCTGCAGTGAAGAATCTTTTTTGGGCCTGCAGGTTTCAGGAAGCCTTCCCTTAGCCTGCGAATGGGAGTTGGACTCTCCACTGGAGGCACCTCCTCTGAGGAGGAAGGGAGGGCTAGAAGGGGGAGGAGGCCAGGAGGTAGTCCACATTCAGCCTCCAGGGGAGCCACCTTTGGGAGGACAGGCACAAAGGGTGCAGGGCCAAGAGGTAGTCCAAAGTCCAAGGCAGAAGGGGCACAGAAGACGCCATTATCCTGCTGCCGGGGTATACAGGCGGCGAAGCAGCTACCTCAATATGTCTGAGGTGCAGTGCCGAAGGAGGCTCCGTCTCTCATGGGAGACAGTCAACTATATCTGTCAGATGATTGGGCCTGAGATCTCCACGAACCGTGTGGGTGGACACCCCATGCCAGGTCACAGCTGCCCTCAACTTCTATGCCTCTGGCTTCTTCCAGTGGTCGGTGGATGATCTTTGCGGTGTTTCCCAATCAGTTGTCCACACTTGTGTCAAGCAGGTTACAGATGCTCTGTTCAGGCTTGCATTGACCTTCATCCACTACCATTGGGACTAGGCAAGCCAGACATGGCGAGCCAGAGGCTTTGCAGCGATTGCTGGCTTCCCCCGCGTCCAGGGCACAATAGACTGCACACATGTGGCCATCAGGTGAGCCTGGTGCCTTTGTCAACAGGAAAGGATTCCACTCCATGAACGTGCAGATAGTGTATGATCACAGGATGCTGATTCTACAAGTCTGTGCAAGGTGTCCAGGCAGCTCCCACGACGCCTACATCCTCAGACACTCCCAGGTGCTGGGGCTCTTCAGTGCTCCAGCCCGGCTGGATGGTTGGCTGCTGGGTGACAAGAGCTATCCCCTCAGAAGGTGGCTCATGACACCGCTCCGCCATCCAAGAACAGAAGCTGAGCAGCAGTACTATAGGAGCCACACCTCCACAAGGGCTGTGGTGGACAGAGCCATTGGTCTTCTCAAGATGTGCTTCTGATGCCTGGACCGCTCAGGGGGCACACTCCAATACCCCCCCAGATCGTGTGTCACTGATAATGGTTGCATGCTGCACTCTCCACAATCTTGTGCTCAAAAGGGGGGACACTGTGGATGATAAAGCTGCAGACGAAGTGGCTGTGGCTGCTCACGATGAATCCAGCAGTGAGTCCGAGGATGAACACGCACAGGGAAATGCTGAGGGGGCATACTCTAGGGAGGCAGGGACACCTGGGAGGCTTTAATCCAATGAACCTTCAGCTAGCACACCACATGTGGACCTCCAGGACAAGCCTGGGCTGCAGGCTCCATACTCGATACCTGAGTGCAAAATCTGCCTGGATAGGAACATTAACTAAGGACCTTGTTAATAAAGTTGAATGTCCCACAACTCATTCAGAACATTATTGGTAATCATCCACCTGCAGAAGAAAAGATGAACCCTCAGCCATGGTGACATGTCTGAATTGAATATTATAACAAAAGGAACTTAAGAAAACAAAAATGACCAAGGTGTTAAACATCACACCAACTCAGAAAGACTTCATTGCGGGCCAACACAAAAGCACCAGTGATAAACCCTTGGTGCGCCTAAGGTGCCTTATGTTTGCGTTTTCGGGTGCTACGTCTTGGTGCTGCCCCCTCACTGGGACTGGCATCTGAGACAGCCTGCTCACCGTGCTGTCCTGCTGGCTTCGATGACCTTGGCCGCCATCCTCTGGCCTGTGGAGCCTGTGCGGGCCCCGCCTGGGAGGGAACTGCCAGTTCCACAGCTGGCATCTCCCCAGTCATCGAACCCTCATCGGATGCAGTGGTCACTGGCAGAGAGGCGGAGGAGCTGCTGCCCTCATCCGGAGTGCCCTGAGAGGAGCCTGCAGAGACGACAGGCAGCTGCTGCGCCGACGTGAGGTTGGTTCAGACCTCCCTGCTCACCGTGGATGGATGGGCACCAAGCTGGGAAACTTGGTGCCCAGACCATCTCCCACACTGGCACTGATCAGCTGAGGTCAATGCCGATGTGAGGGCTTGCTGGTCAGAGTGCATCCCCAAGAAGCCCTGATGGGTCCCCTTGAGGAGCCTCTCCACGAGAGTCACCAATCTCTCCATGGAGGAATGCATGGCACTTAGCCATGAGGCTCATTGCATCGGCAATGGTCCGCATAGACTCCTCCACCATGGATACCAAGCCAAGCATAGCCTCAAATATCTCTACCAGATGCCCCCACACACCCTGCAGCATTTCCTATGTTTGCTGCGTCGTGGATGACTCCAGAGGCACATCATCAGCCACCAACTGAGCATGTGCCTGGTCCCCTGCAGTCTTCTGGTGCCATGGACACTCTCTGTCTCTGCCAGCTCCTCCAGCGACTGTGAAGTGCCCTCATCCACCCTGGGACACTAGCCGATGTTCTAATTCCCACCAAGGCACTAGTATCTGCCTGTAGATGGTGTGACGCTGGTGAGTCTGAGACTTCAGGGCCCTCAGGTGTGGGAGGGGGCCCCTGCTGCTCCTCCTCACGGCAATGGTTAAGCCATGTTGCAAACTTCAATCACTGAACATTCGGCACTGCCATGGCTGTTGGGAAAACAATGGTGACCTCACTGCCGGGCAAACATACCTGCCCATGGCACCCCAGCCTCACCGACACCGGTGGACTTGGGCACATGGCACCTCTCCAGATCTAGGGCCTCCTGCTCGAAGTGGCTGAGAATCGCCAACTGGGCCGGCCCTCTGCCGGTCCTCACCCGCTCGGTGGCATTATGTGCATTCTTTTCCTGTAAAGGAGAGGAGAGCATTGATTAGTGCTACTTGTACCTGGATTCTCTTCGTGGACGGCCCAGTGGGACATTGCAGGGCTCCAGTGCTTCCTCACCCCACTGCTGCCGAACACTCACACAAAGATGCTAGGCACCCCCCCTGCGCCACCTCCCCCCCACCCCGACAAATGCTGCCTATATCACATTTGGCGCCACACGGTCTAACCTTGCATAGCAAGGAGGCTTAAGCACGTGGAGCGCAGAGGACAGCAGATTGATTGGTGCCACGCCACCTTGAAGCTTCCCTTCCAACTTATCATCACCCTGACTTTGACATGTCCTGGAGTTCCAGCACTGCGGCTGGGTGCAGCTCCTCCAGGTTGTCCCCAAAACAGTAATGTGGATCTCAGTGTACTGCTGCGGGTGCAGAACCCATCTCTTCACCACCCTCTCAGGGTGACTTTGGCATGAGCGATAACTGCTGGCCCACCCAGCGAAGGACACATACCGTCAATGATTCAATGCAGTCACTACATTCAGACTTGGAGGGGGTGGGGGGAGGGGGCGGTGCCAGGGGGAAAGCCTATCTGCTGGGTTAAGTGACCAATGCCAACACAGTACTCACCCTTCCCGAGCGCAACAGGTCATTGAAGCGCTTGCGACACTGGATCCAGGTGCGTTGCACCACGTCGTGGGAGCTCACGATCTTCGCCACCTCCTCCCAGGCACATGGTCATGTCGGGGGAGGCCTCCTCCTGCCATCCTGGGGTACAAAGACCTCCCGCCATGCTGCCACCTCCTTGAGGAGGGCAGCAAGGCAATTGTCAGAAAAACGAGGGGCACCCTGCCCCCCTGCCCTACCCTCCTGCCTGGCCTGCTCACCAGCAGCACCCTGGGGAGCCCTTCCACTGGCCATGATTCACAGCCTTTGAAAGGCCGCAGGAGCTTTTTAAAACAGGCCGCCGGGTCACCATTGGATCCGGCAGTCATTGCAGTCCCACCGCCGCCCGCCCACTCCCGCTGCCCTCGGGAGCCGCATTTCACGCTGGGCAGGTCTTAATTGGCCTGCCCACGTAAAATGGCGGCGTGGACCCGATTGCGGGCAGCGATTGGGTCCACGCCCGCCCGCGCCTGCTCCCGCATGGCCCACCCGACAGGCAGAAAACTCTGCCCCAAATGCAGTTTCGACACTTCTACAAACAGAGGCTTAATTTTTGTTCTGAATGATGGTTTCTCTACAATAAAATATCTAAAATCCCTGATTCCTCATCTTATTGCATGTTATGTAAATCATGCTTTTATCTGGGGATTATTGACTTATAAGGACACAATATGGCTGAAGCAGGAAGATGAGTGGATAACAAAAAATAATTTAGACACCCTTGCTTTTCTTCTTCATATCTGTGCCGTAAGCCTGTAGGAAAATTAGCTGATAATCAATGCAGTGTGACCATCATTTTCCAGTTACTGAATGTGTTGATTACTAAGTATTGTCTGCCAAAAAAAATAAAACATTTCTTTATGCAAAATCTTAGAACCATTTCAGCATTTTGTGATTTAACCTTGCCTCAGTTTTGGACATTTAGGTATACCTATTAAAGACTGTATAAGCCAGTAAAACTCCCAGTGCACTGCATTTTCCACTTCTATGCTCCTGAAACATGCCAGGGGTGTGTATTAAGAAATTGTGCGTGTCTGGCTCATGATTTTGCATCCTTTCATTTTAAGCAGAAAGTATACTTGTGAGAATAAGCGAGGACACAGAAGGGGCAGAAATAGGTCAGGGGAGGAGAATGATTGTCAGAAAGATATGGGCAATTATAATTGAAAAAGAGCCAACATTAGTTTGGTTCCCATTCTGCAATGCACTATACTACATAAGGATATTAGACCATGCGAATGCTGCCAGTCCCTATAAACCCCATTAATGCCATACAGTGGTCCTCCCAGTGCTCCAAAATCTCATCTCCAGTCCTGCCTCCCTCAACTTTCATCTCTCAGTGCTAATACATTTGTAAGAGCTCACTTCCTGTGTTCCCTGATTCCAGAACTGCCACTAATGCTCCTAGACCCTGTGACCTCCTTTCACTATGCCCCAAGAATTCAGGAGCTCTTTCCTTTGATTAAAAAACCCAGGATCTTGCCCAGTTTTCCCAGGATTGCCCTCTGCAGTGTTCTGGAATCCTAAAACCCACAACCCCCAAATCCCCTCAAAATACTGCTAAATCCTTTAATCTCATCCCTGTACTGCCAGATTCCAGGCCCTTTTGCTAGTGTTTGCAGATTCCAAGAGTTGATAAATCACTGTACCTGGTAATACAGAAGTAAAATACTGTAGATGCTGGAAATCTGAAGAAAAAACAGAAAATGTTGGAAATATTTAGCAGGTCAGATGGCATCTGTGGAGAAGGAAGCAGAGTTAATGTTTCAGGTCAATGACCTTTCATCAGAACAGGTTTATCCCTGGTAGTACTACTTGACATAATGCCATGTTCCTATAAAACCTCTCGAGTTACTGCGAGTAATGTTATGGGAGGTCTTCTTACCAGCTGTGGCTCAATTGGTGGCATTTTTTGTCTCTGACTCTGAATATTGTGGGTTCAAGTTCCACTTCTAAAGACTTGAAAACAGAAATCTAAGATGATATCAGTGTAGTATGGAGGGAGCGCTGTACTATCTGAGGTGCAGCTTTCACATGAGATGTTAAATTGAGACCTTGTCTGATTCTCAGATGGACATAAGAGATACCAAAGCATGATTTTGAAGAAGAGCAAGGCAGTTATTCCCATTGACCTGGTCAAAATTTATGCCTTAATCAACATTACAAAAGTAGATTATCTGCTCATTATCACATTGCTAAGTTACAAATGCAAGCTTTTGTAAGGTGATTATGTTTTGGACTGTCTCTTTTAATTTAGAACAGGATGCCCTGGAAAAGGAGAATTGTGTGAACTTGTATTGGACTCTGCCTGGCAACAGGCCAGGTGTTGGTTATCATGGGGGACAGGGGGCCCAGGTCAAAACTTACTAAAACCCAAGTGTCATATTTCACACCTGAACACAAAGAGAGAGGCAGCTGCTCTTTGTTTGTGCAGACTTAAAGATTTCCAGGCAGTATTATTTTAAAAAATCCTGGACACAGAGACACAGAGAGAGAGAGAGAGAGAGAAGGTGTGCCAGAGAGAGAGACAAGGATTTCCCAGAAGACTGAGGGAAAGGACCTTCGGCAGCGAAACAGAGAGGGCTGAGGCCATTGGAAGCTGGGAGTGACTTTGAACTGTAAAGACTGCAGTTCTGCAGAGAGCGCGCTATAAATTATAAATGTGGCGTGGGGTTTTAAAAGTATTAAAATACTAGTAAAGGATGTCTGTTCTGTAGTCTGCCTACTAAGTAATGTTTAGTCGATGTTTGGTTGTTACAGTGAAAGCCTTAAGACCTAAAATTTTGTTGTGTGATTCCTTAAGTTGGTCACTGGGAATTCAAATCTTTTTTTTAAAGTTATCGGTCTCTACAGGGATCATAACAGTAGTTGTGGGTGCTTGGTGTGTGCAAATTGGTTGCCCAATATTTAGTTTACTGTTTACTCATACCAACTGCTCAGACAGACAAGACCTTTGATCAATAGCATCTGTGATCTTGGGTCCTTTATTGATGGCTAGAAAAGATTTTTTTAAAAATCAGTCACATCTTTATTACTATTGTAATTAAGTCTCTGGCCCTAAATTACCTGAAGCACGCACTTCTGCTGTTATTGCATCATTAGGCTGAAAATTTGGAAATTTGTATTTTAGCTTGTCTGGTTTCATTAATGCCATTATTGCACTAAATACAAGTTTCCTCAAACTCGGGTCTGCTTCCACACAGGCGAAGGGTTGTGCTTAAGTCGTGAGCTTGGTTGACCGATGAGGCTGCTGAGGTGATGCTGAGTCTGGCTGATTAAGCCCACTTCCACTGTGATAGATGTACCAGAAAATGGTAGAACCATCAAACCATCACAAAGGAAGACATGACTGAATCAGTTCCAAGGCCATCTATTACTATAGTTCAAGGTGATTCAGGACCATCTGAATCCCAACTGGGTCCTACTGAAAACCAGTAAGCAGCCAGCACTATCCACTGGCGAATCGCTTAGACAAAGTCACAGGTTAAGGGTCATATTCTTATCTATCAAATTATAGCCAAAGAATCACTTGCAATGGCTTCTCTTCTTGTTCCTGCACTGTTCCTTCTGGTGTCCCCCGACGATCTGTCCATGGCCCCCTCCAATTTCTCATCTCCATGCTACCCCTTAGCAACATCATCCAAGGCACAGCATTAGTTTTCACATGTAGACTGATGAGACCCAGCTCTACCTCACCACCACCTTTCTCGACTCCTCCATTGCTACTAAGTTATCAGATTGCTCATCTAACATCCAGTACTGCACGAGCAGAAATTTTCCTCCAGTTAAATTTGGAAAGACCCAAACCATTGTTTTCAGTCCCTGCTCCAAACTTCAGTCCCTATCTATGACTCCAATCCTCTTTCTGGCAACAGCTTGTGATTAAGCCAGTCTGTTTGCAACCTTTTGTTTGCAACCTTGGGGTCACATTTGATCTCAAGATGAGCTTTTGACCTCATATTTGTGTCATAACTAAGACCGCCTATTTCCACCTCCATAATGTCGCCCGACTTTGCCCCATCTGCTGCTGAAATCCTCATCCATGCTTTGGCTACTTGTAGACTCGTCTATTCCAATGCAACCATGGCTGGTCTCCCACATTCTACGCTCCATAAATTTAAGGTCATTCAAAATTTGGCTGCCTTAACTCACAGCAAGTCCCATTCCCCTATCACCCCTGTGCTTACTGGCATTTTGATTTTAAAATTCTCATCCTTATTTTCAAATCTCTGCCTTGCCCCTCTTTATCTCTTGTAATCTCCTCCAACCCCACAAGATATCTATACTCCTCTAATTCTGGCCTTTTGTATATTCCCAATTATAATTTTTTTATTCTAAAGGACATTAGTGAACCAGTTGGGTTTTACAACAATCATATTATTAACCTTTTAATTCCAGGTTTTTATTGAACTCAAATTCCACCATCTGCCATGGTGGGATTCAAACCCAGGTCCCCAGATCATTACCCTGGGTCTCTGGATTACTAGTCCAGCGACAATACCACTACACCATTGCCTCCCCTTGGTGGTATCCATTAGTGGCCATGGCTCAGTTACCTAGGCCCCAAATTCTGGAATTCCCTTCCTACACTTCTCCACCTCTCTACCTTGCTTTCCTCATTTAAGATTCTTCTCAAAACATACCTCTTTGACCAAGCCTTTGGTCACCTGACATAATATCTCATGTGGCTCTATGTCATGCATTGTTTTATGATGAAGTGCCTTGGGATGTTTCTCAATGTTAAAGGCATTTTATAGGTATCAGTTGTTGTTGTGAAAAATTGAACACAAGTAAGGAAAATTGCCTTGGTAAAAATTAGTAACGTCACTCATACAGGGCAAACTGGATGAATAAATTGGTGAGACTCTATTGAAATTTATTCTGAGTTTTATTTTTATAGGGTAGAAGAAGATAGCAACACCACAAAGGTGGGCTTTAATGTTAGTTGAGTAAATATATTATTGGGGACAGCACTTGAAGCCTCTTTCTCACTACCATAGGACAAAAGGACAGCTGAGAAATTTAGCAAAATGGCTACAGAAGCAAAATATTGCAAATGTTGGAAAGCAGAAATAAAAACAGAATTGTTGGAAATACTCAGCAGGTCAGGCAGCATCTTTGGAAGGAGAAACAGAGATAATTTTTCAGGTACAAAAACAAAGTACTGGAAAGACTAAGCAGGTTAAAGAAGAAGTATTTGTGTTGAAAATTTGACTGTTTGTCTCTCTACAAATGCTGTCATACCTGTTCAGTGGGCGAAAAGAGGACCCAGAGGCAGTCAACAGTGCCTAGAAAAGCAATCCAAGTCCATTCCAGTCTGTGGCTCCAGAGTAAAGTGGCTGCATTCTTAGAGCATTTTACTCGTTTATCTTCAAAACTTGTGTAATTTATTAGTAATTGTAAGGTCTTATTAGCTGTAGTATCATTTACTAGCAGTAGCGAAGGTTATTGGCAGTAACTGTTTGTTAATTATAAATTAATTAATAAAAATAAATTAATTAAATGACAAAGATGGCAGGGCAGGTGATGTGCTGTGACTGCATAATGTGGGAGCTCCTGGACGGTGGTGTGATCCTGGGCAAACACGTCTGTAGTAAGTGCCTGTGGCTTGAGGAGCTTTAACTCAGAGCCATTGAGCTGGAGGCTGAGGTGCAGACACTGCGATACATCAGGGAGGTGGAAAGTTATCTGGACACTTTGTACCAGGAGGCAGTCACACCCCTTAGGAAAGAGCCTTCTGATTTTGTCAGTGGTCAAGGATATGAGGGTGTGACGGTGAGTGAGGCAAGTATGGGGACCCAAAGGTAGAAGTGGAGGAGCCTCAGGTTTGAGGTGCTTGTGACCTGTATGGATGAAAGTGGGGGCTGCAGGGTGGGTGAGCGAACTGACCATGGCACCATTGTAGAGGAGGCAATTCAAGCAGGGGGGGTAAATAGGGATGTAGTGATAGTAGGGGACAGTATAGTCAGGGGGATAGACATCGTTCTGTGCAGCCAAGAGGAGAGTCCTGAGGCTGTGATGCCTGCCGGGAGCCAGGGTTCGAGATATTTACTCAGGGCTGGAGAGGAACTGGGAGGACAGGACCCAGTGGTCATGATTCACGTAGGTACCAATGACATAGGTAGGACTAGGAAAGAGGTTCTGCTTAGGGAGTATGAGTAGCTAGGGGCTAAATTAAAAAGCGGAACCTCAAAGATAATAATTTTTGGATTATTAACTGAGGCCACAAGCAAATTGGCATAGAGTAAATAAGATCAGGAAGTTGAATACGTGGCTGAAAGATTGGTGTGTGAAAAATGGGTTTTGATTCTTGGTGCACTGGCACCAGTACTGGGGAAAGTAGGAGCTGTACCATTGGGACAGTCTTCACCTGAACCGGTGTTCTGGCAAGTCACATAACTAGGATGGTAGAGAGGACTTCAACCTAAATAGCAGGGACAAGAGATCGAGCATGAGAAGATGTGATCAATTAAAGAGAGAAGACAAGGCAAGAGAGCAAGGTAGCAATAAGAAAAGTAATAATCAGAGGCTGGCAAGAAAGGACAGTGCATACAAACTGAAGAGTGCACTAGCAATTAAACTGGAGGTGGCAAAAATAGTAAAAAGACAGAGTTAAAGGCTCTGTATTGGAATGCATGTAGTATTCATAACAAAACATTAAATGACAGCGCAAACAGAAATAAATATTTATGATCTGATAGCCGTTATAGAGATATAGCTGCAAGATGACAAAGGCTGTGACCTGAATATTCAAGGATACATGACATTTAGGAGGGACAGGAAGCTAGGAAAAGGTGGCGGTAGCTCTGTTAATTAAGGATGACATTAGTACAATACACAGAGCTGACCTTAGTTCTAAAGATCAAGATGTAGAATCGGTTTGGGTAGAGATAAGAAATAGTAAAAGTAGGAAGCTACTTGTGGGAGTAGTTTATAGCCCCCCTAACAGTAACCACACTGTAGGACAGAGCATACAGGAAAAGATAATGGGGGCTTGTGAGAAGGGTACGGCGATAATCATGGGTCATTTTAATCTACAAATAGATTGGGCGAATCATATTGGGAAATTTAGCCTGGTAAATGAGTTCGTAGAATGTTTTCGGGGACAGTTTCTTAGAGCAACATGTGCTAACGCCAACGAGAGAACAGGCTATTCTAGATCTGGTAATATGCAACATGGCAGAATTAATTAATGACCTCAAAGTAAAGGCGCCCCTAGGTAGCATTGATCATAACATGACTGAATTTCACGTTCAGTTCAAGGGAGAGAAGGGTGGGTCTAAGACTAATGTTTTGAACTGAAATAAGAGCAATTATGAGGATAGGAAGCTTGCTAAAGCGAACTGGGAAATTAGGTTAAGGGATAAATCAGTAGAAATGCAGTGGCAGACATTTAAGGGTACATTTTGTAATACTCAACAAAAATACATCTCAGTTAGAAAGAGATGCTCTAGAGGAAGGACGTACCTACCATCCGTGGCTAACAAAGGAAGTTAAAGGTATTATCAAATTGTAAGAAAAAGCATACAATTCTACAAAGATTAGTGGCAGGTTAGAAGATTAGAAAGAATATAAAAAACAGCAAAGAATGGCTAAAAAAATGAGGGAGAAATTAGGGTACAAGAGAAAGCTAGCTAGAAATATAAAAACAGGTCGTAAGACTTTCTACAGGTATTTAAGAAGGAAAAGAGTAAGTAAAGTGAATGTTGGTCATCTACAGAGTGAATTTGGGGAATTAATAATGGAAAACAAGGAAATGGCAGATGAATTGAATAGATATTTTGCATCTGACTTCACTGTAGAGGGTACAAATAACATCCCAGAAATAAGTGTGCATCAAGAAGTGAAAGGAAGAATGAACTTAAAACAATTACATTCACCATGGAAAAAGTACTGAGAACATTATTGGAACTAAAAGCTGACAAGTTCTCAGGTCCTGATGGACTTCATCTTAGAATCTTAAAAAGAGTGGCTGCTGAGATAGTAGATGCATTGGTTTTAATTTTGAAAAATTATCTATATTCTGGAAAGGTCTCATCAGATTGGAAAATTGTAAATATAACTCCTCTATTCAAGATAGGCAGACAGAAAGCAGGAAAGTACAGGCCAGTTAGCTTAACATCTAGCATAGAGACGCTGGAAACTATTATTAAGGAGATTATAGCAGGGCACTGAGAAAATCTCAATGCAATCAGCCAGAGTCAACATGGTTTTGTGAAAGGGATCATGTAATCATGTTTGATTAACCTATTAGAGTTCTTTAGGGAAGGGACAAGCAACAAGGACAAAGGGGAACTTGTTGATGTGGTGTACTTAGATTTTCAGAAGCCATTTGACAAGGTGCCACATCAATGGTTACTACATGTCGCGGAAAAACGGAGTGAACACTCAGAACCCGGAGGTTTATCTAGGAAGTCTTTATTAAAGTTGTGATATCACGGAGAGCCTAGTCGCATACAACGGAGCGAACCAGTCTCTGCCTAACACCTGTTTACACACATAGATATAGCAAAAGGTTCGTGACAGAAACTTGGGCAATTACAATAGTTTCAAATGGTTTCAAAAGATAGCGATCAGTGTTAATGGTTTAACGATTAGACAGGACAATGTCAATGGTTTAGCAAATAGACAGGACAATGTCAATGGTTTAGCAAATAGACAGGACAATGTCAATGGTTTAGCAAATAGACAGTGATAATTGGTTACATATCCTGGGCAATGCACACACATAATAGTTTTTTTCTCTTAGATTTTGCCACCGTACCAGACATCCGGAGCCCCTTAGTCTGGGAAGGTAGCACTGCCCTTTGATTTGCTAATTTATGTGCTGGCTGCGTGACTGTTTGGGGACAGTCTACAGTAAATTACATTATACATGTATTTTAAGTTTATTTCGGCAACAAATATAGGTGTATTTTATTTATTTCACAATTGTACGTGTACTTCATTTCATTCACAATTGTACGTGTATTTTATTTCATTCACAATTATACGTGTATTTTATTTCATACACAATTACACACGTATTTTATTCCTCCACAGTCCCTCCTTGTTAATCTTTTCTTTTAGATTAACACCAGTGAGGAATAATATCTTCATCATCATACAGGGGTTCATTACCATGAGGAAAAGGCCGGTCCCTGGCGGGGTAAACTTTCTCTCCCCACCAGTGGGCTTCGCTGGGGCCAGTGCGCATCATTTGGGGAATGATTGGGGCACCCCCTGATCCAGTGGAGACACTATTGATAATCTGGGAGCAGCAAATCCGTAAAGTAACACACGCACAGCACCCTATGATACATGCTACGACTATCCCAATTAAAAATGATAGCAACCAACTTCCCCAACCGGATAACCAACCTAGTATTGTGGACCACTGAGAATCTTTTTTATAAAAATCGCTCGAACTTTTCCCCAGCCTTCTTTATTTCTTGTACCTTGTCCATGACATGCTTTCCCAAGTCAGTAATATTTTCAGAGACATCGGGGACATAAGTGCAGCACTCTGAGCCTATCATAGCACAAGTGCCACCTTTTTCAGCTAGAAGGAAGTCAAGGGCCATCCTGTTTTGTAATACGGTTAGGCGTAATGCTATCATTTCAGTGGTGCTGGCTGAGATCTGCTTCTGTGTTTTAATCAGAGCATCAGCCGTTGAATTAGCGACTTTTTCAAGCGCAGCTGCCAGGTTGATAATTTCACGTGAATTACGAGCCGATCCATAAGGGGGCAAAGCAATCATCCAGAATCGTTCAGATTCCGAGATGCCACAGCAATGTAGGCGCCGATGTGGGTGCATATCTGATTTACCTATATGGCGAAGATAGGGATTTAAGTACGCTAGGTAGCAACAACCACTCCAGGTGGGAGTGGTTTTGTTCTTTTCCAAATTTCCTACAGACATGTTAGAGAAAAAGGACAGCTGAGGCATCCCAGGCAACCAAGGGTAAGCTTTATCTCCACAAACCCATTATGTACCATTAAGAGGGTCTGGTGGATGTTCAGCACCGGCGGGCTTTCGGACAGATAGGCCAAAGATGTATGATACTGTAGTATGACAGGAGCTTCGTCCCAGATCATAAGTGCTGAGGTTGGAACACCAACAGGTGGCATTTACTGGCTCTAGTGGAGATCTAATTCTAATCCATGTTCTGTATAGTTCCACCCATTGGCAGGTGGAGAGCGACGGAACCAACCCCTAAACACATTGTGCTGCGGTGTTACAATATCAAAAGTTCGAACGTCAGCATACTCAGTGTCATTTAGAGGAACAGCACGCCAATTACCCATCTCTCCCCCATGTTGGGGAGTCTGGGCGCATATCCAACAGGCACCCTGTCCTACCTCTCTAGCATAGGTGCGGCATAGAGACAAAAAGGTGTTTGGGTGAGGGTCCCTTGGGCATACTCCACGGAATATAACAAAGAACAATATCCTATACATAATGCAAGTTAAATCACTTAGTAACAGTTGCTATACTGTCGCCAGACAATGTTTTTTTACAGTGGGTGACGTGGATCCAGTCTTCCTTCCCTTCAACCTTCAAAGCTGTCCGAGCTGTTAGCAACACGAGGTAGGGTCCTTTCCACCTAGGAGAAAGAGAGTCTTTATTTAGATTTTTTACATACACTTGATCACCTGGCTGGAAGTCGTGTATAGGACTATCTTCTGCGGTCACCTGAGCCTACCTTACCCTCTCATGCAATTCAGCTGCAGTTTTGCATAGTGCTTGGGCGTAAGCCAAAGTCTGTTCATCGTTCCATACTAAGGCTAATTTTTCGGCACATACAGGGGGCTGGGCTCCGGTAGTCATAGGACGTCCCATTAGAGCTTTATGGGGTGTTATTCCAGGGGCTCTATTTTTTCTATTTCGCATAGCATAAAGCACCACTGAGAGTGCTTCTGGCCGCGGGAGTTTATTATCCTGTCAAACTTTAGACAGGGCGTTTTTTAATTCCCCATTTACCCTTTCTACCATCCCTGAGGACTGTGGCTGGTAGGGAATATGCAATCTCCACTGAAATCCCATAACCTGCACTAAGTCTTTTACTATCTTTCCGGTAAAGTGAGTCCCTCGGTCACTATTTATTCCCATAGGTATTCTGTATCTAGGTATTATTTCTTTCCACAATATTTTCACTACCGTTTGAGCATCATCTTTTCGTGTGGGGTAAGCTTCTACCCATCGGGTGAACATGTCTACTATCACTAACATATACTTATATCCCAAGGCCGAGGGCATATGTACAAAATCAATCTGTAAATTTTCGAAGGGTATCTTGGGCATCGGGAGGTGATCAGATTTGGCTGCTGGCCCTTTGTTATTCTGCTGGCAAATTGAACAAAGAGCGAGTGATTTTTTGTATGGTTGGGGTTATGCCTGGCGCAAACCATTGTTGGTTAATCGCATGTTGCATCCCTCCTTTGCCCATGTGTACCTGTGCATGCACTAGGCGACACAGGGGCAAAAACAGACTTCGGGGACATACCACCCGCCCATCTGGATGAAACCAAACTCCTTCCTTAGGACTGCATTGTGCCCGTTCCCATGTCCACTTTTCCTGTTGAGTAGAGTTTTGTTGTGCTGTCTGTAGTTCAGAAGACTCTAAAACAGGGATGGGAGGGTGGCTGGAGACGCGGAGAGCTTGCAGGAGAGGTACTTGTGCGGCAGCTACTCCTTTGGCTGCCTGGTCAGCGCGGGCATTTCCTTTGGAGACATCATCAGTTAAATTAGTGTGTGCTTCACATTTAATAATTGCCAGGCGCTTGGGCAACTGAATTGCTTCGAGGAGGTTTAATACAAGTTGGGAATGCTTGATGGACTTTCCCGCTGATGTAATAAAACCCCGATTTTTCTATATCTGTCCGAAATCATGCACAACACCAAAGGCATAGCGGGAATCGGTGTAAATATTGGCTGCCTGATCACCGGCCAGGATGCAGGCTCGGGTGAGGGCAAAAAGTTCCGCTGCCTGCGCTGAAGTGCCAGTGGGCAATGCATAGGCTTCCACAGTGCGGTGTGGGTCCACGATGGCATAACCAGCGAGGAGTAAATAGTCTCTTGGTCGATGAGAAGAGCCATCGGTGTAAAAGATAACATCCAGATCGAGCAGGGGGTCTATCCGCAGATCCTCCCTGGGGGAGGTAGTTCGTTCAACCATTGTGAGGCAGTCATGCTCCACATCAGTTGAGGGCTCCGGCACAAAGGTGGCAGGATTAATTGCAGGTGATCGGCAGTAGGTGTAATTGGGGTGTGATAGCAAAATTACTTCGTATCCTGTACGTCGTGAGGCAGTAAAATGTTGTGTAGCGGCGGAATTTAAAAGTAACATGACAGCATGGGGTACTCGCACCTGACAAGGGTGGTCGAGGACTTTTCGACCATGGCAGCGGTGGCTGCGATGGCACGGAGGCAGGCAGGCATTCCCAGTACTACAGCAGGGAGAGCCGTAGAGTAGTAAGCAACTGACCTCCTTCCTCCTCCATGGTCCTATGTAAGCACTCCCATGGCGATTCCTTCCTTCTCACAGACGTGCAACTGAAAAGGGCGCGCATAGTTAGTAGCCCCAAAGCCGGGGCTGTTGTTACAGCTGTCTTGAGGGCTCGGAATGCTGACTCCTGTTCTGGAGTTCATTGAACGAGTGCGGGTGCTTCTTTCAGAGTAGCAGCACAGAGGACAGCATCATACAGGCGATAATTGGGTATCCATTGTCGACAATAGCCAACCATGCCCAGAAAAGAAGGGACTTCCTTTTTAGTCTTAGGAGGGAGTATTCGTAGGATAGCCTGTACTCGCTCAGGTCCTATTTGCCGAGTTCCAGCCTTCAAGGTGAATCCCAGGTACTGGACTTGTGACTGGCAGAACTGTAGTTTAGACCTCGATACCCTGTGGCCTCTTGTAGCTAAGAATTGGAGCAAAGTCACTGAGTCCTCTACAGTCTTCCAGGGTAGGTAAGGCCACTAAAAGGTCATCATCATATTGTATCAGAGTAGAGTTTCCATTCAGACAGCATTCTTCCAAATCACATTTCACAGCAGCTGCATACACAGCGGGGCTCTCTGTATACCCTTGGGGAAGCCGTGTCCAGGTATATTGTCATCCTTTATATGTAAAAGCAAACAAATACTGGCTATCAGGGTGGAGAGGGATGGAAAAGAATGCAGAACACAAGTCAACTACAGTGTAAACCGCAGCTTCAGACGGGATAGAGGATAGAATGACATTTACATCGGGCACCACCGGGGCTATGGGAATCACGATGTTATTTACAGCTCGCAAGTCCTGCACAAAACACCATTCATCTGGCCGTCCAACTTTAGGTATAGGCAGTATTGGTGTGTTACAGGTGCTGACAGTAGGCTTGAGAACCCCTTGTTGGAGCAGGGAGTCTATGACTGATGCGATGCCTGCCTCAGCTTCAGGGGTCAGTCGGTACTGTCGAATGCAGGGCAGCACAACATCCTTTCGTAGTATGACACGGTGGTCCGGGGCAGTGAGCACTCGGCCTACATGAGTATTGTGCAGGGCCCACAAATCGCTATTGATTATGTCCAAGGCTGAAGGGCCAATGAGGCTGGGCTGCTCAGGGAGCTGCTGCCGCTGAAATTCAACAAGAGGGTCGATTAACTGACAGGAAATACCAGGGAGGTATATTCTACCCTCAGCAGGTCCAAACCACTCAAAAGATCCAATGCATTCAGAGGTAGAGGCCGACTGTAACCGTTTAATCATGGGACCTATGTGCTTTGCCAGGAAGGGGGGCCGAATAGCGAGTGTCAAGTGGGGCGTTGAATCAAGGTCCATACGGAACAGGGGCTGCTGCTCTGTGGTTAGGTACACCGGGACGCCTATGCCCGCTTCCCCGAAATAAAGGTAGGGGTCGGGGCTAACGGAGGTTAACTGTCCTGCAAGAGCATTGGCCTTTTGGCGATACTCAGGGTCATCTTTCATTGTAATCCACGCAGTACAGTGTAAGCGAGAGTAATACTGCACCACCTGTAACAGAGGTGGTTTCAGAGTCCTAACAGGAGTTAAAAACGGCAGCTTGTCAATTTCCTGCCACAAGCGGCCCATCTTTGCTGCATAAGGGTTACCCTCAAGTTGCCAGCAGTATAAGGTCGGTTCGGGATCAGCTTCGGGGGTAAGGAGTAGGGACATTAACTGATGGGTCTGGGGCGAGGGTACCTCCATATACATGCCCTGAGGGGTACAGTAGATAGTGGCTCCTAATTTGCACAGGGTCTGGCGTCCTAGCAGGGGTAAGGGAGTGGTTGCTGATACTATCAGTGACTCCTCTACACGGTTGTCTTTTAATGATAAAACAACCCGTTTCGATAGGGGCTCTGATAAAGGAACCCCAGACACTCCCACAGTCACTACCCTGTTCTGACTAAGGGGCAATCCCAGGGAGGGGGGTACAGAGGACAGGGTAGCGCCAGTGTCCAGCAAGGCTCGTAAATGAGTATCTCCTATTCTAAGGGTTACCATAGGTTGTGCTTCCGAGTCTTGGGAAAGTGATATAACCGCTCCCTGTACCATAACCTCCCCTGGGCCCCGCTAATTTTGTGGGAAAGGGTTATAAGTAAAAGAGGGAACCGCAGTCATCGGCTGCCTGTGTGGCATAGCATGCTCCTTGGGGGGAGTAGATGGGCAGTCCCTGGCCCAGTGCCCTTTCTTCCCGCATTTACGGCAAATGTCTTGGGATTTGTCCTGTCTCAGACCCCTAGCCTGTCCCTTACATCTGCCCTGCTCCTGACAATAGAATTGGGTCTTTTGTTGTTTGGGGCCCTCCCGGGGGCTATCAAACAGTCCCTCACAGTCCATATTGACCAAAGTAGTGGTAATTTGGGACCAGCGCATAGTTTGCCAATTTAGATTTCGCATCTTAAAGGCCTGGGCTTGTTAGGGCAGCATACAGTTCAGCAGCGTCTGAATAGCCAAGGGCCCGTTGCCCTCCAAGGGAACACCTGCATACTCTTCCCAGGTATTACGGAATCTGGCAATAAAATCAGGGGTGCCCTCATCTTTCTTCTGCAAACACTGAGTTACTTCCCCCAGGTCCCCATGTCTCTGTGCTGCCCCCATAATTGCAATACGTCCCCTCCCTCATAACCAATGCTCTAAACTTTCATTTCCCGTGTCAGCTTGATCATCATCGGACCGCCAATCCCCATTTTCTCAGGTGGCACCGGAATGGTATCCCTCAGTGTGGCCCAGGAGCTGCCATAAGCAAACTTTAACAAGGCTTGTAAGTCGCCTGGAAGGGGTTGATAAATTGCACACATTTGCTCCAACCAATTGAGGAGCCTTGGCTACCATGGCGTGAGCCTCAGCTGGGGTCCAAGGTTTAAGTACGGCCATGTCTCCAATCATTATTTTAGGGGCCTGAAATGCATGAGAGGCAGAGTCAGCTGCTATCTGTCTAGAGAGGCTTCGCGTGATGGCTCCATTTAGCCGAGTCGCTTTCTTACATTCAGTATCAGATTCCGACCCCCAGAATCGGGAAGGGTGTTTATGCTGGTCGTCAGTTGGGACGGGATTTGATAGTCCCGGACCTGCTTCTGTCTCTGCTCCAGCTTCTGCACCCGGTCTCGCTACTTTATTACACTGTCTCCAAGCTGCTACCATCTCTATTAGTTCTTCTGTCAGGGTATCAGGGAGAGGAGGCTGACAAGGGCTGTCAGAAATGGGCGACATGAGTCTAGGGAACTGGGGATAAGGCCCCAGTAGTCCGCAGTTAGTGGGATAAGGCGGAGGGGCAGAGGGGTTTTCAGGCTCTGGAGCGGGAGTTTTCTCCTTTAGGGTGGTATCAGGGGTACCCCCTCGGTTGGTCTGGGTCTCATTATCAGAAGCCAAACCCTCCTGTTTACTCTTTTGTTTGGGGGGCTGATGCCACTTTGCTACTTCCATCCATTTTTCAAAACAACCCAGCATATAATTAAAATCCCAAGTAGGATCTCCGGCCCCATTCGCAACTCCATCCCACCAGGTCTGGATGAGGGGTATTTTAAAACTGCCGCCATACGGCCATTCCCCTTGTGTCCAGCCATATAAGTCACTACTAAAAGGCACCGCATACCTGTCATCTCCCGTTTCTGTTATAACAACGTCGGCTGGCGACCCCGGGGGGGCCAGCGGATCTCCTACCTTCTGCCGAGCCCTGGTTACCATTTTCATACGTTTTTCTGTTCTCTTGCCCATCTTCAAAGTTCCTGATTTGGGTTCTGGCTTCGGTCTGTTTTTGAATTCCCGTGAAGCCGGGGATACGGCAGATGCCTCTCTGCTGCCACGATTTCCCATTTTATCTGGAAAGGAAACACAATTAAACAGCGCAGCGCATTTTGCCTACCTATGCGCTCACCGGTGTTTAAGAATTCCTCAACAATTCCTCCAAATCCTTGGGTCTTTCAAATCTTTTCGGTCGGTAGCCACCCTTTTTCAAGCACTCCCCCTTTCAGCTAGGATGCAGTTTGTATTCTCACCAATTTAGGAGAGTCTCTCCCTTTCTCCGCGAGGGTTCTTTTTCAAAGATCCGACGGTCCAGGTTTTCAATTACCTCTCCAACTTAAGAGGCCACTGGATTTCAGTCGGATCCCACCTTCGTCGCCATCTGTCGCGGAAAAACGGAGTGAACACTCAGAACCCGGAGGTTTGTCTAGGAAGTCTTTATTAAAGTCGTGATATCACGGAGAGACTGGTTCGCTCCGTTGTATGCGACTAGGCGCTCCGTGATATCACGACTTTAATAAAGACTTCCTAGACAAACCTCCGGGTTCTGAGTGTTCACTCCGTTTTTCCGCGACACTACACAAAATATGAGCTCATGATGTAGTGGATAATATATTAGCATGGATAGAGGATTGGTTAGCTAACAGGAAACAGAGAGCAGGTATAATGGGTCATTTTTGGGTTGGCAAGATGTAATGAGTGTCATGCCACAGGGATCAGTGCTGGGACTATTTGCAATCTATATTAATGACTTGGATTATGGGATCACATGTATGGCTGCTAAATTTGCTGATGACACTAGGACGGCTAGGAAAGTAAGTTGTGAAGAGGACATGAGTCTGCAAAGGATATGGTTAGGTTAAGTGAGTGGGCAAAATTTGACAGCTGGAGTATAATGTGGGAAAATGTGAACTTGTCCTCTTTGGCAGGGAGAATGTAAAAAACAGCCTATTATTTAAATAGGGAGAGACTGCAGAACTCAGGTACAGAGGGATCTGGATGTCCTGGTACATGAATCATAATAAGTAAGTATGCAATCACAGCAAGTGATTAGGAAGGCAAATGGAATGTTGTCGTTTATTGCAAGGGGAAGGGCATATAAAAGTAGGGTTGTTTTGCTACTGTTCTATAAGGTACAGTTTTGGACACCTTATTTAAGAAAGGACATAAATGCATCAGAAGCAGTTCAGAGAAGGTTCACTCGACTGATTCCTGAAATGAGGGGCTTATCCCATGAGAAAAATTTGGACAGTTGGGTGTGTCCATTGGAGTTTAAAAGAGTGAGACACAGACTCATTCAAACATGAGATCCAGAGGGGACTTGGCAGGGTGGATGCTGAAAGGATGTTTCCCCATGTGCGAGGGTCTAGAACTACAGGACAAAGTTTAAAAATAAGGGGTCTTCCATTCTGGACAGAGGTGAGGAGAAACTTGAACATTTCTCAAGTTCTTGAGCCTGTGGAACTCTCTTCCCTGGAGAGAGGGGGAGGCAGGGTCATTGAATATTTTTAAGGCTCAATTCGATAGATTCTTGATTGACAAGGGAGTCAAAGGGCATAGGGGGTAGGAAGGAAAGCGGAGTTGAGGCCAAAATCAAATCAGCCATGATCTTATTGAATGGCAGAGCAGGCTCAAGGGGCCGAATGGCCTATTCCTGTGCTTAATTTATATGTTCCTATGTTTCTGCTTTTATTTCAGATTTCCAGCATCTACAGTATTTTGTTTTTAACTTTTCAGGTAGATAGCAGCTCATCAGAATAGGAAGAAGTTTAAAAATGGAACAGATTTAAACAAGCGCACAGCAGAAAAAGGGGGAAATCTGAGGAGAGAACAAAAGAGAAGGTCTCTTATGGGATGATATGCAGGAGTGGTTAAATGGCAAAGGGATGATGGTGCAAAAGGAAAAAAAGGAGATGGCAATGGGAAAAGTAAAGAATGAAAGATGGAGCTAGCGGAGTTGTAAATGGGAATAGCAGAATCTTTACCAGATAAGCACTTTGCGCATCAGTCTTTCTGGCTGCAACTCTTGATAAGTGTATGCCTCCAGCTTTGTTTGCTAGTCAACCTTCTCTATTATTTTATAGGCCTCTATGTATTGCAAAATTGTGGAGACTCTGATCGGGCTATAGTGTAAGGTACCCCTGATCTGTCCAAAGCACTGCTTTCAGCATGCTAATGGGTCCCATGTGTACATTAAGTTCCATCCCAGCCTGCCACACAAATAATATTAGCAAGAGCTGAGGGTCAGGAAAGCTTTTTTATTCGAGGGAGCTCTCTTTTCAGCCTGCCTTTACCTTCAAGTACACCTGGCAGAAATTATTGGCTTATACCTGGTATCACTATTGTCTTAAAATGAAAACATGGTGACATCAATGAAAATCATGTTATGATTAAGCAGATTCAACTCGGATTTATGAAAAGGAACTCTTATTTAACAAGGCTGTTAGAATTTCTTGAATGTGTAACCAGTAAGATGAATAAGTGGGAACCAGTGGATATAGTATAGTACTTGAACTTCAATACACATTTGATAAGGTGCCAAACAAGACGTTATTACACAAAATTAGATCAACCATGGGATTTGGGGGGTAATATATTAACATGTATTGAGGAGTGGTTAATGGACAGAATACAGAATATAGGGATAAATGGGACACTTTTGGATTGGCGGGCTGCAACTAGGAGGGTACTGCAAGGATCAGTATTTGGGCCTCAATCTATATTAATGGCTTAGATAAGGGAACTGAATGTAATTTTCTTCTTCATAGGCAGTCTTGCGGGTTGGAGGATGACTTGCTTCCACTCAGTTTCAATGGGTTCTGAGAGGCTGTTAAGTTCAATGTGTGATCTCTTCAGCAATGTTCTAAGGACATCCCTAAAACACTTCTGCTGTCCTCCTGGGAGTCTCCTGCTGCGACCGAGTTCTGAGTAAAACAGTTAATTTGGGAGTCTGGTGTCAGGCATATGAACATGGCCTGCTGGTTGAGCTAGTTTTGAGTGATTAGCACCTCGATGCTGGGCATGTTGCCTTGGGAGAGGACGCTGCTGTTGGACTGCCTTTCTTGCCATCAGATTTGGAGGATCTTGTGAAGGCACCACTGGGGGTACTTCTCCAGTGCTTTAAGGTGCCTGCTGAAGTCATCCAAATCTCTGAAGCGCAGGGATCACTACTGCCCGGTAAACTTTAGTCTCGAGTTTGAGATCCTGGTCCTCAAATATTCCTTTCTTCAATCGGCTGAAGACTGATCTGGCACATGAAGAATTTTGTTGTCTGTGTCGGCCTTTGTCAAGAGGAGGTTCCCAAGATATGGAAAATGGTCCACATTTTGTCATTGTTGATCTTAATTGATATGGAAAGGTGTTGTGCTGTGGGAGCTGGATGGAAGAGGATCTTAGTTTTCTGGATATTTAGTAAAACGCCCATTTTCTCATGCTTCAGGGGAGGAGGAGCCATGCACAGCTTAGTTTCTTAGTGAACGCACACACAAGCATCATCTGCATACTGAAGCTCAATGACTGAGGTTGGAGTGATTTTGGTTTTGGATTGAAGGAAGCGTAAATTGAACAGTTTCCCTTCAATCCTGAAGATTATTACATGCCTATGGGTGCTTTGCTGGAGGCAAGGTGCAGTATTGTAGCAAGGAAAATGGAGAAGCAGGTTGGTGTGATGACATGGCCTTATTTGACACCAGTTTTCACTAAGATAGAGTCTGTGGTGGTTCCATTGATGAGGATTACATCTTGCATGTCTTCATGGAGTAGGTGACACATTTATGAGGGCAGCCAAATTTGAGGAGGATACTCCACAAGCCTTTGCAGTTAACAGAGTCAAAGGCTTTTGAGAGATCAAAAAAGGCTAGGTACAGTAATTAGTGCGGTTCCTTGCATTTATTTTGGATTTGTCATGCGGTGAATATCGTGTCTATGGTGCCTCTCAATGGGTGAAAACTGTACTCCGATTCTGGAAGGAGCTTTTCAGCCCCTAGGAGAAGGCGACTGAGGAGGATCCTTGTAATGATCTTCCTTGTGGCAGACAGCAGGGAGACTCCTCTGTAGTTACCGCAATCGGATTTGCCTCCCTTCTTGAATGCAGTCACGATCACAGGGTCCCCAAGATCCCCCCATGCATTCCTGTTCCTAGATGAGGGTTATGAGGGTTTGCAGCCATGCCAGGAGTGTATCTCTGCTGTGTTTTTTCAGAATTTCACTAAGGATTCAATCAGCTTCAGCGACCTTGTTTTTCAGCTTTTGAATGACTTTTTCCAACTTCAGTCTGGACTGAGGTAGCACCAAGGCTGAATCGGACAGAATGGAGCTGAGGACATTCAAGTTGAAGACAGTCTCAGCTGAGAAGTGCTTGGGCACTCAACTAAGCATGATACATCCACATTTGCTAATGAAATAAAGTTAGGTGGGAAAGCAAACAATGAGAATAGAAAGAGGCTGCAGAGGCATATAGATGCGTTGGGTGAGTGGGCAAGAACATGGCAGATGGAATACAATATGGTGAAGTGAGAAGTTATCCACTTTATAGGAAAAGTAAAAAAGAACATTTTTTTGATGTGAGAGACTGGGAAGTGTTTGCATTCAGAGGATCCTGGGTATCCTTGAACATGAGTCACATCAACCTAACAGGCAAGCAAAGCAAGCAAATAGAAAGGCAAATGAGTTTTGTCATAAAGGGATTGGAATATAACAGTAGAATTGCTACAGTTATACAGGATTTATGAAGCCACACCTGGAGTATTCTGAGCAGTTTTAGTTTCCTTACCTAAGGGAAAACATGGTTTCCCTAGAGGGAGTGCAACAAACAGTTCACTAGGCTGGTTCCTGATATGAGGGGGTTGCCTGTGAGGAGAGATTGAGTAGACTAAAGAAGAATGAGAGGGTTGGCAAGGGGCTAGACAGAATAAATGCAAATAAAATGGCTTAGGAATTTAGAATTTAGAGCCACAATCCCAGAATAAGTGGTTGGCCATTTAGGACTGAGGTGAAGAGAAATTTCTTAACTCAAAGGGTTGTAACTCTTTTGAATTCTCTAACGTAGAGAGCTTTGGCTGCTCAGACATTGAGTATATTCAAAACGAGGCCAATAGATTTTGTTTTTATTCATTCATGGAATGTGGGGCATTGCTGGCTAGGCCAGCATTTGTTGCCCATCCCCAATTGCCCTTGTTCAGAGGGCATTCAAGAACCAACATTGATGTGGGTCTGGAGTCACGTGTAGGCCAGACCAGGTAAGGTTTTTACAGCAATCGGCAATAGTTGTCATCAGATTTCAAAATTTCACCATCTGCCATGGTGGGATTTGAACCTGGGTCCCCAGAGCATTATCCTGGGTCTCTGGAATACTCATCCAGTGATAATACCACTATGCCACCATCTCCCCCTATACCTCAGGAGAGAAAAAAAGAGTTAACATTTCAAACCCATATGATGTCTTCAGTGTCATATGGACTTGAAACTTTAATTCTGTTTCTCTTGCCAGAGAGGCTGTTAAACCTGCTGAGTTTTTCCAGCATTTTCTGTTGTTATTTCAGATTTCCAACATCAGCTGTATTTTATATTACTATAAATGGAGAAATTTTTTACACTGACTTTCATGCGAATTTCCAATACCATTTCTTTTGTTTGTAGCTCTGCTAAATCTAATTTACATTTAAACATTAGTTTAAAATCTCTAAATAAAGTAATTTAAAACTTATCACATGTTTAAACAATATTACATAGCAATTTGTTGACGGGCACTTGGCGAGCTGCACATCGCTCGGGACTTCGAGGTTTATTTGCCTATCTTACTTCGGGCACAGCGTGAGAAGCCGCTATAGCTGCTGGCGGGTAAAATGTCATTTTACCCAGCCGCTACTGCACTTGGTGTAAATCTGGGACGATTCCGCTTATTGTCTGCACACATACAGTATAATGGACAAGTAGCAGGAATCCAAACTAACTTTTCCCTATCTAAGAGGCTGTGGCCACTTGTGCCACTACTGATGCCCTGGCTGAGATTTGTTAACTAAGCACACAATTAGCCATGAGGCGTAAAATTCTAATGAGGCCTTTTAAATTGGATGAAGATTTTATTTCCATGAAAAATAGTTTATCTTTCAAAGAATCTGGATAATCAGTAGTGAAGTTCAAGACAAATTACAAGGCTATAATTCAGTTGAGTGATCTGCTGACATCAGAAGCTGTTAAACAGAGGTTAAAGTGGTTTATAAGTAACCATTTACTAAGCTCTTGGTAGGAGCGACCATTCTTATTAGCAAGTTTTTTTTCTCCAGTTCCAAGGATTTCACATGTAAAGCGTTACAGAGGTGGAGTATGAGAAGCTCTGAGGAAACCCGCCCCCTGTATGATACCAGAGCATGTAGAGGGCTAAATTTTATAGCCCTAGAAATCTTAATTGCAGGGATCATGATGCACAATTAACTCGTGTCCACTGACTGCAATGCAGGCAGCACATCAACTTCATGCTGCCTACTGTTTTAAATGATTTCAGTGCCCAGCCAACACAAACCACTTTGTTGATTGCCTGGACACCTGAGCTGGTGGCCAATATCATACCAGCACCAATTAAAGCTAGTCTGCACTGCTTAAAGCTAGCCTGTACCTCTTAAAGGGGAGGACATCAAGGCAGCATTTGACCAAGTGTGGCATTAAGGAGCCTTAGCTTACTTGAATTCAATGGGAATTAGGGGCAAACTCTTCACTGGTTTGACTCATGCCTAGCACAAAGAAGTTATTTGTGCATTTTGGAGGCCAATCATCTCCACCTCGTGGTACTGCTGTATGAGTTCCTCAGGGTAGCGTCCTAGGCCCAACCATTTTCAGCTGCTCCATTAATGATAAAAGCAAAAAACTCTGGATGCTGGAAATTCAAAACAAAAACAAAAATACCTGGAAAAACTCAGCAGGTATGGCAGCATCTGCGAAGAGGAACACAGTTAACGTTTGGAGTCCGTATGACTTCAAAAGAACTAAATAAAAATAGAAAAGAGGTGAAATATAAGCTGGTTTAAGGCGGAGTGGGACAGGTAGAGCTGGATAGAGGGCCAGTGATAGGTGGAGATAACCAAAAGATGTCATAGACAAAAGGACAAAGAGATGTTGAAGGTGGTGATATTATCTGAGGAATGTGCTAATTAAGGGTAGAAAGCAGGACAAGCAAGGTACAGATAGCCCTAGTGGGGGTGGGGTGAGGTAAAGGAATCGAAAAAGGCTAAAATGTAGAGATAAAACAATGGATGGAAATACATTTAAAAATAATGGAAATAGGTGGGAAAAGAAAAATCTTTATAAATTATTGGGAAAAAATAGCGGGGGGGTGATTCGGAAAGGGGGTGGGGATGGAGGAGAGAGTTCATGATCTAAAATTGTTGAACTCAATATTCAGACCGGAAGGCTGTAAAGTGCCTAGTCGGAAGATGAGGTGCTGTTCCTCCAGTTTGTGTTGAGCTTCACTGGAACAATGCAGCAGGCCATGGACGGACATGTGGGCATGAGAGCAGGGTGGAGTGTTGAAATGGCAAGCGACAGGGAGGTCTGAGTCATGCTTGCGGACAGACCGAAGGTGTTCTGCAAAGCGGTCACCCAGTCTGCGTTTGGTCTCTCCAATATAGAGGAAACACACCTTCCTCTCCCTCCCAGAAACATGATGGGGTCCCCCTTGTCCTCACTTGTCACCCCACCAGCCTCCGCATTCAAAGGATCATCCTCCGCCATTTCCGCCAACTCCAGCATGATGCCACCACCAAACACATCTTCCCTTCACCACCCCCCGGCGGCATTCCGCAGGGATCGTTCCCTCCGGGACACCCTGGTCCACTCCTCCATCACCCCCTACATCTCAACCCCCTCCCACGGCACCTTCCCATGCAACCGCAGAAGGTGTGACACCTGCCCCTTCACTTCCCCTCTCCTTACCGTCCAAGGGCCCAAACACTCCTTTCAAGTGAAGCAGCATTTCACTTGCACTTCCCTCAATTTAGTCTACTGCATTTGTTGCTCCCAATGCGGTTTCCTCTACATTGGAGAGACCAAACGCAGACTGGGTGACCGCTTTGCAGAACACCTTCGATCTGTCCGCAAGCATGACCCAGACCTCCCTGTTGCTTGCCATTTCAACACTCCACCCTGCTCTCATGCCCACATGTCTGTCCTTGGCCTGCTGCATTGTTCCAGTGAAGCTCAACGCAAACTGGAGGAACAGCACCTCATCTTCCGACTAGGCACTTTACAGCCTTCTGGTCTGAATATTGAGTTAAACAATTTTAGATCATGAACTCTCTCCTCCATCCCCACTCCCTTTCCGATTCACCCCCCCTTTTTTTTCCAATAATTTATAAAGATTTTTCTTTTCCCACCTATTTCCATTATTTTTAAATGTATTTCCATCCATTGTTTTATTTCTACCTTTTAGCCTTTTTACATTTCTTCACCCCACCCCACCCCCACTAGGGCTATCTGTAACTTGTTTGTCCTGCTTTCTACCCTTAATTAGCACATTCCTCAGATAATATCACCACCTTCAACACCTCTTTGTCCTTTTGTCAATGACATCTTTTGGTTATCTCCACCTATCACTGGCCCTTTATCCAGCTCTACCTGTCCCACATCCCCCCCCCCTTAAACCAGCTTATATTTAATCTCTTTTCTATTTTTACTTAGTTCTGTTGAAGAGTCATACGGTCTCGAAATGTTAACTGTGTTCCTCTTCGCAGATGCTGCCAGACCTGCTGAGTTTTTCCAGGTATTTTTGTTTTTGCTCCATTAATGACCTTCCCTCTATCATAAAATCAGAAGTAGGGATGTTTGCTGATGATTGCAGTGTTGAATGCTATTTGCAAGTCTTCAGATACAGAAGAAGTCCGTGCTGACATGCAGCAAGACCAGGACAACATTCAGGCTTAGGCTGATAAGTGACAAATGACATTCATGCCACACAAGTGTCAGGCAATGAATGACTATCTCCAACAAGAGAAAATTTAGCCTACCCCCTTGACGTTCAATGACAATATCATTATTGAATCCACCACCAACAATATCCTTGGTGTTACCATTGACCTGAAATTTAACTGGAGGAGCCATAAAAAAACCGTGGCTACAAGAGCAGGTCAGAGGCTGGGAATTCTGCAGAGAGTGACTCACCTCTTGACTCCGTAAAGTCTGCCCACCATCTACAAGGCATAAGTAGGGAGTAGGATGGAATGCTCCCCACTTGCCTGGATGTGTGCAAACCCAACAACACTCAGGAAGTTTGACAGTCTAAGTCAAAACAGGCCACTTGATTGGCACCCCATCCACCAGTTTAAGGGTTCATTCCCTCCTTGCACAGTGGCAGCAATTTGAATCATCTACAAGATACATTGTAGCAACTCGCCAAAGCTCATTTGACAGCACCTAAATCTGTGACCTCTACCACCTGGAAGTACAAGGGCGGTAGTCACATAGGAATACCACCACCTGCATTTTCCCCTTGAAATCAATCACCATCCTGACTTGGAACTATATCATTGTCCTTCATTGTCACTGGACCAAAATCCAGGATCTCTCTCCATATCAGCACTGTAGGTGTACCCTCATTTGACTGCAGTGGTTCAGGAAGGCAGCTCACTTCCACCTTCTCAAAGGCAATTAGGGATGGTCAATAAATGCTGGATTTGTCAGCGACACCCACATCCCAAGAATGAGAAAAAGCTAAGGTGAGTATGACAGTACTAGGTTGAAAAGAGCAGGGAAAGAGATGAAGGAAATTAAAGTACAACAGCAAATGTTAAAAATCGGGCATGGCCTATAACAGGATTGGAGGAGCCTTGCAGAGAGATGGGCCCAATTTTATGTCTATAAAAGTGGACGGATTTTGAGTGAGTTAAAATCTCCCCTGTGGAGTTAGTGGCTATGAAATGGAGTTTGTGGCAGGGACCGAAGACATTGGCTTAAATATTCCCAATATTTTGTTGGAAGAAGTTTCTTTTCTCCAGAACTGGATGTTTGACCAGCAGTATGACAATTTAGAAACTGGAGTGATTGAGAGAGATAGTGGTGAAGTACAACTGGGTGTTGTCAGCCTAATGTGGAAACTGACTTTCTGCTTCTGGATGATGTCACCGAGAGGCAGCACATAGATGAGAACTAGGAGGGGGCTAACCATAGATCCTAGCAGGTTGCTAGAGATAGTGGCACAGGAGCAGGAAGAAAAGCAACAGCAGTTAATTCGCTATCATTAGATAGATAAGAATGGAACTGGGAGTGCAGTTCCATCCAACTGACAGTGAAGAGGCCTTGGAGGAAGATGGCATGGTGAACTCTGTCAAAGGCTCTCAGGCAAGTTGAGAAGGATGAGGTGGGATGGTTTAACTTTGTCACAGTCACAAAGGATATCGTTTGTGACTTTAAAAGCTGTTTCAATTCTGGCAGGGGCAGAAACCTGATTGGAGGGAATCACATGTGAAGATCTGGTAAAGATGGGCAGGGATTTGTGAGATGACAACATGTTAAAGGACTTTAAAGAGTGAAGGGATCTTTGAGATCAAAATGATACATATTTTATATCACACACACCTTTTATATGTCAGTGAAGGGAGTAATCCTTCTTAGTTTGGCATTTTGAAATGTAATTTTTGCTTGTAACTGCATCAAAGTTTATGCGGTAAATGTTTTTTAATTCAAATCTTTCCGAATATCCTGTCTGAATTGTTCCTATTTTTGTTTGATACTTAAGCTAAACCAGCTTGTATATTGCTGTGCTTTCTGTCTAGCTATAAACACAACCCGTGTACTACAGATACAGCACTGCCTCTCCTTGAAAACCAAAGGATCATAGAACAACCAGTTAATCTCAGCAGCCTGGCAGAGAGATATGCAGAAAAAGCTATACAATTCATCCAGAATGCCAGGTGAGTGGGAGACAGTAGTTTATTGAGGAGAGAGGAAAATGATACTCAATACTGCAATTTCATGAAAATAATCTATATCCAAGTGTAATCATCACCTCTGGTTGTGCTTAATTAATGCAAATAGAAAATAAAAATTGCAAAGCTACCCAGTGTATGAATGTAATCTCAGGTCATGTTGGTACTGACATGCCCCTGGCATAGGTAGTCCAGTACTGTGTAGGACCAGCATGCTACTGTGGTTGTCTTGAGGCATGGCATTGCAACCACAGTAGCAGTGATTGAATGCCGAGTTTAAGTCCGATGCCTGCCCACTAGGGAAGAGGTGGTATGTGGCACAAACAACTAGGAAAATGGAGAATGTGAGTTTGTAATGGATAGGTTTTAATTTGGTAACAGAACTTAACTGATTTTTTAAGGAATATTTTTCTGTGAATTTTATTTACCCCACCCCCCCACTAGGGATAGACTTCCACAGGGGCTGCATCTTCCGGTTGGGGGGGGGGGGCGCTCGCCGACGCATAATGTGACGCGGGATGACGTTGGGTGTGCATCCTGACGTCACCACGTCATTTAGATTTTCAGTTAGGCGGGCACGCAGCCGAATCAGCTGCGCACCCGCCGAACTGTCAAAGGCCTATTAAGGCCATTAAAAAAGTAATTAAACTGATTAATGGACCTGCCCGTCCAACCTTAAGGTTGGCGGGCAGGTGAAGAGCCCAGGCGGCCTTCAGAGAAAAATGAAACCTTATCCACGGCCGGGATGAGGTTTCATGAGGGTATTAAAATTTGTATGAAATGTCTAAATAAAGGAAATTGACATGTCCCAGCTCATGTGACAGTGTCAGTGTTACATGAGGGGATATGTCAGGAATATTTTTTTCTGCCTTTGATGAAATTTTGAATCTGGAGCCGATTTCCCTGAGGCAGCATTTTGCCCCAAGGAGACCTGTGCGCTGTTACATGCACTTCCGGCTCAGGGAATCCCCCCCACCTGCACAGGGAGCACATAGCACTTCTGAGCGGACGTCACGCTGGGCGGGCCTTAAGCGGCCCGCCCACCTAAAATGGCGCCGCACCCCCGACTGGGGGCGCCGATCGGGAACCCGCCCACTCGCACCCGTTCCCGCACAACCCCCCAACGGGGGGAAAATGCTGCCCTAGGTGTCTATTGCACTTCTATACCCTAGCCAAGTAATTGCTTTTCTAGACTCAGTTTTAACACAGGGAGGGGGTTGCGGTGGGGGGAGCATGGGCAACAGAGCCAAATTTGAGCCTTCCCCCACCCGACATCCAAACTTGCCAGGGTGTTTGTGTTCTTTTGTGTATTCTGTCTGTGCACATATTTTGTTTTAGAATCTGGTAATCCAGAACACTGCAATAGTGATTGTTTTGTCTAGAATTTTAGGAAGGATTGAAGACTAGCAAGTGCATAAAATAAAAATTAAACACAAGAAATTTTTAAATGTGCAAAATAAAAATTACATGTAGCATTGCAATGTTAGTAATTGTCCACTTTATCTTCACTAATAATTTAACCCAGTTTAAAGCCATGGTACTGAGGGAAATGAGATTTTAGAAAAGAATGCCTCATGGACCCTGTTAGGTTAAATGCCACTCTTTTTTCTGAGTGACTTCTTTTTCAGTATTCTCCATTTGCAAATAAGTTTCAGGCGAGGAACCCTTCCTGGGTGATTTTCCCCTCGCAACCCAAAGATCGCTGAGATGAATTATGGTGGTTGAAATCAAGTATTGAATTTGGTGTCTTTCTGTATAGTCTGTATAGCTCAGCTACTCATTGGGTTACTTGTTTAGTGCTATACAGATTGGAAGCTCCAGAACTTGACCCTATATCTTGAATGAGTTATCAGATTTCTATTTTATGCCAAAGAAGTGGTTTCAGGCTCCCCAAAACTAATTTATTTTAGGCATACTGGAACTTGTGTTCACTAAAAGATATCAGAGGTTCTTGTATCATCAGTTTGATATTAATTTGACCTGATGTCTGAAAGTTAAAAAGGCTGATTTGAGCATTGGGCAAACCTGCTGTGTATTTAGTTACTTATGCCTTCAAAGCCTTAGTTGCTATGTCAGATTGCACTTTAAAAAATAAATCTTTATTATCTTCTGATCCAGTTCACTTTCCTGTTCTGTTTTTCTTAGGGAGAGTTTACATCCATTCTTCTTGTACTTTGCCCCAGCCCATATGCATGTTCCTTTACAGTTCAATTCTCGATTTGCTAACATCTCCAAACGTGGTCCATATGGAGACAGTCTACGAGAGCTGGACCATGTCATTGGCCGGATACTGGAAGCAGTTAATACAGATTTTCATAAAAACACACTTGTGTGGTTTGCTGGTATGGAATTATAATTCTGATACTTTAAAGTCTTATCAGCGGTAGCCAATAAAATTAATATTGAACTTGCCAATATACTGGCACAACACTTCTCTATTTTCTCTCATGTTCCCTAAGCCATTTCCCATTCCCCAGTAGGTAGGAATGGTGGTGGTCTGCTTCCATTACCTATATTATACTCTAACTATTCACTGGATGACAAGTTGCCCTATAATTTTTTTCTGAGTTACTTTTTAGAAAATGCATGCACCCAATTTCTCCAGCAGTTCTAATCAAGAATGCATTGTACTCATTTCCAAATTGCACTCTTGGCAGGCATCTTGCATGCTCACTGCATTCCCTCATTCTGTGCCAGACAAATACAGTTTTCATAAAATTAAACCTGACTTTGTGCCCATTGCCAATTTAGGCTTCAGTGCTGTAAACATGAAAACCTCGAAAAACACTTGGGACCAAATGACTCTAAAACCTGCACCATTGTCTCCCCATAGGGGAGATTACTTCTTTTAATCTTGAAATGAATCCTGAAGGTAAATGACTAAAAGCAGACATTTATAGAATCTGGCAACAGTGAATTTTTTTTTAAAAGTATAATGTTCAAACCTTTAAAGTGCTTTTCAAATGCTAAATACTTTAATATCGCAATTAAATTTAACATGTTTCCATATCAGGCTCAGCTTCATATCTCTTCTACTGCAAAATACAATGACTTCTTATGGAAATGTTATTTGAAACTGAGGAAGGTATTCCATAAGCCCAATGAAGTGCAGAACTGCAATTTGTGAATTGAGATGAAGTAAATTTCTCTCAATGTCTACATCCCCAAAATGCCACAGCCCCATGGCTAAGATGCTACATTTCTCAAAAGTCTATTCTGCTGGGCCATCTACGTGAATGCTCTTAGAAACCAATATTGTCCTGTTGAAATGGAAAAAAACAAAGTTTATTCTTACCTAAAGGAGATTAAAGTCAGATCTTGATAACTACAGATCAACAGCCCTATTGTCATTTAAGTCAAAGCTCATGGACCTCATAGTGAACGAGAATCTGTTGCAACAGCCCAGTCACAATAACCTGCGGTCTATTCACTAATTTATCTTCAAAACAAACTGGTTTACTTCTTGTGTGAGAGTTCCCCAGCCCAAAAACAAGTAATGTTTGTCATTATTAAACACCAAATTGGAGCAGTAGCTCTCAATAAACATACAGCCTTTATGGACTTCTTTTTTTAACCTTGTTTGTGTCCTGTGCATGATCGTTGGCTATTTACTTCATTTTCTGAACAAAAAGGATAGGGTAGCCCAGCTCCATTAAGCTGGACACTTAGAGCTCAGTGATCCTGGTGGAACCCAAACTGAACGTCAGTGAGCAGGTTATTTCTAAGCAAGTGCTGCTTGATAGCACTGTTGATGACCCCTTCCATCACTTTACTGATGATCGAGAGTAGACTGATGGGGCCACAATTGGCCGGGTAGGATTTGCCCTGCTTTTTGCGGACAGGGCATACCTGGGCAATTTTCCACATTGGCGTGTAGATGCCAGTGTTGTAGCTGTACTGGAACAACTTGGCTCTGGGGGTGGCAAGTTCTGGAGCACAAATCTTCAGTATTATTGCCGGAATATTGTCAGGGTCCATAGCCTTTGCAGTATTCAGTGCCTTCAGCCGTTTCTTGATATGATATGACATGGAGTGAATTGAATTGGCTGAAGACTGGCACCTGTGATGCTGGGGACCTCTGGACACGGCCAAAATGGATCATCCACTCGGCATTTCTGGCTGAAGATTGTTGCAAATGCTTCAGCCTTATCTTTTGCACTGATGTGCTGGGCTCCTCCATCATTGAGGATGGGGATATTTGTGGAGCCTCCTGCTCCAGTGAGTTGTTTAATTGTCCACCACCATTCACGACTGGATGTGGCAGGACTGTAGAGCTTAGTTCTGATCCATTGGTTGTAGAATCGCTTAGCTCTATCTATCGCATACTGCTTATGCTGTTTAGCACACACGTAGTCTGTGCTGTAGCTTCACCAGGTTGACACCTCATTTTAGGTATGCCTAGTGCTGCTCCTGGCATGCCCTCCTGCACTCTTCATTGAACCAGGATTGATCCCCTGGCTTGGTGATAATAGTAGATTGGGGGATATGTCGGGCCATGTGATTACAGATTGTGCTTGAGTACAATTCTGCTGCTGCTGATGGCCCACAGCGCTCCGTGGTTGCCCAGTCTTGAGCTGCTAGATCTGTTCGAAATCTATCCTCTTCAGCAAGGTGGTAGTGCCACACAACACGATAGATGGTATCCTCAATGTGAAGACAGGACTTTGTCTCCACAAGGACTGTGCGGTGGTCACTCCTACCGACGCTGTTATGGATAGAAGCACCTGCGGCAGGCAGATTGGTGAGGATAAGGTCAAGTATATTTTTCCCTTTTGTTGATTCCTTCACCACGTGCCGGAGACCCAGTCTAGGACTTGACCAGTTCGGTCAGTAGTGGTGCTACTGACCCACTCTTGGTGATGGACATTGAAGTCCCCCACCCAGTGTACATTCTGTGCCCTTACCACCTTCAGTCCTTCCTCCAAGTTGCTGAGAGGACGGTACATGGTAATCAGCAGAAGGTTTCCTTGCCCATGTTTGGCCTGGTGCCATGAGACTTCATGGGGTCCGGAGTTGATGTTGAGGACCCCCAGGGCAACTCCCTCCTGACTGTATACCAATGTGCCGCCACCTCTGCTGGATGGCGATGGTGGTGTCTGGGACATTATCTGTAAGGTACGATTCCATGAGTATGGCTATGTTAGGCTGTTGCTTGACTAGTCTGTGAGACAGCTCTCCCAATTTTGGCACTAGCCCCCAGATGTTAGTAAGGAGGACTTTGCAGGGTTGACAGGGCTGAGTTTGCCATTGTCATTTCCGGTGCCTAGGTCTAGTTTCATTCCTTATAGACTCCGTAGCGGTTTGGTGCAACTGAGTAGATTGATAGGCAATTTCAGAGGGCACTTCAGAGTCAACCACGTTGCTGTGGATCTGGAGTCACATGTAGGCCAAACCCAGGTAGGGGCTGCAGATTTCCTTCCCTAAAGGGCACTAGTAAACCAGATGGGTTTTTAAGGACAATCAACAAATTTCCAGATTTTTAGTGAATTCAAGTTCCACCATCTGCCATGGTGGGATTCAAATACAGGTCCCCAGAGCATTACCCTGGATCTTTGGATTACAAGTCCAGTGACAATACCACTGCACCACCACCTCTTCATCACGTGAGTGTGTGTTTGTGAGTAAATTAAAATGCAATATACAGCTAGATTGCCTCAGCAGAATTTGCTGTTCAAAGTCCCTATAATATTTCAATGCACCAACAGGCCAACAAGCTTCAGTTCGGGCCCTGGGACAGGAGTTCCATACATTCTAATTATTCAAATAAATATCAAGTTGTCTGAGTACTTTGTATGGAGCAACAGTGAAAGAATAATGGGTTATGAGGAAAGATTATCAGGGTAGTTCTGAGTCTGCATTTCCAGTCCGGAATCTCAGCTAGCAGGCCCACGATTTCCCAGCCATCAACAGTAAGAAAATTGTCAGTGCACACAGAAATTTCCAACATGCACTACCAGCAGGCGAGGCTCTGAGGGAAGTGAAAACGCATAAATTATCCTTGTGTTATGTGTAATTGGGGCAGCTGTAAGTTTATCAACTTTCCACATCTCCTGCATTTTCAAACAATTGCCATGTGCATGTTAGTGACAGTGTTTTCCCTCCTTGCTAAGGCCTGTCAGACATAATTGGACTGCTTCTATTCTGCGGAGGATACATTTTGTTACAAAAACAGTTAGTACCCCGTCCCTCACTTCAACCAGGGTGACTTCACGCTCAGTAAATCTTGGTGTTCCTAGGCAAGAACCCTCCATCTTGAAGGAATATGACTGCACAGATCCCCTTGTCTTAGAAGGACATACAGCTTTAATTAGCTGTTGCAGTTGCACAGCAGCCCACTGTGCCTTGCCGAACATTGATAATTTACTAAAATTATACAAAAGCAGGAATTTCACATCCCATAGAGACAGCAGTGAAAGGAGGATTGTGGAGACAAAGGGAGGCAGTTAAAAGGAAGGGCAACAAAAATACAGTGAGTGTGAGGGAGAATTAGGAAATTGGAGACAAGTGAGAGATATTTGCAGGAAGAGAGGGGTTTTTTTTTATTTTTGTTTGTGAGCAATTCCATAATTCAACTATTATTTTAAAAAGTCAGTTCCTGCCAGTGGTAGGATATTGTTCAATCACAGTATGCAATATATTATATCACTTAAAATGCACTAGGTGTGGCCCTTTATTATAACTTATTTATTCTCTTATTGCTCCACCAATACTTCCCCTGCATTTAACATTTCCCCGCTAAGTGATTGGGCTGGGGAATTACTTACAGACTTCTGCCAATGGCATTCCATAAGGAATGAAGCTGAGGATAAGAATGTCTGATGCTTAAATTTGTCTCTGTGTGAAAATGTGCCTGGTTGTCAAATGTTGCCTGTTGGAAATTGTGACCTCACTGGTAAAATTTGGGAGCAAGTTCATCTCTGCTTAGCTGACTCGTCACTCTTTAAGCTTTTGGGTTCCAACCTCTTAATTAGTATGAGACAGGACTTCCATCCGTCTCCAAGAGGATGTCCCACCTTGTGGATCTGCCAGCCAATCGGAGGCCGGCAGCTCTGCACACCAGCAGAGGCAACAGGAGCGGCGGCCCTCCTGGTGCTACAGGTAGGTCAAATAGCGATGGACCCAGATATTCAGGTACATCTGGGATCTCATTGGGGCCTGGCTGACAGGCCCCAGTGAGAGGAGCTGGGGGGCATGTTGGACAGGGCAGGGAGCAAAGGTAGACGTGGGGAGGCAAAACTGTGTTAGGGGTTGGTGGGGGGGGGTTGCCAATTGACACAGGCCGGGAAGGGGGCATCCTCTCCCCCTTTCATTGACCAGCAGCCCACAGGTTAAACCTGCTGGACTACACGTTGGAAGCAAGCCTCTCCCACCACCCATTAAATCAGAGCAGTGGCAGGATGAGGCCCTTAATTGGCATTAATTGCCCACTTAAGGACCTCAATTAGGCCACGGGGAGTCATATGATAGCTGTTTACAGCTATTCTGAATGTCAGTCTAGCCTTGGTAATGTTGATTCTCCTTTTAGCTACAATGACCAACGTTCATGTTACAATCACTTTCTCTTGTTACACACATTTGTGGCAACGATTTGGCCTGGTCATAGCTAAGGTTCCATTATACACACAGAAAAATTCAAATCAGAATATGGTGATTGAACTTTAAATAAGAACAAATTTGTGAGGGATTTCAAATAGCATATCCTTTACATTAAGAAGCAAACAGCAGTCAGTATCCATGTTACAGTTAGCTACACTACGATCCAGTAATTCAGCCTCAGCATTCAAAAAATAGATTGAATATCCCTGCCCTGTTTATATCAAAAGGCAGCTCCATTTGTGGTCATATTTATTTTTTAAATTTGGAGTCACATTATCATTAAAATGGTAGTGTAAGTAGACATTGACATGATTGGTATAAGAAAAGTTCACATATGAGTTCACACTGGCATGTATGCAAATCCACACCAGAATGAGATGCTAAAATGGTTCTATTTTCCCAGCTTCCTTCGATGTCTTCCATTGAAAGCTTGATTACAATTGGAAACTCACTGCATGAGAAATCACAGACAGTAGCTTGCATCTTACCACTGTGTGGTAGTGCCCCAGTGCTTCGTCTCTGAGCCACCCTTAATACAAATACCTTTTAGTGGCTGAACATTTTTAATTTTACAATCCTCTTCATGATCACTTTTTAAATTGGTTTCCCATGCAGGTGACAATGGCCCTTGGTCTGAGAAATGTGAATTTTCTGGAACTGCAGGCCCATTTGTGGGAGCATGGCAGACAAACAAAGGTAATAACTATACTTTAAAGGGTTAATGTTAAATATGTAAATATTTAATCAGCGTTGTAAGATCACTTGACAACAGGGCATGGAGAGAGAGTGTTCTATGTAGAGCCTCCTGATGGGTGTGCATTGTACATAGTTAGTATTAGGTTAAGTAAAAGGTAGAGTTTACTAACAGTCTTGCCTCCAGCAGTATTTGTAAATGCAACCCCTTCTAAGACCCAGAATGATAACAGAATAACCAAATAATTGACAAAAGGAGAAACTGCGGGTCAGCTGCCGTTAGGTGAAATGTTTCATTATTTTAAATGTTAATTCAGAAATATACCTACACATCCAGATATGTCTTTGTTGTTTCTTGTGGCAGGATTTTTCCATGAGCTTCTGGACCCCACCATCAGCCTCAAATGGGGATCAAAAGTTCTGAAGAAGGGTCATATTGGACTCTAAACATTAACTGTGTTTCTCCCTCCACTGATGCTGCCAGACCTGATGAGTTTTTCCAGCATTTTCTGTTCTTATGTCAGAAGCTCACACTGTTTAGGAAACCTTCACTTCTCCATGATTTTCCCCAAATTGGCCAATTAGTGGCCAGAGGGCAGACTTACCATCCGATTAAACGCAGTGGGCGGGCTCTCGAAGCTGGAGGCCCCCAGGCTTGGAAGCTGCAGCACGATGCCTTAAGATAACTGAGAGAGAGGACTCCCCAAGATGGAGGAGCTGGCTTGGCAATTTTTAAAATTTAAAATCAAAAATCTTCTCCACAGGCGGGTCACCATTGTGGAGGGGGATCCCTTCCACAGGGCAGCATGCTGCTGCAGCTATAGGCAGGTAGCGAGGGCCTCTAAGCCTACCTTGACCCACAGGCTCCCTGGTCTGCTGCCAGAAGACCACCTTCAGGAATTACCTTGTCCCCTGCTAGCACAGGGACCCGGAGGCAGACTGACCAGTATCCCATTCCTTTCTTTCATTGGCATATTATCTAACACAGTAGCAAGAAAACTCTCAGGCCACACCTGAATTTCAATGTCACCTACTGTTTATACCTTAAAACACATGCTGTGTGTACTTAGGTCTAATGTTTAGCAGTTCAATCCTTCCCTTCAATGATGCTGTGTAACACTTTGTACTGTAACTTCCTGTTTCCTCTCAGTGTTTACAGTGACAGGAGTAGTTCAGGTGAAACAATGTCATGACAGAGCTTTGGGGACTGTGGGGAACACTCCCTGTAAATGGGTGAGTTAGTATACCTGGTGAGCAGCTAAGCCATATGCATCAGTGAGGTTGTAGCCCTGATTTTACAATTGCTTGGCAACTTATCAGTTTTCTTTTGGGCAAGAGGAAAGAAAATTGTTGAGAAAGTGCCCACTTTTGGGAAGGGAATGTGCAATCCTGGAATATCTAAAAGTTATACAGGAACATATTATTGGCCCACTGACTGAGATATTGGTTAATGCAATTTTATAAATTTTGTTTTTGATTTAGGTGGAAGTTCAGCAAAAAAGACTACGTGGGAAGGTGGCCATCGAGTGCCAGCAATAGCGTATTGGCCAGAAAAGATCCCAGCTAATAGCACAAGCGGCTCACTGCTTAGGTAACATTTGGGAAGTCCCAAAATGCTTTACAATAGCAACAACTTGTATTTTTGTAGCACCTTTAACCTATGAAGATGTCCCAGGGTGCTTCACAGAATCATCACAAAGCAAAATTTGACATCGAGCTGCATAAAGATGATATTAGGGCAGATGGCCAAAAGCTGGGTCAAAATGATAGGTTTTAAGGAACATCTTAAAGGGGGAAAGAGAGTTAGAAAGGGGGAGAGGTTTATGGAGAGAAGTCCAGAGCTTAGGATCTAGGCAGCAGATGATGCGGCCACCAGTGATGGAGCTATTAAAATGGAAGGATTCTCACAAAGCCAGAAGTAGAGGAGTGTCAACCTCTCTGAGGGTTGTGGGACTGGAGGGGATTACAGAGATGGGAAGGGACAAAGCCACAGAGATTTGAAAACAAAGGATGATAGTTTTAAAATTGAGATACTACTTAAGTGAGAGCCAAGGTAGGTTAAAAAGCACAAGGCTAATGGATGAACATGACTTGGTGTGAGTAAGGACATGACTGCAGAAATTTTGATGATCTCAAGTTTTCAGGGGGTGGAATGTGGGAAGCCAGCAGGAGTGTGTTGGAATAGTCAAGTCTAGAGGTAAAAGGAATGGATGAAGATTTCAAAAATAGATGAGCTGAGACAGGTGTGGAGTCGGGCGATGTTACGGAGGTGGAATAAGCAGACTTAGTGATGCTCAGACATGCAGTCGGAAGCTCATTTTAGAGTCAAATATAGCACAAGGTTACAAACATCCTGGTTCAGCCTCAGCCAGTTGCCAAGGACAGAGATGAAGTGCAGTAGCTAGGGAATGGAGTTTGTGGTCGGGACCAAAGATCTTCAGTCTTCCCAATATTTAATCCGGAGAAATTTCTGTTCATCTAGTACTGGATGTTGGACAATCAGTCTGCTAATTTAGCAACAGTGGAGGAGTTGAGAGAGATGGTGGTGAAATAGTATTGGGTGTTATGAGCTTACATGTGAAAACTAAGGCTGTGTTTTCAGATGATGTCGCCAAAGCATGTAGATGAGTAATAGGAATCCAAGAATAGATCCTCGGGGGCCACCAGAAATAAAGGTGCGAAAACAGGAAGAGAAGCCACTGCAAGTGATAATCTAGCTATGATTAGGTAGATAAGAATGGAACCAGTTCTACTCAGCTGGATTGCAGTAAAGAGGTTTTGTAGGAGGACAGTATGGTCAACCACAGCAAAGGCTGCAGACAGGTTGAGAAGGACAAGAAGAGCAGATGAGGCCTCAGTTTAGCATCTCGTCTGAAAGTCAACAACTCCGGGTGCAGCATGCACTCAGTACTGCACTGTCGGCCTAGATTTTTGCACCCAAGTTTCTCGTGTGGGACTGCAATCCACAACTTTCTCACTCGGAGCTGACTTTGCTCCCAACTAAGCCACAGTTATGCAGTTGGAAGAACAACAGTGCTCGAGTTTACTCTTCCTGTGTTACAGAAGTTGCACTGACCTTGGTGCATATCAGAAGAAGATTATCCAAAATGTTTTTCAAAACAAGTATTATTTAACATGTTGACCTAGTAATCGTCTTCAGCCTTCTAAACTAGCAATAAATCTAGATACAGAAAGAAAGTAATGTGAACTTGCATTTTAACGATCCACTACCTTGTTCTGTGGTTGATTAGTTTGTCAACACTCAACATCTAGCCTTGCATAGATAACTACTTAAACAAAATTAAAATAAAAATATCTGGAAAAACTCAGCAGGTCTGGCAGCATCTGCGGAGAGGAACACAGTTAATGTTTCGAGTCCGTATGATCCTTCAACAGAACTAAGTAAAAATAGAAAAGAGGTGAAATATAATCTGGTTTGGAGGGGGGGGGTGGTGGGACAGGTAGAGCTGGATAGGGGGCCAGTGATAGGTGGGGATAGCCAAAAGATGTCATAGACAAAAGGACAAAGAGGTGTTGAAGGTGGTGATATTATCTAAGGAATATGCTAATTAAGGGTAGAAAGCAGGACAAGCAAGGTACAGATAGCCCTAGTGGGGGTGGGGTGGGGTGAAGGGAAGGGATCGAAATAGGCTAAAAGGTAAAGATAAAACAATGGATAGAAATACATTTAAAAATAATGGAAATAGGTGGGAAAAGAAAAATCTATATAAATTATTGGGAAAAAAAGGGGGACCGGGAAGAGGGTGGGGACGGAGGAGAGAGTTCATGATGTAAAATTGTTGAGGAACAGCATCTCATCTTCCGACTAGGCACTTTACAGCCTTCCGGACTGAATATTGAGTTCAACAATTCAATCACTGGCCCTCTATCCAGCTCTACCTGACCCACTCACACCCCCCCCGCCCCCGCTGCTTAAACCAGCTAATATTTCACCTTTTTTCCATTTTTACTTAGTTCTGTTGAAGAGTCATACAGTCTCGAAACGTTAACTGTGTTCCTCTCCGCCGATGCTGCCAGACCTGCTGAGTTTTTCCAGGTATTTTTATTTTTGTTTTGGATTTCCAGCATCCGCAGTTTTTTGCTTTTAACTTCTGCCAGCCCTCATGGAACCTTATTGCAACAAGAGCCATTGGTTTTAGGAGAAAACTGGCTAAAAAAACAATGCAAATATTTGCTTGTAATCACTCCTAGATTTCTGTTTAATTTTTGCAGTTCTTGACATCAGAGTTTTCTGAAATTTGAACTTTTTTTTTACATTTGTTACATTTGTTTTTTTGTTACATTTGTTTACCTGTCAATTCACTCAAGATTCATTCATTCAGCAGAGATACGGCAGCATGGCCTTTTATCTCTCAGACCTAAGTTCATATAGAGGATGGAATTTCCCAGTCTCAAGAGTGGCAGGTTTAATGGTGGGCTGGGGGGGAATGGGGGGTCAATGTGACGGGAACTGAAAAATCGGTTTCCCGCCAGCTTGGAATGATGGCAGGAGCATATGCTCCTGCCTGTCATGGCAGGTCGCCATTCCCGCCAGAGGCCAGCATGAAACCGTTTTGCATCCCATTAATGGGATGCAGATGAAGGCCCGACTGGAATTGTCCCCCTGTCCAATCATCCATGCTGCCAGTGGGATATCGCGCTGGCCGAGAAAACGTGTGGACCAACGTGGCATGGACGTGTCGGAACTCACCTAGTCCAGGGGCAGCTGGCGGAGATTGGAAGATGGAGGCCTCCAGCGACTGTGGGCCCTGGAATATCACATGTTATAGTGGGTGGGTGGAGCATCAACCACTTGGATCTTCTAGCCGCAGGAACTTCCAAGAGGTGGATCTTGTAGCTGCAGGCGGACAGCTGCATGAGTGTACTGTTAGGCGGTGATGGTTTGTGCTGAGGGGATCAGGGGGGTGTTTAGATGGGAAGGAGAGGAATGAAGAGGTGGGGCGGGTGTGGAGGACTGGAAGAGGGAAGGAGGTTAGTGCTGGTAAGGGAAAGAGAGACACCCTGTTGGGGTTGTGGAATGTGTGAGCTGGTATAGAGCGGGAGGGTGGGAAGCGCCTTGGTGGAGTGCAGGGGGGAGGTTGCAGGTGTGAACGGGCATGTGGGGTGTGCAGATGTGAATAGGCATTGGGGCGGTGTGGAGAGGGGAAAGGGGTTCAGATGGAGGGGTCCATGATGCCAACTGATGATACCTGGGGGGCACACTGAGGGAATTGTCGATAGGAAGGGATGGTAAGGGTTAAAGGAGGCAGTGGAAGCTGGTAGGATGGGAGGCTGAGGGCTGAGTAATGATGGGTGAAGGGGCACTGAGGGTTGTTGGAGGGGAGACGGAAGTAAAAGCGGATTACGGGGGTAGGCAGAGTGAGAGGGGCATGCCTATTATAATGGGGTGGGCTCCTTGGGAAGGTAGTAGACATGGACATTCACCTGCACGGGATGGAGGGTGATGGGTACAAATTGAAGGGTAACTGGGAAGGTCAAATGTTACACCTGGGACAGTGGGGTGCAGTGGGGAGGGTGTGGGTCATGGGGGTAGGGGTAAAAGTATTGGACTGCACATCGAACATTACATTAACCATGGCTGCTCGCAACTATCCAGAACCTCGTGGTGAAGATCTTGAGATGCTGCATGGGAGTTTTTCACAGGTGGGTAGAGATGCAGATCATGTCAGCTGAAGGGGACCCCAACATGTAGTACTTACAAAGCTAGGGTGTTGGAACAGATAAGCATGTGAAGAGCAAAGGCTCAGTGTGCACGGAAGACTTCTTGCACATGGCTCGCAAGGTCCCTGGCAGGTACCTTTGCCTCCCTGCACATGCATGATTCCAGGGGAGATAGACCCAGGCTGGGGTGTCCCTCTGAAGATGGTTGTGCGGGCACGGTGGGCGCACAGGCTTAAGGACTATGAATCACAAATAAATCACATCAGACCTCATTAAAGTGCAAGTTTACTCTATTTACAAAAATGTAAGAACGTTAACAATTATAGTGCACCCTTGCAACTACATGTGAAATCAAAACTTCTTAATCTTGCTCCTAGGTGCTCCATTGACATCTACAGTAGCGGTTGAGGTAGCCTGCAGACCAGTTTTCCCTGTTGGATGACCCCAGCGGGCGTCCTCTGGAGACCCGAGGCTTGGAGGGCCACAGCTAACTTTGGCATCCTGCTGTGAGGCAGCTGCTCCCTCTGCGGTCACAGAGGACGAAGCTGAAGGGGTCACAGGCAAGGGGGATTCCAAAGGGCCTGACACCCTCAGAGAGTCCTGAGTGGAGGTCCCAGCTTGTCCAATAGTCATTCCTCCTCCCATTGTGTGTCCAAGAGTCCCTGCCTGACTCCTTGAAGGTAAGGGGCACCTGGAGGGAGGTTGAAGTGCCCTGTCCCCCAATCGTGTAGCCACTGCAAAAGTTCACCCGTGACAACAGCGATAGAGTGCAGGCCTGAGTGCATCTCAAAAACTGAGCATTCTGCTGGACCAGGTTCTCAGTGGCATCCGCCACCCTCCCCATGGTGACCCCAATGCGTGCACATGTTAGCACCACTTCATCATCCAGCAGGCAAATGGACTCCTCTGCCTCACATGCCACTCTGTTGAGGACCTCTGACACCTCTGCCTGGTGTTGCCCCACCTCTTGCAGCTTCCCTAGCACCTCGTGCAGGGCCAATCCCAGAGGCTCACCACCTGACTTGTACGTCGCAGATGCCTCTTCCCCAACAGTCCTCTGAATGCTGGTGAGCTTGGCTGACCCTGCCTCTTCCTGAGTGCCCACTGTAGTCTGTGTCTCTACACTGGTGGAGGGTGCAGGTGACTGCTGTGACACCTCTACATTTGCACTTTGTTCCTCCTCCCCAATGTCCTCAGTCCTCTGTCAGCTGGAGGAATTGCCGGAGATGGTTTCCTCTTCTTTCCTTCCCCTGTTCCTGCTGGCACCTGTATGTGAGAGAGGAGAGAGCGAGTGACTGCATGAGCTGCCTCCAATATGGAGGAACACATAACTCTTAGGTTTTTATGAGACTACACTGTGCATGGATCCTTGCTGGATGGAGACCGCCCACCGACCTCTCCATCCGAACAGGCTCAGTCCGGTTCCTCCCCTGCCAGCTGGGCTGCCCACTCCTTGAACTCAGTGAGGTTCTTCAGGTCAGGCCAGTCCCCTCCCATCTTCTCTCTCCCTCTCTCTCTCCTGTTGTGCCCTAACTTTTCCTGCACAAAGAGAGAAGATGGGGTTGAGAGCAATTGGATTTCATGTATCTTTCTCATTCTTCCAGCCTTACAAATAACCCACTGGATTTGTGTGCCGTGTGAATGAAGCTCTGCAGGTTACCCAGAAGGGTTCCAGGGCAACACCCTCCAGAGCAGTGAGCCCATGTAGATAGAAGGATAAGGCTCACAAGAGGCATGTCATTAGCAGTGTTTGCTGGTGCCCTCAATGCCTAACCACCGTTCCATACTGCCCCCCACTCCCCCACCTTTCCCAGACAGCATCTGAGCTCTCTGTGTGGAAGGGTCAGGAACTCACAGTGGCCTCTCCACCTGGAGACTAGATGGACTACAGGGGGGCCATGAGGCATCACCTTATCATGTTGAGTAGCTCTTTTATGCATGGGCTATATGGATGGTGCCCTTGTCACTGAGACCCACTTCCCCTCTACCATTCAGAGGTGAGTGTGAGCAGTTGAAGGTTCACTTACCCTGGCAGCGCAGATGAGGTCATTCAGACGTTTCCGACGTTGCAGGCCAGTTCTCTGGTGGAGACCCTGAGCACTGGCAACTTCCTCCCATGCAGGTTTGGACAGATGGCTCGGCCTCCCCCTTCCATCCTCGGGGTACAGGACACCCTTCTGGCCTTCACTGCACTGAGCAGCACTTCGAGGGATGCGTCACTGAATTTGGGGGCTGGAACTCCCTGTGATAGGCGGGCCATCTCCTTCAACGTAAGAAGTTGGATATCCAGACGCCTTTTAAATATGGCACCCGGATATGACGGCAGGAAGCACGCCATCCAGCCCACCCCTGACTACATAATTAATTAGGCCAGCATTGTGTGATTCAGCGGGAACATTTCCGGTTCCTGCCCACATCATGGGACTTCGGTCCAGAATGGGAAATCCCACCCATAGTCTCGATTACAGGTGCAGTTCAACGTACAAGCTTTACAAAACTTAATTACTAAAAAGAATCAGCATGCTCACTTCATCAGAGGAAAGTTGTTGAGTATCAGTGTCTTCCAATTAGCTAAAATATGATTTTCAAAATTATAATTAATAAATCTTTGTCTGTGACCTGCAAATTTACAATGTTTCATCCTAAAAATATTTTTTCTACAGCACTTTAGATATATTTTCTACCCTGATTTCACTGGCAAATGCAAGCCTGCCTCCAAACAGACGCTATGATAGTTTGGATATAACAGAGGTGCTGTTGGGCCAGTCAGACCATGGTCACCAGGTAATGCTTGTTATGTTAACTTAAACCAAATAAAGAACATTTTACAATGCATTATCACATCCAAAACCATTTCAAAACAAATTAATTACTTTTGTAGTACTATATAAGCAAATGCTGCAGGCAATTGCACACACTTACAGGCTCACAACGTGAAATTAAAGTCAATTTAATCTGAATTCGGTGGTGTTAGTTTGAGGGAGGAGTTTTGGCTGAGATACTAGGAGAAACCCCTGCACCTCAGATACTGCCAAGGGATCTTTTACATCTTATTGCACTACCAGTATAAGCTGGTAAAACTTAACATATCAACTGATGACACTTCCACCAATGCAACATCTCTTCAAATATTATAGTTTAGTGCCAAATTAGATTATGTGCTTCAACCTTGTGTTGGGATTTAAACCTCAGAAGCTCTTAAGTCCAAGATTCCATTTTTATTTTCATCAGTAAAATATATTTTGTCAGTCTTTGCTTGGACTACTTGCCTGGTGTATTTCATGTTTGGGAGTGAGTGTTACTCACCATAAGTGCTTGATGTGGAAGAATGAGTCTAAGCTAGTCTTTTGCTTCAAGCTGGTTTATTTTCAAGACACTCTACAGTATAGTAGACTCTCCCAGTCCCTTCCACACAAGAGTGTTACAGCTGTCCCCATTTATGGGTGAACCAGTGCCCATCACCTGTTTTAGCTCTTTTGAGCAACCAAATAAAGTAAATTAAAGAAAATGAGGGACAGCAATCACCTGCTTTAACAAGCAGTTGTCTTAACAATGTGATTACTATACAATGTAATTACCAGTCAACAAGCAGATTGTTATTAGACCTTGACAATGTAATCGCTGATACATTGACAGGGGCGGGGGTAGCGGTTCGGGGAGACATTGACTTTGGGTGGACACAGTAAAAATGGGCAATATAGATTCTCCTGTCCGTAATATATCTCTCCCTACTTTCACTTTGAGGCTTGGGCGGGAAGTTGACTTTTGCAACTTTTGCTTTACTACACCCCATCCATATCTGCTGAAAATTGGTTGGCTGTGAGAACACAACTGAGGCCAGTGTCTCCCCTTTTTCAAAATGCTGATTGAGCTTCTAAGTGAAACCAGTATGGAGCCAAAATCTAGTTTTCAGATGCCATTAATCCACAACTAAGAGTAATCTTTTATTTTTTTACATAACATGCCTTTTTTTACTGTTTTATGCTCTTGTGCTATAAGCCTTTGTTTCTGTCTCCTATTTCCCCTTTATTGTGTTTCCCTCTAAATGACACTCCAGTTCTGATGTAGGTGTATGGTTGCTGGCAGCCATCCAATATCTCAACAAAGTAACCGTTCTTTACTTGCGGGTGTCCAATGCAATGTGTCACAATAGAATTTCCAACCCCAATATTTGAGTACATTTTATCAGCTTGTTATGTTTCTTGAATTGGGCTAATCGTTAAATTAACAATTCTGTTTAAATATGTTGCAGCAGTAAAGTATTGATCTCATGCTCCTTGGTGCCAGCGAATTGCTCTGTAAATAGACATTGCAGAAAGGAATAAAAGTAGGCCATTTAATCCCTATTCCACCATTCAATGAGACCGTTCGTGGCTGATCAACTTTTGCTCCACATCGTTTAATATTTTGGTTAACAAAAATCTATCAATCTCAGATTTATAATTAACAATTATTCGAGCATCAATTGCTGTTTGCAAAACAGAGTTCCAGACTTGAACTTGCCTAGTAGAAGTGTTTCCCAATTAACTCCTGAAGGTCCCAGCTCCCATTTCTAAGCTATGTCCCTTAGTCCAAGATTGCCTAGTTTGGCTTAATCTGCATTAGGAAATGATTACTATTAAGTCAGAATTTCACAAGTCTTTACTAATGCTGCTTTGTGGCTTATATATTGTAAGTTATATGGTACATTTGAGCTACACAAAGGCAGCATGTATAATAACAATTGCAGAACGGAAGATACAATAGAATACATGATTTTGAAACACGATAGAAGAATTTAGTGGTGAAATAAATTCAGCTGCCCAAAAAACTGTTTATTCTTCCGTCATTAAAACAAAAAAATGTTTATTGGACCAAAAGTGGAATGAAGTTTATTATGTAAAATTAATATCTTTGCTGCAGAATCTCAAAAGGTCAGAAGCCAATTATCCATGCCTTGGGCAGAAATAATAGCAAGTACAGTTATGAGCTCAAAGAGTACAGTGCTTATTATACTCTGTCTTTATTAGAACTGAATGTAACATGGTTGCTTCCAGCCAGTGCCTCATGGCAGATTTCACATGACTGCAGCAAGCTAGTTAGGATCTTTAGGACATAGCAGCGACCATAATATGATTTGAATTTTATGTTCATTTTGAGGGAGAGATGAGTGTGTCCGAGACCAGTATTTTAAACTTAAGTAATGGCAATTATGAGGGCATGAAAGCAGAGCTAGCTAAAGTGAACTGGCAAATGAGGTTAAGGTATAGGTCAATAGAGGTTCAGTGGCATTTACTTAATGGGATATTTCAGAATACCACAGAATAGCTACATTCCAATGAGAAAGAAAAATTCCAAGGGGAGGGCCCATGTTCTGTGGTTAACTAAAAAAGTTAGACAGTATCAAAGTTAAAGAAAAGCATATAATTACACAAAGATGGGTGGTAAGTCAGAAGATTGGAAAGAATATAAGGAAGAGCAAAGAATGGCAAGTAGATTAATAAGGAGGGAAAAATTAGATTACGAGAGAAAGCTAGCTAGTTATATAAAGACGGATAATAAGAGTTTCTATAGATATTTTAAAAAGAAAAGGGTTAACAAAGTGAGCATTGGTCCTATAGAAAGTGCACCTGGGGAATTGATAATGGAAATTAAGGAGATGGCAGATGAATTAGATGAATTAAACAGGTATTTTGCATCGGCCTTCACTATAGAGGACACAAGTACCATCCTAGGAATAGCTGTAAATCAGGAAGTGGAAGGGAGGGAGGAACTTTGGAAAATTACAATCACCAAGGAAGTGGTATTGAGCAAATTGTTGGGTCTGCAGGCTGACAAATCCCCGGATCCACATGGACTTCACCCTAAGGTCTTGAAAGAAGTGGCTAGTGAGATAGTTGATGCTTTGGTTTTAATTTTCTAAAATTCCCTAGATTCGGGGAAGGTTCCATTAGATTGGAAAATAGCGAATGTAACACCTTTATTCAAAAAGGAAGTCAGAAATATCCCCTTAAATGTCTGCCACTGCATCTCTCAGTTCAACAATTGCTGGATCTGGTGCCAGAAAATGAGGTGGGCCAATTGGACCAAGTGTATTTGGGGGAACACTTGGGGTAAGAGTGATCATTGTATCATAAGGTTTAGATTAGTAATGGAGAAGAGCAAGAACAATCTAAAGTAAAACTTCAAAATTGGAAGAGGGCTAACTTCGATGGGCTGAGAGGCCTTATCACAAGGTACTACGTCTGCACTGGTAGAGGGTGCACTTGTAAGGTGTTACGATGGCTGTTCTGTGGCTATGTTTGGCCGGTAATAGTGAGAGAGTTGGTTTAATCATCAGGACGTCTGTGCCTCTGGGAGATACAAGAAGAGATTTAACCTTGGAGAGCAGAAGCCTCTACAGTACTGAGGTTTCCCAATGCAGCTCAGTCTTTAGTATGATGTCAGATAGGGTGGAGTGCAATGCACAACCTTAATGAATGCATTGCACTCTCTTATTACCTTCTCCGCCATGGATGCCCATTTCATCTTGCCTGGTTTCCTCGTGGTCCATGACCCTGACAATGCCCATGGCTCCCTCCTGCATGGCAGTAATAATGTGCAGGTAGGGAGCCCCCATGGGCCCTCTCCTGGACATTGAGTCAATTTCTCCTGAAATGACAAAAGAAATCAAGATGAGGCACTGCAGGCCTCTGGCCAATGCCATTTGCTCATATTCATTAGAAACTGCATGCTTCAGTACTGGCAGGTCCTCGGCAGCACTATGGCTCTAAACCATTCTGAGGACTCGTTAAGGGCCCTGAACACACACTCCTCCCATGTTCAACAGTAGTATGTGCCCTCAGACTCCCCAACTAGTGTGTCTGCTGGTGAGTGAATACCCTAGAGGCCTGTCCTGAGGGTTCAGTGTTGCACTCGCCTTGCTATAGCGAATAAGCTCATCAAACCTCTTCATACACTGAACCCAGTTTCTGCACACCACACCTTGTCTGCTGACTGTCATCTACCTCCATCCAGGACTACTTGGGCTGGGAGTGTGGCCTGCTCCTGCCACCCCCTGGGAAGCAGACATCCATCTACTCCCTTACATGGCCTTGCGGAGAACCTCCAGGTCCACATCCACAAATAGGTAAGTTTGGGGGTGGGGGGGTGGGGTGGTGGTGGTGGGGGGGTGGCTGCCCTTCCCCCAGATTCCAGGCCTCTGTCTCTCCTGTAACATCTTTCCAGTATCAGATACTGCAATGAAACAGCAGCCGCCATAATGGCTGTTATGGTCTACTTCAATTCGGCCTGCATTTGCACAGTTCATCATTTATTACTGCCCCCATGGCCACTAATTGGTCACTAAAGCTGTCTCCAAGCCAATTAAGGGTGCCACATTCACCAAAATTGGAGTCTATGACTGTTTCCTCGCTGGGGGTGGGTTTGGGACCTAGAAAGAGTCCGGGTGTCTGTTTCCCGCTCCCTATGACTCTACTTTGAAATACTTATAGGGGGGCATATAAACATAACGGACTGTATCAGACAAAGTTCCTAAGCAAAAACAAAAATACCTGGAAAAACTCAGCAGGTCTGACAACATTTGCGGAGAGGAATACAGTTAACGTTTCGAGTCCGTATGACTCTTCACCAGAACTAATGAAAAATAGAAGAGGTGAAATATAAGCTGGTTTAAGGGGGGGTGGGACAGGTAGAGCTGGATAGAGGGCCAGTGATAGGTAGAGATTGCCAAAAGATGTCATAGACAAAAGGACAAAGAGGTGTTGATGGTGGTGATATTAGCTAAGAAATGTGCTAATGGTGACATTAAGGGTAGAAAGCAGAACGAGCAAGGTACAGATAGCTCTAGTGGGGTTGGGGTGGGGGAAGGGATCGAAATAGGCTAAAACGATGGATGGAAATACATTTAAAAATAATGGAAATAGGTGGGAAAAGAAAAATATATATAAATTATTGGAAAAGGGGATCAGAAAAGGGGTGGGGGTGGAGGAGAGAGTTCATGATCTAAAGTTGTTGAACTCAATATTCAGTCCGGAAGGCTGTAAAGTGCCTAGTCGGAAGACGAGGTGCTGTTCCTCCAGTTTGCGTTGAGCTTCACTGGAACATTGCAGCAGGCCAAGGACAGACATGTGGGCATGAGAGCAGGGTTGTGTGTCGAAATGGCAAGCGACAGGGAGGTCTGGGTCAAGCTTGCGGACAGACCGTTTGAAATGGCAAGCGACAGGGAGATCTGGGTCATGCTTGCAGACAGACCGAAGGTGTTCCACAAAGCGGTCACCCAGTCTGCGTTTGGTCTTTCCAATGTAGAGGAGACTGCATTGGGAGCAGTGAATGCAGTGGACTAAATTAAGGGAAGTGCAAGTGAAATGCTGCTTCACTTGAAAGGAGTGTTTGGGCCCTTGGACGGTGAGGAGGGGGGAAGTAAAGGGGCAGGTGTTGCATTTCTGTGGTTGCATGGGAAGGTGCCGTAGGAGGGGGTTTGAGGTGTAGGGGGTTGTGGAGGAGTGGACCAGGGTGTCCTGGAGGGAACGATCCCTGCAGAATGCCGCCATGGGGGGTGGAGAGAAGGTGTGTTTGGTGGTGGCATCATGCTGGAGTTGGCGGAAATGGCAGAGAATGATCCTTTGAATGTGGAGGCTGGTGGGGTGATAAGTGAGGACAAGGGGGACCCTATCATGGTTCTGGGAGGGAGAGGAAGGTGTGAGGGCGGATGCGCGGGAGATGGGCCGGACACGGTTGAGGGCCCTGTCAACCACCGTGGGTGGAAAACCTCCGTTAAGGAAGAAGGAAGACATGTCAGAGGAACTGTTTTTGAAAGTGGCATCATCAGGACAGATGCGACGGAGGCAAAGGAACTGAGAAAATGGGATGGAGTCCTTACAGGAAGTGGGGTGTGAGGAGCTGTAGTCCAGGTAGCTGTGGGAGCCAATAGGCTTGTAATGAATATTGGTGGACAGTCTATCACCAGAAATTGAGACAGAGAGGTCAAAGAAGGGAAGGGAAGTGTCAGAGATGAACCATGTGAAAATGATGGAGGGGTGGAAATTGGAAGCAAAATTAATAAATTTTTCTAAAATTTTCTAAATTGTTCCTAAGCATATTGAATCTGTGAAACCCGAGGCATGGCTTAAGATTTTATGAAAATCTAATTTCAAATATGTCCTCTTTCCCTCTAGATGGACAGAATTTGTGATTGTTAAATGATGACATTTTTAGATATAATGAAGATACAATTGAGAATTGTGAACCCATGGTATGAAAAATTGCAAAAGATTTAATTACTTTGCAGTCATGCAAGCGTTGGTACAGTGATGAAACAGTTCATGTTCAGTTGCTAATGCTCATCTAAGAGCCAGAAATAATCGTAATGAGCACCTGCAACAAAATCAATGAAAATTAGGAAGAAAAATGTTAAGGTAAGGTAATACCAAACAAAGAAAGTGAGGGTGTGATATGTTTTAAGAGTTCATCACAAACCTATCAAAGGCCGTTGAATGGAATTCATATCACGATTCATTGTGCTTTATTTGTGTATAAGTAATTCAAAATCAGTCTTGAATTCTGACAAATGACCTCTTTAATCTAAAAAACTATTAGAAAGGACAAATTGTTGAAACTTTACAGATTTGTATTAAATGATTTGACTGTTGTCCCACCTACAGCTCAGCGTACACGTAACCAGTTAATTTTTGATCAATTGTTGTTCTTCTCATCCTTATATCTGGTCAGATATTTTCTGAGGAATTTCACCTAGAAAATCCGCCACTGTCACCTTTTGGCTCTGTACTGCTGTGATATAGCTAATTAGGTTTGACCTGTGCTCAGAGACTAAACCGAAATAAATGTGCTTAACACATTACTGAAGCAAAGGTAGACAATCTAGATCTCTACCTGATCATGAGATGTTGTAAAAAAATCAATTTTCAATATGACTGAGGACATCATGTCATTAAATTATCCAAAGTGCATATTTTTACTAACAATTGCGATGATTAAACCATTTTGGAGAAATATTGGGGTAGAAATTGAACCTTGTTGTGCCTGTTTTACTTCTGTGTCAACAGTTTGGTTCAAGCCCCACTGCAAAAGCTTGAACTCATAATCTAGGCTGACAATTAAGTGCAGCACTGACGAAACATAAAACCAGGGCCCTGTTTGCCCTCTCAGATGAATGTAAAAGATACCAGAACACTATTCAATATGAGCAGTGAGTCAGGTGACCTGGCCAACATTTATCCCTCAATCAATACATTAAACAGATTATCTTGAAAAACTCAGAAGGTCTGGCAGCATCGGCGGAGAGGAACACAGTTGACGTTTCGAGTCCTCATAACCCTGCAGCAGAACTAAGTAAAAATAGAAAAGGGGTGAAATATAAGCTGGTTTACTGGGGTGGGGGGGGGACAAGAAGAGCTAAATAGAGGGCCAGTGATAGGCGGAGATAACCAAAAGGTGTCACAGACAAAAGGACAAAGAGGTGTTGAAGGTGGTGATATTATCTAAAGGAATGTGCTAATTAAGGGTAGAAAGCAGGACAAGCAAGGTACAGATAGCCCTAGTGGGGGTGGGGTGGGGTGAAGGAATCTAAAAAGGCTAAAAGGTAGAGATTAAACAATGGATGGAAATACATTTAAAAATAATGGAAATAGGTGGGAAAAGAAAAATCTATATAAATTATTTGGAAAAAACAAAAAGGAGGGGGAAGAAACGGAAAGGGAGTGGGGATGGAGGAGAGAGTTCATGATCTAAAATTGTTGAACTCAATATTCAGTCCGGAAGGCTGTAAAGTGCCTAGTCGGAAGATGAGATGCTGTTCCTCCAGTTTGCGTTGAGCATCACTGGAACAATGCAGCAAGCCAAGGACGGACATGTGGGCATGAGAGCAGAGTGGAGTGTTGAAATGGCAAGCGACAGGGAGGTCTGGGTAATGCTTGCGGACAGACCGAAGGTGTTCTGCAAAGCGATCACCCAGTCTGCATTGTTCCAGTGAAGCTCAACGCAAACTGGAGGAACAGCACCTCAACTTCCGACTAGGCACTTTACAGCCTTCCGGATTGAATATTGAGTTCAACTATTTTAGATCATGAACTCTCTCCTCCATCCCCACCCCCTTTACGTTTTTTCCCCCATCTTTTTGTTTTTTCCAATAATTTATATAGATTTTTCTTTTCCCACCTATTTCCATTATTTTTAAATGTATTTCCATCCATTGTTTTATCTCTACCTTTTAGCCTTTTTCGATTCCTTCACCCCACCCCACCCCCACTAGGGCTATCTTTACCTTGTTTGTCCTGCTTTCTACCCTTAATTAGCACATTCCTTTAGATAATATCACCACCTTCAACACCTCTTTGTCCTTTTGTCTGTGACATCTTTTGGTTATCTCCACCTATCACTGGCTCTCTACCTAGCTCTTCTTGTGTCCCCCCCCCCCCTTAAACCAGCTTATATTTCACCCCTTTTCTATTTTTACTTAGCTCTGTTGAAGGGTCATGAGGACTTGAAACGTCAACTGTGCTCCTCTCCACCGATGCTGCCAGACCTGCTGAGTTTTTCCAGGTATTTTTGTTTTTGTTTTGGATTTCCAGCATCTGCAGTTCTTTGCTTTTATAAACAGATTATCTTGTTTATTTATTCTATTTATATTTAATTTATTGCTGCTTATAAGAGCTTGTTGTGCACACATTAGCTGATACATGTTCTATGTTACCACACAATTGTATTTTGAAAGTACTTCATTGGTTGTAAAATGCTTTGAAATATTTTGACGTAATGCAAGGTGCTATATGAATGCAAGTCTTTCCTTTTTCTTTGTATATTGTTTCTTGCTTTCAATTGACGCATCATGTTAGTCCAGTTGAGCTGAATTTAATAGTTTACATGGTGTGACCCACACTCACAGGCATAGTACCAACTGAATGTTGTGGCCTCTTACTATTTTTAAGATATTATACATTTGCAATTGACATAGGATTTGAAGATTTTGGAAAGCCCCCAGCAAAGACACTTCTGTTTAATTGCATTAATTTCCAAAAAAATATGAGCTGCAAGATCTGTTTCAATTTAACGGCATTAAGAATACGGCTACAACAAATTTGATAGCTATCTCAGGTAAATAAACGCTCGCTGGCCGGAGTACCTAGAATTAGGAGGCATAGTCTCAGGATAAGGGATTGACTATTTAGGACTGAAATGAGGAGAATCCTACCTTGTCCCATTCCTGGCCGCAATGATGTTAATGGCAACTATTCAGGCTCTTGACAAGATTCCTGCTAAAGGCAGTCAGGTGTTGTACTTAAGCTGCTGATGCTGCAGTCCAATGATGTAATCAGCATCTGGGGAGTCACACATTGTATTCTGCCTGGTAACAGGAACAGACAGGCCAGAAGAGACCAGGTTATACTTCTCTTTGAATTCCTTGAAGGCCAGGAGGAACAGGACTGCAACTGCCTCCATCCCCCCTGCCCCTCAAAGAATCCTTGAGCCTCCCCAGCCTCAGAGTTCCACATTTACCCCAATCTGAATGCGAGCTAAACCCCAGCTTCCCCAATCCCACTGTGATTGCCCTCAATTCCTTTCACTTACTTACTGCTACAACCTGTTCTGGTCCAGCAGTCAACCCTGGTGGAAGCAGGTTCAGTGATAACTTTGAAAAGGGAATTGGATAAATACTAAAAGAGGAAAAGTTTGTAGAGCTGTGGGTAAAGAGCAGGGAGAACTAATTGGATAGCCCTTTCTAAGTGTTGGCTCAGAGTGGGTCAGATGGCCTCCTTCAGTGCTGTATGATTCTATAATTCTATGCATTATTAGCATAGCTCAATCACACCCCAGCACATCTCATCCAGGAAGTCAGAAACAGAAGGACAGCTGCAGACCTAATCACTGTCCTTGGGACCTTCTGGCTTCTATGGAGATTCAATCTGCACAAAAAACAGCTTGCTTTTAAATTTAGGATTTTTTTACGTCTGTACTTACTCCTGGAATCATCATCCCTATTTCTAACCAGATGCTCAGCCAGAACCTTCAGTTTGATAGGGCAGAATTTTCTGCCTGTTGGGCGGGCGGGCCCGACCCAGTCTCCGGCGGGCGGGGAGCCGATCCCTGCCGGAGAAGCGGGCCCCACTGCCATTTTACGTGGGCGGCCCGCCCAGCGTGATGTCCGGTGGGAAGCGCTATGCACTTCCTGTGCGGGCGAGGGGGTGGTTTCCCCAAAAGCGAGAGTGCGCTCTTTCATGCATGTGCACGAAAAAGCGCACATCTCCCTGAGGCAACGTGTTGCCTCAGTGAGATTGCTGACACTTTTAAAAAGATTGAAAATAGGAAAAAAAAATCCTTAACATGTCCCTCAATGTCACATGAGATGGGACATGTTCATAAATTACAGTAAAACTTTATTAAACTGTTTAAAACCCTGCATGAAACCTCATCCCGCCAGTGGATGAGGTTTCATGTTTTTTCTATTGCCCGCCGGGGCTCCTGGCCTGGCAGGTCCTTTAATTGTTTAAATGATCCTGTCATTGGCCTCAATTGGCCATCGATAGGTTGGCGGGCGCACAGCTGATTTTGCTGTGCCCCCACCCTCCTGAAAATTTAAATGGGGCGGGATGACGTCGGGGGATTCCACGTCATTTTACACATCGGCGAGTGGGCTCCGCCTCCTGCTCGCCGACGGCAAAATTCTGCCCATAGAATTATATATGTGGCTAAATAGTTGAAATGTCTTCAGGCAGATATTTCCTTTCTGAAATATTCTGAATATTTCTTAAATATAAAGTACCTTTAGCTGCAGAAAATTTCTGCACACTTTCTAAAGACATGTTGGGCATGTGTGATGTACAGCTGGTGGTGAATTTGTGTGTTTGATTTTAACTTTTAGAACTCTTGTGCATTGGCAAGGAAAGTATCAAGACTTGGCTTCCATGTTTCTACTCTAATACACCCCTTGCCACTTTCACTTCTTCTTTCTCAGGATTATCTGTTTTAAAATTTGATGAGGCAAGATGTCCCATTGTAAACTTAGCAGCTTTGATGGGTGCATAAAAGTACACATTGCTATATAAACCCACCATGAAATACATTTCAGGACTGACATTTCCAAAGTATGTATCTGCTTAATCTACCCAGCCACAAAGCTTGAGGATGTAATTTACCAGAAACATTCTTTGAGCCTTTGTACTTCTGTGAGCTCACTGTGCTTAATTCAATTTTGAAACTTCAGAAATATTTTTAAAATCCAGGATATATGGTATAATCAGAATATTGGCATATTCATAACTTTGTAGTGAGGAATTATAAAATCGTTTACAATGTAATCAGTACAGTTCGTTCAAGAGCATATAAATTATACAACCTGCCGTTATTTAGCTGGTCTATTTGATGTAATTCACTACTAACTGGTACTCTTGCCTTCTACCTAAAATAAAGTCATTAAACAAAGCAAAGCAAAAATAGTGTTTTGCCTTGCGTTGTCAGACACATCACGGAAACAGCCCCAGGTCCTATCCCATTGGTTTGTCAGGATGTTATTATTAGCATTAAGTTTTGCTTGTTTTTCTTAGGAAGTACATTGCATGTGAAGATCTTCCTCCCAGTTCTGATTATGATGATGTCTATAGCAACAGCAAATGAAATACCCTGACTTTTCACTGACATTGTCTTTGTCTGAAATTAGGTACTTTGTATACCATTAGCTGCCAGATCTTATCACAACATGTATTCATCACATCTGCAGCAAGTGCATCACAGGAATTACGCATTTCTTTAACTTAGCCATTACTAAATTTAATTAAATGCCAGTAATTCTACTGCGCAGTTGCTCACTTATTTAATTGACGATAATTAACTGGTAATATCTTCTAAGGCAGTCCCACTCTGATTCAATGTGAAATGGCTGATAATTCCAACAGTGCCATATTCAGGGCAAGTGGTGCATGAAGGATTGAGTGGATGAATTGTTTGGAAGTTTATACGCACCCTCTGATGTCTCGACTTCACCTCTGTATGCTCCCGATAAAGTCTCTCGACGTGTTCAGTGCCTCCCAAATGAGCCTTCTCTATTTTGGTTGGTCACAACCCAGGGTCTCCTTTAAGTCGACATGTATGTTGAATGCTTCAGGAATGCTTTGAGGACATCCCTAAAACTATCCCCCTGGGAATCTCCTGCCGCAACCAAGTTCTGATTAGAGCAGTTGCTTCGGGAGTCTGGTTTTGGGCATACAAGCGATATGTCCAGCCCAGTGGAGCTGGTTTTAAGTGATTAGCGCCTCAATGCTGGGCTTGGGAGAGGACAATGCTGTTGGACCGCCTTTCTTGCCAAAGGATTTGGATGATCTTGTGAAGGCAGAACTAAGGGTACTTCTCCAGTGCTTTGAGGTGCCTGCTGTAAGAAGTCCAAGTCTCCGAAGCATTTGAAGCGAAGAGATCACTGTTGCCTGGTAAACCATGACCTTAGTCTTGGGTTTGAGATCCTGGTGCTCAAATACTTTTTTCCTCTGTTGGCAGAAGACTGAGCTGGCACTTTGGAGGCGATGATAAATTTAATCATCTACATCTGCCTTTGTTGAGACAAGGCTCCAAGATACGGAAAATAGTCCACATTTTCCAGAATCTCGCTGTTGAACCTAATTGATTGGCGGGTGGGGGCGGTTGGTGGGGGTGTTTTCTTTTGGGAGCTGGTTGGAAAAGAACCTTAGTTTTCTGGATGTTTAGTGAAAGGCCCATTTTCTCACATGCTTTGGAGAAGGAATTGACAATAACATGGAGCTCAGTTTCTGAGTGTGTGCACACACAAGCATCATCTGCATTCTGATGCTCTATGACCGAGGTTGGAGTGGTTTTGGTTTTGGTTTTGGATTGAAGGTGGCATAGGTTGAACAGTTTCTCATCTGTTCTGTAGATTATCTCCATGCCTGTGGGTAATTTGCTGGAGGTGAGGTGCAGTATTGCAGTGAGGAAAATGGTGAAGTGGGTTGATGCAAAGGCACAGCCTTGTTTGACCCCAATTTTCACTGAGATAGAGTTTGTGGTGGCTCTGTTGGTGAGGATCACAACTTGCATGTCATCGTGGAGTAGGTGGAAGATGGTGACAAATTTCTGAGGGCAGCCAAATCTGAGGAGGATACTCCATAAGCCTTTGAGCTTGACAAGAGTCAAAGGCTTTTGTGAGATTGAAAAAAGCTGTGTACAGTGGTTGGTGCTGTTCCTTGAACTTTCCTTGAATTTGCCTCACAAATGTCTGTGGTGGCTCTTGATGGGCGAAAACTGCACTGGGACTCTGGGAGGAGCTCCTTAGCCACTGGCAGTAGGTGGTTGTGGAGGATCCTCAATTGGACTGGTAATGTATTGTGTGTGAGGTAGTCATTGTTGGAGAGTTTGCTGAGCAATTGGGTATGAGCAGGGTGGATTTACAATGAAGCACATTGTTCCATGGCATGGGGCCCCCAAATGACAGGGTTCGGTTTAAATTATTTTCTAATACAGTACTGTATCTATAAACAGGAACCTAGGAAATTAATAGAGGATCGAGAAAAAGATCACGGCCCATCTAGTTCTCCTTCTGGTACAACTAGACTTTAATATCCTTCTCTCGTGTTCAATTCAAACAACAGTCTGAAAGGAATTTAATATAATGTCTTAATTTTTAAACATCCAGTTTAAAGATTGCATTTCTGGCACTTTACTTGTGAGGGTCTGCTGAAGCTAATGATACTTCAGTTCATTATGGTACTTACATAAATTGCTTCACTCGGGGATTGAATAACTGGCATTGTGACCATGGGGACCGTTCTGTAAAGACCACCCCACCACCACCAACACACATGCAAACACACAGAAAGAGCCTGGTTACACAGGATCACCAGTGGGGCTATCAGAGACACATGTGGACAGTGTCAGCAGTTTCACAATGATGCCTGACTCCCTTGAACAGAGGATTACTCAGTGTAACACAATATAATGGAGGCTGGAAGAATATATCACTCACCGAGCACTGAGTATCAATCACATCTACATGGTGTAGTAACCTCATTTAAAATGAATGAATAATTCTTTTCCCGCCTCCCAACAAGGAATCAAGCAATTTAACGGCTGTGACTCGGAAACTCCACTTCAGAGATGGTTTAATGTGACATCGACCGTTTTGACAGAGATACAACAATGTTGTTTCATACCGGAACACAGAGTTAAGCCGAGAGCTTTTCAATAGGTAGATGAGACAAGGAACAGGAATGGCCTATATTTCGTCTACTCATTAAAAAAATCTTTGCAGTTCAATTGCAACATTTAAGTATTTCTTAAATGATGCAAGCGTTTTGGCTCCAAACCCCAACTATTGCTCAGTTTTTAGGTGAAGAAATTACAACACTTTGAAAAACATCATTAGCTGGAACAAAAGCAGAATTACCTGGAAAAACTCAGCAGGTCTGGCAGCATCGGTGGAGAAGAAATCAGTTAACGTTTCGAGTCTTCATGAAGGGTCATGAAGACTCGAAACGTTAACTGATTTCTTCTCCACCGATGCTGCCAGACCTGCTGAGTTTTTCCAGGTAATTCTGTTTTTGTTTTGGATTTCCAGCATCCGCAGTAGCTTTTAGCTTTTTGTTTTTATCATTAGCTGGAACTCGCTTTCGGACGAGCTGAAGCCGCGATTCTATGAGGAGTTAGGTTGCAAATCAGGCACAATTATATTGAATAGTGTCAAGCAGGCTCGAGGGCTACATGGCCTACCCCTATAAATATTTCCCATGTTCCTTCTTCCTGTTCCTTCTTACGGGCAACATTTATTGCCACCTATAGTGTTGCTTGAGATGTTGGGTCCTCTACTTGAGCTGTGCAGTCCGTGTTGAAAATGCTCCCACAGTGCTGAGATAGTACCGAGGTTAGAAGTGTCATTGCGTGACCCCGTAATGGCAATGAAAATACCATGGAGTTGGTGGGCTTGTGAAATGATTCATTCTGGTTACAACTTGTCCAGCGCTGAATTTTGACTGAATGATTAACGAATACAGAGAAACTGTAACTCTCATCGTCACTCAAGATTTGGACAGTTCACAGCATTTTTCAACAGCCCCCTGATCACAAGGTAGGCTGCCAGTGAGGATAACACTGTACCAAACAGATATAAGCTATATATGAAACCCCACAGAAGCGAATATCTCTTAACATTTTCCCCAGATCTTCAAATATAATAAGGGTTAAGTGTACAAAATATTGTGCAGAATACTGAGTTATACAATTTCAAAACATTTCTCCAACTAAAGTTCCTTACGTCTGTAGGAATATATATAGATGCATATGTAAATGCACTTTAAAAGCTGTAACCTATTAAGAAGCGGTTTCTCTTTTTAAACTGGCAGCTGCAGCTTTGCGAATATCGCACATAATATTTAGATAGCAATTTTTTTTAGATTGAGCATTATTTGTAAGGGACTATGTGTTAAATTTGGTGAATTTTATTGTTGATATGTTATTAGTTATGGCATAGCTTATATCAGTTCCCACATCGTCCTTTCCACAAACCAAAAGTAATTTCACGTTCTAAATGTCTATTCGAATGTCCGTTTCAACAGATTGAAACTGCATTTACAAGAACGCTTCAGGTGAAACTGTCCTGAAATCCCTTTGTTCTGCAAACCCTTTGGTCAACTCTGATTGAGTCCTGCAAAGTTTCTCGGAGTTAGCTGTCACCTGCCCTCGGTTTGTACCAGCGCCAAAGCGGCAACTGTTTCCCAAAAATGAATTTTGCTTTAAAATCTTCGTACCCTGCGCATTCCCCATCGGACTCATTTACTGTCAGACTCCTTAATTCACTGTTTTTGACACTTATTGTTGCTGTGTGGTAGTCTCGCCTGGTGTTGAATTAAAACTAAAAATTACACTTATAAAGCATGTTGGGGATCTCATAGTAAGAATGGCAGTATAGATGAGAAGGAACTGTATGTGTTTGTATACAGTTCAGTCATTATATATATATATGTAAAAGAAAATTTTAATCGCTTTCCACAGTGGGATCTATTACCAAGTGTTCCAGCAAATTACTTTTCAATTATACCTAGCAATGTTTCATTAATTCTACTCGTTTTATTTGATGTTCTGTAATTGGGAAGCAAAGTATGTGAGAGAAGCAAAAGGACAGGTTCAAACTAAATCCAAATGAATTGCCCTTAACATAAATGATATCCAATTTTTAGAGATTTATTTTACCTTACACTTTTAAATATATATTCAGATTGATTTATTAGTCTATCTGCACAGAATGAAAGGGGGTTAAATGAAGGAGACACAAATATGCACAGGGAATAGACTACCGTTCCGTCAATCAATATCTAATCCTATAAAATGCTCTAGTGCATCACTGCAAGTGTTATCTTACCGCTGTATCACCAGACAATACTTTCCAAAAAAAGTATTCTGCGGTTCTACCAGCCCTCCTTTTCCACCGGGCATCCTGGACCTGCAGAACTTTTGGAATATGTTGTTAAGGAGCAATTGTTCTCAGCGAGTCCAAGCAGATGGTCAGTTTTTGATGGGAATAGGCTCATTGTGCACATTATATTGCTTGTTTTGAAAAGACGGTTAATATTAATTGCCCAGGTTGATATAAAACAGACAGAAAGCGAGTCGGGGATCCAAGCCGCAGTACTGGAACAGGACTTCAGCACAGACTCGCCAAGAGTGTCCTACTGTGGTGGTAAGACTATTGCACGATTGCTGTACACAGGCATGTTTTTACAAGCGATGAAGCGCTGATCAATTTGTTTATTTTCTAGGCTTTGGCCTTGGGGTTCAGGGGTGGGGGGGGGTAGTGGGGGGCAAAAATGAAGCTGAGCACAGGGCCCCACTAACTGTAAATCCGCCACTAGTTATGAGGCATTGGAAGGAATGAAGAGGGTTTTGGAAATGTGAGTAATTGTGTGGGAAAAGGTTCTGGGGACAGTTGGGAGGTGAGGGTAATTGAAATGTGAGCAGCAGTAATAGGGAGGCAGAGTATTTGGGGAGGTTAGACATACTCTGAGGTGTAGATTGAGGTAGTTGAAGAGTTGGGAAAGAGAAATTGATGGAGCGGAAGACTCATGAAGAAATATGGTTGGCAGATGGGAAAAAATATATTTTAAATGCGTTTTCAATAGTGTAAAGAGAGGCAATTATTCTTGGTAGCACATGGGGAAGGAGATAAAGAGAGATAAATGGAGAGTCTAATTGCAGAGATGAACAGTGGACCATGGGTGTAGATGGAGGGAGAGAGAAGCTGCTGGGAAACAGCAAGCTGAGGAAGAGCAAATTGAGGTGGAGAGATGCCCTGAGTGGAATTCTCAGCTTAAAACTTTATCAGAAAATTACGTAATAAGCTATTCATATAAGAAGCTAATCCACGGACGATATACCTGGTCTGTACCATTTCCAGGAGTTTTCTCACTGGCTTGTAAATTGGCCACAAATAGTAGGGTGAGGCATCCTGACCTCTATAACAGTGTATATGGACCTCTTTGGTGGTATCTAATCCAAGCTCGTAGCCTATACATTCAAACAGGTTAAATATATTGTCCCCCCCATTCAGGGCGCCAAAGCTGGTTTTATTAGGACAACACCCCCAAGGTGGAACAAAAGTGGTTTCTGTGGGCATGGGGCAGACTCATGCCAAAGATGCACCTGTAATGCCATTTTTGCCTGCCTGCACCATCCTGGGAAAACCACCAAAATCATTACCTGAGGAATTTCAGGGCCTTGATCCTTACCTCTGTGAGCTAATTTTTTTCAAAAATATAACTTATTCATAAAAATTGTAAAAGTACATTACATAACAGTTCAAATTTGACATTACATAAAGTGCAATACAGATCAGTTTCTTTCAATAGGTGGGGTTCTTCACTATACTTGCTATCACAGGTTATATTTAGAATATACATGTATATTAATGTAATTCTCTGTTGCATACAGCCCAAGGTGTTTTACACAGGTTCCAACCCCTCAGTATACTATGGTGGGAGAGCTTTAGACAGTGGCCTTTCCCCACATTGAGCCTTTGCAGCGCCTACCCCAAGCATCAATGCATCACTCAGCATGTAGTCCTGGACCTTCAAATGTGCCAGTCTGCAACATTCACTCATCAATAGCTCTTTGCATTGCAAGACCAGCAGGTTTCAGGCAGAGCAAAGAGCATCTTTCATTGAGCTGACGGTCCTCCAGCAGCAGCAGACGTTTGTCTTGGTGTGTGTCCCTGAGCAAAGCCCATTAGAGCACAGACTCCTGTGTTACGGAGCTGCTTGGGATGACCCTTGACAAAATCCACTGCAAAGCTTTCCAGACCTGCTTTGCAAAGGCACATTCTAAAGGGAGGTGGGCAGCGTGCGATGTCACTGAGACCCGGGGTGTATAGGAAGGATCTAAAGGGGAGGGCCCTTTTCACCACCAGCCAAATTACGTCTTGTTGCTTGTTTGAAAGTCCTAGCAATGAGACGTTCTACCAGTGAGTTTGACAGTCTGCTCAGCGAACCATCTGACAGAATCAACCATCTCATTTTCCTGCAGGGGCTTGAGGACATTACATATGGACCACAGCCTGATGGACTTGTGGTCAAAGGTACTTTTCTGTGCCAACTTTTCCAGGAGGGACTTGTGATATGGCACTGTCCAGCTGAATGGAATGTTCCACGGTAAAATGGCCAGACCCATCTTTCCCTATACTGGGGACAGATAGGACCTCAGCATGATACTTGGTACAGAAAGCTTAGAAATTTACAGCACAGAAGGAGACCATTAGGTTCATCATTTCTGTGCCAGCAGAAAAAGCTATCCAGCCTCATGTTAATTGTATATTAATTGTGTTTAATTGTTTGCACGTCAATCGTATTAACTGGAGATTCACTTGTTCACTTAAAATAGACCCAGACTAAAACTTTGGTTCATGGTGTTTGCTTACTGAGGGTCTACACACAGCTTGATGCAATCACACAAAAAGGTGACCATCAGGATGAGGGTGAAGTTAGATACAATTTTTCTCCCCTTATCTAGAGATTTGTACACATGTCCCTGCAGACACATTCCATTTTTGATCTCCAGAAGATGGCACAGGTGACCACCACGCCACAGGAGTGAGGTATAAGGCTGACTTGCACCACATAGTGCACCACGTAGAGCAACACTGAGAGTGCCTCGCACCCGATGATCTGGCTCTTAGAAGGAGCATGGGTGCCATAAGCCCAGTTTCTGTTTTATCTTGGCCTTCCAATTTTTGGTGCACACTCCAACCCCTCTAAACTATATACCCAGCACCTTCAGGTAATCTGACCTGTTGGTGAAGGGGGAAAAGGATATCGGACCAGTTCCCAAAGAACATCTTGCTTTGATTACTTTGGCTCGTGAGGCTCCTGAGCCACTTGGGCTCCCCAAAACATCTACCCCAAATCTCAGTGTGGCTTCAGAACTGGAAGATCTACGGCTGACATGATCTTCTCAGTTCAGCAGCTGCAAGAGAAATGCCATGAACAAAGGAGACCACTACACATTGTGACTCCAACTGTCTCCACAGGAACCAAAGTGAAAAGAACCTCATTTTGAATTCATATGGTGAAAATGCTTTGCCCAGTGTTTGGTTAAGTCTATGGGTTGCTGTTGCCTTAATGGAGATTTGTTTGGGAATTTGTTAAAAGTTCTGATAGTAGTCATTTGAAGCCATGTTTTAACCTGTGTAAATTAATAAAATGTTTCATTTAGTTTAATGTAAAACCTCGAGAACTGGTGGTCTGATTCCTGGATTTAGAGTTGCATCTCAAACATAACACTTAAAATTATAGGTTATGATAGTTGTTTAAAGCTTCCCTGAGATTTTTAAATAACTCAACTATACCAACAGCATCGGTCATAACAATTGGCCAGTTGGTTCCTGTGAAATGCCATGAACAAAGGAGACCATTAGACATTGCCTTTGTCAATCTCACCAAGACAATATGAGCAGAAGTGGTCTATTTAAGCTGCAGGAGAAAAGTGGCTGCCTGTGAAGCTGCTTAATGTGATCTCCTCTTTCCATGACAACATAATGGGTAAGGTCAGCTATGAAGGGGCAACATCGGAATCCTTTGAGATCTGCAGTGGGATCAAACAGGGTTGTGTTCTGGCACCAACACTCTTTGGCATATTCTTCTCTTTGCTGCTGTTGTATGGCTCCAGGTCATCTACAGAAGTTGTCTGCTTACATACCAGAACTGACAGAAAGCTGTTCACCTGAGATCCAGGTCAAAGGTGCACCAAGTCCTCATCAGAGATTTACATCTACGCTGACGGTGGCACATAGCATTCTTCGGCAGAATATGGACAGACTCTCTAATGCCTGTAAACGTCTTGTTTGACTATCAACAGCAGGAAGACAAATAACATGGTTCAAGATGTTGCCATACTGCCATCTATCAGCATTGATAATGTGATGCTGGAGATTGTTAATAGTTTCAAATAGGCTCCACAATCACCAGCAATCTGACACTTGATACTGAGATCAACTCACACATTGCAAAAGCTGCAGTTGCTATGTCCAAGCTGAGTAAGAGAGTGTGGAACAACCTGACTGAGAACACCAAACTGTGAGTCCACCAATCCTGCATTCTCAGTGCACTCCTCTACAGTGGTGAGATCTGGACAACATATGCTTTATAGGAGAAAAGGCTGAACAGTTTCCACCTTTGCTGACTCTCATATCTTTAGCATCTCTTGGCAGGACAAGGTCAACAACACAGAAGCCCTGGAGCATGCTAATTCCATCAGCATACACTCGTTGCTAAGCCAGCGACATCTGTACTAGCTCATTCATTGGATGGATGTTAGCTGTACACGGGCAGGATGAGGTTTCCAACAGCAATTAAAAACTAAATAAAATTTTTAAAATTTCATTAATAACATGTTCCTGCTCATGTGACCTTAATTAGGCTTTAATCAGTCCGCCAGGGTGAAATCACAGTGGTGGCCTGATCGCGGGGGGCGGTCAGCTTCCCAACCGCTCCCGCTTGCCCCCACTGAGCCCGTCTGACGAGGGCAAAATTCTGCCTAGGAATTCTTGAATCAGTAAATGCATTGAATCAATATTTACTGCAGTTTTTCTTTTGTTTAACCTAGTGCTGTAAATGGTAGCTGGAGCAAGCCACTATATCTAATTTTTAATTTAGAAGTAGAAATGGGTAATATATAAACATCTCCTGATTCTTAATTATATTCTAGGCTCTGTTCCATCCAAACAGTGGAGCAGCTGGACAATTTGGAGATTTGAAGACAATACGTCTAAAGCAGTTCAAAGCTTTCTACCTCACAGGTAAAGAGAATAACCCTACATGTTAAGCAAATGCAACTTTTTATTTTAGTTATGTATCTCAGGATTCATTTTAGATGGCTATAATGAATTAAACATCATTAATGATAATGCAGTAGTACATGCAGCAGACAGGTATGCTGATTGATGTGCAAAGTTCTGGCAGAGCTTTGAGAGAAGTAACAATCTTTTAACATGTTCTAATTTGTTCTTTACATACTGTCTCATACAGCCATAGAAAAGTTGTGGCACATTCAGCCCATCGTGTCTGCACCAGCCAAAAGAAAGAAAAAAAACTAGCTGCTCATTTTAATCCCACTTTCCAGGTTACAGCGTTGCAGATGCCGATCCGGGTACCTTTTTAAATGAGTTGAGCATTTCAGCCTCAACCACCAATTCAGGCAATGAATTCCAGACACCCACCACCCTCTGGGTGAAAATGTTTTTCCTCATATCCCCTCTAATCCTTCTACTAATCACTTTAAATCTGTGTCCCCTGGTAATTCACCTCTCAGCTAGGGGAAACAGGTCTTCTTGTCTACCCTATCTAGGCCCATCATAATTTTATACACCTCAATTAGGTCACCCCTCAGCCTCCTCTGTTCTGAGGAAAACAACTGTAGCCTTTCCAATCTTTCCTCATTGCTGCAATTTTCTTGTAAATCTCTGTACTCTCTCCAGAGCAATTATGTCCTTCCTGTAATGTGACCAAAACTGCACAAAATTCCAGCTGTGGCCTAACCAGCAATTTATACAGTTCCAGCATTACATCCCTGCTTTTGTATTCAATACCTCACCAAATAACGGAAAGCATTCCATAGGCTTTATTCACCACCTTATCCACCTGTCCTGCCACCTTCAAGGAGCTGGGGTCATGCACTCCAAAGTCACTCACTTCATCAACCCCTCTCCATATCCTCTCGTTTATTGAGTATTTCCTTGCTTTTTTTGCCCCCTCCCCCAAATGCATTACCTCTCACTTTTCCGGATTGAATTCCATTTGCCTTCCTTTCCACCCACTCAACCAAACCATTGATATCATTCTGGAGACAACAGCTATCCTCTTTACTCTCAACTACACGGCCAATTTTTGTGTCATCTGCAAATTCCCCGATCATGCCTCCCACATTTAAATCCAAATCATTAATCTATACAACAAACTGCAAGGGCCCAACACTGAGCCCTGTGGAACACCACTGGTAACCACTTTCCATTCACAAAAACATCCATCGACCATTAAACTTTGTTTCCTGTTGCTGAGCCAATTTTGGATTCAACTCGCCACCTTCCCCTGTATCCCATGGGATCTCATTTTTCTGACCAGTCTGCCACGTGGGACCATGTCAAATGCCTTAGTAAAATCCATGTAAACAACATCCACTGCACTACCCTCATCAAAACGTCTTGTTACTTCCTCAAAAAATTCTATTACGTTAATAAGACATGGTCTTCCCCTAATAAAACCATGCTGACTATCCCTGATCAATCCGTGCCTTTCTAAGTGACAGTTTATCCTGTCTCTCAGAATTGATACCAATAACTGAAGTTATTGAACTTCACCACTGAAGTCAGACCGACCGGCCTATAATTTTCTGGCCTATCCCTTGCACCCTTTTTAAATAATGGTACAATGTTAATGGACCTCCAATCCTCTGGTATCTTACCTGCATCTGGTGAGGATTGGAAAATGATCCTCAGAGCATCCGCTATTTCCTCCCTTAATTTGGCAGTACCACCCTTTTTCTTTATGGGGACATGTCTACACTATGCCTGTTGAATTTCGTTTTTGAATACCTCCCACTGATCTGACACTGTTTTCCCTTCTAGTAGCTGTATCCAGTCCACTCTCACCAGTTCACCTCTCAGCTTTGTAAAATTTGTCTATTTTTGTCCTTTTCCATAATGATGCTAAATCTAGCTATATTATGGTCACTATCTCCAAAATGGTCCCCCACTGCTACTTCATCCACTTTCCCAGCTTCATTTCCTAAGACTAAGGGCAGAATCACCCCAGATTTGCACTAACTGCGGTAGCAGGCGGGTAAAACGACATTTTACCCGCTGGCCACAATGGTGGCTTTTCACGCTGTATTGTCCCAAACCTGCTACATTAATTGTGCATTCCTGGGTAATACGCCGTTTCCATGGCGGGCGGACTCTCATTCGCCTGCCACGCCATCACCTCACTGCTTCATCATGCTGGGCACCATATTTAAAGTCCATCCGCGTGCACACCTCTCTGTGCTTCCAACCCACGACTGCTGCAAAGAGGACATGGCCCTGAAAGACAAAAAGACTGCAGCCCCCGGGTTCAATGACAGGTTCCTCGCGCACCTTTTGGATGCAGTGGAGACTCGCCATGATGTCCTCTACCCCCACTCTGGCCGTTGGATGAGCAGCAACTTCACTAATCCGGCTTGAGAGGCGGTGGCAGTGTTAGTCAGCACCACTGCGCTTAAAAAGAGGACAGCCACCCAGTGCTGCAAGAGATGAATGATCTCCTCCATTCCACCAGGGTAAGTCACTCTTCTCATCACTCTCAACTACACACTCTCAAACCCATTGCACATCCACAGGGCCCTCACTCATTGCTGATTCAAGGGACATAATCATTCACTCTCTCGCACACACCTTCATTGTCCTCACCCCCTCCATGGGACCACTCACCACCCACACATATCAGACATACTTATCATCTGGGCTGGCAGGCGTCCTGCTTACACTTTCTCCATCTCTATTCATGCAGGACAAGCTGGCACACAACAAGAGAGAGAGGTCGCAAACCGGCGGAGGAATGCCTGAAATCAAGCTCCTCACAGACTTTGGAAACAGCCATCCAGCAGGCTGGTGAGAATCTGGACCGTTTCTGTGCTGACGGTGAGGTCAGCAGTGCTCAACCAGCTGAAGATCCAGCAGTGCAACATCCATCAGACAACCATGCTGTGACTGATGTGTCCTGTTTCACAGGCCACCGCCATGCACTAAGTATCTCCCTATGCTTCCGCAGGCACATCTGGGAAATAGCTGACTGAGTCCAGGGCCCATGGCCTCCAATCAAGCCCCGAAGAAACCTCTGAAGAGGAATCTGAAGGCACCCTCCTTGAAGCTGCATCACAGCACTCACCCACACCCTCTGCTAACGCAGAGATACACATCTCAGTGGGACCTAGCTTTACAGTAGCCCCGGGATCACAATCTGGTGAGCAAACTGCACTGTCTGATTCGCAACAGGCGGCGGCAGCATGGACTTCCCTGGTGTCCACCATTCAGAGGACTGCTGCAGGCCAGAAATCCACTGAGTCCGAGTCAGATGATGAGCCTCTAAACTCGGTCATGTCACAGTTGCTGGAGCTGCAAAGGCAAGCTTGGGAACTTCAGGAAGGGATGTCTGCTGCACTCCTTAGATTGCAAGGCACGATGGAGGAGTCCATCCGCCTTCAGGCTGAGGTGATAGCACCAGCATGCTAATGCATCAAGGTCAACACTGGTAGGATGGTGGGTGCTATGGAGACCTTGGTCCTGGAATTCACTCCTACACTACTACGCAGCCTCAACTCCATCGTTGACCCCATAGTTGGCCTCCAACAGTGTGCATGCAAGCTGGATGCGGGACAGCTCAATCTCACTCCAGCTACCTCTTCTCAAGGAGTCAGCCACGGGCCCTTGGGCACCCATAGAGAGGAGGATCGGCAGGTGTACTCCCCCGGGGCCATCCATCCATGAGAATCCAGGAGTGTCCGGCCCATCTGAATCTCCTCTTCCTGCGACCTCAGCAGCTCCAGCTCCACATGCCGTGGAGGGTGCCAGGCCCTCTAGGTCTAGGCTCTCCAGAGTACTCCAGCAAAGATCATCACAGACAGGGCGTAGCAATCAGCAGGCTGCTTCCACCTCCTCTGTGGATGTCCGGGGATCACCAAGACGTAGCGGCAGGGTTAGGAAAGTTAAGAAGAATTAGTTGCACAGCCTGGGTACACGTGTTAATCAATTGTACATACTCTTCACTATTGTCAATAAACTCCCAAGAATGTCTCCCTGCCTATGGCTCCTTGTTCTGATGAGCAGTGTTCATGTCACTCAGATGTGAAACCTTTCTGTACAAGATAAACACAGATGTCTCAGTCCTGGGCCTCTTCCCTGTGCTTTGTGCGGCCTTCAGACCAAAGTGATGGTCCAGCCTCACAATTCCTGGACACATACTGATGCCTGCACCTTGACAGTGCTTGCCATTGCTGCCAGAATGTTGTGGGCAGGCATCACAGAATACTCAGCACCTTTAAGGTGGGGCTGGTCCCCATCTCTTCAACAACTGTGACCAGTGACGCTGTGCTCCTGAAGGGGTCAGGTGCTGAAGGCAGACAAAGGATCAGATGCTTTTAAAGTTTCATGGCTGAGTCTTTATGATATGACCCTGACCACAGAGCATAAGCAAGCTGCCCTTGGTCAGACAGGAGTCAGATATTCTCAGAGGCTATGTGAAGATCTATGGAGTGTCCTTACTGCATGTCATTGTCATGAAGCTATGAAATTATTTTTTTTAATAGAGGTTTAGTCTGTGGGTGTGTCTGTGTGTGTTTTAATTGGATTGAAGCAAGCTAGTCTGGGTGTTTTGATGTATAGTAGTTTTGAGAGGTAAACACAGAGGTAGAGGACATTTGCATTTTGTTGAATAGAGCATTCAAAGACTGGGGGTGAAATCTTGCACCTAGCTATGAGATACCAATCAATGCTTATATTACTAATAAAATTGGTACTATGAAAAGGGTTTTATTGTTAGAAGAGGTGGAGTTCAAAGGGCCTGATGATACAATAAGAATTTACATTCAAAGGAGGATGCTGGGTATAACAGAAGAGTGGTTTTGTGTGTGCAGAGCAGAGGCATGTAAGGTCAAAGCCTGTAAGCCTACAACTGTCTGCAAAGGAACCAAAGTGAAAGGAATTCATTTTGAATTTGTAAGATGAAAATGCTTTGCCTGGTGTCTGCTTGAAGTCTATGGGTTGTTGTTGCCTTAGTGGAGGTTAGTTTGGGAATTTATTAAAAAGTTATAATAGTAGTAATTTGTAGTCATGTGTATATGTTTAACTTGTGTAAATTAATAAATGCCTCATGTAGCTTGATATAAAAACCTCTCGCGAACTGGAGGTCTTATTCCTGAATTTAGAACTGCATCTCAACATACCACTTGAAAATATAGGTTATGACAGTTGTTTAAAGTTTCCCTGTGGGATTTTAAATAACTTAGCTTTTAACAACTGCTGTGTCATAACAGTCATCATCATCCTTCTATATTTGAGCAACTATTAGAGCCTCCACTGCGTCTCCATGACAAGAGCATAGAGGGCATTTGCGTTGCCATAAGCCAGACCGGAGTCAAACATTCATAGATGCAATGTGAGGATCTATGGTGTCTCTTCACTGCATGTCGCCATCATCCTCCACAAATTAAGCAGCTATTTGGGCTTCCTGAGCGCGCCTGCCTTGTCTGGCCAGTGCGAGGGCGCCATCATCGTTTTCGAGGACCTCCACACCTTCATTCCCGAGTGTCCTCCTCATTGGAGGAGAGCTCCACTCCACCATCTCCTCCTCAGCCAGCTTCTCGCCCCATTGCAGTGCTAGATTGTTAAGGGCGCAGCAGGTGGCGACGATGTATGATACCCTTTGTGGACTATATTGAAGGGCTCCACCAGAACGGCCCAGGCACTGGAACCTAATTTTCAGCATCCGAATGGTCTGCCCCACCAAGTTGCAAGTTGCAGCTTGAACCTTCGTTCTGCTGTAGTTTGAGGTTGCCGCACGGGTGTCATCAGCCACGAACTCTGCTCCTTGTCCCCGAGGAGCTATCCCTGCAGCTTCTATGGATCCTGGAAGACTTCAGGGATCTGTGACCGATTGAAAATATAGGAGTCGTGCACATTCCCTGGAAACCATGCACAGACCTGCAGGATACGGTTGTAGTAGTCGCACACCAGCTGCACATTCAGCCAATGGAAACCCTTGCGGTTGACATAGTTGGCTGTGTTGTGAAGGAGATCTGAGCGAGTGCAGTCGATGGCACCCTGCATCTGTGGGAAACCTTAGATCTGTGCAAATCCAATTGCTCTTGCATCCTGGCTATCCTGGTCCCAGGAGAAATGCACAAAGTTGTGTGCCCTCGCGGAGGTGACATCCGTGAACTCATGGATGAATTTTTGAGTGGAGGCGTCTGATATCCCACAAAGGTCACCTGTAGAGCCCTGAAATGAGCCACTGGCGTAGATATTGAGCGCTGCAGTCACATTCATGGCCACTGGCAGCAGATGCCCTCCTTGTCCCCATGGCACCAAATCCTGCAGTAGCTGGCAGATGTGACCAGCCAGTTCCCTAGACATGCGCAGTCTTTGGCGACCGTCCTCAGTCATCTGTAGGAAGGAAAGATGGTGTCTATAGACCTTAGCTAGGCACCGATCAGCAACAGCCTGCTGTGGCTCTTTGGCAGTGTATGTGGGAGCCCCAGCCACCGTTTCTTCCAGAAGGTGCTACTCCCAGCTCTGCGCCGCCAGGCACCTCAGTCGCTCTCTTTTCCATTGCCTTCGCTCTCTAAAAGCCACAAGACAGACAACTAGGTCACCAGGCTCCATGATGGTGATGTACTCCTTCTGCAGGATGAAAGAGAGAGACCTGTGGGTTAGCATGGGTGCACTAACAACCTCCCCTAGTTAAGTCTGAAGGCCCCTTAACGCATCCCAGAGAGTGCTAGCCACCATGTGGCTGGCCAGAGATTAGTGCACTGCATGGCTGCCCAAAACCCCATCCACCTCCGCCCCACTGCACCTGAATGATTGACGGCAGCTTTGCCCATTTGGTGTGCTCTCAGCTCAGGCGCAGGCATTCTCCTAACCAATGCTGCAAGGCTGCAGCTTGAATCATGAGGGAGACTGATCCAAACTGGGATGATGACATTGCAAGTGGCTATGAGTGCCTCCACCAGTGACTGCTCCATGGCCAACTTTAGCAAGGAGATTGTACAAGGTGTCCAGTCGTCCAACTGTTCTGCAGTCCACTAAAACGCTTATTAGTTTGCAATCTGTGCCTGAGGAGTGAAAAGCTCTGGAGCACTTGGTGCACTTTGATGCCTCTGTGTTGCTTGAGTGGGCAGAGAAGCTAGAGGCCTGACTCCAATCATTTCAATATGGCTGCGCCTGAACTGTCTCAGCTGCAAAGCAATGGTCACTTTATTCAAGGTTTTCCTAATGCGTGGCTGCTTCCCTCACACACACCTCCCCACCCCACACTGAAACCAATTTTTGGCTTTCTCGCCATATTGTCAGCTCATGCCAGTGAAAACACCTGATGCCAGTGGGCACAGAAAATCCCAGCCTAAGTCTCGAATTGCGCCCCCTCTCGTTAGGCTTGTTGCATGCTGGCTAAAAAAGTTCTCTTGAATGCAATTCAAGAACTTTGTGTCTTCTGTGCCCTTCACATTGTGCCCTTCTCACTGATCCCAATTGATTTTAGGGTAGTTGAAGTCTCCCAACTATTACTGCCCTATTGTTTTTGCACTCAGAAATTTGTCAACATATTTGCTCTTCTAACTCTCTTCCACTATTTGGGGATCTATAGTACAATCCTAGCAATGTGGTTACCCTTTTTTTATTTCTGAGCTCAACCCATATGACCTTATTTGATGATTCATTTAGTATACCTCCTCACAGCTGTAATTGATTCTTCAACCAATAGTGCTACATCCCCACCTTTTTTATCCTCCCTGCCAACCTACCTGAAAATTGTATATCCAGGTTTGTTGAGCTGCCGGTTTTGCCCCTCTTTATGCCAAGTTTCCATTATGGCAGTGATATCATGCTGCCACTTGTCTATCTGTGCCGTCAGCTCATCAGCTTTATTTGCTATACACCTTGCGTTTACATACATACCTTTTAACACTTCCAAGTTCCTGTGCCGTACATCTTTTAACCTGTGCTTTTGTCTTTCAGAGTCACTCACTAATTTTCTGTCTCCCATTCCCTATTCTGAATTTGCCCTCAAGTTCTCATCCCACTACCAATTTTCTATCTCCCATTCCCTGCTCTGAATTTGCCCTCAGGTTCCCAGCCCACTACCAACTTTCTATCTCCCATTCCCTGCTCTGAATTTGCCCTCAGGTTCCCATCCCACTACCAATTTTCTATCTCCCATTCCCTGCTCTGAATATTTGCCCTCAGGTTCCCACCCCCCTACCAATTTTCTGTCTCCAGTTCCCTGCTCTAAATTTGCCCTCAGGTTCCCAGCCCCCTGCCCATCTAGTTTAAACTGCACCCCCTCCCCTCCAAACAGCACTAGCACATCTCCCTGTGAGCACATCTCCCTGTGAGGATATTCATCTTAGTCCTGTCCAGGTGTAGACCATCCGGCTTGTACAGATCCCACCTTCCTCAGAACCAGTCCCAATGGTTAAGAAATCTGATGCCCTCCCTCCTACACTAGCTTTCCAGCCACGTGTTTAATCACTCAATTCTGCTATTTCTATACTCGCAAGTGGGACTGGGAGTAATCCTGAGATTTACTGCTTTAGAGAACCTGCTTTTCAGTCTCCTTCCTAGCTCTCTAAAATCTGCTTTCAGTACCATATCCCCCTTCCTACCTAAGTCATTGGTACCGACATGGAGCATGACCTCTGGCTGATTTCCCTCCCCCAGAAGAATGTCCTGCAGTTGCTCTGTGACACCCTTGACTTTGGCACCAGGGAGACAACACATCATCCTGGAGTCACATCCACAGCCACAGAAATGCCTATCTGTTCCCCTAAGCAATGAATCTCCTATCACTACTGCTCTTCCTTTCTTCATCCTCTTCTCCTGTACAACAGGGCTGCCTGTGGTGCCACAAACACAGCTCTGACTGCACTCCTCTGAGGAACCAACACCCACGCCAGTATCCAAAACGGAAAACTGATTGGCTAGCAGGACCCCAGGAGACTCCTGCACTGCCTGCCTAGTTCTCTTGGACTGCCTGGTGGTCACCCATTCCCTTTCTGCCTGCAGGCTGCCAAGCTGCGGTGTGGCCACCCCTCTGAACATGATATCCATGTAGCTCTCAGCTTCGCAGATGCACCACAGAGACTCCAGCTTCAGAAAGCTGGAGCTCAAGTTTCTGCAGGTGGTGACACTTAGTGCACATGTGGTCATCTTGGACACCGGTAGCGTCCACAACTTCCCACATATTTTGGAAGCTTTGATAATTTTCTCTTCACAGAGGATTTGGGTGTTCTTTTTGTTTAAACATGTGTTTTTTTAAAAAAAACAAATTGAATTTGCAGCTTTAAACAGCACTGAGATGGAAGGAAGCTTGAGGTACAGCCTCAATGCAGCTCTTTCCTTTCAGTAGTCGGTGCGTGCCAGTGATTCCAACACCTATGCAGTTTGCCAAAGTAGTTGAGGCTTGTACGTTTTTAATCTTGATTTTTATGCAGCTTCATGGACTGTGACATTCATGCGTCCTTGTTAATTGAGAGCGTGGAAAAACAAACCAAGCTCACTCGCAATGCCTCAAACACTATATGCTCAGCCAAAAGTGGCCACACTTACTGCAGATTAAGGCAACGTTCTAACTTTCTGCTGCACAGAAGTAGTGGTCACTTCTGAAATCTTCACTTGGTGTATATAAGACAATAAAATGCTTAAAACCTTTGGCCTACCAGCTTTGAGGAAATGTTGAGACTGGGATAGTAGAATTGTGAAGTTGCCATCATAAGCATTGTGCTACCTAGGTGGCTTTTAAATATGTTGTTAGGTTCCAGCAGAATTGGGACATAGAATTGAGAATGAACACTCACAACATATTGTTTTCTTATGATTTTAGGTGGTGCCAAAGCTTGCAAAGGTAAAAAAGGGCCAGAACAACATCATGACCCACCTCTGATTTTCAATCTGTTGAACGATACCGCTGAACTCCTACCTTTGGACCCTGTTACTCCGGAGTACCGTGCTGTCCTACCACAGATAAGGGTGACGCTGAACAACATTCTCTTGGACATCTCTACAGATAACATCTCCTTGGCCGATTATTCGCATGACCCAGCTGTGATTCTATGCTGTCAACCAAAGCATGTAGTGTGCAGGTGTGAGAACTGGACCTGAATCCCCTTTCTTTATTTTAATTATTATTATTTGGAAAAGGTGGTTGGTGAAATGACAAGGATTTCAAACTTGAAAATATGGGAAATAACTGCTAAAATTGGAAAATAAAATTCTGCATGGTAAGTATCTCTTAAATCAACAAATATTCCTTCATATATCATCACATAGATTTAAATGGATTATATATAAACTAAATAATAAAATAAATTGAAGTCATTTAAAGCATTATGTCCAGCAAACATATGAACATGTATCTCCGATGTGCTGTCTGTTTGGTGTAAAATGTTTTATTGACAGTGCTGTGGACCAACTGGGTAAGAGATATAGCAGAAACTCACATTTAGCAGCTGCCTATCATACTTATCAACTACCTTGGGAGTGTTACGCCTCCCTCATGGAAATACATTCCAACTGCTCCCCCATGCAGACCCCCACTGGACCTCATTAATAATCTCAACCTTCCATACAGCCTCAAACATAGCGCCAGACTTGTCTTGCACTCCTGTATTTCATGGCCTGACTGAGCTGAGGATCTGCATTCCAAAACCAAAATGTTCCATGAAAAGGACCAAACACATGAGCCACAGATGAATTAGGGGAAAGCTATTGAGTGCAAACTCATATCAGACAATCCACTGACAGAAACGGGTGACCTACCAATAGAGAATGAAAGAAATGGCACTGCCAGTTTTTACTGCACCTATTTGTCTCCCATTCCCAGTTACGCTGTTCTGTTTGAGATGCCTCTCAAAAATCCACAATAACCCTGTCTAAGTTACATGTTGATGAGGTTAACTAAAGTGTGGAGTTCTGTTGAAGGGTTATGAGGACTTGAAACGTCAACTTTGTTCTTCTCTGCCGATGCTGCCAGACCTGCTGAGTTTTTCCAGGTAATTCTGTTTTTGTCCTAAATTCTAGAGATGGGTTACAGTGGGGGAAACAAGGAACAGAGTGCTACTCAAATCAGTAGGCTTGTGTCAGGCATAGGTAACCTCCAGTATCAAGCAGAAAAAAGACTAAAAGTTTGCTCATAGTTGGAAATGGGCAGAAAAATGCCTGTAAATCCGACTAAATATACAGCCTATAGTGAAGGTTTTACCTTTTTTTACTTTATTGATATTTTGTATGTTTACAATCACAATTTTTGGGGAGAGCCATTAGAAGAGAAAACTGGGGATTATGAGATTATACACTCCCTTACCTCATCCATACTTTATCAAATACACATTGGCTTATCTTATGGTATGTCAGCCAGTGCAATATCTTAAAAGGAAAAAGATTCTGTGGAAGGCAGAAAGCTACAAAATTAATGACTCAGGTTCGACATCTCTAAAAAAGAAGCTACTGGGTCAGCATTAGAAGGATTCAGAGTAGAAAAATTGGTCCTCACTGTGCCTATTAAAGCAGAGGAGAAAAACCCAGTTTCACAGGGCTATGTTTCATGCCCCAAGGATGTCTGAAATACTCTGATGCCACATTGTCAAAGGACAATATTCAGGCTTCATGAGTGCCTGCCTCAAACTGACATTAGGTCTATTATGCTTGTTAATGAGGGGCCAAACACTTGTTAAAGGATCCTTCCAGAATGTGGCCAGTGCCATGCGAAGCTGGAGCCAGACCACCTCTGCTCAGGATGACCTAGTTTGCATGCAGCCCAATTTTTCTTAAAGAGACTGTTGTAGACTGTTACCAAAACATGATTCGTTTTTACTTTCCTTCATGTGGAACCAGGAGGAACAGGCTGCAGTTCAACCCCCCTCCCCCAACTCAACCCCACAATCATGTTCTCCTCAATGCACCCAGGATTTGGAGCCACTGCCAGCAGCAAGGCAGCCATTTTCAAAGTGGACCAATGACAACTGGAGAGGTTCGTTTGAAGATGCTAGTGCTAGCAGCTCACTGCAATTACAGGAATGGGGTCATGGGGGCCCAATTTAGGCAGGTGTCAGGCCTCCACTTCTGTTGCATGCTCTGTGTCCTCAGCCTGTTTCAATTCCCAATCATCCATTACCCTGTGCTCACTGACCTCAATTGGTTCCTGGCAAGGTGACCAACTCTCATGAAGAAAGTTAAAGGGCACTCTGGCATGAGAGTCCATTAGACCAGGGTGGTGGAGTGGGGGTCTGCCAAAGTTGTAAAAGGGTGCAAACGGGAGCAGAGCAGATACTCTGCGAGATTTAAAGGCCTGAATTACAGATGCATGCAACCCGGGACATGGGACAATGGGCTCAATTACGGGACAATCCCATAAAAATAAGGGATAGTTGGTCACCCTGGCTTCTGGTCAAGCAGCACCTTGATTTTAAAATTTGCAAGTTCTTCCAAGCCTTGTCTGCATCTCTTGTAATCCCTGTAATCTCCTCCAGTCCCATAAACCTGAGAGATATCTGCATTCTTCTGGTGCTGGCCTCTTCAACATCCCTGATTTTAATTGCTCCTTATTGATGTTTGTGCCTTCAGATGCCTAGGCCCTAGGCTCTGGAATTCCCTCCCAAAGTCTCTCCACCTTTCTTTCCTCCATTAAGATAATCCTTGAAATCTACCTCATTAGCACCTTAAGTGGCTTGGTATCAAATTTTGCTTTATAATATGCACCTTGGAATTTTTATTACGTTAAAAGCACTGTATAAATACAATTTGTTGTTGAGACCAATTTCTACCTTGTAAGTACTAAATATAATGACCCAGTGCATTAAGGAGGCCACAAGTGGCAATACACATTCGATTTGTTATTTGTAAAAAAAAATATGTGAAATGAAAATCATACCATCCCTGGAAGATACCAACCATAAAATAATAAAGTTTAACATGATCAGGGAGTGAACGACTAAAGCAAATAGATTAAGGAGCTCAAAGGCACTTCAGGAGAATACATTTGGAACACTTTTAACAACATCTTGTGGTTATATTGCACTTTTAGCATATTAAAACTTTCCAAGACATGAGCATTATGGAACAAAATTAGTCATCAAGTCATGTGAGGAGATATTGGAGCAGATGGCTAAAAGCTCGGTCAAATAAAAAAAGGAAAGAGAGGTGGAGAAATTTAGGGAGGGAACTCCAGATCAAGTTTGGGGCCTAGGCAGTTCACGGCTGTAAGTAGAAATGTACCAGTAGATTGTAAATAGGTTAATATGGGTCCGTAATCAAATAGGTTGACAAAACAAATACCCAATGACACACATTAGTCTTCTTTCAATTCTATGTAAAGTACTGGAATTTATCAGAAAAAAACTTTTAAAAATCATCTCCACAATAGCAATCTAGTAAAATGCGGGTTAACATGGACTCAGAAGGGGTTCCCAGTGAACAACCTCCTCCAGTTCTCAGGAAGTGATAACTAACTTTGGAAAGTCTTATGATGTGTACATTGACTGTCAATGTGCTTTTTGATAAAGTTCCACATAAAAGTCTATCAACTGATAATATTTTATGTGTAACTTTATCAAAAGCCTTTTCAATTCAGTGTAAACCTTGGTAATAGATAAGAACCCAGCTTTTGGTAGGAAATGATGCATGCTTACTTGAGGAGTTAGAATGGGGGTGGGAAGTAGTTAGTTGGCTACCTCATGGATCAACATTGAATCCACTAATTTTAATAATTTATATAAATGACCTAGATTTAGAAGCTAAATGCAAAGTGTCAAGATTTGCTGATGATACCAAGTTAATGTGGTGAAACTGGAAGAGGCTGCTTAGAAGAATGAGTTATATAAAATGAAAGTGGGCAAAAGAATGACAGATGAAATTTAATAAAGACAAGTATAAAGTTTTGTACATAGAGATAAAAATTTGATGACATGCATATTCCATGGATCGTGTAGAAATAACTAAGGGTGAATTTGATGGTGATCTGGGAGACTGCTCAATATGTCCAACCAATAGAGTGCAGCAATCGACAAAGCCAATGAGATATTGAACAATATAGTCAAAACAGTGAATGTAAGTCAAAACAGATAATGATCGAACTTTATAGTGCTCTGTTCAGACAAGGTTCTCTCAGAATTTTGAGTTATGATAAAAGACTGGTGAAACCGGCATTTCAAGCCTGTTGAGGTGCTTGATAGATGATGATAGAGAGGCATATAAGACTGTTAAGGGTAAAGGATTGATATCAGGAAATTCTTCACATGGTGATCGATGTATAGAATAGAATTACATTGAATATACAACAACAGCTTGTATTTATATAGCACCTTTAAAGTAATAAAATGTCCTGAGGTATTTCATAGAGGCATTATAAAATAAAATATGACACTGAGCCACATTTGTCCTAATGGAGGAAAATGAAGTGGAGAGGTCTAGTGAGGGAATTCCACAGCTTAGGGAGCTGAAGGCACAGCCACCAATTGTGAAGTGATTAAAATCATGAATGCTCAAGAGAATGTTTACAGATAGGGAGTGGCCAGGCCATGCAGCGATTTGAAAACAAAGGAGCGAATTTTAAAATTGAAGTATTGTTGAAACAGAAATAGGCCATTCAGCCCAAAGCCAATGTGTATGTTCCATTTAAGCCTCCTCTCTTTTTTTCTTCATCTAACTCTATTAGCGTGACTCTATTCCCTTCTCCCTTGTATGCTTATCTAGATTCCTCTTAAACACATCTGAACTATTTGCCGCAACTACTTCCGGCAGTAGCGAGTTCCAAATTCTTACTATTCTGTTGGTTTCTTCTGAATTTCCGATTTGATTTCTTGGTGACTATCTTGATGGCTTCTAGTATTGCTCTTCCTCACAAGCGGAAATACTTTCTCTGTCTCTATCAAAACCTTTCATTATTTAAAGATCTCTGTTAGATCACCCCTCAGCCTTCCCTTTTCAAGAAAAGAAGAGTCACAGTCTGTTCATCCTTTCCTGATAGGTGTGCAACCTTACAGTTCTGAAATTGTAAATCTTTTCACCACATTCTCCAGTTCCTCTACATCCTTTTATTAATATTGTGACCGGAATTTGCACAGTACTCAAGTGTGGCCTAACCAAATTTGGTACAAGGGTAGCATAACTTCTCTACTTTACAATACTATCCATCTACAAATAAACTCTAGTATTTGGTTTGTTTGTTTTTTTAATGCTTTTATTAACCTCCATCACTACTTTTTGTGATTTGTGAATTTGTACCCCTAGATCTTCTTATCTTATTTTCCGAGTAATTTGACATCCTTATTTTTCCTACCAAAATGTAATAACTCACATTTATCTATGTTGAAATTAATTTGCCAAATATATGCACACAAGCAGAGACTTGAAAACATTAGCGGTGATACTAATGTATATTTATTCCAACAGTACATCTTTAAATACAGGATTTCTAGTTACTTTTTCACTAAAGACTTTAACAGAATCAAAACTTCTCACTCTGGAAAAAAAACTACAAAAAGCTGTCTAAAAAGCTATGAGGAAAAACACAATTGGAAGAAGGCCATTTGCAGAAACCTGGCACAGACATGGCGGATAAATGGCATCCTTCTGTGCTTTAACCATTCTATGATGCTACATGTAAAAACAGGCCTAGAATGTAAATGCAAATTTTGTCAAGAGCCTGTCCTTGTGACTTGTTTATACTCATAGAATATGAAGGTTTATTTGGGAACTGTTTTCTCCTGAGTTCAGCAGGTTTACATCTGATGGGCTCATTATTTTTCAAGGAATAAACACTCCATTTTCTTCCCTGTTATAATGTCAGCTTCTATCATTGAAGAAAATAGCTTAACTACCAATCATGTTCCATGACAAAGTGTTTGTTTAGGATTCAAGTTTCATAGCAGCATTATAATTGCTCCTTCCTTGAGTCAAAGTTTGTGTGATGGCATGCCCATTAGGATTAGACTGTGTAGAAACTCTGGAGGGTATGGACTGTAATCTTCATCTTTAGAATAAATGCTGGTGTATTGTTTTAATTCACTTGGCATCTTTTCTAAAACTTTTTTATTCAAATCTAGTGAATCTGCATTTTTAGCATAACAAATAGGTTTCAAATAAGTTGTATCAAGTAATCGTCCCTGCCATTTTGCCACACTTAACCAGTTGCATAATTTCATCCACCTCTTCCATGCCACCTCCAGCCCTCTCTTACCATCCTAAACCATCCCATTAATCTCATTCCATCCCTGACAGAAATAGTCTTTCCAGCCAGGATAACTTTGTTATTGGACTCCCCTTGCCTGCCGCTGTTTTTTCCTCCCCCCCCCCCCCCCCCCCCCCCCCCCGCCACACCCACTGCTGCAGCACCAATTGTTGGCAATGTATATGTATCACATACTCCAGTCCTTCTCTTGCCCCATGTGCCTCTGCGTGCACCTAATCAACCCACCAACTGACACATCCCTTAAACTAACCAATCAAAACAGTCCAGACAGACAAAACGTGAATATTATTACAGATTCTGCAAGTTATATGTCTTTCTATAATTTCTTGCCAACCTCTTCGGTATTGGCTGTCCATCCTAATAGACTTCCAGGTAGAGTAGTAGAGGCAAAAACTCTGGACTTGTTTAAGAAACCATTGGACACTACAATGGGGAAACATTGGGAACCCTATGATAAGCTGAATGGTCTTTCTCATCCAGAATAATTGTGATCCAATGCCAGGATTAATTTTAAAAATGGATAATTTATTCTGCTAAGGTGGAGCTGTGTCCTTTTAAGAACCAAAGGTAATTATACAGAGGGTGAGTTCAATCAGAGTTTAATTCCTCTTTGATAAAGCAGTTTTGCAAATTAGAAAATCATTGCAAATGACAGACTGTGGTCAGAATCCAAGGTTTTGTTCTCATTTTGAATGTTTGATTGTGGAAGTCAAATACGTGCTACAGATATTGGGTGAACATTCCGCTCCTGTCAGTGGTTGGAATCATGGCAGGCGGGGGGCACTAAATTCGGTGTGATTGAAAAAGTCAAATTCCCACCGGCAGAAAATTAGATTGGAATTTTGTTCTCCTGACTTTGATAGCAGATTAAAGGCAGGTTGAGTTTCACGCTGATCTATGTCAGGAATCACATTTGCATCTCATGAATGCTCATTAAAAGACCAACTCACCAGGATCACGTTCCCCCTCCAAATTAAGTGCCTCGTGAGCGGATAAGTAGAACAGTCTGTTTTACGACTGTATATAACAAGGCACGCACCTGACAAGCTTCAGCTCACCCACGACTTGGAGGCCAGTAGAAACTGCTTTCGCCTTCCTTTAAAACCATAGCTGCAAAATATCAGGTCCCTGTAGGGCACAGGAGCAAGGCCAGTGGGGTGAGATGGAGGCGAGTCGAGCGGGCAGGGTGAGGCAAAGGCAGGACTGCAGGGGGGAATGAGAGGGGAAGGGGAGACAGACAGGACTGGGGGAGAAACAAGAAGGTAGGGGGAGACAGAGGAAGAACTGGGGGCATAGGGGAGCACAAGCAGGGAGGGGTGAGATGGAGACAGGTCTAGGGGGTGGTCAAGGAACAGAGTGGAGTAGTGAAAGACTGTCCTGGAGCAGAGGCCACACTGTCGGGGGCATATTTGAAGAGACTGCCCTGGGGCTGTACAGGCCATTTAGACGGCTCTGCATGGCATGCATGTCTTGGTCCCGGCCTTGGGCAGGGGAAGGCGTCTCTGGACATGATGGTTGTGCACAATATGGTATGCAGGGCGTGGTCAGTCACCTAAGGCATTTGGCCCTGAGGTTCGAGTCATGTGAGGCCAGGGCACAGTAAATTTCAGGGGAAGCATCTGGATCCTGTAAGTTGGTAGCTGAAAAGTCATGGGTGGATGTTGGATGGTCTCATGGTGGGGGGTCCCGAAAAGTAAGGGTACATATGGCCTCGAGAAGAGGAGGGGTCAGATTGACACATAGCACGGGGACATCAACATTAAAAGGTCCAGGAGGGAGAACAGGAATATCCACAGGAACAATGAAGGGTCAAGGGTAACAAGGAGCCTGGATAGTAACAGGAGGAATAGGAATTAGGAGGCATTCAGTATAGACGAGGAAGGGAGAAACTTATGAATGATAAGGGGGAGGTTGGAAGCTGGTCTCACACACAAAAGTCAACAGCACGTGTTCACACTCATTTAAGAATGATGCAGTTTGAAGAACAAACAAAAAGAAAAAATCAACCAGGGAGGGGACTCAAGACGTGTGGGAGGAGTTCAGCCAAACAGTTTTTTATCCGATTGAAGGAGCAGCCTAAGATGTCCTGCCCAAACCAAAGAGATCATGGTGGAGCTGAGTGCTGGACTCGAGGGTCTAATGCACAATGAATGAGCTTGGTTCTTTACTAATGTTGCACATTTAGGCAAGAATCCATTAAGTTTAGGTACTAAGGTGCATATGGTCTTTAATGACATCTGATCCTTACAGAGGCATATGAGAATGGGTGTAGGGTCAAACAATCAAGGGCCATTGCTGCTGCACAGATGCAGCATGGACCCTACAAGTCTCAATGTACTGGTCATGGCATTCAAGACACCATGCTTACAGTCATGACATAAGTGCAAGGATTGAGTATCGATAGTTATTGTCAAAGCCACTGGAGGACAACCACCAGAAGCCTGACTGTGGGTTACAGGCCATGGGTTGATTGTCCCCAATTAAGACCCTCATTGTGAATGCACAGTCACATCTGAGGGGGATGCTCAGCCACCTGTCGTCCTCCAGGATGATATTATACTGCAAGGGGTGACTTGGTATGCTATGTACAGACTGAGGGCAAGTCAAGGGCTAGAGACTGCATTCCTGCCTTGGATATGGAGGGAGATAGTTCAAGGGGAACTACCATTGATCACTCAGTTGTATCCGTTCACAGATACAAAGAAGAGTAGAGAATACAGGCTGCGAGCAGTGCTGCCTTGTTGATAGCAATGATTAGAGTAAGGAGAAGAAGGGCCCATTGCCAACTAGCACAGCTCAGGGAAAACCATTGCTCTGAGGATCAAGAGCCAGTCGGGCCACTAGAAGTCCCAGATGCTGCCGAGGAAGGGTCAAACCCACAAAGACGTTTGGCATGAACAAGGGTCTACAGAAGACGGAGCTCATATATGGAGATGAGTGAAAGACAGTGCTGTAGGTGCCTTCACTTGTCTAGGGATGTGGTAGCTCATAATTTGCCACATTGCCCATGAGGAACTCATGCCACATGGACTTGGAGGGCATTCAATGCTGGTTGCTCTGAAGGTTACCACCAAACTGAACTATTTTGCCAGTGGATCTTTCCAGGGCCTTTGCGGAATCTGCCAATTGGTGACACACAAATGCATAAGGGATGTGACAGATGCCCCTTTCAATAAAACTCACTATTACGTATAGTTCTCCATGAATGGAGGAAACCCGGCTACCAGAGCTGTGGGATTCACTGCGATCTCAGGTTTTGTGCAAGTGCAGGGCACCATTGACCATACATATGTGGCCTTGAGAGCTCCCTGGCCTGTGAGATTCATTAATCGAAAAGGATTTCATTCTTTGAACGTCCAGCTAATTTGTGACCACAGAAAGCAGATCCAGAACGTTTGTGCTAGATACCCAGGGACCTCACACGACTCTTACGTTTTGAGTCACTCTCAGGTGCCAGAGATATTAGAGGGACTTCAGCGCTTAGAGGGTCGGCTCCTTGGTGATAAAGGGAACCCCAGAAGACACGGCTAATGACGCTCATTCGTCAGCCACAGAGTACATCTGAGGAGAGATACAATGCTGCACATTCCATCACAAGGTCCTTAATAGAGCCAACCATTGGTCTCTTAAGGATGCATTTCCGATGTATGGACAGGTCAGGTGGAGCTCTGCAATACTCACCACAGATAGTGTCACGCATCATCATTGTTTGCTGCCCCCTGCACAACCTAGCGCTTCAAAGGGAGGATGCGTTGCCAGAGGAACAAATTGAAAAGCTAAAAGCAAAAAACTGCGGATACTGGAAATCCAGAACAAAAATAAAAATACCTGGAAAAACTCAGCAGGTCTGACAGCATCTGCGGAGAGGAACACAGTTAACATTTCGAGTCCGTATGACTCTTCAACAGAACTAAGGAAAAATAGAAGAGAGGTGAAATATAAGCTGGTTTAAGGGGGGGTGGGACAAGTAGAGCTGGATAGAGGGACAGCGATAGGTGGAGATTGCCAAAAGATGTCATAGACAAAAGGACAAAGAGGTGTTGATGGTGGTAATATTAGTTAAGATATGTGCTAAAAGGTGACATTAAGGGTAGAAAGCAGGACGAGCAAGGTACAGAAAGCCCTAGTGGGGGTGGGGTGGGGGGAAAGGATCGAAATAGGCTACAAGGTAGAGAAAACAATGGATGGAAATACATTTTAAAATAATGGAAATAGGTGGGAAAAGAAAAATCTATATAAATTATTGGAAAAAAGGGGGATCGGAAAGGGGGTGGGGATGGAGGAGAGAGTTCATGATCTAAAATTGTTGAACTCAATATTCAGTCCGGAAGGCTGTAAAGTGCCTAGTCGGAAGATGAGGTGCTGTTCCTCCAGTTTGCATTGAGCTTCACTGGAACATTGCAGCAGGCCAAGGACAGACATGTGGGCATGAGAGCAGGGTGGAGTGTTGAAATGGCAAGCGACTGGGTCATGCTTGCGGACAGACCGAAGGTGTCACCCAGTCTGCGTTTGGTCTCTCCAATGTAGAGGAAACCACATTGGGAGCACCGAATGCAGTAGACTAAGTTGAGGGAAGTGCAAGTGAAATGCTGCTTCACTTGAAAGGAGTGTTTGGGCCTTCGGATGGTGAGGAGAGGGGAAGTAAAGGGGCAGGTGTTGCACCTTCTGCGGTTGCAAGGGAAGGTGCCGTGGGAGGGGGTTGAGGTGTAGGGGGTGATAAAGGAGTGGACCAGGGTGTCCCGGAGGAACGATTCCTGCGGAATGCCGCTAGGGCGGGTGAAGGGAAGATGTGTTTGGTGGTGGCATCATGCTGGAGTTGGCGGAAATGGCGGAGGATGATCCTTTGAATGCGGAGGCTGGTGGGGTGATAAGTGAGGACAAGGGGGACCCTATCATGGTTCTGGGAGGGAGAGGAAGGTGTGAGGGCGAATGCACGGGAAATGGGCTGAACACGGTTGAGGGCCCTGTCAACCACCATGGGTGGAAAACCTTGGTTAAGGAAGATATGTCAGAGGAACTGTTTTTGAAAGTGGCATCATCAGAACAGATGCGACGGAGGTGAAGGAACTGAGAGAATGGGATGGAGTCCTTACAGGAAGCGGGGTGTGAGGAGCTGTACTCAAAGTAGCTGTGGGAGTCGGTAGGCTTGTAATGAATATTGGTGGACAGTCTATCACCATAAATTGAGACAGAGAGGTCAAGGAAGGGAAGGGAAGTGTCAGAGATGGACCATGTGAAAATGATGGAGGGGTGGAAATTGGAAGCAAAATAATAAATTTTTCCAGGCCCAGACGAGAGCATGAAGCAGCACCGAAGCAGTCATCGATGTACCGGAGAAAGAGTTGTGGGAGGGGACTGGAGTAGGACTGGAACAAGGAATGTTCCACATACTGGAGGCGGGTAAAAGGATCCGTTGAATGGGGAGATGACTCCTGCCCAAAGAAGTGAGCATGGAGACGAAGGCGGCGGAAGAAGAGTTCAGCATTGTGCCGAGCCCAAAATTCATTGAGATGAGGGTGTAAGGGTATGAAACTGAGTCCTTTGCTGAGCACTGAACGTTCAGCATCAGAGAGGGGAAGGTCAGGGAGGAAATTGAGAAGCTAGATGTCTCCTCAGATGAGGAGGACTTGAAAGGGGATGACTCTGAAGAGGGCGTGGATTCAGACAGGCCACATGATGCCATTGCATGGGCATGATGCAGCCAACATGCCCATGACAACCTCATAGCTACAAAATTTCAAGAGGAATAAGGCAAAAGCAAGTTTTTACAATTGAAATTCTCTTCAGGCTTTGATGCAGGGGACACAAGACCTTCATCCTCAGCATCACCATATCAGGAAAGGTCATCAATCTCACAATGATCACAGAAGCAGCATAATTCACCCTCAGCCCTAACAATGGAGTCATCCTTGGAAGGCACAGTAGCCTTGGGAACATATGGTCACTGTGGAATGTGATTAGCACTCCATTAATGCACCTCCTTAAGCAACTACACATAGTGCAGTCCTTTGAACCAAGGTGTCAACAAGTCAGTGGGCATGGCAGCCTTCAAGTGGCTGAAATGCCATTGCACACATGGATGGACTCATGCCAGTATGAAAGTAGCTTAGCAAGGTAGTACTAACAGGAAAAACATTTGTCAATGGTCAGTGCTTGACCGTCTCAAGAAGGAGCAACATCCAGACAGCAGCATCTCTCCAAATGCCAGCTCTCATGGATGAATAATGCAGAGGCATCATCTTGCCGCTGAGCCCCAATATACCATCAGACATCAGGGCGCAGTGAATGTTACTCTAAAACATGCACCCAAAGCTGCAAGTTATTATCACGTTGTCTTCACAGAGAGTGGCTCAGCAGGACCGTCATTTGATTATTTACAAACACTCATGACACTGCATTTGTCGGAAGCTTGTCAAGTCTATGTCCTGCATTGCCTTGGCATTTGGGAGAAACGTGGTCCAGTCAGTATTGACACAGCAGTCACTGAAAACTTCTTCCCTTCATTGACCCTGCTGAGGACTCAGGAGATATGCCAAAGCATTGCTTTCATACCATTACAGTACTCAACATTGGCCATCTCACAAATGCCAGTCCTTTCTATATACCCAAGGTCAATGAATGCACAGTCATGCAATGAATTCCACATTGAGTTGCATACTGTGCCTTTAATGATGGATTTGCAAAGAACCACTAGGCAGCTGTTCAGAAGCAAAGAAAGACCCTCACAGATAAATAGAAGCTTCATCAGGATGAGCACACACCTCTGACATCGCACACTCATTCCCCTCTTGTAGACATTTCTAATTTCAGAGTGGAACTGACTTCCATCATTCAGCATCATGCATGGGGAGAGTGGGAACTAAGAAAAGAATATCATTCAGCCTTAAATGCGGAGATGAAAACACATTGTAAGGAGGCATCAAAGTCGATGGTGTTTGACGATGAATGCTACTTTTCTCAAAAACTCATTGCAATAAAATAAACCCCATTGCAAAGTACGCCTGGGAGAAAAGAGAAATTCTAACGTTTGTCATGACATATATTTGTTAGGCCCACAAACTACAGACTTCAGTGTGACAGCATCAGGATAATCACTAACCTTGATAAACAATTCTCAGGAGGACAAATAATGTTTGCCTGACATCCAAGAGCCATTCTCACATATGAAGTGCCTTTGTTACTATCGCAGATGTGGAAATAAAGGTTAATCACTGTGATGAGATTGAGTGAGAGTCAATGGAACAGAGGGTCCAGATGGGAGTTTATTGGAGGGGTACATTTTTGACCCTTGAATGAACATGGGTCCTTGCACCACATCGATTAGCCATTGAATCCCTGAGACTTGGAGAGGGATAAATGTAAAATATATTTACAGTAGTGAAGATTATATACAGCGAATAAACACCCGCATCACCAGTGTGCATTCAAAACTTCTTAATTTTTCTTACTCTACCACTACGGCTAGGTGGAGCCCTAACATCCACAGCAGAGGTGGAGGCAGCCTGCTGACTGCTATGCCCTGTTGTCTAGATGACTTTTGGCAGGTGTCCTCAGGTGGGCTGAGGCCTGGAGGGCCCCAGCCTGCTAAGAGTCTGCTGCTCTGGGGCAGGTGGACCCTCCTCGGCTTGACCTACTAGAGTTGATGGGGGTCACAAACAGGGGATTTAAAGCAGCAGGACACCCTTGGAGTGTCCTGGTTGGATGCCCCCAGGGTGTCTGGCTGGCACTGCTCCTCCCTTTGGGTTCCTAATGGCCCCTCCCTGACTCCTTGAGGAGAAGAGGCACCCGGTGGGAGGACATGGTGCCCTGTCCCTCTCATCTAGCTACTGCTGGAACACACCCATGGCTAGAGCGATGGTGTACAGGTCCAAGCACAAGTGTGGCACAAACTGCTAGACTTGGGTCTCCAATTTAGCCACCGCCCTTCCCATGGAGACTACGATGTGTTCACATGCTGAAGCTATGACATCAGACAGAACGTGGACAGACTCCTCCATCCTTTGTTCCAGTCTTGTGATAGCCTCTGACAACTCTGCCTGATGGTCCCCTGCCTGTCTTTGCATCTGCAACTTTTGTCGCAGGGCTGATTCCAGAGGCTTGTCATCGGACTCCAACTCAGCAGGTGTCTGGTCTCCAGCAGTTCTCCGAGTGTCAGAGACCTCGGCTGTCACTGCTTCCACCTAATGTGGACCCGTGCCTATGAAGTGGTCACCAGATTGTGAACTCAAACCTACTCTAGAGCTAGGGCACTCCGAGGTGTGTGCATCTGCGCCGCTGGAGGGTACAGGTGAACGTAGTGACGGATCTTCATCAGATGGGTGTTCTGCCTCCTCATCTGAGCTGGAATGGGAACTGGGGCTAAGACATGTGCTGGAGGACGTCCTTCGCATTTTCTTGCTGGTAGCTGAATAGTGATTGACTAGGCAAGCTCCTACATTATAGGTCACTCACGGATCATTGTCCACATGTGGCCGATGTATATTGGGTGCACCCTCACTGGCTTGTTGGGGGAGGTCGATTTCGCCTTCCACACAGGAACAATCTCAGTCCTTCCCAGTGAACTCTGCGACTGTTCCTCATTGGTGGAGAATGTCCTCAATTCTGGGGTTCCTCTTCTGGCCTTCACTCTCTCTCCCTTTTGTTTTGGGAGATCTTGTCCCGCGTAAAGACAGATGGATTGACTGTGAGCACTATGGATGAAAGAGCAGTTCAGAAGCATGCATGCCTATCGTGTGTGCTGAGCCCTCCCCAGTAATGGATTAAGACGGCATTTGTGCAAGAACTTACGTGAGATGGTGAGCTTAAAGTGGCTAGCAGACATTCAGTGCTGATGTCCCATCTGCTGGCCATGTGCCTGATGCCCTTATGAAAGTGTGAGTTTGGAGCAAGTAGAAGTTTCACTTTTCCTGGCATCAGATCATTCATCCTTTTCCTGCACTGCAGGATGGTCTTTTTGTTCCCCACGGGTGCTGACCTCCCTGTCGACCTCCTCCCAGGCCGGCGCAGTCAGGTGGGAGGACCTCCTGCTCCCATCCCGAGGAAAGAGGGCCTTCCGCCTTTCCTGGATGGCCTGGAGCAGAATCCCCAGGGAGGCCTCGCTGAACCGCGGCGGGGAGAGTTGGTTCTTTTAGGCGCCATGAAGAACCTGAAAGACACACTACATCTGGCCTGCAGTGAGTGAATGTCTGAGGTAACGCCGGGGCGGATGAATCCCTGCCTGCCCCGCCATGAGATTTGACAATCTCCTCACTGATATATAATTAATGAACTGAAAAGCAGAAGATTGCGCAAGTTCATCTGACCCACTGCCCAGCATGCCAACTTTCTCACCTGCCACCACACTTTGTCTCCAGAATGGAACTTCCACTCATTTTAACTCCGACAATGATCTGGTACTTTCTGGTGTGGAAGGTTTTGTATACATTGCAAATAATTGTCTCACTTTGTGTATTTTGTTTTATTCTCTTAAACTTAAGTGGATTAATGCTTCTGTTGAAATAGTGCAGAGGAGATTTTGAGATGACTGCTTTAAGGTTTGCAGTAGTATATGTCATATCACACAGGAACTGTGGCACACTAGTTTGTCAATGGGTGATGTTAGTTATTCAAATAATGTTTCAAATGAAGAACAATATTGATGATGGTGGAGCTCCCTGTTTTAATTGATATTGAGTCTCTAGTGATAATGACAGCAGCAATGCAACATGTGATCACACAGTACAGCTCACCAGACGGTGTGGAAAATATGAGAGGTTCTCACTGGCATTTTCACTTCCTGCTCTGTCAATATCCTGGATTAACGTAATATTTAGATCCAAGGTCTTTTAGTTTGCCCAAGATGTTGGAATATTTGAAGTGAGAATTCACGTTTCAGGAAGTCATTTATATTTTGTCTGATGGGACGCAATTTTGAGTTATGTTAAACAAGAGAGAGAGCTTTAGCAAACTGTATTCACATCCCCTGCACTTGACGTGTCATATTGACAAATCCACCTCAACAGGAAATTATTATTTTATGAGGATGTGACTTGAATGCGTCAAACACTGTAGAGTGCATGTAATCCATCCTTTGTGTTCTGCTTAGGGCAGGTCCCAATTCCAGGCTCACACATGAAATTCTTGAACCATTTTACTAGGGAACAGTAACTGGGGTGATTTCCCATTGCCTTTCCCACAGTTTTTAATCTTTGGAATACCTTCTTCCGGGTGGGCTACAACAAAGCCTAAAGGGCCCCAATTACCCTTTACAATTGGCGGGAGGAGGGGGAGCCAGGGTGACCAACTCTTGCAGACATAATTAAGGGACACTCTGGCATGGGGGTCCATTAGAGTGGGGGATGATGCCAGAGCCAAGAAAGTAGGTTGTGGGGCGGGTGGTGGTGGGGGAGGATACATCAGTGGGTGCTGCCGGAGCTGCGGCAGGGAGGGCTGGGGGCTGGTTCAACTGTGAAAGCGGGGTCGGGGATTGCTGCCAGAGCTGTGAGAACAGGGGGAGGGGTTGGGGGCAGGGCTGTGAGAGGGTCAAATGGAAATAGAGCAAGTACTGCGTATGCATAAGATTTAAAGGTCCAAATTACAGGAAAAAACAGCATCCCCAATGCATGCAACTCAGGACATGGGATAGTGGGCTCAATTACAGGACAATCCCTTAAGAATAAGGGATGGTTGGACACCCTTGGGGGGATCATCGGCGGTGCAACCACTGATGTCCCACAGGACATCAATCTAGTATTCCAAGACAGGTCTTTGTTCTCCAATTGACAGGACTAGATGCTGAGAGGTTGTTTCCCCTTATGGGATAGTCTAGGGCCAGAGGGCATAAGCTCAGAGTAAGGGGTCACCCATTTAATACAGAGATGAGAAGGAAATTCTTCTCTCAGAGTGTAGTGAATCTGTGGAATTCTTTACCACAGAGGGCTGTAGAGGCTGGGTCGTTAAGTATATTCAAGACTGAGATAGATGGATTTTTAATCAGTAAGGGAATCAAGGGTTATGGCAAAAAGGCAGGAAAGTGGAGTTGAGGATTATCAGATCAGCCATGATCTCATTGAATGGCGGAGTAGACTCGATGAGCCGAATGGCCTACTTCTGCCCCTATGTATTATGGTCTTATGGTCAATCTATAGAGTTCTAATGCAATCCTTCTGACTCACACGTGGGAATGCCACTCCTGAGCGAGTGCTCATTCGATTCAGATCCTGGATGTCTTTACCCTTGAGATTGAGGTTCAATAATAGACAGTGTTGAAAGTGTCAGTCACAACTATAGGACATTTATTTATTTACACAATGGAATTGATTTTGAGTTTAGTGAAGTGTACCAGATGGTCACCTGCATTCAAAGTTAAGAAGTAGCAGTGATTCTGAGCCATGGCCTCATTAACGTTGGGTCGGTGAGTTCTGGAGTGGCAAACAGGCATTGTTATGTAGCCTGCTGGATTAAAACCTACCAATATTGGGCCACCCTGGCCAGCAGGAAGGTGCATGGAGCGATTGGGAGCCTCAGTGCACTCCTGCTCCTTAAAATAGTTACAAATTAACCTTGGTTGGGCCACTCCTTCTCTGTTGCCCATGGGAATGTCCAGAGTATACACAGCAAATAATCTATTTCTAAACGTATATGACAGTCAGGATCCTTACACCCCAATTTATATATTAAACTGGGCCTACCTGCTGAGGTAGGCAGACGCTTCAATCAGTCAGCACTATGGCCCTTTAAAAATGGCACTATGGGGTCGCATAGTTACAGTTAAGACCCCATTTTGAGACTGTTAACAGTTGGCAATGCAAATTTAAATTGATCCAAATGACTCCATCTTCTTCTGAATGCCCCACTGCATTCATGACACACAAAAATAACTGACAGCATAAGTAGCCTTTGAAAGGACTAATGAAATAATTTTCTCCGATTTAACCAGATTGTATACAAGTTGAATTAGCTACCTAGCACACTTCTGTGGACTCTGCAAGTGGCAAAGTTGCTAAATTAAATTTTCTTCAAAAGTGTTGATTAGTTTATTTCAGCTATTGAACTAATGTGCATGGAACTAATGTGCACGTCATATGACCATAAACAATTTTCTGTAAAAGAGGAAGCGAATGTTTGAAGGAATCTGGATGAGATTGATGATAAAACAGAAAACAGTCAGCAGCCAGGTGTGAACGTGGCAAGTTACAGACTTAGAGCAACCAGATACCAGGAATAGGCTGGCAATCTCAAATAATTTATGTACATATAAACACTAAAATCAGTACATAAGAATATAAGAAATAGGAGCAAGCGTAGGTGATTTGATAAGATCATGGATGTCCTTCCATCTCAACTACGCTTTTCCACCATAACCCCATAACTCTTGATTCTCTTAGTGTCCAATAATCTGTCCATCTCAGTCTTCAATATACTCAATGACTAAGCATTCACAGAAATATCAAAATATGGCAGATCTTAGAAGATGATATAAATAGAACATATCTGGATATAAAGTGTTCAGGAACAGTAAATCGGAAAGGAGGTGACATAACCCTTTATGCCAGGGACATATAAGAGTTAAAGGAAATGGGGTATTGTTAGACAACTTTAATGTGAAAAGAGTAAAGTTAACACCAAAATGATCATTTTGAGTCTGCAGTTCTGGTGGGAGCCTAGCCTCCAGCAGTGCACAATACCCATGATTTGTAGACTGTAAGGCTCTGTGAGAACTTCACAATGATGAGCAGTAAATATGGAAGATATTTGCAGGCCACTGGCATGCATTCTTTGACCTGATATTGTGAGATAGTATTTTGGCAACTTCCTTTAGATATGCCATCTTCTTCTGCATTTATTCCTAGGTCTTTCAGGTACTGTACATAACATTGATTTTGACTGCCACTTCCTTACAGTCATGCTGCACTGCATTGCTTTGTAATGTCAAACAAGGTACCCCTCCTCACGCTGCACAATCTCCTGCAGCAATGAGGTAATGTTCTAGGCCCAACCATTTTCAGCTGCTTCATCAATTACCTTCCTTCCATCATAAGGTCAGAACTGGGGATGTTTACTGATGGTTGCACAATGTTCAACACCATTCATGACTCCTCAAATACTGAAGCAGTCCATGTCCAAATGCAGCAAGACCTGGACAATATCCAGCCTTAGGCTGACAAGCGGCAAGTAACATTCACGCCACACAAGTGGCAGACAATGATGATCTCCAACAAGAGAGACTCTAAACACCACCCCTTGACATTCAACAGCATTACCAACGCTGAATTTACCACTATCAACATCCTGGGGATTACCATTGACTAGAAACTGAACTGGACTAGCCATATAAATAATGTGGCTACAAGAGCAGGTCATAGGCTGGGAATCCTGTGGTGAGTAACTCACATCCTGTCTCCCCAAAGCCACATTCTCTTCTCAGCTGCTCACTCACGGTTTGCAGTTCGCGTCAAAATACTATCTACAAGGCACAAGTCAGGAGTGTGATGGAATACTCTCCACTTGCCTGGATAAGTGCAGTTCCAACAATGCTCAAGAAACTTGACACCATCCAGGATAAAGCGGCCCGCTTGATTGGCACCCCATCCACAAACATTCACTCCCTCCAACACTGACACACAGTGGCAGAAGTGTATACCATATACAAGGTGCACTGCAGGAATTCACCAAGGCTTCTTAGACAGCACCTTCCAAACTCACAAGCACTACCATTTAGAAGGACAAGGGCAGCAGACACATGGGAGCACCACCACCTGGCAGTGTCCCCTCCAAGCCACTCACCATCCTGACTTGGAAATATATCTCTGTTCCTTCACTGTCGCTGGGTGAAAATACTGGAACTCCTCCCGAACAGCACTGTGGGTGTACCTATACCACATGGACTGCAGCAGTTCAAGAAGGCAGCTCACCACCACCTTCTCAAGGGCAATTTGGGATGGGTAATAATTGCTAGCCTAGCCTGTGACACCCACATCCCATGAATGAATAAAAAGAAACCCTTCCACTGAACCATTCATCACATGGTGGGTATTGTGTCACTTGTGCTTGGATCTATTTCTTCTGCATTAATCCTCCCAGCCCCATTCAGTCCTTGAAAAGGATGAAACAATTCTTTCTAATACATCCTTTCAACTTTTAGCTACAGCCCTGTGGAAAAATTCCCATCCGTACATCAAACAACCACCTACTGGAAAACTCAGTGTCAGGCCCAAAATGATCTCAGTCAAATTGATTGCAGCTGGCTGATAGATCTATTCGTCCATTGTTATAGGTAAGAGGAATGTGCTTTTTAAAATTAGACAGCTGAGCTACATTTCATTTTATATGCAGCACCCGGAGCCATTAATGTTCATATTCAAAGCTAGCAGAGCGTAACAAATGTATTTTTAAATGTTTTTTGAGTAACAACTGTATTTTTATATGTTTTTCCTCTTACGTGACTACAAAGGTTAACTGAAGAGGTTAAGGGGTAATCAAACTGCTTAAAATACTACAGGGGAATAACAAGGCAATATAGGAAATTTTCCTTCCTCTACAAATTCACAAGGGACAATCCTGCCTGACCAAGCTCCTTGATTTCCTTGAGGAAGTGACAACCCAAGTCAACATTCGTAAACCTTAAGATGTTGTATACTTAGATTTTGAAAAGGCATTTGATAAAGTTCCACGTGAAGGGTTACTTATTACACTCAAAGCCGTGGAGATGCAGGCCAAATCTGGTTATGGATATGAAGCTGGCTTGCAAATGGAAAACAGCAGGCTCTGGCTACAGGAAATGCTGCCAAGATAGGGTGAAGTACTGAGTAGAATGCCCAGGGCTCAGTATCGGGACCACAACAGTTTCTAATTATATCAATTACTTGAATTGAGAAACTCAAAGCTAATTGGTTGATTTTCAATTTATACTGAATGCAAGAGGAACAGTGGAGTCAAAGGAGGCAGCGCAGATATTACAAAAAGAGCTAAATCAAATATGTGAGTGAGCTGGATATTGACGGATGGAGTTTAATACAGACCAGTGTAAAACATCACACACATGAAGGAAAAATGATACATACCAAATGAATGATAGTGGGGCTGAAGCTGAAAAGGCCTAGGATTCTTAGTAGATGCAATGCTGAATAAGCTTAACCAATACACATAATCAAAGTCTCATAGAATATTCAACTACCAAAATATAGGAAGCCTAGATCCAAATAAACAGTCCTCTGTTTAGACTGAACATTGAGTTTTATGTGCATCAGGGAACTCAAACAGTGCAGAGAAAAGGCATAAGGTCAATCCCTAGTGTTGGAACCGAATTAGGAGAGAGTCTTCATGAACATTTCCATGCTCAATGATGGTATGGGCCCAGCAGGAGTGCAAAAGACAAGGCTGAAGCATTTGCAACCATCTTCAGCCAGATCCATCTCAGCCTCCTAAGGTACCATCACAGATGCCAGCCTTCAGCCAACTCGATTCACTCCACATGATATCATTGAGCTCACTTGATGTAGCAAAGGCTATGGGCCCTAATGATATCCTGGCTGTAGTGCTGCAGGCTTGTAGTCCAGAACTAGCTGCATTTCTAGTAAAGCTGTTTCAGTTCAACTAGATACTGACATCTATTCAACACAGTGGAATGTTGCCCAGGTATGTCCTGTCCACAAAAAAAGGACAAATCCAATCCTGCCAATTACTGCCCTATCAGTCTACTCTCAAACATCAGCAAAGTGAGGAAGGTGCTGTAGTTTTTGGAGACTGCAGTGGTTCCTCAGGGCAGATGGTTCAAGTATCTTTGGCTGTTCCATTAATGACATTTGTTCCATCATAAGGTCAGAAGTGGGGTTGTTTGCTGAATATTGCACAGAAGCAGTTTGCACATATCTGCATGTAGCATGGCGAGGACAATATTCAGACTTGGGCTGAAAAGTGGTAAGTAACATTTACACGTACCAGGCAATGATCATTTTCAACAAGAGATAATTGTCATTCAACGGCGTTACCAAAACCGAATCCCCCACCATCAACATCCTGGGAGTCACATTGACCAGAAATTTAGCTGGACCATTCATATAAATACTGTGGCTACAAGAGAAGCTCAGAGGATGGGAATTCTGTGGTGACTCACTTCCAGACTGTCTTTCCAACATCACTTTCCAATGTCTTTCCAACATCTACAAGGCACAAGTCCAGGAGTGTGATGGAATACTATCCACTTGCTTGGATGAGTGCAACTCCAACAACACTGAGGAAGCTAAACACCAACCAGGACAAAGCAACCCTCTGATAGGCATCACATCCATAACTTTAAGCTTCCACTCCCACCACCATCGATGCACCATTGCTGCAGATTACCATATACAAGGTGAACTGCACCAATTCACCAAGACCTCTGTTGCAGCACTTTCAAGCAGTGACCATTACCACTTGGAAGGGCAAAGCAAGTGCATGGGACCACCACCACCTACAAGTTCCCCTCCAAGTTACACACCATCCTGACTGGGAACTATAACGCCATTACTTTACTGTCACTAGGTCAAAATCCCGGAACTCTCTCCCTAACAGAACTGACAGTGTACCTACACTAGACAGACTGCCGCGGTTTATTAAGACAATTCACTATCCCTTCTCAAAGGTACTTAGGGATGAGCAATAAATGCTGCAACATCCAAATCCCGTGAATGAATAACAAAATTAAACCATGGAAATAGATCAAGGAGACACAGTTTCAAAATATTAAGACATGAAGTATGCAGCGGTGCAGCCTTGCATGGGGCAACCTCAGCATAGATATTTGAATTCTCTCTGATATCAAAAAAGTGGAAGTTCGTCCAATTAGAACTATATCTGGTGCTGAGGTTGACCTATGTGAGGGTACACTTTCACTTTGGGCAGAATTTTCTGCTTGACGTTTGGGGGCAGGCCCCGCAAGTCAGCGCGTAAAATGACGTGCAGTGACATCGGGCGAGTGTCCTGACCTCACCGTGCCATCGCGATATTTCGCTGGGTGGGCGCGCGATGAAGTTCGACATGCGCCCACCATTAATTAACGGGCTAGTTAAGGCCCTTAAATTGTCAATCGACGCCGATTTTCAGGCACCCATGTGATCTTCGGGTCGGCGCACAGGTGCAATGGGCAGGCGGGTAGGAGACTTTTTAATAAAACTCACCCATGGGCAGGATAAGAGGGCTCAGTAGGGCTGTCAATCTGGTCTGTGAGTATTTATTGCAGAAAGTTTTTAAACTTGCCTGTGTGATCTGTAGCAGGTCAGAACGAATTGCAGCAGCTTTCTGTGTACTTTGAACCTTCAGGTCAGCACTCTGCAGTCAGTAATCTTTATCGGGCCTGCAGCTTTCCAGAGGCCTCCCTTTAGCCTGGTTATGGGTTCTGGCATGTCCACTGGAGGCAGCTCCTCTGAGGAGGAAGGGATGGATAGAATAAGGAAGAGGCCAGGAGTGCACAATCAGCCTCCAGGGGAGCCACTTTTGGGAGTACAGACGCAGGCACAAGGGGCACAGGGCCAAGAGGTAGTCCAAGGTGGAAGGGGCTGCAGAAGACGCCACTATCCTGCTGCCAGGGTATACAGGCGGCGAAGCAGCTACCTCAATGTGACTGAGGCGCAGTGCCGAAGGAGGCTCCAACTGTCAAGGGAGACAGTTAACTAACTCAAATGATTAGCCCTGAGACCTCTCCTAACTGTGTGGGTGGACACCCCATGCCAGCAGCTCTGAAGGTCACAGTTGCCCTCAACTTCTATGCCTCTGGCTCCTTCCAGGACTCGGTGGGTGATCTTTGCGGTGTCACCCAATCAGCTGTCCACACTTGTGTCAAGCAGGCTATAGACACTCTGTTCAGGCGTGCATTGACCTTCATCCACTTCCGTTGGGACCAGAGGCTTCGCGGCCATTGCTGGCTTCCCCCGCATCCAGGGTGCTATAGACTGCACACATGTGGCCATCAAGGCGCCAGCAGGTGAGCCCGGTGCCTTTGTCAACAGGAAGGGCTCCCACTCCATGAACGTGCAGATAGTGTGTGATCACAGGATGCTGATTCTGCAAGTCTGTGCAAGGTATCCAGGCAGCTCCCATGACGCCTACATCCTCAGACACTCCCAGGTGCCGGGGGTTTTCAGTGTTCCGGCTCGGCTGGATGGATGGCTGCTGGGTGACAAGGGTTATCCCCTCAGAAGGTGGCTCATGACGCCTCTCTGCCATCCAATATCAAAAGCTGAGCAGTGCTACAATAGGAGTCACGGCTCCACAAGGGCTGCAGTAGAGAGAGCCATCGGTCTTCTCAAGATGCGCTTCCGATGCCTGGACCACTCAGGGGGTGCACTCCAGTACCCCCCAGCTCGTGTCTTGGTGATAGTGGTTGCATGCTGCGCTCTCCACAATCTTGCGCTGGAAAAGGACACAGTGAACGATGAAGACATTGACGCAGTGGATGCGGCTGCACACGATGAGTCCAACACTGATTCTGAGGATGCGGAAGCACAGGGGACTGATGAGGGGCTAAACACTGACCAGGGCCTACACCAAGGAGGCAGCGACACCCGGGAAACTTTAATCCAATGAATCTTCAGCTAGCTCCACACAAATGGATCTGCAGGACCAGCACTGCCTGGCGCTTCCATACATGGCACTTAAGTGCTACATCTGCCACTTCATCAGCTGCAACTAAGGGCTTTGGACATAAACTTCAATGTCCACTCAAACACTCATGACACGTATGTAAAACATACAAATGCAGAACAAAGGAGCCACCCTCAGCCATGATAACACATCTGGTTTAAATTTCACCATCATAAGGTCACACAAAGTCAAAACAAAATATTTTTCAAGCATAAACAAATAATAATTCCCTAATCTAGGGCCAACACAAAAGCACCAGTGAGAAACCCGTGGTGTGCCTAAGGGGCCTTATGCTTATGTTTATGGGTGCTACGTCTTGGTGCCGCTCCATTGCTCGGAGTGGCATCTGAGACAGCCTGCTGACTCTGCTGTCCTGTTGTCCTCGATGACCTTGGCAGCCATCCTTTGGCCCGTGGAACCTGTGCTGGCCCCGCTGGGAGGGATCTGCCAGGTCCACAGCTGGCATCTCCCCAGTCATCGCAGCCTCACCCAATGAAGTGGTCACTGGGAGAGGGGTGGAGGAGCTGTTGCCCTCATCCAGAGTGCCGTGAGAGAAGCCCGCAGATACGACAGGCAGCTAATCCGCCAATGTGAGGTCACTCCGGACCTCCCTGCTCACCCTCGATGGATGGGCAATGAGCTGGGAAGCTTGAAGCCCACACCATCTCCCACATTGGCAATGACCAGCCGTGGCCACTGGTGCTGTGAGGGCTTGCAGGTCCGAGCGAAACCCCAGGAGAACCTGCTTGTTCTCCTGGAAGCCCCTCTCCACGAGAGTCGCCACTGTCTCCTTGGAGGAAGCATGACGCTCTGACATGAGGCTCATTGCATCACTGATGCTCCGCGTGGACTCCTCCACCACGGACACCAAGCGAAGTGTAGTCTCATGCAACACTCCCAGATTCCTCCGCACACCCGGCCGCATTTCCTGCAGCTGCTGCATTGTGGACAACCTCAGAGGCACATCTTCACGCACCGACTGAGCATGTGCCTGGTCCCCTGCAGTCCTCCGACTGCTGGCGCCATCGGCACTCTCTGTCTCTGCCAGTTCCTCTAGCGATTGTGAAGTGCCCTCTCCATTGTGCCCTGGGACACTAGTCAATGTTGCAATGCCCACCGAGGTGCTAGTATCTGCGCTGGTGCCTGCCTCACAGAAATGGTGTGATGCAGGTGACACTTAAGGGCCCTCAGGTGTGAGAGGGGGCATCTGCAATTCCTCCTGGCGGCCATGCTCTGATGATGCTAAAATTAACAAGGACAGTGGATCAGTTAGCGTACACACAGTGACACACTTCACCCCTTTCCCCCTGGCTCATTATGCGCTCAACCTCCAGAACCTATGGAGATGAATATTGGTGGGGTGGCAAATAGTCAGGAGGATCCCTAACATTACAGGCGGATACAGAGGGGCTGGTCAGATGGCGTAAGTAATGCCAAATGGAATGTAATGTGGATAAGTGTGAGGTGATGCACTTGGGCAGGAGAAACAAGGTACGGGAATACACGAAGAATGGTAGGACTGTGGAAAGTAAGTAGGATCAGGGGGACCCTACTGGGCATGTCAACAGGCCTGTTAAGGTGGCGGGACAGGTACATAAGGTGTTTAAGAAGGTAAATGCCATACTTGCCTTTATTAGCCGAGGAATAGAATATAGGAACAGGAGGTCATGTTGCAAGTGCAGAAAACGCTGCCTAGGCCACAGCTATAGTTCTGTGTGCAGTTGTGAAATGCGCTTCATGGGAGGGATGCGATTGGAGTGGAGAGAGTGCAGGGGTCGTTGACCAGGATGCGTGCTGGGCTGGAGAGTTTGAATTATGAGGAGACATAGCATAGACTGGGGTTATTTCCCCTGGAGCAGAGGAGATTGAGGGGTGACGTTATTGAGGTTTATAACATTATGAGGGGCATAGATAGGATTGACAGAAAGGAACCTTTCCCCTTGGCGGAGGGAGGAGTAACCTGGTGGCATTGATTTAAGGTAAGGGGCATGAGGTTGACAGGTGATGTGATGAGCAACTTTTGCACACAGTAATGTGGGACGCACTGCCTGAAAGGGTGGCGGATGCAGAAACCCTCCTAACATGTAATAAGTATTTGGATGTGCAGTTGCGATGCCATGGCATACAAGGCCATGGGGATAGTGCTGGGAAATGGGATAAGGCGACTTTGGAAGGTGGTTGACACGTCCATCTTCGAAGGGCCAAGGGACCTTTGTCTATGACCCACACCTCTGACTCTATCACTCTGTGACCGAGCAATGTTGCAACAATAACGATTCAAACAATCATCAGCGCTATGGATGTTGGGAGGACATTGCGGATGTCACTGTTGCCCTCAAACATCTGGCCGTTCCACCCCAGCTTCACTGACACCAGTGGACCTGGGCACATGGCGCCTCTCAAGCTCCAGGGCCTCCTGCTCGAAACGGCTTAAAATCATCAGCTGGGCCTGGCCGCCTCCAGTCCGTGAACACTCACACGCACTGTGAGCATTTTTCTTCCGAAAAACAGAGAAGACCATTCATTGCAGCTAATCGCACATGGACTCTGCACGCGCACACTGCACCCCAACCACAGTGGCCCATCTCAGGCCTCCAGTGCCTCCTCTCCCCGCTACTGCTGATCACTCACACAAAGATAGTACGCCTGCTCCCAACCCCCCCCCAACAGCCCCTTGGACACATTCTGCATCCATCACTTTAGAAAACACATGGCCTTAGCTCCCATAGCAAGGAGGCACAACTACGTGCAGAGTCGAGGGCAGCAGATGGCTCTTGGCCATGAGACCTGGAGGCTCCCCTTCCACAATCTCATCACCGTCAATAGGACATGTGTTGGAGTTCTGAGTATGCACCGAGCTGCATCTCCTGCAGGTTGCCCCCAGACTAGTCATGTGCGACTAAGAGCAACACATGGTGCGGGGGAGAACTCATCTCCTCATGGACCACTCAGGCTGATCTAAGCATGGGCACTATCTGCTTGTCCACCCAGCGTATGAGAAATGCCCAACATGATTCAATGCAGTCACGACAGTAAGACTTGGTGGGGTGGCCTCAAAGGCAAAGGCTACCTGCTGGGTTAAATGCCCAATGCCAACATGGTGCTCACCCTTCCAGAGCGCAACAGATCATTGAAGCGTTTACGGCACTGGATCCAGGTGCGCCGCACTACGTCGCTGGAGCTCACCACCTCCGCCACCTCCTCCCAGGCACATTTCATCATGTGGGGGGGCCTCCTCCTCCCATCCTGGGGGACCAACACCTCCCGCCGTGCTGCCACCTCCTCGAGGAAGGCAGCAAGGTAGTCATCAGAAAAGCAAGGGTCACATTGGCACCCCGCTGGCCTACCCTGCAGCCTGCCCTGCTCCTGTGGCAGACCCTGCAGCCTGCCCTGCTCAGCCGACCCCCTGTGGCGTGACTTCGACGTGGCCATTGTGAACAGCCAACAGGAGGCTGCCGGGCCTTCCTTTAAACAGACTGCCGGGTCACCATTGGACCCAGTGGTCTGCACATGCCCGCCGCAGCCCGCACACTCCCGCTATCCATGGGAGTCAGAAATGCACTGGGTGGACCTTAATTGGCCCCGCCCATGCAAAATGACAGCGCAGCCCTGATCGCAGGTGCTAATCGGGTCCATGCCCACCTGCTCCGCCCAGCTGACAGGCAGAAAATTCTGCCCTTTGAATTTTAACTCAAATTTGCTCATTTTCTTTTTAAAATTTTAAAAATCAGAATTTTGATGCACCTCCTCTGCTATGCGAGGTTTAATCAGTGGCTCAGCTTCTCAGCCAAACCGTTCTTGCTTACTCCCAACCCACAAGTTTGGGAGCCTCCAGCCCAATGTTATATCCACCAAGTCATTAGATGAGCCTCAGAAACATAGGAACTGGCTTTTTGACTGCTGGATACATCACACCAGAGCCTGCTAATGCTCATCCGTGCACTTTGACAACACAGGTCACTGCCCAATTATCTTCTTCCTGACTCAGTGCGTTATGGTACAGCAGCCCTCCTGTCACTTTAGCTGCCATCCTCTAACTTCAACATATCTCGGGAATCAAACGTGGATCCATACCTATACTCTCCAGAAAACTTGCTAAGCTATTGGGACAGTTTAGGAGAATAGTTAGTAGAAATTGAATAACTCTACTGCTGCTGCTGTGACAATATTGCCATTTTCTAGGTGGGTAGGTTGAAGTGAACATACTGCAGATCTCGCCTATCTACAGTCCGTGCTCCCGTTTCCTAGGCAGCAATTGTACAATAAAGTGTAACAGTTGCAATTTGGCTCACTGTCATGCCTGCCAGGAAAAGCCCATGGATCTTGTTAAATAATTACTCATTTCCGTATGTGGCACACCCAATTTTACGTGACATATCTTACCAATTATATTCACTAAGATTACAATGTTATAATAAATAAGTGATTTTTCCTAACAATCCCTAGTGGTGGGTTAAGGCATTGTCAGGTGCGTGTCACCTGAAGTATCCAGACCGGAAGATCATAGGTTTGATTCTTATTCTGTGCTGAGGTAGCTGATCTCAAAAAGGAAATTAAAGGGGAACCATAGCTGGCATCAGTATCCTAGGCTAACAAAATATCAGCCAGAGTTTCAGTATGTGGATGCAATATTGTTGAGAACAGGTTTTGGTTCAATAGTAATGGTCTCCATGGTGAAACAGTTTCCTGCCACTTACAGTTTACATGGAAAATGGGATACTGGAAAGCCCATGAGATCATACATCATCGAGTTCATAGCCTCAGAACTGTTTTTCTAAAAAGCCTTTAGAGGTGTGAGTATTTAACATTATTACCTTATAACTGCAGATGACAATGATTATGCATAGGTTAATTTTGTAAAGGGACTGTGCAGATGAGTGGAAGGACTTACTTCCAGTTTCCTTATTATTAGATTTTTCTACATCTGGGAATTTCTCACTTTACTGTCACAATGAGTCAACAACACCATCACACAATATATAAAATGAGAGTTTTGTGCTTTCTCTTTTGGCATTTTGTTTTTTATTGTCTGTAGTAAAAGGTTATGTTCACATTTTTGTCTCAATTTAATAATGGCATATGTACAAAAGAATGCCCATTCTAACTTCCTTTTCCATTTACAAATGCTGGTATTTTTCCTTTTTGTTAGGCTCTGGAATTTACATTCTGAAGCAAATTACATTTTGTGAAAGTTGTATTAAATGTACAGATGTTTACACCCTATACTTTTTCTCACATTTCACAGAATCACACAGTGCAGAAGAGGCCCTTCGGCCCATCGTATATCTGCACACACTTGAGAAACACCTGACCTACCTAATCCCATTTACCAGCACTTGGTCCAAAGCCTTGAATGTTATGATGTGCCAAGTGCTCATCCAGGTACTTTTTAAAGGATGTGAGGCAACCCGCCTCCACCACCCTCCCAGGCAGTGCATTCCAGACCGTCACCACCCTCTGGGTAAAAAAGTTTTTCCTCACATCCCCCCTAAACCACCTGCCCCTCACCTTGAACTTATGTCCCCTTGTGACTGACCCTTCAACTAAGGGGAACAGCTGCTCCCTATCCGCCCTGTCCATGCCCCTCATAATTGTTCTCACATTCACAACTAGAGTAGTTTCAACAGATGAATCCCTTATCCAACAAAATCTGCACCTCCATTCACTGCTATTGAATAGAATTCCATTGAAGCATTTACAAAATTATGAATGGCGTGGACAGAGTGGATAGTCAGAAGCTTTTTCCCAGGGTGGAAGAGTCAATTACTAGGGGACATAGATTTAAGGTGAGAGGAGAAAACTATAAAGGTGATGTGCGGGGCAAGTTTTTTACGCAGAGGGTGGTGAGTGTCTGGAATTCGCTGCCAGAGGAGATGGTGGAAGCAGGTACGATAGTGGTGTTTAAGAGGCAGCTTGACAAATACATGAATGGGATGGGAATAGAGGGATACGGACCCTGGAAGTGAAAAATGTTTTAGTTGACGGGCAATATGATTGGCGCAGGCTTGGAGGGCCGAAGGGCCTGTATTTTTCTTTGTTCTTTGTTCTTTGAAACGACAAATCCGAAATAGGCCATTCGACTCAGCCAGTCCATGTTGGTGTTCCTGCTTCATACTAGCAGAAGTCCTAATCTAACATGCTTGCCTTGATCCCATTTCTGATTTATTCCTGATGTACAAGTTAGCCTGCTCATGTTTAGCAGTGAACAGTTAGTCACAGCTTATCACTCAGACTTGCAGGAGAATATGTGGGGTGCCCTCGACATCATTCCTTCATCTACAAATGTGGAAAAAAAAATCGCTGCATCAATGTGTATCGATTTACTTACAGATTAACCAATATGCAGAAGCAAAAGGGCATAGCAAGATATTGAATTTATTTATTTAAAATTCATTCATGGGATGTGGGCTTTGCTGGCTGGGCCAGCATTTATTGCCCATCCCTAGTTGCCCTTGAGAAGGTGGTGGTGAGCTGCCTTCTTGAACCGCTGCAGTCCATGAGGTGTAGGTACACCCACAGTGCTGGTAGGAAAGGAGTACAAAAATAGTACAACAAACAAATTTATCGTGTCAGATCGTGTCAGCCTGTTCCTGCCCCACGGAACTCATTTCTCGTTATCTTGACTCCCTTCTCTCTCCCCTTGTCCAGTCCCTTCCCACCAACATCCGTGATTCCTCTGACACCTTACGTCACATCAACAATTTCCAGTTCCCTGGCCCCAACCGCTTCCTCTTCACCATGGATGTCCAATCCCTCTACACCTCCATCCCCCACCAGGATGGTCTGAGGGCCCTTAGCTTCTTCCTTGAACAGAGGCCCCAACAATCCCCATCCACCACTACTCTCCTCCGTCTGGCTGAACTTGTTCTCACACTGAACAATTTCTCCTTTAACTCCTCTCACTTCCTCCAAATAAAAGGTGTGGCTATGGGTACCCGCATGGGCCCCAGCTATGCCTGTCTCTTTACGGGGTATGTGGAACATTCCTTGTTCCAGTCCTACTCCGGCCCCCTCCCACAACTCTTTCTCCGGTACATCGATGATTACTTCGGTGCTGCTTCATGCTCTCGTCGGGACCTGGAAAAATTTATTAATTTTGCTTCCAATCTCCACCCCTCCATCATCTTCACATGGTCCATCTCTGACACTTCTCTTCCCTTCCTTGACCTCTCTGTCTCAATTTCTGATGATAGACTGTCCACCAATATCCATTACAAGCCTACCGACTCCCACAGCTACCTCGACTACAGCTCCTCACACCCCGCTTCCTGTAAAGACTCCATCCCATTCTCTCAGTTCCTTCGCCTCCGTCGCATCTGTTCTGATGACGCTACCTTCAAAAACAGCTCCTCTGACATGTCCTCCTTCTTCCTTAACCGAGGTTTTCCATCCACGGTCGTTGACAGGGCCCTCAACCGTGTCCGGCCCATATCCCGCGCATCCTCCCTCGCGCCTTCTCCTCCTTCCCAGAAACATGATAGGGTCCCCCTTGTCCTCACTTATCACCCCACCAGCCTCCGCATTCAAAGGATCATCCTCCGCCATTTCCGACAACTCCAGCATGATGCCACCACCAAACACATCTTCCCTTCACCCCCCCTGACGGCATTCCGTAGGGATCGTTCCCTCCGGGACACCCTGGTCCACTCCTCCATCACCCCCTACTCCTCAACCCCCACTTATGGCACCTCCCCATGCCCACGCAGAAGATGCAACACCTGCCCCTTCACTTCCTCTCTCCTCACCGTCCAAGGGCCCAAACACTCCTTTCAAGTGAAGCAGCATTTCACTTGCATTTCCCCTAACCCAGTCTACTGCATTCGTTGCTCCCAATGCGGTCTCCTCTACATTGGAGAGACCAAACGCAAACTGGGCGACCGTTTTGCGGAACACCTGCGGTCTGTCCGCAAGAAAGACCCAAACCTCCCTGTCGCTTGCCATTTTAACACTCCACCCTGTTCTCTTGCCAACATGTCTGTCCTTGGCTTGCTGCATTGTTCCAGTGAAGCCCAACGCAAAATGGAGGAACAGCACCTCATCTTCCGACTAGGCACTTTACAGCCCTCCGGGCTGAATATTGAATTCAACAACTTTAGATCTTAAACTCCCCCTCCCCCCATCCCCACCCCGTTTCTTTCCCCCCCCCCTTTTTTTTTCAATAATTTATATAGATTCTTCTTTCCCCACCTATTTCCATTATTTTAAAATCTAAAACTAAAACCTTTAGTCTTTCCACCCCTCCCCCACTAGAGCTGTACTTTGAATATCCTGTCTTCCATTCTTAATTAGCACTTTTCTCAGACAAATACCACCACCTTCAACACCTCTTTGACCCTTTTGTCTGTGACATCTTTTGATTATCTGCTCATCTCCACAATCACCACACCACACCCTCAATGTGTCTCCCCCCCCCACCCCACCCACCTTAAACCAATTTATATTTCTCCCTTCTTCTAACTATGCTCCAGTTCTGCCGAAGGGCCATGAAGGCTCGAAACGTTAACTGATTTCTTCTCCGCCGATGCTGCCAGACCTGCTGAGTTTTTCCAGGTAATTCTGTTTTTGTTTTAGATTTCCAGCATCCGCAGTAGCTTTTAGCTTTTTGTTTTTAAATTTATATATACTGGCCTCAATGGTGGTTGCTCTGCAGTTAACTTGATCTGCAAGTAAATATGATCAAGTAGTTTTAACCTGCGTACATTGATGCAGGATGAGGTGATGGACATTAAGACTGTTCTCCTGTGAGTCATATGCTGCAATTAAGTGTTTGTTGTTACACATATGCATGTTTATCTGTCCACAGTGGTGAAATATTCTCCTACAGGCCAAAACTGATCCCCAGTAGAGTTTGCAAGCAGTCGGAGGGTACCTAATTTGACAATGGCCATTTGGTGCAAATGTCACCCATGGTGCTCTAGTGTCCACCCGTCTCAACTTCCTTATGGGAGGATTTGAGTATGGCCAACCATTTATTTTATTCATTCATGGGAAATAGGCATCACTGGAAAGGCCAGCATTTATTGCCCATTCCTCTTTGCCCTTGAGAAGGTGATGGGTAAATTGCCTTCTTGACTCACTGCAGTCCATGTGGTGCAGGTACACCTGCTGCTGTTTGGGAGGGAATTTCCATGATTTTGACACAGCAACAGTGAAGGAATGTTGCGTGTTTTGGCTTGCAGGTGGTGGTGTTCTCATACATCTAATGCCCTTGTTCTTATAGAGTGTGGAGGTAGCAGGTTTGGAAGGTGATGTCAAAGGAGCCTTGGCAAATTGCTGCAGTGCATCTTGTAGATGGTACACATTGCTGCCACAGCGCATATGTGGAGGGCAGAGTGAATGTTTAAGATGGTGGATGGGGTGCCAATCAAGTAGGCTGCTTTATCTTCAATGGTGAAGAGGTTCTTGAGTATTGTTGGAGCTGTACTCAAGCAAGTGGGGAATATTCCATCATGCTCCTGACATGCACCTTGTAGATGGCAGCAGGGGTCAGGAGGCAAGTCATTTTCCACAGAATATCCAGCCTCTAACCTGTCCTTATAGTCCCAGTATTTATGTGGCTGGTCCAGTTAAGTTTCTAGTCAATGGTGCCTCCCCAAGATGTTGCTGTTAGAGAATTCAGAGATGGTAACGCTGCTGATTGTCAAGGGAAAGTGAATAAATTCTCCACCCAAACCCTATGATTGGTGCAGTTGGCTGAGCCATTTCAATCTTACTTCTTTCTATGGAGGCTGAGAACTTCCAAAACACGAACGCAAACCCAGGAACTTTTCTTTCAACTGAAAATTAACTTGCGTTCTTTGCTGTTTCAGGCCACTTGCCAGGCCTGGACCACATTGATGAGACCCACATGTGCCATTGTGGAGTCCAATACACCTCATTGTTCTCTGCATTCTGATTGCTACTGATAGGCTGGTTCCCCATCCAAGGCAAAAACAGGAGCTCCGAACTTAGGGAATACTCACCCTTAATTCTGCTCCTCCCCAAATAACTTCTTTGTAAATCTGATCTTTACAAATCAAGCAGAAATGGTAGACATCTAATGTAACTCTGCCTTCTAAAGGTATCCATCGGCCTCCTATCAAAATTATGCCAGAAAACCGATAAAAGCCTTTTGGGATTTCAGGGCCAATGGTCTGGGAATGCCTCAATGTAAAAATTCTCATCCTTGTTTTCAGATCTCTCTCTGGATCCTTTCCCCTCCTTATCTCTCTGACCTCATCCAGCCCCACAACTCTGAGATCTCTGAGCTCCTCTAATTCTAGACTCTTGAGTATCCCCAATTTTAATTGCTCCACCATTGGCAGCTGTGCTTTCAGCTGTCTACGCTTTAAGCTAGTTTCTCAAATTACCTCCCTAAACCTCTCTGACTCTCCACCACTCTCTCCTCCTTTAAGATGTTCTTTAAAATCTCTTTCTCTGATCAAGCTTTTGGTTATGTGTTCTTACATCACTTAGTCAAAGTTGGTTGGATAATTAGCTCCTGTGAACTCATTGAGCCACTTTACTGTGGTAACATGCTATATAAATGCAAGTTGTTTGTTGATCAGACTCTAAAAACTAAAGAAACATTCCTAAATTTACATAACACCATGCAATGTGATCCTAGAAATGTAGACTGGGTGGCAAATTATAGGGAAACTTTATTGCTAAACAGCAAACACAAAACTGAAGATCACAAAAATGTTGGATTATAAAGCACTTTTTCTTTTCACGATCAAATGATTTGTTGCTAATAATCAGGGAATTAAAAGGTAAATGTTAACATTTAGGTGGACAAGATGTAAACCAAGGCTTTCAATTAGTTGATTTGTTTACATCCAACAGCAGATGGAAAACAGAATCTTGTCTGCCAAACTACATACATTATACTTCATCCATTTGCTCGCAATTTATAGGAGGACATACTGGGAGAATGCTGGATGACTTTTATTCTCTTGCCAACCTAATGACACTGAGGTCAATAACCAGGCCTTTCTTGTTATCCCAACTGAGATCAGTTCTTGAATACTTTGCATGACCTGGCCACTTAAAAACATTTTTATGCAATCGTCAATGCAGGATCACAGAGCATGGAAGTAGTTGAGACTAACTGAGCAATTTCACTCATACTTCTGTGTAGAAGCTGCAGCAAAAATGAAAGCTGAACCTCACATCATTCTTAAAACATCTATATATTGTACACATCAAATGTATTTACTTGGCAATATATGCTGTGACTGTGAGGTTCTCCCTGATTAGTGTTGCATGACAACTGCAATATGACAAAACAGTTTTCAAACTGTGTCATCTTATTTTTTTGTCACTGTAACGTGCTTCCATTGTATTTTACTATATGTGCTTCTATCTAACTGGCAAATAATGATGATAAAGGTAAATAGTCTGTGAAACTCAAGTAATGTAAGAATATTACAAAGATCTATTCACTGAAAAATTTACCAATGTTTTATAATGACTTAGTGCAAACCAATGATCCATCCTGCAATGCATCGGGTCAGCTTAATGTTTTTTATTGAGTTACTATTCTAAATTATATTCAATGCTTTCAGAAAATGGGAAGGAAGCTATAAAGATATCACAAATCAAAACTGTATGCCATTTGGTGCAGTTTCTTCAAACCCAGCACATGTTTATGTCAATGGAATGATTAACAGGAGTTTTACTTATGATTGTGAATATTTTCCAGTTGTAAAGATTTATAGTTGTATCATAATGACACACTAGCAATAAAGACACCACTTAAAACTCCCTCTATAATTTGAGGAGATCATTGAAGGAGTATGGTTGACCACATGAAAGGCTGCAAAGAAGGCCAAGAAGCATAATGCACTATGGTTATGGTTACAATCGCAGAATATGTCATTTGTGACTTCAATTAGGACCTCTTTGGTGCTGGGGCAGCAATGGAAAGCTGGAGAAATTCAAATGAATTCAAGGACTTTGGCGAGGAAATGGAAATTGAAGATGGATGGTAATTTTCAAGGAAAGAGAGGTCAAAAGCGTGGTTTTAAGAGGGTAATGAAAGTGGTTTCAAAAGTTAAAGTGACAATACCTGAGGAAAACGAAGCACTTACAATATCAGCTAGCTTGGGAGTCATTTTTTCAGTAAATATATCTTTGTAATATTCTTACATTACTTGGGACTCATGATAGGAAGATAGATGGTATTTTGTTGGGAATGGGGTCAAGGGAGCAGAAGGTGGACAGGATGAGCTTGGAGAAGGCATTAGTGAAGATAGGAAAGAAAAGACAAGATCATAGAATCATAGGCTGTTAAAGCACGGAACAAACTGTTCGATCCATCTGTGCTGGCATTTTACTGTATAAGAGCCACCAAGTTTACTCCCACTCTCCTGCTTGCAATGTATGCTAATCAACTCTGTATAAAGATTTTTTTCTAACTTGCCCTTTAAATCCTTTTGTGATTGTCTTAAAACCGTATCCTGTCATGATCATCTCAGCAACCTGTGGAAGTAATCCATTACTGTATAATTTCCTCCACAGTCTTGAAGACCTCTATTTAACGGTTTTCAGCTTTAGTTAAAAAAGACACTAACTGCTCCATTCTCGATATAATTAGAGCTCTGATTCTGCTAACATATTTACGAATCCACACTTTATCTTATTGGTTACTTTTCCATCCTTCCTTTAATGGGATCTCAAAGGTGTAGTCCAAATGGAGCTCAAGGTCTTGTACAAATTCAACATTGTTTCCTTGCTTTTGTATTCAATGCTCCTTGGTGCAAAAATCAAGAAATATATTTGCCATTTTTAATGAAAGAATAAGCTTTGCAGCATTTAGTTTTGTATACTCACTGGAATTAGTACCCGTAGTTAATTGGGTATTAATTCCCTAATTAAGGAAATTGAGAATTTTTTTTTTGATGGGTCCTGTGAAGTTTGAGAGCAGTTGTACTAAACCCATTTTAACTACAGGCAGCCAGATGGGGAAAAAAACACATAGCTTACTGCAAGTGTAGGTATAATGTAACCATTCGGAAAGGTGCTGGAACCTAATGTCAGTTTTTCCTTAAGCTAACTGCTACATTAATTTTTGCCTGCAGTTTATCAGGACTCCTGTTAAGGTTGGCACATAGCAAAAATGTTTGAAAAAGAAAGGATCATTTTTCCAGTAGACTTTGTCCCTTGAGGCTGGTTACACATCGACACACCTGTGTATCAATAGCAACAATTCTTACTATTCAAACAGAGAGATTTTATTGGCATTGATAAATAATGATGCTTCTCTTAACTGTTTTCCATTAGATGATCAACCTCCTCACTGATTGCGAAACACCGGCCAAGTTTTGTTTTTTAAATTTTATTGGCTCTGAATTTTACATTGGTTTACCTACTTATCAGAGTTGTGCATTCTAAACTTCCATGGTATATGCATGGGCTAACAACAATACACTAATTCTAGTATTGCTATAAAAAAAGAGACAGGCTGTCGAAGCTTTTCATCTTGCATTCATCAGGTCAGATTCTCAAGAATACCAATTGTAAAGGGAACAACAATTTATACTGCATGAGTGCTGATTGCCATAGTCCACTTGCCAAACAATTAGCACTCTATTCTCATGCAGTATAAATTGTTGTTCCATTTACAATTGGTATCGCAAATCTGTCCTGATGAATGCAAGACGAACAGCTTCGACAGCATGTCTCTTTTTCCAGCATCACTCAAGTTCTGAACCAGCAAATTACTATTTACAATAATTCTGCTGTTATAATTCACCTACAGTGATTTTGCTGTCATAATTTACCTATTACTGCTGAAAGCTGATCAGGTATTCCTGGTGAGAAGTGGCACCTACAAGGAGTACTGGGAATTGCATGTGTGCAGCCTCTCATTCTGATTATTGCATTTGAAGTTAATTGATGGAAAATCAGGAGCTATGGGATCACGATTTCCAGGCCAGTGCTTCCTGTGAGTTTTACTCGGGGAACAATGGGGCTGATATTACAGTGCACTATCCCCAGTGAGTTGTGACAGTAGGCACCAGTATTGTAGCTGAATTGTAACAGCTTGGTTAGCATTGCTGCATAGTTCTGCAGCACAAGTCTTCAGTACTACTGCTAGGATGTTGCCAAGGCCATAGGCTTTGCTGTATCCAGCTGTGTCTTTAGCCATTTCTTGACATCACATGGAGTGAATCAAATTGGTTGAAGACTGGCGTCTGTGAGGCTAGGGATCTCAGGAGGAGGAGGCTGAGATGAATCATCCACTTAGCACTTCTGGCAAAAATGTTACAAGTACTTCAGCCTTGTCTTTTGCACTGGAGTGCTGGGCATCCCAAACATTGAGGATTTGTGGAGCCTCCTCTTCCTGTTGGTTCTTTAATTGACAACCACCATACACAACTGGATGAGTCAGGACTGCAGAGATTTGATCTGATCTGTTGGCTGTGGGAATCACTTAGTTCAGCTTATTGCATACGGCTTCCACTCTTTCACATGCATGTACCCCTAGTTGTAGCTTCACCAGGTTGGCACCTCATGTTTTCTGGTGTGCCTGGTTCTGCTTCAGATGTGCTCTTCTGCAATCCTCATTGAACCAGGATTGATCCCCTGGTTTGATTTTAAATGGTAGAGTGATGCCGATCCATGAGATTATAGATTCTGGTTGAATACAATACTGCTGCTACTGATAATCCACCATGCCTCCTGAAGACTCCATTTTGAGTTGCTATGTCTGTTCTAATTCTAAACCATTTAGTATGGTGGTAGTGGCACACAATACATTGAGAGCACCCTTCACTGTGAAGGCAGGATCTTGCCTCCATAGGGACTGTACGGGACCACTCCTACAAATGATGTCATAGACAGATGCATCTGCGACAGGTAGGTTGGTGAGAGCAAGGTTAAGTCACCTCGTATGTCATTTCATCACCTGCCATAGGCCCAGTCTGGCAGATGTGTCCTTCCATTGATAATGTGCTCTACGGCATAGCTGTTTGCATTGGTCACATCTATTGGGAATAAAAGTTGAATAGTACAACAGTTTGAACATGCCCAAATGGAAATGTTTAACTATGCATGTTTGTAATTGTATTCATACTCAGGTGAGTGAGTTTAAGTACATGGAACAAAACATAATATCACAGTTAGCAATCCCTACCACGGTTTTTCATCTTGAAAATCTCCTTTCTGGGGTCATCAGCCTTAAATAAGGCATTTTGCACAAATGAATCATGAGGTTAAAGCAGAATTTTAGCATCCATGACAATAAAGACCCAAGCTATCCAAATGCTGCATGTGACATTTGTGCACATTAAAGTCCATTGTCATGGCTCTATTCTGTAAATTACAACTATGTATTCTAATTCCCTACAGTGCCAGAAGCAAATTGATGTTATAAAATATTTATAAAATGTTGTTTTTAAAACCTTGAATCAGAAGTCAAACATGTGCTGCCAAGTTTCCTACCACTGGCAATATGGTAGCTCCTCCCTCTGCTATATTGCCAGCTCTTGTTTCTAGCAGGCCAGGAAATTCAGCCTAATGTTTCTACTAATGGGGGGGGGGGATAAAAGGTTGCTTATACAAGAAAGTCACCAAGAAATAAAATATGTATCCAGAAGAAATGTCTTTGCTTAGAGTGGTGAGAACGTGGAACTTGCTACCACACATAGTAGTTGAGGTATATAACATAGATGCATTTAAGGGGAAGCTAGAAAAGCACATGAGAAGGTAATAGAGAATTGTGCTGATAGAATTAGATGAGGAAGTTTGGGAGGAGGTTTGAACAGAGGGTAAACACCGGCATCGAGTGAGCTGAATGGCTTGTTTCTGTGCTGTGTATTCTATGTAAAAGGATCTCCTCAACATGCTCCATGCTTGTGTCATCACAGAGATTTAGAGAATACACTGTGAAGAACATCAGGACTGATTTTAAATGGTATTAATGAGGTGGTAATGGTCTCAGAATGGAATTGATAGACTTGTTGCAAACCAGTCAGCTTTTATGAAAGGGGCTAACTGCTGGGTGGCTGAAGGGCTTTTCTTTTAATATGCAAATCAGGTATTTTTTATTCTTTCATGGGATGTGGATGTTGTTGACAAGGCCAGCATTTATTCCCATCCCTAACTGCATTTGAACTGGAACGTTTCAGAGGGCAGTAAAGAGCCATTGCTGAGAGCATGGAGTCACATGCAGGCCAGACCAGGTAAGGATGGCAGATGTTCCAGACATTAGTGAGCCAGATAGGTTTTCAAACAACATGAATGATAGTTTCATTGTCACCATTACTGAGATTAGCTTTCAATTCCAGATTTATTAATTGAGTTTAAATTCCACCAGGTGCCATGGTGGGATGTGAACCCAAGTTCTCAGAGCATTAGGGATATGGGGATAGTGTGGGAAAAAAGCACTGAAGTGGATGATCAGCTATGATCGTACTGAATTGGCAGAGCAGATTTGATGGGCTGAATGGCCTGCTCCTATTCATCCAGGACTTTGGGTTACTAGTCTAGTGACATCACCACTACACCACCATCTCCCCTTAATCTACCCTATGACATACATAGGTTCTGGATTGCCATTTTAAGAAAGGACTGGCAGATAATGCGCTGTGTGCACTGTGAGCAGTTTTACCAACAATGCAGCCAAAAATGAACAAAAGTGGTTGTTTTTTTTAAAAAGGAAGATTACTGGGGCCAATCCAGACCCCACAAAAACAATGCAAGTTGTTGTTGCTCCAAGTTTCCTTCCCCCGCCATAACCACCCATCCTCCTCAATGGTGATCTTTGGTTTACCTAAGATTGCGCTGGCGCAGAATACCTGATTGCAACAGGCTACTGCTTTCAACTGGGTTGCTCATCAATTCTAATTGAATGGCTTCAATCTCTGTGTCAGCTGCCCAAAAGTTAAAAGCTACTGCATCCATTCTTGAAATGTTAGAATGCCAAAGAAGAAACCTATTGAATTATAGGGGGTAAAATTCATCTCAAGTGGGGGCACAAAATGGGTGATAGCAGATCAGATGCCCACTGATGTCAATGCAAAGGATAATCAGGCAGTGTGTAAAATGGGCAGCAGATTTACTAGTGCTCATTGAGCCCCCATCATAGTGACTTTTACCCCTGTAATAAAATAAAATCTGAAAGGTGGGGACAGAAGAGGTGGGGGAGTGGGCTAGAGCAAATCCATCATTTTGTCTTATGTTTTACTTTGTTAATTTTATGTTAGTTACATTTGTATATTTATACTTTCCCAGCTGCCTGTGACTGAATCAAATATATCACAGACTCAATTTAGCTCATGTTCTGGAGCTGCAAGCTACATTTGTTTGGTGTGCTTAAAATAAGTTATCTTTTAAATTTAAAATACATATAGTATGAAACCCCCACTATCAACATCCTGGGGATTACTATTGACCAGAAACGGAACTGGACTAGCCACATAAATACTGTGGCGAGAAGAGCAGGTCAGAGGCTAGAAATCCTGTGGCAAGTAACTCACCTCCTGACTCCCCAAAGCCTGTCCGCCATCTACAAGGCACAAATCAGGAGGTGCGATGGAATACTTTCCACATGCCTGGTGAGTGTAGCTCCAACAACACTCAAGAAGTTGGACACCATCCGGGAGAACTGATTTGCACCTCATCCACAAACATTCACTCCCTCCACCACTGACACACAATGGCGGCAGTGTACACCATCTACAAGATGCACTGGAGGAATTCAGCAAGGCTCCTTCAACAGCACCTTCTAAACCCACCACTGCCACCAGCTAGAAGGGGAAGGGCAGCAGACACTGGGTGAAAATCCTGGAACAGCCTCCCTAATAGCACTATGGGTATAGCTACACCACATGGACTGCAGCGGTTCAAGGCAGCTGCTCACCAACACATTCCCAAAGGCAATTAGGGATGGGCAATAAATGCTGGCCTAGCCAGCGATGCCCACATGACATGAATGAATAAGAACAAATATTTACTTGTAATATCTGAAATGCAAACACATTCATAACATAATATTGCATAAATCTGATTAAATAATGACACACAACATATATTGCAACATTTTATTTCTACTGCTACTTTATTTGATGAACATTATAGTTTTGTGCAATTTCATTCAAAATACTCTGACATGTTAAAATACTTGGACAGGCACTTTCGACAGCCTTTTCAGCTGAGGATTTTGCTCAAGATGATAAACTGCTACATTTGTATATGCTTAAGATATATATATATATATATTATATATAGAATAAAATACAGAGTTGGACAACATTTTCAAAGTAAGTAACATTATTATAAAACCTTTCAAAATAATAGGATTAAATAACCACACTAAGAAAATTGGTCATTTTTCTGTCCAGTGTGGCAATGCTAATTTGATTAGTTTGGTCATGTATTTTTCCTAATAACATACCCATTTTGGTTCCCTGAAAACAACTAAAGCTGGTGGCCATCATACAAGGTTGAATAATTGGGATTTTGTTTTGCTATTTTAAAAAGAGAAACACTTTTGTGTGTTAAAATTATTCCATCTCACGCGTACCGATTTCAGACTCTCTTCTTCAAATCGTGTTGTCTATAACCACTATCTTCACTCACGATACTAATCCTGTTTTTTTCAGTCTCACAACTTCTTCTTCTTCTCACTGTGGCTTCCTCGGCATGAATAAATCTACCAAAACCAAAACAAATCCTTAATTTCTATAAGGGAATGACAGGGTATGTTATAACAGGCTGTTGCACATGCACAGTCGAAGGCTACAACATGCACTGTGCCCTGGCTGGTATTAATTAGTAGTGGTCACATTATTGTTACAATCACTAAAGTGAATCAAAATATGTAAATGCTTTCGGGGTGAAAATTCTTCTCAGTGCCGTTTTATCACACCAGATAACACATTTGTGCAGAACAATTTTGTTAAACATCACGCAGAAATTTGACACCAATGTGTTATCTAATGCACTAAAAATGGAACTCGGGAGAATTTGAATGAACTACTATTTGTGCTTATTACCATTAATGTCATGCTATCATTTTATATTCCCATTTACCTTACAAGTGTCCATGCTGTCTTTATGTCCATGACATAGTACACAGTGTGGTTCAGTATACGTTAAATATTGCTAAATGAATCACCGTGGGTAATGCATTCCAGGATGTTTTCAAGAAACTATAACTGTAGCTTTCAAGCAACAGGATGCATAGAACCAATGCAATGCCATACGAAATATGTGGTGGCACAGTGCATTACAGCACTAATGCACAGAACTTGGAATGGTGGTACATCTATATTACTGAGCTCCTAATCATCAGCTGTACTGCTAAGGGGAAGCACTAGGCAAAAGGCAAGACATCTCCCCAAACAGATGAAAAACAAGGAGTCACTGAGCTGCCCCAAGACACCTTATAGCAGTTGGCTCCTACAAGACATAGGCCACCCAGCTCAGCTGTGCAGTGTGAATGGCCTGGTAAGACTAGGAATGGCAAAACAGTGAGGGGAAATCTAGCTCTGAAGAAGAGTCATGAGGACTCGAAACATTAACTTTTTTTTCTCTCCACAGATGCTGTTAGATTTGCTGAGTTTTTCCAGCATTTTCTGTTTTTGAGGAGAAATCGGCTAGTAACAACATATTACCACTATTCTTTCACAGGTAAAAACCTTTCACACATGAAAACGTTTCACCAAAACCATATTGCTAATGTCATCTGAAACACTGATTGTCGCCGCCATCGTCCTCAAAAAACGCAATTGCATTAATGCAAATCAAGATGATTGTGATGACTGAAGTTAGGTTATTCTGTTAACATTTCAGGTCTGTGATCTTTCTTCATGAGTTCTGATGAACAGTCACAGACCCCTGAAATGTTGACTCTTTCTCTCTCTCAACATCTGCTGCCAGACCAATTGAGTATTTCCAGCTTTTTGTTTTTATTTCAGATTTCCAGCATCCATGGTATTTTGCTTTTGAAAATATTATGTATTATACTAACAATACAGCACATTCTTCAGCACAATACATGTGAATCAATAATTCATGTTCAAAAATTACATTTATAGTTTGTTTTCATTATTATTTAAAGACACTGGGCTTTAGTTTCCTCCATCAGCACACTGGTTAACGTTACTTTGTGCTCTATTTTAATGTGCTTAACATAAATGGGTTAATGGCAGCAATTAGATAGCACAAAATAATTTTAGACTATTGAATTCATCAATGCACACCCAGTGCATTTTAAAACCCAGCAATGTATTTGCTATTTATTAATGATACTCCCACTCAAACATTCACATGTCTAACCCACAGGCAATGACGCAAATGATCGATTCCTCAGGCTCATTTTTGAGTTAATTACTCCTGAATGATAAATATATGAGGAAATCACAGTTGCACTACAAGAAGTATTAGTCATATCCAATTATCTATTCATAAAGAGTTTCTGATGCCCAATTACATCAGTCCAGCTGCTTATGCTCAGTAGTGGGGGGGTCATATGAACTCAAAACATTAACTCTGTTTCTCTCTCCACAGATGCTGCTAGACCTGCTGAGCTTTTCCAGCATTTTCTGTTCTTGTTGCAACTGCTTTATGGTTTTATTTTGTTTTGTGATGTGATACCAGTGGTAATATCTTACTCTCCACACCTGCTCATTTACATGTGAGTTTGAGTTAGAGAGCCAATTTTTAATTTCTTCTGCAATATTTCAGGACAATGATTATCAGACAAGAAAGGTCTGCAAGAACACGAGGCTCAGGAGATGTTCAACTCCCAGCCTCATGAAAATGCTTTCATACTGACTCCTGCCGATGCCAGTGGGAATGACGTCACTGTCTCTGTATGGGAACAGGTCTTTGCCAGAGCCCCACAGAAATGGGAAAGTTAGGGTAAGCAAGTAGGGTTGATAAATGATACCTCGTACAGAGACAGGGAGAAGTGATACCATGTAGGAATTTAACAGAAGAATGAGAATTTTAAATTGAAGCCATCAGTGCCCAGGCGTCAATGTTAATCAGCAACTCAGAGGTGATGGATGAGCAAGGCTTTATGTACGATAATACAGGCAGCAAAACTTTGAATGAGATGAAGTATTGAAGGTGGGGAATGGGAGATCAGCTGGGAAAGCATTGGATAGTTGTGTCTAGGTGTGATAAAGACATGGATGAAGGTTTCAGTGACAGATGGGCTGAAGGAACGGTGTTGTTACAGAGGTGGAAATTGGTGGTGTTAGTGGTGGGGTCAGAAGCCCACCAAAAAGATAAGCATGGCTTTGGGAGGTGACAACGCATTCGAGAACTTTGGAGACTTTTTCTTTTAAACTCTTAAGCCCTACTTTTTTGATCACCTTTTGATTATCTGACCTAATATCTCCTGACGTGGCAGGGTCACAGTTTGTTTTATAATGCTCCTATGAAGGGTCTTGGGACAATTTATTATATTGAAGGTACTATAATAAATATAAGTTGTTGCTGTTGTGGTGATGGGGCTGTACAGGGGGATGGAAGCTGGATATTTTGATATGTGGGCTAATGACATAGGTTTTGAAAGGCAGTTGTAAAGGAGAAGAATATTTATGATGTTACCTAGCATGGGGGGTAGTCAGGGAGAAGTTTAGTGGTCATTAGTCTAGTGGATTAGGATCTGGGCTTCATAAGATAATTTTGAAGAGGGTATGAGGAGAAATGAGAAAGAAAGAGAAAATTGTGATGTAAAGTCACAGCCTGAAATGTTCACTTTGTTTCTCTCTCCACAAATGCTCCCAGACCTACTGAGGATTTTGAGTATTTTCTGTTTCAGATTTCTAGAATCCACAGTATTTTGCTTTGAGAAAAATATGGGTTCAGAGCTAGGGTGATGGCGGAAGAGCCTGGGTGAAAGGTTTGGCTTATTGGGGCTGTGGGTAAACAACAGGGGCAACAGAATGGAATGGATGGACAAGAAGTTCATGAGCTCTTCATATTTGTTTTTGGAGGCAAGAAGCAAGGAAGAAGGTTTTGATGAAATGGTCGGTAGTAAGAAAAGAAGATGGTAATTTTTGGCTGAGAAGGGTGTGGCTTGAGTGCACTTGATGTAGCCCAGCCAGATCAGGTGATGGATGGTTACACTCAAAACTGTGCTCTTTGGACTTGAGGGACTGAAGATGATCAATACGGGATGGGGTTGAGTCAGTTGTTTGGGATGGGAGGAAATGTTTATTTATATCAATGGAAATAAACGATTGACATGCTTGAACACATCGACAACAGCAGAAATAATGTGGCAGTTGGAGGGCCAAAGTCTAAGCAGTTAAAGAGGTTTAGAAAGTACAGCTGTAAGTGACTGGACATTTTATTTACCCCCAGAAACAAACACAGAAAGAAGTGGAATTGGATGGTGTGAAAAGATGTGGAGGTGATCTTGTGGCGCAGTGGGTAGTGTCCCTGCCTCTGAGTCAGAAGCTCTGGATTCAACTCCCACTTTAGGACTTAATGGCCAAGGAAGGTGTGTTCATAACATAGCCAACAAGGCTGAGCATCAACTTCTAAATCCTTCCAACAAACACCAGTGGCAGGTGCTATAAGAACAGGAGAGATTCCTGGTCATCCATGCATTGGAAAGAAATAGGAGCCAGCTGCAGAATATAACATGCATGTGAAAGGGTATATCACCACAGCAACTTGGCCTCCTTTGGTGGGGGGGTGGCGTGGCGTAGCATTGCTGGCTTAGTTGGCTAGAGGACCCGTGTGAATTAGATTGGTGCCAACAGCATGGGATTAGATCCCCTTTTCAGCTGAGGTGGAATCCAGACCTGCCTCCTTGCCCTGTGGGTTGAAGCTGCCTTTGGGAAGAGAACTGAAAAAGACGACATGGGGCTGAATTTTCTCCCCGTCGGGGGGTTTTGTGGGGGCAGGCAGGAGCGAGCCTGAATCTGATCGCCGCCATTTTATGTGGGTGGGCCAATTAAGGCCCGCTCAGCGTGATGCACACCCAGAAGCGCTGAGCGCTCACTGTGTGGGCGGGGGTGGGGGGGAAGATTCCTTGAGAGGCATGCCCGAAAGAGCGCAGAGACCTCCCTGAGGCACGGAGGTGCCTCAGGGAGATTTGTTTCAGTGCTAAAGTTTCAAATAAAGGCTTGTAACACTTTTAAAACATGTCCCCTCATGTGACACTATCACATGAGCTGGGACATGTCAAAGAATAAAAGTATAAATTTGTATTACATTTTAAAGCACTTCATGAAACCTCATCCCGCCCGTGGATGAGGTTTCATGAAAAACGCGAAGGCTGCCTGGGCTCTTCGCCTGCCCGCCAACCTTAATGTTGGACGGGCAGCGTTCTTAACAGCTTTAATGACTTTCTTAATGGCCTTAAGACAGTTTGGCAGGTGTGCAGCTGCCAAACTGACAATCTAAATAACGCACTGTGACGTCGGGACGCCCGCCCGATGTCACCGCGCGTCATTTTGCACATCGGCGAGTGAGCCCTGCCCCCGCTCACCAACGGGAAAATTCTTCCCTTGGATGGAATAGGATGCAAATTCACTCTCTATTAGACTTGTCCAACAAGGGCACAGAGCAATGACAAGTTGCCTTTATTAGCACCTTTAATGTAGAAAAATGTCCAACAATGCTTCACAAGAAGGGTGGGACACTGAACAGAGTTAGTGCAAATGTTGGGTTGAGGTGATCATAGGCTTGGTTGAAGAGGTAGTTTCTTTGGAGGCTTTTGAAGTGTGGAGAGATATAGTATGGCAGAGTTTGGAAATTCCACAGTTTAGGGATATGGGGCACAATCTTCCGGTTGGTGAGCAGGGGCAGGGCCCGCTCGCCGACGCGGGATGCCGTTGGGCGGAACTCCAGATGTCACCCTGTGTCATTTCCATTTTCAGGTTGGCGGGGGCGCAGCTGAGTCAGCTGCGCGCCCGCTGACCTGTCAACGGCCAATTAAGGCCATTGAGAAACTAATTAAAATCATTAATGGACTTGCCCATCCAATCTTAAGGTTGGCGGGCAGGCCGGGAGACTGGTGGGCTTCAGAAAAAGCATGAAACCTCATCCACAGATGGGATGAGGTTTCATGAGGGTATTTAAATTTTAATAAAGACTTCAATAAAAGTTATGGATATGTCCCAACTCATGTGACAGTATCACATGAGGGGACATGTCAGGGAAATTTTTCTATCATTTGAATTGCAAATTTTAATTCGGAGCCAATCTCCCTGAGGCATCAACAGAAGGTGTCAGAGGATATTCAAATCATGGAATGCATCACAGCTAAACCCTGTCCTTACATACAAAGTCCCTTCTTGCAGGAGTAGATCAGAAGTAGGAATTTTGAACAACTTTTCTCTCTCTAACCCAGGATCCCCAGGGGAAACTGTAGCACTGTTAGTGTGCATCCTGGTGAAAATCAGGTAATTGAGCAAAGCCCAGGGATTGAGATTGTAATATTGTCATGTATGTTTTGAAGCATATGATATTTAGTGAACTAGTTGCAGATTTTAAATTCTTGAATAAATATTTGGCTAATTCAGCAACACACTGGGTTATTGTATGCTGTAATAACATTGTTATAAATTATGAAAAGCACAATTCATACAAGCGTTGTAGCCAATATTGAGACATTCAATAGCTCTTTTCTGTCCTGATTTGTAAACATAAGGAGCATTATTTAATCATAAATATATAAGAAATGTAGTTATTTTCTTTCTAGTGGCATGGAACGTACCTGAATCTGCACCTGAAGTGCTGTAACCTGCAAGGCTATGGACCAAGTGCTGGAAGGTGGGATTGGAATGGGTAGCTAGTTTTTTTATTTTTTTGCCAGTGCAGACACGATGCACTGAATGGCCTCTTTCTGTGCTGTAACTTTTCTATGGTTCTATGGAAAATGTCTTAACTCCTAAATATGGAGTATTCATCTTTGTGGGTAGGAGGGAAATTGAGGTTGACAAGTTACTAACTAGACATGGTAGTTACTTGGAGAACAAAAAAAAATGCCTTGAAATTATTTTGAAATGATAAAATCACAAAAAGGTTAACAACCTCGGAGAGTCTTGGACAATGGAGGTGTGAAGTGCAATGTACAATATCCTTCTAAATTTGTCAAGCAAAATTGGAAGAGCTGTGTGCTTCTGAAACTCAACACTGGTGTCTAAGGGTTCCAGTGTTAAGTCATTTGTGAGAAGGATTTTAAATACTTTCATCTGCAATGCTCTGAGGATAATTAAAATTGTTAAGAAACTGCTGTAAGCTCATTATGGTTTGCAAGCCATCCTCTGTAGAAAAGAGTTATCAAAGTGATAATGAGGTGGAAAAGAACAATATAGAACATTTAAATTATTTGTACACAATATCAGGGAGTCAGATTAAAAGTAAAAAAGTTACGAGGAAGGAGAGAAGCCAGATGGAGCTTTTTCACTCAAAAGGAAAGAAAACTATGGAATAAGTCATTAGGGAAATAATTAGAAGCACTAATACAAAAGCAAAAATACTCTGGATGCTGGAAATCTGAAATAAAAACCAAAATGCTGGAAATACTCAGCAAGTCAAGCAGCATCCATGGAGGGAAACAAGAGTTAATATTTCAGGTCAAGATGACCTTTTATCAGTCCTGATGAAAGGTAACCTTGACCTGAAGCATTGGGCAGAATTTTACAACCCTGTCACGGGGCTGGAACCGGTCATAAGTCCATTGACGTCAGTGGGACCGGAGAATCCTGCCGGTGGGAGAGGCCATAAAGTTCCGCCCATTAACTCAGTTTCTCTCCACAGATGCTACCTGATCTGCTTAGTATTTTCAGTGTTTTTATTTTAAATAATTCAGTTGTTTCTGGAGAGGTTAGTCTCTCGAGAAAGGATAGGTTTCCTTGTTCCTATAAATTCTAATGTTCTTGCAAAGATACAGAATTTTGCAGCATGCCCCACCTCAGCTATAACATCAGTACAAATAGACACTAAACCATTTTGATGATTTGTGCAGGATCATGTTACAAAGAATCAAATGTTCAAAGGAATCCCAGCTGAATAAATATTTCTGTGCAGCTGCAAAAAGTTGAATTGATTCAATGTTAGTTTAAGGGTGTTATTATAGATTAACAGGAAGCAGTTGTGCAGTTCACATCGGCTGTAATTATTCTAAGTACAAATGACACAACTCAAAACATGGGATGACAAATTTGCCTCTGATCAACTACTTTTCACTTTGCAAGCTAAAGGAAGGGAGCCAGCCTCAAGTGTCTGTACTCCTCTGCAATCAGATCTCAGTATTGCACAACAGATCCCAGTACCAAGGACAAATCTAAACAAGTTCGAACAGCACTTAGACACCCAGGCTGAAAGAAAAGAGAAAGTATGCCAGAAGAGATCCTTATGAGTTGCCAAAAAGACCCCGATTGGTCACAAAAACAGAGCTGCAATACATTTCCAAACTAAAGTTATCTTAGTCCCATTGAAGATAGGACCTACTGAAAACAATCAGAAACCTGGCAGTGTGTCACGGCAACCAACTGAGAGACTAACATATGACCTTAACTCCTGATCCTTGTCTATGGCTGCGAGCACCAAAACAGAGACTGTTTTCACAAAGCTACTAAAAAGTGCTGATATTCAACCGCAAATTGATGGCATAGGCAGAATAGACAGCAAATGAAGGTCGTTAAACACAGAAACTTTCAACTTATTTCCTGGCCGCAACTATATCACTCAGTGACTCATCTGTCTATTCAGTGCCACCACTATAAAGCTGCTGTGTGTTTGAATTAATGGTACCAGACACTGTCAACAGTTATAGAGCTACTAAAGTGCATGTGACGTGGATAAAAGTTCAGACACGTCTTTAGGAAATTGTGTGATAGAAGTGGAGAACACAATAACGCTCACAATCTAATTTCTTGATTAAGGAAATAGATAGCACAAGGTCCAGCATTAAGTGCTGACTTACCACTCATATATTCATACACGTCTACCACACACAAGCACTCACATTTTATTGTTACAGATGATGGTCAAAACTATGTTAATGTTGCTGCGGAACATCAATGCTGCAATGTCAGTGTAACATTCAAAGTCTTTTAGCAGAGTCCTTTAAAGAAAGTTTGAAGTCCAACCCTTGAGGGAAATACCCCCCATTTTTTTTTTTAAAGTGACATTTTACTTTGGAAAAGAAATTATTAGCAATTATTTCTGTATTAGAACTTTAAGTTACTTATATAATTTGCATGAATTACCTGGGATTGCCATATTTTTAAAATTTATACAGTTGGGGGACTGCTGAAACGTGACATTTTTAGTGGCCCCAGTTATGAGGCCATATTTCCACGAAAGTAAAGATCTGTGAGGATGTAAAGGGAAATGTACAGTGTTTTAAAAATAAATGGATTCTGGAAAAAAGGAATCAAATACTCAAATCTGACCACATATAAGCGTTCCATTTTGTTCACAGAAAGGTTTGCTGATGTTTTAATTTGCTTCATGTAGAGTCTTCAAGATTATGAAAGCTTCAATTTTCCAAATGCCAGAAATTTGCATCCGGAGTTCAGTCCTTCACTTGTACAAGTAATTTCATGCTGAACAATTAGTAAATCAGAATCTTTCTGCATTAAAATACCCCATCAATTACTGAAAGAACTAAATTAATATTTGGAGTGGCGGTCAACGCACTATTATGCAAGATGTCAGCATAATATACTGTGAAAACTGCTGAAAACAAGCAAAAATAAATAGACCAAACAAGTCTTAGGCCACTTGAATTAATTTCTTTCTGCTAATGTTTAAGGCTATTGGTCAACTCCTAAGCTACTAATTACTCAAAAGATATAAATTATCTTTTCCATTTCTCCTTACAAAATCTGTAAGGACCTGTGCAGGGTAAGGGGACAGGGGGATGCATGGGGTGTGTGGCTGACCACTGCACCTGCCACACCACCCCACTACAGCTGTGCATGAATGCTGTGAAATGAAACACAATCACAAGATTTCCAAGATGCCTGTGTACATAACAAAGACTCAAACTTTGGTACTATTAGCAACAGCAATCACATGCATGTCCTGCACTGTTTGCAGAGGTGCTGGAAGCCTATGGACTGAGGGTACATCTCAGTACTCTGAGCTTTTAGTTCTCTGGCTACTGAGGTACATCATCAGTTTACGGAGAAACACAGTTTTTCTTTGTCTATTCCAAACTGTCTAATCATAATGCTACGTGCTACAAAATACAAACGAGGAAAATAGACAACCTAAGCAAAGGATGGTTTGAAACGTGTCACTTTTGGATGCCATGCATTTCTGCACTCCTTAAATTGTTAATCAAAATGGCAGGGGTCAGCTTCACTGTGGAATGAATATGTGTGTTTTCTACTGGAATACTTTCTTCTCAGTTTCAGATTAACACTTGCCCTTGTGAGTGACAAAGTGTTGGCTCAGGCTTTAGTTATTCTGTATGCTCACAGGAGGGAATTCAGTCTCATCATCCAGGTGTAATGGTCCAGCAGCAAGCTCATGATCAGGAATGATCTCTCCGTGCAGAGCCCCCCCATCTTCAGAATATCCTGGAAGGGAACATTAACCAACAATAAAGTCTTACAGGATAGGTATAATAATTTAAATCAAAACATGTTGAGTATATTGCACTGCTTAGTTCATCTCTCAACTTGTTGTTCAACTTTATTACAAAATGTAGAGGTTGGCACACACACTTCCCTATATAATGTATTTGATAGCTTACTCCATAGACCGTAATCTCCAGAGTAATGTACTGTACAGCACACACCAAGCTCCCCTGTGTAGTATAGACCGAAACCTATTAAAATTTCATGTGTACTGTACGCCTCACAGAGCTCCATTGCATAATGTATTTTACAGTTCACAGAGCTCCCTTTTGTACTGTTGTACTTGGGACACAGGATGTGATAATCTGGTTAGTCAATAAAAAACATTACAAATGGCTGAGATTAGATTGATACCTGGCGTTGTTGATGACGAAGGCACTGTGCTGGTTTTGGCAACGGTTGCTGCATAGGTTGGTGAGGTGGGTGGTGTCAAGTCAGATTTGGCAGTGTCACTGTTGTCATCTTCACTGTGCAGCCTAAACCCGAACAAAGTGCAGAAGTCCAACATGTCAAAATATGATAGAAGCAAAAAACTGCGAATGTTGGAAATCCAAAACAAAAATACCTGGAAAAACTCAGCAGATCTGGCAGCATCCACGGAGAGGAGCACAGTTAACGTTTCGAGTCCGAATGACCCTTCAACAGTTCTGTTGAAGGATCATTCAGACTCGAAACATTAACTGTGCTCCTCTCCGTGGATGCTGCCAGACCTGCTGAGTTTTTCCAGGTATTTTTGTTCTTGTTTTATGTCAAAATGTGAGCTTTCCTCTCATATTTTCAGAGTACTGCATTAGGTTGGTGCTACATAGGGTGTACATCTTCACCTCCAGTGAGTTATTAATCATTCCCACACTGTCAGTGTTGTTGGTCCTCAAGGGAAGTTGGGAATTATTCTCACATACCCTCCCTACCACTAGTCATACAGCCTCAAAGGAAGGAGAAATATTGTATTTTCAGAAACACCCTAACCAGTCTCAGCAGGTATTTTGCTCAAACAGGGCCTGCCTTGATGTTCAGGGAATGGCTGTGATATCATTACCTATCATCACATTACAACCTAGGCGCCTTCATTTCCCATTTATTTAACTAGGACATGGAGTAATATGCCATCAATAACTTTAGTATTAAAACATTCAGATTTGAATGCCAAAATACTTAATGTAATCCTTTAAAGACGTCTCTACTGAATTGCCACATTTAAAGAGGCCCCAAAAGATTTACAACTTGCCACCATTCATCTGGGGTGAGCCTTTGGCATTCCTGCCTTAGTTAGGTAGAAAAGGGTTTGAATCCCATTTCAGATAGCCCCAAAATGTGAAGACTATAATACAGTCTCTAAATGCTGGGCTGACATCATGTGGGTACTCAAGTTTGGATGTGGTGATCATGGTAGTATCCCGTCTCTGAGTTAATAGAGTTGGGTTCCGGCCCCCCACTCCAGATAGCCACAGCTAGAGGAGACTTGTGCATTGGCTTGGAATACTGCACTGAGATTTAGTGGGGTACTTGCATCTGATGGGTTTGGGTGCCCCCCATAAAGGGTAGATGCGGCTCTTCAGACTTCGTTGCAGTACAACTAGCAGAAGAAACCCTAAAAATATATATCAAGAAGGCAAAGGAGAACTACCTCACCTACTCTTTTCTAGTAAATGGCTCAACAAACACATGTATGAGCCTGGAGTTAGGATCTGCCCTCAGTAGAACACAATAGACAGACCTGTCATCTGTTATATCTTAAAAAGTACTGATGCAGGATAGACTGGAACAGACATTTTGTGCAATCCTATGCCCGTTTTGATGTCATCAAGTTCTACTGCAATGAAATTTTGAGTGGAGAATATTTTGTTCCCATTCATGAGGTTAATAAAGCAAGACCGAAACTATGAGCACAGTTCTAATGATGGCACAATTGCCTATCCCCTCTAGCCAGCAATTATAGAGCATAAAAAGCACAATTGTTCAAGTTGCAACTCAGAAATTAGTATGTTTAGTTCCAGATTTTTCCCCTTATAATATTTACAGTGAAGGTGTACACATAGTAGGGTAGAATCCCCCTTCAAAGTTTTCATACAGCATAAATGCGCAGTACATTTATCATTTTTAAAAAATACTTCACATCGAAGTCACTTTAAAAAACACCTGAAAATTCCTGAGTTCCCGACAAACATCACACTCTGTATTATTTGTTCTTACCCTGCATTTGAGTGATGTGAAAATCTTGACAGTGTGATATCATGGTGCTATTGCCAAGCTACAAGCTAAGGCTACCTACCTTGCAGAGAATTCTTCTTGTACAGTTCCCAGTTTCCACACACTGTTAGATAGAGCTGCCACTGGACTTTGTACCTGGTGGAAACAATCAAGTGAAGGGTGACCCCTTTCTTTATGACTTAAAGCTACTATGATGTCATAAAGAAGGGTGACCCTTACGTGGCCCCTTTCATCCTATAGATAATCTAATTCTTCCCCAAAAGCATCAGTTCATTTGGCTAGCAAGAAAATAAAGAGACAATTTTGCAAAGCCAGTTGGTGGGGTTGGGCTGTGGGGGTGGGGAAGGTACATCAAGGTGTTATGCAGGATGGTCTTTCGAAGGAAGACAACAACTTGACTGGTAGGGGAATTTTATTTCTTGTACAGTTTGCAACCTTCACAACATAACTGGAGGTTAATCAAGTCCATCATAAGGAAGGAAATTTCTAAATAAAGACTGACATTCCCATAAGCAAGACAGGGCATCAGAAGCCACAAAAATCCCCAGCTAAATCTATGTATTAATGCATGTTTGGAGTACTAAATGCTTCAGTCAGCTGCACAACAAATATTTTTATGAATTTTCAATACTTAAAGAAGCCTTGAAGCTTCTTTAAGTTCACTGGTGTTGCCTGCAAGGTGATAACAATTAGAAAATAATCCACAAGATAGTGGGCAAGTTCAAGTTTACATATCAACTTGTACTCTTTCTTGGATCCATATAAAATAAATAATTGATTAGACTTTGCAACACCAATGTAAAATATAATAAAGATCATATGGCACACTTATATTTTGCACTGCGGTACCTGTAAATGCGTTCTGTTCCGGACGCTGTTTCCAGACCCTTTTTGCAAAATGGTACTATAAATAAATGCAGAGTGCACCGTGCGTGCTGCAGTCAGATTCTTTAGGCACTCAGCAGCTCAATCAGCAGTCCTTAATTTTCTAAAAACTCATTGCGAAATGTAGAACGAACACTCACCTGTGTTTTTTTATGAGAACACATTCTCCACCATCATGAGGGTCCAAGTTGTAAATGTACAGGAATCCATCTGAGGCGGCAACAAGAAGTCGAGGTAACTTCTGAATCCTGTTTACCAAAGCAATGCATTTACTAAACCCCAAAACAGCACAGCAATACACTCACCACTATTTAACAACAACAATGCATAGCCTAACATACGGCCTGGAATGGTCTTCTCAGCACCCTACTCCTCCTTGGTCATAAATGCTCCAAAGAACATGTTTATAGTTTCATTATAAAAACTGCATGAAAGAAAATCATCCTGAATAAATAAAAAGGAAAGAGCTCAAATTTATCTGGTACCTTTCATGTCCTCGAAAGTCCAAATCTGGCAATCAATTTGCACACACAAGTTTTTGAAAAAACAAAATAGCAAATGAGGTAATGGGTAAATCTGCTTTATTGATTGTTAATTGCTCCAATCAATTCTACTTCACTGCATCCAAAGTTGGTGCAAGTTTTACTATAGAACTAATATTATAAGATGAAATTATTATAAAAAAACGTGGACAGAGTGTATGGTCGGGAATTTCCTCAGAGTTGCTCTTTCTCTGCCGATGTAACTTGGCCAGAGATGTGGCAGGACCTTATTAGTGTGTGGAATCATCGTTTCTGGCACACATGCAGTGAAGTTCCATTGGCAGAATGGGAGTAGTTGTAAGGAAATGTATCTCCTATAACTTTAATGTAGGGAGTGAAGGACATCTTGATGACCTGGTCCAATTATCTCCCACTCCCAAAGGTGGTTTAATATGGAGACTACATTTGACCCTGTTCTTCACATTTGCAACAACACAACAGATCAACTGGTAATACGAATATAAATTTGGGTTCAGACCCATCTACAGTTTTGGGGAAGAAGGACCTGCAATTATAAGACCTTATTCACATCTCAAATATCCCAAATGTTAATGAATTGCTTTGAAGTGCATTATGGAGGCCAAATGCAGAGCTCGGAAACAGAAAATTTACAGCACAGGAGTCCATTCAGCTCATTGTGTCTGTGCCAGCCAAGAAACAGCAATTTAGCCTAATTCTACTTTCCAGCTCTATAGGTCACAGCTCCTAAATGCGACGAGAGTTTCTGCCTCTACCGCCCTTACAGGCAGTGAGTTTTAGACCCCTCATCAAACTTCTGGTGAAAACATTTCTCCTCAACTCCTCTAGAATCCTTCTGCCAATTAATTTAAATCTATGTCCCTTGGTTATTGACGTCACTGTTAAAGGAAATAGGTCCTTCCTGTTCATTCTATCTAAGCCCCTTGTCATTTTGTACATCTCAATTATATCTCCTCTCAGCCTCCTCTGTTCCAAAGAACACAATCTCAGTCTATCCAATCTTTTCTCATAGCTAAAATTCTCCATTTGTAAATCTCCTCTAGTACGATCACATCCTTCCTGTGATGTGGTGACCAGAAATATGTGCAGTACTTGAGCTGGTGTTAGCAGTCCTCCAGCCATGTCGCCATGAAGGATTAGAAAATGAAGGTCAGAGTCTCTGCTATTTCCTCCCTGGCTTCTCTTAGCAGCCTGGTTGCATTTACTGCAGGCCTGGCAATTTATCCACTTTCAAAGAGGCTCAACCCCTTAATATTTCCTCAGTCACTATGTTCATACATCCAATATTTCACACTCATCCTCAACATATGTCTGCATTGTTCCCTCTCTTTTGTGAAAGCAGACAGAGTATTCATTAAGACCCATAACCACATCATCTACCTCCACACACAAATTATATCAAAACCACACTCTACTGCTCTTTTCTTAGTTTTCCTTATTTTGCACACTGCAAGATTCCACAAACAGCAATGAGTAATCAGTTGTTGGTGATACAGCTGATACCAAGAAAACTTACTGCTTTTCAAACAATGCCATGGGGTCCTCAACATCCATCTGAACAGCAAAACAGGCAGTCCTAGAGTGGAGTTTGAACCCACAAATTGCAGGGGTCCCTAAGCCTTGGCTGTGCAAACCTGTGTCCAAACTCTCTGGAGTGGAGTGAGCCCCTACAGGGAAGAGAGCACGCATTCCATATCAGGTAAACTGATACTCTGTCTGTTGTGGGTTTCTCAGTAGCTTAGTTTATAGATTCATACCTATTGATGGTTTTATGTTGGATCAGATATTCAAGCTGCCAAAAAAATAAACAATTCTCTCCTCCGTTTAACTCAAGGTCAGAGAAAGAAAACCTGAATTGAAACCACACCACAAAGAAAATCAGCAAACTCCTGAGAAACTCTTCTCCAGCCTACTGCAAGATGTCACCGGAAATATCTCCAGGTAAGGCTGAATTTGCATGGGACAGGCAAAAGCAAATACCACTTGAGGCACATGTCTAATGCCTGTCTGCTTCATACAGTCAGTAGGCTCAGAGCATGCACCACCCGGCTAACCCCACCCCCCCCGCCCAATGTTGGGGAGGATTCCATTAGGGAAAGGGAAGGATTGCCCAGGACCAACCCCTTCTGTGTCCAACAATTTCCTTTTCAGACCCTTGTGAAAGGGTGGGGACTATAAATTGCTTTTAAAATCCCCCACTGGCTGCTTCCCTGGTCTGAACACCACTGGTAGTGCCCACTTTCAACTACCGGAGTCCGAGTGACTCAGTTGGTAGTGCTCCTGCCTCTGAACTAGAAGGCCCCAAGTTCGGGTCCCATTTCAGGACTTGTTGGCCACTGAAGTGAGTGCTCATGTGCTTCAAAGTAGGTTGCTAATTAGCCTACAAAATCTTTCCATCATGCCATACCATTGGGAGTTCTTGGGGAGAGAGCAAAGTTACAGGAAATGTTTAGGGTGGGGACTGGAATGACAGAGCTCTCAAGGACAGTGAAAAGAAATCTTGGAGAGACTTAGAATGCTGAGGTATAGAGGAATCTGGGTGTCCTTGTACGTGACTAACAAAATTAGCCTGCAGATGCAGCAAGTAATTAAGAAGGCAAGTCCATTTTTACTGAAAGGGGGGTGGAGTATAAAAGTAGGGAAGTCTTGCTGCAACTGAACAGGGAATTGATGAGGCCACACCTAGAGTACTGCAAGTTGAGCAATATAGCCATTGGAGTTCAGAAGGATGAGGGGAGATCTTATTGAAACATATAAGATTTTGAGAGGGGCTTGACAGAGTAGATGCTGAAAGGATGGTTCCCCTCATGGGTGAATCAAGGACTAGGGGGCACAGTTTCAAAATAAGGGGTCTCCCATTTAACACAGATGAGGAGGATATTTTTCTCTCAGAGGGTTGTTAATCTTTGGCATTCTCTATGCCAGAGAGCAGTGGAGGTTGGGTCATTGAATATGTTCAAGGCTGAGTTATCTACTAAGGAGTCAAGGGTAATGGGGGGGCAATCAGGAAAATGGAGTTAAAACCTCAAATCATCAGCCATGAAACGTTGACACCCCAGCACGACCGAGTAATAACAGGAAACCAGCAGAAACCTAAAGGATTTTCAGCCCCACATGGTGCCAACACCTCAGGGATGGACATTTGCCTCAATGATGCTACCCAATTTCAAGTGGGATCATAGTGCAAATGGCAGGAACGTATATTAGGATTTTCTTTTAGTGACAGGTAGAATATATAAGGAACTAATGCGATAAGCACTTACCCTGTGGATGGATGAAACTACTTGTAGCAAGTAGGCTGGACTTAAAATGTTAATAATCTACAGTTACAAAAACTACTAGCTTTAGCAGGCATCTCCAGTTATGTTTTTGGCATGTTTACTCACATAGTAAGCATACAGATGCTCCTTTGCCCAGAGAAGTTGAGACGTACTGTTGCAAATGCTCGATCCTGGTTTATTATGCCCGATACCTGGGTAGGGAGGTAGTTAGTGGCTGCCATAAACATCTTCCCCATATATCCACTCCAAGTTGGAGACTCCTCCTGGGGCCTGCTGTAGTCAAGACCACATTTCAGAGAGCAGAAACTTGATATTATGTATGTCAGTCTGTATTACATGAGTATTATTTTTCTTTTCAGCTCAATGCAAATGAGTATAAGGTCAAACCTATTTTAGAAACTGTGATAGGTCACATCCGTGTAATAATACTGCAGTGAGTTAATGCCATTTGGCATTTTCCACATAATGGTGAATAAAATTGTGAAGAAAGAGCATGCACCTATAACATCAATAAGGGCCATGATCAAGGCACAGGATTAAATGTTCACTTTCCTGTTAATTTGCACGTCTCCCTTTCAATTGTCCAATGGCTTTGCAGGACTCTTTTTACAACGTCTAATCGCTTGCCTTAGTCAAAGGGCTCAATGCAGCTTTGAGTCAAGGAAGGTGTTTGGTTACAGACCAGTGTAGCCAACAGACTGAGAATGCAGGGAAACCACTCAAAGGCTATGCCCGATCTCTGTTTAGGGGAACTGGAATTTCTTTTATCCATTCACGGGATATGACTGTCACTTAGAGGGCCAGCATCAATTTCCCTTGAGAAGCTGCTAGCGAAGGTACTCTAACACAGCAGGAGGGAATTCCATAATTTTGACCCAGCAACAATGAAGGGAGAATTATATATTTTCAAGTCAGGGTGGTGTGTAACTAGGAGGCGGTGGTGGTGTTGCCATGCATTGCCCTAGTCCTTCTGTGGTAAAAGGTCATAGTTCGGCTGGTGCTGACGAAGGCGTCTTGGTAAAGAAGCCTCAAAAAAATAGTAAAAATTATAAGCTGTGATACTTCTACGTCAGGAGTCTGGCAATGTAGATTAAAAATGACAAGACAACCAACTGATAGAAAATATGAACATTTGTTTTTGAGTTCACCTGTATAGATTTGCTTTCTCTAATATTTTGCTAACAAGGATAGGTTGAGACAGGAAGTTGCCTGTCTCAGGGAATTTTATAATTGTGCACATGATCGCACAATCTCTTAAAAAAAATGAGCACAGTTACTGGGTGTGTGGCTCAATTTGATTGGTCCCAGTTTTACGCAGGATAACAGATGAAATAAAAAAGGTTATGTAGTGTCTCTATGTGGTGGAAAAATGCACTGCAGCAAAAATGGTCCTGCAGTTAAGGGTGCAGGAACTGCAACTATTGTTATCAGTTGAATAATTTAAATTTTTTGCTTGGAATCTTGTAAAAGCCTGATTCGGGATTGAAAGTGCATGTGGAAAATTTTTATATTGCTGTTGAATAATATTATAAAATAGCAGTAAGAGGGGCAAGGGAGAATATTTTGCATTATCTCTTTTACACCTTTGCAATATTCCACATTTCAAATACTCCTCAAAGTATTCTCATGTCTCTCAGCTACTGTTGGGGGGAATTTTAACCCATCAAAAATGGATGGGCTTGGATCAGCTCTGATATTTGAAATGTTAAAAATGTCAAACTTGAACCCAACCCACCTACTTCCAGTTTTGAGAAGGGCAGGATGTTAGAGTGTGGTTGTGGTGGGGGTGTGGGGAATGACCACTCCACTCCCAGGAAACAAATCCCTTACTTAAACATTTTATTACGTCTCAGATAAAAGTCTCCGATATTAGTTTGACTCAGTTTAGCTGTAACCCTGGCTGGCTGGCCGGGTCTCCCTAGTCTTGGAAAACCCAGCACCGAAAAAGGGAGATGAGGACACCTGGAACCAGCAGGTAAAGCACCTTTCCAGCGCCATTGGAGTGCTTCCCTCAAACAGCTGAACGCTCCAGCTTCTCAATCCCCTTGCATCCCTCTGCGATCTTTCCAATTTCTCCCTTCCTGCTCTCCACTCCCCAGCTGCAGCCTCCAATCTACTCTCCACCCCTGCCTTTCCAATCCCTCCCTCCCGGTTTGCTGCTCATCAGCTGGCCTGGTGGCAAAGGGAAATAGAGGCTTTAAATTTTGCAGTGTTTGAGGGGAACCTGCTCTTCAGGATTTCTCAAATGCAAACTTACTCTCCCCCAACTTCCTCCAGGTAAATATTGGTGCCTGTGTCTCTGATCTACCAACAAGTGGGCCATTTTATGTGGAGAGACTACAGAAGCTGGGATTGTTGTACTTGGAACAAAGGAGGTTAAGGGAGATTTTATACTGTTCAAAATTATGAAGCGTTTTGACAGAGTAAGAAAAAAAGGGAAAAACGGTTTTCATTGGCAGGAGGGTAGGTGATAGAAACAAAGAATGGTTACAGCACAGAATAGGGCCATTTGGTCCATTACTGCAAGAGCAATCCAGCTAATCCCACTCCCCATCCATTCCCCAAAACCCTGACATTTTTTTCCATTCAAGTACTTATTTAATTCCCTTTTGAAAGCATCAATTGCCTCCACCCACTTGTTCAGGTGGTACATTCCAGATTACAACCACTCGCTGCATTCTCCCCCCATGTCCCATTTATTTGTTTATCACCTTAAACCTGTGTCCTCTGGTTCTCGACCCTTCCCCAAAGGGAGCAGTTTCTCTCTAAGAAGGATTAGGTGGTGATGGCCAATACCTCTGCAATTTGCACCCTTACTTACCACTGCATCCTAGGATGCATTTCATCCACTCTTTCCTTCATCATCCAGAGAGCTCTGATTTTGATTGCTCTATCTTTCGCCCTTGTGGGAATGTACCCGAACCATCTCCTCTTTAAAGGCTACCCATTGCTCGATTGCAGTTTTGCCTGCTAATCTTGGATTCCAATTTACCTGGATCAAATCCTAACCTGCTGAATTTGGCCCACCCCAAATTAATTAGGCCATTCGGCTCCTCGTGCCTGCTTGGCCATTTGATAAGATCATGGCTGATCTGTCTGCGGCCTCAACTCCACTTTCCTGTATACCCCCTAGACCATTTGACTCCATTGTCAATTAAAAATCTATCTAACTCAGTCTTAAAAATATTCAATGACTCTGCTTGCACTGCTGTCTAGGGAAGAGAATTCCACAGACTAATGATCCTCAGAGAAAAACAATTTCATCTCCATCTTAAATGGGAGGCCCCTTATTTTTATATTGTGCCCATAGTTCTTGTCTCTCCCATAGGGGAAACATCTTCTCAGCATTCATCCTTTCAAGTCAGTTCAGTATTTTGTGTTTCAATAAGATCGCTTCTCGTTCTTCTAAACTCCAATGGATACAGGTCCAACCTGATAAACCTTTCTTCATAAGATAAGCCCTTCATCCCAGGAATCAGCAAACCCCTTCATCCCAGGAATCAGTAGACTGAACCTTCTCTGAACTGTTTCTAATGCAATTATATCCTTTCTTAATTAAGGAGACCAAACCTGTACACAGAACTCCAAATGTGGTCTCACCAATGCCCTGTACAATTGAGGCAAAACCTTCCTATCTTTATATTTCATTCCCTTGCAATAGGAACTTAGGTCTTAAGAGCAGGAGTAGGGCATACAGCCTTTCAAGCCTGCTCTGCCATTCAATAAGATCATGGCTGAACTGGGTGTGGTCTCAACTCCACTTTTCTGTCTGCACCCATAACTCTTGACTCCCCTTGCCTATCAAAATTGTCTAACTCTGCCTTGAATAAATTCAATGACCACGGCTCTCTGGGGAACAGAATTCCACATACTAAGGACCCTCAGAGAAAAAAACTCTCATCTCAGTCTTAAAAGGGAGGCCTCTCATTCCTAAACTGTGTCCCGAGTTCTGGTCTCTCCCACAAGTGGAAACATTCTCCCACTATCTACCCTGTCAAGTCTCCTCAGGATCTTATAGATTTCAATAAGATCACCTCTCATTCTACTAAACTCCAAAGGGTATATGCCCAACCTGCTCATCCTTTCTTCATAGAATAAGCTTTTTATCCCAGGAATGAGTTGAGAGAACCTTCTTTGTACTGCTTCCAACGCAATTATGGCCAGAAATTTCCCCCTCAGGGAGATTTGTTTCAGTGTTAAACTTTTCAATAAAGGATTTTTAAGCTTTTAAAACATGTCCCCTCATGTGACACTATCACATGAGCTGGGACATGTCAAAGAATAAATATAAATTTTTATTAATTTTAAAACAGTTCATGCAACCTCATCCCGCCCGTGATGAGGTTTCATGAAAAATGCGAAAGCCGCCTGGGCTCTTCGCCTGCCCGCCAACTTTAAGGTTGGACGGGCAGCTCATTAAGTTGAGTTAATTAGGTTTTAAATGGCCTTAATAGGCCTTTGACAGTTCGGCGGGCGCACAGCCGACTCGGTTACACGCCCGTCAAACTGGAAATCTAAATGACGTGCAGCAACGTTGGACCACGTGTCATTTTACGTATCAGTGAGCGGGCCCCGCCCCCCACTTGCTGACAGGAAAATGCTGCCCTATATCTTCTTTCAAATAAGGAGACCAAAACTGTACACAGTATTCCAGATGTGGTCTCACTAATGCCTTGTACCACTGCAGTAAAGCTTCCCTGCTTTTATATTCTGTTCCCTTGCAATAAACGCCAAATTATAATAAACAACAACATTTCATTTGCCTTCTTAATCACTTACTGTACCTGGATACTAGCTTTTTGTGATTCATGTACCAGGACACCCAGATCCCTCAGTACCACTGTGTTCTGCAATCTCTCTCCATTTCAGTAATATTCTGCTTTTTTATTCTTCCTGCCAAAGTGGACAACCTCACAATTGCTCACATTATACTCCAACTGCCAAATTTTTGTCCACTCACTTAACCTAGCCGTATCACTTAACCTAGCCGTATCATTTTTGCAGACTCCTTATGTCCTCTTCACAACTTACTCTCCTATCCATCTTTGTGCCATCAGCAAATTCAGCAATCATGCATTCAGTCCCTTCATCCAGGTCATTGATACAGATTGTAAATAGTTGAGGCCCCAGCACCAATCCTTGTGGCACTCCATAACTACAACTTTCCAACTTGAAAATGACCAATTTATCCCGACTCTCTGCTCCCTGTTGGCTAACCAATCCTCCACCCATGCTAATATGTTACCCCCAACACTTTGTTCTTACTTTGCATAGTAACCTTTGATGTGGCACCTTATCAAATGCCTTCTGGATATCCAAGTACAACACATCCACAGGTTCATTACATTAACCATGTTGTTTGTTACTTCCTCAAGGAACTCTAATAAATTAGTCAAACATGATTTCCCTTTCATGAAACCATGATAATTCTGCTCGATTGCATTAAGATTTTCTAAGAGCTCTGCTATAACCTCATTAATAATAGCTCCTAGCATTTTCCCTATGACTGATGTTAGGCTAACTGGCCTGTATTTTTCTGCTTTGTCTCCCTCGTTTTTTGAATAGAGGAGTTACATTCACTACTTTCCAATCTGATGGGATCTTTCCAGAATCTCAGGAATTTTGAAAGATCACAACCAATCCGTCTACTATTTCAGTAGCCATTTATTTTAAGACCCTAGGGGGAGAATGTTCTCCCCGTCAGGCGGGCTGGGCAAGAGCGGGCACAGGCGGGTGATTGCCACCTGCTGGGCGCCTGCCATTTTGCGTGGGCAGGCCAATTAAGGCCCGCCAGCGTGACATGCACCCGGAAGCGCTCAGTGCTACCTGTGTGGGCGGGGGAAGGGAAAGTCAGGGCCTGTGCTCTTTTGCACATGTGCGTGAAACAGCGCAGAAATCTCCCTGAGGAACGGAGCTGCCTCAGGGAGATTAAGGAAAGTCATAACAATTTGATAAATAAAATAAAATAATTCAGACATGTCCCCTCATGTGACATTGTCCACATGAGGTGGGACATGTTTATCACTTCACATGAAACAATTATTAAATTAATAAAGCCTTCATGAAACCTCATCCCGCCTATGGATGAGGTTCCATGAAAAATACGAAGGCCACCTGGGCTCTTGCCTGCCCGCCAACTTTAAGGTTGGACAGGCAGCTCTGTTAATTACTTCAATTAGTTTTTAAATGGCCTCAATAGACCTTTGGCAGTTTGGCAGGCGCGCAGCCGACTTCAGAGCGCGCCCGCCGAACTGAACATCAGAATGACACGCAGTGACGTTGGGACGCACGCCCGACGTCATCATGCGTCATTTTATGCATCGGAGAGCAGAGCCCGCCCCCACACGCCGACCAGAAGATTCAGACCTAGGATGCAGGCCGTCAAGTCCTATGGACTTGCCAGCCTTTAGTTCTAATAGTTTTTTCAGTATCCTTTCCCTGGTGACGGTAATTGTTTTAAGTTCCTCCCTCCCTTTCACACTTTGATTTACAGGTATTTCTGGGATGCTATTTGTGTCTTCTACATAAAGAAACACAAAATATCTGTTCAACGCTTCTGCCATATCCTTATTTTCTATTATTAATTCCCCAGACTCGTTCTCTAGAGGACCAACTCCCTCCCTTTAATTACTACTTTCCTTTTTAAATACTCGTAGAAACTCTTAACTATTTCTATATTTCTAGCTAGCTTTCTCTCATACTCTAATTTCTCCCTCATTACACTTTTAGTCATTCTTTGCTGTTTTAAAAATTCTGTCCAATCTTAGGTCCTGCCACTAATCTTCGCTGAATTGTATGCTTTTCTTTCAATTTGATACTTAACTTCCTTAGTTAGCTACTGATGGTGCATCCTTCTCCTAGAGTCTTTCTTTCTCACTGGAATGTATCTTTGCTGAGTGTTATGAAATATCTCTAGACGGCTCTAGACTGCTTCTTGTCCTTTTCCACAGCTGATCCAAATGTTATGATATTTGACTGACAAGAGAGTCAAAGGGTATCGGGGGTAGACAGGAAAGTAGAGGCCACAGCCAGATCAGCCATTATCTTATCAAATAGTGGAGCAGGCTTGTGGGGCCGAATGGCCTGCTCCTGCTCTTAATTTATAATGTTCGTATAATACTACGATCAATGTTTCTTAAATGTTTCCCTAATGACAACTGATTCACTTGACCCACCTCATTCCCCAGAACCCAATCCAGCAACCTCATTGGGTGGGAAACGTTCTGATAAGAAAGCTCTCCTGAACACAGCAGTGATTCTTCCCCCTCTCTTCTCTTTACACGATTACCATCCGAGTTTATATTAGGGTAATTTAAGTCCCCCATTATAACTACTTTCTTGCACCACTCAGTAATTTCCCTGAAAATTTGCTCCTCTAAATCCTACCCACTAGTTGGTGACCTACAGAATATACACAGTAGTGTAATGCTACCTCTATTGTTTTTTTTAAACTCAAACCAAATAAATTCTGTCCTTGACCCCTCCAGAACATCCGCTGTCTCCGTACTGTAATATTCTCTTTAATAAATACTGCCATCTTTCCTTCCCATCTTTATCCCCAAGTCCAGGCACATTTAGTACCCAATCCTGTCCATTTTTGGAACCATAACATCAGATCCTCATGTGACAATTTGCAATTGCAGCTCACCAACTTTATTTAAGATTCATGCATTTACACACATGCACTGCCAAACTATCTTAGACCTTCTTGTATTCACTCTTAGTTTGATCCCACCCAATAATGTGCTACTTATTCATTTACGGGATGTGGGTGTCGCCAGCTAGGTCAGCATTTATTGCCCATAAGCTGGGGATGAGCTGCCTTCCTGAACCACTGCAGTCCATGTGGTATAGGTGCACAAACAGTGCTGTTAGGGAGGGGGGTTCCAGGATTTTGACCCGGTGACAGTGAAAAAACTGCAATATGTTTCCAAGTCAGGGTGGTGAGTGACTTGGAGGGGAACTTCAGGTGGTGGGGTTTCCATGTGTCTGCTGCTCTTGTCCTTCTAGATGGTAGCGGTCGTGGGTTCGGAAGCTGCTGCCAAAAGAACCTTGGTGAGTTTCTGCAGTGCATCTTGTAGATGGTACACACTGCTGCCACTGTTTGTCAGTGGTGGAGGGAGTGAACGTTTGTGGAAAGGGTGCCAATCAAGCGGGCTGCTTTGTTCTGGATGGTGCCAAGTTTCTTGAGTCTTGTTGGAGCTACACTCATCCAGGCAAATGGAGAGTGCTCCATCACACTCTGACTTGTGCCTTATGGATGATGGACAAGCTTTGGGGAGTCAGGAGACGAGTTACTCGCTGCAGGATTCCTAGCCTCTGACCTGCTCTTCTAGCCACAGTATTTATATGGTTAGTCCAGTTCAGTTTCTGATCAATCGTAACCCCCGGGATGTTGATAGTGGTAATGCCATTGAATATCAAGAGGTGATGGTTAGATTGCCTCTTGTTGGAGATGGTCATTGGCTTGCACTTGTGTGGTGTAAATGTTACTTACCACTTGTCAGCCCAAGCCTAGATATTGTCCAAGTTTTGCTGCATTTCGACATGGACTACTTCAGTATCTGAATCATCACAAATGGTGCTGAACATTGTGCAATTATCAGCGAACATCCCCACTGAGATGACTGACCTCCAACAACCACAACCATCTTCCTTTGTGCTAGGTATGACTCCAATCAGTGGAAAGTTTTCCCCCTGACTCCAGTTTTGCTAGGGCTCTTGATGCCACACTTGTTCAATTGCTGTCTTGATGTCAAGGGCAGTAACTCTCACCTCACTACTGGAGTTCAGCTCTTTTGTCCATGTTTGAACCAAGGCTGTAATGAGGTTAGGAGCGGAGTGACCCTGGCGGAACCCAAACTGAGTATCAGTGAACAAGCTATTACTAAGCAAGCGCCGCTTGATAGTGCTGATGATGACCCCCTTCCATTACCTTACTGATGATCGAGAGTAGGCAAATGGGGCGGTAATTGGCCGGGTTGGATTTGTCCTGCTTTTTGTGTACAGGACATACCTGAGCAATTTTCCTCATTGTCAGGTAGATGCCTGTGTTGTAGCTCTGTTTCCCCCAATCCTTTGTGCATCTTGTTTCCCCTTTCTAATGTTACATCCTGGTGTCCACCACCCCCCGCCTTAGTTTAAACCCTGTCCATAGCACTAGTGAACCTTCACAAGAGGACACTGGTTCCAGCTTTGTTGAGGCCTGTACAGGTCCCAACTCCCTGCAGAACTCCCCAAGAATGTAAAGTCCTCCCTCCCTCCCTCGTCATTTCTCCAAGCATGTGTTCATCTGCTCTATCATAATTCAGATAACTAGCAAAGGAACCATGGAGTAAAGGAAGAGTTTTTTTTTTAAACTCAGCAAGTTTTTGTGCCTCAAACAGTCATGGATGCTGCTTCAATAGTAATTTTCTAAACGGTTTGGACATACTCAAACACAAAATTGCAGGGTATAAGGAAAGATCAGAGGCGTGGAACCAGCTTGATAGCTCTTTCAAAAAGCCAGAACTGGCACAACAGGCCATTTGGTCTCTTTCTTTGTGCTAAGATTCTACAATCCAATTACTCCCTTTCCTCCAAAAGTAGATAGTTCTGATTATTGATGGCTTTCTGGTATCTTGCCCAAATCATCTAGAAGCCAGAACAATGAAGTGTTTATAGGCGTGGTGAACATGGATCCAATGCAGACAAGACCAATTCTGTCATTGCCTATTGTCTGTATCCATTGTCAACATATGCATACAGTCAACAGGAGTGAGATGACCATGTAACAAGATGGTCTTTTGCCTCTATGTGTGATAGAGGAGTCTCTTTAGGCACCTACAGAGACAGCACAGCACCTAGCAGCCAAGTAAAGAGAACTACAAATTGCTGATGTAGGTGGTCATGTCTTATAATTACTGGTGATCTGATTCTGTACGGATCTCCCTTACTTATATTGCCAGTGTTGAGCACATGCAGTCAGCACTTAAACAATTACTCTCACAGGAACACAGGCAGATTAACTCAAGACTCAGATGGTGTTGCCAAGAGTTCGTTTTTGCTTAATCTTTCTATTAAATTAATTTCACATTAATTCCCTGCATACATATGCTAGTACTTTCTTGATTGAAGTGGCCAGATATCCAGATTGACTATTTATACAGTCTGATGCAAATCTCTGTTTTTGCACTAAGATTGAGAGGTGATAACGTTGCTCAAATCTGGAGACATGGTGTAAACAAGATGACAGAGTTAATGAATCAGGCATAAAACATCTGAACGTGTATAGCAGAGCCTACGCTGAAAGAACAACTTATAGCAATCTTGTCTTGGCCCTCACTAGCAGTCAAACTGCCCGACAGAAAGTAATGTGAATGATTAAATGTTTAGTCCTGGCTCAGTAGGGAACATATTGAAGGACTACTGTACCTCTGGCTGGGCTGTTCAAGTTTGAAGATATGAATAGTTTCTGTATTACTTGATGCTGACAGGAACTGGGAGTCTCTGCTGAAAGCCAGGGAGCCAATATTTACATACCTGTTGGAGAAGAAAAATTACACTGCAGCATAATCACAATGTGGTAAAGATAAAGGGCATGAATGTGGTGATGAGTGAAATTACTCCCATGTGCAATGCCAGCTTCAAAACAACCTATCACCCAAAATACCTGGGGCAGAAAGGGGAAGTCGGACATTCCTGAATGAACACAAAAATTTAGGGTAAAATCTGTGGGTTTCCACTTTGTTAGTGATACATTTCAGAATTCTGGTATCAAGGCCACAGTGAATCTCCTGTGTATCCCTCTACATTAAAGACGGGTCTGTCTAAAAACATTCCGTGAATTCCATGGGAAATTTTACCCATTCCACATTCATAAAACCTCAGTAGATCCACAGCTGGTGGTGACACATGATCTGCTGAGGCCTAGCAAACGTCCCAGAAGCTCCAACGATAATGACGATTGATCCTAGAGGGAATAGTGTACCTTTGAAATATCCCCAGGTTGCTGTCTTAGCAGTGAACTTCTCATTGATAAAAACAATCTTATTTTTTAAACAAGCCTTGAGATCCCACTTTTGGATTGGAGCGGGTGGGTGGAGAGATCGAAGCGGGCGGCCGCTGCTCCAACGTCAGCCAGATGTCACAGATGTGCTTTTCTAGAAAGTGAGGTTGGGGTGAGATGATCACTGGACATCAATCAGGTTTGGCAGATTTACCGCACCCGAACCCAGGGACACGGAGGTCAACAGAGGTGACGCTCAGATGAGATGAGCTAATTCAGCACAAACCAGGGCTTAAAGCTCCAATTTCTCTGGCGTATCTGGTTTGGTTACTGGCTGGATAAATATTCTGAGCCATTGAAGCAGTCTGACCCATTGCACATCATACGATTACTTCCTACTTATTGAAAATCTGCAGGGGATATGGATAGCATTTAGACAGCATCCACCTTGGAAGAATTCAGGAGGAGGACCTGGAATGAAATTACAAAAAGCAATTTCTTTAATGCTTTAAAAGCATGCTGCTCCTTGAATGGGAGATCCAAGGCCAGAATTATTCCACGTCTAAAGTTCCGCACCTCAGGAAAGCTGCTGAAACCCAGTTCAGACTATTCCCCACAAAGGAAGGGACACAGCTTTCACAGCCAGCACAAAATAGCAATGACACCGACCAAAGAGCTGGCTGTGCACAGGCTCGCCAGGCCAAGCATAAAATACATTTACTTTTTTATTCTACTCATATACAAGAAAAATAGAATCAAGCCTGTCATCACTTTACTTTTTCGAACCCATGCCTGAAATTACCTTTTCATTCCTCTCCTGAATTCATAGAGTTTCTGTCCCTCAGGCGTGGAAAAGACACGAATAACAGTACCCTGCAGAATATTCAGTGAGTGAGTGAAGCTCCGCAATTTACAACCACGTATAGGGCATAAGAGCAATAACCTCATTCAGCACTTCAAAACAGTCAAACTTTTTTTAAAAAAAAATCAGAAACCTGACTATTCCAAATCTCCTGCAATTGTTTTCAATCCAACTTCAAATCTGCAACATTGCATTACTTTCAAACTCCAACAAGTTGGATAACACTAACAAATTAACAGTCCTCACAGAATCATTTGTGATAAAATCATTCTGACATTCACACAAGTGTCTAAAACTGAGGGCAAATGTAATCAAAAATGTGTCAGCAGAAAAACTGCTGAAGTCCTTAATTATGTGGAAGTCTGACTGTGTTAATGAAATGCCAAATTAGCAAAAACGAACATTAAGAGTTCCTGAACCTAGTTCAGATGTTTCCACAAAGAAAGGGAAATGAGAATTAACCGCCCTCTGCTACTTTTATGTGCTTTTAGCAATTAGCTCCACACAATAATAATACAGGCTGGAAGGCAGCCCAGAAACAGAATAAAATATGAAAAGATTAAATCTTATAATGTCACAAAAAGCTTTACTCAGCACCTAAAATACTACTGGATGGAAATGCTGAGCTGTTTAGCACTATAGGGCTGATAAAATCCTGCTGCTGAATGGAAAACTGGGACATAGGATTAAACCTAAAAACCTCAGGTGAACTTCATCATTAATGGATGAGTTGAAAAAAATTGAGAGTGTGTGAACATTGTTAAGCAGGGAAAATGACAGACTCTCCCACACTCATTGGGGGAGACTCTCTCACCCTGGTGTTCATGGGGGAGCCAGAGGGGGGGGTGGGGGGCTCTCTTTCCCCCAGGGCTCACCAGGGGACTCTCTTCCCTATGCTCAGAGTGGTATCTAACTCTAGGTGCCCCTGCAGTTGGTTTCAGAGATCTATCACAGACTAATAGCAGTCCACTGCCACACATTCAGCATTCAGTGGTATAGTGATAACTGCAACAGGCAAGAAGGGAAAAGTATTTTTGAATCTACCTCAGTGGGGGAAATTACCTTAAAAGAAAGGAATTTATTTTTATCCAATCAAAATTCTAACTTTGGTCTATTGATTTGAGAGGTGGCTGTTTGATACACACTAAGAATCATCCGGTGATAATTGTTATGATGAATGCATACAATACATCTCATATAGTAAAATAAAATCACAATGGAGCCAAAGAATTCACAATTAGATAGTTAAGCAGTGAAGAATATGTTTAGGGACGTGGGAAGGACAATAGCAAGCAGAATCTTAAAGGTAATAATCTTTGGATTAATCCCATTCCATGTGCTAGTTAGTTATCAAAACAGGAGTGTAGAGAGCACATGAATGTGTGGTCGGAGAGAGTGTTGGAGGAGGGCTTTAGATTTCTGGGACATTGCGACCAGTTCTGGTGAAGATAGGACTCATACAGACCAGGTGGGTTGTACCTCAATAGAGGCTGGGACCGATGTCCTCTTGGGACAGTTTGCTAATGCTGTTGGGTTTAAACACATTTGGCAGGGGGATGGGAACTAGGATCTAGCATTTGAAAGGAGAAACAAGGTGCAGAAAGGATTGGGAAAGACAAATAGGACAGCAATAAGAAACAAGGACAGCAATGATGGGGTCAGAATAAGAGAGAATGCAAAACAAAAACAGAAATACCTGGAAAAACTCAGCAGGTCTGGCAGCATCGGCGGAGAAGAACAAAGTTGACGTTTTGAGTCCTCATGACCCTTCAACAGAACTAAGTAGAAATAGGAAAGGGGTGAAATATAAGCTGGTTTAAGGGGGAGGGGGGGAAAGAAGGGGGGATTGTTGGGACAAGCAAGCAGTGATAGGAGCAGATAACCAAAAGATGTCACAGACAAAAGAACAAAGAGGTGTTGAAGGTGGTGATATTATCTAAAAGAATGTGCTAATTAAGACTGGAGAGCAGGACGAGCAAGGTAGCTCTAGTGGGGGTGGGGTGAAATAAACCATGGGTGGAATACATTTAAAATAATGGAAATAGGTGGGAAAAGAAAAATCTATATAAATTATTGGAAAAAGCAAAAGGGAGGGGGAAGAAACGGAAAGAGGGTGGGGGATGGAGGAGAGAGTTCAAGATCTAAAGTTGTTGAACTCAATATTCAGTCCGGAAGGCTGTAAAGTGCCTAGTCAGAAGACGAGGTGCTGTTCCTCCAGTTTACGTTGAATAATGCAGCAAGCCAACGACAGACATGTGGGCAAGAGAGCAGGGTGGAGTGTTAAAATGGCAAGCGACAGGGAGGTCTGGGTCATTCTTGCTGACAGACCGAAGGTATTCTGCAAAGCGGTCGCCCAATCTGCGTTTGGTCTCTCCAATGTAGAGGAAACCGCATTGGGAGCAACGAATAGATTTTTCTTTTCCCACCTATTTCCATTATTTTTAAATGTATTCCACCCATGGTTTATTTCACCCCACCCCCACTAGACCTACCTTGCTCGTCCTGCTCTCCAATCTTAATTAGCACATTCTTTTAGATAATATCACTACCTTCAACACCTCTTTGTTCTTTTGTCTGTGACATCTTTTTGTTATCTGCTCCTATCACTGCTTGCTTGTCCCAACAACCCCCCCCTTCTCCCCCCCACTTAAACCAGCTTATATTTCACCCCTTTCCTATTTCTACTTAGTTCTGTTGAAGGGTCATGAGGACTCGAAACGTCAACTTTTTCTTCTCCGCCGATGCTGCCAGATCTGCTGAGTTTTTCCAGGTATTTCTGTTTTTGTTTTGGATTTCCAGCATTCACAGTTTTTTGTTTTTATATAAGAGAGAATGCAATTGGGTCCAAATTAGGTTTACTGTGCATATATATTTGTCACACTCTATTGATTCATAAGGTTGATGAGCTGCATGCACAGATAGCAATATGGAATTATGTTGTTGTGGTGATACTGGAGACCTGGACACAAAAAAAAAGGGCAGGACTGAGTACTAAATATGTCTGGATACAGGTGTTCATGAAGGATAGAGAAAAAAGATGGGGGGATGGCATTATTGATTAAGGAGAATATTACAGTTCTGGAGAAAGGGGTCAAGACAGAATTTATTTGGATAGAGTTAAGACACAATAGAGGTACACTACTGGATGCATTTTATAGGCTACCACTTAGTGGGAACAATATAGAGGAGCATATATGCAGGAAAATTACAGAAGGTGCAAAAATTATAGAATAGTGATAATGGGGGACCTGTAACTATTCCAATATGTACTAGTGTAAAAGGAAGATGGGGAAAGAGTCTCTGAAGTGTGTTCTGGAGAAACTTCTTCATAAGTATGTTTCTGGCCTAACAAGAAAAGATGCATTGTTAGATCTGGTTCTGTGATGATCCAAGTGGATTAATTGTCGATAGAGGAACATTTAGGGAACAGTGATCATAGTATCATAAGGTTCAGGTTAGCATGGAACAGGACAAAAAGTTGGAAGAGGAAAAACAAAATTGGAAGAAGGCCATTTGTAGATAGCTGGCACAGACATGTCAGGCCAAATGGCCTCCTTCTGTGCTGTACCCATTCTATGATTCTATAATACCTTTTCTGAGGCACTTGCCAGTTTTGAACCTGTGAAGTTGAAGGTCAGTGCAGCAAGTGGACCATCATGTGCAGGGATTACGGAAACACTGTGCTGTTAGAAGAAAATGAGAAAAATCAGCTGACTATTAAAACAATCACATTAAAAAGCTATAAATGACAGCTAATTAAAATAAGATGGTTTGAGCTGGACAGTTTTTAAGCAGAGAATTTAGTAAGTGAAATTACTATTTCAGATTGGGCACAAATTTTCAGTAAACAAGAAATGTGCCTTTATATGGCATCTTTTGTGATCTCAGGGTGCTCCAAAACACTTTCTTTACAGGCAATTAATTACTTTTAAGTGCCATCACAGTTGTATAAAAATGTGGCAGCCAATTTGTCTCACAAACGATAAGTGACCAGGTAATCTGTTATAGTAATGTTGCTTGAGGGATGAATATTTGAAATTTCCCTGCTCTTCTTTGAATTATTCATTCTCTTTTTACATCCAGCTGAGAGGGTAGTTGATGCTTCAGTTTAATGAATTGAACTATCAACATGAATTATGTACTCAAAACTCTGGACTGCGACTTGAACCCACAACCATTTGTCTCAGAGATGACAGTGTTATCCATTGAACCACAGATGACACCTGGCTTCGTTTCATTAATAATTAGTTGTTTGGTATTCAGAACTTGAGTATTGCTAATATAAAAAGAAAGAGGCATTTTGTCAAATCTTTTCATCTTGAACTCATCAGGACAATTTGGAATCATACAATGTAAGGGAAACAAAAATTTATACTGTAGAAGAAAAGAATGCTGATTGGTTTGCAAGTGGACTCTGATTGGTAGAGGCATTGCCATGGAGAATGCACCAGTTGATGGTAACTGACAGTTAACTGCCAAGCATCGTTTGACATTTAAACCAGGCATCTTGATTCGGATTGGTCAAGGTATTGCCCTGAGGAATGAACCAGTAAATGGCTGTCACTTATTTTGTTTAGCTGAAACAGGCACTATATGTATACATGTTCTTTCTGTCTGCAAAGAACAGGACCTTGTATATTAATATATGTAGCTTCCAGTACATGCAAATGAACCACACTTTGCATCTGACTGACATCTTAAACTGGTTGTCAGCGTAATTCTTAGCACACTAAGGATCATTTAGCAAATGTAGCTCAATTGCAGAATCACATCTAATGTTGGACACTGTGTTTTGAGTTTTGCAAACATGGGCTGTACCTTGCCCTTTGTGAACAATGGAAGGGACATGCTGTTTGATATGATCTGCTGTCAAGCTTATCACACAAATGAATAATGTGGTATATGAATTTTGGTACCAATGTGATGCTAGGTATATAGATCGTACGTCCTAAAGATTGGCGGATCAAACAGCATGTCCCTTCTGTTGTTTGCAACGGGCAAGATACAGACTGTAACCGATCAGCCCGTGCTTGCAAAACTCAAAGTACAGAATCCAACATTAGATGTGATTCCACGATTGGACAACATTTGCTAAATAATCGCACCATGTTAAGAATTACGCTGAATCAATTTAAGATTGTCAGTCAGGCTTTCAGTGTGGTGCATTTACATGTACTGGAAGCTACATATATTAATACACAGGACCCTGTTCTTTGCAGATAGAAAGAACATGTACACACATTGTACCTGTTTCAGCTAAACAAAATAAGTGACAGCCATTCACTAGTTCATTCCTCAGTTAAGTTGTAATGCAACCATTACTGTCACCCACTTACCCGCAAAGTACAGACTCACCAAGTTATTTGCATCATAAATCACTATCTCCCCTATTGTGGCATTGCCAGGATATGCCAAATAGGAGTTGGAATGATTGATGGAAAGTGCACAGAGACCTGGGAAGAACAGACAAAACAGGACGTTACAATGCTCAGCATGTGATATTGCATTAGTGATGCTACATCCCTGTCCTTCATGCACTCAGAATGAACGGAATAAAGTATGAATCTAACAGAACAAAGTGGGAACACAGTAAACATCAGGCTCATTCACAGTGGTGCATGAATAGCTTCAGAGTTGTCCTTGTCAGAAAGGTAGTGCAATAGTGAAAACATAAATGCATGGCATCAAATGTGTCATTAAAAGGATATAACAGTGAACTGTTATAGCAGAGTGGGATGTGAAACAATCAGTCTTACATTCTCACTCCACTCTAATGTTAAGTAAAAAGAAAAAAAATTGCATCAACATAGCACTTAGCACTGCCCATAGCTTTGGATGTCACTAAATTGCTTCTCAGCCAATAAATTACTTCTGAAATGCAATCAATGATGTGTTGTAGACAAACATGGCAACCAATTTCTGCATAGCAAGGTCCCACAAACAGCAATGGGAGAAACAGCAGTTCATCTGTTTTGGTTATATTAGTTGAGCAATAAATATTTGGTCAGAACACCAGGAGAACTCCACTGAAAGTCTTCAAATACTGCCATGGGATTTTTTTTTACATCCACCCGTACACTCAGTTTGGGTCAGTTTCACATCCCTCCCGAAAGCACCATCTACAATGCAGCATTCACACGGTTAAGTGCCAGTCTAGATTATGGTTGTGAATTTCTCCAGAGCTGTTTCTGCCCCGCTGCTTTAACTGCACTCAATGTAGCTGAAATTGCACTTCTGTTTCATATTTCTAATAACTAAGGCATTAAATTAGAGGCATTTCACTGCTCACAGTGGTCATTCAAACCGATATGACAATAAGAACAAGCTGAGGGCTCCAGTTCATTAGTGAACCTGCATTATGTGCATGTGTTTTGTAGGTAAATATTCCACCTCTCTCATTTGTTCTCACTTTGAGAGCATTTTTCTCTCTTTCTCTCACCCTCAAGCCCCTTTCTCTTTTGGAAAGTGCCTCTCTTTTGGTGGACAAATATCTAGTTCTGCTTGTTGGTTTCTGTGCATGTATCATTATAAGCATCTGCTTCTACCTCCATCTTCTTCCCTTCTGCCACTTCCCTCACATAAAAGACTTATTCAAAGAAGAGAAAATGGTTGCCAGCTGATATATCTACACAGAGAGGAAAGCCCTAGATTCTGACAAAGCAGATACTGTAGGGGCATGCGTCATGGGCACTCTGTTCAGTTAAACCTGGCAGGCAAGAGAAGAGAGGCCCAAAAGGGTAAGAATTAAAATTATTTTTGTGGGGTCAGGAGAAGCAGGAGAGCTTTATAAGAATGTGAGCCACTGCTGCCCTGGACTTCAGACATTATGGATAACAGCCCTGAATTTGGATTAAACATTAGCCAGATCATTTGTGCTTCAAAATTCTCTTTTCTTTACCTTTCACTAACAACATTAAACTTCACCCATATTGCCAAACAACAGCTCAAGCCTAATTATAATAGTGCATAAAGCACTGTTCTATTGCTGTGTTGAATTGAGTACAACTGTGGCTGTTGGAAGCTACTTTGGTTTAAATATAATCACAGCTTTGACAAAGGCAAAAATACTATGCCCAGGAAATTGCTACACTTTTCTACTTCTTCTGAGAATAATGCCACAAGTGGCAGATTATTTTCTTTTATAAGTTGCTATCTCTCCTCATTGGAATAAAGAAGATTCAAAATATAGCTGCGACTGCATTTCAAAAAACAGCCGGTCAGTTGATTGTGTCAGTCATTTTTAAATAGTAAACTCATGACTAAGGTCAGAATATATGCAGTCAGCAAGGGGACAAGGGAAAATGGCTTTCCCCAGAGAATGATTAGAATGTGGAACGAGCGACCACATGGACTAGTTGAGATGAATGGCTAGATCCATTTAAGGGGAAGTTGGAGAATGGAATAGAAGGTGATGTTGACAGGGTTACATAAAGAAAGGCAGGAGATGGTTTGAATGGAACATAAACACCAGCAGAGACCAGTTGGGCTGATGGCCTGTTTCTAAGTTGTATATTTTCTGAAATTCTCTCATTTACATGCTTGATGCCATAGCTAGGTTGTAGTGACACGAAGGCGCCTTCTGGAATCTTGAGTCCAGATATTCGGTTACTGATTGCAAACAATTTTCACCCACCTGTGCGGTTTGGTGGTATATCTTGAATGGTTTTCAGTAACTTCAAGTCCTTGATGTTATGAATGTAAATGGCCTCCTCCAAACAAACTATCAGCCTCTGTAGTGGGAAAATAAGAGTTAAATATAACCTGGGGGTTTAGATAATTTTGGTCTCGATTAGCATGGTACCTGTAAAAAAAAACTGAGAAACAGCATTTTCAAGAACCTGAGCCTGCACATGGCATTCTGTTGCTGTGCAGCTGCTGCTACACATTCAATCGCAATACATGATGCTTGTGTGGACAATAAACAACACAGACTGTTTGGGCTGAATGGCCTGCTTCTCTTTCCTGTGTTGTAATTTCTATGTAAGATTATCCAATTTTTGGGAGGTACAGAATAACACAATCAGATAATAATAATGCAGCCAGTCTTCCCTCAATTCTGATTGGCCTAACAAACACATTTTGAATTAAATCTCAAAGTAATCTACTTACATTTTAACTGGAAAACATGAGTATATTATATTAGGGAGTGACAGCTGCCACTCACACTTGACTCAAGAACTCAGATGTCGGTGCAGACTCGATGGGCTGAAGGGCCTCTTCTGCACTCTGTGATTCTGTGAACTGGCTCTGGATTACCGAGTAGCAAATAGGGAATTAGCACCATATGTACCATCAGCATAGACCTGCAGTGTGCACCCTGCTCTTACAGCATAAAGGAATCCTTTTGTTGTTACCTGGAGTACAGAGACTGCTTAAGGTTTACAAAATCAATGAAGTGCTGCTGACAACTGAAGGGAGGGGAGAATGAAAGAAATGAGAAAGAAAGAGCTTGCATTAATATAGTGCCTTACATGACCTCACGATTCCCAAAGGTGTTTCTAAGCCAGTGAATTACTCTGAAGCATAGTCACTGTTGTAATGTAGGAAATGTCACAGCTCGTTTACACACAGCAAGATTCCATAAACAGCAATAAGACAAATGTTTGCCAGGTCACAGGGAGCTCTCCCCTGCTCTTCATCAAATACATCTTTTCATCCACCTGAGAGGGGAGACAGGGCCTAAACTTGAGGTCTCAACTGAAATTGGTATCACTGACAATGCAGTACTCCCCCTATACCGCACTGGAGTCTCAGGCTAGATTTGTGCTCAAGTCCCAAAGTGGGGTTAAGTCAAAGGTGAGAATGCTAGCACTCAGCAAATAATAGCTTTATGGTGGGGACGGGCAAAGAGAGAAGTGGAACATTGTGCAATCCTGCTTTCAAGAAAATAGCTCAAAAGTCACACTGATGGCCTTCTTGCATAAGTATACTTGCACTAATGGTAGTTGCAGTCTTGTGCACTATATTTAACACTTGTGGCTCTGATAGTATACCATTGTTTTGGCTCTTGAACTTATAAGCCACGTCTGCTTTAAAGGCACTTGCTGTTGAACCTTATGTTTAAAGCATGCAATCAAGTGTGAGCATCACGTTCCCTTGTTGTTAGTTGTAGCTAAAAATAAAAACTTTGGTTGTTAGGGAACAGTGCCAGGTAAAATGTAAATGGGCAAAATGTGTTGGGAGGGTCAATACTCTCCCAAAACAGGTACTAAATTATCTTCACTTTAATTCCCAGCATTTTGTTTGACTACCAATACTGTTGCTTATTCAAAACAATCTCACAATTGAGAAAGGGCAGCCACTTAATACAGGGTGCTTCTGACCTGCAGCCTGAATGTTATAAAGTATATTCTGTATATTACTGGAATGTGGTCCCCATTATCTCAGTCTCTGATTTTTCTTATTACCTATAGGGTATGGGTGACCTAGCTGAAGTTAACAGTACTGCCCGCTGGGCTGTGACCCCCTCTTACCTGTCTGTTCAGCCTAACGGTGAGGATGGTATTGGAATAGCTGTAGTTGCAAATCTCAGTCCCTTTCTTGAAATGATAAACGTTCATCCTCTGTGGTGTCGAGAGGCTGACAATGACCACCAGGCTGCTGGAAAACAGCCGTTCCACAATATACACATCAGGTGCGTCTGCTGCATGGGGAGAAAGTGAAGGGGAGGTGGGGGGTGGAGAGAGAGAGAAAAAAAGAGGAATGAAACAAGAATGTTAGACTCATGAAAAGCAACTGTGCTGTAGCTGTCAGCAATGTCGGAGTGAAAACTCTCTTGTGGCTCATTGGGTTAAGACAGTCAATAGCTGAGCCATACAAAAAAGGGATCCAGATTCAATCCATATGTTACTGCGAGCATTTAACATTCCTATATTGGGGGAGAAAGAAAAACTGACAGAGAATAAGGAAAGGAACAACTTGCATTTCTACAGAGCCTTTCATATCCTTTTCAGGATCAGAAACTGAACTGGACCAGCCAAATAAATACCGTGGCTATAAGGGCTGAACAGAGGCTGGGAATTTTGCAGTGAATAACTCACCTCCTGATTCCCCAAACCCTGTCTACCATTCAAAAGACATAAGTCAGGAGTGTGATGGAATATGCTCCACTTCTATGAGTGAATGCAGCCCTAACAACAATTAAGCAACTTGACACCATCCAGAACAAAACAGCCAGTTTGATCGGCATCCCCTACCACCACCTTCAACATTCAATCCTTCCACCACCAGCATACAGTGGCTGCAGTGTGAAACATCTACAAGATGCACTGTTGCAACCTACCAAGCCTCCTTCGACATAGCTTCCAAACCCACGACTTCTATCACCTAGAAGAACAAGAGCAGCAGCCACATGGGAACACCACCAGCGGTAAATCGCGCACCATCCTGACATGGAACTATATCGCCGTTCCTTCACTGTTGCTGCATCAAAATCCAGGAACTCCCTACCTCACATCACTCTGGGTGTACCTACACCACATGGACTCCAGCAGTTCGAGGTAGAGCTTCACAACCTTCTTAAGGGCATTTAGGGATGGATGATGAGTGCTGGCCTTGCCTGTGATGCTCACAACCCAAGAATGAATAAAAAAAATTGAATGGGCTGTTGTTGGTATTTTGTTATAAACTTTGTTTTCCTTCTATTTTCAATCATCATTGCATCATTAATTTTAGAATACTGCCATGCAGAAACCAATATGCACCATTCAGATTACAAGGTTGCCTCAGAGATATACCATTCATTATTAAAATAGTAGAAGAAATGCATGCTATGTTATATACAACAAGAGCAAGCAGCAGATGGCTAAAATATAAATCAGCCTCTTAATTTAGTGTCACCTACAAACTTGGCTATACAACGCCCAATTCCTTCATCCAGGTGAATAGTATACATGATAATAATATACTGGTTATGCTCCAGATTCCTGGGGAATATCAACTGATGCATCTCACCACTCAGAAGATTCCTTTTTCCCCTACTCTTGGTCATCCATCTCCCAAGTTTACGTCCGATTTGGTGTACTTTAACCTTTTACTAATAACTTCTCGTGCGGAATTTTGGAAGTCCGCAAATATCCATTGACTCTCCCCTGCCCGCCATGCTCATGACTGCCTCAAAAAATTCAACTAGAATAGTCACACATGGCCTTTCTTTCATAAACCCCTTTGATGAGTTCATATTTGTCTAGGTGCTCAGTAACTCCATCCATGATAACTCCATTCATGATAACTGGTTTCAATAACTTCCCACAACTGATGTTAATCGATATCTTTCTCCCTACCTCCTTAAATAATGGAGTGTCACATGTAATTTTACAATCCAAAGGCATAACTCAACTATTTCTTTTAATTTTTTGGTTGAAAACTATTATGTCCAGGAGATTTGACTTATCTTAAGACAAAGTAATCATTTAACAAGTCTGCCATTTCCTTATTCGCCATTATCTCATCTGCATCTGTCTTTAATGGACACACAGTCACCTTTGCCACTGTTTATAAAAAAAAGTTTCCAGCACTTAAGTGAGGACAAGCCCTCCTAGGGCTGGTTTGGGTCAAGGACTGAACTCAGTGGCCCTCATTAAGGGTTGGACACTGGATCCGGGTAACATTTACCATTAATATGACTGACTGTAAATGTGGCACGAAGCTGCTGCACTCTGCCTTAATTTTCAGTTGTCATAGGTATTTTTATGTGCAATCACATTTTAAGCACAATTTTGGCTGTAGCTGTCCTGTAAAAACAAGTATTTTGGGCTGCATGTGGGTATGATGCCCTCTTTTGAAACTTTTGCTCTGCACTCTCAAACTCAAGTTTTTGTAATTGGTCCATTAATCAGGGATTTACAAAAATAAATCCTCGATTTGCTCTTGGCTTTGTGATATTTTATGAATGTTGGTGATACTTTTGAAAAATTTGGATTTAAAACAAGACGAAGAGAGGAAGGGAATAATGTGTAGGGTGTTGTTTTATTCTGCTAATGCAGCTCAGATGAAATTTTTTTCCTTTATTGTCATACCAACTTACGTATTCTGCAAACTGAGCTTGTCCTATCAGTGTCTGAATTTCTTTGAATATATAGGTTATTTCTTGTGTTTTTGCACACAGGCAGTCAAGGTCAGAAGTGAGGTTTGTCACGGCCTTTTACAGTTTGTTGCCACCATATATGTTGAGGGTCATGATGTAGACCTCAAGGGGCCTGTCTCTATGCTACTTACGCTAAGCAACATATTGAGACTGACTAGCGTTCTGGTCAAACACAATTACATGAAGTTTATTACTAGCAACAACTATATACAGCTCTGCACAGGCCTTGATCTAGCCTGGGTCCTAACAGTTACACAGGCTGATTACTTGACTATATGCCTGACCCATAAGGTATACATAAAGTCTTACTGATACAGAGTCACAGACAGCAGTGAACATCTGCAGTAGGGATCACAGGCAATAGTCAACATCTAACATGGAGGCTGTACCTTTTATCCTGCAGCCTTACAGATGGTGATGTCACTATGCAGCTTCTTAAAGGTGCATGGCATTGCCTGCATTGGCACGCATACAATATCACAAGGTTCAAGACACATGGATGTACTTCAGACCCAATTTTAAGGAAATATATTCTTTGTTCTTATATTTCAAATTACTACATCCAATGATGGGAGTGCACGATTGCAGCCAGACTCTCTACCCCTTGAGCAACTTTCTCATTTGGCCAGTGTTCTGTGGACAAGTATTTATTTCTGCTCGTTGGTTTCTGTGCATGTACAGCAGTTTCCCCCGCTGCCACCAACCGCTGACAGCCGTGCATGCATCACATGCTCCAGTCCTCCACTGGCCCCACATATGCCAGGCTCCGCCCACCAACCAAATCAGAAAAATACGGACAGACAAAACCTGCATTATTGTGGAAAAAAAACTGTATTATTATAGATTACTCATCACTCATGTGGTTGCATACAATATCAAGATCAGGTATAGGCTTCAGCTGAAGTGAGATTAAATAGAGGAGAAATGGGACCAGCACGTGCAGACTAAATTCAGACCCAATTTTAAAGTCGTACAATCTTACATTTTTATATCCCATATAAACTTCTATATGCACAATTGTAATGGACTGTGTCCATAGTCACACTGTAATGAAACCTCCTGCCTGGGGCACTCTCCACTAAACGGGGGGGCTGTCTTTATAGTGTGACAGGTTTACATAGGCAGATTCCAAGGATATTGGAATTTATAATGAACAAATGTTGACAAGAAGCACACATTGTTAGATTTTTAATATGTTATGGATAGATATTTTACTGAGGACCATATACAAGCAGAAGCAGCTTGTTTTGTGTTAGTATTTGCAAGAACACATAAAAAAGCCTGATGCTATCTCCAGGGTCGATTATAGGGACTATTTGTACAGAAGATGATTTCCCAAGCAGGAAGTGTCTCAAAACCAGCAACTATTAAGTAATTTTATCATGGATTTCCTCCCCTCAAAATCTACACACATTCAGAAACTATTGAGGTCTTGCTCTAGCTACTGAAAAAGGGAAGAATTCATGTCAGATGGAAGGCAGATGACAGGGAAGGGGAAAGTAACCATCCAGGGAATTGATGCTATTGGAAATTTAGAGGCCAGGCACTGTAGAAAAAGGAGATAGATAATGTCGGAGTACATTAGAGTAGAGAGGTACAATTCACAAAAGGAAAAAACAGTTCGGACCAGTGCTCTTATTTCCTAGTTTTTAATGTTTTCCCCTTCTGGGAATGAATGTGATAAATAGATAAAACACAGAGTGATTATGTAGAAATGCAGTTTTGGGGGAAGACAGAAGATTGGGAGGAAATATTGTGGACAGGGCAGATATAAAGAGAAGACAGGAGATGTAAAGAGCGGATCTGGATTAACTGCTTTCAACTAGAACTCAGAGAAGTTTCTCATAAGCCTGTAACAGATTTAGATTTTTGGTCTTCAAAACTTGTTATATTTTCTTCACCAGAGCACTCAGACATTGAGAATCTTTATCCATGATCACAGAGGGGGATTTTGTTACCAGTGGAAGTCAGGTCTGGAAATAGAGAAAACAAATGCGGAGACCAAAAGGTGCTGCCAGTTGCATTACTATATCATAGAGACTAGTGGGTTCCAGATCTCATGCCTGAGTGTTATTTGATTTCAATGGGCATGATATGAAACACTATAATTGGCTGCAGCACCCTTGGCTACACAAGCGGGGAGAATGAATAGACCAGAGCTCAGAGTTTCTTTGTGAAGAGAATGGTTAGAAAATGGAACTCACCACTACAAGGGAGAGCTGTGGTAAATAGATAAGCACACAAGGGAGCAAGGATTAGAAGGATATGTTGATGGAATTAGATGAGTTAAATGAAGAGAAGAGGCTCATGTTGCAGCATAAACAGCAACATAGCCCTTTGTGCTAAATGGGTCCGTTTCTGTGTTGGAAATCCTTTGACTGGCTGAACTGTTGAAGGGTAGCAGGGATAGGATCAACCGTTCATGCATTCAATGATTGCACCGCCATATTAACAATCACGATTCAAAAGGGTCTAGGTTCCACCACCAGAAGTAGAGATCATGGGTCCTATCCCAAATCTCAGTGTCAGCGCCTAGTTCAGACACAGTAGAGGCTCCTGCCGGTTTGTCAACAGGAACATCAGGCCTTTTGTGGCCTTTGGAGGTCCATTGCAGAACCCATTGCAGCTCTCAGCTGGAGGGCGCAATTGGAAAAGATTCCTAGGCAGCCAGGCTACTCTTCACAATACATTCCCAAAACTATCCACGAACATGAGTGAGGTGTGGGCAGTGAGAGGAAGCTTGTAAAAGACTCACCAGCTCCACCCTTCAATGGAATTTTGTGTCATTCTTTATACGGAACAGAGTCCCAGTGGATTTGAGTTTCATCCAAATTGCAGCCCACCCACAGACAATTTGCTTGACTTTTAATCTTCCCCAGAGGTCCAAGGCCTCACTGTTTAGGTGCTTACATCTGTAAAACATCTGGGTAGTGTTGGGTTTCCAGCACCCTGTGGGTGCATGTTCCAATATGAGTCAGTCCCTAAAGATGACACATTCATAGATTCTATTATATAAGTTACCAGCAGTATAACTTGAAACAAATGCTAATACAAAATGAACAGTGCTGGCTAACACGCTACATGCTGTTCCCTGCTATCATATATCCAAGTTGTATTCGTAGCAGCTGATTTTTATCTCTTCTTGTCTCCTGGAACCACTTTTAGACTACAGCTTCATAGGCTCCTGGTGCCCCAGGAGGACCTCATTCAAGTGGTGATTCTTAAATAGTGAATATCAGTGTTTTTCTTTTAATTTTTTCACAGTTAGTGATAAAGAATGCTTACATTCTCATACACAATTAATCTTTGTAAACTTAATCAAATAACAGCCAATATTGTCCAATAGGCAAAACTAATCATGTTCTATTGAATTCATTTGTACAGACAGATATCTTTCAACTACAAAAAGGACTGTAAAAAAACAAGTTCAGTAGGTAACAGAAGGTTCCTCAGCAGATAGATCTACCATGTAGATACAGAAAGCTCCAGCTACACTATTACTAGTCCCTTTTTTTTCCCCAACTTTCTGGTGCATCGCCAACTATGTGCAAGGCCCCACCCATGGCACAGGACTGTGGAAAGTTCCACCCTGCATTTTTTATACTTATAAATCATTTTCCATTGGAAGGAAAGGATGACTAGGAACAAAAGGCTAGGCCAGTGTTGACTTTTTCTTTAATAGTTTTTTCCCTCCTGCTGTAGAAGTGCCAGGTCTCTACTTGACGCTTTCCCACAACAGCATGAGGCCTCTAACTCATCATGTAAAGGCTGCCGGCCCAATCCCATGGTCATTCATGAAGCAGGCTGCTGGTGCCAGTGCTGCACCCTACATTGTTTCTTTCTTTTTAACACAACTGCTAATACAAATGAACAGTTCTGGCTAACACACTCTACATGCTGCTGTCACATATCTAAGTTGTATTCTTAGCTGATTTTTATCTCTTCTTGTCTCCTGGAACCACTGTTAGACTACAGCTTCATAGGCTCCTGGTGCCTCAGGAGGACCTCATTCAAGTGGTGATTCTTAAATAGTGAATATCAGTGTTTTTCTTTTAATTTCTTTCGCAGGATGTGGGCGTCACTGGCAAGGGCAGAAGTTATCGCCCATCCCCAATTGTTTTTGAGAAGGCGGTGGTGATCCGTCTTCTAGAACCTCTGCAGTCCATGTTGTGCAGGTACACCCACAGTGCTGTTAAGTTAGAATTTCCAGATTTTGACCCAGCGATGATGAAGGAAAGGCAATGCATTTCCAAGTCGGGATGGTGCACGATTTGGAGGGGAACTTGCAGGTGGTGTTCCCACACATCTGCTGTCCTAGTCCTTATAGATGGTAGAGGTTGCGGATTTGGAAGGTGCTGTCAAAGAAGCAGTGGCAACTTGCTGCAATGCATCTTGTAGCAGGTGCATACAGCTGCCACCTTGCACCAGTGATGGAGGGAGTGAATGTTTGAGGTGGTAAATGAGGTGACAATCAAGAAGGCTGCTTTGTCCTAGATGGTGTGAACTTCTTAAGTGTTGTTGCAGCTGCAATCATCCAAGCAAGTGGAGAGCATTCTATCATATTCCTGACTTGTGCCTTGTAGATGGTGGAAAGGCTTTGGGAAGTCAGGAAGCGAGTTACTTGCTGCAGAATACTCAGCCTCTGACCTCCCTTTGTAGCCTCAGTATATAGGGATGGTTCAGATAAGTTCCTGGTCTATGGTAATCTCCAGGATATTGGTGGCAAGGGATCCAGCGAAACAGACAATCCCACTGAAACTCAAGGAAAGGTAGTTAGACTCTCTCTTGGCACTAGTCATTATCTGGCACTTGAGCTCTGAAGAAGAGTCATACAGACTTAACGTTAACTCTGTTTTTCTCTCCATAGATGCTGTTTTACCTGCTGAGTTTTTCCAGCATTTTTTTTTTGTGTTTCAGATTACCTGGCACTTGTTTGGCATGAATGTTACTTGCCACTACCAGTCCAGTCCTGAATTTACCCAGAACTTTCTGTAAGCAGGCACAAGCTGCGTCAGTATCTGAGAAGCTGTGAATTGAACTGAACACTGAACATCCCCACTTCTGATTTTATGGTGTATGGAATGTCAACTAAGGAGCTGAAGATAGTTGGGCCTTGGACACTGTCCTAAGGGACTCCTGCAGCAATATCCTGGGGCTGAGATGATCAGCTCCCAACAGCCATAGCCATCTTAAATAAAAGCAAAATACCACGGATGCTGGAAATCTGAAATAAAAACAGAAAAACTCAGCAGGTCTGGCAGTGTCTGTGGAGAGGAACAGAGTTAACGTTTCGCGTCCGTATGACTCTTCTTCAGAGCTAGAGAGAGATAGAAATGTCTCTCTTCAGCTTTGTCAATCTCTATGTCTATATGTCTCTTCAGCATTTCTATCTCTCTTCAGCTCTGAAGAGTCATATGGACTCAAAATGTTAACTCTGTTTCTCTCTCCACAGATGCTACCAGATGGGCTGAGTTTTTCCAGCATCTTCTGTTTCTATTTAAGTCACAACCATCTTCCTTTGTGTAGGTGTGACTCCAGCCAATGCAGTGATTTCCCCACCACCAATTCCCACTGACTTCAAATTTACTAATACTCCCCGGTGCCACACTCAGTAAAATGCTTACTCACCTCTGAATTTCAGCACTTTTCCCCATGTTTGAATGAAGGCTGAGAAGAGATCTGGAGCCAAATAATCCTGGCAGAACCCAAACTTAGCCTCAGTAAGCAGGTTATTGTTAAGTAAGTGCCACTTGAGAGCACCAGCAATGATACCCTCCATTGCTCTACCAATGATTTAGAGTAGACTGAAGGGTTGCTAATTGGCTGGATTAGATTTGTCATGCTTTTTATGGACAGGACATACTTGGGCAATTTTCCACTTTGTTGCGTAGATACCAGTGTTGTAGCTGTACTGGAACAGCTTGGCTAGGGGCACGGCTTGTTCTGGAGCACAAGTCTTCAGCTGTAGTCAGGATGTTGTTGGGGCCCATAGTCTTCGCTGTATCCAGTGCCTTCAGCCGTTTCTTGATATCACATGAAGTGAATCAAATTGGCTGAAGTCTGGCGTCTGACTATAGGGACCTCAGGAGGAGGCTGAGACGAGACATCCACTTGACACTTCTGACTGAAGATGGTTGCAATGCTTCAGTCTTTTCTTTTGCTCTGCCAGTGAGGATGGGGAAGTTCATAAAGCCTCCACCTCGTCCTGTTGGTCAATCACCATTCATGACCACATGTGCAGAACAGCAGCATCAGATCAAATCCACTGGTCATGGGATTTCTTAGTGCCATCTTTAATTGCTGCTTCCGCTGTTTAGCATGCATGTAATCATGTGCTGTAGCTTCACCAAAGTGACACCTCATTTTAGTGCTGCTCCCTGCATGCTCTTCTATAGGGCTTATTGAACCAGGGATGGTCTCCTGGCTTGTTGATAAATGCAAAGGGAGGAATATGCTGACCGGTGAGTTTACAGATTGTGGTTGAATATAATTATGCTTCTGATAGCCCACTGCGCCTCATGGTGCCCAGTTTTGAGCAGTTAAATCTGTTCTCAATCTATCCCATTTAGCACAGTGGTGATGCCACTGCACGATGGAGGGCATCCTCAGTGTGAAGATGGGGCTTCATCTCCAGAAGGTGTCCTGTGATCACTCCCATCAACACTGTCTTGGGGAGATTCATCTCTGACAAGTAGGTTGGTGAGGAGGAAACCACATTGGCTTTTAACTTTGTGTTGGTTCTCTCACCACCTGCCACAGACCAGTATGGCAGATATGTCTTCAGGATTCGGCCAACTCGGTCATTGTGCTACTGAATGAATCTTGGTGAAGAACAATGAAGCGGCCACCCAGAGTACATTCTCTGCTGTTGTTTGCTACTCTTAGTGTTTCTTCCAATTGGTATTCAACTTGGAAGTGTATTGATTATTCAGCTGAGGAATGGTTGTAGGTGGTAATCAGCAGGAAGGTTCCTTTCCCATGTTTGACCTAATGACTTCACGGGGTCTGGAGTCAATGCCGAAGACTTCTATTGCTGCCTCCTCCCATCTGTATACCACTGTGTCGCCACCTCTGGTGGGTCATCCAGTCGGTGGGATAGGACATACACAGGCATGGCGAAGGAGAAGTCTGGGACATTGGCAGAAAGGCATAGTTATGTGAATTTGACTATGTCAGGCCGTTGCTTGCTATTCGGTGGGACAGCTCTCCCAATTCCGGCACAAATTCCAAAATATTAGAGAGGAGGACTTTACAGCATTGGCTGGACATAGGTGTGCCTTTGCCTTGTCCAGTACCTGGATTGCTGCCGTGTGGTCTGTCTAGTTTTATTCTTCTTAGACCTTCTCGGAGCAGTTTTGCACGGCTATTTCAGAGGTCAATTAAGAGTCCTAGTTACGGTTCTGGAGTTACATATAGGCCAAAGTGGGTAAGGATGGCAGATTTCCTTTCCTAAAGGACATTAGTGAACCAGGTGTGTTATCACGACAATCCAATAATTTCATGGTTACCATTACTGGTTTAGCAGCTTTCTATCCCAGATGTATTTAGTTAACTGAATTTAAATTCCCCAGCTGCCATGGTTGAATCTGAACTATGTCTCTGATTATTAGTCCAGTAACATACCCACTGTGCTGCCAAATATAGCTACAGACAGGTGAGCCCTGTAAAAGCAATTATATCCTCTTTTCACTTAGATCCAATATTCAGTGTTTTTTAGTGCCTCTTTCTTCAGGACCTCCAGTGTACAAGAGGAGCAACAGGCTCCTGTGTCCTCTCTGAGATTACTTAATGTGCCATATCAGAATTCAAGGCACAAATCCCATTCCCTTAGCTCTTCAAGTCCCAACATGCTGGTTTATAAATGCAGTCCAACACATTGGTGCCTCCCGTGTTGTTTAATACCCAGATTAAAATTCTTTAGATTCCTTTTAAGCCTGTAATCCTAGTCACTATTTATGCTCCAGAAAGCACACAATACCACTTCTGAAACAGAACATAAGGTTGTACCAAAAGACAAGCTACCAAGAATGTTACAGCAGGTGGTGAGCTGCTAATACAGGATCCAGTGCACATGATCAGATTTCCAAGAACTCAGATCTCAAAACTCTAAATCAGTTAAACTTTCCCACAATAGGAGAAGGCACACAAAAGATTTACTAGACTGATACCAGAATGAGAGGGTTATATCTAACAAGAAAGACTGAAAAAGCTGGTTCCCTTTTCTCTAGAAAAAAGGAAGCCAATGGATGACCTAATAGAGGCCTTTATCATTAGGATTAGATAAGAGCAGACATAGAGAATACGCTTCAACTGTGGGAATGTGGGTTCACATTGCCCATGTAGCTCTAATTGTGGGATCAGCAGATGGGGTTAAAACAACCGGTAAAACAATTTGGTTCTGCCGAATATGGATGCTTTGTGAAGCAGACTGAAAGGCAAGACTGAGGGGCTCAAGGAATGGGAAGGTCACTCATCCATGTTTTGAGGGTCTGGGATATGTTGGCTTGGTTACTGTTTATAGTAATAAAGTGATTGTAGAGCTTAAGTGAACCACACAACCATGATTACAGAATCATTAAGAGAGATTGATGATACAAGTGTATCTTCTTAACTTCATATTATCTGAAGTCTACTTTGTATCTTTTAACATATTGTAATTTAGTGCCAGTATGCATCAAACATAGAAGTCTAAAGGTAGAATTGATAAATGCGTTCTGAGTAAAACAATGTTTGCTGTAGTTGTGCTGCAATTGTGAGGCATGGTTCCTGAGCTTTCATAGAGGATCGTAACTCAATAATAAAGAATCATATGGAATCGCCTTGTGTGATTTGACTAAGTACTTGGATTGTATAACATGGGCCTGTTAAATACATGGATCTGATTCTGTGGTTGTTACAATTCATGTCAGTGTTTAAAGTAACAAAACAGAACATGAAAGCAACTGCCACTAGTGCAAGCCCAAAACTAGTTATAATTAGAGCAAATATAAGATAGATAAACTCATTAAGGAATTCAGGATAAATTTCTTTACCCAGAGAGTAATTCGAATATGAAACTATTATATGATATAGCAAGTTAAGTCAAGTAACAAGTACATTTAAAAGGCACGGTGTCTCCTGCCAACACAAGATGGCCACCGATACCTGTCTGTGCATGCGCACTGGTCCTCGCATATGCAGAAAACCAATTATTTCACTTGTTGCACCCAGCCTGCCAAAACTACCGCATTTTGTGCTAAAATGTGAATGCTTGGGCAATGTGAATTAAGCAATGTAAATCGGAGCCAACATTTTGAACTGTTGATAGCTTGAACTAAATGACTTTGAGTTCGGATGCAGTGAGGGAGGCGGGTTTCTGGGGTGGGGCCTCAGTCAGACTCGGTCCTCAGGCAGAGAGTTTGGGCCAAACAGAAGGCAAATTTTACAAATAAAATGACAATTAGCACTGCCAAAGTAAACCAGACATGCAGGGAGTTGTTGATGCATTAAAATCATTTCTCCAGTGGCATACACTAAACAGACGCTGGCTGTTGCCTACTCTGTCGCTAACAATGATGTAACAGAGCTAAACATTAGAACTGTGTTATGCATGGCTTTGGCAACAAGCACAGCCAAAAGACAACTAGATAAGTAAATGAGGAAGAAAAGAATGAAATTATGTACAGATAGAGTTAGATGAAGTCGGGTGGGAAACGCTCATGTGGAGCATAAACACCAACATACACTAGCTGAGTTAAATAGTTTGTTTCTGTGCTGTTTCTTAGTTACAACACTGCACGGTGTTCCATGCTATGACGGGATTCATCTTGGATAGAATCAGGTGCGATATATTTGGTTTGTTCTGAACACAAATTTTAGCGTGGGCACTGTCCCCAAATATCTTGCATGTCTATCTCCAAAGATGTCTACAGCTCCGATATTATCCTTGTCCCATTCACCAGCACCTGAAGTATGCTGCAACTCCAGCAACCGCCAGAGGAAAAGCAAAACAAAATAATAAGAAAAAAAAAGCACAATGTTGAGGGGCTTTGTTGGGGACATGTAAAAAATAACTGTAGTCCTGATGCTGTATTTAGTAAGCTGGTGTCACAGAAACTTACAGCACAGAAGGAGGCCATTCTTCCTATCGTGCTTGTGCTGGCTGTTTGAAACAGCTTAAAACCATAACCCTGTTTTGTGTCCACAACCTCGTAGGTTCTTCATCCTCAAGTACCTGTCCAACTCTCTTTCTTTGGAATCACCTTCCACCATCCTTTCATGTGGAGGTTCCAGATCCTGACAACCCTCGGGTTGGAAAGAATTCTCATCTCCGCTCAAGATCTTTTGCCAATTATTTCGAATCTTTGACCTTTAATTATTGACCCATTTGCCAGAGGGGATAATTTTTCTCCGACTGCCTAATCGAAACCTCTCATTGTCTCACAACCCACCCCATTTAGGTCACCTCTTAACCTTTTCCATTCAGAGGAGAACAGCCCTAACCTCTCCAATCTTTGCTTAAACCAGAAGCCGCTCATCCCCAGTAACATCCTGGTAAACCTCCCCATTACCCTTTCTAAGGCCTTTACATCTTTCTTGGAATATGGTAGCCAGAATTTTTTAAAAATTCTTTCTTGGGATGTGGCTGTCATTGGCAAGGCAGCATGTGTTGCCCATTCCTAAATGCCCTTGAACTGAGTGGCTTGCTGGGCCATTTCAGAGGGCATTTAAGAGCCAGCCACATTGCTGTGGATCTGGAGTCACATTTGGCCAGACCAGTAAGGATGACGTGCATTAGTGAACCAGATGGGTTTTTATGACAGCCGATGATAGTTTCATGGTCACCATTACTGAGACTAGCTTCATATTCCAGGTTGAATTAGCTGCATTTAAATTCCACCAGTTGCCATGGTGGGATTTGAACCCATGTCACCCGAACATTAGCCTGAGCCTCTGGATTAGTAGTTCAGTGGCATTATCACAACGCCACCATCATCCACATTGTCCACAATACTCCAGCTGAGGCCTAACGAGTGATTCATAAAGTTTGAGCAAAACATCTTTGCTTTATATTCTATTCTCCTATGTATAACCCATCTGCTTTTTTAACCACCTTATCAACTTGATCTGGCCCTTTAACGGTTTGTATATATGGACACCAAGGTCTCTCTGCCCATCTAGATTTTTCAAAATTATGCCATTTGTAGAATACTGTCTTTTTATATTAGTCCTCCCAAAATGCATTACTTTTTTAAAAATTCATGGTGTGGCTGGCAAGGCCAGCATTTATTGTCCAAGCCTAACTGCTCTTGAAAAGGTGGTGGTGAACTGTCTTCTTGATTGCAACTGTGGGGCTTGCTAGGCTATTTGAGAGGGCAGTTATGAGTCAACCACATTGCTATGGGTCTGGAACATCATATAAACCAAACTAGGACATTAGTGAACCAGATGGGTTTTTACGAAAATCCAGTGATTTCATGGTCACCATTATTGACACTAGTTTTTATTTTAATTCCAGATTTAGTTAAGTCATCAAATTTCAATTCCCCAGCTGTTCTGGTGGGATTTGAACTCATATCTCAGGCCATTAGTCCAGGCTTGGATTGCACATCCAGCAACATAGCCACTGATACTCCACCCCTAACTTCCCAATTATCTGCTCTGAACTCTATCTTCCATGCACTGCCCATTTCACTGGCCTGTCTATGACATCCTGAAGCTTAAAAATGTCCCCTTCACCATTATGTTGCTAAGTTTTGTATTATCTGCAAGCTTTATAATGCTGTTCCCTACACCCAGATCTAGTTTGTTTATAAAAACTGCAGAGAGACATGGATCTAAAATTGACCCTTAGGGAACATCACTGTTAATCACCTCCTAATCAGAAAAACATCCACATACTGCCACCCTTTGCTTCCTATCACTAAGCCAATTTGTATCCATAAGCTCCCCTTTCCCCTTAATACCAGTGGTTTCTGTTTTCTTAATGTCCTATGTGGCACCTTGTTGAATGCCTTCTGAAAGCCCACATAAACAAATTCTGCTGAAGTACTTTGATCAATCTCCTCTCTTACCTCAAAGAATTCAATGAAGTTAGTCAAACATGATTTGCCTTTAACAAATCCATGCTGGCTCTCCTTGATTAACCCATGCCTTCCTTATTAAATTGAAGTTTGTTTCATCCCTGATAACGGTTCCCATTTACATCCCCACCACCGATGTCAGGCTACAAGAGCAAAATACTGTGGATTCTGAAAATCTGAAATTAAAACCGAAAATGCTCAGCAGGTCTGGCAACATCTGAGGGAGAGATACAGAGTTAGTACTTCAAGTTGATGACGTTTCATCAGAACCTGGGAAAGTTAGAAATGAAATAAGTCATAAGCAAGGACGGAGTCAGTAAAAGGAACTTCACTGAATAAAGTGAAAAAGGAAAACAATAAAGAAGGAAGGTCTGTGATAGGATGGAGGGCAGGAGAGATTAAATGACAAAAGGGTTGATGGTGCAAGGCCAAAGGGAGTGGTAATGGGACAGGAAAAGAAATAAGTCATGTATCCAGAGATCTGGGTGGCAGAAACATACATAGCTGCCACCTAAAAACAAAAAAGAAAGACACGAGAAACCAAAACCAGTGAAGGATAAAGAAATAAAGTGGGGGCAGAGGTTATGGTCTGAAATCGTAGAACTCAATGTTGAGTTCAGAAGGCTGTATGTAAAATGCATCATCGAAAGTGGTGCTGTTCCTCAAGCTTGCTTTGAGCTTCATTCAAACACTACATGAGGCGGAGGACAGGGAGGTTAGGGCAGATGGAGGGTGGGGAATTAAAAATGACAGGCGAGTCCAGTTGCAGTTTCCTGCCACTGGTCAAGTTCTCCAGCCATACCTTCTATCTCCACTTTCTTGACTCAGTCACTGCTCTCCACTGTGCCACACTGTTGTGCACTCTTCACCGTCAGTCACACTCTGCCTGCAGTTTCTCATGAACAGTCACACTTCACACTAATGATTTCTCTTGTCAGCTGCACTCTTCTCCCACAGCTTCTCAATATTTCCCACCAGCACTTACTTCACTATTGGGACTCCATCTATATTTTCTCCCTCACATTCTTTACCTTCAATTTTTCAACATCAGCCATATTCTTCTCCCAGTTTTGCGCTACAGATATTTAAACTGATACAAGTGCACAGCATTCCCTATGTTGTACCTATATTAACTCCAGCATGGATCCAAATTTTTTTGGATCCCAGAAATTGGCAGTGGATTCTGTCTAAGTTCTAAGGCAGGGGTCACCAACACGTCGATCGCGAGCGACTGGTAGCTCGCCATCTGCCAATGAGTAGCTCGCACTAAGATTTGGAAAAATAACCAATAGTATTACAGGATTCAAGTCATTAATTATTTTTCTGCCGCAAGCCAACTAGTTAGTCATTTTGTAAATGACATTGGCGCCTGAGTCAGCGTCATGCCGTAAGTGTGGGTCCGACTGCCGGAAGTAATAACATGGGTGGCAATTGTGACCGGCCGTAAGTGAGGAGTGACATAAATCGAGGACCAACTCTACTAGCTAGTGTGCGACAGGAAAAATAATCTACCCTTGTTGACATCATGGATGCAGAGGCAGGTCCATCCAAAAAAAGGCAAAAGATGTGCTATTTCCATCAAGTGTGGGAGAACAATTTTTAGCTTCCAAGCATTAAAGACAAGTGTGTCTGTTTAATCGGCGGTGTCAGAGTTGCAGTAATAGCTTAATCTATGCATATATTTTCAATATATATCTTAGTAATTCGGGATATTTTTCATTAATCAGAAGTAGCTCTCATTAAGAAAAGGTTGTCGGCCCCTGTTCTAAGGCAACTGAGCCAACCTAGTGAACATATCTCTGTCTATCGCAAGTGCTGTACTTGCAGTTGTTGCTTTTATTTAGTATTTCTTCCCCAGGGTCTCTTTTGAATCATCATGTATCCTGACGTCACCTCCTTTCCATTTTGTATGTGTGATCACAAGTCCATTGGTATCCAAAATGCAGACACACCATTTACACACAGATGACTATACATTTAGATGAGGAGTAGAGAACAGAATAGAATTTTATAGTACATCTACCTTACAGCATTGCTGCCAGTGCAACCGCCATTTTCTTTTTTGATGCAAGATGAATGAGACCATGCCACCATCTCAGGGAGTATCATAATCTACTTGAAGAGGCACAAAGGTGACACGTTGTGGCACTGAATGGCAGGAGAACATCGTGCATCCACAATCTAACACATGAAGAACTTCTGACCTCTGTCATGCTGACAGTTGAGCTGATGAACCAAAGTTCAAGAGCTTCCTCCAGAGAATGACAGGATCGGCCCAGGTTTATGTGACGCTAGCACCAATTAAAGCTGGCCTGCACCACTTAAAGGGGAGGTGCATTTAGTGGTCCAAGCAGCAGAACTATTGTTTCAGGAAATTGATGGTCTGCTTCATAACCTTCCTAGTTGCAGCACGGCTGTCATTGTAGGAGGTCTGTCCATGTGTGGTCAGGTGGTGAAGAGTTGTTATTAGCTACTTGTACAGTGCATAGACAATGTCACCGAACAGCCACCTTCTGGTTTGACATGATGGCTCGAAGGTGGTTGGAACAATGGGAAAGCATCATGACTACTGCCAGGATAGCAGGCATTCTCAACATGATGTCCTGGGCGTGGTCACACACCAAGTGCATGTTGAGAGAGTGGTACACCCCTCGAGGTTGCGGTACATCTCATCAAGATGTGGCACCTGCAAAACAATATGTGGGCAGTCGATGGTTCCTTGCACCATGGGGGAAGTATGATATCCTGGTGAAGCCATTTGCCCGCTCCTGCTGCTTCCCTCAGCTTAGAGAGAAGGCAATGATGAGCCCCTCCTAGTCTACAGAGCCTCTGTGACCTTCCAGTGATGGATGGCGAACTGCAATATATTGGCAATGCTGGCTTTTCCAGCCTGTAAGGATCCGCTGGTAGAGAAATCGAAAACAATGGTGACCATTGGATGTGTAATCCTTGCCATGCTCAGCGGCTGCAAGTTCAAGTTGAGGAGTTGCCACGGTGCCTGTGATGTCCTCCAGGTGAAGTACAGCCACCAAACACACTGCTCCTGGTTGAGGTGCAGCTGGATAAGTGCTCAGTGAAGACCATAGGTGAATACAGCTTCCTGCTGTGAACCCTCCTCCTTTCTCTGAGAGCAGCTGATCTTCTCTGCTGCCTTAGCTCCATCTCCCTGTGATGCTGCAGCTGAAGGAGCACTGCAACAATAACCTTCATGACAGGGAGCAAGTGGTCTAATTAGAGGCAGTTCAAACACACACAACTGCTTCCAAAGGTCAACAACACTCCCTTCTGACTTACCCAACTTCTGCCAACTCCTTCGACTCTGCAGCAGCAAGAAGGCAGTGCAAACACCTCACTTGTGAGTTGAACGGTGATCCCTTTATATATGCCGATGTGGGAGTCTCTCGTGTAGCTGAACACATGTTCAGTTGTGCGTGTTGAAGGGACAATATCAGCAGGGGTGGCAAGGTCCAAAATGGCTGGTCACGCATCAAATCAGCATTACATGCTGACTGGAGTCACGATCTGCCTAATCCCTACACTTCCAGTGCTTACACGTGACCCTCATGCTATCACCCTGTGCACCTGCCAATCAGTGCAGACCAGGCAGAAGTCATTGGGTGCGGGCCCCCAGCCATTATTTTGCTTGACTGGCTCCCTTAACACTGGAACTACCAGTGCCACAGTGCCCAATTTTGCATAATTCCATTAATGATTAGGTGCTGCCAAGCTTCAGGTTTAAAAGGCTGAAGTTTGTAGAAGGAAGGAAAGATTGCAGAACATAAAGAGTTCCACATTTTGAAGACCTGAATAGTTAAGACTAGAAAAACTACTGTAAGCCTTAATTTGAATCCTGGTTACATAAATAACAGTAACTTTCAAAAGTAATTCAGGTGAAGTTTGGGAAGTTTCCTGGGAAACATGTCAAGATACTAAATAAATACAAGATATTCTTCAACTCAGTGAGAGTGCAGGATGGGAAAAAAGTATATGGGATGGTAACTCAGGAGAACTGGTAAACGTTGCTGTCTGGTTCTGTGGCTTTCTTATTGGTGGTGATTGGAAATGTTCCCTTTGCGAGTACATGCTTGGCTGGGTAAATTAAGCTACAATGGATTCCTGTACGTCTCAGGGCTTTCTTGGCATTGGAATAGGCACTCACTGTTCCCTCTGAGGATGCTGAGTAATTCTGATTAAACTACACTTGTCAGTCTTCAAAAAAAAAAATGAACAAAGTACTTATTCTAAGCTGTCAGTAACCAAGTGTTCCCTCCCCTGAAATCACTTCCTTTGGCTCAGTGTCCATTTTGTTTTGATTACATCTCTATGAAGCATTTGGGGTGTTTCCTATCTTAAAGGCACCTTATAAAGGCAAGAGTGCAGCTAACATGAACAGAGGCCACAAAATAGGCATTACTCTGTCATAGCCCTCTCTCTAAACCTTACTTGCATTCTAGTTATGCTAAAATTCTTAATTGTACAACTTTTAAGATTTCTTCATGGGGGTTCATGGTGACTTTTTTGGTTGCTGCTCTGACTCATCTCAGGCTAACCATCTGGAATAAGAACATATGTAGATGGAAGTAGATAGGTAAAATCAAAAGTTTGGCAAGTGAGAAGTCATTTGAAATGATCGCTATGGATTGGAGTTCTGCTCTTACCAGATTTACAGTCGATCTCATGTATTATTGCACCCAGCCTTTGAAAAAGTTCCAGCACCGTTAGCTGTCTCAAACAGGCGTCCCGGTTAGCAGAAACGCAGCCGGGAAATAGGCTCTGAGAGCATGGTTGTAGTCTGTAATCCGAAGGAGTTCATTTTTTGCTGCATGCTGGGGTAATTTATAGGAGTGAAAGAGTGTGCGTGAGTGAGCGAGAGTGAGAGAAAACAAAAATTTGGTATGCAGTTCAGCAAATGATTAGGAAGGGAAATGGAATGTTGGCCTTTATTGCAAGGGGAAATCAAGTAAAAATAAAAAGTAGTGAAGTTATGCTACAGTTGTACAGGGTATTGGTAAGACCACATCTGGAGTACTGTGTACAGTTTTGCTCTCCTTACCTAAGAAAGGATATAATTGCATCAGAAGCAGTTCAGAGAAGGTTCGCTCGACTGAATCCTGGGATGAAGGGGTTATCTTATGAAGAAAGCTGAGCAGGTTGGGCCTATACCGATGGGAATTTAAAAGAATGAGAGGTGATCTTATTGAAACATATAAGATCCTGGGGGGACTTGACAAGGTGGATGCTGAGAGGATGTTTCCTCTTGTGGGGGAGTCTAGAACCAGGGGACACAGTTTAAAGATTAAGGGTCTCCCATTTAAGATGAAGATAATTTTTTTTCTCTCAAAGTGCAAAAATCGACTGGTGAAAAATTTGTACTGGTGATCTTGTAATGTTCGCAATTTGGTATACCTTGAGAGTAGAGCAGAGAAAGGTACATGCTACTCCTGGACAGATTAAAGATTGCCTCACAAGGTTTGATATTGGGTTCTAAAAACAGAAACTGTTCCACTCCATAGCTTCATGGCCACAATAAAAGTACCCCAACTAAATTAAAACACAATACTCTCTTCTTTATGTTAATTAGCATGCATGGAACACTTTCAGGCACTTTGCTATTGCACAATGAAAGCAAGGAAAATAAAGTTACATTTCTGAAGAGGCACCACTTCTTTACCTAGGTATCACACAGGTATGACCAATATATAAAACATTGACGTTGTGCCACAAATAAACCTAGAATTGTGTTATTTCATATATCACAATTACTAGACATTTACAGAAAATCCTTCAAAAGAAAAACCTGGAATAAAGTAGCAATCATATTCAATTTTCAAACTTTAAAAGAGCTATGACTCACTGCATTTGTAGATTTCCTCCAACCTGTCCACTGATGACAATGAGAAAAGTTTATAACCAGAGCTCGTACCAACTGCCAGAGATCTGTAGAACAAACAACAAAAAAACATCAATATCATTCGTAGAATGAGAAGTCTACCTCAAGTGATGTCCTGTTACAGACTTTGTTACCCATCTGAAATGCCAACTTTTCCATTGGTACCTTCATTAATACATGTTAAGAATGCAAATAACAGGTAGGGAAGTCCTCATTCATCTCCCTCGTAGCATTACCTATACCACTTCATATTACCTGGTACTCACACAAACTACCCAGCCATATATAATTGGTGCTAATACGACTGCAATTATCAGTACTGAATCAATAACACTCTCAAAAGCAACATTAATATATATCTGATAATGGTACAACTCATAGCAGGGTTATGGCTGATCCATTATTTGTATTCCTGATACCATGGTTATTCTTTTTATTCTTCCATGGGATGTGGACATCACTGGCAAAGCCAACATTTGTTGCCCATCCTGGCGATGCCAGGTATGTAAGTGGTACGTCCCAACAATTGATCCTTGTTCATAATAGACAGAGTATAGCTCACATGTGCAAAGCCCAAAACAAAACGTCTACTGTTAGATGTGATTCCGTGATTAGGCAGTACTTGCTGAACAATTCTTGAGCAATTGACTGCGCTAATAGCTACACTAACAACCAATTTTAGATAATCAGCTGAGCTCATGTGTGGCTCATTTACTCTTGCTAGAAATGACATTTATTCCTAGGCAGGGACCCGTTCTCTGCAAACAAAAAGAATATGTTCAAGCCTTGCACCTTTTTAAAAATTCCTTGGAAGCTTGGGAAGCCTAAAGTTCCCTGTTGTTTTCTCCATGGCAATGCCTCACCCAGAGAATACCTGCCAATCAACCAGCACCCTTTTCTCCTGTAGTATAAATTGTTGCAATTGTTTGAAGTTTGGTGTTCTTGTGTTTGTCCCGATTGCGTGCAAGATGAAAAGCTTCGGCAATATGTCTCCCTTTTCAGCAAGATTTAAGTTCTGTACTACCAAGCGACTACTGTTACATTCCAAATGACTGGTTTTCTTCCTTTTTTTTCCCTAAAAGGAGGAATTTGCACAAAACAAATATGTCCATAATTTAACGACAAAGACGTATGGCAGGAAGTGCCATTTCACAAGCAAGAGACATGTAGCATTTCTATATTCATGAATCTCACATACCAAGGCTCAATGCCATACAAAGGCTACGCTGAAGCATCAGCCTAGGTTTTGTGCTCAAGTCCTGGGGTAGGGCTTTAAGCTGGAACCTTGTGATTTGGAGGCGAGGGTGCTACGAGCTGAGCCATGGTTGACGCTCTTAAGTAGTTTCTGTTAAGAACCTGCAAATATTCTAGCTCCCATAGTTTGTGTTCCTGGAGAGTTGATTTTTTTTTTTTAAAAGTATGACATAGGAAGTTGAATAACTCTCAAAATTGTCCAAGAGGCAGGACAGTCAGGGTTGAGTCTCGTATTGTTTCTAAATTATTAGTAAGTAAATTACACAAATTATTTCACGTTGGGCGTATTTACAATAGCACTTTATTCTGACAAAGCAACATTCTGGCCTGCCATCTAAAATTTACAAATAATTTTCTAAACTGGAATTCAACTTACGAATTTACAAGCAGTTACAATTATTTGAGTTCTGCTGGGGATATTTGAGCAGTGGCTGTTAAGGGACAGGCTAATTTACCAGCTAAATATCACAATCATCCACAAGCAGCATCATGGAAGATCCACTCATCAACCTCAGTTTATGCTAGCATTGCTGAATTTGATATAGATGTGTAATCTGCAATAAAAATATACAGACTTAGTCACAACTGTTTACATATATCATCTATCATTATGCAGTCTACTTGACTATTACACAGTTGAACATCTGAGTGTGGTTGCTAAGCCATCCAAATATTTTGATTAAAGATAAACTCTTATTATACCTTTACAGCAGAATGACTATAATCACATGACATCAACTCATTTGGTGCTGGCTCAAAGTACTATTTTCCAGGCAGACCAGTCAGAGCACACAAAAAAAACCCCTGAACTAAACCAACTCCTTGTGGTCTTTAGTACTGACAGTAATCTTCTGAAGCCCATAATAAACTCTGATAACAACTGTCTGGTTTGGGATGTCCTTGACCATAAATGAAAGAAAGAAATCTGGGAGCTAATTAGTTACACTGCCAGATTCTAAATATCTATTAACTTTAATAACATGGCCAGACCTCAATTTTGGGAGCCTCCTGCCAAAAGCCATAATAAAATCTTAGCCACTGGGTTACAAAAATAAGCAAATGCTCAAGACCCTTCTGAAACTTGGGAAGGAATGCCTTAGTACTGTAACTCAAAAGACCAGATACTTTACACATGATAACATTTGATCAGAATGCAGTCATTAAGTGGTTCTTGTTAAAATGCATAGTTGCAAATTATAGAAATTGGGCATCCAGTAATGGGATGAATGTTTATGATTAGGCTGAATGATTGAGCAATGTGATTTTTAACTCAGGGTGAAATGTTGCAGCAAATACCTCTATTCACTGGCACTCTTGTCAGGAGTGTGTTTCACAGCACCAGTGTATTGCCTCTATCTGTCCAGGAAGTTAAGTAAGTCCCAGCTGAGAGTGAAAAGGATAGAAAAAAATTGCATTTATGTAGCACCTTATGTCCCTAGGGCATCCCAAAGATCTTTACAGCCAGTGAATTACTTAGTGAACAACAGTCGCTGTTTTTGTTTAAGCTCACACAGTGGCCAGTTTATAAAGATCAAGAATCCACAAATAGCAAATAAATGAATGACCAGATAATTTCTGTGTGATGGTACTAGGAGAGAGAGCAATATTGGCCAAGGTCCCAAGTAGTCCCATGAACCTTTCAAATCGACTTGAACATGCAGATGGTGTCTTCCAAGAGGCCACATGGCTGACACTGAAGCACTTACTCAGTATCGCACTGAAGTGACAGCCTCGATCACTTGCTCAAATCTGAAGTGGAGCTTGCACACACAACCTTCTAACTCAAAGGTGAGTGTGTGGCTGGTTATTGTACTAGCTGGCAACTTCCTTCACTGTAGTTAGGTGAATTAGTTAAAACTTGTATATTTGTGTTATTTTTTGTTCAACTTCAAACGCAGAAATGAGAAACAATTGAGGAAACAACCTGAACCCATTTTTAGAATAAATGTAGTTGTTAGAAGTTATTGGTAATTATTATTTCTATTCCCATTGACTGAAAGTAAATTGATTGATATCAGGTATCACTGATATCACTGCAGGTATTAAAAAATATATATGTTCTGGAAGCTGATTAGCAATTCGCAGGAGACAGGTTATAAGCTGGAAACTGACCAGGAAGACATAGTTTGACAATGTTAATGATTTTTAAAAAAAGTTCTTGCTGATTTGTTTGGTGACACTTTATTTTTAGTGCCATCCTAATGAATGGAAAATCAAGTATTGACAAGGCTGAAGTAACAGAGCTTTTCCCTGGCATGTGAGAAATAAGTTACATGGAATCAGGTACAAAATAAAAATGTGAGTAGCACTTTAAAAGAATCCTGAACTCAACTCATCAGATTGTTAAGAAACTATGCTTTATCAAAAAATGACTTTATGAATTTACTGACTAGAAAGCACTAACTGTGTTTCAAAAGGACTAAAACAGCAAGCTGTTAAGATGGCCACCAAGGATCAGGTGATTTTTGTAATTCCTGCAGACTGAGAATTACCTCAAGTCTCTGGGAAGTCTGTAATTAAATGGCCCTAGGTGGGGTGCCCTTCCTTGAATGGACATGTCAAGATAAAACCATCTGTGGAATTCAGAGCTTCTATTGTCTATGGACTTACCAAAGCTCGTAATCCAAACTTAAAATTTAAACAACAAAAGCTGTAGAGAAACCAGTTCATCATAAGTAGGTGTGAATAGCCACTATCCATTCCCCATTGTATAGCAATGGCTTCTAGCTTCGAATGATTTATGTGGGCAATGAAGTTTTGATCAGGTGGTTACCTGATCAAAACTGACTTCAAATAACCAATCCTACTTACTCCAGGGTAGAAACAAGCCAGTCTAGAAACAAGCAGGACAGAAGATCCTTGTGTGCATCTCTCGTCCTCTCCACCTATTTTTTCAAGCAAGAAACTGTCTGCTGTTTTTGACTATGCAGGCAGAGATATTTTTAAAGAACTCAACCCAGCAGCTGTTGTCTCCAGAAGAGCAGATAAATCGTCCAACTAAATCTTTAAACCATTTCAATGCCAAAACCAGAATGACCATCGAACTCAGCCTGGATCCACCAAAGCATTCAACCTATGAGAACCATATCATATTAATCTTTACTGGATTTTAAAACTCTCCCAATCTATCCTCCCACTTTGTAATCTAATTTTGTATGTGTGAACCTGAATGTGTGTGCACGCGCGGGTAAAAGTCAGAGTGTTTTTATTATTTTTCTTAGACCTGGTTAAGTACAGTCAAAACTATCCCCCTTTTTAAAAAAAGACACAAGAAAACCTATTTGTTGGTGTCTTTTACATTCACTGCACTAAACAGTTAAACACTCAGTGGATTAGCTAGCATATCCTCTTTTTAAAAAAACTGTTGTGCTCAAGCAAGGAATAGAAAAAGAGGGGAGCCATTCCACCTCTCCTCACCTGATCGTAACAAGATGCTTTAAATGGAACCGCTTGCCGCTTCCTCCACACCTAATCCAACAGTACGGTAATATAACATGCATTTTGGGCTTTTTTAGCTTTTTTTTTGCCAATTTCCTCCCCGTCCCCCGGCCACGACCACACATCCCACTCTTCCCAAACAAACGCGCAAACGTGCTACCCTCATCGAAAGCTGTCTTGGATGCTGCTAATGTTGCTGCTCACGTTTCCAAAACATACACAAGAGTGATGCCTCACAATCCCTCCTGCACTACTCAAATTGGGAGGAGCAGGGATCAGTAGTGAAGATGAGTGGCAAGAAAGCAGAAAAGCATCAAAGCTCTAATGACAGGTGGGTTAGCAAAAGGAGGGTGGATGCTGCTCTGAGCAGTGGAAAAGCAGAGGATGCAAGGCTGCTGGATTTGGTAGAGATTAACTTCATTCAACAAGTCAAAATAATCTTCCTTACCATTGATCAGAACCAAAAACAAATGAAGCACAGGTGTGAAGAAGTATTTTGAGATTCTGAAAGGCAGTTGAAAAATCTCGATAAGAAAAGCTTACAAGTAGCAAGCCAGGTAAAAACCCGTACAGTGTACTGGACTGTCCCAACCCACTTTAATTCTTGGTTGGGTGGGAAAAGATGGGTGAAATACTTAACGCTTTCAAACATATCTCCGATTAAAATTAAAGTGCCAGTGACTGATGACTGGCACTTATCCACAGCTCAAAAAAAGTATTCTTTCAAAGGGCGCTATGAAATTTGGCAATTTTTGCAGCACTAGTTCAAAGGAATTTTCAACTTTGGCTTTCCAGCTACCACCCAATGTCAGTGCTGCTATTTCTGATGAATATTGTGGCACACTGGCCATTGTAAGGAACAGCCATACGTTTGTCTGTGTTGATGTCAATGCTTGTCATATTTACATAGTGCATGTGGTTGCAAAGCAAAGCAAAGCAGATGAGCAATGGACAGAAACAATTTTTATTCAACTTGCAAAATCCTGCTGAAATGAATGTTCAATTCTCACTGTTCTTTCAACTCATCACTGCTGAGCTCTCTTTGATTAAGTGGTGGGTTTGTCCAGGACCAGTATGGAAAAGATACAAGGAAGTCCTGCTGCAATTATATAGGGCCGGAGACCACACCTGGGATACTCTTTCCGTCTCCTTACCTATGGAAGGATATACTTGTCTTCAAGTGGCTGCAACAAAGGTTCTCCACAACAATATTTATATAATGCCTTTAACCTCAAAATTTCCCATGGTGCTTCACCAGATCATTATAAAACAAGGTATGAAATCAAGCCACATTAAGAAACATTAAGGCAGATGACCAAAATCCTGATTACAGCTGTTGGTTTTTACATGGTCTTAATGGAAGAAAGTGATGTGGAGGTTTGGGGAAGCAATTCCAGACCTTAGCGCCAAGGCAGCTGAAGGCATGACTTTCAATGGTATTGAGATTAAAATTGGAATGCTCAAAAGGCAGAATTAGAGGAGTGCAGCTATCTCAGAAAGATAAAAGAGATAGGGATGGGGCCGAGGTCTTGGAGGAATTTGAAAGGGAGTTTAAAAAAGACGCTTTGCTTTATCGGGATCGACTGTAGGTCATCAAGCACAGGGGTGATGGATGAATGGGATTTGGCACGAGTTAGGACTTGGACAGCACAGAGTTTTGGACGACCTAGAGTTTAGAAATTAGAACATCAGAGGCCGGTCAGGAGTGCGTTGGAATAGACAAGTCTGGACAAAGGCTGAATCCTAGACTGATTCCTGGGATGGGAGAGGCTGTTCTAGGAGGACAGATTGAGTGAAACAGTCCTATATCCTCTGAAGTTTAGAAAAACAAGAGGTGTTCTTATCGAAGTGTACAAAATTGGTTGAAGAGTCTGGAATTAGGAGTCATAGTCTCCGGATAAGGGGTCGGCCATTTAGGACTCAGATGTTCACTCAGAGGGTTGTGAACCTTCAAAATTCTGAGGGCTGTGGTTGCTCAGTCATTGAGCATACTCAAGAATGAGGTCGATAACGTCTTGGCCATAATCAACCATGATCTTACTGAATGGTGCAGCAGTAGGGCCTTTTGGCCAACTAATGCTCCTATTCCTTACATTCTTCTAAAGTGCTGGAAGGTTCCAGGCTCAATCCATAAGTTGCGTTTAGCTGTTTTCAGCAGCGACAGTGGGGAAGCTGCTACAACAGTGTCTCAGGAATGGGATCCAGGCTGACATTGTCTTGTGGCTCCGGCTGGAAAGTACGAGTGGTTGTTAGGCAAGGACAGGACTAGACTGTAAAATCCCTGGTTGAATAGCTCACCAGTACTCATTCAGCTTATAGACAGAAGATAATGGCCATCCTGTGAGTAAGTGAGAGCCCCAGATGAACGTGGAGCTGTACTCGACAAGTAAAAACCTGAAACTGGAGGGCAAGAGGGGCTCAGGACAACTGCAGCCTGCAAATAACTGTCAGATGTGATGAATTTGATATCACCAACATTGCATCCTGCAAATAACTGTCAGATGTGATGAATTTGATATCACCAACATTGCATCCTGCAAATAACTGTCAGATGTGATGAATTTGATATCACCAACGTGGCTTCTCAGAGTGCAATTAGTGTGCTAGTATTAAAGTTTTGTGAAGAAACAATAGCTGCTGAGATTCCTTTCACAAAAAAAAAATCTATTTTTGAAAACTGAACTGCTTATTTTGAAGAAATGGAAGATAGCATATTTTATTAGAAACTTTAGCAGTGAAACTGCCACTCTCTGACTGAACTTTCAAGCTTGGCATAACATGGTCCATGCCAAAAAGCAATTTCAAAAGTGTAAAAACAACAATTGTCACTTTACAGCAATGGGATGCCTTTGATCATTTGTTAGTTTGTGAGGCATTGGAAGTTATTGCACCCAGTTGAGAAAATGGTTTGCTACTCGAACAATATTTCATCACCTGGATGTTTTCGAGCGGCGAAATCTGACGCTTAACGGTGAAAATATGTTTTAAAAAACCCGGCAGGCAAAAAAAAACAAACAGCCAGGACCGCTGGCGGTCTAACGCCCCACCCACACCTTTATGGATCTTTCCTTCGATAAGCGTCATGCAGCTTAATCCCAGCAGGATGATGGGCATTCCCGCAACTGCTGAAGAAAAGTTCTCCCAAACTGTTGGTAAACAATGACAAAAACAAAAGCCGATCAGCGGGAGGCGGCCCGTTTCTTACGTGCAGTCCTGATTGAAGGAGGCGCAGAGAGGGGCGATGCGGGCTCCCTCTCCACCGGCATCACTTTGGCTCATTGTCAGCGCTCCGCATCCGAGCCTTTGGCACCGCGCCCGCTCTAAGCGGCGACTCCCCGCAGCCGATCACTCGCCATTCAGCCCCGATCCCCAATCAATACGCAGAGCGGCTGTCAACCGACGACGTCACCTGCCACTCCCTCTGGCCAATGGGGGGCCTCACGTGGTGAGCCATCCTCCAGATAGCCCCGCCTCCCTCCAGCGGGGCTGAATCTCATTGGCTGCAGTCCCTCGGTTATTTTCCTCACCGGGTTGCACTCGCTCGTTTCCGTATTGCCGAATAGGAGCTTGGCCATTGGTCAAGTGCTAAGTCCATCAAATGTCCATTCACTTACTCCTTTCACATATTTGTTAATTTAGTTTATTTGGTTTTGACTCGAAAGAGTTACCTCCCCTCACCCTCCTTTCTGCTCCTCCCATGATGAAGGCAATTTTTGCGTTTGATTGACAGGCGAGCTACATGGTTGTATGATGTTTGGTGGACTATATGGACGCCAGGAAAAAATTTAGCTTTTAGCTTTGCTGCCTCTTAAAAGTTTAGAACCACTGTTTTCGCTTTTAAGAACAAAAGTTGTAGGGGAGACGTTTCTTGCACGTAATATGATGGACCCCACCAAAACAGTATTCTGAAGAAATGCCTTCGCTCAGTAGGCAAGGCCACTAACCAATGACCAGTTTAGCCACACAGGCCCATGAAGATCCTAGGTTTGACCTCCCGTCTCTGTATTACCGATCTCAACCAAAGTAGCAGTTAAAACGTGAAGCTCTGAAGAAGAGCCATGCGGACTCGAAACATTAACTCCGTTTCTCTCTCCACAGATGCTGTCCGACCAACTGAGTTTTTTTCCAGCATTTTCTGTTTTTATTTCAGATTTCCAGCATCCATAGTATTTTGCTTTTATGTTAAAATATCATTTGACCTCCAAACCCTTGGGCTGAGAATGGGATAAAACAGTCGAGTGTTGTTCCTCCCTGAACAAAAATTGCATCTGTGTGCATGTTTGGTAAGGACAGTTGGAACTGGCTCTGTCACTGCCACTGCCACTGACCTTCTAGAGTCATAGAATGGTTACTGCACAGAAGGAGGCCATACAGCCTGTCATGCCTGTGCTGACTCACTGAAGGAGCAATTCACCTGGTGCCATTCCCATGCCTTTACCCATTGCACTGCACATTTTTCCTTTTCAGATAATATTCCAATTCCCTTTTGAGTGCCTTGATTGAACCTATGTCCACCACACTTTCAAGCTGACCATTCCGGATCCTAAGCACTCTCTGTGCGAAAAAGTTTCTCCTCGTGTTGCCATTGCTTCTTTTGCCAATTACCTTACATCTGTGCCCCCCGATTCTCAATCCTTCCACCAATTGGAACAGTTTCTCCCTATCTACTTTGTCCAGATCCCTCATGATTGTGAATACCTTTATCAAATCTAAATCAGACTTTAATTTAAATATGTATGAGTTTTAGCATTCACTTTAGGAAGAATATATTGATCTAGGAGAAAGTCCATGGACTATTCAGATTGCTACCTGGGTTTAACACCCCATTTTATATTGAGACTTGACAAATATGGGTTATATTCCTTACTGGCCTATGACACTCAAAGTTCAGACACCCATATGAATAATTAATTTTTTATGAACATAGGGACAGCAGTAGGCCATTAAGATCCTTGAGTCTGTTCAGTTAGATCATTGACTAATGATCTCACCTAACCTAACTTTGATCTATGCCCTTTGATACCTTTACCTAATAAGAATCTATATCTTAAACATTTCAATTAATTCAGCATTCACAGCCTCTCGGGGAAGATAATTCAGATTTCCACAACCCTTTTGTGTGACAAGGTGCTTCCTGATTTCACACCTGAATGACCTAACACTAATTTTAAGATTACAACCTCTTGGTCTGATTCCTCGCCAAAGGAAATAACTTCTCTTCTATCTCGTCTTTTAGATTTGGCTTAACATTTTACACATCTGAATTAGATATTAGACTTTAACCCGGTGGAAATGTACCATGGAGCTGTTACTGCTTATGGAACCATACCTTAGCATAAAGATTGTACAGTTCAGAAACAGGCTCTTTAAGCCACCAGGTCTGTAGAGGCATTTTTATTCCTCACAAGCCACCTCCCACTATATTTATTGCTTCTCACCCTGCCCTCATATTTCTCCATTTGTTTCTCGCTCATCAATACACCAACCATTCTCTAAAGCATAGATGCATTTAAGGGGAAGCTAGATAAACATATGGAGGGAGAAAAGAATAGAGGGATGTTGATAGGGTTAAATGAAAAGGGATGGGTGAAGTCTTGTGTAGAACATAAATACTGATCTATTTCTGTGCTGTACATTCTTTGTATGGTAATTCTATGTAAATATGCCTATGACACCTAGTGCTGTCTTCCATGTTATTAGCTATAGCTTCCAATTTGATATCATTTGCAAATTTTGATACCATATCTCCAATCCTGAGTCCAAATCATTTTTGTACATCATAAGCAACAATGGTTCCATCATGGATCCCTGCTGGATAACACTTCCCAATTTCAGCCAATCTGACAAACCTCCCTCAACCCCTCCCATCTTCTGTTTTGTAGCCATATCTCAATCTATTCTGCTACCTGGCCAACTCCACATGCCCTGATGTTTGTCTGGAATCTCTTATATGGCACCATATTGAAGGCTTTCTGATAGTCCATATATTCCACATCCAGTGTGTTGCCTTTTCCTGCTCTTTCTGTTACTTCTTGTTTAAACCTGATCTTCCTTCCACAAATTCAGTGACACAGCATGAATTCACTGTCTTCTGAAAAGGAAGAATGACAAGTACGATTAAAATAATGGGTCTTTAAGTTGGACCACAGGCTTTTTCAATCCACCTAATTAGGTAGAAAAAGATTTTATAAAATTGTATGCAAAACACTGCACCTCAGACAATGCAGCATTACTATAATATTGCAGTGAAGAATCAGGCTAAATAACATCCCAAATCCTGGAATGAGGTTTAAGCATCCAACTACTCATTCAGATGAGAGCGCTATTGACTGAACCAAGCTGATAGTTTTCACAAACATGTTTCAATAAAATATACATTATCCACCAGCTCCAGCCATCATGTGATACCCAAGCTCTATAAGATAGCAAAACCATGTATTTGCAATTCCTTTTAAAGACAGCGATTCATAGTGAGATATTGTTCCACAAGCTAGGATGAAGTTGCTCCAGGGTTCTTAACATTGGGCCCCATGCAATGAGAACATCAAGTCAAACATGGACTCGGTAGCACCATGACTGACTGACCTGGTTGAGTCCTGAAGGACATATCTACCAAATTGGGCCTGTGGCAGGTGGTTAGGGAATCAACAAGGGGGAAAAACCTACTTGACCTCGTCCTCACCAGTCTACCTGTTACAGATGCATCTGCCCATGACAGTACTGGTAGGAGTGACCACTGGAGTGTCCTTGTGAAGACAAAGTCTTCACAATAAGGATACATTCCATTGTGTTTTGAGGCACTACCATGGTCCTAAATGGGATCAATTCAGAACAGATCTAACTGCTCCAAGCTGGTCATTCAAGAGGTGCTGTGGGCCATCATGAGGCAGCAGCAGAATTGTATTCAAGAAGGCAGCTCACCAACACCTTCTTAAGGGCAATTAGGGATGGGCAATAAATTCTTGCTTACCCAGTGACGCCCACATCCCATGAATGAATAAAAAAATGCCAGGGAATCAACCCTGGAGGAGTGCAGGAGAGCATGCCAGGTGCAGCACCAGGCATACCTAAAAATGAGGGACCAACTGATGAAGCTTCAACACAGGACTACATGCATACTAAATAGCAGAAGTAGCATGTGATAGACAGAGATAAGCAATCCCACAATTGACAAGTCAGATCCAAGCCCTGCAGACTTGCCACATCCAGTCATGAAAGGTGGTGGACAATTAAACAACTAACATGGTGAGGAGGCTCCATAAACATTACCTTTCTCAATTATGAGGGAGCCCAGCACATCAGTGCAAAAGACAAGGCTGAGGCATTTGCAACCATCTTCAGCCAGAAGTGCCAGATGGTTGATCCATCTTGGCCTCCTCCTGAGGTCCCCAACGTCACAGATGCCAGTCTTTAACCAACTTGATTCACTGCACGTGATGTCAAGAAATGGCTGATTGTACTAGATACAGCAAAGGCTATGAACCCTAACAACATCCCAACAATAGTACTGAAGACTTGTGCTTCAGAATAAGCCGTGCCCCCAGCCAAGCTATTCCAATACAACTACAACACTGCTATTTTGGCATCTATCTAACAATATAGATAATTACCCAGCTATGTCCTGCACACAAAAAGCAGGACAAACTAATCCGGTCAATTACCATCCCATCGGTCTACTTTTGAACATCAGTGTGATGGAAGATGTCATTGACAGTGCTATCAAGTGGCATTTACACAGTAATAGCCTGCTCACTGATGCTCAGTTTGGGTTCCACAAGAGCCACTTGGCTCCTGACCTCATTACAGCCTTGGTTCAAGCATGGAAAAAAAGAGCTGAATTTCAGAGCTGAGATGAGAGTGACTGCACTTAATTGAGTGTGGCATCAAGGATGCCTAACAAAATTGAACTCAGTGGGGATCAGGGGGAAAATTCCCCTGATTTGAGTCATATATAGCACAGAGGTAGATGGTTGTGATTGTTGGAAGCCAATCATCTCAGCCCCAGGACATTGCTGCAGGAATTCCTCGGGGTAATGTCAACCATCTTCAGCTGCTTATCAATGACCTTCCCTCCATCATAAGGTCAGATGTTGCTGATGATTGAATAGTGTTCAATACTATTTGCAACTCCCTAGATACAACTCCCTAGAAGCAATCTATGTCCATATGCAGCAAGATGTGGACAACATTCAGGCTTAGGCTGATAAGTATCAAATAACATTCACACCACACAAATGCCAGGCAATGACCATCTTCACCAAGAAAAAAATTAGCCATCTCCCCTTGACATTCAACAGTGTTTCCATTGCTGAATTGCCACCATCAACATCCTGGAGGTTATCATTGACCAGAAACTTAACTGGTCAAGCCACATAAATACTGTAGCTACAAGGGCAGTTCAGAGGCTTTGAATTCTGTGGAAAGTATCTCACCTTCTGACTCCCCAAAAGCCTGACCACCATCTACAAGGCACAGACCAGGAGTGTGATGGAATACTTTCCACTTCCCTGGTTAACTGTAGCTTCAACAGCACTTAAGATGCTTGACACCATCAGGACAAAACAACCTGCTTGACTGGCACCCCATCCACCGCCTTAAATATTCATTCCTTCCACCACCAGCGCATGGTGGCAGCGGTGTGTGCTATATACAAGGTGCACTGCAGTAACTCACCAAGCCTCTTTCAACTGCACCTTCCAAGCTCTCAACCTCTGCCACTTAGAAGGACAAGGGTAGCAGACGCATGGGAGCACCACCATCTGCAAGTTCCTATCCAAGCCACAAACCACCCTGACTTGGAACAAGGTCAAAAACCTGGAACTCTCTTCCTAATAGTACTGTTGTTGTATCAACACCAGATAGACTGTAGCAGTCCAGAAGGTGGCTCACCATCACTTTTGCAAGGGCAATTAGGGATGGGCAATAAATGCTGGCCTTGCCAGCAATGCCACATCCCATGAAAGAATTTTAAAAAGGCACCAGTTAACAGATATCTTGTCCAAGTGGTTATGTGGGTGCATCTGCTGCTGTATTTTATTTAAGTTGTTTCTTTCATTGACCCTGTTGATAATGCAGCTGATGACTGAGCAGAACACGATGACTTGTGAGTATAATTAGCTGCATTGGTACTATTTCTGATTCCACTTACTCTACCTATGCTTACTGATGCAAATGTAAGCACGGGGTTACCACCCATCTGTTTTACTGGTGAGAATCTGTTTTTGAGCAGGGTTGTCCATTTTATGTTTTAATCTACACTAGATAGCAAAAGTCTAATTTTCTTGAAGTGGTGTCTGGTTCTTGTCGACAGACAGTCATTGTGTCCTGGCAAAATCACCACATGATTTAAACTCTCCGTGATGCTTCAAGGAAGCACCATATCAGATGGCTCCTGTGCTTCATAACTTACTCATTAGCAAACATGAGACTACCCACAGCTTTCCAATAGTAAGGCATTCGACTCTGCAACTGTACAACTGCAAACATATGTGGCTCCCTTTGCTGCTGGCAGTACGCCAGTGTTCTGTTCAGCTGCCATTAACAACATCTTGTTATAATGGCACCTTTAACTCGATAATCTTACCATGGTGCTGCACAGATAAGTAAAGCATGTCAAGTAGTAACATGAGAGTTAGGGAAGATGGTCAAAAGCATGTTTGAAGAACTAACCTTTGGGAATCATTTTGTGCATAAGAAGACCAGAACAAAAGCAGAGAGGTTTAAGGATGAAACTTCAAGGATGAATGGCTGAGACAGCTGTCATGGATGGTGAAAAATAGTTAGGAGTTGCACAGGAACCCAGAGTCAGAAGACTAAAGAGCATTAGCAGGGACACAGCTGGAGGAGGTTGCATGTGTAGAATTAAACAGGTAAGTCTATTTTAAAACAAGGATTAGGATTTTAAATTCAGTGCGTTGGAGGATGCAACCAATGCAGATTGGTGATAATAGGAATGATGGACAAGCAGGATTTTGATTTTTTCATTTGTTCATGGGATGTGGACTCCAGCCCAACCCTAATTGTCCGAGAGATGGTGATGGTGAGTCATATTCTTGAGCTGTTGCAGTCCATGTTATGTGGATAGACCCACAGTGCTGTTAGGTAGGAAGTTTCAGGATTTGACCCAGGCAGGATGTGGACAGCACAGTTTCAGATAGTTTGGAGCCTGAGAGGCTGACAAGGAGAGCGGTAGAGAAGTTGAGCATGGAATTTATAAAACATGAAAAAAGTTTCAAAGGCATTGGGGGTGAGATAAGCACAAGCAATGTGTTGGCGATTGATAGCCTCACAGTTTAATACTCCTCTCGGACGAATAAGAAACACATCAAGGTTGTGCATTTGTTGGGGTCAGCCTGAAGAAAAACTGCCGTTGAATAATGATCGAGGTGCACTTAACTCTCCTATATGTGAATGGGAACAGATCTCCATTCACTTGCATATTTGGGTTCACTCAATCAGGTGAATCCAACTGAAAAATCCTCCCCCCATTGTGTCAAAATTTGCAATGTCCAAAAGAAGCTACAGTCAGCAGTAAGCGAGTCATTCAACAGGGAGAGAACGCACTTAAATAAACGTACCCATATAACAATTAATAGGTAAAGTTGTAAAATAGTCGCAATAATGGCTCCAATCTTTAAAAGAGGCGGAATGATACCAGACAAGGCAAAAAAAAGTCCAAAAAACCCAGCAAGGTGAGGGATTGGTCCCTGGTGATTGGGCTGGGAGAGAGATCCTGCGATAATCGGGATGGGGGAAGAGAGCTTGGCAATTGGAAGGGCTGGGAAGTGTAGGTCATCAATTCAGAAGGGTTGTTGCAGGTGATGGCTGGTGACTGGGGGCAGGGGAAGCCAAAGGCTTTCTTTAGGAGCCCAGGAGTACCCCTGAAGCCCCCGCCTCCCTTTCACTGCCGAGTTTTCAGAGTCGTAGGAAACCTGTGCACCAGCAGCTGATTTTAAATCGGGCTCTCAATTTCACTGTGGAAACTCTACTTAATTATGTTAATGAAGTGTTCCGCCCCTCCACGGCAAGACACTTGAATAGCCTGATATCTGCCGTTGTAAAAAAGGTAATGGGGACATGTGCGAACGTCAGCAGTCTATGATTGCTGATTGTTTGAGGCTAGGTAAATCTGTAGTGTGCAATACTCTGCTCACAAATGAAATATTTCTGATTTGTGCCCAGAACTCCCTTTTTAAATTTTTGCCAATTAAAACTATTTCAATCTAATTCTACCCATTATGAGGATGGTTCCCATTTCCACAGAAGAGTGGCGAATTACCTGCCAAAATCGTTTATGTTTAAGATGCTTAAGCCAGCAGTTGACATTTGAAATTTTTCCTGCCCGTTAGTCTAGTGACCGTGTTACTGAACCAGTAATCCAGAGGCTTGGTCTAATGAAGTGGAGTCACAATTTCAACTCACACCATGGCAACTGGGAAATTTAAATTCAACTCATTAAATGAACCTGGAATAAAAAGCTAATATGGTGAGCATGAAGCTGCTGGATGGTCATGAAAACCCATCTGGTTCACTAATGTCCTTTAAAGAAGGAAACCTTCCATTCTTACCAGGTGACTCCAGCCTCACATCAATATGGTTGATTCTTAATTGTCCTCTGAAATGGCCTAGCAAGCCATTCAGTTGTCTCAAACCACTACAAAAAGGTCTAATAAAGAAATAAAATGTATGGACCACCCAGCATTGATCCAGGCACCAAACACAACAAAGGTACACTTGGCCCATCAACCTATAGAGTCCTGCTTTGCTAACATCTGGGGGCTTGTGCCAAAACTGGGAGTTCTGTCTCCCACAGACTAGTCAAGCCACGGCCTGACATAGTCATACTCACTGAATCATATCTTTCAGCCAACATCCTACACTCCCCCATCATCATCCCTGGGTAGGTCCTGTTCCACTAGCATGACAAACCAACCAGGCGTGGTGGCAGACTGGTATAGTCAGATGGGAGTGCCCCTGGGAGTCCTCAGCATTGTCTTCAGACCCCATGAAGTCTCATGATATCAGGTCAAAAATGGGCAAAGAAACCTTAAGCTGATTACCAACTACCTCCATCCCCCAATAATAAATCAGTATTCCTCTATATTGAACACCACTTAGAAGAAGCACTGAGGGTTAAATAAGGTAGATAGTGTAGTCTAGGTGGGGGACTTCAATGTCCATTGCCAAGAGTTGCTTGGTAACAGCATTACTGACCAAGCTGTCTGAGTCCCGAGGGACATAGCTTCCAGACTGGGTCTGTGGCAGGTGGAGAGAGAAGCAACAAAAGGGAAAACCTACTTTCCTTTGTCCTCACCATCCTACGTGTCTCAGATGTATCTATCCACAACAGCATAGGTAGGTGTGACCACCATATTGTCAGCAAGAAAAGCAGCAACCAAAGAACACAGCGAGGACAAATCAGAAAGCGACATCACAGCACAAAGAGTCACATGGGGTTATTATACTGGTAAAGTTTTAATTTACTTTCTGGTTAATTAATTTAAATTAAGATTAGATCAATTAATTAGTATAAATACTAAAGCCAATTTGATCATTTATAATATAATCACAATCAGTGTTCAATTAATTAAATGCATCTAGGGGATAAGGTTTAAATATAATAACAAGGGATGGGAACACTGAAGTGTTCTGAATTTTTTAGTAAGTTAAAATCTGATAATAAGATAATAAGAGTTAAGTAAAAACATTTAACTTAAGCTTCCTATAAAATGAAGTGACGTCAACACAGGGAAGCAGCTGATTGGTGAAGCTTTATTTATTTAAGTCTTAAGTTCCTTTCTGTTTAGTCAGTTAATAGTCTAATAAATAGAGGCACGCCAGGGCACCTCAGTCCTGTGGGGTCTACATCCTGTTCCGTGTGGGAACTCCAGCATGCTTCTCATGTGTCATCAACTAGAGAAGCTCGAACTCCAGACTTTGAAGCTTCAGTGACAGCTGGTGTCATTGTGGTACATCGTAAGACCATGTGTTTCATAGACAACACATTTCTGGATGTGGCCATCTCACAGTTTAAAGATGTGCCGGGAGAGAAGGCATAGATGACTACCAGGCAGTCAAGGAGGACCAGGCAGGTAATGCAGGAGCCCCCTCTCTCCACCTGGTATTCAGTTCTGAATGTTAATGACATTGATAGTTCCTCTGGGGTGTGCAGTCAGGGTCAAGCCCATGGCACCAAGGCTAGCTCAGCAGTATGGCACGAGGAAGATTGGGAAAAACAGTAATTGCAGATTCCACAGTTCGGAGAACACATAAGTATTTCTGTGGCCATAGAGTGAATCCACAATGATACGTTGCCTCCTTGCTGCCAGGAACCGGGATGTCACTGAACTTTGAGGGGGGAGGGTAAGCAACTACACTGTGGTCCACATTGGTACCATAGACATAGGTAGAAAGAGGGTTGAGGCCCTGAAGGCAGATTTTTTGGAGCTAGGAAAGAAACTAGCAAGCAGGACTTCAGAGGTAGTAATCTCTGAATTACTCCTGATGCTATGCGCTAATGAGTTGACAAGTAGGATAAAGCAGATGAATGTATGGCTGGACAGATGATGCAGGAAGGAGGGCTTTAGATTTCTGGGATATTAGGACCAATCCAGGGGCAGATGGGACCTGGAAAGGCTGGTGGGGTTGAAAGGAGCTAAAATCAATGCCCTTGCGAGATGTTTTACTAGTGCTATTGGGGAGGGTTTCAATGAACTTGGCAAAGGAATGGGGATGAGGAGATAATACTAGAGAGGATAAACAAGGTGCACAGAAATTTGGGAGAGACTGAGAGTACTAGAGTAAGAAATAGTAAGGTATTAGATGGGATCTGTGTAAGAGTACAATAAGGTCTAAATTAGGTTTACTGTGCCTGTATGTGAATGCACAGTGTGGTAAATAAGGTTGGTGAACTGCAGGCACGGATAGCCACACGGGAAAATGGTGTTGCGACTGGACTGAGTATTAAGGTACATGGCCTGGGTTGTACAGTTATCCAGGAGGCAGCGGTAATCTCTGCAGACCGCACTGAGAAATGCGAACTTACCTCGTTTGTTGTCTGCAGTGAGAATTTCAACTACTTATTGCAGCATGACCACCAACAAGAGGATTAGCGAGGAATAACTGCAAGGCATGTTCCCGGCAAAACCGTGTCTCCTTGAATTAAGTCAGTCTTCAGTTCAAAGGCAGATGAGTGTTTTACTATGATTTGAAATACTTTTAGACACTTTAAACACTTAAAAAAATTTCTACAAACCTTTTAAATACTTTAAAAAAACTTTAAAGCTTTTAGAAACTTTTAATTATTTTAAACACTTTGACAAACTTTGACTGCCCCTGGGGAACACCTTGAACAAACTATCTCGGGTTAAACAGGAACTGAGAGTTCATAGTGGACCTTAGAACCTGAAACACGTAAAACGATCAGAGAAAAGAGCAAGCGGTGTTTCCATAAAATAAATTTAAACCTCATCTCACACCAGTAGCACACAAATATCCACCCTCTCTTTCTTGATCTGGAATGATTCAGAGTGATTCAGAAGTTTCTTCCCCCCCACCCCGCCCACCCCACACTTAAAACATGTGCAGAGAAAGGATGTGCAAAAACTGGAGTTATAATCCTTATTACACATTAACACAAAGTACTTTCAGAAAACAAGTGCCTCATTTGTAATCCTTTGATTTGGAATTTGCCTGAGACGTCATTGTCCAACTTGGATGTCTTGTTCTCAAGTGAGAGTGAATCAAATGACCATTCAGACTCACATAATGCGACCTCTTCATACATTATACATAGCTCTTTGTACTGTTCATAGTTATTTATTGAACTAAGCAAGGAGTTTCCAGAGTTTTATCTCCAGTGCAACAATAATAATTCATTTTTCCTGATTGAAGATATAAAGTGGTTTCGGAAAAATCAGCTTTCCTGCCTTAGGATGAATATCTTTGGGATTTTAATATAATTAACGTTTCTGACTTATTTCTCATATTTAACAAAATGTGAACCACTTGTCTGTATTTCTTGACGTTTGAGTCTTTGTAATGAAACAAAGCAGTGGTACTGAAGGAAATTATTTGCATATATTTTAGTTTGTATGATTATTTTAAATGCAGGCCTACATGGTACCAGCCTAAAAATTCCTTCTAACTGCCTTAGTATTTTACTATGTATCCATATACAATAGAGAAAAGTAAAAACTGGATTATTCAGCAGATTTACTGATTTTGTTAACGTGATATTTTAAATGTCCCTATGGATGCAAAATTTTTCTAATTGATACATTCATTTAAAAGTGAATGTTGATTATCTATGAGGTTAAGCAATGAAGTGGCTCATCACTTTGTGTTGGGCTCAGCTTGGCAATGAGCGGTGCCATGCTATATAATTAATATACAGTCCATTAGGAAGGCATGTTTGTAATGAATCACATGATGTCAAAATGTCAAATAAGTGTTTTAGATTAACACATATTTAGTTGAAGAATTGAGAGATGGTAGCCCTAATTTTTAATAGCTGTTCATTGTTGCCCTGCACACTGCCAACTATCAGTTACTAATCAGCAATGGACGTACTCCACTGCTGTAACAAGACATAACATCATATTGCTCCTTCCCCTCCCACCGAACACACGTACACAAAGGGAGAATATTATTATTTTGATTGTAACTGGAAATGGAGATAAATATAGGATGTTTTTGAATCTTGAAAATATGAAAACGTTGTTGGTTTTAATAATGTCCTGTGTCTATTTTCAGGTAGCCTGAAAAAAATAATTGAGCGTACAGGATTTAAAAAAAATGCCAGCTTCTGTTTAATAAAGTTTTTTAGGAGAGGATGGCAGTGCTGGAGAAACTTAGCCTAAGAATCAAATCATAAATCCCAGATCGTGCAATGGCCGATCTGCTCCCCAGCAGACTTTACATCTGCTAAATTAGCTCTGATTTAAAGAGTGTTAAATCCAGCATTACATTGGAGAACCAGCCCAAATTCTCCCAGTACAGGTCCCTGTCACTTTAGAGTGGCTCATCGGGGCCATCAGAAGAGGCTACTTCCAAGCACATTGACACACAATGCAACTTCCTGCTTTTGGTGCAAGTGGGTGCATATGCACATGCCAGAAGTTACATTGCCATTCTGACCCTCAGCAGTGGCAAATGCCTCAGCATTCGCCACTATTAGGGCTGCAAAATCTGGGACAAGGTGTTCAGGAAAGATAGGAATGAAAAGAAAGGAGGAGGGGTGGCAGTATTGATTAAGGTAAACATTATAATGCTTGAGAGGGAGATGTGCCAGAGGGGTCAAGGACAGAATTCATCTGGTTAGAACTAAGAAACAATAGAAGTACACTACTCCGTTAAGTCTATAGGCTATTAATTATTTTTCATGAGGTATGGGCGTTGCTGGCAAGGCCTGCATTTATTGCTCATCCCTAATTGCACTTGAATTGAGTGGCTTTCTAGGCCATGTAAGAGGCAGTGAAGGGGCATTCTAGGGCAGTTAAGAATCAACCACATTACTGCGTATCTGGAGCCACATCTAGGCCAGACCAGGCAAGGATGGCAAATTTCCTTCCCCAAAGGGGATTAGTGAACCAGGTGGGCTTTTATGATAATCGATGATGGTTTCACGGTCACCATTACTGAGGTTAGCTTTCAATTCCAGATTTTGTTAATTAAATTTAAATTCCACTAGCTGCCATGTCCCCAGAGCACTAGCCTGGGCCTCTAGATTACTAGTCCAGTGAAATAACCACTATGCCACCATTCCCTTCCCCCTCCATCCCCACCCACAACTAGTGGGAAAAAAAGAGGAAGAAATTTGCAAGGAAATTACAAAGAGGTGCAGAGTGCACTGGTTGAGTGCACTGGATATAGCAAAGGCTATGGGGCCCCAGAAATATCCTGGATGGACTGCTGAAGATTTGTGCTCCAGAACTAATTGAGCTTTTCCAGTTTGGCCCCAGCACTGGCATCTACCAACAAAGTGGAAAAAGGCCTAGATACATGCTGCCCACAAAAAGCAGGATAAATCCAATCTGACCAAATACCACCCAACCAGGCTACTTTCAATCATCAGCAAAGTGATGGTAGATGTCATTGACAGTGCTATCAAGTGGCACTTATTCAGCAATAAAGTTGCTCACTGATGCTCAGTTTGGGTTCCACCAGGACCACTTAGCTCCAGACCTCATTACAGCCTTGGCCCAAACATGGACAAAAGAGCTGAATTCCAGCAGTGAGGTGAGAGTGACTGCCCTTGACACCAAGACAGTATTTGTGGCATCAAGGAGCCCTCGTAAAAATGAAGTTGATGGGAATTGGGGAAAACCCTCCACTGGCTGGAGTCATACCTAGTACAAAGCAAGAAGGCTGTTGTTGTTGGCTGCCAATCATCTCATCACTGCAGCAGTTCCTCAGGGTCGTATATTAGGCCCAACCATCTTCAGCTGCTTCTTCAATGACCTTCCGTCCATCATAACATCAAAAGTGAGGATGTTCACTGACTGCGCAATGTTCAATTCCATTCACAACTCCTCAGATACTGAAGCCATCTGTGCCTGCTTGCAGGGAGACCTGGACATCACTCAGGCTTGAGCTGATAAGTGACAAATAACATTTGTGTCACGCCAGTTCCAGGTAATGACATGAAATAACAGAGACAGTCTAACCATCTAACCTTGATTTTCAATGGGATCACCATCACTGAATCCCCCACCACCAACTTCCTGGGGGTCCCCATTGACCAGAAACCAGAAACACTCTCCACTGTTCTCATCCAGAAAACCAGTTGGTGAATGATGATACTGGAGACAATCTTTACTCAGTCTTATATTTATTTACAGAGTGAAACATTACAAACATATACCTCCTAACTCAACCCCAAACGGTTTCAGTAAATGTCTCTATATGTCGTGAAGTAAAACTCCAATTCATGTCCTCCACCTGCAAACACAAACGAATAAACACTGGCAGGTCAGAGGCTGGGTATTCTGCTGTGGGAGTCTCAGTTCTTATCTCCCCAAAGGCTCTGCAACCATTTACAAGGTACACATCAGGAATCTGATGTAATGTTCTTTGCTTAACTGGATGAGTCACTCAGAAAGCTCGATACCATTCAGACAAAGCAGCCTGTTTAGTTGACACCCCATCCACAACAATAATCATTCACTCCTTCCAACACCGGTGCACAATGGCAGCACTGTGCACTGTCTACAAGATGTACTGGAGCAACTTGCCAAGGCTTCATTGGCAGCAGCTTCCAAACCTGTGAACTTTGCCACCAAGAAAGACAAGAGCAGCAGGCACGTGGGAACACCATCATCTGCATGTTCCCCTCCAAGTTACGCTCCATCCTGACTTGAAACTATATTGCCCTTCCTTCATTGTTGCTGGGTCAACATCCTGGAACTCCCTCCCGAACAGCACTGTGGGTGTACTAAACCACATAAACCATACTAGCTCACTAAGGTGGCTCAGGGGTAATTAGAGGTGGGAAATAAATGCTGGCCTTGCAAGTGATGCCAAAGCCCATGAATGAATAATTGGTTTAGTGAAAAAGCAGTTAATTTTAGTCTTAACTAACTGTAAAGTTTTTTTAAATGTTCTGTATTGGTCAGAACTTTGCTAACTTGAAATTTTAATTTTTAAACTTAGCACTGGTTCCTGCCATTGCTTGTGTTCATTTGGCTGGAGTGAATGCTTGACGAGTAGATCTCTTTCTTGGTCTCTCTCTCTCCCCCCTCCCCTACCTCGCAACAATTGTTTTCAATTCAGTCTCTGTTGGCAAGGCTCAATGCAACCACATCTGATTCAGAGAAAGGATGTTGTTTGCACCAAGTAATCATACACTGTAAAATAAATGCTACATTACACATGATGTGATTAATGGTGAGTCATCACTCCAACACTGGTGGATGCCATGAGAGTCAGCACGAGAATGGAAAAGCAGCAGAACAACAGATGTTTCTGTCTCACTAGAAAAAGAAGTGAGTTACAAAAAACAAAGTATGAATAATGTTTAACTTTTCGCTTTGGAAGGTAGCAAAAGCAAAGTTTTCACAAACATTATGAGGCAATGAATATCATATAGCTTCTAATTCTGGTTATATAGAATCTTCAAATAACTAAGATGTGAAGATGAAAGGCCTAATTAATAGCAATATGACTAGAGTCTCCAAATCTTCTAACCTCTGGGGAGGGAAATGGGACCATTTCTTCTTAAGCGTGACTTGTGCCTCCACTATTCTCATTTAGAAAACCAATTGGTGAAGGACGTTACTGGAACCAATCTTTACCCAGTCTTATTTTCTTTTCTTTATTCTTTCATGGGATGTGGGCATCGCTGGCAAGGTCAGCATTTGTTGGCTATCTCTAATTGCTCTTGAACTGAGTGACTTGCTAGGCCATTTCAGAGGGCAGTTAAGAGTCAACCACATTGCTGTGGGTCACATGTAGGCTAGACTGGTTAAGATGGCAGATTTCCTTCCTTAAAGGGCATTAGTGAACCACATGGTTTTTATGACAATCAATGATAGTTGCACAGACTTCCTTTCAATTCCAGATTTTATTAATTGAATTTAAATTCCACCAGATTTGAGCACATGCTTACCAGAGCATTAGCTGGGCCTCTTAATTACTAGTCCAGTGACATTACCACTATGCCACCATCTCCCCTATTTATTTACAGAGTGAAACCTTACAAGCATATACCTCCTAACTCAACCCCACTCAGTTTCAGTAAATGTCTCTTTGTATGTCCTCAAGTAAAACTCCAATTAATGCCTTTTGCCTGCAAACACAGTTGATTTACAATTAATATCTCCTCTCATTTTCTTGGACCAGGGACATTGCATATGCACAGGAAGCTCCCATTGGGGTTTTGAATGTCAATGAAGAGTTTGCAAGTGTGAATAAGGTTAACACTTTGGTCACCTTACTTAAGGAGGGATATACTTGTATTGGAGGCATTTCAGAGAAGATTCACTAGGCTGATTCCTGGGATGAGGGGTTTGTCTTATGAGGAAAGATTGAGCAGGTTGGGCCTCTACTCATTGGAGTTTAGAAGAACTAGAAGTGATCTTATTGAAACATAAAAGATGCTGAGGGGGCTTGACAGGTTAGAGGCTGAGAGAATGTTTCCCCTCATGGGGGAATCTAGAACTAAGGGTCACAATTTCAAAATAAGGGCATTCCTATTTAAGACAGAGATGTGGAGGAATTTATTTTTTTATTCTTCCACGGGATGTGGGCATCACTGGCTAGGCCAGAATTTATTGCCCGTCCCTAATTACCCTTGAGAAGGTGATGGTGAACCACGTTATTGAACTGTAGCTGTCCAGTGGGTTGTTAGTGTTTGGGATTCTCTCCCCTAGTGAGCTGTGGGGGCTGGATCATTGAATATGTTCAAGGTTGAGCTAGACAGATCTTGGAGAGACAAGGGAGTCAAGGGTTATGAGGCACAGGCAGGAAAGTGGAGTCAAGATCACATCAGATAAGCCATGATCTTATTGAATGATGGAGCAGGCTTGAGGGGCCAAATGGCCCACTCCTGTTCCTATTTCTTATGCTCTTATTAACTCTATCAGGGCAAACATTAGAAGGATGTTCTCAGCCAGGCCTTCAGCAGATTAACCTCAGAGCCAGCTGGAGGGAGTGACGGCTATCACCAAGCCATCTTTCTCTACTGGGATAATTCTGGGCCTTGACCACTGCATTTGCGGTGGCGAGCAGCATTAACTGGGGCAGAAAATTCATGCCCTGTTCACAAGCTGCTATTTGCACAAGATCTATTGGGAATGGTGGGTTCAGGGGCACGGGTGGGAGGAAATCTCAATAGGGGCAGTAGGATAACAATAAACTTCAGTCCTATGGTTTCCAACATGATCCACCAGTATCAAACTGTGAAGGAAAATTTCACTTCCCGTTGTCTGAACAATAACATATTTAGTTGAAGGTATTAATGATTGAATAAATGCTTTGATAAAATGGATTTTACTTATTTTGCCTTCATTTATTTTCTTAATTTTCTCCACTCCTTTTCTGAACATGCAGACTCACAGCAGCCCTCTGGTACCACACCCAGGAGTCGCTCTTCATGTGCAGCAGAGATAGTGATTGCTGGCAGCCTAAAGAGCATATTGTGGAACTGTTTTTACTCGATGTCCACAGGAATGAAAAGATATCAGACTAACAACTGGTTTGCTCCTGTTTTCAGGCACAGGGTTCATGATTCAAAATCAGCCTCGGCCTGGTCCGGTTGAGACAATCAGTATGCAAACAACTGGCTCATTTCATTGTAGCGTTCTGATGAACGTGACCCACACTGCTGGCTGGCTGAACACTCAGCAGGGGTCCCAGCAGTTTGCATGTGTTCCAGCTAGCCCTTAAAAGCAGCCTGCTTCTCTTAAAGGGGAGCTGCGCTCTTTAGAAAGGCGTGAGGGAGGATGCGCGGGATATGGGCCGGACACGGTTGAGGGCCTTGTCAACGACCGTGGATGGAAAACCTCGGTTAAGGAAGAAGGAGGACATGTATCTGTTCTGATGACGCTACCTTCAAAAACAGCTCCTCTGACATGTCCTCCTTCTTCCTTAACCGAGGTTTTCCATCCACGGTCGTTGACAAGGCCCTCAACCGTGTCCGGCCCATATCCCGCGCATCCTCTCTCACGCCTTCTCCTCCTTCCCAGAAACATGATAGGGTCCCCCTTGTCCTCACTTATCACCCCACCAGCCTCCGCATTCAAAGGATCATCCTCCGCCATTTCCGACAACTCCAGCATGATGCCACCACCAAACACATCTTCCCTTCACCCCCCCTGACGGCATTCCGTAGGGATCGTTCCCTCCGGGACACCCTGGTCCACTCCTCCATCACCCCCTACTCCTCAACCCCCACTTATGGCACCTCCCCATGCCCACGCAGAAGATGCAACACCTGCCCCTTCACTTCCTCTCTCCTCACCGTCCAAGGGCCCAAACACTCCTTTCAAGTGAAGCAGCATTTCACTTGCATTTCCCCTAACTTAGTCTACTGCATTCGTTGCTCCCAATGCGGTCTCCTCTACATTGGAGAGACCAAACGCAAACTGGGCGACCGTTTTGCAGAACACCTGCGGTGTGTCCGCAAGAAAGACCCAAACCTCCCTGTCGCTTGCCATTTTAACACTCCACCCTGTTCTCTTGCCCACATGTCTGTCCTTGGCTTGCTGCATTGTTCCAGTGAAGCCCAACGCAAACTGGAGGAACAGCACCTCATCTTCCGACTAGGCACTTTACAGCCTTCCGGGCTGAATATTGAATTCAACAACTTTAGATCTTAAACTCCCCCTCCCCCCATTCCCACCCCGTTTCTTCCCCCCCCCACCCCCTCCGCTTTTTTTTTCAATAATTTATATAGATTCTTCTTTCCCCACCTATTTCCATTATTTTTAAATCTAAAACTAAAACCTTGTTAGCCTTTCCACCCCACCCCCACTAGAGCTGTACTTTGAATATCCTGTCCTCCATTCTTGATTAGCACTTTTCTCAGACAAAACACCTCTTTGACCCTTTTGTCTGTGACATCTTTTGATTATCTGCTCATCTCCACAATCACCACACCACACCCTCAATGTCTCTCTCTCCCCCCACCCCCCCACTTTATATAACCAATTTATATTTCTCCCTTCTTCTAACTATGCTTCAGTTCTGCCGAAGGGCCATGAAGGCTCGAAACGTTAACTGATTTCTTCTCCGCCGATGCTACCAGACCTGCTGAGTTTTTCCAGGTAATTCTGTTTTGTTTTGGATTTCCAGCATCCGCAGTAGCTTTTAGCTTTTTGTTTTTCTCTTTAGAAAGAGGCTGACTCTACATGAGTCGGTGACAGGAAAAGCACTCTTGATGGAGTGACATGATGGGCGGAATCTTGCGCTCTCACTGGTGGCGAGCTTGGAGGCGGGAAGGGCATGTACTTATAGGCGAGATGGTGGTGTACCATAACCCCGCCGCCTTGCTACCTCCGCCTGAACTAAGCTCTGGGTGGGAAGGCCCATGGTCGATTTTGTCGCCCTGCTGCTGATTGAGTGTCCAATTAAGGATCGCTTAAGGGCCGCATCCCACCACCACTAGCTGTCGGTGGGCCTGTCGTCATGTGGCATGCGTGATGGCTGCTGTCCAGGGTGGGGGCTTGCCTGATCAAGGGACTGAACATCAGGAAGTAGGGGATAGGCCTATTGAGAACCACTCCCATGCCCTTGTTCCAAGCCCCCCGCACCTCTCTCCCCAAGACCCCTGCACCGCAAACGCGCCCTCCCCAACCTGCAACATCACTTATCTTTATCCTGGGTCACTCCACGATCTTGGGACTGAGGGGGGTTTCCTTCTGGCAGCAGCCACAGCCTCCTCCTTGGCGCTGCTGAGCACAAGAGCTGCCTGCCTCTGATTGGCCAGCAACTCTCACTGGATGAGACGTCCACCCCCAGGGACCTGATTCCAGAGGGAGGCTCTGCTGTTGGCCTTGCCACTGCCTAATTGGCATATGGTTCGGCATGTCCTCCAGTAAAGAGGCAGCGTGGGTCACTTCCAGCTCTGACACCTCAACGAGATTCTGCCCAATATCAAGGATCAAATAACTGCACAGACCAGATACGGAAAAGGCTATGGGCCCTGACAACACCCCGGCAGTAGTACTGAAGACTTGTGCTCCAAAACTAGCCACGCTTTTAGCCAAGCTATTCCAGTGCAGCTGACCTTCTGCCATAGGGCCCTAGGGGCTGGGAACTGTTGAGAGCCCCTCGGGCTGTACAGCTCAAAATGAATGTCTACATTGAATGCTAATTGTATTATAAATGTATTGAAGCACCTCAGAGTGCAACATGATGTATGTTGATAACTCCAATACCATTGTCTGATTGTCTGTAATGACCATATTGAAATGATTGGAATATTTATTGATTGTATTGATGCACCTTGTGATACATGTTGTAAAAGTTGAACCTGATTGTACTTTTGTGATGGTGATTTTGAAATGGTTTGGAATGTTCTTCCAGATGTTTTATAAATAAAGTATATTTTTCAAAAAAAAATTCCAGTGCAGCTACAACACTGGCATCTACAGGACAATGTGGAAAATTGCACAGGCATGTCCTGTTCAGAAAAATCAGGGCAAATCCAAACAACCCAATTATTACTCCCACAGATTACTCTCACTTATCAGAAAAGTGACGGAAAATATCATGTCTGTCGATGGTGATGGCCAAAAAAGTTGTTTTGGTCTTCCCAAAATTAAATTGGGGCAAACTTTGACTGATCCACAACTCAATGTTGGTGTAATACATTGAAATAAATTTTGGATTGGTTAATATTTAAACTTTTATAGGAATAGCTCATAGAGTGTTCACCAAAGTCACATTTACGTGTCTCTTCCAGGAACTAAAAGCACAATCAGGCTGCCTACTGGAAGGATGGCTTATTCATAAGATAGCATAAAATCAGGGTCAATGCTTAATTCAGAGGAGTGCTGGCCTTGTGTCCCCACATCTCTCTGTTTTGTTTCTGAATAACACATTGCTGAAGATGAGCATAGGAAAGACTTGATGGCTATATTCACTCTGAGCGCTCAGAGAGTTCAGAAATAAAATTGTCTGCGCACAATTTAAAAAGATATTTTCGATCTTGCAATACAATAAGGGCCCAAAAACATTGCTCATGTGAGTATTCTCAGGCACAATCCTGTCATTGTTTTGTTCCGAACCATTCAATCTATTGAAAATCAAAATAGTGAAGGTATAATGTGGGGTGTGTGCATATCGTGGAAAACATGGCCAAGGTGCTCCCCTTCAGTGTGTAGTTCAAACAGCAGAACTTTCACCTGTCCTTTTGAATCCAACCAAATCCAATCCATTACCCTGGTCAATTGGTGCTGGGGTGCAGTCTCAGAATTGCAGAGCCTAATTTTGACAGGGTCCCTGCTGGCACAACCCACCCCGACCAATGCAAATTGCAATGATGCTGCAGTGCTGGTTCCACTAAAGCACTGTAAGAGCCTGTGAGGGAACTTGAAGGAGCTTAAGCAACCCAAAGGCCAGAGTTCATGCAGAGTTCATGTCCAGAACCTTCAGCAAATATTTGATGAGGGCCAGTCAAGAGTAAGAGGAGGTGATTATACGTACCTCTCTCTCCACAGGGAGACCTCATAGCTGATACCATCATTTTCCAGGCAAGATCAGGGAGAAGAGTCAAAGTAAACCATGCACTGACTGAAGCAGATGTTTGGATGACCCAGTTTCCTGCCTTAACAATTTATGGTTCTGGAGCAGGAATGAATCATGCATTTCAATGTTTTTGAACGTCTCAGGTTTATTTCAGTTACTCTATTCTTTCCAACTTTTGGAATAGATTTTAAGGACATTTGACCTTATAAGGTTACCATGTTGGCTTCCTTCCCATGGGCCAATGAGGTTTTCTGTACACAGCTGAGCAGCAGGAACAGAACGTCCGACATTCAATATCCCTAATGTCTGGAATACCCAAAACTCAGCCAAGGCAACAGCCCGGGCATTCCAAATGACTTCAGCACTGTTGGGTTATAGAGGGGAAACACTTGGCCTCTAAGCATTGACAGCAACAGGATTAAGTTCAAATTTCATCTCCCTTCATGTGCAATGTAATAAGTTGCTGCCACTATCTGGTTTGAACCTGTGATGCATGAACATTTGCAAAAGGTGTTAGAAAGCTATTGCTGTCCATGGAAGATTCACACCATCTCATATCACACATGGCTTTACAAGCAGAAAGCAGGGATTGAGGAGGGAGTGGTTGGAGGGGTAGATGTGGGGGCCATAACTGATCTAGGATACACACCACACGCAAAGTAATTCACTATTGGAAATAGCCGATTATGTTGTCAGAACAAATATCACAGAGACAATTATGTTAAAGAATTAAAAACAGGGTTTATTGGTATAAATGGTGTTCAGCAATCTGAAGGGTCACAGCTCACATTTTAAGATAAATTCTGCTTCTGTTTTGGTCGTGTCAGCAACACAGACGAACATCCATATTCCGCCAATGTTTATGAATGTGATTAGTGCCAGCTGAACTAGACATGACTTGTGATATGGTAGTCATGATAATGAAAAACAAAAACATGGAGATGATCTAAAGATGGGTCTTGAAGATTTCAAGTGATGGAGCTGTGACTATTTCCTTTGGCAACTTGCTGTGCTATGGGATTGCTTTTGGAAAGAAAGATTGCTGATTGTTTTGGAAACAAATGGTCTTTGTAGTTTATGTGGCTGGCTACCTCATGTTTTGTCATTGCCAGATGGTACCAGGTACTTGTTTCTGTCAATTCCCACAGTCCATTCCATATTTTTATGGTCAGTCTATTTTACTCCCTCCTTAGCTGTAGTGATTCCCATTCCAAACCTTTAACCAAGGATGTGACACTGGTGTATTTCCCATACTGGTTCGTGCAGAACCTTACAACACATCTTTGGATCACTTCAACCTTAATTATATCTCTCGCCATATGAGGATCCCAAACACAACTTGTGTACTTCAGGATTGGAGAAACAAATGTTTGGTAAGCTATAATTCTGATATTTTTGTTGCAAGACCAAAGATTCCTCCCTAGAAATTCAAGAACCCTGTTTGCTTTGGATATAATCTGCTGAATGTGAAATTCCTATTGAAGATTGTTTTTAAGATGAACACCCCAGGTGTATTTTCATATCTACCTGTTGAAGAATTTGGTTACACAACTTATAGCTGTCTTTTGGTGGATCCTTTTTGTTGATATTGCGCATGACATAGCACTTTTTGGCAGTGAACGCCATCTCCCGTTGGTCCTGTCATTTTTCCAATTTCTGATGACCATCTTGCAGTGAATTGATATGATCTTGGTTTTCCCTGATACATAGACCATGCAGTCATCTGCAAATAGTCACGCCCTGTTTTTCAACTTGTTGAGAAGGTTGTTTCTGTATGTGAAGAAGAGTAAGGATCCCAATACAGTTCCCTGGGGAACTCCAGAGAGGACATCCCTAGGAGAGGATGATTCCCAATCACACACAACTCTTTGTCTTCTGTTGGTAAGGAAGTGTTGCATCCAATTTAATAATGTCCCCCAATTTCACAGTAGTGAAGTTTGAACAAGAACATTTCATGAGTAACTTTTTTTCTTTATTCTTTCATGGGATGCAGGCATCATTGGCAAGGCCAGCATTTGTCGCCCACCCTTAACTGCCCTTGAACTGAATGGTTTGCTGGGCCATTTCAGAGGACAATTAAGCGTCAACCACAATGATGTGGGTCTGGTGTCACATGTAGGCCAGACCGGGTAAGGATGGCAGATTTCCTTCTCTAAAGGGCATTAGTGAACCAGATGGGTTTTTACAACAATCAATGATAGCTTCGTGGTCACCATTACTAAGACTAGCTTTACAATTCCAGATTCATTAACTAAATTTAAATTCCACCAGCTGCCATAGTAGAATTTGAGCCCATGTCCCCAAAGCTTTATCCTGGGCCTCTGGATTACTAGTCCAGTCATTACCACTATGCCACCATCTCCCCACTTTGTCATTTTGGATTTCCATGTAAAATGAAATGAACAGCTGGTTATACATAGATAGTGGAGCTATGCCCTAGTATCAGTAATGTGTTTTCACAGCCCTGGGTTCTATAGAACCTGTCCCTGAACGATAACAGTTCTACAGTATATATTCAGTGTTTGTGCGCATCACTTGCATTAAATTGGAATGATAACTTGCATTTACTGTTCACTTCTGATCATTTAAAGGTCATTTTTAAAGTGAAAAAATTTGAACTATCCAAAGGTTTAAGTTAGGCTATAGAAATCATATGGCAAAGTGAAAATTTGGCGATAATCTTTCTTAATTATCAGATAATTTGAAATTATCAACTTTGAATTAGGAGAAGGCAAATGATGCCTTTAACATAATGAACATCCCGAGACACTTCAAGAGTAGAGACAAAGAGTAGCAGATTTAGGACAGTTGACCAAAAATATTGTCAAAAAATAGGTTATTGAGAAGAATTTTGAAAGGTGGGGAGAGAGTGTAGGGAGGTTGTTCCAGAAAGTAGGATCAAGACAGCTCAGGTTCTGACACTGATGGTGGCGTGGAGGGATGGGAAGCTGCAGAAGAGGCCGGAGCTGAAAGTTGATTAAAAAAAAGTGAAGCAATGGAGCAATTTGAAAATGAGGATGAGGATTTGAATTTAATTGTATTGGGGGATGGAGGGTCGGTGAATGTTGGCAGGGACCACGGGCGATGGATAAACGGCATATAGCAGGGATAAGATGTAAGTGGTAGAGATTTGGATGAGTTGATTATATGTGAGATGGAGCCCAGGAGGCTGGTGAGGGGCACTTTGTGCCAGTTAAGCCTGGAGGTAACGAAAATATGAAAAAGGGACTTAACCATGGATGAGGTGGATGAGGAAAGGGCAAAGGAGCCAATAATATGGAGATGGAAGTAAACATCCTTGGTGATGGATTAAAAAGGGATGAATACTAATTTGGTTGCATATCAGTTATAACATTCAACTTAATCGCTTCTCAACGTTCAGATGAAATGTAAGACACAACAGCAGTAATGGAACAGTTTATTGATTCAAGTACAATGTACCTTGGAGGTCTTGTGGCGAAGTGGGTAGCATTCCTTCCTCTGGACCAGAAGCTCTGGATTCGAGTCCGATTCTAGGATCTGATGGCTATGGGAACTGCGTTCATAATGTGGCCAAACAGGTTGAGTACCCACCTGCAAATCCTTCCAACTTACACCAATGGCAGGCAGTAAGAGTGGGGCAGATCCCTGGTCAGCCATGTGATGGAAAGCAAGTTGGAGCCTCTACCATCACTATCTATAGCTCCAGACTACAAGATGAATGTAAAAGTACATGTTACCACGGCAACTTTAACTCCCTGAGTCAACTGTAACCCACCGCCACAATGCATTTTGCCAGACAGTGTCTGGACTTTAGTTAGCATCATATTTTGGAGTACTGGGTCTGTTGATCACCGTGCTACCAGTGAGTTATCTTGAGTTGGAGTTAAACTTCAGATCATTATGTGTGTGTGTGACAGAGAATGAGAATGCAATATCTGTGCTCAGTTAACTCATTAAAAACAATGAGTGGGGTTTTACCAGCACTCTAGAGATGGGCTAAGAGGTTGGGGGTGGCTGTGAAATGGCGAGGGAAAGTGGGGGAGGAGTGTGGGGGGTGTGGGGACGTGCTTGTCGTACTTGTCACCTTCCCACCGCTATGGCATTCTGTCAGTGGCGGGAAAGATGGAGGACAGCCTCCCATGCCAATTAAGGGTCTATTCCTGCAGACAAGGGCACTTTATCAGTGATGGGTGGGCCTTCCTCCGGTGAACCCAGGTGACCCCCCCAGCCCCCCATGGTTCCAGTGGGGACGGCCTCCTATTTGGGTACTCTGTGACCCATGGAGGGCCCCCCCCAATGGCAACACCCATCCCGCCCTCACCAACATACCCACTGGAGCCTGCCTGACTGGCCCTGGTGATAACCTGACCCCACTCATCTTGTTCCGAGTGTGGCATTCATCCCTGTGTCTCTCAGCTGTGTGCAGTCCCAGTAGTAGCCAAATCCTCATGGTGGCGCTGCTGAGACTGAAGCAACACCAGCCTCCCAATTGGCCAGCAGCTTTTGGGGGCCATCTCCCATCTTTTAAAGGGACAGGAACCCTGAATTAGCTTTTAAATGGGCCCAAATTGCAACCGGGGTGTCACCAAAGTGGCCGAGGTGGGGTCACCCCTGTTGTCAGGGCCCCTGCATCCCGACAGAATCCAGCCCTATGAGGGTATAATTTTAACCTAACCCATCCATCGGGAAGCTTGGTATGACTTCAATGAAGAGAAGATTGGGTGCAATATGTAAAACCAGAGTTTCACCCGATCCTGTCAATTTGGCAGGCATGTTAGGTTAAAATTTCCCAGTATATAACAGAATTGAAAATAAAGAGACGTTTTTAAACATTTCTTTAAGTTTCAAAATTTTACAGACCAATGAGATTTTCTTTCTCTCCCTATAATGCACGGCTGATTAAGAATATTGAATTTCTTATGCAACATCTCGGCCTCCTCCTGAGGTCCCGAGCATTACAGATGCCAGTCTTCAGCCAGTTCGATTCACTCCACGTGACATCAAGGAATGGCTGAAGGCACTGGATACTGCAAAAGGCTATGGGCCCTGACAATATTTTGGCAATAGTACTGAAGACTTGTGCTCCAGAGCTTGCCGTGCCCCTAGCCAAGGTGTTCCAGTACAACAGCAACAATGGCATCTACCCAACAATGTGGAAAATTGCCCAGGTATGTCCTGTACACAAAAAGCAGGACAAATCCAACCCGGCCAATTACTGTCCCATCAGTCTACTCTCGATCATCAATAAAGTGATGAAAGGGGTCATCAATAGTGCTATCAAGCGGCACTTGCTTAGCAATAACTTGCTCACTGAAACTCAGTTTGGGTTCCGCCAGGGTCACTCAGTTCCTGACCTCATTACAGCCTTGGTTCAAACATAGACAAAAGAGGTGAGGTGAGAGTGACATCAAGGCAGAATTTGACCAAGTGTGGCATCAAGGATCCCTAGCAAAACTGGAGTCAATGGGAATCGGGGGAAAACTCCCCACTGATTGGAGTCATACCTAGCACAAAGGAAGATGGTTGTGGTTGTTGGAAGTCAATCATTTCAGTTCCAGGGCATCACTGCAGGAGTTCCTCAGGGTAGTGTTCTAGTACCAACCATCTTCAGCTGCTTCATCAATGATCTTCCTTCCATCATAAGGTCAGAAGCGGGGATGTTCGCTGATGATTGCACAATGTTCAGCACCATTCGCGACTCCTCAGACACTGAAACAGCCCATGTCCAAATGCAACAAGATCTGGACAACATCCAGGCTTGGTCTGACAAGTGGCAAGTATCTTTTGTGCCACACAAGTGTCAGGCAATGACCATCTCCAACAAGGGAGAATTTAACCATCACCCCTTGACATTCAATGGCATTGCCATCACTGAATCCCCCACTGTCAACAACCTGGTGGCTACCATTAACCAGAAACTGAACTGGACTAGCCATATAAATACTGTGTCTACAAGAGCAGGTCAGAGGCTAGGAATCCTGCGGTGAGTAACTCACCTCCTGACTCCCCAAAGCCTGTCCACCATCTACAAGGCACAAGTCAGGAGTGTGATGGAATGCTCTCCACTTGCCTGGATAAGTGCAGCTCCCACAACACTCAAGAAGCTTGACACCATCCAGGACAAAGCAGTCCGCTGGATTGGCGCACCTTCCACAAACATTCACTCCCTCCGCCACCGACGCACAGTAGCAGCAGTGTGTACCATCTACAAGATGCACTGTTGAAACTCACCAAGACTCCTTAGACAGCACCCTCCAAACCCATGACCACTACCATCTAGAAGGACAAGGGCAGGAGACACATGGGAACACCACCACCTGGAAGTTCCCCTCCAAGCTACACCATCCTGACTTGGAAAATTTATCACTGCTCCTTCACTGTCGCTGGATCAAAACCCCGGCACTCCCTCCCTAACAGTACCTATACCAAATGGACTGCAGTGGTTCAAGAAGGAAGCTCACCACCATCTCCTCAAGGACAGTAAATGCTGGCCTAGCCAGTGATGCCCTCACCCCGTAAGTGAATAAAGAAAGAGTATATACTGTCTTTGTGATGAGTGCCAAGGGGCTTCGCAAATAAACATAAAAAAACATGCACTGAGTCTGGAAGAGATGAATGAGTTGGGATAAATGAAAGCTTGGTCTAAGAGGTGGGTTTTGACAAGATTTTTAAATGTGAAAGGAGACAAGGAATAATTTAGAAAGGGCATTTCAGATAGTAGCATCAAGGTGAATGAAAACTTCATCACAAATGGTGTGATCAAGGGAGAGGTGAATGCACCAAAGATCGGAGCCAGGTACAAAGAGCAACTCCCCCACTGTCTCTAAATAACCCGGCTTCTTGTCCGACAAGCAGTACTGGATGAGCAAACATTTTCTCCAACTAAATATTGAGAAGGCTGAAGCCATTGTCTTTGGACCACACCACAAATTCCATTTCCTAACCATCGCCTCCATCTGCTGGCAAATGTCTGAAGCTGAATAAGACTATTTGCAACCTTGGTGACATATTTGATCGCGAGATCAGTTCCCCATCACATTTGTACCATCACTAAAACCGCATATTTGCATCTACATAACATCACCTGACTCCACCGTTGCCTCAGCCCAGCTGCCGATGAAACCCTCATTCAAGCCTTCGTTACCTCTAGAATTGACTATTGCAACACACACCATGTCTAGTGTTCCACATCTACCCTTTGTAAACTTGAGGTCATCCAAATCTCTGCTGTCTACTTCCTAACTCACACCAAGTCCCATTCACCTACCACCCCTGTGCTCACTGACCTTACACTCCTGGTTAAACAACAACTCAGTTTTAAAATTCTCATGCTTGCTTTCAAATCCCTTCACGGCCTGCTCTATCCCTGTCTCTATAATTTCCTCCAGCCATGACCCCTCATCAGTTATCTCCACTCCCCTAATTCTGGCCTCTTGAGGATCCCTGATTTTAATCACTGCACCATTGGCCATGCCTTCAGCTGCCTGGGCTTTAAGCTAAACCTGCCCTCTTTTAAGACATTCCTTAAAACCTACCTCTGCGACTCAGCTTTTAGTCATCTCCTTATGTGACTTGGTGTAAAATTGTGTTTGACGATGCTCCTGTGAAGCACCTTGTGACGTTTTACCATATTAAAGGGGCTACAATGCAAGTTGTTGTTGACTCCGGAGATGATGGCGCAGGGAAGGGACGAGAAACTAATGATGGAGATGTTTGCTCTGTTTTGATACATGAAGGGAAGCAATCAAAGGCAGTCCCACATGGAGCTGAAGTGTTGGAACTGATGACGTCAGCCACTGTGAACTGGATAATCGACCTGGGTTGGATTGATTGATTGGGTTGGTGGAACAATGCATGTTATTTAAAACAAAAACAGAATTACCTGGAAAAACTCAGCAGGTCTGGCAGCATCGGTGGAGAAGAAATCAGTTAACGTTTCGAGCCTTCATGGCCCTTCGGCAGAACTGAAGCATAGTTAGGAGAGGGGTGAAATATAAGCTGGTTTAAGGTTGGGGGGGGGGGGTGGGGGGGGGTGTGGAAGAGAGAAGTTGAGGGTGTGGTGATTGTGGAGATAAGCAAGCCGTGACAGGAGCAGATAATCAAAAGATGTCACAGACAAAAGGATCATAGAGGTGTTGAAGGTGGTGATATTTGTCTAAGAAAAGTGCTAATTAAGAATGGAAGACAGGACACTCAAAGTAGCTCTAGTGGGGGTGGGGTGGAAAAGACTAACAAGGTTTTAGTCTTAGATTTAAAAATAATGGAAATAGGTGGGGAAAGAAGAATCTATATAAATTATTGAAAAAAAAGGGGGGGGGGAGAAACGGGGTGGGGATGGGGGGAGGGGGAGTTTAAGATCTAAAGTTGTTGAATTCAATATTCAGCCCGGAAGGCTGTAAAGTGCCTAGTCGGAAGATGAGGTGCTGTTCCTCCAATTTGCGTTGGGCTTCACTGGAACAATGCAGCAAGCCAAGGACAGACATGTGGGCAAGAGAACAGGGTGGAGTGTTAAAATGGCAAGCGACAGGGAGGTTTGGGTCTTTCTTGCGGACACACCGCAGGTGTTCTGCAAAACGGTCGCCCAGTTTGCGTTTGGTCTCTCCAATGTAGAGGAGACCGCATTGGGAGCAACGAATGCAGTAGACTAAGTTAGGGGAAATGCAAGTGAAATGCTGCTTCACTTGAAAGGAGTGTTTGGGCCCTTGGACGGTGAGGAGAGGGGAAGTGAAGGGGCAGGTGTTGCATCTTCTGCGTGGGCATGGGGAGGTGGCATAGGTGGGGGTTGAGGAGTAGGGGGTGATGGAGGAGTGGACCAGGGTGTCCCGGAGGGAACGATCCCTACGGAATGCTGTCAGGGGGGGTGAAGGGAAGATGTGTTTGGTGGTGGCATCATGCTGGAGTTGTCGGAAATGGCGGAGGATGATCCTTTGAATGCGGAGGCTGGTGGGTTATTTAAGGCTTTTCCTAGGGCCATTTTGGCGCGATTGAAAAAGGTGGAAGCTGGAATTGAGAGATTCAAACATATTCACTTGTTCCAATACCAATTAATTATGTGAACACTTCTGTTTGAAAAAAGGTTTTATATGAATGCAAGATTTTTATTGTTATTACTTACTTTGGCCACAAAGTGGAGCTCATTGATGAAAAAATACATGAAGTGAACAAAGGATGTGAAGGCTTATTTCTTGATCAAATATTCCTGGAAGGGAACGCCGATTGCAGGAAGTGCAGGTCAGGAGACCACAGGCCCATAGCCACTGATTTCACATCAATTCAACTACCTGAAGAAAAATTAGGGGCTGTGTGCTCTTGATTTTCTGACCAACATTCTGTGTGAACACCACTCCACAGCCTGTCTTTCTCCATATGGTCCCATAGCTCTGCTTCTCTCTCCACAGATGCTGCCAGACCTCCTGAGTATTTCCAGCATTTTCTGTTTTTAATTTCATATTTCCGGCATACATGGTATTTTGCTTTTGGACTAGAACAGGTGAGAGTCTTCTTTGAAATACTGCTATGAGATCTTATATATCCACCTAAAGATTTAGACAGCTCCTTAATATATTTCTTCAGTATGCAGCACCTCTGACACTGCAGCACTCCCTCAACATTGCACTACAGAATCAGCTTTGGTTTTGTGTTTGGGACTTGAATCCATGACCCTCTGAGTCAGAGGCAAGAGTTTTATCACCGAACCAGTCTGTGAGGTTCCTCCATGAAGAGGAAAGGAGTATGAGTTAATACATTGGGTAGAATCTTCCTAGCCCCGCAAGGAACTGGGAGGAAATTCAGATATATTACCATCAGGCCCGGGGTGGTGGGGGGCGGACGTGTTCCCACCTCTGGGCGATCTCCCCGGAGTTGGCCAGGTTGGTGTCAGCCCACTGGCCGAGGCGACCCACCTGGCAGTGACGGGTAGCCAATGTGAATAGTTAACTGCCCACTTGTGGGCGGATTGGCGACGTCATTGGGACCTTCCCAGTGGTGAACAGGCTCCCCATGAGGGCCAAGCCTGAGAGGTGCCTGACAGGAGGCGGCTGGCCGAGTGGGCCCGCAAGGCCTCCTGCTCTAACTACCCCCTCCCCCTCCACCCCCCTGCCCCAGGCCACAGCTGCAGCAGGAGGTGCATTTGTTTACGGGTTTCCCCTCCATAGGGGTGGTCTGGCAGCTGTGGCCAGGGTCCATTTTTCAAACACTCTAACCTCTTCGGAGAGTGCTGAGGGTGGAGACACTTTCAGGGTGATCAGCCTGCTGTGGCAGCATCCACCTCTTCCAAGGCTGCAGGCTGTCTGATTGGGCCTGCAGCCTCAGGAACCCACCTGTCACTCTTCATTGGATGGCAGACCTCTTAATGGGCCACCTATGGGAAGACCTCCCAGGCGGGCACAGTGGCAGCAAGTGAGGGCTCAGGACCTGGAAGTGGCCCTGCCTAATAGAGCAAGGGACTGAAGACAATGTATTGTCCTACAGTGCATAGTGACGTTGGCTGTATACTATGTTGGAATCTTGACTCACTTAAACATAATGGGTCAAGATGCTGCCATAGTATGCAGCCAACGCCACTATCCCCACTGTAGGACAACCCATTGTCTTCAGTCCTTTGTTCTATTAGTCCAACTTTGATGCTGGCTGGCTGATTGAAAATTGGACAGCAAAAAAAAAGTACAGTTATCCCAGGGGTCTTTGTAAGTCATCAGTGTATGCATGAGCACAATGGTTGAAGGCATGTTTGTGCAGCATTCTTTATAATTCTGGGGCCTAGAACAGCAGACACAAGTTGTCACATGTTCATTCTGCAATTTAAGCAGATGGGAAACTATAACAGATCCTGAATGCTACAGTTGTTTTCCAGATCTACAGAAGGTTTTAATCTCAGTTTTACTAATAAGGACCAGCAGTGCATCACAACAGCCCAGACGTAAACAAGTATCTTGTTAATCGTAAAAGATTCACTCTAAGTCTCGGTTTGATATTAGAGGAGAAGGATATTCCTGGGAGAATTTTTTAAAAAACGGATCTCCTTGTTGTCTATTAAAAATCGAAGTCTTACTTTTTCAACTGTCATTTTTCACAGGTCTGGGTGCAGATTATGAAACAGTGGCGGATTTACAGTTAGTGGGGTCCTGAGCTTAGTTTCATTTTTGGCAGCCCCACACTCACCCCCTCCCCGCAACTCCCCCCACCCCACCACCCTCCCGCCCTCAGGAGCCGAAGGTCGAAGCCAAGAAATTACACAAATTGATCAGTGTTTACATAGACAATGAGAATTGTGCTTTCCTTACCAATCACAGATAAATCATTTAAAATCAAAAATGTCCAAGTGACAAAGTCACGGAAAATCAAGCGCAGACAGAATCACAGAATTGTTACGGTGTAGAAGGAGGCCATTCGGCCCATCCTGTCCGCATGGCTCTCCGAGCATTTTAACTTAGTGCCAATCTCCTGCCTTTTCCCCATAACCCTGCACATTGTTTCTATTTAAATAACCATCCAATGCCCTCTTGAATGCTTCAATTGAACCTGCCTCCACCACACTTCAAGGCAGTGCATTCCAAACCCTAATTACACACTGTGTGAAAAAGCTTTTTCTCACCTCGCATTTGCTTATTTTGCAAAACACTTTAAAACTGTGCCCTCTGGTTCTCGATCCGTTTACGAGCGGGAACAGTTTCTCCCTATCTACTCTGTCCAGACCCCTCATGATTTTGAAAATTCTATCAAGTCTCCTCTTAGCCTTCTCCTCTCCAAGGGAATTTGTCCCAACTTCTCCAGTCTTTCCTCATAACTGAACTGCCTCATCCCTGGAAACATTCTCCTAAACCTCTTCTGCACTCTCTCCAATGCGTTCACATCCTTCCTAGAGTGTGGCGCCCAGAACAGTACACAATACTCCAGCTGAGGTCTAACCAGTGTCTTACATATCATTGTAACCTCCCTGCTCTTGCACTCTATAAAAGACAGGGGTGCTTAACACAGATTTCAGACTTAAGTACACATCTGCTAAATGATGGAACCAATACATATCCCCCCACCCCTGGCAGTTTTGAACTTAAAAGTTTTTTGTGAAGAGCCTGCCCCCTGAGGCAGGAGAAAACAAGAATATTCTATCTACAGTCTTGGCTACTCTGAGTAACAACTATAACTTAAGGGTTTTATTTTTCCCCAATTACTGTTCCGAATTTATTTTAGTCTGGGAGAAAGGGTGCATTTGAGACAAGGAGGCCAGAAAAATACTCTGTCGTTCCGGGATTAACGATTCACCTCAAAAGGGTTTAATTATATGCGCCCCATAGTCAATTGCTCCATGTAGAAATTCGGAAATATAAGGAAGGAAAGGGTTAAGTTATAATGAAGGATTCATTAGTCTTCTATGGATAGCGAAGCCCAGGGAAACCAAGTAACAAAACTGCCATCTAGAAATTCTAGAACAGTAAATGTGTGGTTTTGCAAGGCAATTTTCTCCAGCTGTCCTGATTTAGTCTAATTGTTTTCTCTCTGTGCCAGGTATTATTATTGGAGAGAATGGAAAAACAAACTAGTAAGTGCAATCTCAGTGCGTGTAGGCTCAGACTAAAATAAAATTATATTTTAAACTGCTGGGGTATTATAATATTTGGGCATGTCCAAAACAATCCGCTTCCACGCTATCACATCCACCCAGCACGCCCCAAAACAAACAGGCGTGGAATAAAGAAAAACAGGTTTGTTTTGTCTATTATTAACCACTTTGTTCAAAGACTGGGCATGACATTTTTTCTAAAGCACAAATGTATGTGTGTGTGATCAATACATTCCCAATAGCAGACGCGATTTACAGTTCCAATTCGGATCCTTAGAGTGTGCAATTCCTACCCTTCCCACAGCAAAAACATGCGGTGACTCTGAACACAGAGACGCCCCTCACCTTCAACCAACACCCCTCCCCCCTTCTCCTCTTGGTAGCGGGAGAGAAAGGAAACTCCGCGCTTCGAGGGGGTCCAACACCCATCTTTCGCACCATCCCCATTTCGCCGCTGTGCCCGTGATATTGGGGTCATTTTGCTGTGGCAAGTGCGCTCCACAATGACAGCGGGGCTGATCAAAAACTTCGAGCTGATCCTATTCTAGAATAGGGCAAGGCAACATTTGCAGACAACACAGTTCTTTTGTGTTTTAGCCGGGGTCTGCAGGGTCAGTGACGATTCCCGCCTGACAGTTCTTCGGGAGCTATTCACAAACACGACTGTATTTGTCCACGAGTGATGAGCCCACGGTGCAGTGTGATTACCGTCCCTGCCAATCACTCTACTCAACAGGTTTCTCATGTTGATATGAAGTAGACGCCAGACTGGCCGCAACGTAATAGCGAAAGTTCCAACCAAGGAAGCTGTCTGGTAAACTTTCTAATAAATGAGTCTGCATAAGACCATAAGACATAGGAGCAAAAATTAGGCCATTCGGCCCATCGAGTCTGCTCCGCCATTCAATCATGGCTGATAAGTTTCTCAACCCCATTCTCCCGCCTTCTCCCCGTAACCTTTGATCCCCTTACCAATCAAGAACCTATCTATCTCGGTCTTAAATACACTCAATGACCTGGCCTCCACAGCCTTCTGTGGCAATGAATGCCATAGATTCTCCACTCTCTGGCTAAAGAAGTTTCTCCTCATCTCTGTTCTAAAAGGTCTTCCCTTTACTCTGATGCTGTGCCCTCGGGTCCTAGTCTCTCCTACTAATGGAAACATCTTCCCCACGTCTACTCTATCCAGGCCTTTCAGTATTCTGTAAGTTTCAATCAGATCCCCCCCTCATCCTTCTAAACTCCATCGAGTATAGACCCAGAGTCCTCAAACGTTCCTCATATGTTAAGCCTTTCATTCCTGGGATCATTCTCGTGAACCTCCTCTGGACCCTCTCCAGGGTCAGCACATCCTTCCTGAGATACGGGGCCCAAAATTGCTCACAATATTCTATATATGGTCTGACCAGAGCCTTATAAAGCTTCAGCAGCACATCCCTGCTTTTATATTCTAGTCCTCTCGAAATAAATGCCAACATTGCATTTGCCTTCCTAACTACCGACTCAGCCTGCAAGTTAACCTTAAGAGAATCCTGGACTAGGACTCCCAAGTCCCTTTGCACTCCAGATTTCTGAATTCTCTCCCAATTTAGAAAATAGTCTATGCACCCTTTCATGCGGGCGCTTCATTAGCTAAAAGCAAAATACTGCGGACGCTGGAAATCTGAAATAAAAACAGAAAATGCTGGGAAAACTCAGCAGGTCTGACAGCATCTGCGGAGAGAGAAACAGAGTTAACGTTTCGAGTCTGTGTGACCCTTCTTCCGCGTTTCATTAGCTGCCTTTCATTATTTTCGGTATATTTTGTTATAGGCACCTCCCACACCACTCATAATCGTTAATGGCTGTTAGGTAAACTCTGCACGATATTCCTGACTTTCAGCAGAACGAGAAAACCACGTTTACTGTTGATTAGTAAGTTGAATGTGATCATTTGCATGGAGTTTATTTTAAACACTTCAACTTTTTCAGGAGTTGCAGACAGACGGTGGTCATATAAAAGTAGTTACAACTTTTTTTAAAAATACCGCTGGGGCTAATTGGTTTTAAGTTGATTTTTGTTTTGGATTCCCATGATTATTCGGGGATGCCGGGTTTTAATCAATACATCCATAGGCCATTGAGATAATAGAAAAATAAAAGACACGAGTGTTGTCAACAACTGCTGCAGCAAATGGTGGAGAACGTGAGATTTCTTTTACAACGAGTTTGTAAGTCACAGGCCATGCGGACCCGAGCGGACAGGGACAACATAGTCACACCTCAGCTATCAAGTAGATTTCAGCTTTCGGATCACTTCCTACACTGTAGGACTTGGAAGCATTGGCAAAGTCGCATTCTATCTCCTGGTGTACTTGCTTCCTGTTCAGCAGACAGTTTAGCGTCTCAGCTGAAACACTTCAGTTCAGCACCCACTCATCATTTTGCACCCCCCCTCCCCTCCTGTGGTTTGGGGGGCCCATGCCGCACTAAGGTGTGTTTCATTGTAAATCCGCCCCTGTGGTAAAAGATGAATTATAGGATGGAAATTAATGTTTAAAAACTACTTTTACAAGCCGGACCTCTCCACTACAGAGTTCAGAGTCAACTTGTGAATTTATTTTTGAGATGTGCTGTACTGCAGTGAAGAGAATAGTGTTTCATTTTGTTTCACGCCTGTGAAAACGATGGAAACTGGATTGGAACCGATCAGGCTCCTTTCACTGAACTCCTTCTAATGTTGAAAGCGGGAACATCTTTATTCTGTCATTCTGGATTAGATTTTCAAAACTGAAAGGAAACATAATCTCGTTTTTTTGAAACTCTTTGTTTGTGCTTCTTTAGCTCAAGCACCAGAGGGAGCCTGACCATGTGCACCATCCTTACAGAGGAGCATGTGCTAAAGAATTAACTGCGGTGTTCTGAGTTCCTTGCCCAACTCACATTCCTTATGTCTCCACCCTCCCGCCGGTGCCAAAACCAAGCATCGGAAAGAAAATTTGCCATGATAGTTTCAGGGACCCACATTTCGTTCATCCATCCCCCTTACCCCGATGGTCACTGGCAGCAAAACGAAGCTGTGGTAAAAAACAGCTGCCTTGAGTGATCACTGCAGCTGCCGGACTAGCTTGGTTTCTTAGTTTGGTGTGGTGAAGAATGTTAAACCTTTTCACACCATCTCCTACAGCTTTTCCTCTTGTTTGTTTTTTCAAGGTGGGCAAGGCTGGCACGTCACCAGATTTACCGCCAGCCTTTAGCTTTGTTGAGAAGATGGTGACAAGCGTTCCTCTTGGATGGCTAGTGATTGTGGGTCCTTTACTGGTCATAGCTAGGAAATTTCACCAGACTGTCTTCATCAGCAGACATACAAGATTCTGCTGACTTACTGCTGCATCCTGAATTCCTACAGGACGCTTTTCCCTTTGAATTCAGAAATAGCTGTGTGGGTGGTGCTGTTTGACTTCCCAGCATTAGATCATTGTATGTATGGACCGAGTGCGGCAAATGAGTCAATCCTTGTGTGCGCAGCTGTGCAATTCTATTTTAACCAGCTCATGATGGCATTGTAACTCGCTCATTATACTGAGTGATGAGAAATGCTAAAAACAAAAAACTGCGGATGCTGGAAATCCAAAACAAAAACAGAAACAGAAATACCTGGAAAAACTCAGCAGGTCTGGCAGCATCGGCGGAGAAGAGCACAGTTGACGTTTCGAGTCCTCATGACCCTTCAACAGAACTAAGTAAAAAAAAAACTTACTTACTTTTACTTAGTTCTGTTGAAGGGTCATGAGGACTCGAAACGTCAACTGTGCTCTTCTCCGCCGATGCTGCCAGACCTGCTGAGTTTTTCCAGGTATTTCTGTTTCTGTTTTTGTGATGAGAAATGCTAGATTGTTTCCACGAGGCTCACAAACATTTTTAAATCAGTGTAAAGTTCACACTTACCATCTACCCCCTTGGTGAAGGTTGGCGTTGTACATGTCCTTGGCACCAAGCAGCTTCTGTTGTTGCTGGCGTCAGCCATACCATTCCTTTCTATAGGCCCCAGGACAGTTGCCCTCTGAAAAGGCCTAGCCTAGGTATTTGTAGCAGTGCCACAAACCAGCAACACTGGGTTTGCGTAAACTCTGCCATTAACCAGAAACATTCAGCTGGAATGCAAGGTGCTGGTGACTGTGTTTCAAGAACAGTCTCTAGGTATCCATTTCTATTTTTCACTTTGTAAAAAATATTGTGGAAAGTTGGGTCGTCACTTTTAACCATTGATCTTTATTTTTTTCGCAAAAGGTAATTCATTTAAGACAAAATTTTAATTTTTGCTTTTAGAGGAAAACTTTCAGTAAGTTTTTTTTAATTTCTTTAGTTGTCAGTTTTGCATCTGTTATGATCCCAGCTGATGTTACTGCTGGATAAGTCAGATCCCAGGGTGGAACCTGGCTTGGTAGATCCTAACTTTTATTTTTTGTTTAGAAACATGGAGAGCGGCTACTGAACAGAGTCACAGGAGTCAGTTGATGAAATTTTAACAAAGGAATAAAACATTTATTGAACAAGAAAAGATGAACTATATTGCAATACCCCTTCACCCACAACTATACCTTTACAGATATATACAGATTTGTAAGGATAACACAAGTTACAAAAGCTCTCTTACACTCTAATGTTCACAGTAAGTACACAGCCCATGTAAACTAATAGGCGACCTGTGGTCAGACACTACACTCTGAAACCAAGTGACAGATCCCACCCCAAACAGATGCTATGGACCCCTCATCAGCATCCCCCCCACCCCCCAGACGCTTGTCATATCCTGAGCCAATCAATCTCAATTAACTCCATCTTTCACACGAGGGTTTCCAATCTCCACTCTCAAAGAACCTTTTTTGGAATATTCTCCCAAATGACACTTTCTCTTGGACGCCTTCCATAAGGGTCCACCTCCAGGGTTTCAAACTCTTCTTCCGATGTTCCTCTCCCTTGGATCACCACATGCATTCAAGCTTTGCATTCCACACACTTTCCCTGAGATACTCAGCTGTGCCAATGGAACACCACCACTTCACATGTCCCTACTAAGGAGTTACAGACCTTCAGCTGTCTCCTTGGGTCCTCTGGCTTCTTGCAATCCTATTTTGCTTTAAGTCTGCGTCCTGCAACTTTCTCCCTTTAAGCTTGGAGCCTTCTTCTGCTCCTCACTCTTAACTTCACTTACAGGACCTTTTTCAGTGTCCTGTTCTTTTCCTTTGACTAGAACGTCTTCTTGGGACCTTTCTCCTGTTCCACTCCCTGATTTTTGCTTCTTCTTTAGTTTGGGACTTGCTACCTGTCCCTCTCCTGTGTTGCTTCCCCCAGCAACTCCTTTCAACTGAACTGAACCTACTTTTCTGATTCTCTCTGTATCTGTGAGTCCCTTTCTTTGGAATCCTGTTGCTAGGCAACAGCCAGCGTTTTCTACCTTGTGTTTGTTTTAACTTCCCCTCAAGAATCATAAAATATCATTAAAATGCAGGCATCTTATAAAGTGAAACCAAAACTCAAGTTCCTCCCTTTTTAACACACAAATACAGAAATACAAATGAAACTTAAAGCTAAAACTCATTCCTAACACCCACAAAAATACAAATATAACTTACTTAAACTATTTCCGATTCCTAACACATCATACATTAGTATGCTGAACTCACTCACTTTGAGTATACATTTACTCTTTATAACCATAGAATCTTAGAATGATACAGCTCAGAAGGAGGCCATTTAGCCTTTGCACTGGTGCTGGCTCTTAAAAAGAGCTATCTGATTGGTCCCATAGCTCAGCAAATTCTCCTCCTTCACTAGTTTACCTAATTCCCATTTAAATGTTATTATTGAATCTGCTTCCACCGCCTTTTCTGGCAGTGCATCCCAGATCATAATTCATCGTGTAAAATTTATTTTCCTCATGTCGCTTCTGGTTCTTTTGCCAATTACCTTAAATTTGTGTCATCTGGTTACAGAACCTACTGCCAAGAGAAACAATTTCTCCTTATTTTCTCTATCAAAACACTTCATGATTTTGGACACTACTGCCAAATCTCCTTTTAAACTATACTCTGAAGAGAACAGCCTTGATTTCTCAAGTATTTCCATGCAACTGAAGTCTTTCATCCCTCGTACCGTTCTAGTAAGTCTCTTCTGTATGTTCGCTAAAATGTTGGCACCCTTCCAAAAGTGTGGTGCCCAGAATTGAGAACAAAACTTCAGCTGGGACATAACTTGTGTTTTATAAAAGTTCAGCACAACTTCCTTGCTTTGTACTCCATAGCTTGCATATTGACAGGGATGAGTTATGTGGGCAGCAGAATGGCAGGGGGCAGAGATTTGGTTAGAAAACCTGAAAGGTTCCCTGACCAGAAGTGAGCCTGATTGACAGTCAGGCAGGGAACACTCTGCAAGAGGTCAGAGGACCAGTTAGACTCTTCCCCCAACACTGGAATGTGAAGGGAGGGGGAGGGAAGGTTCAATCCCTAAGAAGCGGAGTCTGATCTCTGACTCCATGGGGTGGACCAGTCCCTGGGGGTGGGGGGTCTGATCCTGGAACTCAGGGATCTTTGTGTGGGAGGGGGGATAAGGCAATTGATGGTGGGTGCTTAGACGGTCTGAAGAAAGCATGCTGCTCCTCCTGGCCCTCAAGCTGTGCTGTAAAGTCACTTACCTTCTCCCTGAAGCCCCACTTTACCTCAGCTGCCCGGGAAACTTGACTGCCCACTGTAAAACCTCCAAAACAGGTTTAACCAGAGGCTTCCAGCCTCATTAAAATATCTTAATTGCCAACCCACCTCCTGGGATCATATTGGCTGCCTTGCCTTTGCCCAACTCCGTAAAACCCGGAAATGGGCAGATTGGAGGCAGTTTGGGTTCAAGGTTCAGATTTTTAAAAAATTAACATCTAACCTGAACGCAACCCAATCATTTTTGTGGGGTAAAATTCCCCCAGGCCTCTACTAATAAAGCCAAGAATGCTTTTGAATGCCTTTTTTATATCTCAACTTGTCCTATCCCCTTCAGTCTTGTGTACATACACCACTAGGTGTCTCTGTTCCCACATCCCATCAGAAATTCTACAATTTAGTTTATATTGCCTCTCTTCATTCTTCCTATCAAAATGAATCACTTCAAACTCCCCTGTGCTAAATTTTAGCTGCCGTGTGTTTGCCCATTTCACAAGTCTGTCTTGTTCTCATGAAATTTGTTACTAACTTCTCACAGTTCGTTACGTTTCTGAGTTTCATCTCACCTGAAGTGCGAGGCTATAGAAGTGGAGCAGCAGATTTAAACAGAGCAGGCAGCAATTATCAGGAGCAGAGCCACAAGTTTAAACAATGTGCCCAGGTCAACAGCTGCAAAGGCTATCTGGAGCAGAGCAGCAGACAAGGGAGACACAGAGGGAAAAACTCAGAAAGTGATGTAACCATCAGCACAGATTGTCGAGGGGCACAGGTAAGTTACAGATAAGTATTAAGCTCATTGGTTAGTATTTTTAGTAGTTTGTGTTTGACAAACAGTTAGAAAACCTGAAAGTTAAAAAGAATCTATGAATAAATTTAGACTGAGGTAAGGAAGCCTGAGTGTCAGGGAAAGGGGTAAAATGCACCTACAGTCGCGTCAACACAACAAAATTAAGGAGCTGATTAGTGAGTAGCTGGTGTGTGCATGTTTCTTTTGCCCATATCAGAGACAAATATTAAATTTATTTCTCTAAGTTTAGACAGTAGTTTAATTCATAGTTTAATTCATTCATGGCAGGGCACCTCAAAAATTAAAAAAAACATTCAACAGAACTTTCATGGGATGTGGGCATTGCTGGCAAGGCCAACATTTGCTGCCCATCCCTAACTGCCCTTGAACTGAGTGACTTACTAGGCCATTTCAGAGGGCAGTTAAGAGTCAACCACATTGCTGCGGGTCTGGAGTCATATGTAGGCCGGACCAGGTAAGGATGGCAGCTTTCCTCCCCTACAGGACATTACTGAACCAAAAAGGTTTTTTATGACAATCGATGCATGGTCACTATTAATGAGACTAGTTTTATATTCTCGATTTTATTAACTGAATTTAAATGTCACCAGCTGCCATTACCCATAAATACACATCCTGTGCCATGTGGGAACTTCAGGACACTGCTCCTGTCTTTACAACCATATGAGCAGGAAGTGTCATTAGCTGGAGGGGATCGAGCTCCGGATTTCAGAATTTAAGCAGCCTTTGACACCGCTGCAGTGCATCCACAAGGCTGAGAGCCACATGGTTACACATTCCAGCAAGTGGTCAACCACAACTCTAAGAAAGTGCAAGCAGACAAGGAATGACTGACGACTAGACAGACAAGGAGGACCAGGCAGGTAGTGCAGGAATCCCACAAGTACACTTTGCTCTATAATTGGCATTCAGTTCTGAATAGTGGTGAGGGTGATGATTCCTCTGAGGAGTTCAACCTGAAGCAAGTTCACAACACCATGGGTGGCTCAGCTGCATGAGGGTGGGGGGTGGGCAGAGGGTGGTGGAAGGTCTGTATATCAATCGTGATAGGGGCTTCAATAGTTGGAAGAATAGACAGGCGTGTCTGCAGCCGATGACCTGAATCCAGGATAATGCGTTGCACTCCTAGTACTAGGATCAAAGATGTCACTGAGCAGTTGCAGAGCACACTGAGGTAGGAGGGTGAACAACCAGGCATACCAATTGTATAGGTAGAAAGAGGGACGAAGTCCTGCAGGCAGATTTTAGGGAGCTAAGGAATAGGCTAGCAAGCAAGACCTCAAAAGCACTAATCTCCAGAGTATTCATGGTACCGTGTGCTAGTGTGTACCGAAGTAGGAGGATAATACAAATGAATGCATAGCTGGAGAAATGGTGCAGGACGGAGGGCTTCAGATTCCTGGGGAAGTGGGACATGTTCTGAGTCCTGTACAAGCCAGATGGATTGCACCTGAACAAGGCTGGGACAAATACCATCGTATAGATATTGCTAGTGCTGTTTGGGAGGGTTTAAACCAGCTTGATAGGGAGATGGGAACCTGAGCAGAGATTCAGATGGCAGAGAAGCAAAGCTGGAAATAGAAGGTAGAAAATTAGTCAGCAAATGTTGAAGGCAGAGGAAACAAATGATAAAAAATAGACAGCAAAGGAGTTTGGCGACGCTTGATGGTATATACTTCAATATAAGGCGTCTAGTGAATAAGGAGCTGAAGGTACAGGTAGAACTACTATGACTGAAACATGGTTTAAAGAAAAGCAGCAATAGAGGGTACAAAATTCTTAAACTGCATTCAGGATAATTTTTTTAGCCGGTAGGCTGCAAGCCCAATAAGAGAAGGGACCGTTTTGGACTTAGTTTTAGGAAATGAAGCTGGGAAGCGGGATGTGGTAGCAGTGGGAGATCATTTTGATCGTAGCGATCATAATTCAATTAGATTTAGTGTAGTTAAGAAAAAGGACAAAGATAGGCCAGGAATAAAAGCCCTGAACTGGGAAAAGTGAGTGTGCAGAACAAATATGATGCCACAAAGAAAAAGGGTGGGGTCTCCCAAATCCAGATCACCTTGGATGTCAAGCAGCATACAGAGCAGGATAAGGCAAAAAAAGAAAGCTATGTTAGATATCAAGAGTTCAATGCTGCAGGAAGCCTAGAGGAGCATAAAAAGTGCAGGGGTGAAATTAAAAAGGAAATTAGGAAGGCAAAGGGAGGGTATGAAAAAAATACTGGTAGTAAAATCAAGAGAAAAAATCTTGTATAAATAAAGAGCTAGAGGGTAACAAAGGAAAGAATAGAAGCAAAATACTGTGGATGTTGTAGGAAAGAGTAGGGCTTATTACTTGTGTGTGGAGGTGGAAGATACCTGCAGTTATTAATGAATACTCTGTGTCTGTTTTAACAAAAGAGGGGACAACACTAACATTGTAGTTAAGGGGAATTGTGAAGTGTTGGATGGGATAAACAAAGTCAGAAAGGAAATATCAAGCAGTTTGGCATTTTTAAAGTCGTCGCCAGACCTGTATGCCAGGCTATGAAGAAAAGAAAGGCAGGAAATAGTGGATGCTCTGCTCATCATTTTCCAATCCGCCTGGCTACAGGCATGATGCCAGAGGACTGGAGGACTGCTAACTTTCTGCTGTTGTTTGAAAATAGAGATGAGAATAGTCCGAGGAATTACAGGCCAGTCAACCTTACCTCAGTGGTGGGCAAATTATTGAAAAAAGTTCTGAGGAACAACATAACACAGCATTTCAGAAAGTCACAGATTAATCAAAGACAGTCAGCATGAATTTGTTAAGGGAAGGTTGAGTATGACTAACTTGATTGAACTTTTTAAGGACTTAATAAGGAGGGTTGATGAGGGCGGTACATTTGATATAGTCTACATAGACTTTAGCAAGGGTTTTGATAAGGTCTCACATGGTGGGCTGGTCAGAAAAATGAAAGCTCCTAGGGTCCAAGGGCAAGTAATAAATTGGATCCAAAATTGGCTCAGTGGCAGGAAGCAAAGAGTAATGGTTGATGGGTGTTTTATGACTGGAAGGCTACTTCCTCTGGGGTTCCACCGGGCTCAGGACTGGGTTCCCTTACTATTCTTGGTTTGTATCAATTGTTTAAACATAAGTGTAGGCGGCTTGATACAAAGATTGGCTGTGTGATTGATAGTGAAAAAGAAAGTTGAATATTACAGAAAGATATCAATGGATTGGACAGGTGGGCAGAAAAGTGACAAATGGAATTCAACCTGAAGAAGTGTGAGGCAAAGCATTTGAGGAAGGCAAATACAGAAAGGGAGTATACAACAAATGGTTGAGAGAGTAGAGGTACAGATAGACCTTGGCATGCATGTCCTCAGATCCCTGAAGGTAGAAAGACCAGTAGATAAGATAGTTAGGAAGGTGTATGTGATACCTTTCATTATTAGTCAAGAGACAGAACATAAAAGCACGGAGTTATGCTGGAACTGTATAAAACACCTGTTAGGCCACAGCTGGAGTACTGTATAGCGTTCTAGTCACCACATTACAGGAAGAATGTGATCGTACTAGAGAAGGTACAGAGGAGATTTAGGAACATAGGAACAGAGGTAGGCCATTCAGCCCATCGAGGCTGCTTCACCATTCAATTAGATCATTAACTCAACACCACTTTCCTGCACTATCTTTATATCCCTTGATGTCATTAGTCTCCAGAAATCTATCAACTTCTGTCTTGAACATGCTCAATGATTGAGCTTCCACAGTCCTCTGGGGTGGAGAATTCCAAAGATTCACCACCCTCATCTCCTCATCTCAGTCTTAAATAGCTACCCCTTTTCCTGAGACTGTGTCCCCTGGTTTTAGACTCACCAGGCGGGGAAAACATCTTATCTACATCCACCCTGTCATGCCCTGTAAGGATTTTGTAAGTTTTAATGAGGTCAACCCCTCATTCTTAGAAACTCTAGGGAATACAGACCCAGTCTCCTCAATCTCACCTCATAAAACAATCCCGCCATCCCAGGGATTAATCTGGTGAATGTCCTTTGCAATCTCTCTATGGCAAGTATATCCCTCTTTAGATAAGGGGACCACAATTGTACACAATAATCCAGGTGAGGTCTCACCAAGGCTCTATATAACTGCAGCAAGACACTCCTACTCCTGTACTCAAATCCTCTCACGATGAGGGCCAACATATCATTTACCTTCCTAATTGCTTGCTGCACTTGCATATTTATTTTTAGTGACTCATGAACAAGGACACCCAGGTCCCTTTGGACACTGTCCCAACCTCTTACCATATAAGAAATATTTTACCTTTCTGTTTTTTCTACTGAAGTGAATAACTTCACACTTATTCACATTATATTGTATCTGCCATGTTCTAGCCCATTCACTTAGCCTGTCTAAGTCCTCTTGAAGCCCCCTTGCATCCTCCTCACAACATATATTCCCACCCAGTTTGGTGTCATCAGCAAATTTGGAATTATAATTGGTCCCCACATCCAAATAATTTATATAGATATGTGGACCCAGCACTGATCCTTGCGGTACCCAATAGTAACAGCCTGTCATCCTGAGAATGATCTGTTTATTCCTACTCTCTGCTTTCTGTTTGTTAACTAATTCTCGATCCATATATTTCCCCCAATGCCATGCACTCTAATTTTATTTACTAACTCCTGTGTGGGACCTTGTCAAAAGCCTTCTGAAGAATCAATATATATCCCGTCCACTGGTTCTCCATTTTCAATGCTACAAGTAGTATCCTTAAAAAACTCCAACATGTTTGTCAAACATGATTTCCCTTTCATAAATCCATGTTGACTCTGCCTAATCTTACCACTCTTTTCTAAATGCCCAATTATCACATCCTTTATAACAGATTCTAATATTTTCCCTTTTACTGATGTCAAGCTAACAGGTCTGTAGTTCTTCATTCTCCCTCTTCCTCCCTTCTTAAATAGTGGGTTACATTTGCTACTCTCTGATCCACAGGAACCATTCCAGAATCTATAGAATTTTGAAAGATAACCACCAAATGCAGCCATTATCTATTTAGCCACCTCCTTCAACACTCTGGGATGAAGCTCATTTGGTCCAGGGGATTTATCAACCTTCAATCCAGTTAACTTTTCAAGTACTGCCTGTTTACTAATACTGATTTCTTTTAGTTCCTCAGTTTCACAAGTCCCTTGGTCACCTAGTATTTCTGGGAGATTTTCTGTATCTTCTTCCAAGAAGACAGACGCAAAGTAACTGTTTAATTTCTCCACCATTTCCCTGTTCTCCATTATAAATTCTCCTGTCTCCAGCTGTAATGGGCCCACATTTGTCCTAGCTAACCTTTTTCTTTTCACATACCTAAAGACATTTTTACCATCTACGTTTATGTTCCTTGTTAGTTTGCATTCATACTCTCTTTCCCCTTTCTTAATCAGTTTATGGCCCTCCTTTGCTGGGTTCTAAATTGCTCCCAATCCTCAGGCTTACCTCTTTTTCTGGCATCCTTATAAGCCTTTGATCTAATGCAATCTTTAACTTCTTTCATTAACCACGGTTGATTTATCTTTCCCTTTGGGTTTTTGTGACATAGAGCAAGGTACATCTATTGTAGACCATGTAGTATTTCTTTAGATACTAGCCATTGCCTGTCTACCATCAAATCTTTTAGTGTATTTTCCCAATCCACCATAGCCAACTTGCCCCTCATACCTTCATAATTTCCTTTCTTCAGTTTTAATACCCTAGTTTCAGAATTAACTATATTCGCATTCAAACTTAATGCAAAATTGTGTCATATTATGGTCACTATTTCCCAAAGGCTCCTTTACAGCAAGGTTATTAATTAACCCTTTCTCATTACACAACACTATTTCCAAAATAGCCCAATCCCTAGTTGGCTTCTCAACATACTGCTCCAGAATCCCATCTCGTATACACTCCAGGGATTCCTCCTCCAGAGCATTGGTGCTGATTTGGTTAACCCAATCTATTTGTAAATTAGAGTCACCCATTATTATTTTATTACCCACGTTACATGCATCTCTAATTTCCTGAATTATACTGTGCCCAACATTAGCACTACAGTTTGGTGACCTGTAAACAACTCCCACCAATGTTTTCTGCTCTTTGCTGTTTCTTAGCTCCACCCAAACTGATTCTACATTTTCATCCTTTGATCTAAAATCCTCTGTTACTAATGTACTGATCCCATCCCTTATTAAGAGTGCTACCTGACCTCTTTTTCCTTTTTGCCTATCCCTCCTAAATGATGAATATCCTTGGATATTCAATTCCCAACCTTGGTCACACTATAGCCATGTCTCCTTTATGGCAATTAAATCGTACCCGTTCACATCAATTTGTGCATTCAAATCATCAACTATTTTGCGAATGCTATGTGCATTCAGATAGATTACCTTTAATTCTGCTTTTTTAACATTATTCTCTATTCTGATCTTATTGATGCTTGCCTATACATTGGCTGTCTTCTATTCTTACTTTCTGCTTTTGTACTTCCATTTTATCAGCTTTGCTTTCCTCGAATCTGAGCTCCTTCTCAGGCTCTCACCCCCCTAGCCAATCTAGTTTAAACCCACCCCAAAAGCACTAGCAAATCTCCCTGCGAGGATGTTAGTTCTAGTCCTGCGAAGATGCAGCCCGTCCATCTTGTACTGGTCCCACCTGCCCCAGGACCAGTCCCATTGTCTCAGAAATCTGATGGCCTCCCTCCTATACCAGCCATGTGTTCAATCGTTCAATTCTCTTATTTCTATACTCACTAGCACATGGGACTGGAATTAATACTAAGATTACTGCTTTAGAGGTCTTGCTTTTCAATCTCCTTCCTAGCTCCCTGAAACCTGCTTTCAGGACCTCATCCCCCTTTCTACCTAAGTTATTGGCACCAACATGGACTACAACCTCTGGCTGTTCACCCTCTCCCAGAGGAATGTCCTTGCAGCCATTCCGTGACTTCCTTGACCCTGGCAACCAGGGAGGCAATATACCATCCTGGAGTCATGTCTACTGCCTCAGAAATGTTTGTCTGTTTCTCTAGCTAATGAACCCCCTGTCATTATAGCTCTTCCCCTCTTCTTCCTCCCCTGCTGTACAGCAGAACTTCCCCTGTGGTGCCACAAACTTGGCTCTGATTCTGACGGAGCACTCCTCCGAGGAACCAATGCCCTCACCAATATCCAAAAAGGAAAAGCAATTAGCAAGCAGGACCTCAGGGGGCTTCTGCACTACCTGCCTGGTTCCCTTTGACTGCCTGGCGGTCACCCATTCCCTTTCTGCCTCTATGCTCCTAGCCTGCAGTGTGACCACCTCTATGAACGTGCTATCCATGTACCTCTCAGTCTCGCAGATGCGCCACAGTGACTCCAGCCGCTGCTCAAGCTCCCAAACCTGGAGTTCCTGCAGATAGTGACACCTCCTGCAAATGTGGTCATCTAGGTCATCGGTAGTGTCCAGGACTCCCCACATTATACAGGCCACGCATTCCTTGTGACCAAGCTGCCCTGCTATGACTTTTCTTCACTTACGCTAACTTTATTTTACTTTGGTTTATTTATATTAATTTTGCTTGGCCTTAACTTAATAACCCTTACAACTACTGATAAATCGTACTAGTACTGATAAGTCTGACTAATACTTAACACACTTCATGAGTTGCAATAAACCTTACTTAAAGTACTTCTTTCCCCCGTGCACCGAATTCCCATGTAAACCTAATTCGCTACTTACTTGGTCTCCTTCTCACTCAAACATAGTCTCCTGATCATGAGCCCCTTACTGGATGTTGCCAGGAATAGAATTTTTTAGCTATGAGGGAATATTTGATAGATTGTGGTTATTTAATTTGAAACAGAGGAGGCTGAAGGAAGATTTAATTGAGGGGTATAAAATTATGAGGGGCCTAGGTATGGAGGACAGGAAGGATCTGTTTCCAACGGCAGAAAGATCAGCAACCGGGGGTATAGATTTAAAGTAATTGAGTGCATGGAGTTGAGGAGAAATATTTCACCCAGAAGACGGTAGGAGTCTGAAATTCATGTCTGAAAGGGTAGTAGAGGCAAAAACCCTCAACGCTTTTTAAAAGCATTTGGAAATGCATTTGAAGCACTGTAACCTACAAGGCTACAGACCAAGAGTTGCAAAGTGGGATTAGTTTGAATAGCTCTATATGGCCGACATGGAGACAATGGGTGGAAAGGCCTTCTTTTGTGCTGCAAATTTCTAAGATTCTGACTCTATTCTACGTATATTGAAGTTATTAATATATATCAAAAGAGCTGTGCTCCCAACACCAACCCCAGAGGGATATCACTCCATGTTTCCCTTCAGTCTGAAAAACAACTGTTCACCACTAATGCTCATAGGAAGCTTTGTCTCCTCTGGGATAAGAAGCGTCCTTCCTTTGGCATGTTCCCTTACAAACCCTTGACCCTTGTAGCTGATTACCCTGTTTGATTTGTGCTTCCTGTTCCTTTCTATGCTCTGAATTCCTTTTCCACCTTACTCTCTCTAGACTAAACATATTGTTGTGATTCAACCGCTTCCTGACCTTTATGAACTCAGGTCACATTTTTTAAAGTACATGTAATTACTGTTTTCACAATGTGTTAACCTTCCTGCTGCCTCAGATATTCACAGTTGCTGTAGATTCGAATAAAGGCTTACCTGCTCTGATGGCTCCCGTACTTGTTTCCCTCGGCCTGAGTTTTTAATCATTGGCCGGAATTTTCTGTCCCTGTTGGCGTTGGGCATCATGGCGGACAAATATGGCAGGAAGTTCAAAAATCGGTTTCACACCGCCGTGAAACCAGTTTGCGATCGTCCTCTCCGCCAGTCAATGGCGGGCAGCCTTCCCCACCGCCGCACATCTGGAATGCCATTTTAATACATCTGCATCTCATTATAAGCCCTGCTCACCGGAATCATCCCCCCCCATGTCAAATTTACAGCCCACGTCGGCGGGAAAACACGCCGGCCCAGAACACATCTGGTGGCGTGCAGAAGTCGGGACTTACCGTTAGGGCCTTGCTCACATCGTGGACAGAAGGTGCTAGAGCCCTACAGCTACCAGACCCTGGAGGAACACGTGCATCGCAAGCTCGGTGGATTCTGATGGACATGGCTCAGCCGCTGGAAGGTCACCATTGATGCCTGCCATCTGCTTCAGAACATCAGGTTCTTGGCCATGGTCTGCTACAGATGATCATGAAGGGGGTGGAGAGGAAGATCTAGGTTTGACTGGGAGAGGAAGGTGTGCCGGGGTGGGGGGTTGGGGGGTGGTGAGGTTGGGAGGGGCAGCGATGGTGTCGGGGGTGTGAGGTTGGGGGAGGGAGGGAGCACTGGGGGGAAGAGGGTGTAAGGGGGAGAATGCGGCAACTGAGGAGGTAGATGTAAGGGGGGAGGAAGGTGTAAGGGAAGCAGTTCGGAAGGGGGAAGGAGTTCGGCGGGGGGAAGGAATTCAGGGGGAGGAAGGAGTTAGGGGTGGAAGGAGTAAAGGTGGGGGAAGGAGTAAGGGTGGAGGAAGGAGTAAGGGGGGAATGTCCAGGTGAACATGCAAGGGAGGGGTCTGTGGAGTTGATGACTGCCTCCTGGAGAGCGAACTCAGGGTGGGCATGGTAGGAGGGAATGCTGAGACAGAGAGAGGGCTGAGTGAGCCTGTAGGATAGGGGAGTGAGGGTTCGACGGTAGCAGTAGAAGGGACGGAGAGGGTGGTCAGTGGGGACTCGGAAGCAGACACGGATCCTGGGGGTGGGAAGGAGGAGGTTGGGGAGGTCAATGTGGATGGGGGTGGGATCCTTGGGAAGATAGGGAACGTGCACATTCAATTGGACATCCCGGAAAGAAAAGGGTTCTGGCTGGTAGGTGATGGTGGAGAGGTGGAATATGATGCCGGGGGAACACCAGTGATGGGGGAAAGGAGATGGGTGACTGCGGGAGGGGAAAGGACAGGGGAGCTTAAGACATACTTAACAGCCACTATGCTTCTAAAATCGAAAGCAAAAGGAGTCTCGTGTTGGGTGGGCACAGGTGCTGCATGGGAGTGTGACCAGTGGGTGGGCGGAGAGACAGGTCAGTTCAGATGGACAACTGAAAGAGAACCCCAGCAGGCATCAGTGAAAATGTTTGGGACATTAAGATGAGTGTGATGGAGGAAGGATCTGTGTGTGTGCGTGGTAGAGTGCTTGCACGAGGCTCCGAAAGGCCCTATCACACACACACTTCTCCCTCCAGAATCACTTGTGAGCCAGCTGTGTGCAGCTGAACTGCTAGTGGGAGCAGATGCAGGGGAGGATTCATGAAGCCTATAAATGAAGCTGAAAGACAACATTACTCATTATTCAGTGAAAGTGAATATATTTTCAGATTATAAAGTGACAAAATGTGTTCGCCCTTGCAGCCACTTGTGGTCAGAAATTCCTAACTTTTCTAGCACTTATTCTAGGTGCTGCCCTGACATCCGCAGCAGGGGTGGAGACAGCTTGTGCAATGGTTGGCCCTGAAGCCTCTGATGACTTTGGCATGTGTCCTCTGGAGAGCTGAGGCAGAGGACACTGTTGAGGGGGTCACAGGCAAAGGGGACTTGGAGGGAGAGGGCAACATCTGAGATTCCTAAGTGGATCACCCAGGGGTGTTCAGCTGCCGCTCCTCCTCCCTTCGGGTGCCCAAGGGCCCCAGCCTGACTTCTTGAGAGGAAGGTGCACCTGGAGGGACACCGAGGTGCCCCGTTTCCCTCTCGCGTTGTGACTGCAGGAACTCGCCCATGGCGACTGCGATGGAGTGCAGGTCTGCATGCATCTCCGCGTTCTGCTGGACCAGGGTCGCCATGGTGTCTGCCATCCTTCCCATGGAGACCTCCATACATGCATGTGTGAGCACCACTTCATCAAAGAGCAGGCGGACGCACTCCTCTGACTCGCGTGTCACTCTGCTGTGGGCTTCCAGCAGCTCTGTGTGATATTCCTCCGCCTTCTGCTGACTCTCCACGATGTGTTCAAAGTCCAAATCTGGAGGCTTATCATCTGACTTGGACCTCACAAACGCCTCTTCCCCAGCAGTCCTCCGAGTGCCGGGCAGCTCGGCTGAACCTGCCTCCTCCTACTGCGAACATGTGTCTGTGCAGTGACCACCAGATTGTGAACTCAAGCCTGCTCTAGATCTAGATCTCACCGAAGTGTGTGTCTCTGTGCTGGTGGAGGGTGTGGGTAAGCGCTGTGACGGGTCTTCCAGGCTGCTTATTCTGAGCTCTGCAGTGGAGGATGTGACCTCTTGACTGGAGGTGAGGACCTGGATGGAGCTGAGGGACTGGTTGAGGGTGGCAGTCGTTTGGCAGAACTCCCTATGAACCAAAGTAGAGATAATTAGTGCATGGCAGCAGAGTCAAAAGAAGGAGACAGAGCGCTCACAGTTGCATTGAGAGGGGGATGAGTTGGTGCAAGATCCTCATGTGGGTGTTCGCTGTCAACTTCACTGTCGCCGCTGGCATGGTCCACATCCTTACTAGTCAGCGTGATGGCAAACACCTCCAAGTGAGTGAGGGGCCTAATGAGGGCCACTCCATCCCCAGCCTGGGGCCTCTCCCTGCTGTTGTGAGCCAGCTTCTCTTGCATGAAAACAGATGGAGAGAGTGTGAGCGGGAAGCATGGCACTGCATGGAATGTTTGTGTGGTGAGCGGAGCCATGGATGGGATCAGGATGCAAGCTCCAGAGGGTATGAGCCTGATGGAGATATGGGGGTATGTGTGAGGGTTAGTGGTGTTGCCCCTTGAGATGTGAGATCCCTGTGGGTGTGTGATGGGTTTGTGAGTGTGTGAGCTGAGAGTGATGAGAAGAGTGACTTACCCTGGAGGAACGGGTGAAACCATTCATCCTCTTCCTGAACTGGGTGGCTGTCCTCTTTTGCAGGGCATTGGTACTGACCACCGCTGTCACCACCTCCCATGCTGGATTGGCGATCTTGCTAAACCTGGGAGCAGCACATTTCCTCCCATTGGCAGCCATCAGTTCCCAACAGCTTCCTATCCCTTAGAGAGTGCTAGCTCTGTGCAAGGGGCAGCCTTTAAATAAGGCACCGGTTTACTGAAGGCTTGAGGTGAGGGCAGGGCAGGTGAATGAGAGGATGCCCCGCCCGCGACCTGGCGTGTTCCCTGGGAATGGATAACGAACAAGGCGGGAATAGGATGACACGGCGTGAAAACCCGCCATTGTGGCCAGCGAGTAAAACATCCTTTTTCCTGTCCACTACTGCGCTTAGCGCAAATCTGGGACAATTCTGGACATTGTCTTGAAATTAAGTCTGTAAAGATATGTGTGCTTGTGGTTTCTATACATGAGGGATCATTTTCAGTTGTATTGAGTCTACACTTGGTTCAAAAGCGGTAGGAGAGGTTCCTTATTCTTTTGACATAGTTTAGTCATTCTTGACACATTCACTACTATAGAATTTCCATTTATAGGGGGGAATTTTACCTGCAAGGTGGACAGGGGTGGGAGTTGTTGCATGCAGGCAGTCAAAACAGCAAAAAATATGCCAGCATGGCTAGGATTTTGCAACCCCTCCAGCCCAGTGGGATATTATGGTCCTGCCGAACTGAACAGAGATTTAAATGGCTCACCGCATCTGCTAGTGGGAGACACACCATGGCGGAGCTATAAAATCCTGGCCCATGTCAGAAACCCTACACGATCCCACCCCACTCACTTTCACATTTAACCAGTCTGTGTTTGGAGGGGGGATGGGCAGGAGACCCACCCACTCCCCACCCCTACAGGGCTGTTGTGTCAACAATTGTAATATGTAAAGTGGTATTTAAATGAAGATTTAACACTGCATTCTGCCTTTAAATGGCAGCGCACACACTAGAATCAACAAGATGAGAGTACGGCAAGGATTGATGGCTCTGTGGAATTGACAGGCTAGGAAGCCTTTAAGCACTGAAACAGCACAGCTGCTTCCTTGTCTAAGTGAAATGCTTCTGCTCACAGTTCTTGTTCTGAGAATGTGCTTTCACTGCTTGAGAGGCGATTACCAACACTTCAGAGGTCATTGTTGCTATCTTGGACCTTTCCTGACTTTGATTTGCACTTCCCTGCTAGCCATAGGAGCAGCTTATACAGCTCAACCTTGGGCCTTTGCTGAGGAACCAGAGGAGTAGCACCAGTAACACCAACAGCTCAAGGAGCAGTAGGAGCCTTCTCCTCGGCTTCCTGCTGCTGCACAGGACAGAGGGGATAGACCCAGAGCTCCAGCTTGAAGCAGGTGATAAATCCAACGCAGGGTATATGGAAAGTGAATCAGCTTTTTGGATATGACTGAGCAACAGTGCCTCAGGAAACTCGGGTGTTCTCAGTAGGTCAGTGCTGAATCTGCAGCTTTCTTGTGCAAGACCCTTTTTCAAGAGAGCCAGGGAAGCATTGTATTCCCAACGACCATCAAGGTCACCAGAGCCCTGAATTTATTTACTTCCAGCTCTTTCCAGGGATCTGCTGATGACATCTGCAGGATTTCACAATCTGCTAACCACAAGTAATCTCCCCCGAGACCAATGTCATGTTTGCCTGGACTACCACTTACATCCAGTTTATTACTGATGAGGTCAGTGATTGGATTCCCACAAGTCCTGAGAGTGATACAAAGTACCTGTATGGCAATCAGGGAGCCCTCAGGTCATCCAGGAGTATTTGTCAATCAAAAGGGATCCCATTCCATAAATGTTCAGCTGGTAGGCAACCGCCAGTACCCCTATCTGGTACTCATGCATGTCTGCGCAAGACATCCTGGAAGTTGGCATAGTGTCTTCATCCTGCCAGTCACAACTCCCACAAGTCTTCACACCTTCAAACAAAGTCAGTGGATTGCCCCTTGGAGGCAAGGGCTACCCACTAAGTATATGGCTGATGACATTCGTGAGTAGCTCTACAGCTGATGCACAGGTAAGGTGCAACCAGTGCTACCTGAGCACAAGAACAGTCATAAAACAAGCCATTGGCTTGCTGGAGATGTGATTCAGGTGCTAATCTGAGGGTGTCCTTCAGTATGCAAGGTAATGACACCACCAAATGGTAACGGTTTGCTGCCTTGTGTTAATAGAATCCAAGCCAGTTGGTGAAGTCAAAACAAAGACACAGAGCTGCTCTTTACTAAGAGAGAGTTTATTGACTTTGTTCAATCTCATAGTTCTCCCCTCACATCCAGTGTTCCAGCTGTCCTCTATATGTACCCTTTTGAGCACCAGTGAAATTAACTGGACTAATGAATCAAATTGACAGGCCCTTGGAGGGTCACTGTAACGAAAGAATAAGGATTTCAAGGAAACTTAAATGAAAACAAAATATCATTTTGGGAGCTGAAGAAGTAATCCAGCCCCTGTAGTGCCCACTGGTTACAGAAGGTCCTCAATTTATATATCTTCAAAGTATTTAATTAAACAATGCCCTTCTCCTGTGTATCCTAACAATACAATTAACAAACCATTAACACCTTGCACAACATTGGGCTGCAGAGAGTTCTGGAGCTGCAGGAGGAGGAGGGTGAAGGCCACCCTGCACCCACAAAGGAGGTGGAGGAAGAGGAGGTGTGGCAGGAGGAGGGAAAGCCTGGTGTCATTGAGGTGCCTGCAACCATTCACTTAGCTGTCAGAGGTGCCTGTGATGGACTCATGCATGTGCAGCCATATGGCACACCAGTGCAAACCACTGCCCCCTCCACCCTATCCCAACTCAAAGCACCACAGAAGTTATTAATTCTGCCACCTTCTTCACACACATTTCCCAACTTCTACTCTAGTCATTCCATTCTCCTTAAGGCTGATGGCTATTTGGCAGGCAAGAGGTAACAATGGAGATGACTGGACAATGGAAACTTGAAATAATGTGCATGATTCGTAAGCACTCAAGTGATTTCTTTTTTGAAGCTACAAAGCCTTTACTTTTTGTTTCTTATTACTTCCGCCTGGTGCTAACCCTGAGGTTTTAGCAGAGCAAGAGGTAGTCTGCTCATTCTTCTGCTCTGACTGCCAAGAATCTCATGTCTCATGTCTCATGCCCTCTAGATTTTGGGGCCCAAAAGCACACTGTCACATACTGTTCCACCTGCCCAGGCTAGGCTAAACCAGTGGGCACAAGGTAGCACAGGTAGCGATGGGACAATAGGGGAGGAGTTGGAGTGCCTTGAGCAGAGCTCTCACTTCCATGTGCCTTTCCTCCAACTTTCCTCTAATGGCCACCATGGCACTTCCCTGCTTGCCAAGAGCTGGAGATCATTTTGCTGCACTTCACTGAGGTACAGAATGGCCAATCCATTCTTTTCTCCATCCTATTTAAACTGGCAAACGGAGTATGCAGGCCATAGGTGAAGACCAGCATGCACTTGTATGCCTGCCATGAAAAAGCTTCAGGCAGGTGGCCATTTGCTCATGGAGGTGGAAATCAGTGCAAAGGCTTGAGACATTATGGTACTCTTGCTAGAGACAGGCTCCTCCAGTCTCTCTCCAGTGGTGTGCGGTGCCTCTGGAAATGCTGACAGAAACTCACACATTTTCTGTTGCTGCTTCATAATAGTCAATGACGCCCCACCACCTCACCACACCCCCTCCGCCTCTACCCCCGAGGCTCAGCATTTGTGTCAAGATGAGCAGAGCTTGGATGACCCTGAGCCCACCATTGCTGTGCTGGTTTCTAGCACCCACATCTGCTTGCTTATGATGTGTGGCTCACCATGTGACAGACTAGCTACTGAGCTGTGTGTATCTGAGCTGGTGGAGAGTACGCGGGAGTCATGTGAGGTGCTTCCTCGGAGTGCACAACCTCCTCTGAGCACTCCTCAGACTTGCACAATCTCCTGTGTCAAGCTTGAATGACCTGTGGGAAATGAAAGACAAAAGTTAGAGCTGATAAGGGAAAAGAGTTCAAAGTCATTATTGTGTAGATGATCAGATTTCAGTTGCTGATGAAATCAAGTCAACATGAATGATTGTGGTGTGCCATTGTCACTACGCAATATCTAATTCTGTCCCCATGTATTTGGGAGAGCCCCATATCTCTATCTCCAATGGTCATGCACTTGCAATTCTGTGGATATGCATCACCTCCTCCACAGCAGTTAAGGGGCTATGACTGGACAGTCACGTCCGGTCCTCTGTGTCTCCATGGGACTCTACACTCTCTCCTGCAAGGAGAGAAAAGAGAGTGTGTGAAATGGGAAATTTTTAGAGGATGTATGGATAACATTTAAACATTTATGGAGGGTGACTGTGAGGGATAGGTGTGAGATGGCAATGAGATGGAGGTGAATGTCAGTGTCAGCTGTTCAGATGAACATGTTAGGTGGTGCGTTGAGGGAGAGAAGTGGCTAGACCTGCAAGTTGTTTTGGTCTGCGGAGTGCTGTGCTGGTGAAGAATTCGGCGTGTGGGATTGCCATTTGAATGTAGGGTGTCACTCACCTTTCCATCCCTGATGAGGTCATTGAAGTTCTTTTGGCACTGTATCCATGAGCGAGGGACCACACTCCTGCTGCTCACCACTTCAGCCATTTCCAGCCTTCCCTACTTCAATTTCAGAGGCAGGCCCCTCCCTCCTGTCTACTGGGAGCTGTGTTTCTCTGCCGGACCCTTACAGCCCACACTTTTAGTGATGCCCCAAAGACCTGGAGGGGTGGGGAGGGGGGCTGGGGGGTTGGGATTTGGGCAGCCTTCCCACATTGAGCCTTATGCTTGCTCTCTCTCTTCTGACACTTCTCTATGCATTCTGCCTCCTAATAGGGCTCCATTTAATAGAGAGGTGTGGGTCATCATCACGTCTGCCTGCTCCGATTGGTCAGGGAGCCTGGGGAATGGACTTCCGGGTAGTCTAGTGGAGGCAAAAACCTAAAGAATTGGCTGGTGTGATGAGGATGATATTGATTCTTTCTGGATGGGATAACTGGCCTTCCTCATCCCTATCTATCTAGTGGTCTTGCAATGTCCCCATCCAATATGATGGACCGAATGGCCCTTTCAACTTCAGCGAAATGGTGATGTTTGGTAAAGGGAGCGGGAAACCTACATTTCGCTTTACCCCATGATTTTAGGTTATTACATTGTGGCTTAACTAAACTAAATGGGGTCGGGGAGCCGGTGGTTTCTGGTTGGGCTAACACAAGGGTGTGGGTAGTATGGGGCTGAATTTAAAACAAAATAAAAAGAAAAAACAAATTACACCTTTATTCCTTTTTTTTTCAAGCTTTATTAGATATATCTTGTAGAGAGAACAACCTAATCTTCAGATGACAAAGTTTTGGTTTAAACATGCTAAGGACCATCAAGGTCTTTGTTAATACTCCCCACACTGCATTGCAGATCGTCCCTATACATGCCTCCTTCTATTGGTTTTACCTCAGAATTATATATGAATAGAAAAGACCAAACTAGCTAAGAACAAAACACAGCAAAAGGAAGGAAGACATGATGAAATGTCTTGGTTTTAGTATTTTCAAAACGATAGACTAAAAGAGGTGAGTAAAGTTGCGAGGAAAAGCTAATAGTTTGACAGGATATACAGTATTCCGTGAAGACGAAGGAAATCACCCAAAATTAAAGGCAAAGCAAAGTGATGTTCAGGAATGGATAAGCACAGGAAAAAAGGAAGTTAGCATATTACAGGAAAGAAAAACAATAGAAAAACATGAAGCAATAAAAGCTTTGAAAAAGTAGTGCAAATTGGAGCATTCACTTTGCATAGTTACGGTAGTTTTAAAAAAGTTTGCACAGCATCAGTACACCTACACAAGAAAGGTAAATTCCTGAAGCTGTAATTCAGAAAAGGAGAAATAACAATTCATACGGAGAGATTGGGAAAAAAATGTAACTGCGTGCTGTAGAGGTGATAGAAGAAGATTTTGAATTCAGTGAAGTAAAACCAAACAACGCAAGGGACAAGCACATAAAAATGGAACGATGTGAGACAAGATATAAAAAAAGATATAAAAACTAACATTTAAATTACAACAAGGATAAAATTGAAAGGTTAATGAGTAACAATGGGAAGAAACAAAAGATGAAAATGAATAAATTGAGAACGTGTTAAAGTATGCGGGTAACTTGGCTAAAGGGTAATCACACTAAATAATAAAATCATTCACCCACAAAACATGCAACTCACCAGCAAGCTCTTATAACAAACAGCTCTTAGCAACCTAAACGTTTCTAAGAGTCCCTGAGTAGTTCATTTTCAGGGTGGGGTGGTGGGTGGGGAGTGGGATGTGGGATGAGGGGACGAGGAAGTTCAAATGCTTAACTATTTTAAACAGGAGCATGCCAATAAGTCAGAGAGAAAACGTAATTTAACTTGATAGATACTGGCAGGAATGCAGAGTTGTATTGGGTGAGTCTCCTGTTCAGAAGGAGGCACGTGTGAGGGATTTGGGCATTTCTGAATTCCACCTTGTGCATTTACAGAATCACACACATACATAGTTCTCCTACAAAGTTCAATGCTTAAAGAATCAAAATGATCAGAATGGATTTGCATTTGTGCCATATAATATTTCCACAGAGATGTATTTTGAAAAAGCATAATAGTACATATGCAATATGTCCATAGGTACAGTTTATAGCTACCGTTTTTGGAAACTGTATCAAAGAAGGTAAGTGGAAAAATGATCAGCTTTGGTAATAACAAGAGACAAGAATTCTGATTGGTGCGTCTAAGGAAAATGCCTTCATGTTTTAAGAGAAGTATGATTGCAAAGGAAATGTGAGTTTGAAAAGGAGAGTTTGTTTTTACTATTCTGCTTTTCTTTGCAGTTGTGTCTGCACAGCCTTGACGCCTCATTTCTGCTTTTGAAGCCACTGGTGATATAGATTGGGGAGGGCAGGGAGGTTTTGGAACTCTTCCCAGGAGCACAGTAAAAAAGTACACAGGATTCTGTCCTCGCTTTCAGATGATACCATATTGTGCCAGTTCGTGTAGTTCCAGATGATTGAAGGCCTCCCAGGGGCAGATGACAGTGATATCTATAAACCAAAAAAAGAACAATTTAATCCTGAGTGCAGTAACCACTGTGTTACTGTTATCACTTAAGTGTTTAAAATTTTATCTTGCTCAGCCTTTACGCCCAGGTAGACCATTGATCACTCTTTCTGCCAAGAAAATGGCAAAAGTCAGAGCAGGCTTCTCTTTCACTGGTCAGTGCGCAAGGTGTACTTCACTTATCATAGCTGCCATAGTAAGTAATGTGGACAATTCAAAAATGTGTAATTTTATCAACAAAAAGAAATTCTGTCTTACCCTTTTTGACAGCCTTAGTAGCTTAATATGAAAAATTTGGTTTAGCTTCAATTGGGTAGCTGTCAAAGTGGGTGACTATACAAAGGCATTACTTTACAGCACATGGTAATTAAAGACCATGCAGTTTTTTCACAGGAAAATAATTATCATTGAACGTGTTCCAATCTTATATTGACAACTATAAAGGCACGTGGCAGCTCACATGAAGAGCACTAATACTCAGCAGAGGTTATCAGGGATGGAATTAGCGAGGGGTTCATGTCCATGGCAGTTTTGTATGAAGTAATATGTTGGTTTTTGTTATTTCCATAATGATCCGTTTTGCATTTTTAAAATGTAATTTATCAGTACAGCGTGACTGCAGTAGAATCTGTGGGCAGCCTATCTTAACTAGCATTATATGTGGTGACAGTATGCTATGAAATAACTGCCTATTCAATATTAATGTGTAACATGTGCCTAGAATAATTAAAAAATACTGTTTTTGAAAATAAAATCGCCATACCTGTGCCTAATCCTTCCATTCCAGGAATGTCATCACCAAACCTGTGGGAGAGGCGGAAATGATATTTAGCAACTCATAAAAACTACTCTATGAGTCAAAAGCTTCCTTATACCAATACGCACTGAGTTTCAACTGGCTATTTGACTGTGGGTAGCATCACAGCTGAAACTGATTCTGTCCTCATCCAGTGTCCATCACACCTGTGCACTTTCCAGCAGGATTGACTGGATAGTGATCGGGGATAGGAACCCTTGGCTGATTTTCCCATGCCATTACTCCAATTGCCTTGAGGCAAAACTGTATTAGCTGATCTGCTGCCCTGGCTAAGATGAACTGTCTCAGCAGAGACTGGAGATCTGAATTGGGATCTTCCCCACATTGTATTGTTAGTAAACTTCAGGTTGTGCGTTTATCCCTTGAGCCATTGAGAATGCTTTGCAAATTGTATGGAGAAATTGCAAGCTACAACTTGTGTTCTTCCACTCCATAGCGTTGTGCTCTACATTCTAGTCCAGCTGTACACTACTGGAAATAATGCCAATAAGTGCAAGTTTTATTGAGGGAATTCTTAGCATTTTAGAACACGGTTTTCAGCATTTTGATTTAATCGGCTCCTTTTTCTTATGCCCACATCGGCATTTGCACTGAAACACAGCATGTAATGTCAAAGCATCTATTCAAGAACTCGGGAGGTCTGTGGTCACAGTTGAAAGGGTGCTTGATTGGAAATGATTGTATATCTATCATACTTAGTGAAAAGCATCACCAGTCATAACTGTCAGTTAATGTTATTTATTTTGCAGGTGAGAATGTTGCAGAGTTGCTATTTCCTTCGAGAAAATCTAAATAACTGTTTTACAATGCATTTCACATCTTAGCCAACATACCATATCTGACCTCAGTTTGGCTTTCATTCCATCTATATTCTCTACACAACGACTCTACTAATGCTACAGTCTCTTTAGTTAATTTGCTTCTGTATTCTTTTGTCCTCTTACCCTTGTACTCCTTTCTTTGGCGGTTTGCTCTTAAACTGTCTTGTTTGCCTTTGCTTGAACTTTGGTGGTCCTTTCCTGGGAGTTGCTGGTCCTCCAGTTATCCTTGTGGCTGATTTAATTTCTCCCGCAGGTTTTGGTGGTTCTAGAGAGAGAGCCATCTCTTGTGCTTTCAAGTTAGGTTGGATTTCCAGGGGGTTTGCCGCCATAATTATTGCTTTTGGTGCCGCACTTCACTAGGGTACTATATTTCAAAAGAAACCAAAACCTTTGCCGGTTAATATAATGTGGTAAATATAGGGATGTTGCTTCACCTCTCCGAGATTATCAGACAATCAATTTCGACCCTGCTTACACTAATCTTAATCCCTGGTATGAGCCCCAAGGACAGGTACAATGAGATTAATTTTCAATAGTTCTGCTTGTAATAGGATTGTGTAAACTGGCGTGTAGCACGAAGAGAGGGAGATGGCAAAGGATTTAATATTGAGAGAATCCGATTCCAGGGAGGATACCCCTGACTAAATAACTTGGCTGTAAATAACATGTCACACAAGTAAATATTATAGAATGTGCCAGAAGTACAATATAATGCTAGATTTTTGTCATTACAATTATAAGTTGAGAATTCATTAATAAAACACTATCCAATTGTGACTATCACAACTGCTTTTCAAAGTGCCAGTACAGCAGGCATGATGAGGCGAATGGCCTCCTCCTGTGCTGTAAGTTTCTCTGATTCTGTGATTGGTGAAAATGTTCTGTAAAGTAATTCAAAAGGGCTGTGATCTTGATAGGAAAGTAGCCACATGTTCGGGCACAAAGCTCATCTGTAATTTTTGTTGAAAAATGAAAAATTTTAGATTATACTGGGAACATTTTTAAAAGTCAATCATTTTTCAGCCATATGTAACACTCTTTTCTGAACACATTTACAACTAAACTATACCAACTATTTACCTGATTGAGTCTTTGTTGAATGGCATAGACTGAGAGTTATTGAAGCTTGATGACTGGATTAATATCATTTGTAGGGTGGAAAGGCTACGTCATTGTAATAGGATCCTCAGTTACAATCACGCACTGTTTACAGTTACTTTCGCCAAATTCTCCTTTTGGCTGTTTGTCTGAATGTTTAGTTTTTTTCCCTTGCGACATATGTCTTGGTGAGCGAGATGGTAATTATACATGAAAATTCAACTATTCTGATAAATTACTTAATGGTATTTTCTTTAACATTTATCAAAGTCTTTTAGAGAAACAATTAAAAATTAAAAATCTAGTTGCCATGTGTCCTTTTGAACCGAAGTCCAAAACTGTTTGATTTCATGTAAATTATAGGACACATAAATTGCCAAAAAGAATACTAATTAAGTTAGGTAGTTTTTAAACTTTTGACTGTAACATTCTCGCTTAGCACAGTGTCGTTGTTTGCCAATAAGCCTAAGTGTACTGCAGCAGTAGCCTTTTGAACCAAAGAATGTCCTGAAATTGGGTTTCAAGGTCAAATCATCCTTAACATTCTTAACATCCTTAACGCTGCATTTTCATTAATTAGCTGAGTTAGGGTTTTGCTGATACAGGAGTACAGATCAGTAAGAAGCTTATTTACACAAATCCCTGACACATAGCCACCTGTCCTTCGGTAGCTGAACTGGTCAAGTGATCATTTCGGATGAACATGGGCAAAGTAACCAGTTGTACCTTTCTTAAAGGTCCTCATCATCCATGAGTATATTAATGCTTTATTTGCTTTACCTCATTTATGTAACTTTTACAAATGTTTAAGCCCTTCTCCTATGCATGCTTAATTTGAATCAAGATTCTTTTCCAAATAATGACACCTTTATGTTTGTATCTCAGTATCATTTTGTATCTGTGTGACATTCTAGATGTGACCAATAAATTCAAACTGCTATTTTGGAGAGTTTCTACATAATCACAGACAGATGGTGAAGAAATGAGTGGCTTAAGCACATTATTCCTTTGGTATACTTTCCCAAATCCATTTGAGATTATAATCTGCTTTATAAAATCTGTCTCTTACCCAATGGGAGCCTGTTAAGTTTTGGAACAGTCCAGTCCAAATAGAAAAAAGGCTAATTAACCCAGGAGTTGAGCACACTTCAATGCAGGACCACAGAAGTTCAGCAGTGTCATAATTTGATATAATTAATGATAAAAGATACAAATCAGATGACTAAGGTTTGACACAAATGTTTGATGTGCTGCTGTCATTGGTTCCTGTCCCACTACAATACTTTAGCTCCACAGGTAAAATCATTGCTGGCATTTCCTAATGTAAAACAATTGTAGGAATTTTGCACAATGACCTTGGCATAAAAACATTGCAAATGATCTAACAAACAAGGAAAAGCAAAAACTGAACACAACTTCCTGATAGTCATAGAATCATAGAGTCATAGAGGTCTACAGCACAGAAAAAGGCCCTTCGGCCCATTGAGTCTGCGCCACTCAAACAAGTACCTAACTATTCTAACCCCATTTTCCTGCACTAGGCCCATAGCCTTGTATGCCATGGCATCGCAAGTGAACATCCAAATACTTCTTAAATGTTATGAGGGTTTCTGCCTCTACCAACCTTTCAGGCAGTGAGTTCCATTTTCCCACCACCCTCTGGGTGAAAAAATATTTCCTCGCATCCCCTCTAAACCTCCTGCCCCTTACCTTAAATCTATGCCCCTGGTCATTGATCCCTCCATCAAGGAGAAAAGTTCCTTCCTGTCTACCCTATCTATGCCCCTCATAATTTTATACACCTCAATCATGTCCCCCCTCAATCTCCTCTGCTCCAGGGAAAATAACCCCAGTCCATCCAATCTCCCCTCATAACTAAAACTCTCCAGCCCAGGCAACATCCTGGTAAATCTCCTCTGCACTCTCTCTAGTGCAATCACATCCTTCCTATAATGTGGATTCCAGAACTGCACGCAATACTCTAGCTGTGGCCTAACCAGCGTTTTATACAGCTCCGGTATAACCTCCCTGCTCTTATATTCTATGCCTCGGCTAATAAAGACAAGCATTCCATATGCCTTCTTAACCACCTTATCTACCCGTCCCGCTACCTCAAGGGACCGGTGGACATGCACACCCAAGGTCCCTCTGATCCTCGGTACTTCCCAGGGTCCTACTATTCATTGTGTATCCCCATGCCTTGTTTGTCCTGCCTAAGTGCATCACCTCAAACTTATCTGGATTAAATTCCATTTGCCACTGATCAGCCCATCTGACCAGCCTGTCTATATCCTCCTATAATCTAAGGCTATCCTCCTCACTATTTACCACCCCACCAATTTTCACGTCATCCGCGAACTTACTGTTCAAAATTGAGGGGGGATCATGATAATTAGAACATATTCTAACAGTAAAAGCATTTTCAAGTAACCATAATAGACTCTGATACTAAGAACTGCTCAATATGAATATAAACTAGTTAAGATTACACTCTTAAGTATAGACATTTTGAAAGATAAATAATTTCTCTTAGTTTGTTACAATAGAATCCTGCTAAGTATACAATAGTTTGGGTAGATGTCATTTGAATGTCAGGTTTGATATTCATATAGAAAATAATATTTCGGTAGTGGATAATTGTCTCAGATGCTCTCCATAAAAATACTGACTTTAATTAGTTTGGAGATGTGCTTTTAATGTTTTTCCATTAGTATTGACTCAGTTAGTATCAATACTCATACTGGACAATTAATTTAGTTTAAGGCCCCTTTATGGCATATATCTTAATACTCATCCAAATTGTGTAAAATGTGTTCAGTGTTTAGCAGGTATGTATTGTGCTGCTGAGAAGTAAAAGACCAGGTACTTACCACTATGAGGAGGCAAAGGGGAACATTCGCCAACTGAAAGGCGAGAGCCCTAACTAGCTCTCGTTGTTGCTTCTGTCTTTCTATCTACACAGTTCTGGATCTCTGGCGTACGGAGACCAGCTTTTATTGGTTCATTCAATAGGATTTTGACATTCCACGTCACCCAATATTAATCTGATGGCGTCACTGATGGAAGTAAAAGCTGATGTGAAGAGGATAAGCTGAGGCTCGATGAGATGTCACCTTTTAGTGTTTTGCACCACAGAACAAAATGTAACTCAAAGTCTCCTATTTCTCTCTGAAACAAAGAATGCTAAATACTTTATGCAATTTTATTTTGGGTTTTTAAATAAAATACAATCTCAAGCAAGTGTCCTTTCTTTTAATAAGATATAAAATCTAGTAAAACCGTGTGTGTACAGGTCAATTCAATGGTCATAATATGAGAGCTGGGAAACTGACAAGGTTGAGAATTACCATCAAAAAGCTTGGAAACAAATTGCAGACTTATTTGGGGATATGGACCATTGGCCCAGATTTTGCTGTCAAAGTAATGATGATGGTAATGGCACGGTGTTATTTATGTGTAAGCGATATAACATCAGTCGAAGGGCAGATCTGCGATAAACGCAAATATCCAAAAGTTGCTGCCTGAATTGCATATTCCACTGTTGGCATTACAAAAACAGCACCTCATTGTCTTTCTCAGCATTGAAGTGCACTGAATGCTGTCAAGTTGCTGTATTTGCATGGAAGGTACAAGCTAAACTCATCACTGAAAGTTAAGTCCTGTCCGTTCAAGACTAAGTACCCTGTAATGACGTGATAAATCTTAATTAATGTCAATCAACCTCTCTGGCACTGAAAATAAACTAATGCAGGTGAGGCGTCGCATTCCTTCGGGCTTCAATTATTCTTGGGGCAGAATTTTACGGCAGTGGGATTTTACAGTCCTGCCGAAGTCAATGGACTTTTGACTGGCTTGCCACATTTTACAGCCCTGCCCCCGCCATGACAGGGCCGTAAAATTCTGCTCTTGGAGATTTTAAAAATGTATTTTTAAAATCTTTTTAAATTTTTGTTTCTCCTTGTCTGCTTGCATTTTTCAGCAATTTGCCACACAAAAATGTTTAAAATCTATACATGCAAATGTCACAAGATGCCCTGCCTCAAAATTTGGGCCAAGATTTATTTTATAAGAAGGGACATACATCGGATTGGGTTAGATTTTTAAACCAAACAGACTCAGTGCAGAGGAAAGAGATTTATGTAATATTGAAGGGTCAGACTCCTAACTGAAGTCCCGAGTGGTATTTCCAGTTAGACTTCTTTTTACATGTTAAGTTTGAAAGGTTTGCCTGTGGGGCCTGGTGAAGGAGGAAAGATGAATTGGCTTTATGAGGTACATTTCCTGATGGGTTAACCAAGGAATAACATTTGAATAATTCTCAGGATGTGGGTATCACTGGCAAAGCTGGCATTTAGTGTCCACCCCTGGTTGCCCTGAGAATATGGTTGTAGGCCTTCTTCAACTGCTGCAGTAGAGTTTGATGTTACTGACTGGCTTGCCAGGCCACTTCCAGGGACACATAAGAGTCAACCAGGTTGGTGTGGGGCTGGAGTCACCCATAGGACAAACCATGTAAAGCTAGTAGTTTCCCTTCTCTGAAGGACATTCCTGACCCAGTTGGATTTTTAATGACAAAACCATGGAAAGGAAAATCAGGCATATTATAAATTGGGTTGCCGATTTGCAGTGAGACCTTTATTACTCTATTAACCATAACCAATTTCATTCCCTATAAGTCTGCACGATTGCACTTAGTTGAAAGATAAATTACAGGAGTGTGCTAGCCATTAATTATCTACAAGCCCCAACTTTCATCCCTACGGAACTCCACAACAACTTATTGCTTAGTTGCAAAGATGACAAGAGGCAGTAAGAAGTTACCAACTCTCTTCCTCTTCCTCTATATAAAGGGTGCTTTGTATTGTGCTTATATTCCTCTAATAGGCCATTTTTGCCAGTTGGTCAAACAAATGGAGTTTCATTCCTTCAGATAAATTTGGAGTTCAGTGTTGCTAGAAGTTATGCCCTGCCTATTAAACTCAATAGTTGGAATAACAATGATTTTTAGTCATTTGGTAGTACAGAACTTTAATTCTATTGCAATCATTTGGAACTAGTTAAGGTAGTCATACCCAAATAACTGGCCGTATAATGATTGATGACCAGAAAATGTGACACCCCATCTGTTTAATGGAAGATCTGCGTTTCCTTTTTATCATTAAACAATAGCAAAGCAGCAGTGATTTAAGTAAAGCATGCACAGCACAGCTGAAAACATACGTAAATCTATCATCTTAATGTTGCTCCTTCATGTAATTGAATTCTCTGGAAAATGTGGCTACTGAAAGAATTACAAGTGGAAATACTCAAATCACTAAAAGCTGTATAATATGTCAATAAGGCCAAAAAAAGGAAACTGAGAATAAGGGTTTATTTCTACAGGGATATAACTGAAAAGTATAGAGAAGTCATGCTGTTGAGCCTTGGTTAAATCAGACTTGGAGTACTGTATACGGTTTTGGCCACTGTATTAAAAAACGGGATGGAAGGATTGGAGAGGGCACAAGAAAGATTAGCAAGGATAATACCAGGACTGTGAGGTAATACCTATCAGGAAAGGATGAACAGACTTGAAAAGAGAAGACTGAGAGGTGTATAGAGTGTTTAAAATTATGAAAGGTTTTGATAGACTGGACACAGAGGCTGAATTTTCCTGGCCCATTGGTGACAGGCTGGGAAGTGGGAGGGCTGGCAATATTTCTGTGGTTAGGCATCGGGAGAGGAACCCAATGCCTTCCCACCACCATGCCATTTTGCCAATGATGGGAAAATTGGTGGCTCGGCCGCCTATTGGGTGTCCAATTGAGCCACTTAGGTACCCAATTAAGGGTGACTTCCCATCTCCACAAGTATTTTACCCACATCACATAGGCCCACCACCATGTGGGACAACTGCCAGGTAAACCCTGATGGCCTCCCAGTGGGTTCCAACAGGGGGTGGGCCCTTTGATGGGCACTTGATGGCTCATGGAGTATTATGATACGGCAGATGATGTGTGCCAGGTGGACCAAATCCACAAGGGAAACTTGGTTGTTCCATCACAATGATTTTGCAATTTGTATTTATTACAAGAAGATGTGCGCACTGAATTCAGAAGTAATGGGCAGAATTTTCTGCCTACCGGGTGGGCGGGCTCGACCCAATCTCTGGCGGGTGGGGAGCCAATCCCCGCCAGAGAAACGGGCCCCACCATCATTTTAAGTGGACGGGCCAATTAAGGCCTGCCCAGTGTGACACCCGAAAGAGCGCACATCTCCCTGAGGCTAAGTGCTGCCTCAGGGAGATCGCTGAAAGTTGTTCAAACATTAAAAATAGAAAAATTTAAAAATCCTTAACATGTCCCCCTCATGTGACAATGTCACACGAGATGGAACATGTTAATAAATTTCACTAAAACTTTATTAAAGTTTTTAAACCCTACATGAAACCTCATCCCGCCGGTGGATGAGGTTTCATGTTTTTTCTATTATCCGCCAGGGCTCCTGGCCTGCCCACCAACTTTAAGGTTGGACAGGCAGGTCTTTTAATTGTTTTAATTATCCTGCCAATGGCCTCAATTGACATTGGCCAATTGGCCATTGACAGGTCGGCGGGCACACAGCTGATTTGGCTGTGCCCCGCCTTCCTGAAAATTTAAATGGGACGTCATCCTGCATCATTTTGCATGTTGGTAAGTGGGCCCCGCCCCCTGCTCACCGACGGCAAAGTTCAGCCCAATAAATCCACCAAGACCTTTAGAAATTTTTTAAAAATAAAGTAAAATATTAACAAAATAAAAGATTTCAAGCACATACATAAAACTACAATTACTTACTACTATAACAACTCCTACAATTCCTAATTAACCTGACACCATTACACCCCCTTGAAGGCAACAATCCAAAATAAGTTTTAAATTTGAAGCAGAACCAGCAAGTTAACACAATGCCCACTCGACAGTGGAATTCCAAATAGCTTTTCCCCAACTTCAGTTTCGTTATATAGCAAACTTATGTACAAATGGCTGGAGGCTTCATTAAGGCTATTTCACACACTCCTGTTAGATCTTACATGGCCTTCTCCCACATAGCCTTTCATTCTCCTTTATATATATTTCTCTCTTTTTAATAAGTAAATTCTATTGTTCTATATGTCCTTTAAACTGTATCTTCCTCATAATATAAAAACTTTCATGTTGCCAGTAACCTTTGGAAAAAATAAACACACTCCTAGCCTTGCTTATCTGGTTAGTTGTAAACAGACTAAGATCCCTTTGAAATCCAAATCCCTTCATTTATCTAAAAATGTAAATTCCCATCATGCCTTACATGCTAAGCCAGCATCCATGTTTACTCATTAGCATGTCAAGCACCTAGCTTCTTTTGATGATTTCAAGCTTGCAGTCTACTGGACTCCAAAAGTAATTAAATCACACAGGCAGACCCGATTATACTTACCCCCAAAAACCTACTTCACAATAAACCAGAAAAACATTATGAAAATGATTATACTTTCTTCACAGGAGGATCACTGTGGCAGCAATTGTCGCCACTGTGGCAATGGTGCATTGCAGACTCATCAATGGCACCACTAGGGGTGGCCTGCTGAGGCTGCTGAGCTGCTGACCCTCAGATCAGCAGCCCTGGTGAAGGCCTCTTAAATAGCCACTGCCGGCAAATGCTGTCCCCAGGTCCCTCCACCTGCTGAAGCTAGGTCAGCTCCAACTTCTTACCCTGGGAGCTGGACATCGACAACCCCAAAAGATTCAACCCCACGTTTGCACTTATGGGGAAGAGCAAAACCAGAGACCATCAATATGAGGTACTCGCCAAGAAATTCAATAGGGAATTCAGGAGAAACTTGCTTTCCCAGAGTGTGGTGAGAATGTGGAATGCACTATCCCAGGCAGTAGTTGAGCTGAATAGTGTAGATGCATTTAAAGAGAGGCCATATAAACAAATAAGGGAGAAGGGATTAAAGGGTTTTGCTGCTAGAGTTAGATGAGGAAATGGTTGGGAGGACACTAGAGTGGAACATAAACACCGGCATGGTGTCATTGGACCGGATGACCTGTTTCCATGTGCTCTGCATAATTCTGTGTTATGTGGAGAGGAAAACTTTCCTTTTGGTTCAAATCATATTTTTTCAAAAAACAGAAAGCTGGTAATATTATGCGTAGGTAAATCTAATTTTTCAAGGCTGTATTTGGCCACTTGATACAAGGTTTAAGACTGTTTAAACACACTTTCATTACTGTAACAAATTTCTACCAGTCCCGGATCAGACCAAAGGATGGAAATGCACCACAAAGATCTATTTCAGTGGAAGGAACATTGGCACAGCTTCTCTCAGTTCAGTTAAATCCTCTTTCCATCCATCAAGTGTGGGACTGTGTTGATGTAGGTCAGGAAATATTGTCAGGCAAGCTCAGACCAGTCCTATTCAGATCATTATACTTTCCCCAATCATAAGTGGGTGATCTGTTGGAGGTTGACTTCGAGGACAGTTGCCCAGGGCCAGTTTTTTTTTTGGCACACATTGGCACCACCCCGCTGGAACTTCTGCATGAAGGGACTATGAAGTTCTTGGATAAATGTTAGCAAGGTTCAGTAAGAAGCGGAACTGTTCCATGTGCTGTAAAAACATGGACCATGTTCAATGGATGTGGCTGGAGTCTAGCCTGCCAGCTTGGGGGCTTGCCAAAGCACTCTGTTGTCTCTATTCGGGAAGGCTCTACGCATTAAGTGCCACGTTAGCGGGCCTTCCCTGGGATCAAGGACCCTGGGGTCGGAAGTTTTTTTTTATCCTTTCACAGTATGTCAGTGTCACTGGCTAGGCAGGCATTTTTATTGTCCATCCCTAATTGCCCTTGAGAAGGTGGTGGTGAGCTGCCTCCTTGAACAGCTGCAGTCCATGTGGCACCCACCCACAGTGCTGTTAGGGAGGGAGTTCCAGGATTTTGACCCAGTGACAATGAGGGAACCTGATATAATTCCAAGTCAGGATGGTGTGTGGCTTGGAGGGGAACTTATAGGTGGTGGTGTTCCCATGCATCTGCTTCCTTTGTCCTTCTAGGTGGTAAAGGTCGTGGGTTTGGAAGATGTTGTCAAAGGAGGTTTGGTGAGTTGCTGCAGTGCATCTTGTAAATAGTACTCATTGCTTCAGCTGTGAGTTGGTGGCAGAGGGAGTGGATGTTGAAGCTGGTGGATGAGGTGCCAGTCAAGTGGGTTGCTTTGTCCTGGATGGTGTCAAGCTTCTTCATTGTTGTTGAAGCTGCACCCATCCAGGCAAATGGAGAGTATTCCATCACACTCTTGACTTGTATCTTGTAGATAGTGGACAGGCTTTGGGGAGTCAGGAGGTGAGCTACTTGCTACAGGATTCCTAGCCTCTGACCTGCTCTTGTCGGTACAGTATTTTTATGGCTAGTCCAGTTCAGTTTCTGGTCAATGGTAAACCGCAGGATGTTGACAGTGGGGGATTCAGCGATGGTAATGCCATTGAATGTCAAGGGGCAATGGTTGGATTCTCCCTTGTTGGAGATGGTCATTGCCTGGCACTTGTGTGGCATGAATGTTGCTTGCCATTCATCAGCCCAAGCCTGAATGTTGTCTAGTCTTGCCACATTTGGACATGGACTGCTTCAATTTCTGAGGAGTTGCAAATGGTGCTGAACATTGTGCAATCATCAGTGAACATACTCACTTCTGACCTTATGATGGAGGGAAGGTCATTGATGAAGCAGCTGAAGATGGTTGGGCCTAGGACGCTATCCTGAGGAACTCCTGCAGCGATGTCCTGGGACTGAGATGACTGACCTCCAACAACTACAAACATCTTCGTTTGTGCTAGGTATGACTCCGACCAATGGAGAGTTTTCCCCTGATTCACATTGACTCCAGTTTTGCTAGGGCTCCTTGATGCCACACTCGGTCAAATGCTGCCTTGATGTCAAGGGCAGTCACTCTCACCTCACCTCTAGAGTTCAGCTCTTTTTCCATGTTTGGACCATGGTTGTAAGAAGGCAGGAGCTGAGTGGCTCTGGCAGAACCCAAATTGAGCATCAGTGAGCAGGTTATTGTTGAGTAAGTGCCACTTGATAGCACTGTCTACGACCCCTTCCATCACTTTGCTGATGGTCAAGAGTAGGCTGATGGGGCGGCAATTGGCCAGATTGGATTTTTTCTGCTTTTTGTATAGAGGACATACCTGGGCAATTTTCCACATTGCTGGGTAGATGCCAGTGTTGTAGCTGTACTGGAACAACTTGGCTAGCAGGTGCAGCAAGTCTTCAGTACTATTGCTGGAATATTGTCAGGGCCCGTAGCCTTTGCAGTATCCAGTGCCTTCAGCGGTTTCTTGATATCACGTGGAATGAATCGAATTGGCTAAAGACTGGCATCTGTGATGCTGGGGACCGCCAAAGGAGGCTGAGATGGATCATCCTTTTGGCACTTCTGGCTGAAGATTGTTGCAAATGCTTCAGCTTTGTCCTTTAAACTGATGTGCTGGGTTGCCCCATCATCAAGGATGGGGATATTTGTGGAGCATCCAAGTTGTTTAATTGTCCACCACCATTCATGGCTGGATGTGGCAGGATTACAGAGCTTAAATCTGATCCTTTGGTTCTGGAATCGCTTATCTCTGGCTATTGCAAACTGCTTTCACTGTTTGGCATGCAAGTAGTTCTGTGTTGTAGCTTCACCTGCTTGACACCTCACTCTTAGGTATGCTTGTTGCTGCTCCTGGATTGCACTCGTGCACTCTTCATTGAACCAGGGTTGATCCCCTGGCTTAATGGTAAATGTAGAGTGAGGGATATGCCAGACCATGAGGTTACAGATTGTTGTATACAATTCTGCTGCTGGTGACGGTCCAGAATACCTCATGGATGCCCAGATTTGAGTTACTAGATCTGTTTGAAGTCTATCCTGTTTAGCTTGGTGGTAGTGCCACACAATATGATGGATGGTATCCTCAATGTGAAGATGGGGCTTGGTCTTCACAAGGATTGTGAGGTCGTCAATCCTACTAATGCTGTCATGGACAGATGCATCTGCACCAGGTAGATTGGTGAGGGCAAGTTCAAGTAGGTTTTCCCCTCTTGTTGGTTCCCCTACCATCTGCCGCAGACCCAGTCTCTCAGCTATGTTCTTTAGGATCGGTCAGCTTGATCAGTAGTGGTGCTACCGAGCCACTCTTGGTGATGGATATTGAAGTCCCCCATCTAGAGTACATTCTGTGCCCTTGCCACACTCAGTGCTTCTTCCCACCACCAAAATTGCCATGAAGGAGGGCAATAAATTCCATCCATGGATTCCTGTATTCCCTTTTTACACTCCCTCTACTGGTATATGAGTATGGTAGCCTTAAGTGGGCAAAGTGCACAATGCAATTCTCAATACGCCACACCCCACCCCTTCCTGGAGAGCGTGTTTCAATGGTTTGTTTCTATAAGTGTAAACAATAAACTTAAGCATAATTTGAACATTTGACTTCACGAGTAATACAAGCAAACTTATGTACGTCTTTAACAATGCACTCAGTCAAATACAATCAGCTGAAAGAATTGTTCACCAACTGAAAATAGTTTACTTTGTAACATAATCACTTATGTATGGTGGACCTTTTCTCTCACGAGTAGAATATTGTCTGACATCAGGTGTGGTCTCACTTAACTCATGTCTGAGATGTTGACGTCGGAAGCAATTTCAATGCTTGCAAACGGTGTTCTCAGTGTTTTGAAGAATGATGTGCGATGATTTGCAAACCATGCTTAGCAGTAATCATTGATCCTTTTGTGTTGGTCACATCAAATTGCTGGATGTCATAGGGGTTGTTTGCTTTAAAACATGACCATCATGTTTCCTAAGCACTTTATCTCCTGGCTTTAACAGTATAGCTCTAAATTTCGTGTTTCACTCCGCATTGACTTACATTCAATCTTCTGCTCTCAATCGTGTTAGCGTTGATCATTGACTACATGGTGTAGCTCAGGAAGATGTGTATGCCTAGAATGTGCAAAGATGAGTTTAGCTGGAGGCTTTCCAGCATTTGAGTGAGGAGTCATTCCCTAATTACGAACAAAGCCATATACTCTTGCTTCCATAACTTGCTCTCACCTGTAACTGTATGTATCATTTTTTTCAAGGTAAGCTTAAATCTCGACTTCTCCATTAGGTCTTTGCCAAAGAGGTGTGATTTTTTGAAAAGTGAAGCCCAGGTAGTTTGCAAATTTACTCAAATTACAATGTTGAATGGGGTCCATTGTCACTTTTCACTGTTTGAGGGACTCCAAACAAAGCAAAAATCTGGTTGGGATGATTGCTATTGTTGAAATAGACGTAACTCTTTAATTGACTGGAAATCTGCTGTAGTTGTCATCAGTGACAACTTGTGTAAGTCTGTGAAATCAACACTAACTTCAATCCATGGTTCTGGATGTAATTCAGACATCTTGGGAGGATCTCAAAGATTTGACATTGTGGTTGTTTAACGTGGCAAACACTGATTGACTTTGTGTTCTACCATGCGGTCAATTCCTGGGAATTATATCTGTCCCTGATGGAATTGTTTGGTTTTGACAATTTGCTGTTAACTTTCATGTGCTACATCTAGAACACATTGAATAAGTGCAGAATGACAATACAGTTGCTGCATAACATGAGTTCAGATTGTAATGGTGAGCTCATTTTGAACATTGTGAGGACCTTGTAGTGCGTGAACGATTTCATCTGTAGACACTTTCTCAATCACTTCTTTTCACTTTTGTGACTCCACGGCTGTCATACATCAATGCAATGCCTCATCTTTTTCTGTTGCCACTTTGACGTCAGCCGGTTTTAGCAACTTCAGCACTACATTCAGGCTTATGTAGTTAACATGTTGCTCGGCAACCTTTCTTCATGACTGGTAGGACTCACTATCAGCAACAGATGTTGCGAAAGATTGTCCGCTGGGTTGAACTCGCCTGGCTGAAACTCAACGTGGAACTTGTACTCTTGTAGTTTAAATATCCAATGTTGCATTTGAGCGGGTGGTTTGTTATGTGGATTGTTGAACAACTTACCGGTGGTCTATGATCGGTTATTACTTCCAATTCACTTCCATACAAGTGGAGAAGAAAGTGAAAGATACCCCATGTGGTTAAGAGTGCTTCTCGTTCTGTTTGCGAATAATGAAGCTCTACAGGCCTTAACGGTCTGCTTGCCATCGCTATGATTGATGGGCTTGTCTTGTCTTTCTGCACAAGAACTACAGATAAGCCAACCATGCTTTGCATCCACAATGTGCTGGGTGGTTTTCTCAGGGTCAAAATAGGCTTTTATGCAACTTGCTGATAGCCAGTGTATGATCTGGTGTACAGCCTGTTTGTGTGATTTAGTCCATTCCCATTTGGTGATCGCTTTTGTAAGATTGCATTGGGAGGCAGATAAGATAGTGAGGTCCAGAATGAAGTGACTACAGTACATGATGAGTCGAAGCAGACTCCAGACTTCCTGCACATTTGTAGGATCCACAGTGTTTGCAATGGCTCCAACTTTCCATGGATCAAGCGATTCTCCTTCACCGTTGGACACATCGCCAATGTGTTCAATTCTGCTTTCATTGAACAAGCACTTGGCTTTGTTCAAGGTGAGGTTACATTTTGTAAGACATTGTAGGCATGCATGTATGTATTTGTCAAGTTCACTTTCAGTGCGACTATAGATAAGATAGTCATTACTGATGTTCAGCGTGCCTTTAAGTTCTTCAAGTGCAGACTGAGTCATGTGCCGAAATACCTCAGCTACTGAGTTGACTCCAAAGCTGAGCCTCTTGTATTGAAAAAGTCCATTGTGAGTGCAGAATACTATAAGATACCTCAATTCTTCTGCAAGCTCGATTTGATGGTAGTCTGCATTGGGGTCAACTTCAGCAAAATGCTTAGCATCATTCATTTTTCTCTATAATATCATTGACTGTTGGTGTCAACAATCTTTCTTATTGTATGGCTTGGTTTGGTGACTGCACATCAATGCAGATTCTAGTCTGGTTCTCCCTCTTGGGTTTCTTGATGACTTGAGTGGGTGAAACCCAAGGGGTCGGCTCCTTCCCAACTTTCTCAATAATGTCAAGGTCAAATGGATGCTGCAGTTCCTTCTTAGTCTGCTTTCTGACATGAAATGGTATTTGTCGCTATTAATGCACGACAAGGCACACAGTAGGGTCTACACACAGCTTGCATATAACACCATTCAATTTGCCGATACCAGTGAAGGGGCCAGCATTCAATCTGAGGACATTGTTGGTATGTGTAGGAATCATAGCTGTGACTGCAGTTATGCACAAAACTGTTGCTAGGGGGAAACTGATAAGTGTGTCACATTCTCCAGATAAGACATAGAAAACAGTATTCATTTTAGAATCTTTGAATGAGACTGGTGTTTCAGAATCCCGGGAACTTTCAGTGGTTTGTCACTGTTGTTAAGGGAAATTTTGCATATTCCCTGGTTTGCAGAGAATGGGACAGTCTTGAAGTTTGTTGAACGTTTTGTTTCCAATGCCATTGACAGATGTTCCTGTATCTGTGTGAACACCAACGTCCAAGCAGCCAATGGTCCATGTCACACGTGGCTGGTTGCTTGTCTGAAAGAGAGCACAGCAGTATATTCAGGGTCATCCGCCTCTACCTTGACTACACTCTCTCGCCCTTTTGCTGTGGTACGTCTATGTGGCATCCTTAAGATAGTATTGGTCTTAGTGGTTGATTTTGCTGATGAATGACAAACACAAGCAAGGCGGTTGAATTTTCCACAAGCTTTAGCTATTTGCCAGTAGCAGGACATCCAATCCGGTAAGGATAAGCACCACCACAGTGGAAACATTCTTTGGACAAATCACAGCTTTGTGAGACCACTGTTGGATGTGGTTTCCTGGCATGTGAGCGATGAACAGTGTTCACAAGAGTTGAACTTGGAGTGTGGTAGTTACTGTTGGCAACCTCAACTTAAATAGCTCTGGACTCTGAAAGTGATAGCAATCTTGCTAACTCCAGCAGCTCTGACGGCTTTCTGTCTTCTCAAGTGCTGTGTTGACTAAAGAGATAAGCTTCAATTATTTGTATTTTGACTTCCCACTTGATATGCTTTTTTTTATTCATTCACGGAATGTGGGCTTCGCTGGCTGGGCCAGCATTTATTGTCCATCCCTAATTTCCCTTGAGAGAGTGATGATGAGCTGTCTTCTTGAACCGCTGCAGCCCATGTGGTGTAGGTGCACACACAGTGCTATTAGTAAGGGAGTTCCAGGATTTTGACCTGTGATATGCTCAACACCACCAAAGTCACATTTGTTTGCTAGTTGCCTCAATTGTATGCAATATTAGTCAATTGTCTTGTTTGCTTGTTGCTTAATGTGTAGGAAGATGTTGTTTTATATATTGTGTTTTTCTTGATCACGAAATAGGTTGTCAGTGCATTTTTGGCTGAATCATAGACACTTTGCTCAGGAGTAAGTCTCAAAAATATCTTCCAATTCTTCAGCTCCATAGTGGAGAAGTAAGGCCCTTTTCCTTTTGTCATCTGTGATTACAAAACCTGTCATTGCACCTTCGAATAATCACAGCCACCTTTGCCAACATGGGATTACAGATAATGGTTCTGAATGTACATCAACCTGTGGTAGCTTGGCATAGGCTATCTTGATTTTCAGTGCAAGGATATCGCATGATCAAGGTCCGGGATTGCATTCCTTTCAAAGAAAAACTTCCCTGTAATGATCCAAGGTTATTATTTTTTGACTAGATAGTTATTTTTGCGAGACAGTGTGGCGTGTGTTTGTCTGTGTGTGTACAGTGTGCAGGTTTTTGTTGCTAATCCAGAGCTGGAGTGCCTCTTGTGTGTCTAACAACAGGCTACAGCCTCAATGTGTTCTCTCTTAAGCCTCCAACTTAAAATGCTGTCTGCAGGAAGTAGACAAAGATCTTCCTAAAGCTACATACCTGAAAGCAATGTTTCCTATTTTCGCCATTTTTGTCGCTGTTGTGAAGTTCTTTGGAAGAAACAATAAGATTTAACAAGGTTCAGCAAGAAACATAATCTGCATGTGCTGCTCAAATATGGATTTTATTCTCCTTCTAGTCTCCCGCTACTGGTATATGCGTATGATAGCATAAAGTGCACAATGCAATTCTCAATACACTACACCTCTCTCCCAGTTTATGTCCTCAGGTTGTCCTTTTGAGTGTTGCGTACAGAAACCATCTCAGCTTGCTGTTTCCTCCAGCTCATGTCAATGTGCAGCACATGATTTTCCAGCAAGAACTTGCATGCAAAAAAATCAGCTCCCATACCGCCAGCGATATAAAAATAGGATGAACCTGTATGTTAGAGGTACAAAAATAAATGGGAAAGATGTTCATGCTCCAATAGCGTGACCTTGAACAATAATTATTTTCTCAAAGAAGAGTGGGATTCAAAATTGCCATAAACCAGTAAATCTGTTATGGCAAGTAATATTTAAAGTGTCTTGTAGTTCATTATATTTCTGCTAGCTACAAGTATATAGGAACATAGGAACATAAGAACAGGTGTGGGCCATTGGTTCCCTCAAGCCTCTTCCACCTTTCAATAAAATCTAGGCTGATCTGTTACCTAAGTCCATAAACCAGCCTTTGGCCCATATCCCTTAACAACTTTGGTTAACAAAAACCTATCAAATGCAGTTTTAAAATTAACTATTGATCTAGACTTTTACCTATCCAATGAATGATTATCTAAAGCTGTTAACTTGTCGGCTACCTAAGGAATCCAATCTTAAATGAATCTCACCAATTTGTTTCAATCGCAGACATTTAGAGAGGAAAAAATAGCAGGTAATGTTGATAAGGTTAGATGAAGAGGGGTGGGAGGTCGCTCGTGTGAAACTCAAACACTAGCATGAACCAGTTGGGCTGAATGGTCTGCTCCAATGTGGTAAATTCTAAGCAATTCGATGCTCCCTTAAAGAATGAAAGCATGTGTCTGGAGAGCTTAAATCCAGCGCTAATCTTCTTTCAGTGAGGTAATCACCAGTGTTGTAAGCTTGGTGAAGCCTGATTGAAACTATAGTTCTTGATAAATGGAATTAATTAAAAATGATGAGTTGCGTAAATCAAATCCAGTTGATTAATAACCTCCGTCATTGACTAAATCAACTTAATGTTTTGACACTGTTTTATGCCTGTGCCCACCTGCTTTGATACAACAAGCATATTAATAAAGACTTGCTTCAAGCCCCAAAACTGTCTCATCCCAAATATTTGGTCATTTTCTTAAATTCTTATTTGACCATGGTCTTGTTTGTTTTCCTTTATAGAGTCACTGATCAGTGACTGATGAGCCGAAGGGCAGCAACAAAGCATGTAATCATTGGAGAGACAATGCTGGTGCCTCCTCATGTTTATTATGATTCAGCTGAGTATTGGGCTCAACATCCCCGCACTGCTGCTCTATTCTTAGATTGGGTCAGGCTATTCGCCCAGTGCCACTGGTCCAAGTTTTAAAGGCTATCTCTCACAAATGTGTATGGTTATGGCTGCCTTCTGCTATCAGAATAACTAAAAGCAAATGAACAACAACAACAACTTATATTTATATAGCACCTTTCACAAATGTCCCAAGGTGCTTCACAGTACTGTTATCAAACAAAATTTGACACTAAGCCAAATAAGGAAATAATTGGGCAGATGACCAAAACCTCAGCCATTGAGGTAGTTTTTAAGGAGCATCTTAAAAGGGAAAAGAGAATTTTAGGGAGGGGATTCCAGAGCTTAGATTCTTGGCTGCTAAAGGCATGGCCCCCCAAAGGTGGTGCAACTAAAATCGGTGATGCTCAAAAGGTCAGAATTGGAGGAGCGCAGATATCTTGGAGGGTTGTGGGGTTAGAGAAGTTTACAGAGAAAGGGAGGGATGGGCCCTGGAAGGATTAAGCAAGAATGAGGGTTTTAAAATTGGTGCATTGCTTAACCAGGAACCAATGAGGGTCAGTCAGAAGCGCGCTGGTAGACAAACGGGACTTTGTGTGGGTTAGAACATGGGCAGCAGAATCTTGGATGTCCTCAGGTTAAGGAGAGTAGAACATAGGAGTCCGGCCAGATGTGCATTGCAATTGTCAAGCCTGTAGGGGACAAAGGCCTGGATGAGGGTTTCAAGCATTAGACGAGCTGAGGCAGGGACGATATTACAGAGGTGGAAATAGGCAGTCTTAGTGATGGCACAGATAGGCGGTCAGAAGCTCATCTCAGGGTCAGATGTAAGACCAAGTTTGTGAACAGCCTGGTTCAGCCTCAGACAGCAAGGGGAAGGGATGGAGTTGGTGGCAAGGGAACAAAGTTTGTAGCAGGCACCAAAGCCAATGGCTTTGATCTTTCCAATATTTAGTTGGAGGAAATTTCTGCTCATCCAGTGCTTTTTAGAGACAGTGGAGGTGTCAAGAGAGGTAGTGGTGAGGTAGAGCTGAATGCCACCAGAGTGTATGTGGAAACTATTTGTGGCCTGGAGTGATGTAGCTAGGGGAAAGCACCTAACCGGCCAAGAATAGATTCTTGGAGATCACCAGAGGTAACGATGCAGGAGTGGAAAGAGAAGCCACTGCAGGTGATTCTAAGGCTACAACTGGATAGATAAGAATGGAAGCAAGTGAGTGCAGTCCCACCCAGCTGGACATTGGTAGAGAGACGGTGGGGGAGGGTGATGTGGTCAAATGAAAATGATACCTTTATACTTTCACAAAGCACTTACTATGCAGCTTTACTAAGAGTCCTGCATTTACAATAAAATCAATCCTTATGTGCCAGCGAAGGTGAAGACTATGTAGAATTATTGCACTTGAAATTCAGGCAGCAATAGTAGCTGATAGCTTAAGTGGAGGGGGAAATTTCTCTGAACATAAATTGTAAAATCACCTCTGCAGAAAAGGGAGAATGCTTCTGAAAATAAGTAAGTTCATTACAGGGAGTAAATGTGATGAATCAACGGGACCAGGCATGAGTCTTACAATGATTTTTACCCTGGTGCTGCACTGGGCCCAATGATGATTATTTTAGATCTGTAACATATCTTCCTTCGGCTGTTCAGGCCGCTCATTAGAATCGTGTTGATATCTTGATACTGTAATGATTTATGGTTATGTTTATTCATCATTTGATCATTCTGCATCTCCTTATTGATGTTAGTCTAATGAAAGAGGGTTTAAGCTAGTTGGATGTTCATGAATTTACGTCACCCGCATATATAACACGTGCAGATCTATTGCTCTTCAATGCATCTGCACATCATACTGCCTATTCAGATCTGCTTTGCGTGCAGCTGATTGAGCAGCTTACACAATCCTCTGCCTCAGCATTGAGGATTGTATGTGCCTTGTCTCGCACCTTATCTGCAGCATGCATAAATGACCCTTCCCTTTGACCTCTGTGTCTATGAGCCAAGCTACTCACCTTGCCAGAACACAAAAGGCCTCTGGACCTTTTGCAGCACTGAATCCACGATCTTCTTGCCAGAGGTGCTCACCGCCACCGCAGTCTGCACCCAGGCCTTCTTGCTGGTGGAAGGTGGTTTTCGACAGTCAGCCGGGTAAGTGATGTCCCTCCACCTTTGGACTTCCTCTACCAGGACCTCCAGGTCCCGGTTGGAAAAACGCGGGGCATCTGGGCCCATCCCATTAGATCTGTCTGATCAGTGCGACACTCTATGAATTAATAAGTCAATTAATGAAAATATAAGGTGAGAAGGGTCACGAGCAACTGAAAAGACATTGCTATAATTCACTTTTGTGTGCTTACTTGCAGTAACCATGCACATCATCTTATCTATGATTATGCTTAACGGTGTGGCTGAGAGAAGGTCTCTGCACAATCGGCTCGGTGCCGTGTATGCTGCGGCTGTGACTCCAAGGTGACATGCTGTGCTCAAGGACAACTGACAGCCCTTCTGGTTTACTCCATCTTATTCAGGCTGTTATGCCACTACACTGTACAAATTTGAGGGACCTGGTCAAGGGTCCACAGTGTGGGCGCATCAGAGAGACGAGTGACAATAGGGCAAGTAGATGGGATAATGAGTATGGCAAAGTTGTTCATTCATCCTTTGAGTCAAGATAGTTTATTAAATCACTGCATCTTATCTGCATCAAGTTGTGGTAAGAAAATGCCATCTCCATGGCTATGTCTTGGGAAACCACACAGTGGTTTAGTTCAGCACACTTTTTCATTAGGGAGCATCAATGACAGTTCTCCCAAAGGAAAAGTCCACGATGAGCCATCCATTCTAAGATAATCCGACAGTTGGACAGCATTTAGTGCTTTGACACTTACCTGACCACTCCACAAAGTCTCCTCCAAAGCTCCCGATGTGCTCCATTCATCAGGACTGAAACTTCAAGGGGGCACTTTATATATGTACCCGAGGCGCCTGACCTGCATCGGGCCCATATCTGGACCCTCTCCACTTCTGGGGTCACCCGCCTGCCCCCCTGCCCCACATGTGACCAAAAACCTGATCTGCGGGTGGACATTTTTAAAGGCCGGGTTCGCCAAGCTGGGGAATCTTCTGACTTGGCAAACCCAACCCGGGAATCAAAATCCGGTCTTAAGCCCAGCGACAGGCAGGAAAGTCAGTGTGATTCCCACTGAGCGGCTGGATGGCTGAACATGCACGACCTTTCACTGGTCAGGTCATTAATCATGCATCCACGAGGAACTCGGTGAATCTCGTGGCGGGATGGGCAGGAAGTTTCCGTTCCTACCGTCACCTCATGGGGTCAAAGGTCCTGCCGCCATGTTTAAAAGGCACCTGGACAGACATTCACTCACTGCAGACCAGGAGCTCCGCATTACTCCTCCAGAGTCCTTGCGGCCACAGCTTGTGCTGGAGAAGCTGGCAGTTGTGAGCAATGACATTCTGGGACATACAAGGCTGCCTCTGGCATTGCCTCTCCATCATAAGAACACCGCCGACAGTATGCCCATGGTTGGGCCAACGCTTGCCATTGCAGTGTTCCATTTTTGCTAGCATCTTCATCTCCAACACCTCTTGCTGCTTAGGTCCTTATTCCTCCTGGCCTTGTGCCAACCAGTGACAAGCCCTCCTTCTCCTCACATGGATGAGAGCCATTACCGAGGCAGGATTGCCTACAGCCTGCATCATCGATGCCTCAGTGGATGTGTGAATGAATTGAAGTGATACATTAAGTCAGCATGTCCTTTACTGTTTCCCTCCATCTCAAAATCAGCAGGCAAGGGCTAAGCCCTTCACCTGGTCTCTGTCTAGATATGGTATCCCCACCCCACCCCTTCCAGGTGAAGGACATCCTGGAGGACCAGGGATGGGTGTTCCCCACCATTCATAGATGAATGCATATGGAGACATTGCTCTGTGACCAGGGTGATGAGAGCCATATGCAAGAAGCCTCCTTCTAACATTATTCCACATGCCCCCATTACTCTCAAGACTGTATAGAGAGACCATTACCTGGGCAGCATAGAAAGACTAACCACATGAGTCCTTGTCAGCCGGGAATATGGAGGTTTGGAGTAGCGAGGTGGCGGCCATCCACCATCTGTGCCCTTTGGAGGCATCCATCTCCTTCCCTCCCTTCACCCCGCCTCTCACAGCCGCAGGTGGCAAATGACACAGAATGAACGGCAGCTCCACATCTTGCTGGGATCCTGATGTTATGAGACCCATGAGTCTGGGACAAGCCTGATGCCGTATGGGCTTCACCAGGGAGAGAACACAACTGAGCATGGTCAACGTCCAGTTGCCTCATGATTATTAGTGTCTTCCTTTAGTCGGCCACTTGTGTTGACCTTGAACTCCACCCACCCAAAAAGACCCTCCTCCCACTTTGATGGACCTCACTGACTGACTAACTGCACGGTCAAGGCCAGATTGGAAAAATGGTCTGTGTCACCCTTCAAACTCGCTCCGTCATCTTCTACCCTCCCCCTGTCACCCAACAACTTCCCCATCACCATACACCCACCCAATTTCATCATTTCACCCCCCCCCCATCACGCTTGAACTTTCTCCCATTACCTGGGACCTTATCACGAACCACTTCCGCGTGCCTTCCCTCCCCTCAGAGCCGACGCCCATTCCCATTCCCATGCCCACCCTGACCCTGCCCCCTCCCGTTATCTGAGCCATCTGTCGAGTCCCCCTCCGTGACCCCCGCCAAATGACGCTTTCACCTACCAGACACTCACCTTGGGCCTGCCACCCTACCGCATCCCACATTCCCACCTCCCGACTGTGACTGTTCCCTCCTGTCACCAGTACCCTGAGTTCACCCCCCAGGAACCTCACGACCAACACCGCTGACCCGCCCTCTAAGACCCTCTCACCCCCGACCCCCCAACATTCCACAAACGCTCTGCGCCCCCCTTCTCCGGTGAGCCTGCCTCTCCTGTCCGGCCTTCGCTCCACCTTTCCACCCTACGTCCCCCTTCCAGCCTGGGCACAGCGTTTGCTACTGGCACTTGAGTGAAGTTCCCCAAGGCAGCGAAAGGAACATCGACTGATCTCAAAATTCTGGAAGAGGTGAAGCTCGCCATGTGCACGCCCCTTATGTTCAGTCTTAAAACTGAACATTCTAAATCCTCCCTGGCGAGGAACTTAATTTGGAGGACGAACTTAATTCTGGCGAGGTGGCCTTTTAATTAGCACGCCTGAGATGCTAATTAATGGGGTTCCCGACATTGCTTGTCAGGAAACTCAACCCACCCTTAACCACACCCCCCCACCCCACCCCCCAACCCCCGATCATAGTCGGGAGAACAAAATTCCATACTAATTTTCCACCAGCAGGCAACTGGCATTTTCAATCACGCCACATGAAGTGCCCGCCCCGCCCTGCTCCGAATCCCACCACTGGTGTGGGGTGGAATATTCTACCCGCAAAACTGGAAATGGTGGACAGGAAATTAGTATGTATGGAAGGCGGAGCAAACAAAGGTTATAAAGTGAGCAACAAAGGAGTTATTCACTGATGAGTAGTATATGCTTCGATGAAGTCTATTGAATAAAATAAATGAGCTGATGGCCCAGGTAGACACTTGAAAGTGTTCTATCATAGCTGAAACGTAGCTTAAAGAAGGATAGGAATGGCAGCTTAACATTCCTGGTGACAGGGTTTTCAGATAGGATAGAGAAGGGGATAAAAAGGAGCGGGTGGTGGTCACAATATTTGACCGGCCCTCCCTCCTTTTAATCCTTTAAGGCGGGGAATGATTTTTTTTGATTCATGCACTAATTCTGGAATGAGTATTTGTGCTCACTGGTGCAGTAGTCATCTTAGATTCAAAAGGCAATAAGTTGTTGCAGCAAACATGCCGGCTGGAATTTTTCGCCCCTGTTGGCGTCGGGTGTCATGGTGGGCGTGAGCGGACAATATGGTGAGGAGGCCAAAAATAGGTCTTATGCCCTCCTGAAACCAGTTTGCGATCGTCCATTCCACCCGCCAATGGCGGGCCGCATTTCCCACCACTGGGCATCGGGAATGTCGTTTTAATACATTCGCATCTAATTATAAGCCCTGCTCGCCGGAATCATCCCCCAACGCTGGATCATTTGGGCAAGTCGGCATGGCTGCACACTGACATGTTTCACAACTGCATTTAAAAGGCAGGCACCTGGCGAGCTGAACTTCAAGGGGATCTTGGAGGCGAGTGCACATTAATGTTGCGCGGTGCCTGCAAGGGTCACCCATTTGTCTTCAAGGAAGAGGCGCCATGCATTCAGACGAGGGCACAGGGAAATCGTAATTTCCCGGCTGGCTGACAGTGCGGTGCTGGGGCACGGGCTGCACTGCGGTTGGGGCGAGTTGAGGAGGGCAAGGCAGCACGGTCTGATGGTAGTGCACAAGCACATGCCGGGTGGATGGGTGGAGTGAAGCGGCCATGCATTAGGGAAACCTTGTATAAACTGAGCATTCTTCCACAGCTGATACAGTTCAGGTGCAGCTACATTAACATGCTTGGAATGAGGGCTCTAGCTTATCTGCCCACTCAAGCAGAGGCATGAAAGTGCCACCAAATGCTCCTGAACTTTGCATCCCTCGGGCATAGACTGCAGATTCACGAGCATTTTGGGGGCTGCAGAACAATTGGACGACTGGATAAGTTGTACAGTCTCCTTGCGAAAGCCGGCCATGGAGCAGTCACTGGTGGAGGTGCTCACAGCCCCTTGCAATGTCTTCATTAAGTTTTGGACCAGTCGACCCCATGGTTCAAGCTAACAGTGCAGCCTTGCAGTGTGGGTTAGGGGAATGCCAGCGCCTGAGCTGAGAGCACAGCCTGCAGTCCAGTGGGCAAAGCTGCTGCCAATCGGTCAGGTGGAGTGAGGCGGAGGTGGGTGGGGTTTCGGGCAGCCATGAAGCGCACTAATCTCTGGCCATCCAAGTGGTGGCCAGCACTCTCCACGATGAGTTAAGGGACCTTCAGATGAAGCCAGAGTCGCAAACATAACCATGAGAGGTCCCTAGGAGACCAATGTTAACCCATGTGTCTCTCTTTCATCCTGCAGGAGGAGTACATCAGGATCATGGAGCCTGGTGACCTAGCTGTATGCCTCATGGTGGAGATGAAGGAGAAAAAAGCGACGGAGATGCTTAGCTTGGCAGAGGGAGGAGCAGCACCCTCAAGAAGAAGGGGCAGCTGAGACTCCCACACACACATCGCTGCAGAGCCACAGCGAGTCATCACGGATCGGTGCCCAGCTAGACCCAGGGTTTATGGATGGTGCCTGTCATTCCTGCAGACAACTGAGAACCAGTGTCGCCAAAGACTGCGCATGTCTCAGGAACTGGTCGGTCAGATCTGCCACCTGCTGCGGGATTTGGCGCCATGGGGACATGGAGGGCATCCACTGCCAGTGGCCGCGCAAATGGCCGCAGTGCTCAATTATTACACCAGTTGCTCCTTCCAGGGCTCCACAGGTGACCTGTGCAGGATTTCACAAGGCTCCATGCACAAGTGCATCCAGGAGGGCATGTACACCATGTTCGCGAAGGCACACAATTTTGTGCATTTTGCCCAGGATCAGGAAAGCCAGGAAGCAAGAGCTCTGGGATTTGCCCAGATCTCAGGTTTCCCACAGGTGCAGAGTGCCATCGACTGCACTCATGTGGTGTTTAGATCTCCATAGCAACAAGCAGTCAACTACGGCAACTGCAAGGGCTTCCACTCGCCGAATGTTCAGTTGTTCTGCGACCACCACAAATGCATCCTACAGGTATGCGCACGATTCCCAGGAAGCGTCCATGACTCCTACATTCACAGTAGGTCTCAGATCCCTGGTATCTTCCGGGGTCCACAGAGGCTACAGGGATGGCTCCTCAGGGACCAGGGCTACCCACAGGGCATGTGGCTGCTGAGGCCCATGTGGCAGCCTCAGACTGCAGCAGAGCGAAGTTACAATGAGGCTCAGGCTGCAACTTGCACTTTGGTGGACCAAACCATTGGGATGTTGAAAATGAGGTTCTAGTACCTGGACCGGTCTGGTGGAGCCCTGCAATATAGTCCACAGAGGGTGTCACGCATCATTGTTGCCTGCTGTGCCCTTCACAACCTGGCGCTGGGGGAGAAACTGCCTGAGGAGGAGATTGAGGAGATGCAGGTCTACACAGATGAGGAGGACATTAGCAGGGATGAAGGTGATGAGCTTCTCAAATGCGAGGATGACACTGATGAGGCCATTACATTTTCCAGACAAGGCACGTTCGGGAGGCCCTCATAGCTGTTATATTTAAGGAGGTTGATGACGACAAGCAGTGAAGAAACTCCATAGATCCTCACATTGCATCTATGAAGGTTTGACTCCTGTCTGGCTGATGGCAGCACACACACCCTCTGTGATAAGGCTCCTGTCACAGAGACACAGCGGGTGCCGATAGTCCCTACGTTCCAGGAGGATGATGCCGACATACAGTGGGGACACTCCATGGATCCTCACATAGCTCATGTGAATGTCTGACTCCTGTCTGGCTGATGGCAGATTGTTTGCGCTCTGTAAACAAAGCCATATCTTGGGGATGCAGCGGGGAAAATTTAACTTCTCCTGATCCTAGGGCATCCTTCATGAGCTGAACCCTTCAGGGCCACACTGTTACCGGACACAGACGCTGATGAGATGAAGGCCCAGCCGCAACTCAAAGATGGAGCACACACAGAGAAATTGACAGAGCTCTGTGCTGCTGGCCCGGACATTCTGGTAGTAATGAAAAGCCCCATCGAGGTGCAGGCATGACTGATGTGTCCAGTGACTGTGCAGGTGCACCATCGGTGTGTAGGGAAAGTTGCACAAAGCACAGGGTGAGGCCCTGGACTGCCTTTATCTTGTGCAGGAACCAAGCTTCCAACTTCAGACCTACACGAACATTGCTCATCATAACAAGGGGCCATAAACAGGGTGACATTGTGAGGAGTTTAGTTACAATAGTGAACATTATGTACAAGTAATTAAAGCTGTGCCCAGGCTGTGCAACTCCATCTTCTTAACTTTGCGGCCTTGTGGAGTCCTTGGACATGTAAATGTTAATTGTTGTTGGCTGCACCCCCTTTTTAGTTTCTTGAAAAACCTTTTACTGTTGTTTTGTTTGCGCTTCTGTCTCACGCTCCTGATCTACAGGCACCTGGTGCGGAGGGGGACCCGGAGGGAAGAGGACCTCCTTGTGAACCTGCTCCTGGGCCTGGCCAAGTTGGCCATTAACAGGTCCATGCAGCGGGTGATCCGAGCGGGTTGTCCAACCTGACTGCCTGCCCCTCTTCCACTGCTATGTTCGCGGCCGGGTGTCCCTGGATAGGGAGCACGCGATGTCTGCCGGCACCATCGAGGCCTTCCATGCCCAGTGGGCACCACGGGGACTGGGGTACTTTATAGAATCTTTTGCTCACATTTTGATTTAATGCTGGTAAGTTTCCTTTAAATTTTGTCTTTGTTTTTGCAGTTTCCCTTTAAGGAGCTGCTTTTTACTTTGTCCCTGATTTTATTAATTTAGTTTTAATTGGTTGACTCAAAAGAGTTACATCTTCTTAACCCTCCTAACCCTGCCAAGGGTGCTCCCTTGACATCCACAGTGGAGGTGCAGGCAGCCTTCTGACTGTTACACCCTGTCTGTGATGACCTTGGCAGTGTCCTCTGGAGGGCCGAGACCTTGAAGGCCCCGGCCTGCTTTCAGGGTCCTGCTGTGTGGCAGTGGCACCCTCCTCAGCTTGTGGAGCTGGAGCTGGAGCTGGAGCAGTTGGAGTGACAGGAAGAGAGAATTCGGATGGGTCGGACACTCCCGGAGTCATCTGGGTGGATGGCCCCGGGATGTGCATCTGCTGATCCTCCACCCTATGGGTGGCTGACTCCTTGAAGAGAAGGGGAAGCTGGAATGAGATCGAGCTTCCCCGCTCCCCTCTTGCATTGACATTGTTGGAGGCCAACTATGGCGTCAGCAATGGAGCCCGTGCTGCAGTGCAGGACTGATGTACTGAACCAAGGTCTCCATGGTGGCCATCATCCTACCAGTGTTAACCTCGTGGGGACTGATGTGATTTATAGACCCTTTTGCTATCACCTCAGCCTGAAGGCAGACAGACTTCTCCACCGTGCCTTGCGATCTAAAGAGTGCAGTGGACATCCCTTCCTGATGTTCCCGAGCTTGTCTTTGCAGCTTCAGCAACTGAAACATGACCGAGTCCAGGGGCTCATCCTCTGACTCGCAGATTTCTGGGCTCCAGCAGTCCTCCGAGAACGGAAACCCGGAAAATCCCTGCTGCCACCTGTTGTGGACCAGTGCAATGTGCTGACCAAGTTGTGATCCTGAGGCTACTCCAGAGCTAGGTCCCACTGAGTGTGTGTCACTGCACTGGTGGAGGGCGTGGGTGAGCTCTGTGACAGGTCTTCAGTGAGGGTGTCATCAGATTCTTCTTTGGGGCTTGAGTTGAGGACCTGGTTCACGGACTGCTTGCCAGATGTGCCTGCGAAAGCAAGGAGGGATAATTAGTGCATGGCAGGGATTTGGGGAACAGCGGAACTCACTCACAGCATGGTTGTCTGATGGATGTTGCACTGCTGGATCCTCACTTGGGTGAGCACCACCATCCTCACCGTCAGCACAGGAACGTTCCAGTTCATCGCCAGCCAGCTGGGTGACTCTATTTTCAAAGTTGGTGAGGACCTTGAAGTCAGGCATTCCTCCACCAGTCTGCGACCTCTCCCTGTTGTTGTGAGCCAGCTTGTCCTGCATGAATACAGATGGAGAGAGTGCAAGAAGGATGCCTGCCAGGCCAGATGGTAAGTAAGCCTGGCATGTGAGGGTGGTGACTGGTGCCATGGACAGGATGAGGACACAACCCGCAGGGCAGATGAAGGTGTGTGTGTGAGAGAGTGAATGGTGATGTCGCTTGAACTGGCCGTGAGTGCAATCCTTGTGGAGGTTTAATGGGCTCGTGAGTGTGTGAGTTGACAGTGATGAGTTGAGTGATTTACCCTGGTGGAACGGAGATCATCCATCCTTTTTTGGCACTGGCTGGCTGTCCTCTTTTGCAGGGCATTGGCACCGACCACCCCTGCCACCATGCTGGATTTGTCACCTTGCTTGCTGGTGTTTGCCCAGACCAGGGGTATAGAACATTGCGGCGGGCCTCCACTGCATCTAGTGGGCGCTCAAGGAAGGTATCGCTAAACTTGGACACAGCATGCTTCCTAGCTTTGACAGCCATCAGTTCCCAACAGCTTCCTATCCCTTAGAGAGTGCTCGCTCTGTGCAGGGGCGGCCTTTAAATATAGTGCCCGGATTACTGAAGGCCTGAGGTGACAGCGGGGCAGGCGAATCAGAGGCCTCCCTGCCAGCACCTCAGCATGCTTCCCGCTAATGCATTATTAATGAGGCAGGACGCGCCGGGAATGGGGCAATATGGCGCGAAATGCCGCCATTGCAGCTGGTGGGTAAAACGTTCTTTATCCCGCCCGCTACCGCACTTAGTGCAAATCTGAGGCGATTCCGCCCATTTTAATAGTGAGCATCTTCAGTGTTAATAAACTGAAATTAGCCACTGACTGGCCTTCCTTGAACGGATCCAGATTATACCTGGCAGTTCTTGTTTCTCACGTGTCAAGATCCAGTTAAATGGTTTATGCACAATAGAGGTCAGACCATCAACAGTCTTAGTCTCTATTACGCTAGTAGGTGTTTAATGCTACCTTAATCAGCTCTTGTTAACGTAATGTATAGCCATGCAACTTTGTTAAACACAGATGGGATTACATGTTTCAGAGTGTGGAGGACAAATTACTAACAGTTAGAGATGGGAAAGAATATTTTAGCTATTTTAGTAGCTGCATGAATCAGCTTTAGTCTGTGACTTACTGATGGAGAATAAAATATCGCTCCCTGGTTGAGTAAAACATATTTGCATTAATTTTTTTCTTACTTGCACTACCAATGGCTTAGTCTGTAGGTCACCAATTGATGTGGCACTGAGCCAAAAATACCAGAAGATCCCAGTTATAAAAGCTGGTCTGTGCTCTGACTTGTAGCTTTTTTGTGCTTCGAAATCCCCCTTTGCTTTCTGAAATCTTGTTCAAGGAAAACAACTTGCTCCTTCCTCTAGCTACTATACCTCATTTGTCCTTGGAAAAGTGTGTCGGCTAGAAACACGTGCAGATAACGCTGAAGGCTGAGGTCTGTGCCACAAGCCGTGAGGGAGAAGCTCGGACAATTTGTTAGAAATCTGAACTCAGCTCAGAGGAAGTTTGCTGACTCAACGCTCCTTTCAAATACTGAGAAAGATATAGCAGGAAATAATGCTCTGATTTTAAATGGATGGAAAATCACAGGTTTGGGTGATGCATAATTTCCCTAAATGTTTATCTAGCGTGCACTAGGAAGCCAAACTAGAACATGTTCTCGGAAATTTTAGTACTTTCCTCTTCCTAAGCTTTTTCAGTGAAGCTTAGTTTTGGCTCCATTTCATGTTACTATTGTCAAACTCTTCTTGTTGCTGACAGTCACCATGTGGCTATGTGATTTTCCTGTCTAAACCCCCTCTGCCTCTCCTGATTCAGGATTATTCTTAAAACATACCACATTGACCAAGCCATTAGATCACCCTTCCTAATCTCTCCTTTTTTGGCTTAGTTTCCAGATTCCCTCACATCTCTGTGAAGCACCTTGGGTCATGTTTCTATGTTAAAGGCATTATATAAATGCAGGTTTGCATTGTTGGCATCAGCTCATCAGGACCATATTTTTTTACTGAATTCTGTTTCCCTTTAATAGGCAGAAAACTGGGGGAGCATGCTTGCAATTTCCTTATAAGTGCAATTGATGAACAACGTTCAAGCAACTACCTAACAATTTTCACAAATTCAGGACTCCCTAAAATGCTTCCCAGTCAATGAAGTATGAATAAAGTGTAGACACCGTTCTAATGTAGGGAAATGCAACAGCCAATTTGTGCAGGGCTCCCACAAACAGCATTGAGATAGTCTTCTAATGATGTTGGTTCAGGAATAAATATTGGCCATGACAATGGGGACACTCCGACTCTTTGGATCATGCTTAATATGTCTGCCTCGAGAGCCCGCTTTGTGATGACATGGTTTCTGAGAGAAAAGCTGCTTCTGCCTTCATTTGCATTGTTTTCAAATCCCAAATGAGGTTCGCACACACCAACAGCCCGGGCCCTGAGTACCTGTGCCCAATCAAAAAATACCAGGCAGCACATTCGTGCTGCACTTTTGTGGCAGCAACTTTTCTCTAAAAGACAAATCAAGCTCATACATACACCACAGGCACATACTGGCTGAAAATCTTCTCCTTCATTCACTTAAATGAGATTTTAAAAGGTCCAATGGTTTTATTAAATAAGGCAGGACATCACAGTGACATTTGTTTGTCTGAATAATAGTGTCAACATCTGCTAAGAATATTAATTCCTTGAGATTAAAAGGAATTGTTCTATGTAAAATCAGGATAGGCATTTATTAATGGCTTCAACATCATGCTTTATCATAAAGACCTAATTACATGGAGTGGGGCTGAAAAACTCTGGTGGATATGATGCAAAGATGTAATTACAATTTTCCATTGGCTTTTCAATACAGTTTTAGCCCTGAAAACCAGTGAAGAGGATAAAACATTGCAATAATATAATGTTATAATGCTTTATTTTCAGTGCTATAACAAAGATGCATATCACAATGTGTTTTACATAATATGAGAAAGAAAAGATTTACATTATAACAACATAAAAACATTATAAACTGAATTGTATAAACAATATAATCTACCTTTCCTCAGGGTAGTGTCCTAAGCTCAACCATCTTCCACTGCTTGGTCAATGACCTTCCTTCCATCACAAGGTCAGAAGTGGGGATGTTTGCTGATGATTGCACAATGTTCAGCACCATTTGCAACTCCTCAGATATTGAAGCAGCCCATGTCCAAATGCAGCAAGACCTGGACAACATCCAGGCTTGGGCTGGCAAGTGGCAAGTAACATTCATGCCACTCAAGTGCCAGGCGATGACCATCTCCAATGATAGAGAATATACCCATCGCCCCTTGACATTCAGAGGCATGACCATCAGGGAATCCCCCACTATCGACATCCTGGGGGTTACCATTGACCAGAAACTGAACTGAGCTAGCCATATAAATACTGTGGCTACAGGAGCAGATCAGAGGCTAGGAATCCTGTGGCAAGTAACTCACCTCCTGACTTCCCAAAGCCTGTCCACCATTTACAAGGCACAAGTCAGGAGTGTGATGGAATACTCTCCACTTGCCTGGATGAGTGCAGCACCAACAACACTCAAGAAGCTTGACACCATCCAGGACAAAGCAACCCATTTGATTGGCACCCCATCAACAAACATTCACTCTCTCCACCACCAACACACAATGGCAGCAGTGTGTACCATCTGCAAGATGCACTGCACGAACTCACCAAGGCTCCTTAGAAAGCACCTTCCTAACCTATAACTGCTACCATCTAGAAGGACAAGGGCAGCAGATTCATGGAAGCAGCACCACCTGGAAGATCCCCTCCAAGCCACACACCATCCTGACTTAGAACTATATTGCAGTTCCTTCACTGTACCTGAGTCAAAGTCCTGGAACTCCCTCCCTAACAGCACTGTGGTTGTACCTACACCAAATGGACTGCAGCGGTTCAAGAGGCAGCTCACCACCACCTTCTTCACCAAGGGCAATTAGGGATGGCCGAGCCAGCGGCGCCCACATCCCATGAATGAATTAAAAAACCTTTTAATAAAGGAAAGCATCAACCCAGAAAAAAAATTAATTTATAAAATGAAAATATATCATGAGTGCTGCAGACTAAATTTTTAAAAAATGGATGTACATTATGTACATTTATTTCTATTGAAGGATTTGATTGTAGTTAATTTACAACTTTCAATAAGTTGGCATTTACACTTATACCAGTGCAATTGTTCAACATTCTAAATATATTGCTTGTTATGTTATATCTGGGCCCAGGAAATGTTAAATGAGCCAATAGATTGTATTTTTTTTATTCATTCATGGGGTGTGGGCGTCGTTGGCTAGGCCAGCATTTATTGCCCATCCCTAATTGCCCTTGAGAAGGTGGTGGTGAGTGCAAGTGAATATGCAAGACTAATATATTATTTTCAAGTAATTCTACATAAATTATTAAATTAAATTGGAGGCCTTCATTCTTACGTGGAGAATGAAAATAACATGTCGCTATGGGGAAATAAGAAACAAATTATTTGGGAAGCTAGAACACTATAAGGCTAAGAGGAAAGGTTGAGTGCAGAGAGAGAGAGCTGCTGAATCAAACATTGTCTCATTTCCTCAGTGGCTTTTCTCGAAGTCCTTCCTCTTAGCCATCCTTTTATATTTGCTGCTTTGCTCTGAGCATTTCCCACACTGAAAGAAAACCCTAAAAGAAACCCGAGTGTATTGTAGAGTCATTGACGCTAACCCCATTTTTGTGGTCAATGTTTGTCTCTTATCCCAGCCAGCCGCCTGTGTGGCACTGCCTTACAATCAAGTAATACAATCTTTGAACCCAATTGTGGTGCTTCATCGCTGTCCTCTGCTGCCCATAAGGAGACACTACATGAAGCTTTGCATACATGCTGACTGACAGTGAGGCAATTCAATCTCATTTTTACCCCACAAATTTAACAATTAACACTCACAGGTTTTCATTTTTCCAACACCACATACCCTCGGAAAAACACCCTTTTAAAGTTAACTGCAATAGACAGCTTACAGGAGAAGGAAGTTTCTGATTCTGCCACAGATAATAATGAGCAGAATGCAGTTTAAGAGATGCCAGCTTTGAGGTTTAACTGACAAAACTTCACTGGAAAGAACCATTTGGAGTCAGTGATTATTTCAATTATACCAACAAAACCTGGCAAAATGAAAATCAGAAACTATAGAAATAACAATGTGAGAAAACGTTAAAGGTCGGCAAATTTTCTCTGGTGCTGCAACTCACCTTAACCCAGCATCCAATAGCATTTTAAATGTGCCTGATTTGTTACCTTACCTAGGAGATTATTCCAATCATTTATCACTGTGTAAAAAAGAATCTATTAAGTATTTTAAATTTACTTTACATAAATGTAATCTTAATTTCAATGACCCTTCTAACCCAACTTCCAATGAAGTAACATCTTAGGCTTCCCTTACCTTTATCATGGAGTACCTTATGACGTAAATTTTAAGAGGGGTATTACATGGTGCCTTGTATGACAAGAGCACAGATCGGACAGTCGGGGACATTAGTGTATCTGATTCACCACTCTTGTTGATTTTAATCGCGTAAAATATCCAGAGACTATAAATCACACGTGCTGATTAATGTATCTCATGGTCTGAAGCTGCAGCCAGGAGTGTTAAAGTGTAAAATGTATCCTTTCAAACCTTCACGAGGTGCCCCCCCCACCTTTCACCACCACCCTTGGCTGTGGGAGCTTAATCTTCTCACTCTTTCCTCATGGTTTATTTTTTGGGATCGTTCACAGATCACAAATTCCATCACACCCCTGGAGGTTGCACTGCCACAAAGAATACCCAAAAAGAAAATGTGTTGGAACATAAAGGTCAATCGGCAGTCCTTTGCTAGCTACTGGCACCCAACGTTCCAGCCCCGGCCTTGTGGCTACTTTAAGCACATTATATATGACACTGGGAGTGTCACTAAAACAATTAACAACTTGGCCTTACATTTTCGGGTGAAATCAGGACAGTGAGGTAGGGGCATAAGGAGCAGTTGCTCCCACACCCCTAGCCACATATCCACATTATCCAGCTCATCACTCTTTGTCAGGCACACTCAATGATGGAAAAAACTGCTCATTCCAATTTCCTTAAATCCTGTGCTATCCTGTACATAGGAAGCTATCCCTCCTCCCAGCTGTTACCATTGTCTTTCCCTGTGTGTGTGCACAGTGTTTCTTCACAATGAAAGAAGGATTTGAGGTAGTTACTTCTTAACTATTTCCTCTGGTAAGAAGTCCAGAGCAAGGAAGCGTAACCTTAAAATTACAGCTAGGCTGTTCGGGGTGATGTTGAGCATTTAATCACACAAAAGGGAGAGGAAATATGGAACTTTCTCCCTCAAAAAGCTGTCGAGGTTAATTGAAAACTTTAAAATTGAGACTGATAATACCCTTGCCTAACCAAAATAAAATGTAAGGGTGAGAGAAGCGAGGCAGATAAATAGAATTAAGATACAGATCATGCATGATCTAACTGAATGGGGGAACAGAATCGAGGGATAGAATGGCCTCCTCCTTTGCCTGTGTTCCTTACTTCCTAAGGTACAGGTTCATGGTTTAACTGAACTTGTTCAATAGTTTTGACAAGTTCCTTCAATTGAATTCATCACTTTTAGCAACAGAGGTTTGAATTGATGGTGACGGAATGAAGACTGAGCTGCCAACAGAGCAACTGTTAGCTGTTCGAGCTATAGAAATCTGTGAGCAACGCAATGGCCTGGATCTTCTACGAAGCAGCAATCACCGTCATACTGCCGCTCCGACCGCACTTATCTGTGCCCCAACACAGCTCTGCATTTCTGGCCAGGTCTTCTGAGGCCAATTTCTCCAGAAATGGAGAGCATACAGTCCATCATAGAAGCACTGTAGCATGAGGAGATGGACATGCCCCCTTTTTATGGCGCTAGCGACCGTAAGGTATTAATGCCCAGTGTGGATGTTAATAAACGGGTGAGTGAATGAATGAGTGAATGGGTAGGGTGGGTGAGGTAAGTGGGCAGGGTGGGTGAGCTAAGTGGATAAGGTGGCAGATAGATGGGGTGGTCGATGGGTACAATGGCAGGTGGGTAGGGTGACAGGTAGGTGGGTGAGTGGGTTGGGGGTAATTGGGTTGGGTAAGGAGGGATATTCAGGTCGGAGGCTAGTCAGGTATGGTCGGGGGGCAGCTGGGTCAGGTTGTTGGGGATTAGCTTGTTGTGGGCTAGTTGGATTGGGTTGGGGGTTATTTGGGGGGTTGGGGTGTGGTTAGGGGGTCAAGCGAGGAGTCAGGGGTTAATGGGAGTGATTGTGGGGGCCAGTTTTGTAAATACCCAGGAGTTAGACTAGGGTCTTTCTGTCTAACATTTCCAGGGTAATAATCCAGGTAAGTATGTCGGAAGTGTCCAAAGTCTCTGACTCTAAATTAGAGTTGGAGACTTTTGCAGAAGGTCCTGGGGAACAGGGAAATTGCCCATTGGAAGTTCAAGGTTTCCAGGCAATTCTCATGGGGGTCAGTGCATCGGGACTTCTGCAGGGTCCCATCTTGGGCCAGATGTCCGGTCTCCGACGATCCAGAGACTGGAAGATCCAGGCCAATGTTCTACACGTCAACACGCAAGGGGGAAACAAGGTGTTCTCAGGTGAGGGGACAGGTAAGAAGTTGAGCAGGCAATATTGGAACAGAAACTGTCATTGAAAATACCAACAAAACTCAGATTAATTCAGTGGATCAGTGCAAGGCAGTTAAAGGTACCAATCGAACAGTAAATTGATTGCAAGCGAAAGCTGAAAGTAAATGTTGAAACTGGAAAAAATAATCATTACGAATAGGAAACTCAAATCTATTGCTCAGAGTACAAGTTAATGCTGGTGCATATTTAAGGCAAGATTGGACTCAGGCGCTGTTTGTGCAACTGTGGCACCTACCTTAAGCGCTAGGCATGTGAACATTGTGACCCCATCACCAAAACAGCTACTCTGAATCTCAATTTCTGGCTTCACTGTTGGGTTGGGAATAAAGCTCAACTTACAGATGATACAAGAGTTGACACTGAAAGTATGGCAACTATATATAATGCTCCATATTTATAAATTACCTTTTATCTAATATGCATTTGAATAAAATAAATTGTACACATGCACAGATGTCTATACTTTGAGGTACAACGTTTATGGTTCAATAAAGAAAGAATAGATGAAAAGAGACTTATATGTAAGTTGAAAACCACATCCTAACAAAGGGGCGGTGTTGTACAAAATTTCTATGTTACAAGTTTGAAATGCCTATTTGTGTAATTGCCAATTGCTGATATATATATATATTTTTGGATAGAACTTCGTAGATATGTTTATTTCAAAGATAGTGAAATAATTCCATAATTTTGATGGTTTCTCAAGTGAATGACAATCACCATGATAGCATTCTAGGCTAACCTAAGCTCTTGTCCTATCCATCTGAAACCTTCTATTAATGGATAATATGTGGCCTTTATAAACACATTATCACACATACAGAAAGCGAATAAGCTGAAATTAATTATGTACAATCCAATATCAAAATACTTTTGATCTAATCTTGACAAGGTAGTTTACTATCTTTTTATACTGCAGAGTTCTACAAGGTCTACCCTGAAAGCTATAGAACAGTTCATCCCGCTTAAACACTTGTGTACGTTTTATGCAGTTATACTGTTTTACACCACCATAGCAATGAGTAGGCGGGCAACTTCCATCCGAGGCTGGAGCCATAGCATCAAAGGTAAGGCCTTCACTATAAAAAACTATAGCCAGCTTTTGTAACAAAACATTTGATCATAAATGGCTAAATGGGTTTAATGGCAGATAACTGTTCCCTCGCCATCTAATGCCTGCACAAGTGGAATAGAGCCTCATTCGTACCATCTTTGGCATGGGTTGTTCAGTTCAGATAGGCAACAAGTGATTTTCCTGGCAGACATGCATCTACCTGCTTCTCAACCGTCTAGTATGGAGAAGACAAAAAGAGATGTCACAGCAGTGAGTGTATATCCAAATGACAATCGCACAACTTCTGAAACTTCAGCTAAAAAGCATGAACAGCAACAATGATAACAGTTCTAAACCAAAATAGGAGAAAACATGTTAAACATAGGTAGGAAATAACCCATTTTGATTCAGATACTATCATCTTATTATTTACCTCTGAAGGCCCAGCTAAAACTAAACTTAAATGTAAATCCAAAAATGGAATGAACCCCAACATTTATCCCTATGGGTATGCAAGATTTTTGAGTATGTTAACAAGCTCAGATAATCACTATGCTCTTTGCTTTACTAAATTTTTGTTATTCAAGGTTGAATGAAATATATGTTAATTTCTAAATCATGGAATCGTAGAATGATACGACAGAGAAGAAACCCATTTGTTCCATCATGCCTATGCCAGAAATACTTTAGTCAAAATATTTCAGTATAAAATTTCCAATATAAAACAGGTAAAATTAAATGGTTTACTAGTCTGGTGTGTTTCTTCAGCACATTTTCCTCATTATATTCCTTGTTCCCCAAACCTTCATTCCTTATTTTGCCCTTGTGATCTTTGCCTACTTTCTCTGCAGCTCCATTGAACCATTTGTGTTTTACTCAAAAGCTAAGGAATTGGTTTAAAGAGGTCCTACCACCATACGCATTTTGCAAATAAAATTGGAGAGTTGGGGTTAAATGGACTAACTTGTTTTCACAGGGCTTATAATTTCACTAACTAAGCATAATTGTTTCTTATGAAACAAAGAAATTGTGTACAAATGTTGCAAAGTAAACTAAGCGCAGGACCACACCTTGTGTTCCTTCTGAATATGTAACTGTGGAGACACAGCAGGAAATGAACGCTGGTCAGATCTAAAGCATTCCCATACAGCTGCCGTTGGGAATACAACATATTTGAAAACTTAAAATACAACTATACTATTCTGAAATATTAATTCAATTTCTTTAAACAACTTAGGGTGGCCTGGCAGCTTTAGTGATGCAGGATTAGGATTCCAGTCTATTATTTTGTGATCTCACATTCCAGTCTTGGGTTTGACTTCAGTGGGTTTTCAACCAGGCTTCTTTGATAAAACATAAAATAGCAGATTGGTCAGTCTCTGAGGAAGGAGAGATTTATCAAAGACCAGAGAATGCTCCAAAAGAACTCACACTTCTGGCAATATCAATGAGGCATTGATCATGATGGTTGTGTGGTGTTTCTTGGATAAAATTGTCTTGTAATCGATGATAACTAAGTGGAAGCTTGCTGACAGACATGTCCATATGTTTAGGCAACATTGAATCTGTGGACTAAAAGAGTTTTTTTTAAAGAAAAGATCTTTGACAAAACACCATTTACAGCCATAACTATTTCAAATGTATTTTTAAGGGGAGCATCTCTTAAAGAAAATAGACAAAAGAAATTATAATTTTCACACAATAAACCCAAATATATTACATTTCTTTAAGTTTAATATTTGCCTAAATTTATAAATCCTCGATTGCTCCTGTGAAGCATTATCATTTTTATTGTTGAGAAATACTGGAAAATTTTACAAAATGAGAATTCCTGCACATGTGGGTCTGAAATTAAAACTGAAATACTGCAAAATGGAGGATGTGCTTAGTTTGAAGTTAATAAAGTCAATGTTCAGATCAAATACTGTTCTTGAAATTTGTTTAGAGTTTCACTAGAAGGGTGTAGAAGATCAAAGACGGGAGAGGCAGAGTGGGAATGGGAAAGCAGCTTAAAGTGATGAGTCACGAGGAGCTCAAGATCACACCTGTAGTCAGAGTAGAGGTGTTTAATATGCTGGTCCTTAATCTGTTCTTGGTCCACAAGTAAGTTTCATAATATTTTGTATTTATAAACTTAAAATTGGCAGCCACTGCTCACACCTATTCCAAACATTGTGGAGCAAATTTCAGGATGGAGGTGGAAACCAGGTGTTAGGTTCCTGGCTTACCTGTGCAAAAACCCAGTATCTATTTTAGGTGCAACCCAATTTCAGGTGGGATGCCTTTCAGGCTTTCTTGAGAAGCAAAACACTCTTCCCTGAAATTGGATCTTACTGTACTTGTTTTACATCTGAAGACCAAAGAAAATTGCTAAGCAATAAGTGACAATTGTATACTTAATGGAAGTAATCTCACTGAGGTGGAAGAGCTGTGGGATTTGAGAGCACAGATTCAGAGGATGCAGAACACAGGTCTTAAGACTCTATTCCTTCCTTCCAGTTTCTCAACCAACTTAGCTATGGTAAATGACATTAATGAAGAACAATTTCATAGGAATAAGTAGAAGACCAATACTGGATTAAGTAGATTTGTTGCTTTTTTTTTTCAGTGGAAACACTTGAAATGACATTTTGTAAATGCTTCAGTGCATATGCAAATCCTTCTGTTCGTACCTAAGTGTATTCTTCCAGTATACTACAAGTGTGTAAAGAAAGACCAGAATTTTCAATTACAAGCATTTCCTTGGGTATGACAGTTAACCCAGACTGGAAGGGGAGAGCTTGCCAGAAATTTTTGTCCATACTTCCAATATTCCAACTGAAGAAGCCAGACACACTCTATTCTTCAGGAAGTGGATCAGCCTGTATGGAATTCCGACTGCAGGGAACACTGCATATCAAGGCCTAAACAATGACTGCAAAAATAAACAGCTTTTCAGCTCACACACCAAATAATAATAATGGTCTCTTTTTTTAATACTTACTTTCCTCTCACCTCCCTATATTCTTTACTTGGAGCCTGTTTGGCACCATAATTCCTGTTTCAGCTCTGAGGAAAGGTGGGTCAACATTGGGCTACTGACGTCTTTGTGATCACTGTTACTGGGACTCCATGAGGCGTCCTTTGGGAGGTGCAGCTCGAACAGTGCAAGTCAGTGTCAGATTTTCCCCTTACTGAGGTGAGCTGCCTCATTTATGACTTCCTCTCCACGAACAGCCATAATGAGGAAACAAAGGGCAGCAGATTCAAGGGGCAGACAATGCTGGAATTCAGATCCATACTTTCTGCTTGGGAGAGAGTGGCTGCACTGCTTTTATTTGGGTCAACAACATGAAATATTATGAGATTAGCATTTTAATTTGTTTTGTGTATATCTAAATAATGTTCTGCACATGGGTTTTTTTTAATATAATAGCAGTTTTATAGAAAGTAAGTAAAAGTGCATGAGCTGGAGGGGGAAACTCAATATTCATAAAATGCTTACTAACGTCAGAATCATTGGCTCAAAACAAAAATAAGCATTCATTCATCTATAATAATTATTTTCTAAGAACCCTAGTTCTGAGCTTCATGAACTCAATCCAGTCCCATGTCACTGTGTAAAAAAAAAACTCTGGCTTTGGTAACTAGCATTTTGTTACTGTGTTGTAAGAGCAGGCTAGCTGGGCCAGACAGCATAAACTCAGGTCAGTGAAAAGAACATTTAAAACCGACAAAAATATTTTTAAGGGCCGTGAATGCTGAGCTAGAAGAAACTGAGGTCCAGAGAGATGAGCTTGATGGGCCAAGTGACCTTTCGTCAACCTTGCTTGTTCTGAAGCAAGGTTGATCATTCATAAAAAAAATGAAAATAAAATTCAGGTTATAGCTAACATTATCTATCCTTTTGAGTGGGATTAAAATTGACAGCAATTAAAATCAGTCAACATTTTGCTTCTTATCATGTACCTTTATGTGCAATGCAATAACAAATCAATCCGAGAGCCAAAATCAGCAGAATAATGGCTGCTAAACTGACAGCAATTGTCACAGGTTGGAAACTGGAACCTGGAAAAGTAGAACGATAATGATTATTACTTTTCCTGTTGCATAAAAGGTAATATGTACCTTATTCCACTGAAATTAATAAACTCACTATAATTCTGTTGTTTTGTCTTGATGGCCTTGAAGCTACACTTTGCAATATTATCCTTAATACATTTAAATGCAATTACTTTGCCTGTTACCTTAAGCAAATTAATGTTCTGTTAAGGAATGTTGAAGCAGCAAAGGGCAAGTTTTCCTGTTGCCACCAAGGATTGCCTGCTCACAGTGAATGAAGAAAAATCAAGCAGGAAAGATTATAGACTAGTAAGGGTGTGGTTTACCCTGCTGTTCCCTCCTTTACCCAAGGCCCCACCACAGGATGGTCAGGGTCCCTGTCCGGGTAAGGCTTTTAATGTGCAAATTTGGGTCCTATCACATACATAGCGCCCGGCTTAAGTCAGCTACTCAGTTTACACAAATTTGGTTCAGAATTGACAATCTCGCCCATAGTGCTTTGAGGCTGAGGTATGTACTAGGAAATGTCTATACTTTCTGAATTGCCATATCTGACTGGCTGATAATGATAAATAGGAAAATATTTAGTTTCACAGCATCATTATCCCTTGCCTTTACTAATATAAATCCGAGGTAAATCTTTCCGATAGAAGAAACGCTGATTACATGGTTGATGATAACACCACAAAAGCATTTTACCTTGACCTGGTACTTCAATCCAGTTGCTAAAACGTCCATTAACTGAACAGCAATATCTTCCAGTATCTACTGCAATTTCAATTAATTGATTCTTATTTGTCTTACTGGTTGCATTCTTTCCTGGGTGCACAAAGTGCCAGGTGTAGTATCCTGTGTATTCATAAGTTATACTGCAATTAAGTGTGAACTGGTTGCCCGGAATCAGGGGATCTGGATTTGAGGTCAATTCAACAGTCAAATCTAAAAAGAAATTCAGAACAGAAATCTCTGATTGTTGCATGACCAACAAAATTGCATTCACCATGTAAAAAAAAAATCTGTATATTAAACAAATTAGAACTGGCATTACGGGGGCTTCATAACAAAAACTATAGTTTTGCTACCCATGGTATCATGTATCTTTGTAGCCATGAATGCAACTTAAGATTTTTCTAGGAAGACCTCCACATCCAAATATTTTGTTCTGGTTTAGACAGCAACTGTCAGTAGCGCTCTTTAGCAAATGACTGAGATGTGTGCGCATAGCCACCCTTTGATTTTCCACCACACCCCACCCTCTCTATAAATAGGGAAGTATTTGACTTTATTTAATTTGATCTTTATTGCAAGGGGATTGGAGTACAAAAATAAGGAAGACTTGCTACATTTACATTGGGATTTGGTGAGACCATGCTGGACTGCTGTGCGCCGCTTTGGTCTCTACATCTAAGGAAAGATATACCTGCATTAGAGGCGGTACAGCAAAGATTCACTAGATTGGTTACTGGAATGCAAAAGTTGTCCTATGATGAGAGGCTGAGTAAATTGGGCTTATAATATCTGGAGTTTGGAAGGATAAGAGGTGACTTCATTGCAACATAAAAGATTCTGAAGGGGTTTGACAGGGTAGACACCAAGAGATGGCTGTGGAAACTAGGTCACTTTGGGGGACAGAGTCTCAGGATAAGGGGTAAATTATTTAGGACTGAGATGTGGAGAAATTTCTTCATGCAGAGGGTTGTGAAACTTTGGAATTTTCTATCCCCAGGGAGCTGTGGATGCTCCATCAGAGTATATTTAAGGCTGAGTTAGAGAGATTTTTGGTCTCTCAGAGAATCAAGGTTTATGGGGAGTGGATAGGAAAGTAACTTTGAGGCAGAAGATCAGCCATGATTGTATTGAATGTTGGAGCAGGCTCAAGGGGATGTGTGGTCTACTCCTGCTCCTATTTCTTATGCTCCACTTCACATTTTTCACTGTGGTATTCTAGGACTGGAGCCTTGTCCTGTTGGGGGAAATCATGGTGGGAATAACAGTATTAGTAGCAGCATTCACTCCTTAAAGCAGCAGATAAGATTTGGGTAAGAGCAGCATTGGAGGGAGGATGGATAAAGGCAGAAACAAAAGAAGTGCTTTGGAGGGAAAGAGAAGCTGTCGATGGCACTTTGTAAAGTAAGAAGAGAGCAATCAGAAGTAATCTTTTGGGTCCCCTGTTTTCTTTCTTCCCTCCATTACAAGTGAAGGCATGTTGGCACATCCACAGCTTAAAATACACACATGCGTCCCACTGCACTTTCAGAGTAATTACTTGTTTTGGCATGTTTTAAGCTATTTGAACTGTAAGCTTCTTTGGACTATGTCATTGTTTCTAGGTTAGCTAATATTTTCAGTAAAACACATATTCCATGAGAATCCCCTTTCAAAATAACTGGACAACTAAATGAGAAATAACAAAAATAAATTTGATTATAACATTGATTTTGTCCATACCTATAACCAGCCCATTGCTGTACTTTGATACAAATCCATTCTCAGCTTTACATTTGAAGGTGCCCAGTTTGTCAGTGTTTTCTACATGCACAATTAATTCACCTTCTCTCCGCATCTGTGCAGTGTAGTTCCTTATAAGTCTTGTGTTTCTATACAATGTGTATATGATTGGCAAGGTTCCTTCATGAGATAAACAGGAAATACTTGCGAACACTTGATCCTTGCCCACGTGGGTTATTTTTGCAGAAATCTCAGGATTGGATGCTGGAACTTAAACAACAAAATGAAGAAATAAATAACACTCTAGAATGACAGTTTTAACTTCCTTTTAAAAATACAGCTCACTCAAGTTATAAATGAACCAGGCCGTAACAATGCCAAGATCTTAGTGCAGTGAACGGCTCTACTGGTGTCATAAACCATGGCTGACATTTTCACAACTGGAATGATTCCAGCAGGGCCCAACAAAAAAATGCGTGGCTGTGCCTCCATCACATCAGAATTCATTATAATAATCAGGAGGGGATAGAGGATCACTTATCTTCCAATGCAGTCAAAAAACTTTTGTATTATAATTATACCTGGGTCAACGAATGGAAAAATTCAACACACTATTTGTAACTCTTTCGAGTTATCAACAGTTCGCATGTAACTCTTTCGAGTACATTCACAGTTCTTGGTTTCCGGGAGTGGGACATGAACACACAACCTTCTGATTCAAAGGCGAGGGTGCTATGAACTGAGCCACAGCTGACACCTCACACACTATTTGTAGCAAGACAGATAATTATCTAAAGAGAACAGGGCTGATGAAAAATAATTGACCTGAAATTGACCTAACTCTGTTTCCCTCTCCACAGATGCTGCCTGACTTGTTGAGTATTTCCAGCATTTTCTCTACTTTATTCCAGATTTCCAGCATTTTCCACAGTATTTTGGTTTTGAAAAGCTGTTTGTGCACAGTGATTTTTTTTGGCCTCACACACAAATTATTGTATTGGTGGTGGTGGTTCACTAATCATTAGGATGAAGGTTCACAGTTTACATGTTGTAAGAATAAGGTAGTTCCAAAAGGCTAGCAAAAATTGTAACTTTCACCTCGCGGCAGTAGTGGGTCAGCTCTGTGTTATATAGGCTGCATTATTTCCCTTTCTATTGATTTCAGTAGAAATCAGGCAGGGTGTTTAATGAACAAGTCAGTCTTCCACTCAACACTGGAAGTTAAAATCTACTGAAGGTACTCTTTTCATAAATTTTTTCAATCCATAACTCCTTACCTTTGAAGCAGCCGCCTTTTGTCCTTAATAAAAACAAAGAGTGCTGGAAAATCCAGCAGGTCTGGCAGCATCTGTGGAGAGAGATACAGAGTTAATGATTGAAGTCCCTATGACTCTTCTTCAGAACTGGTTCTGAAGAAAAGTCACATTGGACTTGAAACGTTAACTCTGGTTCTCTCACCACAGATGCTGCCAGACCTGCCGAGTTTTCCAGCACTCTTTGTTTTTATTTCAGATCTCCAGCACCTGCAGTATTGTGCTTTCACCCTTAATCCTTCCTCATTTATCAATACCTCCTTTCATTTCTCACCAGAGCATTTACCCACTGAGCCACAGGGGGGCAATTTATATTTTGTTCCTCAATGGTGCAGGTTTCTGTTTGTATCATCACAAAATAAGTGAAGAATAGAATATAGAAAACACTTACCTTTAACGGTTACTTCTGCAGAATTGCTGACTAATTTGAACATTTTCATATTGAATTGATTGCTTGCTTCACATTGGTAGCTACCAGCATTATCCAGATTCACATGATCAATAACCAGATTGGATTGGTTTATTGTGATTGAAGGAGATGGCAATATCTTCTGGGTATTAAAGGACCATTGATAGGTCACATTAGAACCTTGTTTTACAAAGCAGCTCAGAATCAGTTTGCTCTGTACTTTTAGAACTGGCGGATCAGGTATTGAATTTATCCAAACTCCTAGTACTGGAGCTAAAAATAAATATAAAGAATAAATTGTTAGCTTAATGTCCTTACATATAGAAGTCCTTATTCAAAAGCAGTCATCATTAGAAATGAGGCCATGAAGATGATCTGGATATGCTCCCTGCCATTTAGGGACTACAACACCTACTGCATGAGTTTGTGAGGCACCTTTAACATAGAGAAATGTCTGAGGGCACTTCCCAAAGTGTGAAGAAGAAAACAGACATTGAGTAAAACAAGGAAAAATTAGGACGGCTGACTGTGCTAAAGTAGCACTGGATGTCATCTGAGTGGGCTTTAAGGATACTCTTAAAGGAGGAGAGAAAGGTAGAGGGATAGCATGGTTTAGGAAGAGAATTCCAGAGGATGCAGTCTAGGTAGGTGAGAGTGCAGCTGTCAGTGTTGGGGTGAAGGAATGAGGGGGTGCACAAGAGACTAGAGTTCGGCAAACAGTGATCTCAAGGAGCATTATGCAGGGCTGGGAGAGGTTACAGAGACAGGGGTGAGTTTAAACACAAGAATGGGAATCTTAATTATGAAGCTTAGTGGGGATTCTGTGTAGGCAATGAATGATTAGGCTGACAGGCAAAAAGGACTTGATGTGGGATTGAACATGAGCAGCAGAGTTTTGGTTTGCAAAGGGTGCAGGATGGGAGGGTCAGCCAGTGCAGATGTGGAATATTTGAGTCCGGTGGTAACAAAGGCATGGATGCGGGTGAAGTAACAGCAATAGAATAGGCAGCCTCTGCGATGGAGAGAACAAAAGGTTGGAAACAGACCAGGGCCAAACAGGACGCACAAGTTATGAACAGCCTTGTTCAGCCTGAGGTAGTGGTCAGGTAGCAGAATGAAATCATTGGTTTCAGTCTCCCCAGTGTTCAGCTGGAGGAAGTTACACCTCAGGCAGCACTGTGCTGTCAAGCGGGCAGTAATTCTTTGTAAACAAATAAATGCAGAGGTGTAGATTTTCACCGAGTCCAGGCGCCTTGACGGGCCTTTAAAAATGGCGGGCGGGACCCAGATGCAGAAGTCCTGTCCCTTTTTCTCGCAGATCCCATTCCTGTTGGCAGGAGGAATGGGACGGGGCATGAATCATGGGGAACATGAGTGTGCTGGGCCATTTGAAATTAGTGCGAGTTCAAACAGACCCTATTTTCACAGTTCCAGCATCCTTATCCCGCAGTGTGGGGACCACAATTTTATGGAGAAGGCGTAAACACTTGTGACTGGTGGATTTAAGGTCTAAGGTTTAATTGTCATGGTCTGAAGTGTTTTAAATCTCCAGCCCTTTAAAATTGAAAAAAAACCAGTCTGCAGCTTTCTCTTAGAGTTAAAAAAGATATCCACTGCTGGGGTGCATTGATTGACAGACCATCTGTGTAGCCTATATAAAAAAAAATTAAACATCTGTTTTTGCAATTTCAATGGACTCCATTGTTTACTTTTCCCAAGTTTGTTATTATAGTTGAGCCCATTATGAATGTTTGGCTGAGTTTCAGAAGATCCAGAACTACTTATCTCACCAGGAGCTGTGTAGACATTTTGATTGACAGCTTTAAGATGTTAATAAAGCATTAGCTGTCTTTGATGTGGTTAGTGAAATAAATGTCTGTTTGTTTTTACAACAGATTGATCACCTGAGAAGATTTATATCTTTTGAATTTTTTAATGAAAGAGAGATTTTTCAGTATATAGCATGTTTGAGTCTCATTATAAGTTTAAATTTTTTCACCTCCACATGCCTGAGGCTTGCCCATAGTGGATACTGGAAGAATGACTGTGGAGGATACATGGGGTATATGGAGGGGGCATGGGAGATATGAGAAGGCATGGAGGGGGGTTGGGGATATGATGGGGCATTAAGGGATAAAATGGAGGATATGAGGGAGCATGGAAGGAGCATATGGGAATATGACGGAAGAGGGGTTCATGGAGTGGGCATGGAGGGGTCCTAGGGGATATGAGGGAGCATGGGGGTGAGTGGGGGAGGGGGTGAATGGTGTGAGGGATGAGGGCTAGAGTAGAGTAGAGTAGAATACAACGAGGCCAAAGTATCAGAGAACCAAGGTGGGCCTTCTAACCAGCTCGCCTTGGCACCTGCATGCCTCCATGGCTGCCTCTGAAGTACCTCCATGGCAGTGGGCCCAATTCCATCCCACCCCGCCTCCCCAGAGTGAAAATATGGCAGGCGGTGCCCTTTTTAAAGGAGACGGGCCTGTCAGGTTGGGTAGTTCTCCAATTCGATGAAAATTTGGCTTGATTCTCTGTGGTAAAAGGGAAGGCTAAAAATCTGAAATTAAAATGCCAGAAAGGATAACTTTTGAGTTATGATTAGTCCTAATGAAACGTTGTGCCTGAAATAAGTATTATTTGAGCACTCTGTTTTTGTTACATATTTTTGGTGACTTTCTGATCTTTGCCTCCCATTGTATCAACATTTGTGGAGTGAGTAGAAAGGAAATAAATCAGTACTTTCAATAAATGTGCATATTTTTGTACTCATCAGATATGGCAACATTTCATCGACAACAATCCTTGCACCCCTCACTTATTCCATATGGACCCTGGCATATTGAGTGTATAAAATCAATTACTTTCTAGAATATAAATTACTGTATCTGGTGCAGGATACCCAACTTAAAAGAAATTCAATTCAAGATTTTGAGTACGATATTTGTTTGTCACTGCACAGAGCTATTCAAACACAAGTTCTACTTGAAATGTGAAACTGAACTGTTGCAATGTGTGTGCAATCAGAAAAATCTGAGATTAAAGCTCTTGTGAATCTCCCAAAAATCAGGCAACCTTTGGCAGGGTACAAGCATCAAATTCCAAAGCGAATTCAAAATAATAAGAGGCATAAAACAGAAACGGGGAGAGTCACACATTCACATTCGTGCAGTTATTTATCTAGACCAGTTTATTTCAGTCATGACTGGTCTGAGCAAGGGTTAAGGAAGGGCAATGCTGTTGTGAGCACTGTGCCAGGCAGCAATGGGAAGGGAGAAGAAATTGGGAGGGGTAGTTACCCTGTTTCCAGGCAGGGAAGATTTGATGCAGAGTTCACTTCCTTGCTGAGTTATCTAGACGCTAACTTGTTTCAGGTTTTAGATTGTTTGAGGCGGGTTTTTGGCCAGTTGTGATTCAGAAAGATTTGCTCAATGAGATATTTAACGTTTGAAATCGACATAATATTTGGGAAAATTAACCTTCAGTTAGAATACTAAATATCACTTCCCCTTTTCCCTCCTCCACAGGATGGATTCAACACAGTTAAATTTCATGGTACCTAAAACTATAATGTTGATCATGTCACTGTATTTTGCTTGGGTGTCATCATCACTTTCAGCTTTGCATTTGTATGCCCCTGCAGCACTCTCACTGTCAAATGATACTGAAAAGTTTGCTGCATTAGGTGTTGATACATTCTTTGTTTGGACAAGTGTTTTCTCTCGATACAAACTGTACATTATTGAACGTTTTCCACTCGTTGCAAAGCAGGAAATTGTTTCCGTGTCATTTAAGTTAACTCTTTCTGGACCTTGGATAGTTGGATTCGATAATTGGTCTAAGAAAAGAATACAGATAAAAATTAGTTCTTTCAGCTTAATGTGTAATAAGTTGAATCTCATAATGTACCAAATCTATCTATCATATTTGAATTGGATCAGGATATCTATTAGGAAAGTTAGATGGAATTCTATGCTTGGGTCAGAATTTTCTACTAATCTTTATGGTGCCCACTTTTACTGCCAAACAATTTCATGGGCATTGCCAGCTCTCTGAGTAACACACGCTCAAGTTACTATTCTTTAGGCCAAGCATTTGCTGGGTGTTACTAGATATTTGTCCAATGGGGTGATTGTAGTATTCAATTGTTCAGCTGTTTGGCCTTTGATTATGTGTCTTTGGACTCTTCTCTGTTGTGTGTATGGTAGTAAAGGCTGGGTGTGGTTACGGAGAGAAAGAAAAACTAAATGAGAAAGCAAGAAATTGTAAGTATGAGAGAGCAGACCTTTTAAAAGTATTGTAAATAAACTCCTGTTCAGTCACAGAAACTTGTGCATCATCTCTGCATATCTGAGGCATTATATGCAACAATTGGTGACAGGATGGAGAATAGTTTAAATATACCAGCCCCAACACCTTTCCTTTCTTCACTGGGAGATCCACCCATGCCATGGGATCAATGGATTGCACAGTTCAAGGCTTGCTCCTTTTGAGGACGGACATTCCTGATGTAGCAGTGACCCACAAAAGGCGATACTTGTCCATTGCCACAGAGCAGAAGGCCAGCAAATATTGGAGCCGGTCACAGAAGACATGTCTATGTTTGATATGATGGTAAGTACTCTCAAAGAATATTGCAGGCCAAAGAAAAGTGTGCTGAGTGAATGATAGGCATTAGGCCAAAGATGCTAGAGAGGCCATCATAGTCAGATACCTTCAAAAATGTGCCAAATTGTGGAGGCACTCATCGACTCACAATACTTTGTTCAGATTGAAGAAAAAAGTGTAACTCATACTTAGGGAAAAGCTCCCCCCACCCCCGCCCCATTTGGTGGGGGCAGTGCAGGAGCGGGCACTGGCAGGCGCACCTCCGATTGGCGCCCCCAATTGGGGGCACACCGCCATTTTACGTGGGTGGGCCAATTAAGGCCCGCCCAAGCGTGACGTCCACCAGGAAGCGCTATCACTCCCTGTGTGGGTGGGAGGGGGGGTTCCCTCAGCCGAGGGTGCGCTCTTTCACGCGCAGTGCACTGATCTCCCTGAGGCTAAGTGCTACCTCAGGGAGATTGGCTCCAAATTTAAAACTGTTAAAATGACAAAAACAAAATTTCCCTGACATGTCCCCTCATGTGACACCTTTTCAAACATAGACATTGTCACATGAGTTGGGACATGTCCATCATTTTTAGTGAAACCTTTATTAAATATCTAAAAACCCTCATGAAACCTCATCCCGCCCATGGATGAGATTTCATGCTTTTTCTTAAGCTCGCCAGGGCTCCCGGCCTGCCCGCCAACCCTAAGGTTGGACGGGCAGGTCCATTAATTATGTTAAGTACATTTTAAATGGCCCCAATAGGCCGTTGACAGGTCGGCGGGCGCCCAGCTGATTTGCCTTAAAATGGAAATGACGCGGGGTGACGTCGGGAGTTTCGCCTGATGTCATCCCGTGTCATTTTACGCATCGGTGAGCGGGCCCTGCCCCCGCTCGCCAACCGGAAGATCCTGCCCTTAAAGCGGAACTACTCAGCAAAAGTCATCGAAGAGGACGTCATTTGTTTGAAGAGTCTCTTCCTGAGAGTAAGATATGGCTTGTGTGTACCATCATGAATGGTAAAGCACCAGGTCATTTTAAGGAACTCTCAGTTGTGCATCTCAGTGTCGCTTCTCATCGGTGTGGGTGCGAAAGGATCTGTAATGAGCGACAAACTCTACTATTGTCATTTTTCACAACCTTCTCTCACTTCTGTGCCAGACACAATTCAAGTTATGACAACTCGATCATTTGGGTTTTGGGAATGATCACAGTTCCAGCGCATTACAAAAACCTCACCCTAGACAGGTTCACCTTCTACATAGGCAAAGACAGAAGCCTGAAAAGGGGTAAACCTGTTCAATAAGTTTAGCTTCAAACCTGAAGACCCCGACTGGGGCACACATTAAAGTGATTGATGACACTGACACAGTATCCTTCCTTATTCACTGGATTTGGGGAGATTAAGGGGAGCTGTCATGTGCCTCACATTGACATGTCAATCCTTCCAGTTTCGCAAAATTTGAGACAGTTGCTGTTTGCAATCCGTGCCACAGCAAATTGCCATGGATATCAAACCCAGTCATTGTGTGGTGCAAAAATAGTGAACTTCGACTATATGTCGACCTTAAGGTGATCAATAAAGCAATCATTTCAGACAAGTATCCACTTCCTATGATCCAAGAGCTAACAGCTTCATTTCATGACTCCATCGTCTTCACGAATCTCGACATTTGACGAAGCTATCTTCAGATACCACTAGCAAAGCAAAGCCAATATCTTACAGCTTTTGTTACTCATTAAGGTGTGTTTCAGTACCACAAAACGCCCTGTGGACTAAGTTCACCACTCAGCGCATTTCAGAAGATCATTTCTTTTCTTCAGTCTTTTCAGACATTCAGACACTGAGTGGACGCTCAACCTACTTGATGATTGTCCATGGAAGGTACAAAGCAGAACATCATCAGTGGTTATCAACAGTGTTCACTCCACTCAAACTGCACAATTTGACGCTCAAGGAGGACAAATGCACATTTGCGGCATCCGAGATTGACTTTCGAGGGTACAGAGTGACGGCAGCTGGAGTAAAGCTCAATCTCAAAGACTAACATGAAAGAGTTGGCATCATTCCTTGGCACTATCAACTTTTATCCCAAATCCATTCCTGAGTACGTAGGGATTGAGCATCCTTTTCAAAAGCTCCTGTGCAAAGCTGCACGATGAGAATGGACAATTGCACAGCAAACAGCTTTTGACACATAAAAGGCAATCATTGAACCTCTGCCAATCCTTGTGCATTTCAACCCACATGCAGAAATGTATGTCACAACAAATGCATCAGGAAATGCGATAGTACATTGAAGGAAGTGAACGACCAATCACTTATGCGTCATCCCTGTTGTTGGAAACTGAACAAAAATACTCTACTGCATAATGGGAAGCACTAGCCTGCATCTATGTTTGTGAACATTTGCACATGTATCTCTATGGTAGAAAGTTAGTTCTTCACACTAATCACCAAACACTAACTACATTGCTGTCAGGTCATTGACCTCTATGCATCTACAAATGGTCAGATCATCCTTAGCAGCACAACTTTTAGGTTGAGTATCTCGCAGGTTCATACAACTGAGTAGCTAACATGGTTAGCCGTACTACCATCACAGACAGCATTAGTGATAGTGAAGCGACGAGCGACATTGAAGACTAAGTGATCATGGTGATTTCACATGTGACCGTGAAGTTTGCTACACAAGTGGAGTTGGAGGCAGAATCGGCGACAGGCAGTGTACTGCAGAGAGTAAGCCTGTACCTAAAAACCGAGTGGCTTTGCAAAATGGAGGAAGAACTGGTTCTGTTCTACGGAGTACCCAATGAGCTCACATTGTTTGATGATAACTTTGTCGCACGCAGAACTCAAGTGGTTTTCCCAAAAGGACTACAGCAATGTATATTGCATTTTGCCCAGGAAGGACATCCAGGTGTTGCTAAGGTGAAACAATGATCCTGTGAAGCAGTCTGGTGGCCAGCAATAGATCACCGCATAGAAGAGTTCATTAGAAACTGCATAGCTGGTACACTCTGAAAAATCTGTTAAACCATGTCTCACACTTCTACAACTGATCCCATAACCAGCTAAACAATGGCAGTAGCTCTAAGTGGATCTTTTTGGACAAATGCAAGCAGTCCCTAGCAGTCATCATTCATTGTTTGTTGTTCATGATCTACATGGCAAATGGCCGGAAATCGCTACAACAAATTCCGTAACCACTTAAGTCATTGATATTTTAGGTGTTATTTACAAAATGGGATTTACCAGAGACTATCACAACAGACAATGGATCACAGTTTGTTTCCAGTCAGTTCATGGAGTTCCTAGCAAGCTGTGGAATTCACCATCTGACATCGTGATACAACTGGAAATCAAATGGTGGCATTGGACACTTCATCAAGGTAATTATTGACAGTCTGACAGCTAATATGTCAGAGGGGAAAATGTTTGATCAATCCATTCATATCCTACTTCGCACATATCAATCCAACCCACACACTCTGACCAGAAGGACACCCACCGAACATATGACTGGTCATAACTTTCACATGCCACTGACCATTCTTAAGCTGTCACCACTATCCAATGAGAATGTCAGAGCAAAAGCAGAAGAAGTCGCAAAGTGATAAGGTAAAGCAAAAGTGTACTTTTACACGTGAACACGCGCAAGGAGACCATAGTTTGAAGTTGGTGATTGGGTTGACATCAGACAGCCAAATCATGACCACAAACTCACATCATCTCTATCAGGACCCAGGCAGATCAAGTGGTTGCTCGGTACCAACACTTATCTGTTGTACAATAACACAAAGGAACGCGAGACACTTGTTAGCGAGCAGGCCAAGATAGCCCAAGGACAGCAATTATGACATTTCCTTTCCCGATGAGCAACTGTGATGTTGATAATCCATCTCATCCAGCTGATAATGTGTGTCTGTTGGCTCTTCTCTGCTCTGTGTGGTGTTAGTCAAACCTGGGTGTGGATACTAAACTAAAAACAAGAGGCTGTAAGCATGAGAGTGCAGGCATTTTAAAAGCATTATAAATAAACTCCCATTCACATATAGAAACTGGCGTATCATCTCTGCATATCTCCCAAGGCATAAAACACAACACTGATCACATCTGAAACCAATACTGTCCTTATGTGACGTCCTCAGATAAGGGACAGTCGGAGTGAATGGAACCCATTGTAGGCATTCTATTTTGCTGTTTCTCTTCTCTGCCCAGTCAGGAAATCAGAATTTACCAAGGGAACTGCACACATGAGTTCTGCTATCAGTGCCAATGCATCATACTGAACTCAGTATATTGAATTGGGATTTGGATTAGGACATGAGTACTGGGATTTTCCTCTTCAGAGCAGAGTTCCCCCGCTCCTCTAGAATTGTCCCAATTCTCCTGGCTTCACCCTTGATGCATGATGGCCTCAAAGCAGAATTCCCACCAACGGGAAATTCGCTGCCAGTCCAGCACCAGAAGAGGTGCTGAAGGACCTTAAAAGAGCAGAAATGCTCCAAAGGTGACCCTAAGCTCTTGCTGAATGATGCAACCAAAGTCTTTAGCAGGGTGGACATGAGGGAAATCCTTCAGGAAATCAGGCCCCATCCCTGCCACTAATCTCCTGCAGTAGGTGGGGAAAGGAGGTCTTGTAGCGCAATGGTAGCATTCATACCCCTGGGCCAGAAGCTCCAGGTTCAAGTCCCACTTTGGGACTTGATGGCCATGGAAACTCTTTCGAGTTACCAACAGTCACAGATTGCAACTCTTTCGAGTACAATCACAGTTCTTGGTTTCCAGGAGTGGGACATGAACCCACAACCCTCTGATTCAAAGGCAAGGGTGCTATGAACTGAGCCACAGCTGACACCTCTTGATGGCCATGGAAACTCTTTCGAGTTACCAACAGTCACAGATTGCAACTTCTTTCGAGTACAATCACAGTTCTTGGTTTTCCAGGAGTGGGACATGAACCCACAGATTCAAAGGCGAGGGTGCTATGAACTGAGCCACAGCTGACACCTCTTGATGGCCATGGAAGGTGCACACATAGCATGGCCAAACAGATTGATTATCAGCCTGTAAATCCCTCCAATATACCTGGTGGCAAGAGCAGGAGAGTTTCCTGGTCAGCTATACTGCAGAAAGCAATGGCAAACCACTGCAGTACCTTGCCAAAAATAATCGTGGGCCAATTCCATGGATACCAATGCCCTCTTAGGACATGGTACCTGGGGGAGGGGTGGGGGCAAGGGGAAATCCCAGTCCAGGTAATGAAGTGGCAGTAGTCCTTACTACCTGGATTTTCCCTCAATGTCTGATTTCAGCCACGATCGCAAAGGAGAGTTTCCTTCACAAAATGACAGTCTGAATTAATTGAAGGCCTGGCTAACTTTTAGATCCATTAACCAATCCATTTTGTTCAAAGGAAGAAAAAGGAGTATTTTGTGTAATTTTGTGCACTTGTTATGTTACATGGATTGTTGCTGTGTTGTAATCTGGTCCATGTATTGTAAGAATTGTGGCCTGTTGCATATTTCTTCACTAAGCATTTGGTTCATCTGAGAAGCTTAAATATCAGAGTTAGTTTGAATGCTATTCTATTGTCTATGGAACCTAGAGCTATTCAAACAGAGGAAATTAAGTCTTTTTTCCTTTTTGAAGAATGGCAAGGGTTTCAATTTTTAATGAGACTGTGTCTGGAGAATAAAAATATCTGCTATCTGGCACTACGAGTCACTGACAATAGGTTTTGCACCTCATATCCTTCTGTTTCCTGCATAACAATCACAGAGAGAAGACACTCTTCCCACTAAATAACATTTACTTCATCCTTTTCACTGCATCTCCACCCAAGGATATGGAAGCACACGTAGAAAAGAAGGCCAGGAAATTGGAATTTAGATTAACAGAGCTATTTTCAACTACTACAGGAAACCGTTAACAATGCAGTATTCTCTTTGTGTTAGGTGAACGGCTTAGTGAAAAATTTGAGTCACAAATTTACATTAAAAAAACTCCTAAGGTCATGTTAAACAGTTACCAAACCATGCTGTACTAGGCTGAGTTGTTTTAGAATGTACAGCATTAAACAAATCTGACATTGTTAGCTGATTAATATTTGAATTCAATTAATAATGGCTAACCAAATTTAGAACATGAATAGAGAAATTAAATGTAATGTAAATGGTAACCATCAAGTAGTCCTTTATTTGTAGTGCAGCTTGACTGATGAGTTTTAAAGTACAATCGATGTTTGGGATCCCTTTGCATTTTTTCTGTGGGTTCAAAATTTGCCACAACAGGGTGCCTTTCATGTTCTTTTTAATCTGACCAGATGAGAGTTTACATTATACAATGCCATTAAACTTTCGATAGACAGGTTACCCAGGTGATAATCACTTTTCTTTTCAAATGATGAGTGCCACTGTGTAAGTGCAGGGAAATATATAATGCCTTTACAACCTTGCTTTAGTGGTGTTGATTAAAGGATAGGCATTTAGGAGAACTCTCCTGCTCTTCTTTGAATAGTGTTGTGAACTCTTTTACCTTCAACTGAGGATAGACGGGGTTTTGGTTGAACTTCTCAATCAGCGACGGTACCTCTGACAGTGCAGCACTCCCTCAGTACTCAACTGAAGTGTCAGCCTAGTTTATGTGCTTAATGCTATGGAGTGGGGCTGGGGCCTACAACTTTCCGACTCAGAAGCAAGAGTACTACCACTGAGCCAAAGCACTTAGCATGCCCAGTGAGCATCTAACATCAACCCATTGGTGGTCTCCTGTGTCGTAACCATTCTATGATTCTACATCAGCAGCTGGTCTGAGGGCAAAACATATACTAGCAATTTAGTGAACTACAGCAACCATGTGCCTCTGTTTCATTGCAGGGCCGCTAGCTTTAATGGGGTCAAAGTGGCTTTTCATTCAGCAGCTTATACTAATTTTACATCATGTCTACATTGTTATAGACCTAAATACAGTAATAAAGTCCTACAGTAATTAGCTGTTATATTTTCTGGCCCTATTCATAAATTCCCTTGCCTTTAAGGATGTCTGCATTGCCTCAATATCTTAGGTAAGTGTTTAGTATCGTATCTCATGACAATGAACAGAAAGTTTCTCTTCAATACTTTTAGCTACTGATATCATTCTGTGTCTCCATTCGACTCTCTTTTTCAATGAACAGTTAGAACAACATACCTTCAAATGTAAGTTTTAAATTTAAAACCATCAAACAAATTTAATTAACATAAAATGAACAAGCAAATAAGTAATTTAATAGTTATATTTTTACAGCAGAGAACCTTCTTCTATAGGAAACAAATAAAAAGATCTAATTCAGTGTTATCAAATAGAAATTGCTGACTTGCCATAAATGTGTCCAAAGTGTCAACACTTTAGACACATGTATTCATTTTAGTAGAAAACAATTCAGGTAAATGCACTTCACATGTGTACATATACTGAACAACATTTACCCACTATTCAGTAATCAAGGAAGTAAAGCTCACACAATGATTGGAAAAACACATGCACACTCCATTCTGTTTTACTACTACAGCAACAAGCACAAAAAAGGTTACGGTAGACATGTATACACTGTGACAGAAATATTTGAGATCACATGTCCAATGACAATGTTCATTCCTCTTTTTAAAAATTTGCTAATTGTTTTTAAAGTTTGCTAATCAACAACATATTTAGCTACATCTGGATTCCCCATTAGCGAAAGGTGATGAGTGGCTTGCATTGTAGAAAGAAAGAAAGGCTGAAGGGGTAAATGTGCTTCAGAGTTTTGAGATCCTGGGATTATGTATCCCAATTTCTTTCTTGACATTAAAACATTGACAACATTGCGTGTCAGCAAAGTCTTTTTGTTGCAGGCATTTAGTGTTGCTAAGATAATGAGAGCTGGTCCAGAAATTAAAGGATGTCTTACAGAGTGATTAATCGCAGCAGACCATGTGAGAAATTTAAATAAATATTTCTCTTCATTTAGGACTGCCAACCATACTCCATCATGGTAGTAGCTAAAAGTGCTAGAAATATCACCATGAACCCACCAAAAAAATCCAACTGAACCTCAATTGAAAGATCCACTGGGATCAGAGCAACTGGAAGATGAGAACAAAGATCACTGATCCAGTGGGATTTCTGTCAGATTGGAAATTCTAGATCATTGTTTTTATTTGCATTGTATAAAGAGAAAGAAACTGAACTCAAAATTAAGACATTGGAAGAATATTTGCAATTACATTTGGGTTATTCCCAGTATGTTATTTCAAAATTGTTAATCAGGCACTATCCTAGCAGTTTCTTAAAATGCTGTAATGACTCCTCAAACTACTTATCTGACATCCAGTACTGGGTGAGCAGAAATTTCCAATTAAATATTGGGAAGACTGAAGCCATTGTTTTCAGTCCCTTCTCCAAACACCATTCCCGAGCCACAATCTCTTACCCTGGTAACGGTGAGACTTAATCAATTTGTTCACAATCTTCATGTCATATTTGATCCTAAGATGAGCTCTCGACTATATATTCACACCATCATTAAGACTGCCTATTTCCACCTCTGTAACAATGACCGACCTCACATGTCTCAGTTCATCTGCTGCTGAAATCTTCATTCATGCCTTTGTCACCTCTAGACTTGACTATTTCAATGGCTGGTCTCCCACATCCTACCCAGGGTAAACTTGAGGACATCCAAAACTCTGCTGCCCATATCTTAACCCAAGTGCCATTCACCTATCAGCCTTGTGCTCGCTGATTTACATTTGTTCCCAGTCAAACAATGTCTTGATTTTAAAATTGTCATTCTTTTCTCAAATCTCTCCATGGCCTTGTTGCTCTGTAGTTTCTTCCAACTACACAACCCTCCAAAATGCCTGTGCTCCTCTAATTCTTGTCTCTTGAGCAACCCCATTTTTAATTGCTCCACCATTGGTGGGGGCAGCATCAGTTTCCAAGGCCCTGAACACTGGAATTCCCTCCCTACACTTCTCTGCTTCTCTACCTCGCTTTCCTCTTTAAAGATACTCCTTAAAAACCTACCTTTGTGACCAAGCTTTTGGTCATCTGATCTAATATCTCCTTATGTCTTTGGTGTCATATTCTGTTTTATAATGCTCCTGTGAAATGCCTTGGAATGTTTCGTTATGCCAAAGGCACTATATAAATATAAGTTGTTGTTTCTTCACTCAGTGCTAGTGCTCTCCATTGCCCAGTCAAATGGGTCAGGTGAGGGGCTCAGGAGTAACTGAGTGACAATTGTCAGACTCTTGAAGCCATCTTTAGTCTCATACCCTTGTGTTAATCTGTGAATGAGCCATTAAGTCCCACAGGAAGCCCAGTCATTTGTACTTTCTTGAGATTTAGTTTGAAATCTTTATCAGCCATTTTAAAATTCTCATTCTTCATTTCTCACAGTGTAAAATTTTCTTTCCATACCTTTTATGACCTTAACAACACTCATTTTACATTCCAAACCGTCACATTGCCAATACATTACTAACCAGCTGTTTAATGGTTACTTGCTACTTCACAGTTTCATTCACACTAATTCTTGCCTACACTTTGGGATTTTCCTGTCCACTGCTATTAGTGCACTTCTGATGCACGCATGCCCCTACCATTAAAATAAATGGTCAGAAAATTGTGAAGTCGGAGTGTGGAATTTTCCAATACGCGTTCCTAACCCAGGACGTGCTGCAAGTGCTGAATCCGAAAGCTGTAATCATTGTATATTTGTCTTCCACTGCTTCTTCCTTCGTGATTTATTTTTATGTGTGCCACACTTCTGTTCACCTGTGTCTTTGAGATTCCACATCATCCCTCAAATTTCTCTCCTTTTCTTTAATTACTTATATCTTTTAATTTTCAAAACTAACGCTTTCATCCAGCTCACCGGGAATAAACTATTTCTTCGCCTTAGGGATACAATGCTGTACTTGTTCATTTATCGTTTTGTTCTGCAAAGATCCTTACGGCCCACCACCGACGTCTGTGGGTATCACATACGATGGTCCTTTTGACTCATGAAAGAATGCTGGTCGCGAGAAGATAGCCAATATTTCTCCCTTATCTGCGCTCCACAATGCTGTCTAATAGCTCAGATGACGTCAATAGCGATTTCATTATGTTAGCTCCCTTAGTCAGCACATTTTTTGTACCAAAAGTTCTGCTACAATTATGAATAACCTGAATGTAGCTGGGAATAAGAAACACCTCTTGGCTGGAGGAGCAGTCTTAGTGATGGCAGTTATAACAAGGTATTGGATTGCCTTGTTCTAGTGACTCAGATCAGGACGAGGGTTGAACGAGAACTAAGGTTCAAGGAATTTCAAGCTGTGTGGTTTTACCGTCACAACACCCCTGGTATATTTGTTTGAGATAAACCATGCGTCGCACTCAATATTTTGTTTCACTGTACAGATAAATAGTTACCATGAAAATTTTTAAAATAATTATGGTAATAGAGTGAAACACGACAATTCAATGGCATAATTACACAGTACTTTAAAAAGCTGGTTGCAATTTAGGAATATAAAGCTGTGATACTCACCTGGGAGTTCCTGGCAGGCAGCATACTGAACCGAAGCTGTAAGAGCAGAATATAATTTATATACATTGCTGTGTTTACACCAATGTCTGTTTCTGTGTATGTATGTGTGATGGTTAAATCTTATTTAAACTCAATAATTGCACCTTGATAGATTAATTCCCAAATTAAGGGAAACACAGTAAGCCAGAAGAGGTAGAAGGCACATTCAGTTCTGGAGTGATACTGACAATTAGCCTCACCCCATGTTATACACAATAGGGAGGTTCAGGATTCAGGGTTCCGTCAGTCAGGTTACAAATGGTCAGACAAAGTTGTCTGGGGGAGACGACGCAAAAGAGAAGGCTAATATTACCCATCAACTCCTTTTAGCGTTATATTTTGCGAGAACAGTTATGCACATTTATTATTTAAACTATTGTATTTATTACTTTCAAAATTGTTTGGCTGATTATACCCAAATTTACAACCATTCTGTTTCATATTTGTCTTGAAACGGAATGAATTTGCTCAGTTAATTTCATCAAATATTTTGGCAAACATTCAAAGCCGCGCCATTCTTGTTAAGAGCAAGGTACATTTGAAAGCAAATGACTTCGCTTAAAGAACCAAAGTTGACTTTTCCAGAGTGAGCGATTCGTACACTGGCGATAGACTATGCTATTAAACCATGTGTGCTCTTAGGCGGAGAAATTACAAACTCTTGCGTGACAACTTTCTGAATGCTGCACGGAGATTTAATAATAGAACTTTAACAAACACCCACCACACTGTCGATGCCAACTGCCCTTGCCATAAATTGAATTTTAGAACTGAACGACAAAACTCTAATCAGAACTTTTGTGTTTTTATATTAAGTGGAGCACACTTGGTGTTAAGTAGTACTGCCTGTTTACATGGTAATATAACAGAGCCCTTCTACAAATCTCTCCAATGAAATAAACGCTGAGAAAACTTAACATTTTAGGTTGCCTCACGGAAACCAATCTTGATCTAAATATGTCCTCCCCATATCATGCTCTGTAAATCAACATAGGGGTTCTCGAACGAACAAATATTATAAAGTACTATGATGCTCATACTCAGTTGTTTTCTCACTGTTGAAATCTGGCAGCTGTTAACATTATTATTACTCACCGAGCAGAAATAGTGGGTGGAAATAGATTCCCATCATCTTGAACAAGTTATCTCTTTTCTGTGTTGTAATTTGCAGTTAATCAATGGGCATCAAGTTCATAGAGTGAAGTCAAACTACTTCATTTGCCCTTCAGAAACACAGCAGCGACAATTTTCCTCTCCCTCTCCCTTGAGCTGGTGGCTGAGTGACCCAAACCCGGGGCTGGCAGTTTCTAGTGCACTCGGACCTATGATAACTGCACGAGAGCGATAATAAAGTGGAAGTGAGAAAGGACAAGGGCGCCCTGCAATATGATTGGCAGTTGTTAACTCACTGGGTCTGTTTCTAAGCACAGCCATCATTTTAAAAAACAAGTTTGAATGAAACTGTATTTCCTCTTAAAGGGCGACAGCAAGTCTTCCATTTATGTATCGAATTTGCAAATTACGAAAAAAAAGTCGCCTAAAATGTCACGAGAGACCCTTCCCTCATTGCTCTGTATCTCTTGAGGAAACCAACATTTCAGTTCAAGTGGAAGACATGTGACTGATTTTTGCTATGCTCTTGGTCAGCAATCTTAATGAAGAATGACATTTGTTCACTCTCATGTCCCAATCCAGAACGTTAGTGCTATTTTTAAACATTAACTTCATAAACAATTAGAAAAACAAAAAATGAATTTCTTATAACGGAAACTGCCCAAGTAAACTTGCCATACTTTGATTTCAATTAACTACCAGTCCCACCACCGGCTGGGGGTGGAGGAGGGGGTGGTGCAATTACACTGTGACAAGTTTATACAGATAAATGCCATGTGGACAGAGGAATTTGTAATACAACATGTCTTAATACGGGCAGAATGCATGACTTTAAAAGGAGAGAGCAGGTTTGTAAGGCCGGTTTGATTCACCACTACAACAGCCTCCGACACCCCTTCCCCCTCCCCGCCGCCCCAGCCTCTAATCCCACTTCATCTGGCCTTGGACTCGGTGTGCAAATCCATCTAAATTTGTATATTTGTATGTTTAATGCTGTAGAATTCTATGGTTCCGGTGACAATATACATTTTAGTCAATGCAACCATTTAAGCAGCCAAACTCATGTTTATGTTTCACTGTCAGAAATCATATTGTGCAGCTTTGGACTTCTCTGCCTCAGGAGGTGGTGGAGGCGGGGTCATTGAATATTTTTAAGGCGGGGGTAGCTAGATTCTTGTTAGGCAAGAGAATCAAAGGTTATTGGGGTTAGATGGGAACGTGGAAATTGAAACACAATGAGATCAGCCATGATCTTATTGAATGGTAGAACAGGCTCGATGGGCCGAATGGTCTACTCCTGTTCCTATTTCTTATGTTCTTATATTACTAAAATAGTGGACATAGTCTGCATCAGGGCTAAGAAGCCTTCTATACCATGTGTCTTCTGTTTCTCCTTATGGGAACAACTGTCCTTTGCTCCCTGGTTTTCCATTTACCTGTGCTCTTGACAGATCCCTGCTGTTCCTTTGCTTGAAAATCCACATCTGCTACATATTATAAGCATCAATTCTTGATCACCTGAGTTTTATAGGTTCAAGAATTTATGCTCAATTTGAAGCAGAGTTGTATCCCCGAGCTAAGCACCAGCAGCTGGAAGCTGTTGGCAGCAACAGTGAGCAGAAAATAAAGATGTGTTTCTGTGAACGATCTGAATGGGTCAGAGAGGAATGAATCTCAGAGGGAACAAAGAGTCCCTCTGGGAACTGGACTGCGAGGTGGAGGGGAAGAAAATGCCTCTGTGACCTGGAAGGAGGGGTGAGTAGAAAGGTGCCATTATTTAATTGGAGGTGGTGAGGGAAGAGGGAGTAGGACAGCACCTTTGAACTGGAGAGAGTGGGAGAGGAGGAGTGGAAAGGTGCCTCTGTGAATGGGAAAGGGAACTTTTTTTATTATTCATTCGTGGGATGTGGCCATGGGTGTCACTGGGGGCATCACTGGCTAGGCCAGCATTTATTGCCCATCCCTAATTGCCCTCTGAATAAGGGCAATTAAGAGTCAACCACATTGCTTTCAGTCTGGAGTCACATGTAGGCAAGGACAGCAGACCTCCTTCCCTTTAGGGTATTAGTGAATCAGATGGGTTTTTACAACAATCAATAATGATTTTGTGGTCATCATGAGATTTAAATTTCACCATCTACCATAGCAGGATTCAAACCCATGTACCCAGGGCATTACCCTGGAGCTCTGGATTACCAGCCTAGTGACAATACCACTGTGCCACTACCGCCCCATGAACAGTTTGGACATTGCACCCAGTTTTGGGTACCTAACTTTAGGAAAGTGATTCCTCCTGCTCCCAGTGGAAACAGTTTCTCCCTATTTAAAAAAACCCTCAAAATTTTGAACACCTTAATTAAGTCTCCCTTTACCCTTCTCTGCTCTGAAGAGAACAACACCAGCTTCTCTAATCTACCCACAGAACTGAAGTCCCTCATCCCTGGTATCATAGTAAATCTCCTTCACATCCTCTCGAGGGTCTTGACATCCTTCTTAACGTGTGGTGCCCAAAATTGAACATAACATTCCAACTGAGGCCTAACCAATGATTTATAAAGATTTAGCATAGCTTCCCTGCTTTTGTACACTATACCTCCATTTATAAAGCTAAAGATCACATATGCTTTTTTTTTTAACAGCCTTATCAACTTGTCCTGCCACCTTCAAAGTGTATATGTAAATCTCAGGTCTCCCTGGTCCTGCACGCCTTTTAAAATTGTATCGTTTTGTTTATATTGCCTTTCCTCATTCTTCCTTCCAAAATATATCACTTACCACTACTTTGTATTAAAGTTTATATGCTATGTATCTGCCCATTTCACCAGATCAGTCTATCTAATTAAAATTAAACATTAATTAAAATTATTGATAATACTTTAGATTGCAATTTCAATCTACATCTATTTATTTGGGTCACTAATATTTTTAATAAGCAGACTTCCAGTCTAATTAATCTACAACAATAAGGGATGTGGCTGTGCTAACACAAGTTTTGCAGAAGCTTCGTAGAAATGATATGGTTGATTCCAGCTGTGGTTCATTAGAAGAAACTTGCAAAGCCAAAATTATTTTCATCAGAGGAAAGAATGAAAGGGGAAGTGGTTAAATAGACATGATCCAATTCTTTAGATTGCTGAGAGGCATGAATAGTGTAGATGTGAAATGGTTGCTGGACTTGGAAGATGATCAAAGAACTGGAGGGATCATGGGTTCAAATTTAAGCTTCAAGTGAGACAAAACTTAGAAGTGCAATGGTTATGGGAAGGAGACATCCTGAAAAAGCAGCTGATGTTCTGCTCATTGCCTCCTTCAAAAAAATGGACTGGACAAAAATCTGACTGGAAATGGGATAAAAGTCAAAAATAAATGCTTACTTAATCAAATATTTTGCAGACTGTAATAGTTTTTATAAAATCCATTCTTATGATGTGAGCTTTGCTGGTAGGGCTATCACTTAATGTTCATTCCTAACTGCCCTTGATATAATGGTGGTGAGCCACCTTCATGAACTGTTGCAGTCCATGTGTGTCAGCACACTCTGTTAGGGAGGGGGTTCCAGCTTTTTGACCCAGCAACCATGAAGGAACAGTGATATAGTTCCAAGTCAGGATGGTGTGTGACTTGGAGGAATAGTTGCAAGTGATGGCATTCTCATGTTTTTTTCCTTTGTTTTTCTAGATGGTTGAGCTTGTGTGTTTGGAGATACTGCTGAAGAAGACTTGGTGAGTTGCTGCAGTGCATCTTGTAAATAGTACACACTGCTATCACTGTGCAGAAGTGATGGAGAGAGTGGATGTTGAAGGTGGTAAATGGGCTACTGATCAAGTGGGATGCTTTGTCTTGAATGATGTTGAACTTCTTGAGTGTCATTGAAGCTGCATTCATCCAAGCAAGTGAAGAAATGTCATCACACTTCTGACTTGTGCCTTGTAGATAGATGGTGGACAGGTTTTGGATAGTCAAGTGAGTTACTCGCTGCAGCATTCCAAGCTTCTGGCTTGCTTTTACAGCCACTGTAATTATATGGCTGGTCCAGTTCAGTTTCTGGTCATTGGTAACCTCCAGGGTCTTAAATAATGGGAGAATTCAGTTGTGGTGATGCCATAGAATGTTAAGGAGTGGTTAAATTCTATTTCAATGGAGATCTAGCACTTCTATGGTGTGAATGTTACCATATCAATCCAAGCCTAAATGTTGTCCAGGTCTTTCTGCATGCTGGCACGGACTGCTTCAATATCTCAGGAGTTGAGAATGGCAGTGAGCACAGCAATCATCAGTGAAAATCTCCCCTTTATATTGTGTTAAAGGGAAGATCAGTGATGAAGCAGCTAAACCAGTGTCCTGTTTTGGTTCAGGATATTACCCTGAGGAACTCCCACAGCGATGTCCTGGGGCTGAGATGATTAACCTCCAAATACCACAACCACTTTCCTTTATGCTAGATGTAAGTCTAACCAATGGAAAGTTCTCACGATTCCCATTAACTTCAATTTTGCTAAGGCTCCTTGATGTCACAGTCAGTCAAATGCTGCCATGTCAATGCAATCAGTCTCTCCACGCCTCAGGAATTCAGTTATTTTGTCCATGTTAAGACTAAGGCTGTAATGAGGTCAGGAGCCAAGTGACCCTGGCGGAACCTAAACTGTGCATTGGCGAGCAGGTTGCTAAATGCAGTTTGATAGCACTGTTACTGACACCTTCCATCATTTGCTGACTATGGAGGGTAGACTGATGGGGCAATAATTGGCTGCATTGGATTTGTCCTGCGTTTTGTGGACAGGACATACTAGGGAAATTTTCCACATTGTCAGATAGGTGCCAGTGTTGTAGCTGTACTAGAACAGCTTGGCTAAGGCCATGGCTAGTTCTGGAGCATAAGGCTTCAGTACAACAGCAGGATGTTGTCAGGGCCCATAGCATTTGGTGTATCCATTGCCTTCAGCCATTCCTTGATATCACAGGAAGTGCATCATATTGTCTGAAGACTAGCATCTGTGATGTTGGGGACCAGGAGAAGGCCAAGATAGATCATCCACTTGGCACTTCTGGATGAAAATGGTTACAAATGTTTCAGCCTTGTCTTGTGTGCTGACGTTATGTGCTTTTAAAATTCTTTCATGGGACGTGAGCATGGCTGGCTGGGCCAACGTTTGTTGCCCACCCCTAATTGCCCTTGAGAAGGTGGTGGTGAGCCACCTTCTTGAACCGCTGCAATCCAAGTGGTGTAGGTACATCCACAGTTCTGTTAGGAAGGGAGGTCCAGGGTTTTGACCCAGCAATAGTGAAGGAATGGTAATATAGTTCCAAATCAAGATGGCGTGTGGCTTGGAGGATTACTTGCAGGTGGTGGTGTTCCCATGCATCTGCTGCCCTTGTCCTTCTAGGTGGTAAAGGTTGCAGATTTGGAAGGTGCTACTGAAAGAGATTTGATGAGTTGCTGAAGTGCATCTTATATATTGTATACACTGTTGCCACTGCGTGTTGGCGGTGGAAGGAGTGAAAGTTTAAGGTGGTGTAATGGGTGCCAATCAAGCAGGCTGCTTTGTACTGGATAGTGTCAAACTTCTTAAGTGTTATTGGTGCTGCACTCATCCAGGCAAGTGGAGTTTATTCCATCATGCTCTCAACTCGTGCCTTGTACATGGCGGGCAGACTTTCAGGAGTCAGGAGATGAGTTATTTGCCACAGAATTTGCATCTTCTAATCTGCCCTTGCAGCCATAGTATTTATATGGCTGGTCTAGTTAAATTTCTCGTCAATGGTAACCCAAAGGATGTAGATAGTGGGAGATTCAGCAATAGTAATGCCATTGAATGTCAAGCGGAGATGGTTAGATTTCTCTCTTGTTGGAGATGGTCATTGCCTGGCATTTGTGTAGCCCAAATGTTACTTGCCACTTATCAGCCCAAGCCTGAATATTGTCCAGGTCTTGCTGCATATGGGAATGGACTGCTTCAGTATCTGACGAGTCGCAATTGGTACAGAATAGCATGCGACCATCAACGAACATCCCCACTTGACATCATGATGGAGGAAAGGTCATTGATGAAGCAGCTGAAATTGGCTCCAACCATCATTGAAGCTGAGGATGTTTTTGGAACTTCTTCTAGTTAGCTGTTTAATTGTCCTCAATCATTCACAACTGGAAGTGGCAGGACTGCAGCGCTTTGATCTAATCTGTTGGTTGTGGGATAACTTAGCTCCAATGCTGTTTCCAGTGTTTAGATGGACTGTGCTGTAGGTTCACCAGGTTGGCATCCCATTTTTAGGTAGGCTTGGTACCCATTAAACTAGGCTTGGTGCCCTTGCTTAATGGCAATGGCACATAATGGGAGATGTGCCTGGCCATGAGGTTACATTTTGTGGTTGAATGCAATTCTTCTACTGCTAATGGCTCACAGTGCCTCATGGATTCCCAGTTTTGAGCTGCTAGATCGGTTCTGAGTCCATCCCATTTAGCGGTGATACACGTTGGAGGGTTTTCTTGGTTCACAGACAGAACTACTTCTCCACACATACTGGGTAGTGGTCACTCCTACCAATACTGTCATGGACAGATGCATGTGTGAAAGGTAGATTGGTGACGATGAAGTCAAGTAGAATTTTTCCTCATGTTGGTTTACTGAACACCTGCTGCAGGCCCAGTCTGGTCTTTATATCCTACAGCACTCAGCAAGCTAGGTCAGTAGTGGTGCTACTGAACCACTCTCGGCAATAGGGTTTATGGTTTTCCCACCTAGAGTACATTCTCTACCCTTGCTACCCTAAGCGCTTTTAACAAGTGGTGTTCAACATGGGGGAAGTGCTAATTGCCGAGCTGAGGGAAGGTGACAAGTGGTAATTAGAGGTTTCTTTGCCCATGTTTGACCTGATGTCACAAGACTTCATGGGATCTAGGGTCAATGATGAGGACTTTCAGCCACTACCTCCTGAGTGTAATCCAATATTGCCATCACCCCGGTTGGGTCTGCTCTGCTGGTGGGATGGGACATTTCCAGGGGATGGTGATGGAGGATTTGATGAGTATGACTATGCCAGACTGTTGTTTAACTAGTCTGTGGGACAGCTCTCCCAAATTTTGGACAAGTCCTTAGATGTTAGTGAGGAGGATTTTGCAGGGTCAACTGGACAGAATGTAATTTTGTCATTTCCGATGCCAAGATTGATGCCAGGCAGTCTATCTGGTTTAATTTTTATTCAATTTTTCATTAGCAGTTTCATACAACTGAGTCGCTTTCTCAGCCATTTCAGAAGGCAGTTAAGAGTCAATAACACTGTTGTGGGTCTGGAGTCACATATAGGCCAGATTGGGTAAGAATGGCAGGTTTCTTCTTCTTGAAGGATATTAGTGAACCAGATATTTTTTTACAACAATTTGGCAGTTTCATGATTATTACTGAGACTAACATTTGATTCCAGATTTATTAATTGAATTCAAATTCCCGCAGTTGCCATGATTTGAACTCATGCCTCCAGAGTATTAGTCCAGTCTGACATTCAAGGTTGGGTGTTCTCTGTGGACAGCAGCTGGCCAGAGTTAAATGATGCAGCTGTGGGACATTTTTCCATGATTTCTGGTGGAGATTGGGCTACATCTTTAAAAAAAAGTTACCCTCAGGAGATCAAAGAGGTGGAGGCCACATTAGGGTCAATAGCACACGGTCCATGGACGCAGCAAGCTTAGTGGGCCAAATGGCCATTTCTCGTCCAACACTGTTTATGCCCTTCATAGTCTATTGTTCTCATCAGTTACAAACTATTTACCACCATTTAAAATTCCACAACCAATGGGAGAATATTTTCCTATAAATACCTTTTATCTTCTCTAGATTGTTATGAATAATTTATTTTCTCCCATTGTATTGTCTGTGGTTCTGCATCCTGGTATTATGCTGAGAGCACAGGTCAATTCTTACTGACATCTTTATAGCTACTATTAATGCCAGTTAATCAGGAGAAGAGAGACTAAAGCAAGGCCCATGTTGGGAACCCTGCCAAAAATCAATCCCAACAGGAAGCCCGATTTTAACAGCTCACTATCTAGGTCTAGGAAGTAGTCAGGTTTGATTAACTATCTCCGAAAAAAGATTAACATCATTACACAAAATGGCATAAACGTCACTATCAGGCAGCAGATTCCACAGTTTGGGTAGAATTTTTACTGGCGATAACACAACTAATTTACACTGAACAATAAGAATGCAGGCTTTCCATTTAGGACTGTTTATTTAAAAAATAATTACAGTTCTGTTGTAATACGATTGACAACTTATATCAAATAAAGTGCAACCACAGATGGGTTGTTCTATACAAGTGATCATCAATTTTATGCTTGTTCATCTTCCAGTAATATGAAGGAGATTTCTCACTTCTGTAACATGAAATGCCATTATGTAAAGTTCTGTTTGGGACTCCATAGACACACAGCACTCAAAGATATTAACCCTGTATGTGTAACGCAGACATATGTGAGGCAATCACACGACTAGTGACACACAAGTAGAGAACAACCCAGGTGTTAAATTTACAACCACATGTTTGAACCTCACTATTTTTTACATGTTTAAAAGCATAGGCTGATGTTGCTGGAAAGCTGAACAATTTTCTTGTTTACATCACATAACATTACAAAACATTAAGAATATTTGAAAGAAGGCATAAGACAGTGTTCAGGATTTAAAAAAAAAAACTATTATAAGTCAGTCCAAGCCCTGTGCTCACAAATCTGTCAATTTTGTTTTTTTAATTTTGACCCGGAAAAGCCATCCCTGGGCTTAATTCACTCAGCATTATTAGATGTAAGAACGAGTTTAGTGACTGCAGAATGTTTTAAGCTTACAAACAGAAAAAGCCCAGGCTCAGTCAGATAAAAACAGCAGCATCTTTTAACAAAATATACATTCTCACACTCATACGCTGCCAGGAATCTGCCACTTAATCTGATACTGACACTCAATGCGCTTATTCACTTCCAGGATACCGCCACTCAATCTGTCCATCCAATGTCAGGATACACCACTGAATCCACTGCTTTTACTTCAGATTTCCAGTATTTTACTTTTGTTTTACCGTTTAATCGATTCATTCACTTTTAGGATACTAACAGTCAATTCGTTCATTAACTGTCAGGATATGAACACGCAATCTATTTTACAACTAAAAAAATACCCGTTTTTATACATGTCCTTACACGGTTTTGGTGTTAAAACTGATTTAAGTTGTATTAAAAACAAGCCACAACATTCAGTGTTGTCTCAAGGCTGACAGATTGATCCTGAAACACAACACACTTTTTTTCATTCTCTGATTTAGAACAAAGGAGGTCTTGTGGCGCAGGGGGAGCATCCCTATCTCTGGGCCATAAGCTCTGGGTTCAAGTCCCACTTCAGGACTTGATGGTCACTGAAGGTGCATTTATAATGTTGCCAAACAGGTTGATTATCAGCCTGTCATTCCTTCTGTTACACTTGAAGGCAGGCGGAAAAGAGCAGGATGGTTCTTGGTCAGCCATGCTGCAGAAAACAACGGCTAACCACTGTAGTACTTTGCTAAGCATAATCATGGACCAATCCAATGGAAGTCCATGGTCACCAACACCCTCTTAGGGCATGGTACCTGAAGGAGGAGCAAGATGATTCAGAACAGAATGAAATAAGCTAGAAAGCTGAGAAAGACCTTTGGGAACAAACCCTGTTAATGACATAATGACATTAGACTCCAGGCAATCACATAGTTGGACTCTAGGATAAATACCAGAACTTTCACAGCAGCTGCCAGTCCTTTTGCATGTATGCAAAGTAATTGAAGTCTTGGCACTCTTGACTTTCCCGAGAACAAATGAACTATTTCATTAAAGAGTCCATCTTTCACATTTAGAACTATGATCCAATGTCAGCAAATTGCATAACTATAAAATGTTTTGAACATTTGTACAAGGATTATACTTTTCCCTGATAGGAAGTTATCTACATTCAATATTACATTAAAACTTCAGCTGATTAATAGGTGGAGCTCTACATGTTGCAATATGTATAATCCATATTGTTTACAGCCAGACAGTGTATTGGGTACATTAGGAAACTGCAGAGCAGAGGAAACCAAGGATTATATTAGGGTGGGATTGTTTCAGGATCAATCCATCGGTAGCCTAGCTTGCAGCATTACAATAAACTGTAAAGCAACATATTAGAGGGCTCCAACAATGAGCAAGAGTAGTAAATCTAGAAAAGCAACCAATCATTAGAAAAATCCCTGTGTAGAAGAGGTGGTTTTGAAAATTCTTCAAGAAGTAGTCCAAATATGCAATATAAGTAAACAAAGACATACAAATGGCATTGTAAATTGAATATTTCCTAGTGCAAAATATACTCAAAAGCTTTATTTTCTTCTGTGGTTTCTCTAACTTTTTCAAAATTTAAGTTAAATCTTTCAGAGCACCAGCAGAGCTACAGACAGGCTTATCCTGCTTTGATGCCATTACTGAAGATGGAAAGTGGCTGATAATCAGTGCTCTGCAGACAAAATTGAAATTTTAAAAACTGAAATTTGGCACAAGCAAACGCATTTACAAAAGCTATTTCAGCACACAGCTACCATTTCTGCGTTTAATGTCAACATTTGATATCACTGGAACTGGTTTGCATTTTCTTAAGAATCAAGTAGCTGATTTAACAGGAAGTCACAAATCAAGGTTGGTGAGAGACTTTTTTCAAATTATCTGCTTTATAAAAGGAAAGGTTACAGAAATAGGTCTAGAATTTCCACTTGGGCTACCCTGGCTTGTGGGCGTAATTTGAATGGCGTGCACTGGGAACGTATTTGCAAACCTCAGTGGTTCCACACTTGTCTCCAGCACTTTCTACTGGGCATTGAATGGAGGTCATTTTCAACTTCAGAAGGGGAGGAAAACTTGTGACAATTGTCTGTTCTCTTGTCTTGTGTTCTCATTGCAGGAAACCAAGGGCAGAGTGCACTAAGCAGCAGTGTAAGCATACCCAGAATGTGTGCCTTGAAATTAAACTTGCCCGAAAATAGATGTGAAAGATCAACTGTTTTAACCAGGTGCATTGTTTCACTTTCCATACTGCAATAAATATGGGATGCACCAGGGAGGTACTGCTTTATTACAGGTAGCAAGTGGACCCAAATCATATTCAGCTGCTTGTCAATGCCTTTTGGCCAAAGTACTTCAACTCTCCCTGTTTGCTGTACCTCTTACAGAACCTTTAGTGGCCAAACCTCAGATGTCACGTGATTTTAAACCAGGTAGCCCACTAAGTTTCAATTGTTTGAAACTTAGCAGCCCAATTAATATTGTGGCACCCTGAGGGCTCGCATTAACAGACTAGTTCAAATCACAAGCCAGGATGGGCGTTCTCGAACAACCTAAGATGCAAAATGGAACTCCTAGTCATGCAGCCAGCACACAGCCCACTGAATCAGCATTATGCAGTATTGGCATCAGAGTTTGCAGAAATCTGGCATTAGCTCTGCTCCTTCCCCAAGGTAACGGAGGTTGCATGAGGAAGGAGGGAAAATTAAAATCAGAAAAATGTAAACAATGACAATCAGCGTTCCCAGTTTAGATTTTCTTCTTTCTTCTGCCTTTTGCACAACCTTTTCCATACCAACCGCCGGAGACAGCGGAACCCACACTTCCTGGACTGTCCTTGGTTAGTAGTTTGCGGCTATGACTGTCTTCTTCACCTGGTCTCAGCTGAGTAGCTAGGCTGAAAATAGGATCTTTGGACCTTAATGGGAATCAGGCATCACAGTGAAAGTCATTCTGAGATATTAATGGATAAAGATTTTGCAATCTATTCTCAGCAACTATACTTCACCAACAAAAGATTATAAAAGCCAAAATAAAAACAGAAAATGCTGGAAATACTCAGAAAAAAGCCACCCGCCTCCCTGATAGCTCAGCTGGTAAAGACAGGGTGTAAATGGGTGATGATGGTCAGCTCTACAATAACTTCATCGTAGGAGCATGGCCACTTGGATGGGGGAACGCTGTGAAACGGCAACCCTTCAGGAATAAATGTCTCCAATTGAAGAAGTGAGAAACAGGGAGAAAACTGGCAACAAATGAAATTTGGGATGCTTGCATGCGATTGAAAAATAGGAAATCCTACAACTAATCAAGTTTAGTCTTTCCATTACAAGTATAATTTACGAAATTACCTCTTACACTGTCTGAAAATTCACAATGGGTTGAATTTTACAGAGATTGGGGGGGGTGTGTGTGTGTAGTGCTTGCGCCTCCCCACCACCCGTTACAAAAGTCAGTTTCAAACCAACCAACTTAAAAAATGGCTGCCCCACCAGCAATAACACGCTTCGGGCAGCCCTAAACAAACAGAGGGTGGGACTTCTGCCCCTGGGCGGGAGGAAGTCCCACCCTCCAGGACTGCTGGCCAATCTGACTGGCTGGCAACTCTAGTAGTCCCAGCAGCACCAGAACACAGTTCTGGCAGGAAGGGATTGGGCACCCTAGGGAGGGGGTGGGGGTGGAGGGGGAGGCCGGGCAGGGAGGCACAAAGTGGGGGTGGGGGGAGTATCAGCTTGGGGGGCGTGCCCCCAATGCTGACAGGGCACTCCCAAAGGATGTACACCCACTCCCCCACTTCCTGTTTTTTAACCAGCTGTGTTTAAAAAACGGATGTCTAACTCTTGCCCGCTTGCCCACGCCAACCATATTATGGCACGGACAGCGTAATATTTTAGTCAATTTGCTTGTTAACGAGCTCAATTGCCCATTCATTTTTTTTAAAATGGCGGACAGACTGTTCATTTCAGTGCCTGCCCACCTACCATATTATGAGGAATGGGTCAGGGCAGAAGGCGGTGAGGTATTTCATGTGCCCACCATCCCGCTGAAAACAGATGGGTTGGTGGGGGGGACCGTAAAATCCAGTAAAATAGTTTTACATAAAATCTGAAAAAGCTTTCGTATGTGACAGCTAATTGTCACAGAGCCGAGGAGATATTAAAAGGGGGTGACTAAAAGCTTGGTCACAGAGGTGGTTTTAAGGAGGGGCTTACAAGGAGCAGAGGGGTATAGAGGTTTAGGGAGGCAGTTCCAGAGTTTAGGGTCTAGATGGCTCACATCATGGCCACGACTGGTAAGACAGAATGTCAGTGGGGAGCAGGAACACAGCAGGCTAGAGTTGGGGGAACTTGGACATTACAGCATTGTAAAGCTGGAGAAGGTCATAAAGATAGAAAGGGCCAATGCCAAGAATGGATTTAAAGCAAAGGTCTTTGCAAAAGAAGCAGTTCAATAGTGGAGATCAGAACAGATCAGAGAGCCAACAGCACAGATTTTGTGGGTGGAAGGTTTTATATGGAGGAAGAGGTTAAATGAGGACTGGAGGGCAGTGGAGAAGCAGCAAGGTGAAATTTCCATCCTATACCTGTCATAGTGTGGAATATCAAGGTGAAGTTCTTCCAATAGCAATTGCATGACATCATCGCATTTTGCGTGGATCTTCAGTGTAGCTATATCATCCTTTGGTGTCCACTGCAAAGGATAAGGAGGGAGCAACAAATTACAATTTACATTGATTTACTGACTTTAAAATCAAAAAAAATCCCAAGATGCTGTGAAGTTGTTGGGAAGAATAAAACAGGAAAGAGGTGTTTCTTGGAAAGCAACAGATGATATAGGAGAGAAGGAGCAAGACAAAGAATTTTAGAAGGGAGTTTTGGACTATGAGGGTGGGGGGGGGAAGGGGTAGGCAGAGTTGGGGGTAGGGGAGGAGGGTTAGGGCAGGGTGGGGGTTGGCTACAGGCCCTGTCATTAAAGATACATTAGAAGGTTAGGGGAATGCACAGTGGACCAGAGTTGGAACAATGGGACTGCAGACTCAGACATAGCATCTGAGAAGATTTCAAAGCTAGAAATGAGCAGGACTCTGGAAGGATGTGAAAATTGTGAAGCTGGTCCACTGAGACATAGGAGACAATGGGATTGACAATAACTAGGGTGATAGACAGACAGCTTTTCTTCTGGACAGGATGCAAGTGCTGGAATTTGGATGACTGACTTTATGTAGGGTGGAAGCCGACGGATGATAGGTGTGCTAGAGAAATCTGATAGTGACAAAGGTTTTGATTGATAAGAGATGTGTGGTTTGAAATTCGGCTCAAAATATAACAGGGCAGTAAAGTTACATATCATCCAAGTCAGCCTGAGTGGGCATTCAAAATAGGAGATAGACCTGGGTCTTCTCTTGATCTTTTCATTGAGAACTGTCAGCGTGACATTAGTTGTCTCAATTTCTCTGCTCCTCTCAACCACTCTAACCTGTCTCTCTCTGAACTTGCTGCACTCCGTTCTCTCAGGTCCAACCCTGACATTGTCATCAAACCTGCTGACAAGGGTGGTGCTGTTGTTGTCTGGCGCCTGACCTCTACGTCGCAGAGGCTGAGCGTCAACTCGCAGACACTTCCTCCTACCTCCCCCTGGACCATGACCTCACCACTGAACATCAAGCCATTGTTTCCAGGACTGTTACTGACCTCAACTCCACTGGAGATCTTCCTTCCACAGCTTCCAACCTTGGACGGCACACTTCTACCTCCTACCCAAAATCCACAAACAGGACTGTCCCGGCAGACCGATCGTGTCAGCCTGTTCCTGCCTCACGGAACTCATTTCTTGCTATCTTGACTCCATTCTCTCTCCCCTTGTCCAGTCCCTTCCCACTTACATCCGTGCTTCCTCTGACACCCTACATCATATCAACAATTTCCAGTTCCCTGGCCCCAACCGCCTCCTCTTCATCATGGACGTCCAATCCCTCTACACCTCCATCCCCCACTGGGATGGTCTGATGGATCTCCACTTCTTCCTCGAACAGAGGCCTGAAAAATCCCCATCCACCACTACTCTCCTCCGTCTGGCCGAACTTGTTCTCACACTGAACAATTTCTCCTTAAACTCCTCTCACTTCCTCCAAATAAAAGGTGTGGTTATGGGTACCCGCATGGGCCCCAGTTATGCCTGTCTCTTTATGGGGTATGTGGAACATTCCTTGTTCCAGTCCTACTCCAGCCCCTTCCCACAACTCTTTCTCCGGTACATCGATGATTGCTTCGGTGCTGCTTCATGCTCTCGTCTGGATCTAGAAAAATTTATTAATTTTGCTTCCAATTTCCACCCCTCCATCATTTTCACATGGTCCATCTCTGACACTTCCCTTCCCTTCCTTGACCTCTCTGTCTCAATTTCTGGTGATAGACTGTCCACCAATATTCATTACAAGCCTACCGACTCCCACAGCTACCTCAACTACAGCTCCTCACACCCCACTTCCTGTAAGGACTCCATCCCATTCTCTCAGTTCCTTCGACTCCGTCGCATCTGTTCTGATGATGCCACTTTCAAAAACAGTTGACAGGGCCCTCAACCGTGTCCGGCCCATCTCCCACGCATCCACCCTCACACCTTCCTCTCCCTCCCAGAACCATGATAGGGTCCCCCTTGTCCTCACTTATCACCCCACCAGCCTCCGCATTCAAAGGATCATCCTCTGCCATTTCTGCCAACTCCAGCATGATGCCACCACCAAACACATCTTCCCTTCATCCCCCCTGGCAGCATTCCGCAGGGATCGTTCCTTCCGGGACACCCTGGTCCACTCCTCCATCACCCCCTGCACCTCAACCCCCTCCCACGGCACCTTCCCATGCAACCGCAGAAGGTGCAACACCTGCCCCTATACTTCCCCTCTCCTCACCGTCCAAGGGCCCAAACACTCCTTTCAAGTGAAGCAGCATTTCACTTGACTTCCCTCAATTTAGTCTACTGCATTCGTTGCTCCCAGTGCGGTTTCCTCTACATTGGAGAGACCAAACGCAGACTGGGTGACCGCTTTGCAGAACACCTTTGGTCTGTCCGCAAGCATCACCCAGACCTCCCTGTCGCTTGCCATTTCAACACTCCACCCTGCTCTCATGCCCACGTGTCCGTCCTTGGCCTGCTGCATTGTTCCAGTGAAGCTCAACGCAAAATGGAGGAACAGCACCTCATCTTCCGACTAGGCACTTTACAGCCTTCCGGACTGAATATTGAGTTCAACAATTTTAGATCATGAACTCTGTCCTCCATCCCCACCCCCTTTCCGATCCCCTCCTTTTTTTTCCAATAATTTATATAGATTTTTCTTTTCCCACCTATTTCCATTATTTTTAAATGTGTTTCCATCCATTGTTTTATCTCTACCTTTTAGCCTATTTCGATCCCTTCCCTTCACCCCACCCCCACTAGGGCTATCTGTACCTTGCTTGTCCTGCTTTCTACCCTTAATTAGCACATTCCTTAGATAATATCACCACCTTCAACACTTCTTTGTCCTTTTGTCTATGACATCTTTTGGCTATCGCCACCTATCACTAACCCTCTATTCAGCTCTACCCCCCACCTCCCTTAAACCAGCTTATATTTCACCTCTTTTCTATTTTTACTTAGTTCTGTTGAAGAGTCATATGGACTCGAAACGTTAACTGTGTTCCTCTCTGCAGATGCTGCCAGACCTGCTGAGTTTTTCCAGGTATTTTTATTTTTGATAGACCTGGGGGACTTGGGCTCCAATTTTGGAGCTGGGGCTGAATTTCAGTCTTGCCAATGTTGCAAGAAATTCTGACTCATCTACTAAATGAAGCTAGACAGAGAGACCAAAAGCACAGTGAAAGATGAGATATGGGGGTAAATCAAGGTAGGAATCCTAGTGCACACCAGAGAGTATGATACAGTTAGCACAACTCTGTGTGCCAATCTGCTAGTGGTAACAGCATTTAAATGTAATCAACAAAATGAAACTTCCTGGTGTAAAAATAAACAGGATTGGATTCAAACATGAATATATTCTGCTGCTTAAAGTGACTATGCTTAATTTACAGAAAGGCAGATCAATCACAAAGCCCACATCTTCCTCACAAACCACAGAATTTTACTTTGTCACCTCAACACAAAAAATAGAAACCATCTCAAGGATCCTCAAGAGGAAGTTAGACTCGGCATGTATTAAAGTCAAAATTTTAACTCATTCTGAGGCCCATTTAGGTGATTTTTTTTTAATCCATTACAATGCACCACAGGTCATGTCATTTATTGCTGACAGGCTTCATTTCATGTATAACTGGGTGCCAGGTTCCTGCTCTTCTGAGGCTCATTTACAATTTCAACTATAGCAGCGGACACATAACCAGTCTTAAAACATAAAGCCACTGTCATATAAGCATGTTTTTGAAAAATCGAAGTTGGAAATCACTTTTAAACTCAACTAATCAGAGGGGCATCTAAAGAAAGAGAGATAATACAGCTTAATACAGTGTAGGATATAGTACATAATAAAAACAGAAAATGCTGGAATTACTCAGCAGGACTAGAGGCACCTGTAGAGAGAAGCAGAGTTAACAACTCAGGTCTGTGACCTTTCTTGAGTTCTGATGAAAGGTCATTTCAGATTTACATCATCCGCAGTATATTGCTTCTGTGTTATTGTAGGATATGATACATAGTTGTTATGTTACTGGATAAATAATCCGGAGTTCTAGATTAATAATACAGAAAATGCAAGTTCAAATCCCACCATGATAGTTTGAGGATTTGAATTTCATTTTAACAAAGTCTAGAAAATAAAAAGCTGGTTCCAGTAAACAAAAAAAATTACAATACTTTGGTTTGCTAATGTCCTTTATAGGGAAATAAACCAGCTGTCCTTATCCAGTCTGATCTATATGGGGGACAAGGTCCACACCAACATAATCAACTGTTAAACTGCTTTGTGCAGTGATGCCTACATCACAAGAATGAATAAAGAAAAAACTGCTTCTTACCTGTAGATTTACTATGTACAGCTTTGGCCTTTTGTGAGGTACCCTGCTCATGCACCAAAGACATGCATACTTTTTAAGAACCTGTAATAAGAAAAGTGTTGTTTTGAATAAAAATAATTTGATGGAACTTGCTCACATTTTAATATAAGAATTCATGCAGAATAATTCAGATTGGAAGAAAGAGAGAAATGTGAAGATATTTACATAATAAAGAAGCGGTTTCAACAACTATGGGTCAGCAATGTGAACTGGCAGAATGTCCTATCTGCTAAAATCCAAACATGTCCAGCCAAAACCCAATGTACATGTTCTCCAATTGTTGGAGCAGAATATTTATGGATATTGGATTTGGGTGTCTAGTATTGCCCTCACTGAGAGGGTTTGGACACTCAAAGGTTCCAGAGGTTGATGCCCACAGAAACCACAAAGATGGTCAGCGTTGGAAAATTAAAGGTGGTATATGGTACTATTCTCAGATTCGTGTTAAGCATACTGTTGAAGCAGAGTGTTTCAATCTACAGCCAACCTAGTCTGGAATTAACTGGTGCCAAAAGTGAGGGCAAAAGGTTGAAAAGCTTGCAATCCTTAGCAATGATATTCCTCACTTGGATGAGTGCAAAAAAAAACTGCGTAGGGAAGGATGATCACTTCACTATCTGGGACCAGTGAATAAAAAGATCCTGTACAGTCAAAGTAATGTCGCTGCATCAATACAAAATACAAGACATTGAGCTTTAAGCTTGTTTCTATTTTTTTAACTTTGTTTTGTACACTATTACAACCATGCAGGATATTGCTTCTTAGCCTTTAGACATAAGAATTATGAGAGGTGCTGTTCTCAAAGGTTTAAATCTTTTAACATGGTATTTCTCCATTTTCAAAAGGTTATTAATTTTGAATTAAATGGAGATTACTGTAGATTCCATAGTCCCTTATTCGTAACTTTACTTATCTTTTATAGCCAACAACATAAGAAATTGCTAGAAATTCTTATCTACACAAAATGTACAATGGGGTGTGGCTTGACTATTTCAAAAGCAACCAAAGTCCATTCGTATCCTAAATGACAAAGGAAGTTTCTGAAAAACAATGCTTAACCTTTAAACTGGATCCGAGACAAATGATGACATCAGCTTTCTTGGCTGCCTCAGCTGCTCCTTTCCAGTTCAGTGGCTGCTCCAGTGTTCCCTTTTCCCCAAAGTGCACAATTGTGTCTCGCAGTTCACTGCCACACTTGTGGCACTTTCTTCCAGTATTGTGTCTGTGTAGTGATGTGCGTTCAGTAACATCAAACAGACGAATGTATTCTCGGTTAGGAGAGCAAAATGTGCAAACCTGCGAGAAGCATATCACCATAATGAAGTGAAATGTTGACAGTAATTAATCATCATCTGTATTGATATCAGGGAGAAAAAAACCCATTCTAAATATATATATAAAACACTCTTAAAATAACCTAGCCACTGATTTACAGAAGGACTTATAGTTCTGTGAAAGCCTTAGTGTGGAAAAGTGCCTGGCCTCTGCTTGGTAACTGCTCACATTGGCAGGATTGAAATCAAGAGCTCATCACAAGTTATTTCATCATTTCACAGTGCAACGCATTGAAACATTATAATGTTAGGTAACCATCTTTGGTAAAAATTGGCAAGTAAAACTACTACAGTTATAATGTTTCTTTTGTTATTAATTTTAAATTTTGTGACTTTTTACTTTGACAGTCAAAAACAAGTGTAATTCTAGTACATAGAATTTCCAACACAGAGGCTGGTATTTATACACCAGAAGAGATTCCTCCCAATTTGCACCTAATATCCCACTATTTCTTTCTCCCTTATGTATTAATTGAGTCTCCCTTTAAATGCGTTACTGTATCGTGAGGCTATTTGCTTCAACCGCCCCATGAGTTCGGCATTATTGCCACCCTCTGTGCAAAGAAATTCCTTCTAGATTCTTGATTTGATCTGGCTATCACATATTTGCACTTCCTTGTTCTGGACTCACCCACAAGAGGAAAAGTTTCCTCCACATCCATTCTACCAAACCCCTACATAATTTTAAAGACCTCAAAAAGTCTCTTAGTTTTCACTTCCAAAGAGGAGCCTTTAAATGTGTCTATAATGTGGAAAACCCCTGAAGTATGAAACTGCAGCTAGCTCAGTCAATTGTACAATTCTGAGTTAAGAATCTCTTGATGCATTGTCCTTTGAACTACGCCCAGGACATTTCTGCTTGTAACTTCCTCTTCTAGGAAAAAGAGGAAACAAAACTGGGGAAACTCAATGAGCCGTAACCTCCAAGCTCCCCAGCGTCAGGTTTGTGGGGTACCCCAAAGATGCACTGGGGAATCCCTCTGGGAAGTGCCCAGATAAGGGTTTGCAAGGTAATTGCCCAGAAGTGCACGCTTCCTCTGGACAATCGCGCTGCGCTGAGGACCATCTGAAAATGAGGTTTAAATCGCAAATTATGGATGGTTTTGCCAGCGTTGTCCCAATAGTTACGCAGGAAATGTTAGAGGAATTAAAACATCTTATTGTAAAGACCCAGACCGATCCTGCCACAGGACTCCCCCACCGACCCTGACAGCCCCGACCTCCCAGGGGACCCCCCCCACGGTATTTGCCCCCCACGGTATTTGCCCCCCCACGGTATTTGCCCCCCCACCAACCCCCCATGGGATTCCCCCAACCGCACGGGACTCCTCACCCGACAGACACCCGCTGGCCAAACTCAACGCTGAACACCCCCCCCATGTCCGACCCACAACCCCCGAAATTCCAAACCCCCAGCCCCCTGAATGGCCGAACCCTACACCCACTCTCGGTCCAACCCTCCCCAGCCCCCTGCCCCCACAAATGTTCAGATCACCCCACCCCCTCCCTAAGTCCGATGACCCCCCGCCAGCTCCCGACCTCATCAAATGTCCAGCCCGCTCATCCCATCCTGATGTCCGGCACCTCCAGCTCCTCCAATGTCTGACCACCCCACCCCCTCCCAATATCCACCCCCACCCCAGCCCACCGAATGCCCAGCCCGCTCTATCCCCCCCCCCAGTGTCCGACCCCTCCAGTCCCCCTTGATGTCCGACCTACCCAGCAGCACCCCCCATCAATGTCTGACACCCCCAGCACCCCCAATTTCCAACCCCACAGCAACCCCACCACCCCAATGTCAGGCCCGCAGCACCCTCTCCCGATGTCTGACTCCCCCCACACCACCCTGGTCCAACCCCCTCCCCCTATCCCAACCCAACCTCTGAACACCCCCCACCCCCCAAAACCTTTTCACAGTATCACAGTATCTTTACAGTGTAGGCCATTCAGCCCATCTAGTCTGTACTGAGTCTCTGAAAGAGCATTCCACCTAGTCTCACTCCCCTGCCTTATCCCCATAACCGTTGCACATTCTCTCTTTTCAGTTGGTAATCCAATTCCCTTTTGAATGCCTCAATCGAACCTACCTCCACCACCTGGAAGTTTGTTCCAGGCTCCAAACACTTTCTGGGTGAAAAACCTTCTCCTCACATCACATTTACTCCTTTTGACAATTATTTTGAATCTGTGCCCTCTAGTTCCTGATGTTCTCCTGAGTGGGAACAGTTTCTCACTATTTACCCTGTCCATACCCCTCAGGATCCGGAATACCTCTATCAAGTCTCTTCTCAGCCTTCTTTTCTTCAAAGAAAACAGTCTCAACCTCTCCAGTCTATCCTCATAGATACAGTTCTTCATTCCGAGGAATCATTCTTGTGAATCTCCTCTGTACTCTCTCCAATGCCTTCATATCCTTCCTCAAGTATAGTGCCCAGAATTGGACACAGTACTCCAGATGAGGCCTAACTAGTGTCTTATGTTCAACATGACCTCCTTACTATTGTACTCAATGCCCCTATTAATAAAGCCTAAGATACTATATGCTTTATAACCTGCTCTCTCAACATGCCCTGCCAATCTGTACATATCCACCAAGGTCCCTCTGTTCCTGCATCTCCTTTAGAGGCTCTCCCTTTATTTTATACCATCTCACCATATCTTTCCTGTGAAAATGAATCACCTCACACTTCTCTGCACTGAACTTCATCTGCCACCTGCCTGCCCAACCACCAACATGTCTATGTACTTTTGAAGCTCAAGACTATCCCCATCACAGCTGACAACATTTCCAATCTTTGTATCATCTGCAAATTTTGCAATCGTGCCCTGCCCATCACAGTCTAGGTCATTAATACATATCAGGAAGAGCAACACTGACCCCTGAGGAACTCCACTACAAATCTTCCTCCAAACTGAAAAACAACCATTTATCATTACTGTTTCCTGTCACTCAGCCAATTTCTTATCCAAGTGCTGACTTTCCCTTTTATTCCATTACCTAGAATTTTGCTCACAAGTCTACTGTGTGGCACTGTATCAAATGCCTTTTGAAAATCCAAATACACCACATCAACAGTGTTTCCTTTATCAACCTTCTCTGTTACCTCCTCAGAAAACTCCAGCAAGTTAGTTAAACATGATTTTCCCTTGATGAATCCATGCTGGCTTTCCTTAATTTTCCTGCACTTGTCTAAGTGATTATTGATTTTATCCTGTACTATAGTTTCCAGAAGTTTCCCTACCACTGAGATCAAACTGACTGGCCTGTAGTTGCCAGCTTTATCCTTGCACCCCTTTTTGAACAAGGGTGTAACATTCGCAGTTCTTCAGTCCTCTGGTGCCTCCCCTGTGTCTAAGGAAAACTGGAAGATTATCACTAGTGCCTCTGCAATTTCCACTCTCACTTCCCTCAGTACCCTTGGATGCATCTCATCCAGTCCTGGTACCTTATCTATTTTAAGTAAAGAATGTCTTTCCAACACCGCCTTCCTCTCGATTGTAAGTTCTTCTAGTGTATGTTACCTCCTTTCTCACCTCGGCCTGGGTAGCAAGTTCTTCCTTTATAAAGACAGATGCTAAGTATTTGTTCAACACCTCCACTATTTCTCCAACCTCCATATGCAAGTCTCCTTTTTTGTCCCTAATTGGCCCTACTCTTTCTTTTACCACCCTTTTATTATTTTCATGCTTATAGAAGACCTTGGGATTCCCTTTCATGTTTGCTACCAGCCTCTTTTCATGCTCTCTCTTTGCTTTTCTTATTAGTTCCTTCACTTCCCCTCTGGTCATTCTATATTCAGCCTGATTCTCCATTGTATTTTCTACCTGACATCTGTCATACTTCTTACTTTTCATCATTACCCCTATCTCTCTCTTTATTCAGGACGGTCCAGATTTATTTGTCTTACCTTTCCCCTTCAAGGGAATATACCTTGACTTTGCCTGCAATACTTTTCACCTACCTGAGGCATTTGCCTTCTCCCTGGCCTGTCAATTTCAATTTTAAACTTACCGCTTTCCAGCAGCTAGTGCTTAAAAAAGTGGGGGGGGGGGGGGGGTGTCCTCCTTCAATTCAACAGTGCTGGACTTTGGAGACAGCTGTGCTGCCTGGATCTCTCGTCCGGCCTGAGTTGGAAGGTTGGGCGAGACGCACTGAATAAATTTGGCGTAGGTAAGTGGGCACGGAGTGGCAATCTGACATTGATTGCCACTCTGCGGAAGTTACAGCCCATTATTTTGAAAGCTTGCACTGCAGAATTTTCATTTTATGCCTTAAAAACTACAAAATCATTTCTTTCAGTAAGTAGCTGAACCATATAGACCAGAAAGGTCCTTAGTTCAATCCCAGTTTGCTAAATTAGTTGATCTCAATTAAAGGACTACAACTGGCTTCATTGCTCTGGGTTACAAAGGAGAAAATCAAACCTTATCACTATTCAGAAATCACACTGGGAGAACATATGTATGGACATTGGGTGAGGACATATTTTGGAAAAGAAATTCCACCAAATTTTCCCCTTCCTCTCCTTTTGACTCCTGACTGAGGTGTAGTTACACAGTTACAGGGCATCTTGTAGTACCTTGCCAAATGGCCATTATTTAATATGTGTCATAAAAGTAAAGAGTCAATGCTTTCAGGAGATGGAGAAATTTGATTGAAAAAACCCCAAAAACGTAACTTAAAATTATTACAGGGAACATTTAAAATGGTGCTAGAAACCGAAACATGATTAAGAATGTCTGACATCAGCAACTATTTTCTAGTGGCTGAAAACAGGCCAATTATACTTGCCTTTATTAGCGAAGGAATAGAATAAAAGAGCAAGGAGGTTATGCTGGAACCATATAAAACTTTGGTTAGGCCACAGCTAGAGTACTGCGTGCAGTTCTGGAATCCACATTATAGGAAGGATGTGGTTGCACTAGAGAGAGTGCAGAGGAGATTTACTAGGATGTTGCCTGGGCTGGAGAGTTTTTGTTATGAGGAGAGATTGGATAGACTGGGGTTATTTTCCCTGGAGCAGAGGAGATTGAGGGGGGACATGATTGAGGTGTATAAAATTATGAGGGGCATAGATAGGGTAGACAGGAAGGAGCTTTTCCCCTTGGTGGAGGGGAAAACCAGGGGCATAGATTTAAGGTAAGGGGCAGGAGGTTTAGAGGGGGTGTGAGGAAGAATTTTTTCACCCAGAGGGTGGTGGGAATCTGGAACTCCCCGCCTGAAAGGGTGGTAGAGGCAGAAACCCTCATTACATTTAAGAAGCATTTGGATGCGCACTTGCGACAAGGCTATGGGCCTAGTGCTGGAAAATGGGATTAGAATAGTTAGGTACTTGTTTGACCGGCGCAGACTCGATGGGCTGAAGGGACTTTTTCTATGCTGTAGACCTCTATGACTCGACAGAAGATACTTCACATGATAAATTATGGGCCATATCCTGATGTTCCAACAGTGAAATGGATATTACTATAACATGTTCAGCACGCCAGTCTCTCCATTACCTTACCTCTATGTACATATTTCCATGCAGTTCTGAAAGTGCCTTCCTAGGTAAACTGCTACGTAAATGTAATCCATCGCAATTCTGAGACACCACATGTTGCACCTGGAGGGAGATATATAACAAGGATACTTCTCAAGCTGGGTTTTTGAGCTCTCAGCATTCTGATCTGGTTATAAAAGCCTGTGAAAGGCACAAAACCGAATGCTAACCTAAGTTTTTCACGTATTAATAAAAAGTATAATGTTCACAAATCAACCTTTAAAAGGCAGGATCTAACTTATTGATTAAAGTGAATAATAACCCAAGACACATTTCCCCTTCAACTTTATCCCTGTGCTGGTTCAGGATTTCCCCAGGATGGAGGTGGAGGAAGGTGGAGAATGAACCGTTATTTTATGATATATGTCCATTGCTTCAAAAAATGTATGAGTTAGTTTTGCAGTTTAAACTGTATAATTCGCTACATCCCACGGCTTCTTGGTTTTCTTGTTTTGTGTAAGAAAGCCAGTTTTCAACAAATAAAAAAGAGAGAACATCCAGTGTTTCAGTAGACTGTAAGCACAGAAAATATAAAATAGCAAAACACTGAATGAGGAAAAAATATATAAATTTAGAACATTGTTTACTTCTTTGGAAACTTCTGGCATTATGGAGTGATTTTATCCTATGAGAAAGTGAGCACTATACTCACAGGACATAGTTTAATTGCATAATTAAAATTAATTGGCTATAATTATAATTAACTGGTCTTTACTGAATTAAAATTAAATGAACCATGTTGAAAGAAAGAGACAATAGGTCATACCAACATAAACAGAATGTGAACAAGCAGTGATCAAGAACCTAATTCCTAGGCTTCTGAATAGGGATTAATGGGACAATCCTGCAGACGCCTGCAGTTACATCTTGTAATGTGGGGGGCATTATTTTACACTGCACCACTAACGTTTTATAGCTACGGGTTCATTAGTTTAACAACTGCGCTTTCTAGAACAACCAGAGAGTTTTTGTCATCATTTGCCACTATTTATTGGACAGAAAGGTGTGCGCCACCTTTTTAATTGTCAAATTCATATTTTATTGCTAATTTCAGCTGGCCCACATGGTCATCTGATGTTTTTATATTCTCAGCATGGAGCTTAACAGAAATTTTAGTGCTTTTGCTTTCTGCTCAGTTAAATCTCAGGCTGTTTCCTTATCCTCCTCTGGCCTGCATATACCAGCAAGGGAAGTTTTTCCATGGGCACAGGGAAATCTTAATTGTGGTGTTGCAACTTCATCCAGAGTTGTCCCTGAACACAGAAATGATAAGGATTCTCCTCAGTGAAAGAATTAAAACTAACTGATGTGTTCAACATAGGTCAATCTTTTATTGAGAATTTAATTTCAAAAAAGATCTTGTGTTTTTTCTTGACACCTGACAGGATTCATGGTTATTAAAACGATATGCAAATATTTTACTGAAGGGGTTCCCGTGTGTTTTTCTCTGTGGGCAGCATATATACCATGGGGAATCAGAGAACACAAAAGTGAAGCTGAATTCTAGTTCCCATTAAATGGTATTTAGTGTCGACCTGCTGATACTAATCTATTTTGGTGCTTGCTTTAGGACAAAAGCACCAACAAGCACTTTTCCAAAGCTCCATGCTTACAAACATGGGACAGATCAATGAGTATGAAGTGTGCATTTCACTGTGTTGGCTGGGCTTAGAGGGCTGGATTGTTAGAGCATGGGCGATGCCTGTCGATGGTGGGCTTAGGTTGGACATCTGTCCTGCATTGAAGAAAGGAGAAAAATGGCTGAGCACGCTAGATATACTAATACCTGACTAATTTGATTGAGTTCTTTGAAGTAGTAGTGCTGGAATGGTTGATGTTGAGCAAATGGATTTTCAAAAGAATTTTGATAAAATATCACATAATAGACTTTAGAAAAAGTGAAAGAGCAATGGCTGTGTAGATATGAAATTGGCTAAGGTCAGAAACAGTTAGTAGTCGTGAATGATTATTTTTCAAACTGGAAGGAAGTGTGCAGTGGTGTCCCCCTAGGGGTCAGTGTTGACATCACTATTCTTTTGGATACATATCAATGACTTGGGCTTGAGTATACTGGGCAAAAGTTCAGAGGGAAGACACAAAACTAGGAAATGTAGTACGTGAGGAAGATAGCAACTGACTTCAAGTTGACACAGTCTGGTGAAATAAGCATACAGATAGCAGATTAAATTTAACACAGAGAAGTGAGGAGTGATTCCTATTGTTAGGAAGAATAAGGAAAGGCACTTGAACAATAGCGCAGTGGTTATGTTACTGGACTAGTAATCCAGAGGCCTGGACTCATTAATTCAAATCCACCTCAGCACCTGAGGAATTTAAATTCAATTAATTAAATAAATCTGGAATAAAAATTTAGCATCAGTAATGATGACCATGTAATTGCTAGATTGTTGGAAAAAACCCACCTGGTTCACTAATGTCCTTTAGGGATGGAGATTTACCACCCTTACTTTGTCTGGCCCATACGTACCTCCAGACAGCAAAGTAGTTTACTCTTACCTTCTCCCTGAAATAGCTTGGCAAGCCACTCAGTTGTCAAGAAGGTGGCTCATCACCACTTTCTCAAGGGCATTTAGAGATGGGCAAAAAATGTTGGCTTTGCCAGTGGTGCCCAAACCCCATGACTGAATAACAAAAGAAGCAATATAAACTAAATGGTACAATTTTAAAGAGGGTGCTGGAACAGAGAAACCTGGGGTTGCTGAAGTAATCATATGGAGTTATTGGCCAATTCTGGGCACCACATTGTACTAGAAAGGGTTCAGGGGAGATTTACTAGAATAGTACCAGGGATGAAAGATCGCAGTTACCTGGAAAGATGAGAGAAACTAAGGTTGTTCTCTTGAGACTAGAGAAAGTTAACAGGTTATTTGATAGTAAATGATCAAAATCCTGAAGTATTTTGTCAAGAGTAAATAGGGAGAAACAATTTCCTGTGGCAGAAGTATCAGTGATGAAAGGATTTAGGGTGACTACCAAAAAAACCAGAGGGGGTATGCAGAATTTGTTTTACATATTTCTGCATTTGTGAGTTAAGAAAGGGAGAACCTGGAATTTTAGTTTCACTTTAAAAGATACGTGCATTTTGATGAGGTTTACGACCTTGAAAGTGGGTTAAAACAAACAAGATAGGAGAAAACTGTGGTGTTGCCTAGCAACAGGCTTCCAGAGAAAACAATTTGAGTTCAGTTGGGCATTCTGCTCTAAGGTGAAGGGGGCAGTTTACGTCTCTCTCTAACTGACATACTAGCAGACTGCTGAGGAGAATAAGTCTCAGAATCTTAGATGAGTTGCTCTAAAGTTAAAGTAACAGTGAATGTCAAGTGAGTTCTGGATCTCAAAGGAGATACCAAGTTGTTAGCAGTATTCTGGGAGAGGGAACAGCAGGAGCAAGGCCCTAAAGGAAAAAGAGGAAGGCCCAAGAAGCCCTTTAAGTTAAGTCAAAGGACAAGGACAGGGATACGGAAAAGGTCTTGTTAAGCAAAGTTAAGAGTGAGGAGCAGAGAAAGGCTCCAAGCTTATAGGGAGAAAGCTGCAGGGCACAGACCTAAAGCAAAATAGGCTTGCGAGAAGCCAGAAGATCCAAGGAGGCAGCCGAAGATCTGTAACTCTTTACTGTGGGCATGCGAAGTAGCGGTGTTCTGTTGGCACGGCTGAGTCTGATGATGCACATGGGGATCCAGGAGAGAAGAACATCGGAAGGAGAGTTCGAGACCCTGGAGGTGGACCCTTGTGGAAGGCATCCAAGAGTAAGCATTACTTGACAAAAGATTCCGAAGTGGGTTTTTCGAGAGTGGAGACTGGAAGCCCTCGTGTGAAAGATGGAGTTCAGTGAGACTGGTTAGCTCACGGTGTGACAAGCATCTGGGGGGAGTTGAGGAGAGATCCATAGCATCTATTTGGGCTGGCATCTGTCACTTGGTTTCAGAGTGTGGTGTGCCTGACCACAGGTCACCCATTGGTTTACATGGACTGTGTACTTAATGTGAACATGAGAGTATAAGAGAGCTTTTGTAACTTGTGTTATCCTTACGACTCTGTATACATTTGTAAAGGTATAGTTGTGGGTGAAGGAGTATTGTAATATAGTTCATCTTTTCTCGTTTGATAAATGTTTTATTCTTTTGTTAAAAGTTCATCAGCTGACTCCTGTGACTCTGTTCAGTAGCTACTCTCCACGTTTCTAAACAAAAAATAAAAGTTAAGATCTACCAAGCCAGGTTCCACCCTGGGATCTGACTTGTCCAGCAGTAACATCAGCTGGGATCATAACAATAGGGCAGTGGGATTAATTGGACAGCTCTTTCAAATAGCTGGAAAAGGCACACAGGGTCTTCCCAATTATGGGTATCATTCCAATGATTCCATGATGATCTTCTCCTACCTGAAATACATTAATATATCACTCTTTCTTCATTTGATCTTTTTGCTCTAGTTTACAAGAGGGCTATTGTTGTACACAATTTCCTTTTTTTTCCCTTTGCATCCAACATTTACCCCAACAACAATGTTCTGAGGACCAGTCGCTGTAATACAATGGAATAAAAATCAAAGTTCTTACCAGTTTTTCTTTGTAAAGTTGTGTGATGCACATGTGAGTCAGGGTGGGCTCTGCCTCACTGAGGTCTGCTGTGCTTTATAACAAAAGACAAACACAAACACTTCATTAGAATAAATATGCTTGAATCACACAACAATTATAGCACAAAAGGAGGCCATTCAGCCCATCATGTCTGCGTTGGACTCCAATTTCTTTTTGAAAGCCTCAATTGACCCTGTCTCCAACACACTCTCTGGCAGTGCATTCCAGATCCTAACCATTTGCTCCGTTAAGAAAGTTTTTCCTCATTTCACCATTGATTCTTTTGCCAATTACCTTAAACCTGTCCCCACTGGTTCTCGATCTTTCGACCAATGCGAACAGTTTCTCCCTTTCTATTCTGTCCAAACTCCTCATGACTCCTTCGCTTCTCCAAGGGGAACAGTCCCAACTTCTCCAATCTTTCTACGTTACTTAAGTTCCTCATCCCTGGAACCATTCTCATGAATCTTTTCTACACCCCCTCTAATGCCTTCACATTCTTCTTAAATAGTGATGCCCAGAACTGAATGCAGTACGCCAGTTGAGGCCAAACCAGTGTTTTATACAGGTTTAACGCAATTCCTTTGCTTTTGTACCCTCTGCCTCTATTTATAAAGCCCAGGATGCTGCATCCCGTTTAGAATTGTACCCTCTTTATTCTTCCTACCAAAATTAATCATTTCACACTCCTCTGCATTAAATTTCATCCGCCATTTGTCTGCCCATTCCATCACCCTATCTATGTCCTTTTAAAGTTCCTCCTCATGGTTCCCAAAGTTTCGTATCATTCACAAATTTTGAAATAAAAAAAAAGCATGTCACATTTTGTAGGGGCAAGAGTATGGCATTGTATTGTGAATGTATTGACTGCACAACTGGCTGGAAACTTAAAACCTATTCCGTAACCTCTATGGATAAATGCACAACATCGTCTGATCAGCAATAGTTACAGGTTAACACACATTGGTACTTACATATTGCCGTGAATAGATTAAGTGTTTTAATTTTACAGGCCTTAAAAAAATTCTTTTGAACTGAAACAAGTGCAGGAATACTTTGGAATGTGGCTCTGAGCACTTATTTTTTCCTTGCGTCGATGAAATCACCTATTAATCCGCAAGCATTCCTCCAGTGGGAGTGAGGAAAGGGCACTGCTCTTTGCCAATTCCCATTGCTGGCTGGTCATGCTTCAAGTGGCTTCATTGGGGCCGATGTTAATACACTATTTTTGGTTTAATTTAACATTGGCAGCGAAAGAAAATTCTCATTTTACAAGTATAATAGGTCTTGTCAGAAAGACTGGCAGCAGCTACGGTAAATTACTGCAAACTCAACTGCACTACCTGGCAACATCAATTATGGCACGGACTAAAGTTTTGCAAAGATTAGAATAATCCAAAAGATTGGGTATAATTTTACTTTGAAAGGACTGAATTTTTTTTTGTTTAAATCAGCTCCTACTTGCTACCATAAACAAGGCATGGCTATACTTTTTGATCATTTAAATGCCACTTAAGGTTATACCTAAAAGTGCGGCGCTCTCTAACACATTAATTTCACCAGTTAATATACTTCCGTATTCTAATCACATTAAAAAAAACACAATAGTTCTGGTCCAGAAATAACAGCTATATTTTATGGTGCACACACTCATGTAAAGATTTTTTTTCTTACCTCACTTCCCTACCACTCTGCAATAACGTCCACACCCCATTGGGGCCTCTGTAATCTGGGATAGATGCAGCCTGCATTAAGTGGAAACAAGGGTAATGGCTTAATACCTTGACATAAAAAATGAAGAAGTATATTACAATAACTTGCATTTATATAGCACCTTTAACACAGCAGAATGTCCCAACACACCACAGAATTTAACACCAAGCCAAATAAGAAGATATCAGGCAGGTGACCAAAAGCTTGGCTTAAAGAAACAGGTTTTAAGGAGCATCTTGCAGGAGGACAAAGAAAGTGATTGAAATGCAGAGAGGTTCAGGGAGAGAATTCCAGATCTTACAGCCTAAGTAGCTAAAGGTACTGTTGCCAATGGTGGAACGATGAAAATCTGTATTTTGGTTAGCATGTTTATCCCTCCGGTTTTGATGACTAACATTTTTACATTAAAGTGTTGATAATAAGAGATCCCAAAGAAACTGATACTACTTATTAAAAATAAAGGATAGAAGTAACTAGCATATAAGCATACATTAAACATGATAGGCAGTGAAAGAAAATTCTCATTTTAAAAGTATAATAGGTCTTGTCAGGAGAGCTGGCAGCAGCTATGATTACTGCAAAGTCAACTACACCACCTGCCAACATCAATTGTGGCAGAGACTAAAACTTCGCAAAGACTGGAAAAAACCAAAAGGTTGGGTATAATTTTACTTTGGACAGAGTGAAATTTTTTTTGTTTCATTTTGCAAGGTGGCTTCATGAGGATTTCGACAAGCTAAGTGAGTAGGCAAGAACATGGCAGAGGGAGTATAATGTGGAAAAATGTGAAGTATTGCACCGCGGTGTGAAAAACAGAAATGCAGAGTATTTCTTAAATGGGGAGAGATTGAAAAGTGTTGATGCCCAAAGGGACCTAGGTGTTCTTGTTCATAGGTCACTGAGAGCTAACATGCAGCAAGCAATTAGGAAGACAAATGGCATGTTAGCCTTTATTGCAAGGGGAATTTGAGTACAGGAGTAAGGAAGTCTTGCTGCAGTTGTATAGAGCCTTGGTGAGACCGCACCTGGAGTAGTCTGTGTAGTTTTAGACTCCTTATCTAAGGAAGGATGTACTGGCCATAGAGGGAGTGCAACAAAGGTTCACCAGTCTAATTCCTGGGAGGGCAGATTGACCTATGGGGACAGATTGAGGAGACTGGGCCTCTATTCTCTAGAGCTTAGAAGAATGAGAGGTGACCTCATTGAGTTGTGCAAAATTCTTACAGCTGTTGACAGGGTAGATGCAGAAAGGATGGTTCCCTGGTTGGGGAGTCTAGAACCAGGGAACAGAGTCTCAGAATAAGAGGTAGGTCATTTTGGACTGCGATGAGGAGGAATATTTTCAGTCACAGGGTGGTGAACCTTTGGAATTCTCTACCTCAGAGGGCTGTGGAGGCTCAGTCATTGAGTATGTCCAAAGCAGAGGTTGATAGATTTCTCGATACCAATGACATCAAGGGATACTGGGATAGTGTGAGAAGATGGAGCTGAGATAGAAGATCAGCCATGATCTAGCTGAATGGCAGAGAAGGCTTGAGGGGCCGAATGGCCTAGTCCTGCTCCTACGTTCCTATGACGTCTGTCATATATATTGTATGTGTTCTAGGTCCTTGATTTGGATAATTTAGACTATAACATTTTCACTTTTAAATGCAACTTGCATAAAATGATAAAAAATGTCATTGTTTAAGTCAATGGATATGCAGGAAGTTACCACCCTGCATTTTCAGCTTGTTTCACTCATAATGGTAGCTTCGAAATCTCCTCTCTGAAAAATGTTAAGGATCGTAAATCAAATAAATAGACACACATTACAGGCCTGTCCACAAGGCCGCCTGTTATTCAACACCCTCTGGAAAACCTCCCTCCAGCTCATAACATGCAGAATATGGACAAATAAATCATAGTGCACTTCTAGCTGGTGCTAAGATATACTTAATCACTCTAGTTTTTCAAAGTTAGGCTGTTGCCTAATTCAGTGGCCAGTACATGCCATTCTGAGCCTGCCTTGGTGAATCAGCAAACAATGCTGGGAGCTTAAGTGACCTGAATCAATATGATGTTTTCATACTTAGGCCGCGGCTTTGGAGAGAGGTTATTTATTTCACATTCTGTCAAAAAAAATTATGTTGAGTGACTTTAAAATTGTCAGTAAATATTGCACAGACAGCAAAAATTACTGCTTCTTAACCATGCAGTCTATCAATGTTGTTAAGCTTCTTTAATAAAAGCAAAATACTGTGGATGCTGGAAATCTGAAACAAAAGTAAAAATTGCTGGAAAAACTCAGCAGGTCTGACAGCATCTGTGGAGAGAAAGACAGATTTAACGTTTCGAGTCCGTAAGTTCTGAAGAAGAGTCATACGGACTCGAAACTTTAACTCTGTCTTTCTCGCCACAGGTGCTGTCAGGCCTGCTGAGTTTTTCCAGCAATTTTTGCTTTTGTTAAGCTTCTTTGCAGTTTTGCTCCCTACACTAATGTTCAACCAGGAAGGGGGGGGGGCGGGGGGGAGTGAGCGCATGGAGAGCTAGTGGGGTTGTCAGCAGACATCTCCACCAGCCTTTGCATATTTATCCTTGCCCAGGAACCACCCACTGATGGTAATCAGTCCACCCTGATGCCCTTTTCACTGTACTCATCACTTTACCTGCCTTTGTTTCTCTAAGTGCCAGCTTTCTTTAGAATACTTGGCATATAATAGAGACTATGATAAAGCCAGGCATGAGAATGTGAAACTCTCATTAATTACCCAGTGGAAATTCGTGTCACAGCTACCTGTTGGATAGAAGCACAGGCTGGGGCTCTTTTCTCTAGAACAGAGAAAACTGGGGAGTGACTTGTCCTTAAAATTATAAAGAGGTTGGATAGAAAAGATGTAGAGATGATAAATATAGGATGGTTACTAATAAATCCAACAAAGAATACAGGGGAGACTTATTGTTTAACTCAGAGTGATGAGAACATGGAACTTGTTACCATGTAAGAGTTGTTGAGGAGAATAGCATAGATCCATTTAAGGGGAAGGAGCTTAGTAAATGAGGAAGAATGAATAGAAGAAAGTGTTGATAAGGTAAGATGAAGTTAGGTGGAACAATGCTTCCTCAGAGTGTAGATCTATTGGGCCAAATGGACTGATTCTGTTCTGTAAATTCAATATAATCAATTACTCCTTTTCTCACTTCCATGCACTGTGTACGATGTTTCTGTACAGAATCGATTACAATTTATATGAAAAGAAACTAAACTGTTCTGTATTGTTGGGTATTTCTAAGGATATTTCCATTCAAAGCAATAGAATCAAGCGTTCATGTCAGTCCCATCCTACTCAGGGAAGATGGGTTGTTACTGCCCTCTGGTGCTTCCTTTGGCTGTTTATAGAACCACATTCTCGATTTATGAAAATCTAGTTAGCACCCTTAGTAGCACATTTTTATTTTGCCAAGCTAATATTGCTATGACTGCTGTTTCATAGTCTGCTGTACAAGCTTTCAAGCTGCTAAACTGAAATTATTTGAAGTTCTAGTGATTTGCTAATTATGGTTCTCATTTCTCTGGCTCTGTTGTGGTACTGCCTTACCGTGCTGATCCCTGCACCAGAATAGATCACTGGGTATTGTGCCTCCTGAATAGCTGCTGCCAGAAGGTTAATTTTTCTCCTTAGTTCTTCAGGCTCATCTATAACCTAATGAGAAGAAAAACTGTCAGAAATCTCACAGCATAACAAACATTTAACATGCATCCACTCCGCACTAGCATTTTAAAGAATGGTGTTTACAAATTGTTTAAAGAAAGAACAAAAACCTTGTATTTATCTTATGCCTTCCCCGGTTAATCTGTTTTTGATGGTATTGGTTGAGGGATAATTATTAGTCAAGGCAACTGCACAACTCCCTTTCTGCGGGATCTTTTACATCCATCTAAGGCGGCATACAAAACCTCGATTTAACGTCTCATCCAAAAATGTCACCCTGGATTATTGCACATGAAATGGGACTTGAACTCATGACCTGATTCAGAGGTAAGTGTGCTACCACTGAGCCAAGGCTGATATAATAGGCAGCCCAGTGAGTGAATCCACTATCTTGCTTTGATACAATGATAGAAGTTGGATGAATATCTGTGATTTCTTTACACGAGTTTCTAATAATGATCAAAGCATCAAGGAAATGAGAGCAGGTTTCAGTGCGAGAAAGGTAGACATCTACGGTCTCCGAGTGCTGGTTTACAAATTGGCATAAGCCAAAGAACAGTTTGCATACCAAACAAATGATGCGTGGCATTGGCGAGGGATGATGGAAATCTCACAGTTGCCTCAGTATTGAAAGTGCAACACGAACATTTGTACCCACGCTAAAGTGTCAGCTGTGGCTTAGTTGACAGCTCTTTTATTCGAGTTAAAAGGTTGTGGGTACAGGCCGCAATTCAGGGGCTTGAGCACATAATCTGGGTTGGCACCTCAGTGCAGTACTGAGGGAGTGCTGCACTGTCGAGGTGCTATCTTTCAGATGAGGTGTTAAACTGGGGCCCCGTCAGCTGTCTTGAATGGATGTAAAAGATCCCACGGCATTACTTTGATAAAGAAGTGGAGATCTCTCTGCTGTCCTGCCTAATATTTATCCCTCAACTAACACTTGTCCTGCTATTATCATATTCTGCTTTCTTACCTTAATGCCATTATCAGCACATTTTTTAGCCCTTACTATTACCATTAATGCTCCCTTTGTCCTTTTGTTCGTGACATCTTTGTCAGTCCCTCATTTGTCCCCACCTATCGCTGACCTTCTATCCAGCTTCACCTGCTCCAGCTCCCTTAAACAGTATAAATTTCATCACATTTCTACTTCTCTATAGCTCTGAAGAAGTCATACAGATTCAAAACGTCAACTCTGTTTCTCTCTCCACAGACGCTGTTTTTCTGTTTTTGTTTCAGATTTCCAGCATCCGCAGTTATTTTGCTTTTATCACTATAACAGATTATCTGGTCATTATCCCAGTGCTGTTTGGATACTTTGCAAAGTGTAAATTGACTGCCTTGTTTCCTACATTACAACAGAGTCATTTCAAAAAGTATTAAGACATCGTGAAAGATACCAAAGAAATGCAAGTTCCTCTTGTATCCAACAGAAGGAATGGTAGAAACTGATCAAGACAGCAGTCCAGTCCTAGAATTCAGAAGTTTTAAGTCTTTTTAAATAATTGTTTCTCTGCTTTAAACCACTGTTGACTGAGTCTGTTGCTGTGTATAACTTACAACTGCCCACTAAGGAAGTTCAGGAGTCAACTACATTGCACTGGATAAATTACCCACCTCTTCAAGTTTCCTCTTTCGTGCCTCGGTCTTCTGCTTTCGCTTTTGCAACTCCTGCACAGTGTCAACACATGCTGCAAGCATAGTGAGGTCATCCTTTGTTCGTAGTTGTTCTGGTTTTTGTAGGATTTTGGAGACCTGCAAGGGATTTAATTAAGGGGAGATTAGAAGAAATGGGCTATTAAGACATGTAACATTAAGACATAAGAGATTGCCAGCAGTTGATACTAAAGCTGATTCAATTCTCCAACCTCCTTATAAGTCTAAACACTTAAGAAGAGAAACAGTAAATGTACATAGAAAGAGCAGGAAAATTGGACTAGAATAGATAGCTACAGTGTGGATCAAGTGACAACACTTCTCAGTAAGCCTTGCAATTATTGACGGAGGGCGTTACTTTACAAACTTTAATTTCAACGGATACATTCTTAATGTTAGCAAGCAGCAGTTCTTTCGTCATGGTTGAATGAAGACTTTTTAATGTGTGAAAGAATGGCATGAAAAATCTCAATGTAAAAAAATACATATTCTAATTTGCTGCCCCAATTTAACATCACCAAAGGGAAGTTTGAAACAGTTTTAATTCTTGAGTTTCTAAGATACTTAACTCAACTCATTTTATCATTTTACCTATGCAGTTGTTGTGCAATACACTTCAAAGATTATGTCACATTACTTCCACAACCATCAACCCTGTCATGTATTGTACTAATCAAAATGTTCCCTCCAGGCACATTCCCAATTTGCAAGCCCCAAATATTTTCCTTTGTGCAATCGGTCTAATGAATCATAAATATGTTTACAAACTTATATGTTCATTAAAGCTAGTGCACAGATGAAGATATAAAAAAAAAACTATAATTTGATTTGTACTGCTGAGCGCTTTTCATAGTTCAAATTTCACAAGCCCACATTACACTTTGCTAAAATCTTATTGATGACTATCTTTTCCGTCATCACTGTGATCTTCCTGTCCCTGGACAGTAAAAATATAAATAGCAATTTAATGCAGCAGGTGCTTTGCATTGAAACTGAAGAAAGTAATCTCTTTGTGATAATGTCCAGTGAAACATGGGACAGTTATTCTATAATACTGATGATTACTCATCGTTGGAACATATGGACATGGTAAAACAATGGTTATTTAATAATGTGCAAAGGCACAGCCAGCATATGCTTTTGGACATCACAGACATTAGTGCTGCAGAGACAGTTGAGAGTTTAATTTTTGATAAAGTTAAAAGAATGTCTTTAATATCTCATTAAAAGCGCAATATGCTGTTTGCTCATGGTACGGACTTGACAGATTTTAAATGCGTACTCTTGCACTAAAATATGACAGAGACGTTTACCAGTATTAACATTAATAAGGTTAACTGAATTTATTAACGCATAGTATTTTTACCCGGGTAGTGACTGTCTCCATCTTAATTAGCTGTGTGTTATCTAGCAAACTAACTGTTAAGTGATTCATGCTCAGATAATACTGGACATGCTACCAATTACTGCATTATAAACAATCCTCAAATGCCACTTGTAGGGAAACCAATTTGCTTTCACTTAGAAAATGGCATTTTTACTGCCTCCAAGAATTTTCATGCTAAACTGTGGTGTTCAGCAGAAAATTGAACTACAAGTAGTGACTGTAAATATTCATAAGACTAGTTGTGGGATGCAGTGCCACACTAAAACCAGTCACCCCAATCTTTTGGACAGTCCCAGCCGCTGATGATCAGAGGGCACATTTGAGAATGTAGCTATTCTTCCCACCACTGCAACACAGTGTGAAGTTTGGTAATAGTAATTGGCTTGTTTTTTTTTCATTTACTCAACAATTTCCTCCCCTCCTTTCCCTGAAAACATTGTATACTGGAGTACAAATCAAAGGATGCCAGGCACCTTCCAGTGCCTTGCCCAACTAGCCACTGCTCACAGCAAGGAGGCATCACAGCTGAGCCCAACACTATCATCACAACTTATCCATACACACACACTTATACATGGAGCAAACAGGAACCCTGGCAGTTCATTGCCCCCCACCCACGCCACTCCTCTCCTCCCTCCCTCTGCAATGCACAGTTCAGCCATTTGCAGCACTCACCCACTAGACCATTCAGATCACTACAGATGGGAAATCAAACCTAGGTATTGGGGTATGTACATTTAAGCTGCACATTTGTTCAATTACTAAGTCATTCAATCCTCCGCAAGTGAGATCACACTATAGTACTTCTGATTCTGGTTACAGAAGTTGTGCCTGTGTGCTAATTGTTTCTCACAAGACAAAGAAAATACTTCACTATAAACAATGTGATTTTGTGCATGTGATATGGCAAAGAACTGAAATGGGCAGGATATTTATTAAAAGTGTTCAGCAATATTTTTCTTCTTTTCCACATATACAGATCACATAAGATTTAGATAACAAAATGGAGGGGGGAGATTTAGGTTCTCCCTGGATTGATGAATTAAGATTTATCAAATGGCCTCCCTTATCCATATATTGCAAATTTGACAGCAACCGCGTTTGGGCATAACCAGCATGGAAAGAGGCGGGAGGCGGAAAGGGGCAAGGGGGGGTCCTGCGGGGGCGGATGACGGTGGGGGGTCCTGGGGAAGGAGAAGACAGAGACTGGGGAGGGGGTGTTACAAGGTGGGGGAGGAGGAGGGGGGACCGGTCCTGGGGGGTGACGGGGGAGAGGGAGGGAGTCCTGAGGGGTGACGGGGGAGAGGGAGGGGGTCCTGGGGGTGACGGCGGAGGGGGCGAGGGGGTCCTGGGGCTGACGGCGGAGGGGGCGAGGGGGTCCTGGGGCTGACGGCGGAGGGGGCGAGGGGGTCCTGGGGCTGACGGCGGAGGGGGCGAGGGGGTCCTGCGGCTGACGGCGGAGGGGGCGAGGGGGTCCTGGGGCTGACGGCGGAGGGGGCGAGGGGGTCCTGGGGCTGACGGCGGAGGGGGGTCCTGGGGCTGATGGCGGAGGGGGCGAGGGTCCTGGGGCTGACGGCGGAGGGGGCGAGGGTCCTGGGGCTGACGGCGGAGGGGGCGAGGGTCCTGGGGCTGACGGCGGAGGGGGCGAGGGTCCTGGGGCTGACGGCGGAGGGGGCGAGGGTCCTGGGGCTGACGGCGGAGGGGGCGAGGGTCCTGGGGCGACGGCGGAGGGGGCGAGGGTCCTGGGGGCGACGGCGGAGGGGGCGAGGGTCCTGGGGGTGGCGGTGGAGGGGGTGACGGCGGAGGGGGCGAGGGTCCTGGGGGCGACGGCAGAGGGGGCGAGGGTCCTGGGGGCGACGGCGGAGGGGGCGAGGATCCTGGGGGTGACGGTGGAGGGGGCGACGGCGGAGGGGGCGAGGGGGTCCTGGGGGCGACGGCGGAGGGGGCGAGGGAGTCCTGGGGCTGACGGCGGAGGGGGCGAGGGGTTCCTGGGGCTGACGGCGGAGGGGGCGAGGGGGTCCTGGGGCTGACGGCGGAGGGGGTCCTGGGGCTGACGGCGGAGGGGGCGAGGGGGTCCTGGGGCTGACGGCGGAGGGGGCGAGGGGGTCCTGGGGCTGACGGCGCAGGGGGCGAGGGGGTCCTGGGACTGACGGCGGAGGGGGCGAGGGGGTCCTGGGGCTGACGGCGGAGGGGGCGAGGGGGTCCTGGGGCTGACGGCGGAGGGGGCGAGGGGGTCCTGGGGCTGACGGCGGAGGGGGCGAGGGGGTCCTGGGGCTGACGGCGGAGGGGGCGAGGGGGTCCTGGGGCTGACGGCGGAGGGGGCGAGGGGGTCCTGGGGCTGTCAGCGGAGGGGGCGAGGGTCCTGGGGGCGAAGGCGGAGGGGGCGAGGGTCCTGGGGGCGACGGCGGCGAGGGTCCTGGGGGAGGGGGGCGGTGATCCTTGGGGGCGGGGGGAGGGGGGCGGGGCTCCTGGGTGGTAGGGAGGAGGAGGAGTGGGGGGGCAGGTTCTGGGGAGATGCCCGGGGTTGGGTGGAGATGCCTTCAGACCCTGGCCCGATCCCCAACACGATCGGCGGAGGGGCTCAGTCCCCGCGCGGCCGGACTGTGCCCAGTCCCCGAGGGGAGGTGTGGGATCGGGCCGGCGGGACAGGGAGCGGGAGCGGGGCCCCCGGACAGTCCCTCCCCGGCTGAAGAAGCCGCCCCTCCCGCTGTGTTGATCAGACACCCGGACACCAGGCAGACTATGAACCGCCGTGAACCTGACCAGTTTGATCCTGGCCCTCTGCTCCTCCAGCACTCGCTTCTGCCGCCGATCAGCCGCTTTCCGGACCTCCCGCTGGGACACGCCGGCCATGGCCGGGGGAGGGCGGGCGGCCACTCGCTCTACCGACCGGGCCCTTTAAAACAAGGAGAGGGAGCGGGGCGGAGAGAGCGGCCTCTCCCCACCACCGGAGCCTGGACAAGGAGCGCGCTCACCCCTCAAAACAGCGGCTCCTGTGGCCGGAGCCGAAACAACACCCACTGTTTCATCCAGACCTGGAGCTTTCTCTTAAAGGGGATAGGGATCACTGGCCCAGCAAACTCTATCTGTGCTATCCATCAGCAAAACTTAACCACCCGACTTAATATTTTGGGTTTCAACATTACTTATGACTCCAGGTGTTGGCAGCTAATTTTGCTTTGCTTGAGTGGCTGTGTTCTAATGCCAGAGTTATTGATCTTTACAGCTCCAAGTGCAATCAACTATTATAAAAATCTGCATGCTTTTTTTACATTTGCTTTTTTTACATTTGAAATGCTTTGCACATTTTGATTTTGCTCAAATTCTAAAAGGCAATCTCATTGAAACATATAAGATCCTGAGGTGACTTGACAGGGTGGATGCTGAAAGGATGTTTCCCCTCATGGGAGAGACTAGAACGAGGGGACACTGTTTAAAATTAAGGGGTCTCCCAATTAAGACGGAGGTGAGAAGAATTTTTTTTCTCAGAGGGTGGTTTGTGGAACTCTCCCCAGATAGTGGTGGAAGTAGGATCGTTGAATATTTTTAAGGCTGAATTAGACAGATTCTTGGTTGACAAGGGAGTCAAAAGGTATAGGGGGGAAGTGTTGAGGCCACAATCAGATCAGCCATGAACTTATTGAATAGTAGAGCAGACTTGAGGGGCCAAATGGCCTACTCTTGGTCATAACATGTATGTTCATATGTAGCACTTTTGCCTCTGTGTCAGATGTTTGTGGGTTCAAGCCCTCCTCCAGAGATTTAAGCGCATATCATGTCTGACACTGCAGTGGAGGACAGAATGGGCACTGCACTCTTGGTGACATTGCTTTCAGATGAATTGTCAAACTCTGTCTGCCCCCTCAGGTGGACATAAAAGATCTAATGGATCCCCAATTCAATGAACAGCAGAGGAATTCTCCTTGGTGTCCTGTGCAATATTTATCCCTCAACCAACATCACTAAAACTGATTATTTGGTCATTGTCTCATTGCTGCTAGTGGGAGCTTGCCATTCATAAATTGGCTGCTGCATTTCTTACGTTGCAACAGTGACTACAGTTAAAAAGTACTTAATCGCAAATGCTTTGAGACATCCTGTGATTATGAAAACTGTTTTATTTATGTAAAATTTTTTCTTTACTACAAAAGCAAAATACTGCAAATGCTGGGAATCCAAAAAAAAAGACAGAAACTGCTGGAAATACTCAGCTGGTCAGGGAGCATCTGTGGAGACAGAAACAGAGTTAAAATTTCAGGTCTGTGGCTTTCAATGGAACAATGAAAATCTTAGTAACTTTAATGAATTTGAAACATTTGTCCAGGTGAGAAAGTTGTTAACTGCCAGAGGAAGAAAAATTACTGTAAAATTTGGGTTTGTCTGAGTTAAGCTGTCTATTCTAAGAATAAGATTTAAACAGCTAGTTATGCAGAATTTATATCTGTATCTGTCATCACTATGTACATTAATTTCCTCTTTATTTTCATGCAGGAATCCAATGCTACTACAGATCTTCGTTTAGCTCGGTCGTTGGGATTTGGGCTACAGCTACAATCTTCAACAGCACTAGTCAGTGACCAGCCAACAGTGGGCTGTCAGAAAAGACAGTATTGCACCATAAATGAGGCATCTGTCTAATAGGCAATAGAGAATGGATGAATCACCCATCACTGGCAGGAATACTTAAATGGCAAGTGACTCTAAGATTTAAAAATATCCTTTTGAGGCTGGTATTAAATGCATAAAGAGTATTCAATATTCTGTTTCTCTGCATTACATGCCTGTTTTATCATAATACTTAGAAATTAACAGCATGCATTAAAAATTAAATTGTAAATAAAATAATACATTTTATGTACCATCTAGGTGGTATTGGGAACTCTACAAAAATTGCTCATACCTCAACATTTGTGACAGAATGAAATGAGCATCTATTTAAAATTTATTGAAAGGGAACTTTGAGAAAGTTGTTCCACAAAAATAAGTAGCTCTCTGCCCATTTAAAATACATTTTATAGCTGTGGTATGAAAAGGACACATCAAATGCAGCAGTGTGGTGTAATAATAATCCACAATGGACTGTTTGTCTCTTATTGATGGCCTCATGTGTAGAGCTAACCACTCAGTCCTGACTACTGAGCTCATGCAATATTGCTGGGCCAGATACTGCAGCTGGCACACTGGTAAGACACATTTAAAGTGTGGACTTGACCATGTCACATTAGCAGAGTCTAAAGTGTTTTGTGTCAATTTGGAAACATGGAGCTGATCCCCAAATCAGCTGCTCCACAGAAGGATCGAGGCCTGTCGTGGCATTCCTTGGTGTTGGCTGGGAAATCGTGGGTCAGCAGCCCCTAATTTTCTACTCCTGTAAGCTAGTGGATGGAAAACCGGAGACTACAGGTCTGTGATTCCCTGATCAGTGTTCCCCCTGAACACTATTCCTCGCATGGAATGCCCAACTGAGGGATCAGCCATCTTAAATTGTATTGTATAATCCCAATGTTCCAGGCATCCTATGATTTATTTTTATGACATTTAAGGATTGTGGATTTTCTTGAGTGTTTGTTTGCTGGAAATGTTATGCTGATTAAGGTGAGGGTTGGTGCTGGAACACCTTTTTTACTTCAAACGCTTAGTATAAGCGCTCCTAGGTCACCTGTGGCATATTTACAGAGTAATCCTCAACAATGTCCAACCAGCCTGATACTTTCTCAATTTCCCACAATAGCCATCCTTAGTCTTTCAGAATGTAATTGGTTTGGTTGTTGATCATCTCTTTTCAAATCAAAAACAGAATTACCTGGAAAAACTCAGCAGGTCTGGCAGCATCGGCGGAGAAGAAAAGAGTTGTCGTTTCGAGTCCTCATGACCCTTCAGCAGAACTGAGTGAAGTTAGGAGAGGGGTGAAATATAAGCTGGTTTAAGGTTGGGGGTGGGGTGGGTAGAGAAGTTGAGGGGTGGTGGTTGTAGGGACAAGCAAGCAGTGATAGGAGCAGATAATCAAAAGATATTACAGACAAAGGAACAGAGAGGTGTTAAAGGTGGTGATATTATCTAAGAGATAATATCCATTCTTAATTAGCACATTCTCTTAGATAATATCAACACCTTTAACACCTCTCTGTTCCTTTGTCTGCAACATCTTTTGATTATCTGCTCCTATCACTGTTTGCTTGTCCCTACAACCACCCCCACCCCAAACTTCTCCCCCCCGCCCCCCCCACCTTAAACCAGCTTATATTTCACCCCTCTCCTAACTTCACTCAGTTCTGCTGAAGGGTCATGAGGACTCGAAACGTCAACTCTTTTCTTCTCCGCCGATGCTGCCAGACCTGCTGAGTTTTTCCAGGTAATTCTGTTTTTGTTTTGGCTTTCCAGCATCCGCAGTAGTTTTTTGTTTTTATCTCTTTTCAAATACTGACATGATTGAGCTCCTGCTCACAATCAAAGGGCAGAATATCTACCCTTCCCTCCCTTCTCTTTTGGCTTTTCCCATGTTACATGGGGTCACCACAAGGCTTCATATCAACCAGCATCTTTTGGATGCGGCGGGTGGTTTCACAGCTGGATGCCCTTTGGCAGGGAACCTAGCCCACTCTCCGTTTTTTTTTTAGTATTTTCTATTCTCATTAGAGTAAATAAATTTTGAACATGGGGAGAAAATGGAGGGGAGAAAGCAAGGGTTTGGAAAAGTGGAGAAGCTAAGGTGGAAAAGAGCAAGGAAAGATAGGCGTAATTGTTCTTAAAATGCTGCAAGTTTTGCAAAATGTCACTTTTCCTTTGCGTCCATCAGGTGTTTGCTTTGAAGCTGATGTTTTGTGTTCTTGATTTAATTTGTTGGGGGGGTGGAGTAGTGTAGCTTGTAGTTTAAATGTAGTCCTATGAAAATCACATTAATACTGCTGCAGAAACCACGTGCATTTATAAAAAGAAAAGCATTCTAAATTCAGATGTAATGACTAGCTTACAATTCACAAACCTTTTACTGAGATATTTTATGAAACACTACTAATAGATCAGTGGGTGTTTGCAGCTGGGTAGCACATTTGGCTGCGATAATTTCCTACTGTGGAAAAAGGTAGCACAACATTCATTGTACTGTGAGAGGAATATCTCAGCTAACTTGGCATCACAATCAGGTTGCAAGATAACAATGCAATGTGGCAAGAGGTCTGTCAGAAATTTAGCAGTCAGTGTATGTATTGCTCTTTTATATAAATTTACATGATCTGACAATCGGTCACGTGTGCCATTGTTGGGCGCTCAAACATTCTCGAGGTCTGCCATTTGGCACGACATGCACTGTGAGGTTTTTGGGCATTGGATACCAACATATCTTAATTGTCTGAAGCTTGCAATCTGTATGTCTCTGGTGCAATCCGCGGAAATGAGATCGAGGGAAAGAAAAATGACAATGAACAGGCAGAACATGAGTTCAGTTCGGGCCTTCTTTGAGTACATTCCAGAGGTATACCATTGCCGCCTTAGACTGGGTTTGCAACAGCAAGCCGTTTCCTGTGGGTTTCTAAATGATCCTTTCTGTATCATAGAGGTTAGGACTACATTGTCAGGAATGTATTGTTCATCACTGTGGGCCTCTTGGCTTTACATTGTCTCTGAATAATGAATTAATAGGAAGTAGATAATTTCTTTAATTCCATAAAATTGGGATTTGGGCTGCTGATTGCTAATTTGCTGCTCTACAGAAACATTTGAATCACAGCATGCACAATATTCTGCTATGCATGTCTCTCTGTTACCCTCAAATACAACACTTAAAAGCGCATTCAGCCCAAAATCCACATCTGGTTAAATTCGAACAAATTCAGAGTTGCTATATGTACAAAGATTATCTAAATCAACCATGTGAAAAACAATCGACCTTTCTATTCAGCAGCACCGACTCACTCTATCTCAAAGTTGTCCTGGTCCGCAGTTTCATTTCATCCTTCGACTCACCCAACGCTTAAACAAAAAACTTTTTTTCATTCTTTCAGATGTTAAGGATTGCAAGCTCCAACAACTCATAGGTACCTACACCGCTCCTTCCTTTCCCTTCCCTCTGACCCCACCCCTTCTTCTAATCTTACCCCTTGCCATGGAATATACCCTCTGACCTTCCCCCTCTGATGCTGAACAATCTGTCCTTAGCAAAGGATACAGCCTTATCCCCTTATGCCCTCACCTTAAATTTCGAGCTCAGCATAATATTGAGCTCTTCCATTGCCTTCGCTTCCTTTCCCATTTCTTTGACCAGGAGTCCTCCCCACAACTTCAATATTCTCCAATATTCTTCCTCCACCTGGACTCCTTCCTCTGGCCTCTTACCAGTTCTTGATCTTTTCATTGAGAACTGCTGGCGTGACATCGGCCATCTTAATTTCTCTGCACCCCACACTCACTCTAACCTGTTTCCTTCTGAACTTGCTGCATTCCGTTCTCTCGAGTCTAACCCTGACATTATCATCAATCCTGCTGACAAAGGTGGTGCTGTTGTTGTCTGCTGACCTGAACTCTCCCTAGCAGAGGCTGAACACTAACTCTCCAACACTTCCTCCTGGCTTCCTCTGGACCATGACTCCACCACCAAACATCAAGCCACTGTTTCCAGAACAAGAAATGTTCGACATATCCTATAAAAAGACAGGGAAAGCTAGGACTCATGTGGGTTTCCATAGTAACACCTTTTATTTGAATGAAGTGAGTGAAGTTGAAGGAGATGTTATTCAGTGAGAACAAGCTCAGCCAGGCGGAGCTAGGAGGGTGGTGGTGGATGGGAACTGGCCGGGCCTCCGTTCGAGGAAAAAGCAGAGAGCTCTCAGCCCATCCCGGTGGGGGTTGGAGGTGTAGAGAGATTGGATATCCCTGGTAAAGAGGAGATGGTTAGGGTCAGGAAATTGGAAACTTTTAAACTGATGTAGGGCATCAGAAGAGTCATGGATGTAGGTAGGAAGAGACTGGGCTCCTCCAGTGACCTTCCCTCCATGACTTCCCACCTCATGGTTTCCCAACCCTTACAACTCACTTCTACCTCCTCAAGGTGCATAAACAGGCTGCCCAGGTAGACCCATTGTTTCAGCCTGTTCCTGCCCCACTGATTTCTTCCTACCTTGGCTCTATTTTTTCTCCCTTTGTCCAGTCTCTTTCTACCTACATCTGTGACTCTCCTGATGCCCTACATCACTTTAAAAGTTTCCAATTTCCTGGCCCTAACCATCTCCTCTTTACCAGGGATATCCAATCTCTCTACACCTCCAGCCCCACCGGGATGGGCTGAGAGCTCTCTGCTTCCTCCTTGGATGGAGGCCCGACCAAACCCATCCACCATCACCCTCCTAGCTCCGCCTGGCTGAGCTTGTTCTCACTGAACAACATCTCCTTCAACTCCACTCACTTCATTCAAATAAAAGGTGTTACCATGGTTACCCACATGGGTCCTAGCTTTTCCTGAAAGCTTTCCCTATCTTTTTGTAGGATATGTCAAACATTTTTTGTTCCAGTCCTATCCAGGTCTCCTCCCTCAACTCTTTGTCTGGTTTATTGATGACTGTATCAGTGCTGCGTCCTGCTCTTGCAATGAATTGGAAAACTTAATTAATTTTGCTTCCAATTTCCACCCTTCTCTCACCTTCACGTGGTCCATTGCTGACTCTTCCCTTCCCTCCCTTGACTACTCTGTCTCCATTTCTGGCGATAGGCTGTCAATTGACATTCATTGTAAGCCCACTGCTTCCCCCATCTACCTCGACTATACTTCCTCACACCTGACTCCATTCCACTCTCAGTTCCTCCATCTCCATCGCATCTGTTCTGACATGCAACCCTGCACGAAAGTGTTTCTGAGATGTCTTCTTTTTACCTCAGCCGAGGATTCCCCTCCACCATGACTCACAGGTCCTTGACCATGTCTGCCACATTTCCCACACTTCTGCCCTCACCCCTTCCCCTCTATCTTAGAACCACGATAGACTTCCCCTTGTCTTCACCTTCCACCCCACCAGCTTCTGTGTTCAACAGATCATTTTTGGCCATTCCTACCACCTCCAGCGTGATACCACCACCAAACCCTCCCCTCCCCTCCCCTTTTAACATTCCGAAGGGACCATTCCCTCCGTGTTACCTTGGTTCAGTCCTCAATCATCCCAACACACCATCCCCTTTCCACAGCACCTTTTCACGCAAACGCAAGAGAGGTAACAACTGCCCTTTTACCTCTTCTCTTCTCACCACCACAGGCCCCAAACACTCCTTCCAGGTGAAGCAGCGATTTACATGTACTTCTTTCAATTTAATCTACTGCATTCACTGCTCACAATGTGGTCTCCTCTACACTGGAGAGACCAAACGCAGATTGGGTGACCGCTTTGCGTTAATACCTACATTCTGTCCAGAAGCGTGATCCCAATCTTCTGATCACCTGTCATTTTAATTCTTGACCTTGGTCTCACACTGACATTTCTGTCCTTGGCCTGCAGGACTCAACATTGAGTTCAACAATTTCAGACCATGAACTCTGCCCTCCATTTTGTTTCTTTTTCTTTCCTTGTTTTGTTATTTTTCTTTCAGTCGTAGCTCACCTGCTCTAGGCACATCTTTTGTTCCTTTGCAATTTCTCTTGCCCCATCACCATTTCCTTTGGACCTGGAGGGCTAACTTTTCTGTCATTCAGTCTCTCCTGTCTTCCACCCTATCACAGGCCTTCCTTTGTCCTTGCCCCATCCGCCCCTTGCTCAAAACCTAGTACACCTCCAACTTGTCCCAGTTCAGAAGAAAGGTCATCGACTTGAAAAGTTAACTCTGGCCGGGACTTTCCGGTCCTGCCCACTGCCGGACTGAGAATTCCCATCCGAAGTCAACGGATCTTTAATTGCTGATCCCTCAAATTTTCTGTCCCGCCTGGAACGATTCCTGCTGGGGCAGTACCGGAAAATCCCGGCCTCTGTTTCTCTCTTCACGTAAACGCTGCCCAACCTGCTGAGTTTTTCCAGCGCTTTCTGTTTTTATTTCATGCAGAAAACTGTTTGGCCCATTTGAAAATAATAAGGATATTTCATGCGTTGTAACTTTTTTAAACTGAGAATTTCCTATATAAAATTAAATAAAATAGGACCCTGTTTAGTTAGTGATCTAGACGTCTTCTGAATGATATATTTTTTTTAATGTTCCCTTGATAGCTTTGTGAGCTTATTCAGCTGAGCCATGCAAGATGCCAGATTTGATTCCCCATCTGTTTTGAGTTAACCAATCACAGCCAAAACAACAGTGGGATGCTAAATTTGGCCTCCTCTGCCCTCAGGGAGAAATAAATCAAGCAGAGGGCTCATTCCTGCTCATTGTCCAGCAAACCATTTTGGAAGTGTGCATGGGCAAACACCAGGTGAGGATTGAATTGGATTCAGCTTGATGCCCCTGTGGTTGAATAGTGTTCCCACACTCACTACCATGACTCATAGTGACTGATGGCCATATTGATGAGGTAATGGAGGGTGACTGGGCCTGTGGAACAGTATTCCAGGAAAGCATCAATGCCTTTAAGAGAACAGAAAGTAAGGAAATAAAGTGTGGGGATCATTAACAATGTAGGCTTATAAGTAACATGCACGGCTCAGAAGTTTGAATGCATGATATATTAGAATATTACAAATATGCTAATTCCATTTTGGCCCTAATTTCCAATATGAATTTACACTCTTTATAAATTATTAACTGCCTAGTTGTTAACTGTTGGAAAAAGGGAAGTGGAAAAAATGGGTGTCTCACAATGACCGGGTAGTTGGATAATTGTTACATTTATGTTAGGGATATTCTTATACTGGACAAGGCAGTATATATGGCTCTAATTATTTGTTACATTTATGTAAAGTGTATTCAAATACTGGACAAGGCGATGTATATGGCTCTAATTATCTTTTCGGCTATAAACTAATTCAGTATTAGATTGTCCCTTTAAATGACTTGTTAGCGGACAATATTGTCTTTTAAATGGTGCAAGAAACATAAAATTCCAATTGCAGACTTACGGACATATGGAAGGAAACATTATGCATGTTTAAATGGGGAAATAACATTAAGTTGTTTATGAAAAGGTTTTTTTTAAGTGTAGGACACAATTGTACTTGATGTTTATATATTTTTTAATCATCATGTGGACTTCGCTGGCTGGGCCAGCATTTATTGCCCATCCCTAGTTGCCCTTGAGAAGGTGGTGGTGAGCTGCCTTCTTGAACTGCTGCAGCCCATGTGGTGTGGCTACACCCACAGTGCTATTAGGAAGGGAGTTCCAGGATTTTGACCCAGTGACACTGAAGGAGTGGCGATATAGTTCCAAGTCAGGATGGTGAGTGACTTGGAGAGGAACTTCCGTGTGGTGGTATTCCCAAACCAACCTGCCTTTATAATGACAAAGCTACATGGATTACTTATGCTAGTCAGTGTTTTGGATGGTGTAACAATCCTATACACACAGCTGGTAACAGTTTTGTTGTGTGTTTAGGGCTTAGATGGGGTTCTTCAGGGTTTGTCTATATTCCCTATGTAAGCTACTCGAGGTTGTAGTTTGTTAAAACCATTATTATTTATTTGCAGCTCTTTGTACATCTTGGGAACTCTGCACTAGGCTGGACTTCTCCCTTCAGATCTCCGTTACTTAGATGTGTCATTACATCATTGTTACATCAGCATCAGGTCCTTCTGATGTTAACCCTTTACTCTACAGTAACTATGTGATAGAATTATGCATTCATAGACATTTCAGCATAAAAAGCCATCATGGCTGGCACCACATCTGAACTATCAGCTCTAACTCATTTCCCTTCTCTCTCCTATATCTTTTTCATATTTTTCTTCCTTAAGTCTTAAACCCTACGCCTAAACTAGATTCGGTGACTACTTGTGGAAATGCATTCCACACAAATCCCTTTTTTTTGTTTTTCCCAATTGTTGTCATCCTTGTGTGAGATTCCATATGGTGCTTACCCATATTTGACCCATCAATGATACCTAGCCCCTGGCTGATAGGAATTTTGCCTGAGTGGCTTCAGTTGATTCTTTCCTCTGATCATGTCTTTCTCTATGGAGGAAGTGCTTTACTTTCCCTTAGAGTCTCACTTCACCAATTTGGATAGGCAGAGATTGAGAACTCAGTGCCTTAGTTGGCATATGATGCAACACCCACCATACCAAAGCTCTTATTAGATTTAAATATTACAATGTTGTATAGAGCAATAAAACTTAACACCTCCTTGAATAACCTTACCGGGTGAATCACTTTGAGCTTGGTTTATTGATACAAGTTCCTAATGGGGTTGGGCAACAAAACTTAATGCCAGTACCTGGAAGGCATTTAACAATAAGTAAAAGGGAGGCAAAAATAAAAGGGTGAGAAAAGATTTTGAAAGACAATACTTAAGTGTCATCAATGTACATCTTATGTTGCAATTGATGTGGCAAACTCCAGTAGTATATCCTACACCCACTATTTTTGCAAGAACTGGCCAGAAAAATCTCAACTGCGTTTCATAATTCACATTCTCAGCTTGATAGGTCGTATGTATTTATTTAAAGGTGTGATACATGCACCAGACTTTACAATGCATGCTGAAGATATTTACTAACAATATTTTTCCTTGCTTTTCTCTACTGCATTTTGACTTGGATTATGAAGGCAGGCACATCACGTCCTAGACCCTTGTCAGTACTATTCTGTGCCACAGCTGCCCTGAATGGATCTTACTCTGATTTTTTTTCTCTTCCTCATCATATAATGTAGCAGTCAGTGGATAAAGGCTGAGGGTGGGGCAAGAAGAGATGACTCACAAGCAAGGACAAAAATAGCCAATTGAGATCATTTCATCTTTTGATTTATGTCAACTAAATATATTTTAATTGTCATTATGCTTCTCCAGATACATGTAATAAATATATAAGCACCTGCCAGAGACTTTACGACTATAACACGCTGAAGATTTCAGCCCCTTTCCCACTATTTGAAGGGCCTGCATCTCAACTTCTGGCCACTCTTAATCCCACACAATACATGATATACAATTAGCATCATAATCTGGATTTTATCATGCTGATTTTAGACAATTTTTAAATATTAATTTAATCTGCTAATTTTTAAAGGAAATCTGCACCATTTTTAGAAATCTTGCAGAGATTTTTCTGGTTACTTTGTTTGCACCCACAATGACACTGATCTAGGATTTGTGTTTGTAATGCTGACAGTGTTACTCTGAGATGGGTTTGGAGGGTGATGCTGACAGTGTTACTCTGAGATTGGTTTGGGAGGTGATGCTGACAGTGTTACTCTGAGATGGGTTTGGAGGGTGATGCTGACAGTGTTACTCTGAGATGGGTTTGGAGGGTGATGCTGACAGTGTTACTCTGAGATGGGTTTGGGGGTAATGCTGACCATGTTACTCTGAGATGGGTTTGGGGGTAATGTTGACAGTGTTACTCTGAGATGGGTTTGGAGGTGATGGTGACAGTGTTACTCTGAGAAGGGTTTGGGGAATGATGCTGACAGTGTTACCCTGAGATGGGTTTGGGGGTGATGCTGACAGTGTTATTCTGAAATGAGTTTGGGGGTGATGCTGACAGTGTTACTCTGAGATGGGTTTGGGGGTGATGCTGACAGTGTTACTCTGAGATGGGTTTGGGGGTGATGCTGACAGTGTTACTCTGAGATGGGTTTGGGGTGACGCTGACAGTGTTACTCTGAGATGGCTTTGGAGGGTGATGCTGACAGTGTTAATCTGAGATGGGTTTGCGGGATGATGCTGACAGTGTTACTCTGAGATGGGTTTGGGGGTGATGCTGACAGTGTTACTCTGAGATGGGTTTGGAGGGTGATGCTGACAGTGTTATTCTGAGATGGGTTTGGGGTGATGCTGACAGTGTTACTGTGAGATGGGTTTAGGGGTGACGCTGACAGTATTACTCTGAGATGGGTTTGGAGGGTGATGCTGACAGTGTCACTCTGAGATGGGTTTGGAGGGTGATGCTGACAGTGTTACTCTGAGATGGGTTTGGAGGGTGATGCTGACAGTGTTACTCTGATTTGGGTTTAGGGGTGACGCTGACAGTGTTACTCTGAGATGGGTTTGAGGGTGATGCTGACAGTGTTACTCTGAGATGGGTTTGAGGGTGATGCTGACAGTGTTACTCTGAGATGGGTTTGAGGGTGATGCTGACTGTGTTACTCTGAGATGGGTTTGGAGGGTCATGCTGACAGTGTTACTCTGAGCTGGATTTGAGGGTGATGCTGACAGTGTTACTCTGAGATGGGTTTGGAGGTGATTCTGACAGTGTTACTCTGAAATGGGTTTGGAGGGTGATGCTGACAGTGTTACTCTGAGATGGGTTTGGGGGGTGATGCTGACAGTGTTACTCTGATTTGGGTTTGAGGGTGATGCTGACATTGTTACTCTGAGATGGGTTTTGGTGGGTGATGCTGACAGTGTTACTCTGAGATGGGTTTGGGGCGGTGATGCTGACAGTGTTACTCTGAGATAGGTTTGGAGGGTGATGCTGACAGTGTTACTCTGAGATGGGTTTGGAGGTGACGCTGACAGTGTTACTCTGAGATGGGTTTGGAGGGTGATGCTGACAGTGTTACTCTGAGATGGGTTTGAGGGTAATGTTGACAGTGTTACTCTGAGATGGGTTTGGGGGTAACACTGACAATGTTACTCTGAGATCGGTTTGGGGAATGATGCTGACAGTGTTACCCTGAGATGGGTTTGGGGGTGATGCTGACAGTGTTATTCTGAAATGAGTTTGGGGGTGATGGTGACAGTGTTACTCTGAGATGGGTTTGGGGGTGATGCTGACAATGTTACTCTGAGATCGGTTTGGGGAATGATGCTGACAGTGTTACCCTGAGATGGGTTTGGGGGTGATGCTGACAGTGTTATTCTGAAATGAGTTTGGGGGTGATGGTGACAGTGTTACTCTGGGATGGGTTTGGGGGTGATGCTGACAGTGTTACTCTGAGATGGGTTTGGGGGTGATGCTGACAGTGTTACTCTGAGATGGGTTTGGGGGTGATGCTGACAGTGTTACTCTGAGATGGGTTTGGGGGTGATGCTGACAGTGTTACTCTGAGATGGGTTTGGGGTGACGCTGACAGTGTTACTCGGAGATGGCTTTGGAGGGTGATGCTGACAGTGTTACTCTGAGATGGGTTTGTGAGGTGAAGCTGATAGCGTTACTCTGAGATGGGTTTTGGGGGTGATGCTGACAGTGTTACTCTGAGATGGGTTTGGAGGTTGATGCTGACAGTGTTATTCTGAGATGGGTTTGGGGTGATGCAGACAGTGTTACTGTGAGATGGGTTTAGGGGTGACGCTGACAGTATTACTCTGAGATGGGTTTGGAGGGTGATGCTGACAGTGTTACTCTGAGATGGGTTTGGAGGGTGATGCTGACAGTGTTACTCTGATTTGGGTTTAGGGGTGACGCTGACAGTGTTACTCTGAGATGGGTTTGAGGGTGATGCTGACAGTGTTACTCTGAGATGGGTTTGGAGGTTGATGCTGACAGTGTTATTCTGAGATGGGTTTGGGGTGATGCTGACAGTGTTACTCTGAGATGGGTTTAGGGGTGACGCTGACAGTATTACTCTGAGATGGGTTTGGAGGGTGATGCTGACAGTGTTACTCTGAGATGGGTTTGGAGGGTGATGCTGACAGTGTTACTCTGAGGTGGGTTTGGAGGGTGATGCTGACAGTGTTACTCTGATTTGGGTTTAGTGGTGACGCTGACAGTGTTACTCTGAGATGGGTTTGAGGGTGATGCTGACAGTGTTACTCTGAGATGGGTTTGAGGGTGATGCTGACAGTGTTACTCTGAGATGGGTTTGGAGGTGATGCTGACAGTGTTACTCTGAGATGGGTTTGGAGGTGATGCTGACAGTGTTACTCTGAGATGGGTTTGAGGGTGATGCTGACAGTGTTACTCTGAGATGGGTTTGGAGGGTGATGCTGACAGTGTTACTCTGAGATCGATTTGGGGGGTGATGCTGACAGTGTTACTCTGAGATGGGTTTGCGGGGTGATGCTGACTGTTACTCGGATTTGGGTTTGAGGGTGATGCTGACAGTGTTACTCTGAGATGGGTTTGAGGATGATGCTGACAGTGTTGCTCTGAGATGGGTTTGGGAGGTGATGCTGGCAGTGTTACTCTGAGATGGGTTTGGGGGTAATGCTGACCATGTTACTCTGAGATGGGTTTGGGGGTAATGTTGACAGTGTTACTCTGAGATGGGTTTGGGGGTAACACTGACAGTGTTACTCTGAGAAGGGTTTGGGGAATGATGCTGACAGTGTTACCCTGAGATGGGTTTGGGGGTGATGCTGACAGTGTTACTCTGAGATGGGTTTGGGGGTGATGCTGACAGTGTTACTCTGAGATGGGTTTGGGGGTGATGCTGACAGTGTTACTCTGAGATGGGTTTGGGGGTGATGCTGACAGTGTTACTCTGAGATGGGTTTGGGGTGACGCTGACAGTGTTACTCGGAGATGGCTTTGGAGGGTGATGCTGACAGTGTTACTCTGAGATGGGTTTGTGAGGTGAAGCTGATAGCGTTACTCTGAGATGGGTTTTGGGGGTGATGCTGACAGTGTTACTCTGAGATGGGTTTGGAGGTTGATGCTGACAGTGTAATTCTGAGATGGGTTTGGGGTAATGCAGACAGTGTTACTGTGAGATGGGTTTAGGGGTGACGCTGACAGTATTACTCTGAGATGGGTTTGGAGGGTGATGCTGACAGTGTTACTCTGAGATGGGTTTGGAGGGTGATGCTGACAGTGTTACTCTGAGATGGGTTTGGAGGGTGATGCTGACAGTGTTACTCTGATTTGGGTTTAGGGGTGACGCTGACAGTGTTACTCTGAGATGGGTTTGAGGGTGATGCTGACAGTGTTACTCTGAGATGGGTTTGGAGGTTGATGCTGACAGTGTTATTCTGAGATGGGTTTGGGGTGATGCTGACAGTGTTACTCTGAGATGGGTTTAGGGGTGACGCTGACAGTATTACTCTGAGATGGGTTTGGAGGGTGATGCTGACAGTGTTACTCTGAGATGGGTTTGGAGGGTGATGCTGACAGTGTTACTCTGAGGTGGGTTTGGAGGGTGATGCTGACAGTGTTACTCTGATTTGGGTTTAGGGGTGACGCTGACAGTGTTACTCTGAGATGGGTTTGAGGGTGATGCTGACAGTGTTACTCTGAGATGGGTTTGAGGGTGATGCTGACAGTGTTACTCTGAGATGGGTTTGGAGGTGATGCTGACAGTGTTACTCTGAGATGGGTTTGGAGGTGATGCTGACAGTGTTACTCTGAGATGGGTTTGAGGGTGATGCTGACAGTGTTACTCTGAGATGGGTTTGGAGGGTGATGCTGACAGTGTTACTCTGAGATCGATTTGGGGGGTGATGCTGACAGTGTTACTCTGAGATGGGTTTGCGGGGTGATGCTGACTGTTACTCTGATTTGGGTTTGAGGGTGATGCTGACAGTGTTACTCTGAGATGGGTTTGAGGATGATGCTGACAGTGTTACTCTGAGATGGGTTTGGAGGGTGATGCTGACAGTGTTGCTCTGAGATGGGTTTGGGAGGTGATGCTGGCAGTGTTACTCTGAGATGGGTTTGGGGGTAATGCTGACCATGTTACTCTGAGATGGGTTTGGAGGGTGATGCTGACAGTGTTACTCTGATTTGGGTTTAGGGGTGACGCTGACAGTGTTACTCTGAGATGGGTTTGAGGGTGATGCTGACAGTGTTACTCTGAGATGGGTTTGGAGGTTGATGCTGACAGTGTTATTCTGAGATGGGTTTGGGGTGATGCTGACAGTGTTACTCTGAGATGGGTTTAGGGGTGACGCTGACAGTATTACTCTGAGATGGGTTTGGAGGGTGATGCTGACAGTGTTACTCTGAGATGGGTTTGGAGGGTGATGCTGACAGTGTTACTCTGAGGTGGGTTTGGAGGGTGATGCTGACAGTGTTACTCTGATTTGGGTTTAGGGGTGACGCTGACAGTGTTACTCTGAGATGGGTTTGAGGGTGATGCTGACAGTGTTACTCTGAGATGGGTTTGAGGGTGATGCTGACAGTGTTACTCTGAGATGGGTTTGGAGGTGATGCTGACAGTGTTACTCTGAGATGGGTTTGGAGGTGATGCTGACAGTGTTACTCTGAGATGGGTTTGAGGGTGATGCTGACAGTGTTACTCTGAGATGGGTTTGGAGGGTGATGCTGACAGTGTTACTCTGAGATCGATTTGGGGGGTGATGCTGACAGTGTTACTCTGAGATGGGTTTGCGGGGTGATGCTGACTGTTACTCTGATTTGGGTTTGAGGGTGATGCTGACAGTGTTACTCTGAGATGGGTTTGAGGATGATGCTGACAGTGTTACTCTGAGATGGGTTTGGAGGGTGATGCTGACAGTGTTGCTCTGAGATGGGTTTGGGAGGTGATGCTGGCAGTGTTACTCTGAGATGGGTTTGGGGGTAATGCTGACCATGTTACTCTGAGATGGGTTTGGGGGTAATGTTGACAGTGTTACTCTGAGATGGGTTTGGGGGTAACACTGACAGTGTTACTCTGAGAAGGGTTTGGGGAATGATGCTGACAGTGTTACCCTGAGATGGGTTTGGGGGTGATGCTGACAGTGTTATTCTGAAATGAGTTTGGGGGTGATGCTGACAGTGTTACTCTGAGATGGGTTTGGGGGTGATGCTGACAGTGTTACTCTGAAATGAGTTTGGGGGTGATGCTGACAGTGTTACTCTGAGATGGGTTTGGGGGTGATGCTGACAGTGTTACTCTGAGATGGGTTTGGGGTGACGCTGACAGTGTTACTCTGAGATGGCTTTGGAGGGTGATGCTGACAGTGTTAATCTGAGATGGGTTTGCGGGATGATGCTGACAGTGTTACTCTGAGATGGGTTTGGGGGTGATGCTGACAGTGTTACTCTGAGATGGGTTTGGAGGGTGATGCTGACAGTGTTAATCTGAGATGGGTTTGGGGTGATGCTGACAGTGTTACTGTGAGATGGGTTTAGGGGTGACGCTGACAGTATTACTCTGAGATGGGTTTGGAGGGTGATGCTGACAGTGTCACTCTGAGATGGGTTTGGAGGGTGATGCTGACAGTGTTACTCTGAGATGGGTTTGAAGGGTGATGCTGACAGTGTTACTCTGATTTGGGTTTAGGGGTGACGCTGACAGTGTTACTCTGAGATGGGTTTGAGGGTGATGCTGACAGTGTTACTCTGAGATGGGTTTGAGGGTGATGCTGACAGTGTTACTCTGAGATGGGTTTGAGGGTGATGCTGACAGTGTTACTCTGAGATGGGTTTGGAGGGTCATGCTGACAGTGTTACTCTGAGCTGGATTTGAGGGTGATGCTGACAGTGTTACTCTGAGATGGGTTTGGAGGTGATGCTGACAGTGTTACTGTGAGATGGGTTTGGAGGGTGATGCTGACAGTATTACTCTGAGATGGGTTTGGGGGGTGATGCTGACAGTGTTACTCTGATTTGGGTTTGAGGGTGATGCTGACAGTGTTACTCTGAGATGGGTTTTGGTGGGTGATGCTGACAGTGTTACTCTGAGATGGGTTTGGGGCGGTGATGCTGACAGTGTTACTCTGAGATGGGTTTGGAGGGTGATGCTGACAGTGTTACTCTGAGATGGGTTTGGAGGTGACGCTGACAGTGTTACTCTGAGATGGGTTTGGAGGGTGATGCTGACAGTGTTACTCTGAGATGGGTTTGAGGGTAATGTTGACAGTGTTACTCTGAGATGGGTTTGGGGGTAACACTGACAATGTTACTCTGAGATCGGTTTGGGGAATGATGCTGACAGTGTTACCCTGAGATGGGTTTGGGGGTGATGCTGACAGTGTTATTCTGAAATGAGTTTGGGGGTGATGGTGACAGTGTTACTCTGAGATGGGTTTGGGGGTGATGCTGACAATGTTACTCTGAGATCGGTTTGGGGAATGATGCTGACAGTGTTACCCTGAGATGGGTTTGGGGGTGATGCTGACAGTGTTATTCTGAAATGAGTTTGGGGGTGATGGTGACAGTGTTACTCTGAGATGGGTTTGGAGGTTGATGCTGACAGTGTTACTCCGAGATGGGTTTGGAGGTTGATGCTGACAGTGTTATTCTGAGATGGGTTTGGGGTGATGCAGACAGTGTTACTGTGAGATGGGTTTAGGGGTGACGCTGACAGTATTACTCTGAGATGGGTTTGGAGGGTGATGCTGACAGTGTTACTCTGAGATGGGTTTGGAGGGTGATGCTGACAGTGTTACTCTGAGATGGGTTTGGAGGGTGATGCTGACAGTGTTACTCTGATTTGGGTTTAGGGGTGACGCTGACAGTGTTACTCTGAGATGGGTTTGAGGGTGATGCTGACAGTGTTACTCTGAGATGGGTTTGGAGGTTGATGCTGACAGTGTTATTCTGAGATGGGTTTGGGGTGATGCTGACAGTGTTACTCTGAGATGGGTTTAGGGGTGACGCTGACAGTATTACTCTGAGATGGGTTTGAGGGTGATGCTGACAGTGTTACTCTGAGATGGGTTTGCGGGGTGATGCTGACTGTTACTCTGATTTGGGTTTGAGGGTGATGCTGACAGTGTTACTCTGAGATGGTTTTGAGGATGATGCTGACAGTGTTACTCTGAGATGGGTTTGGAGGGTGATGCTGACAGTGTTGCTCTGAGATGGGTTTGGGAGGTGATGCTGGCAGTGTTACTCTGAGATGGGTTTGGGGGGTGATGCTGACAGTGTTAGTCTGAGATGGGTTTGTGGGGTGATGCTGACAGTGTTATTCTGAGATGGGTTTGAGGGTGATGCTGACAGTGTTACTCTGAGATGGGTTTGGTGGGGGGGGCGCTGATGCTGACAGTGTAACTCTGAGATTAGTTTGCGGGGGTGATGCTGACAGTGTTACTCTGAGATGGGGTTTGGGGAATGATGCTGACAGTGTTACTCTGAGATGGAGTTTGGGGAATGATGCTGACAGTGTTACTCTGAGATGGGGTTTGGGGAATGATGCTGACACTGTTACTCTGAGATGGGTTGGGGGGTGGTGATGCTGACAGTGTTACTCTGAGATGGGGTTATGTGGGTGATGCTGACAGTGGTACTCTGAGATGGGTTTGGGGGGCTGATGCTGACAGTGTTACTCTGAGATGGGTTTGGAGGGTGATGCTGACAGTGTTACTCTGAGATGGGGTTTGGGGAATGATGCTGACAGTGTTACTCTGAGATGGGGTTTGGGGAATGATGCTGACAGTGTTACTCTGAGATGGAGTTTGGGGAATGATGCTGACAGTGTTACTCTGAGATGGGGTTTGGGGAATGATGCTGACACTGTTACTCTGAGATGGGTTTTGTGGGGGGTGATGCTGACAGTGTTATTCTGAGATGGGTTTGAGGGGGGTGATGCTGACAGTGTTACTCTGAGATGGGTTTGGGGGGGGCTGATGCTGACAGTGTTACTCTGAGATGGGTTTTGGGGGGGTGATGCTGACAGTGTTACTCTGAGATGGGGTTTGGGGAATGATACTGACAGTGTTACTCTGAGATGGGTTTGTGGGGGTGATGCTGACAGTGTTACTCTGAGATGAGTTGGGTGGGTGATGCTGACATTGTTACTCTGAGTTGGGTTTTGGGGGGGTGATGCTGACATTGTTACTCTGAGTTGGGTTTTGGGGGGGAATGATGCTGACAGTGTTACTCTGAGACGGGGTTTGGGGAATGATGCTGACAGTGTTACTCTGAGATGGGTTTCGGGGGGGAATGATGCTGACAGTGTTACTCTGAGATGGGGTTTGGGGAATGATGCTGACAGTGTTACTCTGAGATGGGGTTTGGGTGGGGAATGATGCTGACAGTGTTACTCTGAGATGGGTTTGGGGGGTGGTGATGCTGACAGTGTTACTCTGAGATGGGGTTTGGGGAATGATGCTGACAGTGTTACTCTGAGATGGGGTTTGGGGTGGAATGATGCTGACAGTGTTACTCTGAGATGGGTTGGGGGGTGTAATGCTGACAGTGTTACTCTGAGATGGGGTTTGGGGGGAATGATGCTGACAGTGTTACTCTGAGATGGGGTTTGGGGAATGATGCTGACAGTGTTACTCTGAGATGGGGGTTGGGGGGTGCTGATGCTGACAGTGTTACTCTGAGATGGGGGTTGGGGGGGGGTGCGGTGATGCTGACAGTGTTACTCTGAGATGGGGTTTGGGGAATGATGCTGACAGTGTTACTCTGAGATGGAGTTTGGGGAATGATGCTGACAGTGTTACTCTGAGATGGGGTTTGGGGAATGATGCTGACACTGTTACTCTGAGATGGGTTGGGGGGGGGGTGGTGATGCTGACAGTGTTACTCTGAGATGGGGTTATGTGGGTGATGCTGACAGTGTTACTCTGAGATGGGGTTTGGTGGGTGATGCTGACAGTGTTACTCTGAGATGGGTTTGGGAGGTGATGCTGACAGTGTTAGTCTGAGATGGGTTTGGAGGGTGATGCTGACAGTGTTACACTGAGATGGGTTTGGAGGTGACGCTGACAGTGTTACTCTGAGATGGGTTTGGGGGTGTGATGCTGACAGTGTTACTCTGAGATGGGTTTGGAGGGTGATGCTGACAGTGTTACTCTGAGATGAGTTTGGAGGGTGATGCTGACAGTGTTACTCTGAAATGGGTTTGGGGGGGTGCTGATGCTGACAGTGTTACTCTGAGATGGGTTTGGGGGGAGTGATGCTGACAGTGTTACTCTGAGATGGGTTTGGGGGGGGTGATGCTGACAGTGTTCCTCTGAGATGGGTTTGTGGGGGGCTGATGCTGACAGTGTTACTCTGAGATGGGTTTGGGGGGGGGGTGATGCTGACAGTGTTACTCTGAGATGGCTTTGGGAGGGTGATGCTGACACTGTTACTCTGAGATGGGTTTGGGGGGTGGGTGATGCTGACAGTGTTACTCTGAGATGGGTTGGGGGGGGTGATGCTGACAGTGGTACTCTGAGATGGGTTTTGGGGGTGGGTGATGCTGACAGTGTTACTCTGAGATGGGGATTGGGGGGGGCGGGGTGGTGATGCTGACAGTGTTACTCTGAGATGGGTTTGGTGGGGGTGATGCTGACAGTGTTACTCTGAGATGGGTTTGGGGGGGTGGTTGATGCTGACAGTGTTACTCTGGGATGGGGTTTGGGGAATGATGCTGACAGTGTTACTCTGAGATGGGTTTGGGGTGTGGGTGATGCTGACAGTGTTACTCTGAGATGGGTTTGGGGGGGGTGATGCTGACAGTGTTACTCTGAGATGGGTTTGGGGGGGGCTGATGCTGACAGTGTTACTCTGAGATGGGTTTTGGGGGGGTGATGCTGACAGTGTTACTCTGAGATGGGGTTTGGGGAATGATACTGACACTGTTACTCTGAGATGGGTTTGTGGGGGTGATGCTGACAGTGTTACTCTGAGATGGGTTGGGTGGGTGATGCTGACATTGTTACTCTGAGTTGGGTTTTGGGGGGGTGATGCTGACATTGTTACTCTGAGTTGGGTTTTGGGGGGGAATGATGCTGACAGTGTTACTCTGAGACGGGGTTTGGGGAATGATGCTGACAGTGTTACTCTGAGATGGGTTTCGGGGAGGAATGATGCTGACAGTGTTACTCTGAGATGGGGTTTGGGGAATGATGCTGACAGTGTTACTCTGAGATGGGGTTTGGGTGGGGAATGATGCTGACAGTGTTACTCTGAGATGGGTTTGGGGGGTGGTGATGCTGACAGTGTTACTCTGAGATGGTGTTTGGGGAATGATGCTGACAGTGTTACTCTGAGATGGGGTTTGGGTGGGGAATGATGCTGACAGTGTTACTCTGAGATGGGGTTTGGGGGGAATGATGCAGACAGTGTTACTCTGAGATGGGGTTTGGGTGGGGAATGATGCTGACAGTGTTACTCTGAGATGGGTTTGGGGGGTGGTGATGCTGACAGTGTTACTCTGAGATGGTGTTTGGGGAATGATGCTGACAGTGTTACTCTGAGATGGGGTTTGGGGGGGAATGATGCTGACAGTGTTACTCTGAGATGGGGTTTGGGGGGAATGATGCTGACAGTGTTACTCTGAGATGGGGTTTGGGGAATGATGCTGACAGTGTTACTCTGAGATGGGGGTTGGGGGGGGTGATGCTGACAGTGTTACACTGAGATGGGTTTGGGGGGGTGATGCTGACAGTGTTACTCTGAGATGGGTTTGGGGTGTTGATGCTGACAGTATTCCTCTGAGATGGGTTTGGGGGGGTGGGGTGATGCTGACAGTGTTACTCTGAGATGGGTTTCGGGGGGAGTTGATGCTGACAGTGTTACTCTGAGATGGGTTTGGGGGGGAGTGATGCTGACAGTGTTACTCTGAGATGGGTTTTGGGGGGGTGATGCTGACAGTGTTACTCTGAGATGGGGTTTGGGGGTGTGATGCTGACAGTGTTACTCTGAGATGGGTTTGGGGGGCTGATGCTGACAGTGTTTCTCTGAGATGGGTTTGGAGGGTGATGCTGACAGTGTTACTCTGAGATGGGGTTTGGGGAATGATGCTGACAGTGTTACTCTGAGATGGGGTTTGGGGAATGATGCTGACAGTGTTACTCTGAGATGGAGTTTGGGGAATGATGCTGACACTGTTACTCTGAGATGGGTTGGGGGGGGTGGTGATGCTGACAGTGTTACTCTGAGATGGGGTTATGTGGGTGATGCTGACAGTGTTACTCTGAGATGGGGTTTGGTGGGTGATGCTGACATTGTTACTCTGAGATGGGTTTGGGAGGTGATGCTGACAGTGTTAGTCTGAGATGGGTTTGGAGGGTGATGCTGACAGTGTTACTCTGAGATGGGTTTGGAGGGTGATGCTGACAGTGTTACTCTGAGATGGGTTTGGAGGTGACGCTGACAGTGTTACTCTGAGATGGGTTTGTGGGGTGATGCTGACAGTGTTACTCTGAGATGGGTTTGGGGGTGTGATGCTGACAGTGTTACTCTGAGATGGGTTTGGAGGGTGATGCTGACAGTGTTACTCTGAGATGGGTTTGGAGGGTAATGCTGACAGTGTTACTCTGAAATGGGGTTTGGGGAATGATGCTGACACTGTTACTCTGAGATGGGTTGGGGGGGGGGTGGTGATGCTGACAGTGTTACTCTGAGATGGGGTTATGTGGGTGATGCTGACAGTGTTACTCTGAGATGGGGTTTGGTGGGTGATGCTGACAGTGTTACTCTGAGATGGGTTTGGGAGGTGATGCTGACAGTGTTAGTCTGAGATGGGTTTGGAGGGTGATGCTGACAGTGTTACACTGAGATGGGTTTGGAGGTGACGCTGACAGTGTTACTCTGAGATGGGTTTGGGGGTGTGATGCTGACAGTGTTACTCTGAGATGGGTTTGGAGGGTGATGCTGACAGTGTTACTCTGAGATGAGTTTGGAGGGTGATGCTGACAGTGTTACTCTGAAATGGGTTTGGGGGGGTGCTGATGCTGACAGTGTTACTCTGAGATGGGTTTGGGGGGAGTGATGCTGACAGTGTTACTCTGAGATGGGTTTGGGGGGGGTGATGCTGACAGTGTTCCTCTGAGATGGGTTTGTGGGGGGCTGATGCTGACAGTGTTACTCTGAGATGGGTTTGGGGGGGGGGTGATGCTGACAGTGTTACTCTGAGATGGCTTTGGGAGGGTGATGCTGACACTGTTACTCTGAGATGGGTTTGGGGGGTGGGTGATGCTGACAGTGTTACTCTGAGATGGGTTGGGGGGGGTGATGCTGACAGTGGTACTCTGAGATGGGTTTTGGGGGTGGGTGATGCTGACAGTGTTACTCTGAGATGGGGATTGGGGGGGGCGGGGTGGTGATGCTGACAGTGTTACTCTGAGATGGGTTTGGTGGCGGTGATGCTGACAGTGTTACTCTGAGATGGGTTTGGGGGGGTGGTTGATGCTGACAGTGTTACTCTGGGATGGGGTTTGGGGAATGATGCTGACAGTGTTACTCTGAGATGGGTTTGGGGTGTGGGTGATGCTGACAGTGTTACTCTGAGATGGGTTTGGGGGGGGTGATGCTGACAGTGTTACTCTGAGATGGGTTTGGGGGGGGCTGATGCTGACAGTGTTACTCTGAGATGGGTTTTGGGGGGGTGATGCTGACAGTGTTACTCTGAGATGGGGTTTGGGGAATGATACTGACACTGTTACTCTGAGATGGGTTTGTGGGGGTGATGCTGACAGTGTTACTCTGAGATGGGTTGGGTGGGTGATGCTGACATTGTTACTCTGAGTTGGGTTTTGGGGGGGTGATGCTGACATTGTTACTCTGAGTTGGGTTTTGGGGGGGAATGATGCTGACAGTGTTACTCTGAGACGGGGTTTGGGGAATGATGCTGACAGTGTTACTCTGAGATGGGTTTCGGGGGGGAATGATGCTGACAGTGTTACTCTGAGATGGGGTTTGGGGAATGATGCTGACAGTGTTACTCTGAGATGGGGTTTGGGTGGGGAATGATGCTGACAGTGTTACTCTGAGATGGGTTTGGGGGGTGGTGATGCTGACAGTGTTACTCTGAGATGGTGTTTGGGGAATGATGCTGACAGTGTTACTCTGAGATGGGGTTTGGGTGGGGAATGATGCTGACAGTGTTACTCTGAGATGGGGTTTGGGGGGAATGATGCTGACAGTGTTACTCTGAGATGGGGTTTGGGTGGGGAATGATGCTGACAGTGTTACTCTGAGATGGGTTTGGGGGGTGGTGATGCTGACAGTGTTACTCTGAGATGGTGTTTGGGGAATGATGCTGACAGTGTTACTCTGAGATGGGGTTTGGGGGGGAATGATGCTGACAGTGTTACTCTGAGATGGGGTTTGGGGGGAATGATGCTGACAGTGTTACTCTGAGATGGGGTTTGGGGAATGATGCTGACAGTGTTACTCTGAGATGGGGGTTGGGGGGGGGTGATGCTGACAGTGTTACACTGAGATGGGTTTGGGGGGGTGATGCTGACAGTGTTACTCTGAGATGGGTTTGGGGTGTTGATGCTGACAGTGTTCCTCTGAGATGGGTTTGGGGGGGTGGGGTGATGCTGACAGTGTTACTCTGAGATGGGTTTCGGGGGGAGTTGATGCTGACAGTGTTACTCTGAGATGGGTTTGGGGGGGAGTGATGCTGACAGTGTTACTCTGAGATGGGTTTGGGGGGCTGATGCTGACAGTGTTTCTCTGAGATGGGTTTGGAGGGTGATGCTGACAGTGTTACTCTGAGATGGGGTTTGGGGAATGATGCTGACAGTGTTACTCTGAGATGGGGTTTGGGGAATGATGCTGACAGTGTTACTCTGAGATGGAGTTTGGGGAATGATGCTGACACTGTTACTCTGAGATGGGTTGGGGGGGGGTGGTGATGCTGACAGTGTTACTCTGAGATGGGGTTATGTGGGTGATGCTGACAGTGTTACTCTGAGATGGGGTTTGGTGGGTGATGCTGACATTGTTACTCTGAGATGGGTTTGGGAGGTGATGCTGACAGTGTTAGTCTGAGATGGGTTTGGAGGGTGATGCTGACAGTGTTACTCTGAGATGGGTTTGGAGGGTGATGCTGACAGTGTTACTCTGAGATGGGTTTGGAGGTGACGCTGACAGTGTTACTCTGAGATGGGTTTGTGGGGTGATGCTGACAGTGTTACTCTGAGATGGGTTTGGGGGTGTGATGCTGACAGTGTTACTCTGAGATGGGTTTGGAGGGTGATGCTGACAGTGTTACTCTGAGATGGGTTTGGAGGGTAATGCTGACAGTGTTACTCTGAAATGGGTTTGGGGGGGTGCTGATGTTGACAGTGTTACTCTGAGATGGGTTTGGGGGGGGTGATGCTGACAGTGTTACTCTGAGATGGGTTTGGGAGTGGTGATGCTGACAGTGTTCCTCTGAGATGGGTTTGTGGGGGGCTGATGCTGACAGTGTTACTCTGGGATGGGGATTGGGGAATGATGCTGACAGTGTTACTCTGAGATGGGTTTGGGGGGGGTGATGCTGACAGTGTTACTCTTAGATGGGTTTGGGGTGTGGGTGATGCTGACAGTGTTACTCTGAGATGGGTTTTGTGGGGGGTGATGCTGACAGTGTTATTCTGAGATGGGTTTGAGGGGGGTGATGCTGACAGTGTTACTCTGAGATGGGTTTGGGGGGGGTGATGCTGACAGTGTTACTCTGAGATGGGGTTTGGGGAATGATACTGACAGTGTTACTCTGAGATGGGTTTGTGGGGGTGATGCTGACAGTGTTACTCTGAGATGAGTTGGGTGGGTGATGCTGACATTGTTACTCTGAGTTGGGTTTTGGGGGGGTGATGCTGACATTGTTACTCTGAGTTGGGTTTTGGGGGGGAATGATGCTGACAGTGTTACTCTGAGACGGGGTTTGGGGAATGATGCTGACAGTGTTACTCTGAGATGGGTTTCGGGGCGGAATGATGCTGACAGTGTTACTCTGAGATGGGGTTTGGGGAATGATGCTGACAGTGTTACTCTGAGATGGGGTTTGGGTGGGGAATGATGCTGACAGTGTTACTCTGAGATGGGTTTGGGGGGTGGTGATGCTGACAGTGTTACTCTGAGATGGGGTTTGGGGAATGATGCTGACAGTGTTACTCTGAGATGGGGTTTGGGGGGGAATGATGCTGACAGTGTTACTCTGAGATGGGTTGGGGGGGGTGATGCTGACAGTGTTACTCTGAGATGGGGTTTGGGGGGAATGATGCTGACAGTGTTACTCTGAGATGGGGTTTGGGGAATGATGCTGACAGTGTTACTCTGAGATGGGGATTGGGGGGGGCTGATGCTGACAGTGTTACTCTGAGATGGGGGTTGGGGGGGGTGCGGTGATGCTGACAGTGTTACTCTGAGATGGGGTTTGGGGAATGATGCTGACAGTATTACTCTGAGATGGGGTTTGGGGAATGATGCTGACAGTGTTATTCTGAGATGGGGGTTGGGGGGGGGGGGGGAATGATGCTGACAGTATTACTCTGAGATGGGGTTTGGGGAATGATGCTGACAGTGTTACTCTGAGATGGGTTTGGGGGGGTGGTTGATGCTGACAGTGTTACTCTGAGATGGGGTTTGGGGAATGATGCTGACAGTGTTACTCTGAGATGGGTTTGGAGGGGGGGGTGATGCTGACAGTGTTACTCTGAGCTGGGGTTTGGGGGGGGGAATGATGCTGACAGTGTTACTGCTGATTACTCTGGGTGGGTGCACCATCTCTGCCCCCTCAGTCGGGGCTGTGCCTGCGCCTTTAAAAGTTTTCCCGTTGCGTAGAGCTTCATGAATGAAGCCACATGACAAAACATCATCTGACGTCTGGCCTCGGCACAAGCGCAAACAACGAGTGGGGGGAAATTCCTTCAATTGTCAAAAAGGGGGATAAACGGGCCCTTCCCCTGCTTGTTGCTGCCTCGGAGCCACGCCGCCGTGTCGGGGAGTTTCCCAGGAGTCGGTGAGTGCGGCAATGGGGAGGTTCGGTGGGGTAAACGGGGCAGAAAAGGGGAGCTGTTTTGCTGAGTGTGCAAACGCAATGAGAGAGAGAGAGAGAGAGAGAGGGAGGGAGAGAGTGTGTGTGTATGAGAGAGAGAGAGAGAGATGGTGTGAGAGAGGGAGGGAGGGAGCGAGAGAGCTGCTGACTCATCAGCAGGGTCATATACCAGCCTGAGTCAGGCAGTCTGGACACTGGGGTTTGCAATGGAGGGAGAAGGAGAAGGACGAGACTGCTTCAGAATGAGATCAATGCCCTTAACTTCACACAAGCACGTTCTGTATTTATATAATAGTGTGTCTGTATGTTTTATGTATGTATGTGTGTGTGTGTGTGAATAAGGGAGCTGCTGACTCAGGGTCCCCCCCCACCCACAAACAGTACAGTTGCCACCACCCTTGTGCTTAAATGGAGGAAATAGGGCAGCTTCATAATAAAGCACAATGTATAATAGGATAGCACTTGATGGACAATATCTACATTTAATATGTGTGTGTATAGGAGAGGTGCTGACTCAGGGTACACCATCTGGTAGCAACCTGGTGTCCTGTTGGATAAAAAGGGAACTGGCTTATTAAAGCACGGTAATAAGAATACGATGGTACTGGTATTTTATGCACTGGAGACTTTGTGTGTCCAACTGGGCTTTTTATATTTTATAATTAGGTGATTCAGGGATGAGGGACTGCTCAGGATAAGTCAGCAGTAATTGTTCAATTCTTAAGAATGAGCAGAGGCTGATTTTATGTTTCAACAGCCAACCTTTATTTCTGAAAAATTTAATATATGTTTGAAGGAATTGTTTATTGTGACAGACTGACCAATGGATGGATCTTAACAGGGCAAGGAGAGTCATTATCTGAACATGTACAGATCAAACCTGCTGACTCGGCTTCTCTTAGTGAGTGTACAAAAGTGGTATCCCATCGTGGGTACAGTAAAGCTAGTGATTTGTAAGAACATCATGGAGTTGCCATAAATACATGTGTGGATACTGGGAGTGGCGAGGGGTGGGTGGGTAATTAATGATTCGGTGCTGATCATCTGGAATGGGAACAGAGAGAAGTGGAAGTATGCAACCCGGTTGTTGAATTATCAGCCTGGCTCCCTAGTCTGGCATTAGGGTGGATGGTGAGATAGTAATTCTCCTTTTTAAATGGCCTTGTCTGAAAGCCTTGTATAAATAATGCACTTGCAGGTATACCGAAGAGCTGCTTTTTATTTGGAATTTGTTTCTAAAGGTGAGAAGTGATGTTCTGCAATGTGAACGAAATGGGAGAATAGAGCAGCAAGGGAGCTGTTAAGTGAACCCAGGAGACATAGATCACCATGGTGTTCCAATTGAACAGAGAAGGTAGCTTATTATAATACATGAAAAAGGTTATATTTGTACCTGTCTAGTAATGGATGTATGCAGTGTGTTGAACTCTTTTAGTATAATGTAATATTTTTATTTACTAGTATTGTGAAGTGATTCCACTGAAGATTATCCTGCCTTTCTGATATTGCTTAGTGCTACATTAGCTGCGAGTGAAAGCACTCAGTAACAAGTTATTTAAACTTATGTAGCACCTTTCACTAATTAATTCTGAGTAATTTTAGTAATTAAGTTGCATTTACAAACTATAAAAGACTTGCAATTTACTGTATATATTTAAAATGCCAACTCTGATAGGGAGGGAGTTAATAGCTGTAATTCAAGCTCTGGATTTTGCTGACAGTGGTAAATTGGATGAGCGTCACTTCATCAGTTTGATATGATCCCATTCACTGAGTGAATTACACCCTTGTTAAATGTCCCAAGTACCTGTTCTCTGTGCAGCAGTATTTTATAGTGCTGTGTATGTCCACCACAAGGAATCCAACTCATTCATCTGTGCTTGACATAAAACTTTAACTTTACCGAAGGGAAAAAACCCTCCAATTTATTAAGCGTGATCACTTACGGTAGCAACAGATCAAATTTCATCTGGTAATGTATCCCATCCATACAGCCATTTTAAACCTCTCCCAGCAAAGTGAACTTTTATGCTGAGGCTTGACAATCAGTGCCCTATGGTTCTTTTTGATTTTAAAATGTAGAATTGCTGAATTGTACAAAATGCTTCAGAAATCAATGATGGCTATGCTTTTCCCATATGAAGTTACTGGTGTAAACTTGTAGCGTGTGTTTTTTTTAAAGGCTTTGATTGCATTTCCAACCAGAACTCATTCCACCTTTAATCATTCATTTACTTAGAGTTTTGGGGTGAAAGAGACAGTGTTGGGAGACTGGTCGTGTGTTGTGGAGCTGCTGATTCTCAACTCGATATTCATGTCAATAGCTCAGTCCTTCCTTCAGTAACACAGTGGTACTCTGATTGTACTGTTGGCATATGTATTACTGCAACAGGCATAGTTGCCAAATGTCTGGAACTAATTTCCGGGAGGTTACGGGGCAAGGTGATTGAACTCCTGGTTTTAGTCGCACCCTTACTACTTCACCACACAAAAATGTTCTGCCTATTACTAAAATTAGTATTTCCAATGTTTTTTATTGGAGGTTTTTAAAGTTTAGAAACTGCTACATTTATACCATTACTTTGGATTTACTGTGGATCAGTCTGGTTAACTGCAAACATAAGTCTTAAAATTCAGTAAAACACATTATGGTGGTACAGTACAGGCTAAAACAACTGATTTGCTATTTAACTTGAGTACAGGTTTTTATTGAAGCGGGGAGGTGGGGGGAGTTTTTAAGTGCGGGGACCCATTGCACAGAATACCAGCAAAGCAAACCAGGAAGTAGTGATGCCCGGTTGGGGTTTTAAAAGCCTCGCCCCTAGGTGCACAGAGGGAGTTAAGAATTTCCACTATTTGAGGTCGTGTGTGGGAAAGGATAGTTTAGAGTAGAAGCTTGGTTTCAATACAGTAGGAAGGAGGAAAAGATTGCAATGACAGGGGAGGAAGTTTCAGCAGAGGACCAATTGTAATTACATTGACAAAATGTTGAGACTGAGATGCTGGCAGTTGGTGAGAGAAGCTTGTGCTTGTGGCATGTTATGGGGTGGAAGAGCCTTCGTTCCTACTGGGGTATTTGTGACTTGAATAGACTTTGTTTTTTTTTTAAAAAAAATAGACCTGCAAGTTGAGCAGAAAAGCAGAACCTCCAGGGGACAGTTTAAGCAATGGGGAGATGCTGGTGTTCTGTTTGAAGTCCAAGAAGAGAGTTGATAGTTTAGGGATGTGCTGTACGAGCTACAGCATTAACCCCCTCATTTGTACCATTTAAATACAATTAGTTAAGAGAGTGGACAATGGCTTTTTGAAAAAGTTGTGTTTGAACGCTGGTTTGTGTTCAAATGAAGCTTTTAAGAAATTGTTACAATGGAAGCTATTTAAATACCACCTTTACTGAAAACGGGGTAACCGGGATACAGCCACTGAGTAGGATTTAAGGAACAACATTCTGCGCATCCTAAACTTGCATCTTTAAAGATGAGCAGTTTCAGCGAAGTTGTTAGAAATAAGCCTTGATATTAACATCAGATTCTCTGATCTCATGAGCAAATATTCAAAATTCCACAAATAAATGTGCTTTCACAAATCTACCTCTATCAAAACTATTGTTTTGGAGGTATCCTTGTAGTTTGAGAGTATAACTGTGCGTCCTGTAAACTCTATAAAGTATTGATGACCTTGTACGCAGAAGAGGGGGTAGCCGGTTTTTAATAAGTTGAAATGACAGAAACGCTCAACAGGCCAGTCAGGATCTGTAGAAAGAACTGAGTTAATATTTCGGCTGAGGATCTCCACAGATGCTGATTGACCTGCAGTGAATTTCTAGGGTTTTTATTTCTGATTTCCAACACCTGCAGCTTTTTATTTTTTTGAAAAAAAATTTTTTTGTTTGTATAAAGAGTTGTTCCTGGAAGCTGACAAACCCTTTGCTTGAAGCCTTTGTACAATAGATCTCCAAATTAGAAGAAGCAGTAAGTAGGGTCTGAAAAGATTTTTAAAAAAATACACTTGTTGCTGATAACTGCCTCTTTGCTCTTCCTTCCTGAGCAGCAGCAGCCGATAGCAATTTCTGTTCTGAGGTTTTGCACGTTTGTGCTAGAGGTACAACTACGTGTGCTATTGCTGGGCTGCACATGTTCGTTTTTGCTGCTTGCTTTTTTCAAGGGGCGGGGTGGTGCCGGGGGAGTTGAATTTCTACTTCCCCTTCAGGGTATTCAGTTATTTTCTGGATTTCCCCAGCCTGTTAGTTCTCTTTTTTTTTCCCTGTTTACCCTCCGGTTTTCAAAGAGCTGCCTTCATTATTTATTTTACCTGGATTTGAAATGTAGATGCTGTGCCTGGAATCCCAAAAATGTGCTTTCCACTTTCTGGCCTGCATTCTGATTATGCTGAGTCCGAGTGTAATACTTTAGTATTCAACTCTGGTGAGAGTGTAATAATGACTGTCGCATGCTTATTTCAACCGTGTTAATTTTCCCTCTGAAATTGGTGCTTTCTCTCTGTTTTACTTTCTTAAAAACTGTTTGTTGAAAGGTCTGTCATGAACCTGGGAATTCATTTCACAAATTTAAAAACAGAGAATGTGAGTTGTAGCTGCTGAATAATGTCTGGTATTGTTTTATTGCTTACTATTTGATAGCCACCTTCTCCTCCCGCTCTGATGACCCTGACCCACCAGTTTGCTTTCGTTTGCCATATTCCGTAAGATGGGGCTTGGCTGTGGCTTTCTGTCCAGGCCCTAGTACCAACGCCAGACAGACCTTTTCATCCATACCTTTTGGACCTGCCATCCTTTTCTCCCTGGGACTGATCCCGCAAATGCCAACTGCTCCACCTGGCTTCAGCTGTCAACCATTTCTGTGCCATGTTTCAACTTTGGTGATTGGCATACCATGGGAAGTTGTGGAGTGCTGGGAAAGCCCAGGGGTGATAAATGAGTACAAGAGCAAAGTAAAGTGGGACGGTGTTTGTAGTAGGTTGGTGTGTATTTATTGTAACTTTTCTCTAGAACTGGAGAATATTGGTTGAGCAGATTTAGATTGAAATGCATTTCCAAATAATCTTTTCTAGCTTTTCCCCTAGCTTTGACATAGCAGTATGCCGTGTTCGAGTTGTATAATTTGCCTCTACAATACACCCCACACAATCTCAGCTGAGAAAGTGGCATGTGGAGGGGCATGGAGGCAAAACACTCTCTTGCAGCCGGGGAGGGAGAGGTGAGATGCTCTGTTGCAGCCGGGGAGAGAGAGGCGAGACGCTCTCTTGCGGCCGGGGAGGGAGAGGCGAGACGCTCTCTTGCGGCCGGGGAGGGAGAGGCGAGACGCTCTCTTGCGGCAGGGGAGGGAGAGGCGAGACGCTCTCTTGCAGCCGGGGGAGGGAGAGGCGAGACGCTCTCTTGCAGCCGGGGGAGGGAGAGGCGAGACGCTGTCTTGCAGCCGGGGAGGGAGAGGCGAGACGCTGTCTTGCAGCCGGGGAGGGAGAGGCGAGACGCTGTCTTGCAGCCGGGGAGGGAGAGGCGAGACGCTGTCTTGCAGCCGGGGAGGGAGAGGCGAGACGCTGTCTTGCAGCCGGGGAGGGAGAGGCAAGACGCTCTGTTGCAGCCGGAGAGGGAGAGGCGAGACGCTCTGTTGCAGCCGGGGAGGGAGAGGCGAGACGCTGTCCTACGGCCGGGGAGGGAGAGGCGAGACGCTCTGTTGCGGCCGGGGAGGGAGAGGCGAGACGCTCTGTTGCGGCCGGGGAGGGAGAGGCGAGACGCTCTGTTGCGGCCGGGGAGGGAGAGGCGAGACGCTCTGTTGCGGCCGGGGAGGGAGAGGCGAGACGCTCTGTTGCGGCCGGGGAGGGAGAGGCGAGACGCTCTGTTGCGGCCGGGGAGGGAGAGGCGAGACGCTCTGTTGCGGCCGGGGAGGGAGAGGCGAGACGCTCTGTTGCGGCCGGGGAGGGAGAGGCGAGACGCTCTGTTGCGGCCGGGGAGGGAGAGGCGAGACGCTCTGTTGCGGCCGGGGAGGGAGAGGCGAGACGCTCTGTTGCGGCCGGGGAGGGAGAGGCGAGACGCTGTCCTGCGGCCGGGGAGGGAGAGGCGAGACGCTCTCTTGCAGCCGGGGAGGGAGAGGCGAGACGCTGTCCTACGGCCGGGGGGGGAGAGGCGAGACGCTCTCTTGCAGCCGGGGAGGGAGAGGCGAGACGCTGTCCTACGGCCGGGGGGGGGAGAGGCGAGACGCTCTCTTGCAGCCGGGGAGGGAGAGGCGAGACGCTGTCCCACAGCCGGGGAGGGAGAGGCATCAGGGCTGTCTTTGTTTACTTGCTTGTGGCTGGATAAAGAACCACAGAGGCCAGATTCCTTGCCTTCTTGGAAGCTTTGTGTGGGAGGAAGGAAGAGAAATATTTTTAAATCCTTGTTCTGAGGGCACATTGTACTTTTTTGCATTTACCCTGGGAATGTACTTTAACCTCAACTGTGCTTTCGAGTTGGTATTGCAAGGGAGGAAAACGGGTTATGTTTGTGTGGTATCGGAACAATAAATGGCAAAATAATAGTTTTCATGAGGTGAAGCTGCTGATTCACTAGGATTGCTCAATTGAACAAATACCATCCCGTCCTCCAACCCAACAATTGAGCAACATATTGTAACTACACTAAAAACTGAGTGGTGTTTGGGAATGCGATAGCTTTGGTATGCTTATGGTACCTACCAAAATCTCTTGGCTCTCCACACCAAGTGCATTAATATGTGGCTCTATCCTGTCCCATCTTTCTCTTACGAGACCACACAGTGCAGTAGCCAGAGTCATGCAGTTTTCCAGGGTACCATCCAGCCTGGCATTTGACATTTTCAAATGAGGTTGTTAGTGTGGTTTGGACCTGTCCTAAAGAAGCTGGACAAGGAAAAGGGCAGAAATAAAAAAGAGAAGATGCTGGAAACACTCCTCTTCAAGAGTCGTACGGACTGGAAACGTTGACTCTGTTTCTCTCTCCACAGATGCTGCCAGACCTGCTGAGTTTTTCTAGCATTTTCTGTTTTTATTTCAGATTTCCAGCCTCTGCAGTATTTTGCTTTCCTCTCAGGAAAAGGGCAGCTTCATTTTGAGGATGAACACGTGTAGCGCTTACAAGGGCAGTGGTTTTAGGTGTGCAGGAAACATGTTTTCTGTGATGTGCGTAGCTGGTATTCATAGCTAGATTACTGGGTACAGTGCGACTGTTGTTTATTTTTCATAGGCTGGTTAAAATTGAATTATTGTATTTTGTTAGTGATTCAGGATGCTTTTGCAATGTGACTTCTTAACTAATTTCTAGACTTCTTTGTGCTACATGGTGATGTTGAGGTTAATGTTCAGCCATGAACTCATTCATCAGGGGCCTTTTGGCCTCCTCCTATTCCTACTCCTAGTTCCTGTGCAAGTCCATGTCAACTTGTTCACCTGCAAAGCTGAAGAAAGATGAGCAAATCTTAAACAGCAGATAATGGTTCGAGATGATTTTGCTTTCCATGCATAAATGACTCTCAGACTGAGTCTAGATGTTGCCATTACAGCTCTCTATAAATAGTCATAGAATTATACAGCGCAGAAACAGGCCCTTTGGCCCATCGTGTCCATGCTGGCCAATAAAAGCACCTTTCCATCTATTCTAATCCCATTTTCCAGCCTGTAGCCCTGTATGCAATGGCGTTTCAAGTGCTCATCTAAATACCTCTTAAATGCTGTGGGGGTTCCTGCCTCTACCATCCCCTCAGGCAGCGCATTCCAGATTCCAACCACCCTCTGGGTGAAAAACATTTCCTTTTTAATTGAAGCTGACCTGAGCGTACAGGAGGTTTCACTTCTCATATTTGTCCAGGAACCTGAGAGCGCCAAATCCTTTGCTTTGGAATAGCATATTTTGTAAGGCAGCAGCTTTCAACATTCCTTTCTTTTGGAAGGTGCATGCCATCTATTCTTAATTAAAAGTTAATTATCACATTTTCAGACAAAAGTGCTACTGCTGAGCCAAGGCTACAAGTTAGCCGATTGTGGTTTAAAGTCCCAGTCGAGGACTTGAGCACAATATCTAGCTGACGCTTCTGTGTTGTGCTGAGGGAGTGCCGCAGAGTTGGCGGCGCCATCTTTCTGAAGAATTAAGCCATGACTCTATCTGCTCTCCCTGGACGGTGTAAAAGCTGCCATGGCACCATTCAAAGAAACAAGGAAGAACGATTTTGAATTTTATAGTGCCTTCCACAACCTTGGGATGTGCCAGAGCATTTCACAGCCAATGAAGTACTTTGAAGTGTGTTTACTTTTGCAATGTAGGAAATGCAGCCATCCATCTTACGCACAGCAAGCTCCCACGAGCAGTGTTGTGATGAGCAAATAATCTGTTGTAGTAACATGGGTTGAGGGATAAATATTGGTTAGGACACTTGCTGTTCTTTAAAATAGTCCTATGAGAAGGGAATGCCCGATATCCTGGCTGATCTTTATCCCTCAGCCAACATCATTAAAACAGATTATCTGGCCGTTTGTCTCTTTGCTGCTTGTGGTACTTTGTGCTGGCTGTCATGTTTTACTGCATCACAATAGGTTGACTAGTTTTCAAAAATATTCCATTTGCTATAAAGTCCTGAGGTTGTAAAAGGTGCAATATAAATGCAAATATATTTAATTCCAGTTAAAATTGTGCAAATATACACCCTCCCAGCTATAATGAATTACTGAAGTGGGTAATTAGATTTTATTTGTGAGTAAAGCAACTGCTTCAATAGCTGAGGGAAAGGAAAGGAAGTAGTGTCTATTGGTGTACCGGTAAATGTGAAGGAGATGGCTTCTGAATGTGCTGCATGGTTTCACTGCCTCAGTAGTCCACATCATGCTAACTGCACTTGTGTCCTTTCCAGTCAAGTGGCTATAAGTGCTTTTTAATAGACACTTGAGCATTCGGGTATTTAACATCAATGTTAAATACCCATGATAGTCTCATTGTAACTTGATACAAAACCAGGCCAGTGCAATTATTTGTCAATATTCTTCTCACACGTGACTTTTGTTTCTGGTAATTTCTTGGCTTGAACAGATGTAGTGAAGAGAGCAGTGCTCTTCGAAAGCACCAACAAGACCAAGACTCACATTTTTGTCACTGAGCTACAATTTAAACTGCAGCAAGACCACGCACACAAAGTACTTGGAGGTCTTGGTATTTTGAAAATTCTCAAGTCCAATCGGAGAAGTGTTTTTCTTCCAGATGTGACTTTAAAAGATTTGACGCTGATCCTATACTGCGTTACATTGCTTTCAGGATGATCCACATCAGTTGATTTCACGGAGCCCTGTGCAGCTGCAAGATTGTTTCACACCCTAATGTTTGAAGAAAGATTTTTTTTCTCTTTCTCCCCTTCCACACCCCACTCCCCACTCCCACCCCCTTTGTTTGGTAATTGATGAGGGCATCCCTTTCACACAGATTTTGGTGTTATCTACAGTGCCTTTTCGAGTACGTTCATGGAGCCTATAGTCAATGTTGGAGTGCTGGAAAAAGCCTACTTGTGAGGACAGTTATCTAATCCTCAATAAATGAAACCTCATGCATTTCAATTTTTACAATGTTACAGTCAATTCATGAAAATCGGTACAATGTCTGCATTGATGGTCAGGATTTGTTACCGTAGTATGCTCATGGTGTGAGCACTGCATTTCAGTTGGCAAATGGTTTCACAGGTCACTAGTTAAATGAGACTATTAAAGGAGCATTAAGGGACAGAGCCCTTATCCTCAAGTATTCATGTGAAAGAATACACCTCTCCCTGCAATTTTAGAAGTTAACTTTGAAACTCAATGGGAGCCACCACATTTGCTCAACTTCAAAGGAGGTACGATAGCATTGCATGTACCTTGATTTTCAGCATCGTGTTCTGCTCATTGTAGCCTAGCCATGCAGTGAGTTCATGGAATTCTCCAGCATTGAAGGGGGGGAATTTGGCCCATTGTTCCTGTGCCACTCTTTCAAAGAGCTATCTACTTAATCACTTACTCCCTCTGCTTCCCCCTTCCACTCCTATTGCTTTGCAGATTTTCTCCTTAGTAGATATGTAATTCAGTTTTGAAAGTTACTGTTCAATCTGCTTCCACCACAGTTTCACTCAATGTATTCCAGATCACATGAATTAATTTTTTATATGAAAAAACTTCCCTGTTCTGGGAGCACGCCCCTTGAGCCTGCTCCATTTGATTGGATCGTGGCTGACCTTTTGCCTCAGTGCACCATCCCCGTATCCCTTGATGTCATTGGCATCTAGAAATCTGTCAACCTCTGCTTTGAACATACTCAGTGTCTGAGCCCCCCACAACCCTGGTGGGGGCGGTGGGGGGGGGTGTAGAGAATTCCAAAGATTTACCACCCTCTGACTGAAGAAATTCCTCCTCCTTTCTGTCCAAAATGGCCTACCTATTATTCTGAGACTGTGTCCCCTGTTTCTAGACACCACCCCCCCCACCCCCAACAACCAGGGGAAACATCCTTCTTGCATCTACCCTGTTGAGCCCTGTAAGCATTTTGTACACTTCATTGAGATCAGCTCACATTCTTCTAAACTCTAGAGAATACAGGTCTAGTCTCTTCAATCATAAGACAATCCCGCCATCCCAGGAATCAGTCTGGTGAACCTTCGTTGCACTCCCCCTATGGAGAGCATACCCTTCCTTTGGTAAGGAGACCAAAACTGCACACACTACTCCAAGTGTGGTCTATGCAACTGGTTCTTTTTACCAAAGTTTGAAAGATAAAGCCAAACTTTTCTTAAGCCTGTGCACAAGGTGGTGAATTTGATGACTATGAGAGCTCATCAGGACCTTATCCTGGGTGTCTGCTTTAGTTTGATGTCGTTTAAAACCTGACTCAACTCATTAGTGTTCTCCCAAGCTTCAAGTAGGCTGAGAAAATGCCTCTGTGGTTTTGTTAATTCTCCTATTCGTTGTGTTGCAGAGAGCTTATTATTCTAATTTAATTGAGATCTTACTCTTTTTATTTAACAAGATGTTGGAAGTCTGTGCAAAAGTTAATATTACAGCTTGGGATGTAAATACATTTTCTTTCCCCTGCATTCATGCAAATGTACCCCATTTGTTGTTTTCTCCATAAAAACATATATTTGGCAGCCGCCTGTGCTCTTTTGATATTCAGAAGTAGAAGCACCTTGACCTACTTCTCAAACCTGCAATGTCCTATTTTTACAGATGTGTAGGCATCCTAGTCAGTATGCACTTGACTTTGCCGGTGTCCTGTTTCAGTCCTGGAGAGCTTTTTAATTTTCACAACAGTGTAGGCACCCTCTCCCAGTGTACCAGATTCTGAACATGACTAGTTTTAGCCTGCTAACTTAATTTTGTGTCTACTAATGCAGTGTGCTGTAATGACGTACACTGTAGTTGGTGCTAGGTTGCTTTTAGTGAGTGCCATATTTTTCTAGTGGTGCACTATTGTTCCATTGGATTTTTGAGCTTGAGCTGTGATTTGCGCTGTTTATGGTGTTGGTACTGCCGTCTCTTCCTGGTCATGAATTGCTGTGCTAGTCAACAATTCTGCTGTTGATCTTTCTCGTCATGTAAGAGAATTATAGAAACTGACAACCAAATATGGTTTGCAAGATAATACTTCTGTTGTGTTTGGCTCAGTCTTTGCATGCGATGTTTCTTAGTAGTAGATATCCGGAAAAATTAAAAAATACTCAATTGCCACTCTGAATAAAGGTGTAAGCTTTTTGATCCTAACTCTACAAATTAAGGAAAGTTCAAGATCTTTATAGGCCTCTAGTCATGAATACTACCTTGCCTGGTTCGTTATGGCATGACAAATGTTATCGTGAACAAGACCTTCAGAATGAAGGTGGTTCCTACAAAATTTGCTGATGGGTAATCTGTTTACCATTTTTAAAAACAAGAAGTCGCATTTATATAGCTCTGTTGTCTTCACTATTTTTCAAGCAAGGGCCACTTTAGCAAACAAAAACCTGTGATATGAGAGTCACATTGACTGACTAGGAAATTATCATTGCTTACCATTCCAGTAACTCACTTGGGCCAAAAAAAAATACACGACACCAATGGTTGAATACTCTGCTAGTTCTATTGTGGTTGCTATGGTAATATAACTGTTACTATACAATGCATATACTTAGACATACTTATTGGTGCACATTGTACCACATGGTCAATGTGACATGTAAAGAAGGCTGACTTTTGATAAGCTCAGTACACGGTTTTTTATGTTATAAATAAAATAAATAGGAATATAATGCTGGGTTGGGCTTCAGCTCAGCGCGAACCTTCTGAGGATAAAGTTGTTATGAAAGTGGAGTCAGGGAGCCGCACTTACTGTCAATGGGAGCTGCCGCTGGATTGAGGGCCTTGCAATGAAGAATGCTAATGTAGCTCTTTTTCATATAGCAAAATGTCCAAAGGCACTTCATAGAGGAGCCTTGTCATCAAAATGTAACACCAAACCACATCAGGAAGGGGATAGAGCTGGTGGTTATAGGAAATGGAATTTGTGGTAAGGCCTGAAGACAATGGTTCTGGTCTTTCCAATGTTTAATTGGAGGAAATTTCTGCTCATCCAGTACTGGATGCTGAACAAGTAGCCTGACCACTGGGTCGAGAGAGGTGGTGGCGAGGTAGGGCTGGGGGCTGTCTGCTTAGATGTGCTTCAGATGATGTCACTGAGGGGCAGCATGTAGATGAGAAATAGGAATGGGTCAAGGATAGATCCTGGTGGTGTCCCTCAATGGGGGGGGGTCAGGAAGCGAGGCCATTGCAGGCAATTTTCTGGCTAAGATTGGATAAATAAGAATGGAACCGGGTGAGTGCAGTCCCACCCAGTTAGAGACACTGGAGGAGAATGGCACGGTCAAAGGATGCAGGCAGGTTGAGAAGGACGAGGAGGGAAAGTTTCCTGTGGTCACAGTCAGATAGGATATAAATTCTGACTTTGATAAGAGCTGTTTTGGTACCGGGGCGAGGCAGGTCAGAAGCCTGGTTGGAGGAATTTAAGGGTGTCCTTCCAGGAAATATGGACAGGGACTCTGGTGGCAACAAGTGTGTTCAAGAACATTGAGAGTAAAACAAGATTGGAGGGATGTGGTGGTAATTTGCAAAGACTTAAATGTTGAAGGTTTTTTTTTGTGGAGAAGGTTGATGCTGACAAACTTGAAAGGAAGAGGGATTCCACCTGGAGAGAATTGTTAATAGTATCTGCTAACATGAAAGCCAGAAACGGAAATTAGTATCATCTAGCCTTGAGTTTGCCTCTTTCTCTAGTATCCCTCTCATCTCCCCCAATGCCCTCTGAGCTCACCTTGTCCAAGTTCAGGGCAAGGACAGGGGGGAACCTTTTAGATGAAGTTCGGTTTGGTGTTAAAGGGGAAGGGAGGGAAGTGGCAGAGACACCTGAGTGAATGTTTTTGATCTCAATGACAAAGGAAACCTGCCAATATGGGGAGGTGAGGGTGGAGGAGACGGGAGTTCAAGAAAACAGTTTATGGAGGAGAAAAGAAGCCAGGGCCGAGGGGTTATCGTTGCAATTTAGCATGATCTTGAATAGTTTTTGCAGACATGAGCAGGATCTGATGGTACTTTGTGGTCCAGCCCAAATCTGGCAGTGAATTTGTTGTTCATATATATTTTAAATTTGCAACCCTTAGACTTGGGTGGGTGGAGACGTGGGCCCAGGAGATTGCCCAAGATGGGAGATGAGGGTGTGGTTGAAACATTAGCGGCTGCAGAAATGTCACAAATGGAGGGCCACAGGCTAGGTATTTTGAAGTGCTGTTGTAAGTGAATTGGGCGAATTCTTCGTGGGCACAGAGGGAAGTAGGATTGAACATGTGACTATTCAACCTAAGCACATTGTCCTGTCTCCTTACCTTGAGTATATCTTGGCAATCTTTGTTCAGTGTGGCAACAAAAAATCAACAGGCATGAATCTTGCATCCTGCACTTTCAGCAGAAGCTGAACAGCACAGTCAGCTAAATTGTACCCAAAGCATCCTAAGAATGAACAACTTTAACCATTTCATTATTTCCAGCTGCAGCGCAAATCTACAAGCTACAAGAAAAATCAAGCAAAAGCTATAATCACGTGAGATTAAACCACATCCTAATCCTATGTATATGTTTAGAAGAATAGGTTATTTTCCAGTTAGAAATATCACTAAAGTCAGCTTCCCTTTGAAAGTGTATTAAAGGTTTCGTCCCAAAGTGCTATCTATTTGGGGAGGAAGAAAGGCAGAGATAGGCTTGTGGGTGTTTGTGGGTGTGCGCGGGTGGTCCCTGGTGGACAACTGCAAAGGGTATTCATGGTGGCCTGAGAGCAAACCATCATTTAAGTTGCAAGCCCCAATCCAGGTGGTTTTTAAAAAAAAGAAAAGCAGATTTTAAGAAAGTAGTTGATCCACCTCCTCTCTGAAAATAAAATAAATGTGATTGATGTTCCGAATGGCCCTTTGGACAAGATATTTCCTGGTGTACGTGTATTATTTTTGCAGTGTGAAATCCTTCTTATTACAATAATTTGCTTTAATCGTCTGCTGAAAAGCAATCGCACCAATTTTGTTTTAAATTTAAACTCTTTTACAGTATGAATTTGATGCCAGTCTTCGAGCAGCTGTTGGCAGTGAAAGGGTGGTATAAACCTTTAGCACCAGTGTCTCTCCTGTATTAGAAAACAGCAGTTTGTCAGATTGGCAGACAATCTATCCTGCAATCCCTCTTTATTCTTCCCGACTGTCTTAACACCCTGTCCAAGCTGAGAAACAGTTACTACTTCCTCTTCCTTTTTCTCTCCCTTCCCCCTCCCCTACCAACCATGTGAACATGAACCATAATAAATAAAACATGATGCTTCCAAGAAGAATTTTACTTTTTAATGCTATTTATTGAAAATTCTTTAGGGGTGAGAAATGGTTTGGGGCTACAATTGGCAACATTTTTATGCAAAACTAAGTAGCAACCTCTTTGTAAAAAAAAAAATAATAATTCTTGGGCATATATAAATAGGCAAACTTTGCATTTTCCTCCTCTCCCAGCCTTTTCCCTGTATTTTGAGATTTACCTTTCCTTCAAAACAATGTTTTAAAAATCAGTAATTGTGCTGCTGTATCTGGTTATGCAGAGTGGAAAGCGATCAAGAAGGTAGACTTTAGGAAGGGTAACTAAAGGGCTTTGCTGGGCTCCCCAACTCCCTGCACTGATATGAATCGAAAGAAAGCAGTTGTCCCAGTTAATTTCTCCTTGGCCTAGATAGGACGGAGCTGATGTCAGATATGGAGATACGATACAGAAAATAATTTCGGGGCAGGATATAGCTTTCACTGTAACACATTCTGTAATGCTGTAGTCCAGATTACAATCAGTGGTCTTGTGTTAAATTACTAAAGACTAATTGATCTTGTTGGAATGGACTGCGTCTTCTGATTTGTCAGATATCATTGTGGGACTGGGGAAAGAAGATAATTGCAAGAGTCGAGGTTAATTTTGTAGAATGTATCAGGCCTCAGTCTTTCTCTGCTTCTGTAATTTTGAACCATTTAATTTTAGTGAGTATCTGATCCTACTCATTTGCGTATATACCAAGGGTGCTAGACTGTCAGAAAATAAGGGCCAGGCCTGTTTTAATAATAGTAGGAGAAAGTGACATTAAAACTTGCCCTTGCACCAGTTTATTTTTGTTTCCTGAAGAGTTGTTGTGAGATTGTTGATCTCTTGGGTGCAAAGAAATCTTGGGCAACCTGATTCACCCATTCTGAGCTCTGTTTCCTTTCAACGATATCTTGATTGAAAGTGACTGATGCTGTGTCTGTGGTCTCTGTTAAACAATCAAGGTAACCACCGAGCAGCTTTCAACCACAAATACAAGCCCGTTGCCCTAAATTTAAAGTGGCCTTAGGTTTTTTTTCAGATATCTTGCCTGAGAATGCACTAAACTAAGTTGTTTGTTTGACAATATTTCTAGTACCTGACTTAAATGCTCAGTATAAAATGCAACATAACCACACATTCATCACTGAAAACAATAGCCAAACAATGTACTATAGAGTCTGGTAACCATGATTCTCCTTTTCCATTTGAAAAACAAGTCTAAGTTGGTCCTGAATCAGGAAAAGATCTATCACCATAAGAAATGATTCTCCCGACATAAATTATGACAAACACATTAAATAAGACTAGTTCTTTCAGTATGCAGCCCGATTGTACGAAGGCTATGTCAGATCCAAAATGAAATATGTTTAAGCAGTCTCTGTGTTCCTAACAGGTGGGCGAGGTTATGATACTTCAGCAATGCCACGTGCCAATTTGTAAGAGGAAACTCTAACTTTGGGTTTAAAGTTCATTGTTGGGGTTGTCTAGTCAGAGAGAACTTTGTGGCACAGGCGAACAATGCTTTCACGGGCTGAATGCTTTAACGCCCAATTGGCTTTTTGACAAGGTGTGCATTACATTGCAAGCCTAGGCACTGACACTGTTACAGGGTGCAAAAAGTGTCAAAATATTCTCTCATTTTAGCTTTGCCCCCCCCACCCCCCAACCCCATTTCCATCCATTTGTCTCCTTCAAGCTGAGAGAGACAAAATTTATCTGAACTAACACTGATGCAGTGTCAATGGAATGTTGATGTGTATCTGTAGGATTCAAAAACGAGCAACCCAGCTCATGCAAGTTCTTATAGATGTGCCCCATCGTAACCCTGGGAAATAACTTGCGATTTCACCCTTCTGCCCCCGTCACTGATGGGCTTGAGTTGCCACCAATTATTTTTAAACCCAGCCTCCTCGTGCTAATTTACCCTGGCCCTCCAGAGGTAAGCTTTCATACTCCATGCATTTCTATTGGGAGCTGTGCGCACCATATGATGCCTCGCCACTTGAGACTGGAAAGGAAAATTGATGCAAGACTTCAGCCCTTTGCTCTTACATCCTACTTGTTACTAAAACAAAAAGCTTTGGCAGGTACCTGTGAATAGGTCACCCATCAGCGTCCTTTCGGCTTTATCTAACCAAGGTTCTGAACAAGTTTATTGTAACTTCTCAGCTTTTCAATGCAGTCCTGCTAGAAATGAACCCTCAAATAGAGCAAAGGATAATATTTATTGCATTGTCCAATAAATGGAAAGTTTATAGGGCATGAATATAGAATAATGGGGAAAATTTAAAGCACCGATTGTTTTACATTTTTAATGGATATTTAAAATTGGAAAGCACTACATCGGGCTTGGAAACATGCACTGGTTCCCTGCCGTGGGGATACTCTGGTTGCAGAGTATTTATAGCATAGAAACAGACCACCCAGATCCATGCCAGTGTTATGCTCCACGTGAGCCTCCTCCCACCCTTCTTCATCTAACCCCATCAATGTATCCATCTATTCCCTTGACCCTCTTGCTTCCCAGAAGGAAAAATCAGTTTGGACCAGCACTCTTATTTCCCAGTTTTTACTGTTTTATCATCCTGGGTTATCTAGCTTCTCTTCAAATGCACTTTCGCCTCAACTACTCCATGTGCCAACGAGTACCACATTCTCGCCACTCTCTGGGTAAAGCAGTTTCTCCTGAATTAGGATTTATTTGTGACTTCTACCTTGCATTTATGGTGCTCTAGCTCTGGTCTTGCCTGCAATTGGAAACATCTTATCTACATCTACTCTATGTACATCTGCCTCATCAAATATAATTTTAATGACCTCTCTGGTTCTTTTTGCTTTCTAGAGAAAGGTCACCCAACCTTTTCAATCTTTCCTGATTAGATATAACTCCTTAGTTCTGGTATCCCATCCTAATAAATCTTTTTTGCACTCACTCTGGTGCCTCTGTTCTCTTTTATAAATATGGAGACCAGAAACTGTTCGCAGCACCCCTTCGCTTTATCTAACCAAGGTTCTGTGCAAGTTTATTGTAACTTCTCAGCTTTTCAATGCAGTCCTGCTAGAAATGAACCCTCATGCATGCAATGCAAAGACTACAGTAGGGTTTCAATAATGCAAATGAGTCAGAATTAGTATCAAATCTGAAAGGGTGTTAAAATTACCAATAACATGTGACTTCATATAATCTCTTTATCCTGAGAGACTAAACTAGTTATAATATTTAATAATTAAACCACATGACGCTTGTGCCCGAATCTTAGTAAAAGCAGGAAATGATATAATTTAGGATCTTGTCCTTCCAAATCTGGAAGAGTTTCGAGCTATATAACACTAAAATGAGATTTTGGTAGTTACAGGTCTATCACTGGTGGTAGGAGCACTTGAAGATAATGAATTGAGAATAGCACAGCATTTTGTGTTGGGCTACAGAAGTCCTTACCATGGAGTGTCAAGGGATACATATAAAGTTTAAATTGATGTCCCTTTAAATTGCATTCCTGACATTCCTTACACAAACTGATCTTGGTGTACTAATTTAACCTCCAATGAGGCAGTAGCTCTTAAAACCAGTCCTTGCCAAGAGCCTCAGTCCTTGAAATTTAAACAGGGCAAACCAGTATGTAAGAAGCAAGAAAGCCTAGATTGTTTGGGTTATGGAGGGCTGGATTGTTAATGTTTGAAGGTCGAGGGTTACACTGTACACACTGTTATCATCTAACCAGAAGAAATCAGCAACAACAACAACTTGCATTTATTTAGTGCCTCTTCGCATAAGGTAGGTTTTAAAGAGTGATTAAAATCGGGGGGGGTGGTGCTCGAGGCTAGAATCAGTTGAGTGCTGACATCTCTAGGAGTTGTGGGGCTGGGGGAGATCATTGGGATAGGGAGGAGATAGGTAACAGAAAATCTTGGTTTATTCCCTATATAATAAGTTGGAATCCTAGTTTATATTTTTTGGGGGTTTTTTTGTTTAACTACCCAGGATCGAAATGAACGTTTGTATGCTGACCAGATTACTCACCCTAGTTAGCTAAAATTTGTAAATTTTTAAACTACTTAATAGAAGAATATCATATTTGAGTGTCAAAGTTTAAAGGGACCAAAAAACTAAGAGTTCTGCAATTGGCCTCATCCTGTGCCAAGTTTTGATGGATCTTCTACATTGAGGTAGCAACACTGAGTCAGGAGCTCATCTACTTAAAACAGACAAACCCAATGGAATAAGTAGGAATAGCGCTGGCTGCTCTTGTGCTGGCTGTTCTGCACACTGACAATAGGATGTAGGGGGCTACCATATCATTTATGCTGGAAGAGTTGTTCTGGAGCATCTGTGTCAATAGTACCTGGGGTAGGTGGAGAGCTATCGGAGATGGACCAGACTACAAGCAGGTGAGGGGATCAAATGGAATGAGATCTTTTTACCTGGTACCAAAGTGACCATTCGAAAACTGCAACCACTTCTTCCCTACCTCTGCAAAGCAACAGAGTGCTACTGGGGCAAAGGTTTGCAGGGTGTCACAGCTTCTCAGCTAACTGGCTATGGGTTCTCTGTGAGCCTGGAGAACATGGGCCTGCAGGCTCTTTGATTGCGGAGGCAAGACAGTTACCCAACATAGTGTCCCAACTGCCTTCATCCAATGTCCCAAAATTCCAGCAGGAGTTATTGGATGATAATCAAATGGGAGCCCTAGGCTATTTTTCTACCCCCATCCCCGCCCCCCCTGTGCCCCTACTCCCTCCACCTTGTGGGCACTGACATGGTTGTAGGATTTCAATTACAGCCTTGATGAAATCAGCTAAGTCAGCACACTGGAATCAAAACTGAGAGCTTCTCGTCTGTTTCCTTTGGCACTGCACAAGGCATTGCCTTTACCTGTTAGGCTAGATGGAAGTTTAAACTCCAGACGCTTATGTACTTTCTATACTTGGAGATGAGTCTGTAAAGAACTCTTCGTCCATGCTGACCTGAACAGATATTTCTCATTTTAATAAGTTTTTAAAAAATCCTTTTTATAATGCTGGAAGTTGAAAATGCCACAGTTTGGGATACAAAAATAGAAGACAAAGCTGGGAATATCAATTTGGGGGAACTGCTTAAAGGTTTTTGGAGCACATCTGAGAAGGCAGAATAATGGCTTACTCTTAGATCCATGCTGGTGGATTGGGTGTAGTCAGACTGTCAGTATTGTATTCAGACCTGCTGACTCATCATGAGTCTCACATTTAAAATTAGCTTATGAACAGCATTTGGTGCAGGGGTAGTGATGAGCCTTACACTAATAGGAAGTTCCCGCTGCTATAGACATCTGAGTGATTCTGCTAAATAGTAAATTAGAGTCTTGTCCAGAATCCTTGGTCACCGCTCTGTTTTTGGTATTGTCCTGGATATGTTCCAAAAGACTGAGTGAATGCTTTGTTTAATTGCCTCCACTGTGTGCTTTATTTATAGGTAAGACTCTGCCTTTCTTCCTCAAATTTTCTTACAGACGAGGGAAGTTAAAATAAATTTCCCTGGTGACATCAAAAAAATTCTGATGACTTACTGCATAGTATTGGGGTGGGGGAATGCCAATAAAAACATTGTCTCTTTAGGTCCTGTGGAGCTTACAGTATGTGATGGTGTGATATATGAATGTTAGCAATACATTTTCATAAGAATACTTCACTAAAAATACCACATGCTGCTTCCACCTTTGCTGATGTTCTCTATAGATGGCAGTGGGTTGACAATTTTCTCCCCTGCCCATCTTTCTTGAAGTCTTTAAAGTTTGACCCTCAGTGGAGCTTACAGATCTGGTCATCCTCTTACTCAAGTGGCAACGTGTGCATGAGCAGCCTGATCAAGCATGTGGAGCATCACTGTCAAGTCCAACCTTAACCTTACCTGGCGTTCAGGTCATCTGCGGTATCCCTACTGCTCGGCACAGACTAGCAGTCAGGGGTCAGATAGTTAGACTTCATGGCTCAGCTATTTGTTGACTAAGCTCATTGAACATGTGCTAAGACCCTGTCTTGATGGCCCCAAATGGAAGCTGCATCTGGATGCAAAGTATTTAATATCTTGGTTATTCACACACAAAAAATACTCCAAAGAAATGTTCACATTTTTATTTTTCTTTTCCCACAGGTTTGTGTGATTGAAAGTGTGCCGTGGTATGACGACTACTAACAAGGGAAACAAGGCCTTAAAGGTACAGCTGACCTCCCTTTTAAACATTTAATGCACAGGCTGTTGAGGTCTACTAAAGAAAGCATCTTTAATACTGATGCTGATCCTTCTGGTCAAAATTTCATGTTGAGTTAATGACACAGCTTGGAATCGGCTGAGAGTTAGTTTCTGAATTTCTATCCATGTTTCATTTCATCCTCTAGTCGGGCACAAGGAATAATCAAGTAGTTTGGTACATAAAAAGATTGGCCAATATTCGACCTGAGATTTTCTTTTTAAGATCACCCGAGTTCTTTTCTCCTGTGTTCTTTTTTCCCCTTCCTCATTTTTATGCCATTGTTCTTCCATTTGTCCCACCCGCCCCTCTCTTTCCCCAAGTGGTTTCACTTGCTTTGCTATATTTTTGGATTCAAGGCACCAGGTGCCCTTCAGTGCCTCACCCTATGGTCAAGTAATTTGATCATTTAGAAAGATCCCAATCGAATGTGTACCTTGCAGGGATAGTTAGATAGAAGCCAAGTGCTGACAACTTTTCTTTTTCCCCATGCATTATGTGAGATGTCATATTGGACCTTGTCAAAATATACCGTTTTGAGACCTGGCTTCTGTTGCTATGTTGGCTGAATACATATATACTAATCCTGTTTATATGTCCAGGCATGACCACAAGCACGTATGCCTGAACAGTAAAGCTGAAATATTCTAGTTTCAAAGCAATTTGAGCTCCAGATCCAGTTAATAGCGTGTGCTGTTACAGAATTCAGAGCAAACCTGGCTAAATTTGCCATTGTGCTAGACAGAAAGAAATGTCACTTGTATCACCTCCATGGAGTCCCATGTAGTATGATATTGTGAAGAGCAGAATAAACCAGTAACCACTGCTGAGAATTAATACATTTGCTACTGCTTTGGACTGGCTTTGGTTTCTCAGCCAAACTGTTACAGTACAGCTACAATACTGGCATCTACCCGACAATGTGGAACGTTGCCTGGGAATGTCCTGATCAAAAAAGCAGGACAAATCCAATCCTGCCAGCCGCCAGGGCATCAGCATCCTCTCGATCATCAGCAAAGTGATGGAAGGTGTCGTCGACAGTGCTATCAAACAGCACTTACGTAGCAATAACCTGACAGCAGGGCAGCATTTCATCAAGGAGCCCTATCAAAATTGAAGTCAGTGGGAATCTGAGGAAAACTCTCCCCTGGTTGGAGTCCTACTTTGCAAAGGAAGATGGTTGCGGTTGTTGGACGCCAATCATCTCAGTCCAGGGCATTGCTGAAGGTGATCCTCAGGGCAGTGTCCTAGGCCCAACCATCTTCAGCTGCTTCATCAATGAGCTTCCCTCCTTCATTAGGTCAGAATAGGGGATGCAGTGTTCAGTACTGTTTGCAGCTCCTCAGAAACTGAAGCTGTCCGTGCCAATATACAGCAAGACCTGGACAATGTTCAGGCTTGGTCTGATAAGTGGCAAGTAGCATTTGTTATGCACAAGTGCCAGGCAATGACCATCTGCAATAAAAGAGAGTCCAACTATCTATCTCCCTTTGACATTCAATGTAATTACCATTGCTGAACCCCCTCACAAATCAACATTATAGGGGTTACCATTGACCAAAAACTGAACTGGACCAGCCATATAAATACTGTGGCTACAAGAGCAGGTCAGCGGCTGGGAATTATGAGGTGAGTAACTCTCCTCCTGACTTCCCAAAGCATGTCCACCATCCACAAGGCACAAGTCAGGAGTGTGATAGAATACTCTCCACGTGTCTGGATGATCGTGGCTCCAACATTACTTGAGGGGCTCAACACCACAAAGGACAAAGCAGCTTGCTTGATCGGCACTCCATCCACCACCGTTAACATTCACTCCCTCCATCACTGGCGCGCAGTGGTAGCAGTGTGTGCTATTTACAAATTGCAGTGCAGCAACTCGCCAAGGCTCCTTTCACAGCATCTTCCAAACCCGTACCCTCTACCACAAGGGAAGCTGATGCATGGGAACACCACCACCTGCACATTCCCCTCCAAGTTGCACACAATCCTCACTGGGAACTATATCACTGTTCCTTCACTGCCAAGGGATCAAAATCCTGGAACTCCCTTCCCAGCAGCACTGTGGGTGTACCTGCCCCAGATGGACTGCAGTAGTTCAAGAAGGTAGCACAACACCATCTTCTTGAGGGAAATTAGCAATGGGCAACAAATGCTGACCTAGCCAGTAACGTCCACATCCCATGAAAATTGAGTTACCCATGAGTTGTTTTAATGCTGGAAATGTATATTCCTAATGAGAGAGCCCTAGAAATTAACATTGCAATAATGCAGGTAAACACCTAATTTGCCTGTGATCAGTCTGCTGTTTTTATTTGAGGCATGTAAAATAAATTTGGTTAACACCTGCTTTAAAATAGAAGCCAAAGAAACACTGTACAAAGACTTAAAAGGGGTTGGTCCATAAATACAACCAACAGTGTACCATATAGTACTCAAAATCATTTTTTTTAAAAGTGCATTGCTAGCTTGACCATTTTAAACACAAAACCCATCATCTCACTAAGAAGGGAAACATTGATTAAAAATACTTCTTTATTTCAAAAATTGCTGCTTTTTTTAAAAAGTGAAATGCTGCAATTAATCATCCTCTATTTTTGGCCAGCTGTGGCTTCTGCTTACTAATAAGCAGAAAATGGTTTGTGTGTTGCCATATAGAGGAAGTTGATTCAATATCAGGCAGTGCAGTAGCAGAAAGTCAGTAGAAATTTTTGTGATCAGAAGCTGGATCCAACTTTGTGTATACAAATCTGTATTGTAATGTGAGGCAAAAGATTATTGCTTGCTAACACACCCAGCGCAAAGTTTAGGAGAGGTATTTTACCACTGGGGGACATTCACCTTTGGGTGAAGAGTTTTAAAATTGTGGTTCTGTCTGTCTTAATAGACTTAATGGTTCAAAAGTTTCCCAAACTACTAATCATGGAAAGCAGACACTTTTCTCGCTTCCTGACAACACTCCCATCCTTCGAAGTGGAGAATCCAAAAGTAATTCCTGATTTGGAATGTCATGATTAAAGCAACTTTATTTTCAACAAATCAGAAATGATTTTTACAAGAAGTACCCAAGATCTTCCAGGGCAGAGGAAAAGAGTTAATGCTGGTATATTTAACACAATCAGAGCACATGATCTTAAATTGGAAGTGTGAAATGTAACTACTCTGTGTACAGAATGGTCTGTTGAAGGAGGTAGAGACCCAGGGTAATTCTCTGAGTACCTGGGTTTGAATCCCAACATGGTAGATGGCGAAATTTGAATCCAATAAAAAATCTGGAATTAAAAGTCTAATGCTGACCACGAAATCATCGTCAATTGTTATAAAAACCCATCTGGTTCACTGATGTCCTTTAGGGAAGGAAATCTGCTGCCCTTACCTGGTCTGGCCTACATGTGACTTCAGAACTACAGTAATGTGGTTCACTCTTAAGTGCCCTCTGAAATGGCCTAGCACACCACTCAGTTCTCAAGGGCAGTTAGGGATGGGCAATAAATGCTGGCCCAGCCAGCAATGTCCACATCTCATGAACGAATAAAAAAAAAAAATTATATTGCAAATTGAAGAGAATTGGATTATTGCCCAGAGGAAAACTTGGTAGAGATGTGGGATATGATGTTTCTTAGAAATTGACCTCAGTGAAATGGACCATGGTTGTATTTTCTGATCCTTTAGCTGTTACTGATGCTGTTAATCACATCCAGAACTGAACCATGTTCTATCTCTGTTTCTGCTGATGTTAATAACTCCCCTATCACTGTATTTTGATTTGTCACCGATCAGAATACCAATCAGCTTTGTTTCAGGTACCGTCTCGAGTCCTTGATTTCTCTTAAGGTCAGCAGTGAGGTGGCAAATTTTGAGGTGCAGGAGCTCAAAGAAAATGTGTTCACCATATCATTTTCTAAACCTACCATTACTTTGTCTTCCTATGTATTAATCATTTGAGTCCCCAAAAGTCAGTTTTAAGTGAAAAATATTAGTGCCAGCAGGCATTTTATTTGAACCATATGGTATTTAGAATCATTAGTCTTTTGCATTGCTAGAATTTCATAATGCAACTCTTCAATTATTTAATTCAAGCCTATTAAAAACCGGAGTTATAGAAAACTTTACTTACTTTCCAGATCTTGCTGAAGCAAACCACGTTCAAATGCAGGGGGCCCAGTCTCAGGATAAGAGGCTGATCATTTAGGACTGAGTTGAGGAGAAATTACTTCACTCAAAGGATGGTGAATCTTTGGAATTCTCTATCCCAGAGGATGTTCCATCGTTGAATACATTTAAGGCCGGGATAGACAGATTTTTGGGGTCTCGGGGAATCAAGGGATATGAGGAGCGTTGGGAAAGTGGAGTTGAAGCCCAAGATCGGGCATGATCGTATTGAACGGCAGAGCAGGCTCGATGGGCCATATGGTCCACTCCTGCTATTTCTTGTGTTCTGTGTTTGGCTGTTCCGAAATCTATTGTGTATATAGTTTTTCTTCAGTTGATGTTGCAGTCAAAACAAAGGTTCTTTGCTATTGGTGGAGGTGGTTTGCTGTCTGATCTGCAGCTGGAAACTTACAAACGCCTGACAATCTGCAAACAGCCCCACCAACTGCAATTCGACCCCGTGATCTCAAGCTGCTGAATTTTTCAATCCAAGGAGACTTCAAGAGCTTTTAAAAGACTATCTTGAGCAAAGCTTCACTCTTAGCAGCAGAACATTACATTTATGTGTTTTATGGTACAATGTTTCTATAATTGGACATCAGCTTAACCTTTAGCAATGCTGCAAGATATTCACTGGTGTGTAAAGTAAATCTAAATGCTTTACAGAACACAGCTGAGACCATTTGATGCTTACTTAGGCTTCAGAGAACTTCTTGGTTTGCAACCTTTTTCACTAATGTATTTCTAAACTCTGGGACCACGTGCCCGAAAGTTAGGACAGCTAAAGTTCTCTTTAACATGGAAAAATGTTAGTTGTAGACAAATTGCAAGGCACTTGTAATAACCAAGTATAATGCTTGGTCTATTTAGTTTATTTCATTGGTTGAACTGTGGTTTTAGTAAGGCTGAGGGGAATATTTTCCATCCCTTTTTAAAAATTATTTTATGATGTGTTTTCAGCCACATAGGGAAATTGGATTTCTGATTCAGTTTGGAGCGGCTGGAGTGATTAGCTTATGGCAGAATCCAACTTCTGGCAATCTGCAATTCCTCCAGGCAGTCACTAGCATGGTGGAATGTCTGTGGCTGTTGTTGATTTGGACTACAGAGGGCATTTGATTAGGCTCTATAAGAGATTATTAGCACAATTAAAAGTTCATGGAAAATGGAGGCTTGTGCTCTGTGTTGGTAAGTAGAAAACGGAGAGTAAGGAGAAAAGGAATATTTTCTGGTGTAATGTGACAAGTGATACTCCATATATGACTGACTTGGGTGTTAGGAAGCGCAGTAAGTTCAGATGCAAGAGAATTTGAATCTGACACACACATGGCACCAAATTGTGTTCAACCAAAACTTCACAGACTTGATGGCTAAGCAGTTCTGAAACAGAGAGATAAATGCCAATACCATTTTTCCTCTGGGTAGAGTCGGAACCATCGTTGATCCTATTGTGTGGTTCCTCTCTACAAATTGTGAATGAAAGCTCCAAGATCTTCATCGGCCCCTAGTCTCTCACACGGTTCATGATGATTGCACTACGATCATGTCGTAATCAATGCGAACAAGAATTCCAGAATTGCTAGTGTTCTTCACAAACTTCAGGTGGCCAATCTTGTTTAGTATTTACCATGTAACTAATCATTGTGGCTCCATTGTCCCCTTTCCTATCTCAAAACAATCATTTCACAGTGAGTTGTCAAAATTAAGTCAACTGGCATGAATTAGCACATCTTGTACCTCAGCAGAAAATAAACAGCCCAGTCGGCTAAATTGCACCCTGACACACTAAATCCTAAAGCACCCTGGGAATGGGCAACTTAACCATTTTATTATTTCTAACTATATAGTACAGATTTATGAGATGTTTATGTCAAACGAAAACAAAAATTTTAATCGTGTGAGATTAGGCCAAGCCTTAATCCTACGTGTATGTAAATGTAAGAATAGAGCATCTTGCAGAAGGAAGTTATAATGGGGCATAAACAGACTGAGTGAGTGAGTTGGCAAAACTGGCAGAATGAGCTCAATGTGGCAAATGAGGTCATGCACTTTGGAGCTGTGAAAGACAGACCAGACTATTTCGTGTATGGCAAAGGACTGGGAGCTGTGGTGGAGTAAAAGGGTTTGGATGTCCATGTGTGCAGATAATAAAAGTAATAGAAATGGCTAATGCAAAAAGTCACTAATTCAAAAGTGGGGAAGTGATACTTCTGTTGTACTGAGCCTTGGTCAGATACTGTTTGGAGTATTGCTTTCAGCTTTGGGTACCTCAAAAAAAAATAGCTGGTCTAGGACAGGGCAGAATAGCCTGTTGCCAGGATTTAAAAAGTTAAATTTAGGGTTTTTTAAAAACTCTGTTTGTATTCCATTTGAGTAGTGATCTAATCAGGGTCTTTAGAATGATAGGGTTAAACAGTGAGCTATTTCTTTTGGGGCAATCCAGAACAATGAAGTATCATAACATTTGGGCAAAGTCAATAAGAGTGAAAATAGGAAGCACAAAAAGTAGTGGAGATCTGGAATCCATCCCCTGCCCTAATTGCTGAGAATGGTAAATTTCCAAACTTGATAAATTTTTGTTAGGTTTGAGTACCAATCTTGTTCAACCATGTAACAAAAATGAAGGAATAGAGTTGAGGTTCAGGTTCTCCACGATCTAATTGAATGGCAGAATAGCCTTGAGGGGTTGAATGGCCTGGTCCTGTCACTATGTTCAGGTAGCTGTAGGTTACTCCGAAGGAGTGCCCCAGGTTGAAATTAATAGTGCTCTTCTGGAATGTGTGCAGTGCACCTCTGAATCCTACATTCCTGGAGCAAGTCTGAAATGGAACAAAGTTGTAAAATGGTGGGCCTCCAAGAAATTCAAAATCATTTACTAAAATGTGGGTGTCTATGAACAACTAGCAAATATCTTTATTTTTTAATTTGTTGACACTGGAGAAGCACTTTGTAGAATATATAGTTCAAAGCTTTTGTTCCCCATAAATAATCCAGTTTAGAAACTGGTCTAAATTTCAGCCCAGTGTGATGGAGTGAAAGCTATCTCTGCTTGATGCCTGTAAATTTGCCCACTCCCAATCCAATTATTAAAGAAAACAAAAATAAAAATACCTGGAAAAACTCAGCAGGTCTGACAGCATCTGCGGAGAGGAACACAGTTAACGTTTCGAGTCGGTATGACTCTTCAACAGAACTAGTCATACGGACTCGAAACGTTAACTGTGCTCCTCTCCGCAGATGCTGTCAGACCTGCTGAGTTTTTCCAGGTATTTTTATTGTTGTTTTGGATTTCCAGCACCCGCAGTTTTTTGCATTTATCCAATTGTAAAGAAGCTGCCTCTAGTTCAGTTTTAATTGTACTAAATTTACAATTCCATTAAGAGGCTGGCTTATATGGGAAATGGGAGCATGATATGGAGGTTGGTGGTGGGTTGAGAGATTGGAACAGCTACGATTTATGGAGGAGAATAGAGCAAGCTTTACTATACCTGACCAGTGATTGCATTATCACATTGAGCGACTGTGTTGGAACACTCCCATTTCCCAGCACTGATATTCTTTCTGAACTGTGTACTAATCAACACATAAAAATCCAATTTAAAAATAAAGACTCTCTGTAATAGTGGCGATGTTTGGAGCGCAGTACAAGTACACTCAGGACCAGCCCTCTGAAGACGAATGATAATGTTCCAACAGAGTAGGAACAAAGCTTTCTCTTCACTGAATTTACTCTGAGCAGCCATTCACTGTTCCTCTGTTGCTGTAACTAATTCAAAAATTACTCAATTTTTCCCTATAAAAATGCATAATTCGAGAAGCAGAGTAAACAATGAGAAACCTGTTTGGTAAATTGACGTACAACACTCGGGGAAAATCCTAAACCCTATTTTTAGACTGATTCCTGGATCTCTTCCAGTATAATTTGCTTCATGTACTAGACGGACTCATTTGGAGCCGTCCTGTTTACACTGTAATTCACAGTAGGGAGCGTCGGAACCTTTCCACAGTTTGATTTGTGCTCCATGTGTGTATCCACCCCCTGGAAAAAAACACGCACGTACTTAAATTGCAGCAAAATAAGCTCACTCGTTTCTCCTAAACGTATAAGAACATAAATAGAAGCAGGAATAGGTCACATGGCTCCTTGAGCTCGCTCTGCCATTCAATAAGATTATAGTTGATCTTCTGTTTCAAGTCCATTTTCCTGCCCTATCCCCATGTCCTCATGTGGCCAAAGTACTATCAAAGAGTATACTCGAGGACTGAGCATTCGCAGCCCTCCAGTAGAGAATTCTAAAGATTACATTGTGTCTTCTGTTTAAAACTAAAATTATTCCATCTCTTGCTGTTGTTATTTATATTTACTATCTTTTTTTTGGTCTGATTTAAATGAAAGCTCTCATTGCAAGAATGCATGGAGCTTTTCCCAGGAAATGCTCGTGGTAGGATGCTTTCAATATATCCGTCTGTAATTAGCCATAGTCTGTGAGGAGCTGTGGACAACTCTCTGAGGGAGAGGGAAAGTGGTTATTGCTTGTGGAGGACTGTTCCGCATCAAGCATAGCTGACCAGGATTCTCTCCCGCTCTTACCACCTGTCATGGGCGTGTTGGAAGGCTTATTAGGTTGATTGCAAACCTGCTTGGCCACATGAACACTCCTTTCATGGCCAAGAAGTCCAGGAGTACGACTTGAACCCCGATTACTCTGGCTCAGGCAGGGGTACTACCAACTGAGCCACAAGACCTCCTGTTTTCAGATGCAAGACAAATGCACCCAGAACCCACTGCTGTACTGAGATCACATTGTATCTCAATTTTTTTTTTCGTGTAGAGAAAACTATTTCCATCTGAGCTGCTGTAATTTGTTATCCACAAATTATAGATTTTGTCTTTGGTTATTAAATTTCAGGTTCCTTGTCTTTCCTGTAAATGGGGTTTTGTTTAAGTAAAAAAAAAGGCCCACATGGTGACAAAAATAGCTTGCGTCATGATGCGCTACATGTTGCTGTCCATAGAGGGTCCCAGTGAGCTATGTAAATATGGCTGTCTAATGGTGCATGTTATATTGATGGTACTGCTTCTCTTCATAGCTGGAGATCAGAGAGCTATCCAGTGCTTTTTGTCTTTGAGGTCTTAATGGCTACCAACTGTCTTTTAATAGTTTGTTCGTCTAAATACAGTATTAAAACAAAGCATCTTTCTGCTCTGCTGCCATCAAAATATCTGCACACAATTATTTGGTTAAAATGTTTGTGTTGCTGATCCATTGCACATTTTTTTTTGTTAGACTTCCCTAGAATGTGAATTCGATAAACTACAGTAAGATTTGATTAGAAATTCAGTAGAAACTATACTATGTACAGTCAAATCCTGGCTTAAGTCTTTCTGTCTGTAGAGTTAATAGCTCTGTACAGAGAGTAAAGATAAATGTTTCATGAGGGAAAAATAGGAGGTACTTATGTGGGAGCACTGCTCAGGTAACTAAAGGGGGAACTGCTAAGTATTTGGTTTATTTCATTTGAAAGATGTGAATTTTCTTTTTGTGTGTTGATAATTCTACATCTGCCCAATAGCATCAAGTCCAAAGATACTCTCTTAAATAGAGCAAGCTCAAAGTAGTTGTGCTATTCCATTACTTATAGGATTGTGCTCCATGAACTAAATAACCACTGATATTTTTTCCAGCACAGTGCTACTCATTTTCTTGTGAGGAGGCTGCTAAAAATTTAATGAAACCAAAACCAATCTAATTTTTTGTTATTTAATGGCTCATTTCAGTAAGGTTTTATTTTTGTCACCTCTGAAGTTGCCACATGCAGGGTTTGTTACGCATTGAGCTTTAATTTTTCATGCTTTTTCTGTCTTTAGAAAATTTTGCCTTTCTTCCTGCTTTAAGAAATAATTCTTCAGCTGTGACAGATAATCTCTGTTTGTCTCTCTATGAAGCTGATATACACTTAACTCTAAATAGTGTAATTTTATATATACTTTAAATTTTAATGACCTTGCCTAGAATCATAGAATTTTACAGTGCAGAAGGCCATTCGTTCCATCACACCTGCACCAGCCCTCGAGCTGTCCAATTGGCCACTTCTCCCCTAAACCCTTTTAAAGCTTTTTTGAAAAAAAAGCAAATTATTCACTTTAATTTCAAATGCTAATTTGATTCTGCTTCAGTGATCAGTTTCTGGTAAGGCAGGCATTCCATGCCATACAGTTATTCTCCACCCTTTTATCATCTTTTATTTGGTGCTTATCTTAAAGCTTATCGCATTTGGTTATTGTTGTCTTCCTTATGTCAGATCACTTTGCTCAGCGAACACGGTTGCACACCTATCTACTGGTGAGTGAGTTGCAAGATACTGCAGACGCAGAGACCAATGTAAGATGAAGCACATGCTGTTTATTAACACAAGTCACAGAGCACTAACACGTGTGCTTCTCAAATCCAGACCCTATTCTAAAGTACTGATTAACACTGTAGCCCACGCTACACAGCAATTGGGTAATACAGTCACGTGGTCAATCTGCTCACGTTCCCTTAAAGGTGTATTGCACCTCAGATTACCACAGTTATTTACTTGCCAACCAATAGAAATGATATGTACCTTGGCAAAATTTTCAATCAGATCCTCCTCTTAAACTTTCCTCTAATGAAAAGAGTTGCAGTTTGTCATCTGGTCTGTCCTACTAAAGCCCTTCATCTCTGCTATCACTGCACATTCTCCATGATCTTGACATCCTTCCTAAAGTAGGGCATCCAAAACTTGACAAGAGTATTTTAACACTTAACCACTTGTTTAATAGGCTTAACTTTTGCACTCCATTCCCTTACTTCTAAAACTTGTGACCCATTGTGCTTTTTTAAAAACAGATTTATCATCTTGTTCGGCACCTTAAAAGGGCTGCATATCTGAGTCCCGATCTCTGCACGCTACTGCTTTTAAAATGTCACCTTTCGGTGTATATAAATGTTTATCCTTCTCTCAAAATGTACGTTTTTACTTGATATCCATCGACTCACCTGTCTATGTCCTCCTGAAGTGTTTTTTACAGTTTACTGTACTAGGTTTAAGCTAAGAATAAGCTGTTCCTGCCATGACATTTTGGTTTTACTTCTTAAAAACTAGTAACTATTGCAATTAACTCTAAATGGATTTAGTGCCAACCTTGCGTATAATGCTCCCTCTTCGACAGTAGCAGCCATTCATTTCTGGTTTACAAGGGGGTCTTTTAGGTCTTTCAGATGTGCTGCGCACTGCCACCCTAAACATTGTTTCTGGGAGTTCACCAAGAGTCGGGCTTTCCTAATAATTTAAGGATGGATAAATATTCATTTTCATTTAATATCCACTGGAGGTTCTACAGTTGCATTGATTGTTTGCTATCAAGCAACAAATCTTTTTAGGTAATGGACTGACTGGATTAAACAAATAACAGTGCTTAATGTAACTTGTATGGAAAATTAATTACCATCTAGACATTTAACCTGTCAACATTAAGGCCATTACAGTAATGAAAGAGTACAATGAGTTATCTGACATGACTGAACCAAAAAATAGAGTGAGGGTGACAACAAATTTCCAATTTGAATACAATAATATTTTGGATATAAATGTTCCAAATTGTTCCAAATGTCAGCACTGTGAATATACAATATCCATTTCTTTTATATGCAAGTCTTTTTTTTCCAGCAATTTTAGTGCATTGGTTACAGTAATAGAAATATTAACTTTAATTGCTTTGGTAGTTAGGAATTTCTGGCATGGTATTATCTTAGTGAACTTTGTTCCCTGCAAATTACCTTCATGACATTAAGCCCAACATGAAGCTCCCCTTTGCCTTTGCTGCCTCCCTTATCATAAACCTTCCTACTTTTTTCTTTCATGAGTTCCCCCTTGGGCTCCCCATTCACACTGCCCATCTTAAAGGCCTTCCCTGGTAATTTACTCCCCATCTTTATTGGGCATGAAAAGGTTGTTTTCCCAGCTGCCTAATTACCATTTGTGCCTTCGTGTCAAGTTATTTAGTGTTTAATATTTTAACCGTTTCTCCTAACCAGTTCCTCCCCAGTCATTTGTTTAACCAAAGAGTAAGATGGGCAAAACAAAAACAGAATTACCTGGAAAAACTCAGCAGGTCTGGCAGCATCGGTGGAGAAGAAAAGAGTTGACGTTTCGAGTCCACATGACCCTTCAACAGAACTGAAGTATAGTTAGGAGAGGGGTGAAATATAAGCTGGTTTAAGGTGGGGGGCGGGGGGAGAGAAGTTGAGGGTGGGGTGGTTGTAGAGACAAGCAAGCAGTGATAGGAGCAGATAATCAAAAGATGTCACAGACAAAAGGATCAAAGAGGTGTTGAAGGTGGTGATATTATCTAAGAAAAGTGCTAATTAAGAATGGATGGCAGGACACTCAAGGTACAGCTCTAGTGGGGGTGGGGTGGAAAGGCTGACAAGTTATTAGTTGTAGATTTAAAAATAATGGAAATAGGTGGGAAAAGAAAAATCTATATAAATTATTGAAAAAAAAACAAAAGGGAGGGGGAAGAAACGGGGTGGGGATGGGGGGAGGGGGAAGAAACGGGGTGGGGATGGGGGGAGGGGGAGTTTAAGATCTAAAGTTGTTGAATTCAATATTCGGCCCGGAAGGCTGTAAAGTGCCAAGTCGGAAGATGAGGTGCTGTTCCTCCAGTTTGCGTTGGGCTTCACTGGAACAATGCAGCAAGCCAAGGACAGACATGTGGGCAAGAGAGCAGGGTGGAGTGTTAAAATGGCAAGCGACAGGGAGGTTTGGGTCTTTCTTGCGGACAGACCGCAGGTGTTCTGCAAAGCGGTCGCCCAGTTTGCGTTTGGTCTCCAATGTAGAGGAGACCGCATTGGGAGCAACGAATGCAGTAGACTAAGTTAGGGGAAATGCAAGTGAAATGCTGCTTCACTTGAAAGGAGTGTTTGGGCCCTTGGACGGTGAGGAGAGAGGAAGTGAAGGGGCAGGTGTTGCATCTTCTGCATGAGCATTGGGAGGTGCCATAGGTGGGGGTTGAGGAGTAGGAGTAAGATGGGCAAGTCAGTTTAAGTGTTAGAACTTGTGTACAGGCAGCTGTTTTTGGTGTATCAAAATTGGCAGTGGAAGCAGAAAAGTTGCATGGGTTATAGAGGGAGAATGTGTTTGTGATGTCAAAGAATCAACCCTCGTATGAAAACGCTTCTACGAATAAATAACCTTTTTTGAAAAGTTAGCTCTCCCACCGTTCATTATTTATAGTGAATTGTAAGACGGCTCTTTATGCAAGCGATTCTGATTTGGTGATAAACATTCGTATTGAAAATCCTGTACCTCTGTTAGGTAAACATGCATCAGACTTTTTCCAATTATTTGCCATAATTTTCAATGTGTTCAATGTTTAGCCAATCCAATGGAAGCCTGTCCTACAACTCCGTTTCGATCTAAATGCTTTCTTTTAAGTCAGTGCCACGTTTTGAAAGCTTTTTTATTTCTCTTCCGCTGCTCCTCCCCCCAACAGGTGAAGCGGGAGCCAGGTGAAAATGGAGCCAGTCTCACAGATCAGGAGCTCGTCTCGATGTCCGTTCGAGAACTGAACCAACATCTGCGGGGCCTAACCAAAGAGGATATCATCCGGCTGAAGCAGCGTCGCAGAACACTCAAGAACCGTGGCTACGCGGCCAGCTGCCGCGTCAAGAGGGTAACTCAGAAGGAGGAATTAGAGAAGCAGAAAGCAGAACTTCAACAGGAGGTAGAGAAGCTGGCATCTGAGAATGCCAGCATGAAATTAGAGCTGGATGCCCTGCGATCCAAGTATGAGGCCTTGCAGAGCTTCGCCAGGACCGTGGCCAGAGGACCCGTCATGCCGGTTAGAGGTCCTATCACCTCTGCCATTGGCCCCATTATGCCAGGCAAAGTGGCAACCACCAGTGTCATCACAATAGTCAAATCCAAAACCGATGCAAGATCTTAGTACATACTGCTGTAGACACAGGCCAGAGCCAAACTAGTTTGTAGTAAAACTGGTCAATTCATGGAGTTAAACACGAGGTTTTTTTGTAAAAAAAAAAAGTCCACCTCTTTCTGTCCCAAATGAATGTTTTAAATACATTTTTCCACAGGATAAAAGCGACCACAGGGCTATGGCAACATGATGAATAAGCAAAGTTAGAATGGTCAACCTCATTTGATCATAGCAACTAAAACTTGAGTTTGGTAACAATGTTTAGGGCCTTAATTTGTCCATCTCTATCACAATTCCTGTAAAGGTCTCCAGTTTTAAGTGAACTGTGTGAAATCAAAATGAATAGAAAGTTGGATATTTATTTAGGCACCAAATTTACATTGAGTACCATAACATAGCCACAAATGAATAAAATGGAGACCTTCTTTGACTTGGAAGACCTTGCCGTATGACAGTATTTCACACAGATCAAACCGTGGTGGCTCCACTGCCTTCATAAAGGCCAAAAGCTCATTGATTTTTCTGTAACTTGAGCAAACTTTGCAAAAAAAAAAATCCTGCATTTGGATTAAGTGGCATCATGACATGTTTTAAGCATATCCCAACATTGTATGGTGCTGTAGTAGTTGAATCAATTGCATTGTAAAATGGTCTGTCAGTACAACAATTTTCCTTAAATTGGAGGTATTTATTTCTGATTTCAAATCTTGTGGCTAACTTTGTGCACTGACCAGTTAACAGCTTCTCATATTCATGCACATCTGAACACGGTGTACCGTATCACCATGGAGTAAGGTAGTTCAAATGACCTGTTCATATGGTTAAGTATTCCTTTCTATTCATATACTACTCGGTCTTTCTTGACAAATTTATAGCACAAATTAGAAATTTTGATTTTAATTTGTTACATTTCTTTTTAAAAAAGACCAATAATTATTGGAAGACAATGCACAGCATTTAAAAATGTACAGAGATGGGAGGAGGCAAAATTAATAGCGCCCTTTGTAACACTATATGTTGTTACAGCAACCATGCCATCTGCTTGTTACTATACAATGATGGCAGTGGAATGTCAGACTGTACAATAAGCTTTTGATGATTTGAAATGTGCGGTCTTCAAATCAAAGCTTAATTCTTTGTGGTTTTGGATTGTTCAAAATGGACAGCTTCTGATAACCCAATCTCTTACTCTGAATCTTTTTTTATTTATAGTTTATTAATTTGTGTCGTGTATAATTGTTGAATATCATACGGATAGAGCTCAAACGTCTGGTGTTTAAAAGTTTACAGAGTTAGTGAAATGTTTTCCACAACATGGTGTTTAATCATACACATTGTGGTGAGTGAATGTTCAGGTTACCACTGATATTTAGGTGGTAAAAGAAAAGCAACAATCTAAGCACCGAAAGAGACAACACTATTTCAGCCAAAAGAAACCCTGTTAGCTGTACGGTTTGCTTTTCTGAAAAAGGTTTAACCCTCTCTGACTGTCGTAAGTTAGATGTGGAGAGTTGGCTCATTGTTTGTTCCTGCTGACTAGAACTAGCTGCTTGTTCCACCTCCCACTCCCATTTCTCTCTCCTCAGCCAATGAAAATGACTATTGAACCTTTACAGATGTTTGAAATTGCTTCTAAAAAAAGCAAGTGTGAGTAGAAGGGGCTGATTAACCATATGAATGAAAAATTATTCAGAGAATCTTTGATAGTAAAAGTTCCTCTTTAGTGTATGTATACAAAGTATCTTTGTCAACATGTAAGGGTATTCGAGTTTAATTTTTATAAGTACACAGATTATCATACAATATTTATATACAAAAAATTACAAAAAAATTGTTTAATAGCTTTTACAGATGTTTCTAGAGTGGCTTATTGAAATCAATAGCTTTCTAGTGAATCAGCGTGTCAAGTGGATCTGGGGTGATGTATCTGTGATGTGTTAATATGCAGTTTAGTGTTATTTTACAGTTGTTTAGTTCTGTATTTATTTGTGTGTGAGCACAATGGGGTTTTTTGTTGTGTGCATCTTTTTCCATACTTCCTCTTCCACACTTGCTGCACATGTGAATTTAGAAAAAAAATGCAACAAACTTCAAGGGGGTGTGTGAACCTCAAGTTCAGTTTGATCAGCAGTCTCTTCTGAAATACTCTGTGGCTCATCTTAACCAAACCAGGAATACTAAACTATTGCACAGCATCTAATGTTAACCGTTTGAGATCTGTATTTGCTCTGCAGTTTTTAAAAATATGGGGGATGAATTCACGATGAACCTTGAATTCCTTGAGATCTTTTGTTGGCTTGTATGCTGCTGTCATCTCCAAAGTGTCCCCATGTTGTATCCTCTGAACTTTGTATTAATTTGTACACATTTACTGCCAGCACAAACTAAGGGATTTGTTCTTTAGTTGTATTGAAGTAGAATATATATTACAGTACAAAGATTTGGAAATGCAAAATATATTCAATGTCTAATGTAATTTTTTTGTTGAATGTGTAATCAAAGGTGCTGTTCAATTGTTGAGCTGTTATTGGATTTGCTGATTGTTCACTGTTAACCTGATGTTTGGTCTGAAATACAATTCTATTTGGCTAAACTGCATATATGACTTGGTTTCTCGCGCACCTCTATCTAATTGTGATATTGTACTTGTAGAAAATGCTGTTCTACACAATTGTTTTCAGTAAGAAAGAACTTATTTTTATTGTCAGAAACAATTTCTATCTGTGCCATAAAGGGCTGTGCAAAATACCCTCAGCATCTCAACACAACCTGGCTTTTGATGTACCCAACAACCCGCTTAACATTTGCCAAGAATTATTTGGTTAAAATCCCCGTCCATCCTATTAAAACAAAATTTATATCTTGTCCTATAGAGATCTGTTAATTTATGCAAACCTTGAGGATCGCGTAGGATTTTTGAATGAGATGGTGTAACTTTATACTTTTAGTTTTTTAACTGCAGAACTGAGTTACAAGGCTGCATATATTTGCAAAACGTTCCTTCCCCACATTTTAGGCCATACTGTATAGATGCCAGTTTGAGATGTTGAGTGTTTGGTGCTGACACCATGCCTGCCTTTGGCCAGCTTTAGTGCAATGTGTAGATGTTTTGAATAATGCATAAGCTGTGTTGCGATTAAGTAATCACGTGAAGACACAGCGGCTTATCGCTAGAAATGAAGTTCAAGTCTAATCTTCTGGCAATGAGCATATTGTTGAATGTGGAATCATACAGACAGGTGTTAAGTGAGAACAAATACTTAACAGTCTTCAGTTTTAATTGCTTTTAACACTAACTGCTGTGGTCAAAAATACCTGATTCTGGAAGACTTTTAAACATGACTTCCATGCTTAAACTGTATGCCTATTGTTCAATCGCAGTAGTTTTAAAAGCTGATTTGAAACGAATGTCAAAGTATTGTAATTAAATTTCTATAGTTGTGAGTTTTTCCCCTTCCTTCACTTAAACTTAGGATGTGTTTTATCCATGTTTGTAAATACCCATTTGATTTTGAATTGTGCAAGCCTATTTTTTCAAATCCAGTTGGAGAAGTAGAATTCTTATTTTTTAACCACAATATTTGATTGCACAAAGCCAGCAAGGATTGGTTCTAGGAAACAAAATGTTTCTGGTGGGAAATGTACAATTTCGTATATTTGAGGGGAAGAGGGCACGAACAATAATCCTGCAGCAACATAGCATTATAATCATATTTGAAGCAGGAGTCTTATTTCAGAGAAAAGGAAATTGCACTAGAACTACAGTTTGCGGGAGGGGGTGTTGATTTATTTCGCAAGGTGCTTAGAATGCATCAACTCAACATTTTTAAACGGAGGCAATGTACTCTATGCTGATCATCAGGAGAAAGGGGATACCTGAGGCATAGGTTTCTCATGCCATTGGAGTTAAAGGAAAAAATACTATTTTGATAATCACCTTTTCACGGAAGGCATTTTGTATACAAATCGATCAATATATAGCGAGTAGGTTTTTAAAAAAAATAATAAATCCCCTCCACGCTCAGAAAATTACAAGAATAATAACTGAAGCCTTGTTCTGATTCCCATTCAGATGCTGTGGTGATTTGTTTTTCTCTGTTCTTTAATGCTGTCAGCCTGTGACGTTTACTCTGTGAATAGTGTAAGTGCTTGTTTTAGCAAGTGCTTTGTATGTGAGGTGTGTGGTGTACATGTGTACGGCTTGGTGACTGTTGTCAAGTGAGGTTCTTCAAATATGCAAGCAGCAATTGGTGTCCAGGCCAACAGTGTTCGAATAGTGCCCCGCAGATAGCAAGGGTGACTACTTATCATGCAAATAATGTGTTAATATAAGGGCTAAATAGTTATTTGTGTTACAGGAGTATGAGAGAGAGAGAGAGAGAGTGTGTGTGTATGTATGTGTGTGTGTGTGTGTGTCTGTTATTGTGTTCAAAGTTATAGACTGGAGTAATACATGCTAATGGTCATTTTAATCTATTAGCACAAATAGCAAAAAGAACATCACTATTGTGTTTAAACCCTTGGGCTTGGAGCCCATATGGAAACATATTTTGGCATGCTGGTGAGGAACAGTTTCTTATTTCCTACAATGATTAAATGAGATTCAAATTGATCAGAAATCAGAAACAAAGCTGTCCATTTGATTGGATGTTCACCTCCAGCCTGATGACCAAATTTTTACACTTCACTATCCAGTTATTAGTTTGTGCTTCCCAACTTTGCAAGCAAACCATCAGTCATACTGCTCTTTGCATACTAATGATATTTAGGCTAAAATGGAAGTATGCTACCAGACAAGGGGTGAAATATGTTCATCCACCCTGGCTGCATTTTATTGTAGATAAGATTCTAACCCAGGCTGCATAATCCTCATTTTGCTGCAGAGCAGTTACTCACTTGTTGGAGTCAGTTGGGCAGGTATTCTGTTTCACTGTTGTACTGTCGCCAGAGTGCTGCATCCAGCTTTACATTTATTACAGCCCTTTGAGCAGACACTGGCAAATTTTCAGAAGCATTACTGACCATTATTGGCAAGCACATTATCAGGTGATTGCATGCCACTGGGAAGTTAAATATAAGGAATTAGAATGTGGAAGCTGGACAAGGACGGTCAGCCCCTTTTGATAATTCGAAATGAACCTGTTTCTGGAGATCAGCTGGGAAGTGAATATGCATCGGAGGAAAATGCTATTGTAGATTTTATTTTCACACGGGGCTGGAGTCTAGCTGCAGTATCTTAGTTTTTGACAACTGTCTTTCTAATGCAGCTGGCTAGTTTATCACTGTACTTACAAAATATTGTACCAGATTCAGCTAATACTTTTCTTGACACTTATGCAAAGCTGGCTACTGGACTGAACTTGAAGCTTATATAAATTTACTGCCCCTCCATGCAATCTGTCTAGATCTTTGGAGCCCATTATATTTTGCAAAGATTTTCCACGGACTCGATGTTTACTGTAAAATAAAAATGCCATATGCCATCGGTACAAAATAATAGGATGTTAGTCTGGGTGTTTAAGAGATCTAAATCTCTTTCTTTTGAAGTGTAAGGAAAAGGTTATTACTTTTCACTTCCCAGGAGCGTTGTAATCACACTATTGAGAATTGAAATGTTGTGAGGAGGTTGCATACAACCAATGTAGTGTTGTGAAATTTGTGCAGTATTAGATGAATTAAAGGTAAAACTATTTTGTTGACTAATGCTCTGTATCAAATTCTGGCTCAAAGGGTGTAATGAATCACTGTTGTTGTACTTTGTATAAAGAGTCCATTTAATAAGTATTTATTACCTAAATTATTGTACTTTATGATCTGTAGATAAGTATGTATTCATAACCGCCATGAAAATTAACTGTATCAGTTTCCATTGGACACATCATTAATTTATTTCTGTATATACTGTATGTTTGTTGAGATACAGCTTACTTTATTTTGTATATGACCAATAAACACCTTTTAAAGTGATCTAGCCTAGTGTAATGCAAGATGTATCTTTAACAATGTGTAGAAGAAGTGTGTGAGCTAATTTGGATGTAAACATAATCTCCTGTCCCATCAACCTGACCTTTTTAAGAGGCAATTTCTTTAATTAGCGAATGTATTGGTTGACAACTAAATATTTTTTTAAAACTAGTGATTTTCCAAAGAGGAATTTTTTACTGTAAAATCTCCTGAATTGTATGACATATTTCTTTAGTTTTTTGGATCATCGCTCTACCCTTCAATCAAAGACACTATGATTATTTTAACCCAAGAAACAATGACGGTCCAATTTCTCCATTCCTCCTTTTTCCTCTCATGGTGAGTTCAAACCCCAATTCAGGAATTCGGCTCAAAAGCTGGACCTATTTTGCTCTAAGCAGTATGGCTGCTGGATTTGCCTGCATGGTCACTCCACTTCACTTCTTCAAAGTAATGCATTGTATCTGAAGTGCAAATATTATGAAGTGAAAGTCTTTTTGTAAAGCAAATGGCCTGGATTTTTCCAAAGATGTATTTTCCTCAAAAGCACAAATTTGCCTATTGGGTTCAGTCAGTCTGCATTCTGACCACATGATACTTAATACATCGCGGGCTCAATTCAACCTTTGTCCCAGCTGGTGGTAACCAGGTGGGATGGGGGCAATTTAAAATGGAGTTCGGGGGCACTTGGCCACTTTCCAATCCTTTGCTGGCCGGCTGCAATTTTAAGCTATACAGAGCAGGCTCTAATGATATCATCAGGGACTGAGTGGGAGCAGTGCTGGCTTCCCTGCTGGGCAGCGAGAGGCAGCAGAATAAATTTTAGAAGCTTTTTAAAGTTTTTCTTGAGAGGAACAGGAGTGAAGGTGCTCCAATATACTGTGCAACTAATTGGTGTAGGTCATGTGGAACTTGGTACTAGAAGAGCAATGACAGGGTTGTGGAAGCAGATTAACCAGTGAACTGTGTGCAAAATGAGAACTAATAAAAGATTAACGTTGGGGGATAATGGTTAAAGTAAAAGGTCACTATATCTTACAAGACTTCAAAAGTATTGAAAATCTCTAAACATAATGTGTTACACCCATTTTTTTTTGAATTAGTGAAAGAACTACAGTGATCCATGCAAGTGAAAAAATCTATTCAATGGGTAAATCACGCACCTTAAATGACTTCTGCTTAGTAAGTGAACCACTAAGTAATAATTAACTAGGATGAAATACTACATTGCTAGGCAGTTCAGTGAATATCAACATTCGTGGAGTAAAATGTCCATTGTTTACTATGCATCATTGTATTTTGGAACAGGTTTCAGATTTTTTTTAAAAAATAGCTCTTTTCATGTAGAGAACCTGAAATACATTAGCATAAAATTTACTGTTGTCAAGTAACCCTGCAAGCCCATGTCCCAATGGATAGTTGGACATATGGCGGGAACTTTAATAGCATTCTTTGTGGGCAAACTGTGTGATTTTAGGCAGATACTCTTTGCTCCTTCATGCTTTTCAGATCCCTTGGGCTTGAATTTTTCTAACTTGTACCCAGATTGTCTGAACTTGAGTAGGTCGGGTGTGTTCTTTCAGGAAAGGGTGTGGAGTTGATATCAGCCAAATGAAAATCTACATTTATTTTGTAGATGGAGGAAGAAAACTTTTATATACAGTGCCATGGCACATAAGTTACCCAGCTGAACTTAATAAATGATGGGTACATGCAGAATGAATTCAATTTAACCAAATTTCTGCAGCTGTCACCAAAAACTCTGGAATGTCCTCAAATATTAAAGTGCGGGAAAAACTCAGCAGGTCTGGCAGCATCTGTGAGAGAGAAACCGAGTTAACGTTTTGAGTCCAATGTAACTCTACTTTTGGAAGAAGAGTTTTTCCAGCACTTTGTTTTTATTTCAGATCTCCAGCATCTGCAGTATTTTTGGTGTATCCTCAAAGATTAACCTCTTGATATTGTTGTTAAGGTTAATTAGTGCTGAATGTCCTTGAATCTAGCTATAATGAAACCAAATTAATTCCCACAAGCATATTGCATGAACTCTTGCATGCAGTAAAGGCAAGAAATAATGTCAAATTTTCTCCTGGTTTGGTTGTGAATGTGCAGAAATCCATCTGGTTTTTACTTGATGTGACATGCATGTAAATTTGATTCTAATGTTACACTAACTTCCTTCGTTGGGCATTGTTGGTCATGGAGTTGCTAATGATGAAATTTTAATGCTAAAAATCCAATTTTAAAAATATATGGTAGATTTCTTTCTGTTTAGTTTCCCATAAAAGGAGTACCTCAAAGTTGCCCAAAGTGGGGTCTCAGAACGGAGTAGATGTGCATTTCTGATCACCAGCAGCCTGGGCCTGTTTTATGGCTGTAACTAAATGAAATAGTGGTGTTCTGACTTCACCTATTTGGGAAGGAGAGAACACAAGCAGCCTTCGGGGTTTAGTACAGCAACTCCAATTAGACTGAGGCAATTGATTTTATTAATTGAAACATTTTTTTAAAGTAGCTTTTCTTAATTACTAATCCACTTAAATAGCAGGAACAGTGGAAGCCGAGAACATGGCTTGCACTTATAGGGTTGAGGTGGAATGTGTGAATAAGTTTAATATTAATTTGCAGAAACATTATTTTAGTGTGGTCAAAGTATAGAACAAATTCTTCCATGAGCTGGTGAAAACAGTTAGTACCGACCTTATTCAAATGTTAATTAGATTTCTCTCAGAAAATAACATTTTGGGATTATGGTATATAAGTAATTTACCTCATGAAGTGGTGAAAGCAGAAGGGCTTGCCATCATCTTCCAATCTTCCCTAGATTCAGGGGAGGTGGTGGGACACTCACAGAAGATTGGAGAGTGGCAAATGTGACATCCTTATTCAAGAAAGGGTGTAAGGACAGTCCTAGTAACTACAGATCAGTTAGTTTAACATCCGTGATGGGTAAGGTTTTGGAAACAATATCCAGGGAAACCAATCAACAGACACTTGGAGAGGTTTGAGTTAATTAAGGATAGCCAGCAAGAATTTGCAAAAGGCAAATTATGTTTGACTGATCTCATTGAATTTGATGAAGTAACGGAAGGCTGATAAAGGGAATGTAGTGGATGTTGTCTATATGGATTATAAGAAAGTGTTTGACAAAGTACCACATAAAAGGCAGTTTAACAAAACTGAGGCTCATGGATTAGGAAGGTCAGTATCAACTTGGATTTTATAAGTTGGCTTAAGGACCAAAAATAGCGAGTTGTGGTAAATAGTTATTTTAGGATGGGTAGGCTGGAAGAATCTACAAAACGGTTGAAACCGGTCTGTTACATAGTGCTTGGGCAACATCAGGAAGAGAGGAAGAACGACTGGATACTAATGAGATGCGGATGCTGAGATGGGATTGTTGAGTAACCAGAAAGGACAAAATCGGAAACCAGCACATCAGGGGGCTGGTGAAGATTGTGGGAGCATCGAAGAAAGTAGCTAAGAAGAGATTGGTACGGTCATATCTTGCAGGGAGGAGGAGGAAATGTGGTGAGGCAGGTGATGGAGATGGGATTGCCAGGAAGTGGGAGAAGAGGAAGGCCTAAGAAGAAATGGAAAGATGTGGTGGCGAGAGACTTAAACCAGTGGGATTTGAAGAGGAATTGGTGACTGACAGGAGATGATGGCAAAGGGTGATCATCCAGCACTGTGATGACCCCAAGTAAAATGGGAGAAGCTGAAAGGAGGATGATGATGGGTGTGGTGTTCTCCAAGGGTCAGTGCTAGAATCACTTTTTTGATACATATAGATGATTTGAATATTGGAATATAGAGTAAAATTTCAAAATTTATTGATGAAACCAATCTTGGAGGTGTGGCAAACAGGGCAATACAAATCGACTGCGACAGGACATAAGCGAGTAGAGCGATAGTGTCTCTTTCCACTCATGTTTGGGGCCCAGATGGGCATCAGGAGCTATGCCCTGTGAGAAGATGGCCCTTATCCCACCCAGCCACCCATATGGAGTCATGATCCTGGCCTGAAGAGGTGCAGCACCTGGGATTATCTCAGGATAAGGGAATCACGACAGCTGCCTGGGAGCTGGGCACAGACCTGCAAGATGAGCTCCCTGTGGTCACAGGAAGTCAGTGGAAGCCTTTTTCTGTTGAGGACTTTGGTTGATCTGTTTGTACCCATGTAGGAATCGGGTTACTAATCAGCGACCCTCCAGACCTGAGGGAATCCATTAATGTTGGTAAACCACGGTGCCCTCTGTTTGCACTCTCACATTTGTCTCAAAATGAATGTATTTCCCACCCTCCTGAAGAGAGCATCCATTACCTGCCTAATGGCATGATGAGCTGCTGACTAAGATGACACCCTCGTCCACAGCTGATGTCTGGAACAACCCAGATTCATAAAAATTCAGTGTGACGGTGTCCTTGACTGCTGCAGGTAGGGGGCTTCCACAGGGCCAGGAGGTATCAGGTCATTGTGGATCAGAGCACAGATATCCACGACCACCTACTTGGATAGGTGCAGTCTCCTAAAACACGGATGCTCCATCATTTGCAGGTAGCTGACCCTTGGGCAGTACACCCAATGTCTTGATTATCCCCTTCTTCCGCTTACAGTCCCTTGCTATGCTCCTATGGCCTTATCCTGATCGGGAGGATGCATCTGAAGTGCCCCCTCATTACTCTGTCTAATGTCAGAGTAGCCTGCTCCCATTTCCACTCCCTCAGCTGACGCTTATTAATTCACTAGGACTTCCTCCGCCAACCTCTGCTGCCCAAGTGATGCCAGCATCCTCACGTCCGTCTGGAGCGCCATACCATTCGCTGCTCACAAACGTAAGTCTCACAACTCCAGCAAGGACAACTCTGTGCCACTGGTTGAGCAGCTGAGCATTATGCTCTGCTTCAGAAGTATGTTGACCAGTGTATCCATTAGCCCACCTGGTTCCCTGCTGTGTTCAGGACAGCAGCATTGTGACATATCCCAGGCACTTTGCCCTTGCCTCCAGATTGAAAATTCACAACTCCTCCTGAAGATTCTTGATGAGCTCAACAACCACTAAATTGGAGGCCTGTGGGTCTCTTGCTCCCCCAGGGCCCAAGCCGTGATGGCATTGTGGTAATGGTGTTGGGCTCATGATGCAGAGGCCTGGATGGCTCAAATACTGATGAGTCCAAATCCCACCAAAGCTGGCAGTGGTTTGAAAACAACCATCTTAATAAAGATAGGTCTCGTTTTCCCCTCTCCTGCTCTCCCTTTGAAAATCACGTGTTTCAGAGGCAGAGGGATCCAGTGATGTCTGCTGGGAATGCAATTTTCAATGTGCACCAGCATCCATAAGCAGCCCCACAGGAAATGGAAAATCCAGTCTCTGGTGTCTGCCTTTTATTGGGTCTTCAATGAGAAAGTAGAGCTGCATATGTTCAGAACTGATTAAAAGTCGAAAAATCATGAAATAAAGTTGTTTAACAAACAATAAACAAGCAAATATTATAGAATTATAGTAAAGTGTTATGTAACTGGATAAAATCTTGTAGTTCCAGGAACTAAGCAAATTCTTTGCAAATTACCTTTAAATTATTCTTTCTCTTTGAATATCAGATCACTGATTTGATACTGGAAATGTCAAACTAATTTTTTTTTTCTCTTTTGAAGGAATGTCCAAGTTGATTAAACAGAACAAGCTTCCTGGCTTTTGAGTATTCTACACTCAAACTGTACGTGTACGTGTGTTTTTAAATTTCGCACTAAGACTGAATTTAGAATCAAAGCCCAGAAGGAGGCCTTTCAATCCATTGTGTCTGTACCATTTCTCCATGAGAGTAACTGGCCTAAACTCATTCTCCGCACCTTTTTCCTCATGGCCCTCCAAACATTTTTTCTTTTCAGATAATTATCCAATTCTCTCTTGAAAGCCACGATTGAATCTACCTCCACCACACTCTCGGGCCTTGCTGTCCAGTTCCTAACAACTCACTGTGAATGAAAGTTCTTCCTCATTTCCTCCCGACTTGCATTGAGGGCCTTTTCATATCCTGGCCCTCTCCTCACCTGCCTTAGGCAGCCGGGAAAGTCATAGTGGCCAGAATTAAAATACCAGGTGGGGGACATCATATTTAAGGTCCCCACCAGCTTTGGGAAGATATAGCCTTCTGCATAGGCAGCTATGTTTAAAAAGAAATTAGCTGGATTTGATCAGGGAATTAAACCAGGTGATTTTATTTGTTCACCCGTCCAGTTATATGATAGGCAGCTGCTATAATATGCAGTTGGTTAACAGAGTTATGGTGACTGACTACTGCGTATATTTTGAACAGTATGAAAAATCATCTGACTTTGTGCAGTGTTAGTATTCAACCTCCTTCATTGCTGGCACACAACAATACATTTTGAGATGGCGGAGTATACAGAACAGACCCCATTGATTTTAGAATAAAAGCAAATACTGTGGATGCTGGATATCTGAAGAAAAGTATTATTCGACTCGAAACGTTAACTGTTTCTCTCTCCACAGATGCTGCCAGAGATGCTGCATTTTTCTAGCACATTCTGTTTTTATTTCACGGATATCCAGGTTTGAGCGACTGACTGGTTCAAGTAAACATGAAGATTGGCTTTTGGCTTCTATTTCTGTCATTCAAGCCCTCTGAAGACTTATTGAAAATCAGGCTCCTTTACCCATTATGTTTCACCTGTTTAAGGGTCCATATCACAGATAAGACCTCATGATGTATTTATTTCCAAATCCAATGAAAACAGTCCATTCATGTAAACAGTTGTAATAGTTTAGTCCAAAGCAACTTTCCTTGAACAGGAATTCCTGACATAATGTCTTAAGCTCTTTGAAGAACAGGCTTTATTAACATTATCTTTTAATACTATAGTTCATGGATTCCTCTACCTGTGTTTATTAGCCTAGCCACCAAAGTTACATGCCTGGCTGACATCATAGATGTGGGGCAAGACTTACACATGAGAGAAACCTGAACTTAGCAAGGCCATTTGAACTCAGTACTGAGTTCAAACCGACCCCATTTTCGCTGTAGCGAGGGTCTAAATGCATAGGGTGGGAGTCATTAATTTTTATAGTAGACGTAAATACTCTTGAAGGCAGATAAGATCTGTAGAACTGTCAAGTTGTGAAGTTATTTAAATCCCCAGCTCTTTAAAAAAAAAATTTAAAATAGTGCTACCAGTATCAATGAGAGTCAAAAGAAAATCTGTTCTTGCAGTTTCAAGAGCTGTTTGTTGACATTTCCACAAGAGCTTCCATTATGTCATTATTAATGCTTGGCTACTTTCCACAATATACAAGTCTCCTAACTTCACAGTTTGATTGACAGCACAAAAAGGTTATTAAAGGATTGGGGTTATGAATTCTTCTTCAGTTCTCAGCCTGAAGGCAGATAAGTCTCTCAGCACCACAACTTCCACAATGGGTAGGATGAGGAGGCAGGTCCCAAATCCACCCAGCCGTAATGGGGATCCAACCCCGTGCTGTTGGCACTAATCTGATCCACACCAGCTGTCCAGCCAACTGATCCAATGAGCCCACACGGAGTTTGAGTTGCTATGGCAACATATGGATAGTGATGGTAGAAACTCCAGTTTCTTTCCATTATATGGCTGACCAGGAATCTCTCCCACTCTTGCCACCTGCCATTGGCCTATGTTGGAAGGATTTGCAAGTTGATACCTGTTTGGTCATGTTATGAACACACCTTTCTTGCCAATCAAGTCCTGGAGTGGAACTTGAACCCAGAGGCTCAGAGGCAGAGATGCTACCCACCGGCGATAAGAACTCCTAAGTGGATTATGAACATAAGTCTGTTTTTATAAGGGTATTAAGTACTTGAGGGGATTTAAAAGTTTCAAATGGGCTTTCATAAATGGAAGTTTTTAAAAATATAGTGAAGACTATAATGTCTACTTAGACCTATTTTACTTCATCTCAACATGGTGCCTGAGGTTTGCGCATGATGGATACTGAATGAGTTGGCATGAAGGGTGTAAGGGCAAAGGGTGGTGGGTAGGGGAGCATAGGTTGGCATTAATGGCATATGTTGAGGTCATGTCTGGGAAATATGCAAATGAGCAAGTAGCCAGGATGTAGGGCAGCATGTGACCAGCAGCTAGTAGTATGTGTAGGAATTGCAGCTGTGCTGTCCTTGTGAGTAGTGGTTGCTGAATCCATAAAGTAGCTTTGTCTGCTCAGCCATCCCGTACTGTATCTTCAAACCTACATCTAGTTTACCAGAACTGTGTGTGAGATTAGTAAGTCTGTGTAAAGCAAACATAAAAATGCAATATGCTGGCAGCAATGTGAATTTGAAGACCACAGCACAAGCCACTGACGAGACAGAGGCTTTATGTACATCAAATCCCTGGAGGCAGAGTCTCCCTATAGATGATGCTTTGCAGAACAGCGAGTACCTGATTTGTAGACTAGCCGGATAAGTGGTTAATGGAAGCAGCCAGGTCATGCTGTGCAGTCAGTTTTTAATTGGGCAAGAAAAGCTGCGGGGCCATTGCAACACCGTTAGGTGCCGTTCCAATGCAAAAGACAAAAACGTGTGAAATGAGAAAAAAACCTGAACTGCAGCCATAAAACAAAAGGGAAGAAGGGAAAAAACACAGAAGCTGCACTGGTGAATATCTCCACCGTGTAGAGAGGTTACAAATCCCCTACACAACAGAAGGCCACAGATGACCTTTCTGGATTTAGGCTTTTCAAACAGGATGGAATCATGCTTTTTAAGGTTTACCCATCACAGAATCTTACAAACAAGTGACGAAAATAAAGACAGCCATTGGAACTGACAACTTGCAGAGAGTTATCACTTTGGCCTGTCTGATGAGGATCAGAAGGGCCCTCTTAAGTTATGGAACATGCTGGAGGATTAGCTTTGTGTAAAACTGAACTTCAGGATTCAGCATTTGGAGCTGATGTCCTACAGACAGCAGTCACAAGAATCAATTGATCAGTTCATCAGCAGGTGCCATGATAAAGACAAGGACTGTGATCTTTCGGAAGCTGAGGTGTCTGAACAGATAATGGAGCTGGTTTTACCTTCGACGCTGATTGAAGCCTTCCAAAAAGACCTTTTGGTGAAAAAGAAAGGGCACAATATTGGCACACTACCAAAAGATGGCAGAAAATACAAAGCCATTGTAACTGTTCGCACCTGCACGCGTGAGGTGCAGCTACCACTGATGTTGCAGTAGCCAGGTTGCAGAAAGCAAGCAAGCCGTGTGTGAAGTGTGGTCTGCTGCACCCACCATGAAGCTGCCCTGCATTCCAAGACCTTTGCAAGGAATGCGGTGTAAAAGGACGTTGGGCTCGCCTATGTAGGAAATCTGGTTCCAGAGGTGCGCCCAGAGGTTACAATAAGACACAACCAAAAAAAAGTACGTGCAGCATACTGGCAGCAACAACAGGCAGTACACCAGAGACCCGCAGGAGCACAAGCATTTATATGAGGGTTAGCAGGCAGACAGACCAGGGTAAAGATTCAGAGTGGAAAGGTCTTATAGGAAAGCGAACAGCCTTTCCACACTGTGAATGTGACACAATGTGTGAATGAAGTCAAACATTTCGAGGCTATTGCCACTATCAGCATTCTTTGGCCATGGAAAAGTGGCAAACACATGCTCACAGCCAAAGTCGACGTGGAGTGAGCATGAACATCTTGCCAGTCAGGACCCTGAAGGATATGTATCTGGATCATTGGAAGTCAATGTTACAAACTATGACCAGCCAAATTAACTGTGTACAATGAATCACCCATTCATTGCATAAGCACATTGACATTGGAATGTAGCGACGGCAAATCTGCCTGGAAACCACAAATATTCTACCTGGTGGACACAGGAATGGACCAGCAGTAGCAGAGTTACTGATGTGTACGGAACTCAACATCGTGACCATACACGAGATCACCAGTATACCAATCGTGACAGGAAAGACCAAGAATGATTGCATTGTGTCAGTCCATGACCTACAACAGACAGATTCACGCTACAGGACACTTCAGTGGTAATACTGTACTACATCTCAGAGAAGATGCAATTCCGTTGATCGACCCTTCTAGAAAGTGCAGTGTGCACATGCAGGAGAAGTTTAAAAGTGAGTTGGATGGCATAGAGCCAACAAGGTGTTTGACAAGGGAAACTGTGCATTGGCCAGAGATCAACAACGATATTGAGAAGGTAGTGAGGGTGTGCAAAGTATGCCAGAGTCACCAGCCACATCAACACAGAACTGTGACACCCTCATGAGATTCCATCGTATCCTTGGTGTAAAATCGCAACAGGTTTATTCACTGTCCATGGTGATGACTTTCTTCCAGTCAGTGACTACGTTTCCATATTTCCAATCATCAGACAATGGAAGGATACCTCAAGTGGACACAATAAGTGCAATATTCAATTTTTTTGGTACACCTGAAGAGATCACATTGGACAACAGGCCACAGTACACTGGCAGACCTTTCATGACGTGTGCTAAATTGGGCATAGACCATGTAACAGCCTTGCCACACAATCCCAGATCCAACAGTCTTGCTGAGCTAATGGTTTGTACCATTGAGGCATTAATCACAAAGTGCAGGGAGACAGAACAAGATCTCTGCACTGCACATGTTACACTTGAAAGCAACACCTTTAGATATGGGCTTACTGTCACCAGCAGAAATCATATTCCAAATGCAGGTGAGGAAAACCTTGCCAAATCATCACCTGTCCCAGCTCTCAGAGATTCTGGAGAAACTTCTTGAAAAACAAGGGATAATGAAGACAGCCTATAACCGATATGCAGGTACGGAGCAGCCTAGTCTGCATGTAGGACTGAAGAATCAGGTCATACATCCTGCACTGGGAAGCCCCTCACCCACAGAAGTATGCAAAATGTGCAGTGAGCCTAGATCCTATGAGGTCACAATATCGAATAGAGTGATGTTAAGGAGAAACAGTAGCCAGATAAGCGAATTATACAACTGTATATCATCCAACACTCCAACTACATGTAACAACGAGGAGCAGGGAAGAAGGGCTCTAGAGTAATTGATATTATTTGATATTAAGTGTCTTCCAAAAGGTTTCATTTAATTTAAAGGGGTAAGTCATGGCAGGAGAGGCTCAAAGCCATGGTGTGCTCCTACTGCTCTATGTGGGAAGCCGGGAACATTTCCAATGCCCGGGGCCAGCATGTATGTGGGAAGTGTCTCCAACGACAGCTCCTGGAAGCTCGGGTTTCATAGCTGGAGCGGTGGCTAGGGACACTGTGGAGCATCCGCGAGGTGGAGAGTATCGTGGGTGGCATGTATAGAGAGGTGGTCACACCGCAGGCTGAGTCCACAGGCAGGAGTCCACCAGGCAGTGCAAGAGGACTAGGCAGGCAGTGCAGGAATCTCCTGTGGCTATTCCCCTACAAAACAGATATACTGCTTTGGATACTGTTGAGGGGAATGGCCTCTCATGGGAAAGCAGCAACAGCCAAATTTGTTGCACCACAGTTGGCTCTGCTGCATAGGGGAGGAGTAAAAAGTGTGGGAATGCAATAGTTATAGGGGATTCAACTGTAAGGGGAATAGATAGGCATTTCTGTGGCCGCAAACAAGACTCCAGGATGGTGTGTTGCCTCCCTGGTGCTAGGGTCAAGGGTGTCTCAGAGCAGCTACAGGACATTCTGAAGGGGGAGGGTGTACAGCCAGTGGTCGTGATACACATTGGTACAAACGACATAGGTAAAAAAAAGGGATGAGGTCCTAAAAGCAGAATATAGGGAGTTAGGAAGTAAGTTGAAAAGTACGATCTCAAAGGTAGTGATCTCAGGATTACTACCAATGCCACATGCAAGTCAGAGTAGAAATAGCAAGATATATCGGGTGAATATGTGGTTGAAGAGACGGTGTGAGGGGGAGGGTTTCAGATTCCTGGGACATTGCGACCAGTTCTGGGGGAGGTGGGACCAGTACAAACTGGATGGGTTACACCTGGGCAGGACTGGGACTGATGTCCTAGGGGGAATATTTGCTAGAATGATTGGGGAGGGGTTAAATTAAAATGGCAGGGGGGTGGGAACCTATGCAAGGAGTCAGAGGAGGGGGAATCAAGGGCAAGAGCAAAAGACAGAAAGGGGAATAAGAAAAGTGATAGGTAGGGAAATCAAGGGCAAGAATCAAACAGGGCCTCAGTGAAAAATATTGGGAAAGGGACAAGTAATGTTAAAAAGACAAGCCTTAAGGCTTTATGCCTTAACGCGAGGAGCATTCGCAATAAAGTGGATGAATTAACCACGCAAATAGATGTAAACAGGTATGATATAGTCAGGATTACGGAGACATGGCTGCAGGGTGACCAGGGATGGGAACTGAAGATCCAGGGGTATTCAGTATTTAGGAAGGATGGACAAAGAGGAAAAGGCGGTGGAGTTGCATTGCTGGTTAAAGAGGAAATTAACGCAATAGTGAGGAAAGATATTAGCTCCGACGATGTGGAATCTCTGTGGGTAGAGCTGAGAAACACTAAGAGGCAAAAAATGTTAGTGGGGGTTGTATATAGAACCCCAAACTCTAGTGGTGATGTTGGGAATGACATTAAACAGGAAATTAGAGACGCATACAATAAAGGAACATCTGTAATTATGGGTGATTTAATCTGCATATAGATTGGGCAAATCAAATTACTGACAATACCGTAGAGGAGGAATTCCTGGAGTGCATACATGATGGTTTTCTGGACCAATACGTTGAGGAATCAACTAGAGAACAGGCCATCCTAGACAGGGTATTGTGGAATGAGAAAGGAATAATTGGCAATCTAGTTGTGTGAGGCCCTTTGGGGATGAGCGACCATAATGTGATAGAATTCTTCATCAAGATGGAGAGTGGCGTAGTTGATTCTGAGACTAGGGTCCTGAATCTTAATAAAGGAAACTACTATGGTATGAGGCGCGAGTTGGTTTTGATGGATTGGGAAACATTACTTAAAGGGATGACAGTGGATAGGCAATGGCAAACATTCAAAGAGCGCATTGGTGAACGGCAACAATTGTTTATTCCTGTCTGGCGCAAAAGTAAAACAGGAAAGGTGGCCAAACCATGGCTTACAAGGGAAATTAGAGATAGTATTAGATCCAAGGAAGAGGCATACAAATTGGCCAGAAAAAACAACAGACCTGAGGATTGGGGGCACTTTAGAATTCAGCAAAGGAGGACCAAGGGATTGATTAAGAAGGGGAAAATAGAGTACGAGAGTAAGCTTGCAGGGAACATAAAAACTGACTGTAAAAGTTTCTATAGGTATGTGAAGAGAAAAAGATTAGTGAAGACAAATGTAGGTCCCTTACAGTCAGAAACAGGGGAATTTATAATGGGGAACAAAGAAATGGCTGATCAACTAAATACATTCTTTGGTTCTGTCTTCACAAAGGAGGACACAAATAACATACCAGAAATGTTGGGGAACACAGGGTTTAGTGAGAGGGTGGAACTGAAAGAAATCAGTATTAATAGGGAAATGGTGTTGGGGAAATTGATGGGATTGAAGGCTGATAAATTCCCAGGGCCTGATAATCTACATCCCAGAATACTTACGGAAGTGGCCCTAGAAATAGTGGTTGCATTGGTGGTCATCTTCTGAGATTCTATAGACTCTGGAATAGTTCCTACAGATTTGAGGGTAGCTAATGTAACCCCACTTTTTAAAAAGGGAGGTAGAGAGAAAACAGGGAATTATAGACCAGTCAGCCTGACGTCGGTAGTGGGGAAAATTCTAGAGTCCATTATAAAAGATTTAATAGCTGAGCACTTGGAAAACAGTGGCAGAATCGGACAGAGTCAGCATGGATTTACGAAAGAGAAATCATGCTTGACAAATCTACTGGAATTTTTCAAGAATGTAACTAGTAGAGTTGATGAGGGGGAGCTAGTGGATGTGGTTTATTTGGACTTTCAGAAGGCTTTCGACAAAGTCTCACATAAGAGATTAGCGTGTAAAATTAAAGTGCATGGGATTGGGGGTAGTGTATTGAGATGGATAGAAAACTGGTTGGCAGACAGGAAACAAAGAGTAGGAATAAACAGGTCTTTTTCCGAATGGCAGGCAGTGACTAGTGGGGTACCGCAGGGATCGGTGCTGGGACCCCAGTTATTCACAATATATATATTAATGCTTTAGATGAGGGAATTAAATGTAATATCTCCAAATTTGCAGATGACACAAAGCTGGGTGGGAGGGTGAGCTGTGAGGAGGATGCAGAGATGCTTCAGTGTGATTTGAACAAGCTGAGTGAGTGGGCAAATGCATGGCAGATGCAGTATAATGTGGATAAATGTGAGGTTATCCTCTTTGGTAGCAAAAACAGGAAGGCAGATTATTATCTGAATGGCTATAAATTGAGAGGGGAATGTGCAACGAGACCTGGGTGTCCTTGTACACGAGTCGCTGAAGGTAAGCATGCAGGTGCAGCAGGCGGTAAAGAAGGCAAATGGTATGTTGGCCTTCATAGTGAGAGGATTCGAGTACAGGAGCAGGGATGTCTTGCTACAATTATACAGGGCCTTGGTGAAACCACACCTGGAATATTGTGTGCAGTTTTGGTCTCCTTATCTGAGGAAGAATGTTCTTGCTATAGAGGGAAGCAGCAAAGATTTACCAGACTGATTCCTGGGATGGCGAGACTGACATATGGGGAGAGATTGAGTCGGTTAGGATTATATTAGCCGGAGTTCAGAAGAATGAGGGGGGAGCTCGTAGAAACCTATAAAATTCTAACAGGACTAGACAGGGTAGATGCAGGAAGGATGTTCCCGATGGTGGGGGAGTCCAGAACCAGGGGTCACAATCTGAGGATATGGGGTAGACCATTTAGGACTGAGATGAGGAGAAATTTCTTCACCCAGAGAGTGGTGAGCCTATGGAATTCGCTACCACAGAAAGAGGTTGAGGCCAAAACATTGTATGTTTTCAAGAAGTAGTTAGATATAGCTCTTGGTGCAAAAGGGATCAAAGGATATGAGGAGGAAGCAGGAGTAGGCTATTGAGTTGGATGATCAGCCATGATCATAATGAATGGCGGAGCAGACTCAAAGGGCCGAATGTCCTACTCCTTCTCCTATTTTCTATGTTTCTATGTAAAACACATTCAAAGATAAACTCGGAAAGTGAATTTTTCTTTATTCTTTCACAGAGTGTGGGCATCGCTGGCTAGGCCAGAATTTATTGCCCATCCCTAATTGCCCTCGAGAAGGTGGTGATCAGCTGCCTTCTTGATCTACTGCAGTCCATGTGGTGCCGGCACACTCATGGTGCTGTTAGGAAGGCAATTCCAGGAATTTGACCCAGCAACAGTGAAGGAACAGCAATATAGTTATAAGTCAGGATGGTATGTGACTTGGAGGGGAACTCCCAGGTGGTGGTGTTCCCATGCGCCTGTTGCCCTTGTCTTTCTTGGTGGTAGAGGTCGTGGGTTTGGAAAGTGCTGTTGAAGGAGCCTTGGTGAGTTGTTACAGTGCATCTTGCAGATGGTATACACTGCTGCCACTGTTGATGGTAGAGGGAGTGAATGTTGAAGGCAGTGGATGGGGTGTCAATCAAATGGGTTGCTTTGTCCTAGATGGTGTTGAGCTTCTTGGGTGTCGTTGGAGCTGCACTCATCCAGGCAAGTGGAGAGTATTCCATCACACTCCTGGCTTGTGCCATGTAGATGGTGGACAGGCTTTGGGGAATTGGGAGGTGAGTTACTCGTCACAGGATTCCTAGCCTCTGACCTGCTCTTGTGACCACAGCATTTATATGGCTAGTCCAGTTCAGTTTCTGGTCAATGGTAATCCCCAGGATGTTGATATTGGGGAATTCAGTGATGGTAATGCTACTGAATTTCAAGAGGCGATGGTTAGATTCCCTCTTGTTTGATTGCCTGGTACTTGTGTGGTGCAAATGTGATTGTTTTCATAGGGATCTATCTTTTATGTGAAAGTAGTTTTCACAATTACCCTACTGTGCATGTATTTTCACTCTTAATGTATGTAATATTATCTTGGAAAGAAGGGAATGTTGGGTGATATCACTTTAAGGGAGCAGCATGTGACCAGCAGCTGGTAGTGTGTGTAGGAACGCGTTGTCCTTGTGAGTAGTGGTTGCTGAATCCATAAAGTAGATCTGTCTGCTGAGCCATCCTGCAATATATCTTCAAATAAACCAAACCTACATTACCAGTCCTGTGTGTGAGATTGATAAGTTTGTGTAAAGCAAACCTAGCAACACAACACATGGGAGCTATAAGGAGCCATTGGGGTGGGTGGATGAGTGGGGGTCGGCACAAGTTGGCATGGGGAGTGAGTGAGGGCTAGAGGGGCCAAAATTTAAGGAAATAACTGGGACAAAGTCCCAGCGAACCGAGGCGGGCACCCAGAAGACCCTGTGGCCACCTCTGACCCATGCCTGGGGCTGCAAGCCTGAATCCATCCCTCACCCGCCACCCTGGAGCGAAAATCGATTCCGACGGGGCACTTCTTCCCCAAGGCGAGTGCGCGGCAAGCCGGGAAATTTCCTGACTCATGCTACCCACCTCGGGAGCGAAAATACGGCCAGTTAACTCTTTCTCCACAGATGCTGCCAGACTTGTTGAGTATTTTCAGCACTTTCTGTTTTTATCCCAGTGATGCAGTCTGGATTCAAGAGACACGATAGATTCAGGGAAGACTGAGTTCCAGTTTTTTTAAAATCATTTTGCACTGGAGGTTTGTACTTGGGAGTTAGAATGTACACTCGCTGTGGACCAGGGTACACTTACTGGTCTTCCAAAACTGAGACCCCAAAACATCTTTATCATTGAAATTTATTTTAGCCTTCAGCCCATATTTTTCTATTACCGATGTTATCAAAGTTCTTTTTTTTAAATTGGTTTTATAGTGCTTTCTGTCAGAAAATGTTCTTAAAATTCTTGTGAACACTTAAGAAATTCCAATAGTTGCATAAGTGAAAACTATTCATCAAACTGAACGTACTTCTCATACAAAACAGATTAGGAGGGCCCATGTCTAAACTTATAATGAAGCTTAAACTCCATTACCCATCCATCCACCTGAAGATCCTCCAGGCAATTTACATCGCATTCCACCAATTCCTAACCCAGTTTATCCTGAAATTACATGGTGGAAACTCTCGATGGCATGTTGTTCCCCTGTTTGCACATGCAATGACTGATCTCATTACTTCGAAATGCATTCTTTTATATTGTGAGGTAGAAATCATGACAGGTAACATACATTACATCACTCAGTAAGTATGAAAAAGAACACAGCAAGGGAGCAGAAATAATCAATAGACTTTACAAATACTAACACTCAAGGGAATGATATATAGTAATCAATAATTATGGCTTCATACAAGAATAATGTTGCAAATGATGCCTTGGTATGGTCACTGGAAAAAATGGAACTGTCATTGCTTAGAGGTATGTTATATTATTGGCTTTGTGTCAGTGCAGAGCAGTATTAGGCTGTCCTAGACGGATAATGGGTAGTATAATTTGGGAGTTAGTTTGCTGATGGTGAAAAAGGTGCTGGAGTACCTCCAGGAGGTAGTTTCACATCATTTGGATTTTGCATTGGATGCAGTAAGACTGCAGTTTGGCACAAATAAAAATTTCAAAAGTTCCTATATGGAACAGCAGGTATTTAGAAACTAAAGAGAAAATAGTTGTTCATTTTATCTACATGAATGTACCGCATGGAAGATCTAATCTTAAAAATCATTAGCAGCAATGAATCTTTTATTAGCCTTTGGGCTGCTTTGAATGTCTTAGCGAATGAATGAATTAGTGCCTTTGAATACATCTATGGCCCTTCACCTAATTTCAAAGACCAATGGTTCAGGTGACATATAATCATCAGCTAGAAAATATAATAATTACAGGCTGCACTATAAATAGTGACACCTTTTTCATTGCTTTTGTTCAAAAACAAGCCTCAGCTGCATTGTTTTTCCATTGATAGTCCCCTGGGTTACCAGAGGTAATCCTGTATAAACAGAAAATTACCATCTTATTTAGAGGTTCAAGTGCTTGATAGTATGGTAGTAAGTGATTATATTACTCTTCAAGGAGTTACTCATCCTATTTTTTGAAAATTAATTTGAAGGCAGCTATTTAAGAGCTGCCAATTTTCTTCAGAATCAGCTCTTGCCTGAGTCGCAGCAAATACATTCCAGATGGCATTCAATGGAAAGTACGAATTAGAAAGTCAGGAAAATTTTGAACAGCTCATGAAAGCTCTAGGTAAGTTTAACCTGCACCTTTTGTAATTTTGCATTTAAATTTCTTTGTGCTTAGTGTAAATTAATCGATACAATGGGAATTAGCCTCTAAAAGGCAGCTCCCATTTGCGGAGAAACAGCAAGGCTGAACAGCAGTTCTCTCATCTGATTTAAGGGTTTGTGTAACATTTTATGTTTCCCTAATTTTTGTTGAGATGATTTTTATGGTATTAGGATATACTGGAGTTGAAGCAGGAAACCAAGCTTGCTCTTATTCTGTAGAACAACACCCACTTTGAAAATATATTTTCAGATTGGCACAGTTATCCCTGTTACTTAGTAAACGTATAAATACAACTTGTAGAATCACATAATCACATGAAGGTGCTGCATTTCACCATGCAGGGAAATGAAAAGTGTGTGTGATTACTGAACAGGATACTGCAAGACTTGAGGCAAAGGGTACTTGTCGGAAAACAAAGCGAAAGAGAATTTGAACTGAAACTTCACTTTCTTCAAAACTCTGTAATGCAACAAAATTTTTCACTAAATGATCTATCAAAGGATTGAGTGTGATTAACAGCACAATGTGCTTTTTGTTCCTTGCCATTTAACATCATGGTGTCCTAATTGTGATTAAATATCAAAAAAAGAAATGTATGATCAGAACCCTGATATTTTGGCTCAATTCTGGAATTCCTTCTTATCAATTTCTAAGCTATTTCTCTTTGTTGTTTAATCCCCTCCAACTACATCTACTTAGTTGCTTTGCCTTTGACTGCATGAGTGTTTAGATAGATAATCATCCAATTTCACATTCTTTGTGCACATCTGACTTAATGCTAGGTTTGTCTGTCAGATTAGTTACTATAATAACACTACCATATTACCATTTATTTAATTTTTCACATCTCTGCTTTTTAAGTATTTTCCATAAAAATGAACAGTTTTTAATTCTTAGTTACAAGTTTGTTTTTCATATTGGTAATTACAGCAGATTTCCTTTGTTTCTCAACAGTTTGAAGATGGGGAACACCTTTAATAGCATACCACTATTTACTCATAAAAATACTTACTGCCATAAACATACTTACCAACACAAAATGATATAGCATGTTGCAGCACAAAGACATGACTGCCTGCAAATGTCCAGATCCAGATCAATTGCCTCTGTCCTAAGGTCCTGGACTCAGTGACATCACTATGAAGAAATGCTGAATGGAGGCTTTCTGAAAAGAGGGAATGTTAGAGGGAGAAGTAAATGCCATGTAATTCCTAGCAGCAGGTACAGAGCAACATTGCCTTTGGGTGATGCAAACCAGGCAAGAATGTTGGAGGGAGGTTAAACAGAATTCAAAGTAATATTAAGAAAACAATTGTTGCAACAATACTTCATTATTTTACAAATGATTGCATTAAACAACATATGTGTGTGTGACAAGGAGTTATGGAAAATGTTGTAGCTGACAAATTAAGCAATGCTGGTGCACCTGCCCCACCTTTCTTCCTTTCCAAAGACAACAACAAATTGTTTACTTCCTAGCTACAGAGCCATGAAAGATCCTTTGTTATGACCAATGCAGTTGATAAAGCGGAGTTATTTAAAAATCCCAGAGGGAAAGTTTAAATAACTGTCATAACCTATAATTTTAAGTCTTGTGTTTGAGATGCGACTCTAAATTCAGGAATCAGACCACCAGTTCTCGAGGCTTTATATTAAACTAATTGAAACATTTTATTAATTTACACAGGTTAAACTATATACTCATGCCTACAAATTGCTACTATCATAACTTTTAACAAATTCCCAAACTAATCTCCATTAAGGCAACAGCAACGTAACCAAAAATCAAGCAAAGCATTTTCACCTTATGAATTCAAAATGAGGTTCTTTTCACTGTGGAGCCAGTTGGAGGTTTGCATCTGCCTTTTGATCTCACATTGCCTCTGCTCTGCACACCCGAAAACTACCAAAGTTATACCTACCAGCCCCATTGAATTCAAATTCTCATTGTCTCACCAGCCTCTTTGAACTTCACCTTTTAACAATGAAACCCCTTTCATAGTATCAATTTTATTAGTAATATAAACATGTTGCCCAAAGTAGCTACTAGAAAGGCGTCAGGTTTTCAGCCCACTTCTTGAATGCTCTATTCAAAAAATGCAAATGCATGCTATCTCTCTCCCATATCAAAACGAATACCCATCAAAGCACCCAGACTAGCTGGCTTTAATCCAATTAAGACACCTGCAGACAAAACTCCTATATTAAAAGAAAAATATTTTCCAAAATATTATGTACATTAATAGCTTGATGACATCCTTATAATAGAAGGGAGTTAAATAATTGCAATTATGGAGGTGGAATGGATCCTGATAATGGGCTTATGTAAACAGTTTGTCTTCCTAGTTGTGGGTGCACTTACACCACATGGACTGCAGCGGTTCAAGAAGGCAGCTCACCACCACCTTCTCAAGGGCTACTAGGGATGGGCAATAAATGCTGGTCTAGACAGTGATGCCCACATCCCATGAAAAAAATCACTTCCACAGGCACATGGCCTGCAATCATTCCTTTGCTAATATGGTTCTTAATTCAGCCAGTAGAAACTGTGGGCAGGATTTTCCGATTGCTCCCAATGGCGGGATCTTCTGGTCCCGCCGAATTCAACAGACATTTGAATGGTTTGCTGCATCCGCCACAGGGGAACACGCCGGAGGGGTGGGATGATGGGTGGCTGGAAAATCCTAGCCTGTGTTGGAACATTGTAGAGTGACACTGTGCCTCCCTGTTTTGAAGTGTATATCTTCCTGTGATAAAACAGAGGACAGAAATTTGGCTTGTGTTTGTGGTGAATCACAGAGCAGACTATTCATTCCTTTCATGTTACATGTTCCATTTGGACCTTTACTTCAGCGCTATTGGTTGGGAGATATGAAAAGACTTTTCTTTTACCTTGGATAAATATTGAATTATTTGTGCATTTGTTTTCATTTGTTAGGACTCTCAGATGAACTAATTAAGAAATATAAAGACCTAGGCAACATTGTTGAATTTGTTCAAAATGGGAATTCATTTCAAACCTCTTTTAATAATGGCAGCAAAGTGATTACCAATGAATTCACCACTGGACAAGAGAATGAGTTTGTGTTATTCACGGGGCACAGAGTCAAGGTAAGATTACTCAATTTTTTGTACAAGCATAAGGAATTTTTTTAGAGGACTTTTAATCTATCAAGCCCACTCCCTCCAGTGGCCCATGTGCAAAATCTCAGTGTCTAAGGGTGGAATCGTCCCAGATTTGCGCTAAGTGTGGTAGCGGGTGGGTAAAATAATTTCACCTCGCCGCTTCATCACACCAGCCATCACATTTAAAGTATAGACACACTCAGTGCTTCCAGCCCAGAACTGCAGCAAAAAATGGCCCCGAAAGGCAAGAAGACTGCAGTCCTCGCGCGCCTTTTGGACACTGTGAAGGCCCGCTGTGATGCCCTGTACCCCTGCTCTGGCCACAGGAGGGGCAGCTACATTACCGCTCCAGCTTGGTAGGCGATGGCAGTGGTGATCAATGCCAGTGTTGCACAGAAGAGGTTGGCCATCCAATGCAGATAGAGGATGAATGATCTCATCCATGCAGCCAGGGTATGGCAACCATCTTATCACTCCAAACTCACACACTCAAGCCCATCACACATTCACTGGCATCTCACTCACTGCCAGCTCAAGGGACATCATCACCCATCCTCTCACACATTCCCTCACGTGCCCATCTAGTCGCATCTTCTCCGGATTCTGCCTCTTCAGCCCTCACCATCTTGAGGCCACTTGCACAGATCAACATGTGCCCCACACACACCTGCTTCCCCAGTACAGCTCTCGCCCTGCAGCCTCTTCCCTTGCCTGAGGCCACTTCTCCCCTTCCCCAAGCAAGCCCTGCCCTGCAGCTGTTGAAAAGCCACCTACTTATGGCTGATCTGGTAGGTAAAGACCTGACCGTGAGCCCCCCAAAAGTGATGCGGTGCTGCCTGTGAAGCCTGGCACTGATGACTGTGAGTGCTGCCCGAAGCAAGTTAGGTAAACAAACCTCGAAGTCCTGGACAAAGTGCAGCTCGCCAAGTGCACGCCTTATATATGCTGTTGTTGTGAAGCACGTCAGCGTGTTTTCCCGTGGGCAGACCAACCAGCGGGGGTATGATTCCGGTGGGCTGGCCTTGTAATGATATGCTGCTGTATTACAATGAGGTTCACGATGTCCAATGGCGGGAAACATGGTGGACAATCGCAAAATGGTTTCACATCGTGGAACCGATTTTTGGCCTTCTCACCATATTGTCCACTCACGCCACCGAACCTGATGCCGGCGGGCATGGAAAATCCCGGCCAGAGAGTCTGTGAAAGGCATAAAACCACTGATAAAATTTCCAAAATTGCAACATTTCAATTTTGTTTCTGTGAAGCCCAATAGTAGCTGAATGAATTCCTTGCAACAGTATTTCACTCTGTTCAATTGTACTTCATGAATGATATTCCAATGGTTGAAACAAGTCTGGAGCAAGAGATCGATGGTGTTATTTGGTTAGCCATATCGCCCATTCTTAAGCAGATATTTTCCAGCTTTAAAGTCTTCAATGATTCTTGTTTTTCAAAATTGTTAAGCACAGCAATTGTCTTGTGCTTCATGTCTCTCTATAATACAGAGCAGGCCTCTTGACGTAGAACTTCCTATCTTCAGTTTTCAGTACGCTTAAAACATCTCTGAAAATGTATGCTGAAATTCCTAGACTTTATCTTCTTAAAATTTCTGCTTAATATTTACATTAACCTTTACATTTAACATTAATTCTTTGATCTGTAACCTTCAGAACCAGTCCCAGGCCCATACAAACTCTGTGCACGTGTGATTCAAGCATTAAGCTTCACACCGTCCCATGTACATGGACTAACTTATGTTGTCAAGTGTTGAGGTTAAAAGAAAAGCATAAATCAGCAACATCAGAAAATGCTGCACTCATTGGAAGGAAATTAGGAATATGTCACTTAGCCCCTTCAGCCTGTTCTGCAACTCAGTGAGATCATGGCTGATCTATCATCAGTGACCTAACCCCATCTAACTCAACCTTGCACAATGTTTCTTAATACATTGGTTAACAAAAATCTATCAACCTCTGAATTAAAATGAAGTATTGACGTGGCATCAACTGCTGTTTGTGGAAGAGAGTTCCACAATTTATTTTATTTCTATACTCTTTGCATTTAAAGTGCTTCTTAACTACTGAAAGGTCTGGTTCTAATTTTTAAGCTATAGACCCTAGTCCTAGACTCTCCAACCAGCTGAAATGGTTTCCCTCTTCACCCAACTGTTCCCCTTAATATCTTGAAAACTTCAATCAAATCAACCCTTAACTTTCTTAGTTCCAGGAAATACAACATTAGCTTGTGCAATCTCTGCTTGTGATTTAACCCTTGGTGTCCAGGTATAATTCTCCACCGCACTCCCTCCAAGGTCAATATATCCTTCCTAAGTTGTGGTGCCTAGAATTGAACACAGTACTCCAGGTGTGGGGGAACCAGGACTTTGTATAACTGTAGCATAACTTCCATACCCTTGAATACTAGTCCCCTAGGTATAAAGGCCAGCATTCCATTAACCTTTTTGATTATTTTCTGTACCTGTCCATGACATTTAACTGATCTATGTATGTTGACCCCCCCACCCCGCCCTCCCCCCCCACCGCCCTCCACCCCCCCCCCACCCAAGGCTCTGTTTGGGTCTCCACTGTTTCTAGAGTTTCACCATTTAGGAAATACTCTGTTCTATCCTCTTACACCCAAAACGGATGAGCTCACATAAACCTTCATAGAAATCCATCTGACAAAGGCTTGTCTACGATTGTCATTGTTCATGATTAGTTTTGTAAATTCTGCATGAAGGATTGACAACAATGGGGGACACCACTTTGTTTTTAAAAGAAAATCAATCTTATGAAGAAACTTTAATTATCCTGTTGTTTGCTTTTAGGCTTTTGCAAAACTAGAAGGTGAGAATAAGCTTGTTATCACAATGGGGGGAATGACGGCAGCTATGGAGCTGAGTGGAGACAAAATGATTGAAGTAAGTTACTGTTGTTATTGGCACTGCCATTGAAGGATTTGGAGCTGCTCTTTGAGATTGCTTAAAGACTTATCAATGGCACAATTCTGTGAGTGCCAGGGAATCTGATTACATTAGGTTTCTGGAAACCTCTTTCTAAATCACAGACATTAGTATTCAGTTCTGAAGTTTAATTTAGTTATTTCCTGTATTGATGTTTCAAGTGAGTACGTGTACACATAATCAATGCATGTATTTTAAAAACCAAAATAGAATAAAATAACATTTGAGCTCATTCTGCAATTATTAACTAAACGGGAGATACTATCATTCTAGTTCCTGAACCAGAGCACAAATGATATAAGGCCATTGATAACACACTCAAACCAACAAAGAGTTTTGATGAATGTCCCAAATTACCCAAAATAACAGGATGCATTAGCCTAGGATCAAAGGTCAAGAGCACTGGTATAGGCATGTTTAAATTCCCTAACTGGCTAAGTAATGATGAACTTGCTTCCAAATTAAAGGCTACAGATAATACTAACAGTCTAATGAATGGATATCTATACACAAACTGGCACCTAATTGATGAAAGAGCTTGTGTAGCCAGTTTGGCTGATGTCTATATATTAGGGAAGGCGTCATGTGTAGGAAAGTTCTGTTGATCTGATACGGGCAATGTTAACCTACCCTGCCCGTTTGGAAACTGTCAGGATCAGATGCAATGCTAGTTTTACACCCTGCCTGATTTTGCTCTCCATGGAAGAATAATTGTGTGCAAATATTCTCCAATATTTATCACAAAAGTACACGTACAAAACTATCTTGAAATTAATTTTCAGTTGAATTTTCAAGTCTCCAGTCCAGCAGAAATAAAACAATAAGAAAGTGGATTGCTGTTCAGTTGCCATCAGCATAGTGGCCATTGAAACTTTTCTGAAGTCCTGGGCTGCTGCCTGAATGCTGATCGAAATATTGAAACACGGTTGCTATGATGTCAATGGGACGTCAATGCCATTTTTGGATTGAGCTGGGAAAAGTTGTACAGTGCATTCTCCTCCTGGGATCAACTGGTGGCTGGGGAGAAGAAAAGGACATTTGACTTTATTTTTGTCAGTCTGGGAAGGTCAGGAGTGGGGCCACTGCCACTACATCGTCCCCTCTCTTATCCCCCTCTAGAATGGGGTCTCCTAGAAATCTACTTTCTGACCAAGAGTTTGGCTGGACCGTTTGATTTTGTGGTGGTTCCAAGCTGACAAGTTGCCCCTGGAGTTTCATTTCCGGCTGCAGTCCTTTGGCCCAATGCTGATGAGACCCGGTCCTCATAATGAACCAGCCTCCCATGAGCTTTGCTGGTCAGCCACCCAAAATTTGCTCTGAGAGAAAATCGACCCCATTGTTTTTCTTAAGATAATGAGCTACCCAGTTAAATTTTAAATATCATCCCAAATTCCTTCCTGAAACCTTTCTGCCATCTCTCTCTCTCTCTTTCGTCCTTTAAGACGTTCCTTCAAACTTACTTCTCTGATCAAGCTTCTGTTCACTGTTCTAAAATCCCTTTATGTGGCTCAATGTCAAATCTTCATCTCATCTCAAGTGCTTTGGGACATTTAACCATGTTAACAGTGCTATATAACTGCAAGTTGTTGTTATTGTCCATAATTTAAAATTGCCCACACTCATTTATAGCAAGTCATAGAAGTGTTTAATATAGCTTAAGGGGTATAATGAGCCTTATAGGATTTATAAATTTCCACCAGGTATTGTATTAATCTTAAACACCTTCGTGCAATGAGAGGATTTATAATTTGTCTTCTGAGATTCTTCAACTCATAGTAAAATGCTACCTTTCAATTTAGTCCATGACAACTGAGCAGTAGTTTTTCCACACCAAAATAAAAATACTCCCTAATACTATATAATTACTTTTGTTTACTTAAAGGATTTCTTTTAATCATTTTTGTACAAATCTTTGTTTTTCTAAGTGTTAACTATTTCATGTTTGGCAATTACATAATAAGTAAATAGAAGTAATATAGATAGAAATCAGCCAAAGGACATTCAGTATTCAATGGGAATATGAAATCGCAATAGCTTCCAAATATCAGTAGGTAGAAATCCTCTAGATTCTTTTATTCTTAGATACTATAGGATCGTTTTTGTTAATTTTGGAACTGTTCTTATTTTCCTTCATGCTTTTCTTTACAACCTTATAAAGAAACTTGCTTATTTTGTTGAGGAGCCTACACTGGTGTTCTCTCTTTTCAGATACTGTCAACCACTGGGCAATTTCAGCACATTCTGTTTTTGTCCTTGATTAGCCTACACTAGGATACTTTATTAAGGTGAATGTAAAACTTACATTCAAAGTGATTCACTTCTGTTCTTTGTCTCATTTCTTCTAGACTCTGACCAATGGAGAAATTACCGTAAAGAAAATTAGGAAAAAGATTTAAAGTGCAGAAAATGGATCTGAACAAAATGAAGCCTGAACTACACTGTGTCAATTTATATAATTGAAATGAAAGCAACTTCTTTAGACTCAAAACTATGAATGAATTACTATTTACACACTTCTGTATAAAAGTAGTATTTTTTCATTCTCTGTCCATATTAAATTTGTAATGAATATTTGCAATCAAGCAGTGAAAATCTCTAGTCTCTGGGTGGTTGGTTGTGATTAAGTTGTAGGGAATTTAGGATGAAAAATTGACTTTTGATACAATTGTAATAAATGCCCAGAAAGAAAGATATCAGGTTTATAAATAATGATTTGATTTGTGTAAACTGAATAAAGACAAGCATTTTAAAGTGTTATGTAATGAATTTAGCCACACTCTGCATTTTCATGTTAGACTTTCACTGAATTGTAATTCAGTGAAAAGGCATTTTCTCGCCAAACTGTTCTTGTTTCATTATAAAGATATTCTTATGCAACTTTACTGCATATGGAGGAAACATTTTTATTGTATAATTAAAATAGATCATGAGTGAAAAATCATAAATTAAATAAAAATCTTTATTTACTGGTAGGATAAAAAATGTATCCCACACTCGCCTCTTTCATATTAAAATATTATCTATGGTCAGTCTCCTGATCAAAGATACTCTTTTTTCACCAAGGGAGATTGTTGCACTTTAATGCTGACATCAGTCCCTAACTAAGAGCTGCCCAGTTTATATACAGTACCTCACAGTGACTCAGGGGCACAGGACAGATTTTAAAATGGTTGATGTCGCATTTTAATTCATGCCTAGAAAAAAAAAATTTGGAAAATATAGTTAAAGCTTCGGATTTCCCTTTTTATAAAATATTTAGGCGTTCTTTATATTAAGAAAGAGCCAACACAAGGTTTGGTACATAAGATTATTAAACATTCAATAAGCAAATAATCCCTAATCTTTTTCTTTAATTATGATTATTACCAAAGGAAAACCCGCCTTCCAGATTTGTCAGAAAAGATTTTCGAGTTTGTTGTCGATTGTGGTGGAATGATCTGTGCAATGGCGAAGTCAGCTCTGCCACCTGGAGGCCAGATTCTCTTTGAGAGGAAATTTGAATCAAAGTGAATATATCAAATACTTACCCTTAACTGGCCACAGATAATATGAGGGATATTTTTATCCTATTTGCAAAAGAGACAATTTTTTGACTATCAAGTATTCAATTACACCCGGCCTCTTCATTGTTAAACCCACATAACACTTTCTTCTTCTAGTCTACTCTTGATAATTTGGAGTTGATTTTTGCACCAAAAAACATTTGAATTATCCAGCGATTTGAAGCAATATTAAAAGCACAGCAAATTGGGAAATCTTTGAATTATCATATTTGAATCACCTCTCATATAAAAATATATAAATTGTACATTTGTCACTGGTTTACTCTCTGAACTGGTAATTCTTTACATTTATTTTTACACTGCAATGTTAGTTGTGAGAAAATTCAATTGCTACTACAAAAGTGCCCGGGAATGCCTGTCCAACTGGCCAAAATAAGAACCGAAAGATTCCATTCGAGTAAGCTGGTTGAATGTGCAATCAATAGAGATGCTGCTGCATTGTGTCAACACACTGTGTTTTATTAGAATTACCGTTTGGCACAAGCACTTGTACTTAAATGATTAAACTACTGCACAGCCCTGAAGCGGCATCAAATACCCAATTTGACTTTGGCTTATTTCTGGTGTGTGCTAGTTTGAATAGGGGTTTAAGAAGACAGGTTGGCTTTGTTTACCTTGACAGGGGACAATAAACATCATGATGTGTAAATTAGAGGGATTTCCATATTAATATAGTTATTAAACAAGCCATGTTTGAAAATGAAAAAATAGGAATAAGCTAGGATTTTATTTTTTATATGCAAAGAACCAGATTAAGACAATAAAGAAGTTAACATTGACATTGCAATTCTGCCACCATCAAACTGATTAAAATACATAACTGAATATTTTGAGTGGAGCAGCAAGCTTGTAACCCATCAGTTTTGCCTGATGACTGAGTTCCTAAGGCAGCATATTGTTCAATGGTTTCTGCATTAACTTTACAATTGTGCTCATCACTCCAGCTGATGAGCAGGGAGACAGAACTACTTGGATTTGGAGTGCAGCTGAGCAACCCTGATTTTGGTATGAAGGTACATTTAACTTCCATTTAAAACAAAAAGGCTCCTGAAAGCATATAGTTAAAGCTGTAATCCCCAGCTCCTCATCCCTGTGTTGTAAAGAGCTTAAAAATTGTAAACTGGGAAGTTACTAAGGCAGTCAGACTTTAAATGGGCATTGTACTCTAATAGCTCCTAAGCCTAGTTGCAGAAATGCGGCTATTTCAACCCGTTACAGAAGGAAGTTCTGACATCAATGGAGGGGCGAAGGAGGGAATGAAGAACAGAGGGATGAAATCAGAGCATCTAGGAGATTATAGTACTGTTGGTACAAGGCCATGGAGGAATTTATATGAGTCTTCGAAGTGGCAGGGGGACTGACTATAAAGGGAAGTATTTTCAAAGTATAGTATTCCCCCCTTTAATGCTTCAGATCTAAGGTGTTCCTAAGGAGAGCTGACATTTTAGGACGTGCACAGTCATTCAACTGACATCATCCACGGGTTTAGAATGCAACCAGCTAACCATAAGATAACCAGTCCCCTTTCTTTCCTGGCTGCTGATCTAAAGCTCCTTTTCAACCTTTAAACTAGTGCTAACAGAGTGCTGCTGTTTACAGATTCCAGACATATATTTTTAAATGAGACAATAAAAGCTTAATTTGTATCTCACTTTTAATTTAAGGGACATTCCATAAAGCTTCACTGGTGAGTATTGGAAATAGAAAGGCACACCATGCTAAAAAGACAGATTAGGAGATAGGACAGAGAGCTAATTGGTTGAAAAGATGGATTTTGAGAAGTTGCTTTCAAAGATAAGGAGGCAGAGGAGCAGAGAGATCTAGGGAAGGAATTCTAGAGTGTAGGACCAAGATAGCTGAAGACTCTGACATCAATGGAGGGGTGAAGGAGGGATTGAGGAACAGACGGATGAAATCAGAGCATCTAGGAGATTATAGTATTGATGGTGCATGGTCATGGAGGGATTTATGGATGACATGATTTCGATTTGAATGGGTGATGGGAAGCCAGTAAAAGTCAGCAAGCATGAGATTAGAGTTAGAGCTTGAAGTGAGAAGGACATGAATGACAAAGTTTTGAATAAGCTGGAGTTTGTGGGGGAAGGGCAAGAATGGCATTGAATAGTCAAGTCTCAAAGTGACAAAGGTATGTGTAAGGGTTTCAGCAGGGGAGGGGCTAACATAAAAACCAGCATATGCATTATTGTGGATCTTGGTCATCAATCTTGAGGCTGAATCAGATTCAGAGTTTTAAGTTCAGCTTGGGACCCAACAGGGCACCCAGATTGAAAATGGTCTGATTCTGCCTGAGATGTGTGTTGGTTGGGAATGAAGTCAATAGGAATGGAGAAGAGTTGTTGACAAGGGCCGAGGGAAATGGCTTCAGTCTTCTCAGCTTTGAGCTGAGATTGGATATGTATGCAATGAACCATGCAATGGAAATCCCATGGAGATAGATAACGGAGGAGATATATTATGGAAGAGAATGGTGTGATCAACATTGTGAAATGCTGCAGATATGTCAAGGAGGTATAGCCATTATTGTAGTACACAATATAAAAAAAAACAAAAACAGAAAATACTGGAAAAACTCTGGAATGGAATTGGAATGAACTGGAATGACCCTTCTTCAGAGCAGGGTCATACGGACTCAAAACGTTAACTCTGTTTCTCTCTCCACAGATGCTGCTAGACCTGCTGAGTTTTTCCAGCATTTTCTGCTTTTGTTTCAGATTTCCAGCATCCGCAGCATTTTGCTTTTATTTAAAAACACAAAATAACTTCAGTCTATATCATCTCATTTTCCTCCACACAGCTGCTGTACTGAGATCTTCCTTGTAACAGGTGGCACTCTACATGAAAGCGACAGTTATTTGTGCTACAGTATGGGCCAATCATAAAAAAACTACCACTCCCTGTTCTTACAAGGATAAAGGGAAATTCTGGATTGGATTTGAAGACTGTACAAAACAGACTATGGAAGTGTGGGCAGCAGTTTGTTATGTGTGAAAGAGGGTGAATCCTGTTCAGTGTGGTGGTCTGTGGATTCAGTCAATTGAATCATAGAAATTTACTGCCACTGCACATGTAACTCTTCAACTGGAGATTTCTATACTAATTCCATGTACATTCATCCTTTTAAATTATTTTTTAAAATATGCAACCCATTTTAAATATTACTATAGTTGCTGCCTCAATAGCTGGTCATGTTAAAGCATTCTATTATCTAACGCCTGTATTAAAAGATGTCTCCTACCTTCCCCTTTATTTTTTTTCTTCCAGTCAATGTCCCATTATGTATTACCAACTTCCCAACAAGTAGAACCAACCTTTCATTTTTGTCCTCTCGATTTATTTATAATGTTGGAAACCTCCATTAAATCTCCCTTAAATCCCTTTTCCAATGAGGTAACTCAATTTCTGAGCTATTCTTCATAATTATAATTCCCAATATCATTTTGGAGAATCTTTGCTAGATCCATCTTACATTAGGGCATGTAGAAGTGCATGATATTCCAACTGGAAAATAACTAATGTCTTGTGTAAATTCAATATCATTTGTTTGTTTTTATATTTGATGTTCCAGTTCTCATGTACCCCAGAATCCCATTTGTCTTCTATGGCGTATATTTATGTATCTACATCCTTAGCTGTCTCTGTTTCTCCATCTTAATATTGCATATTGCGCATGAGTGTGAATCCAGTTACCCTGTGAGTGTGAATGCAGTGCCATTGTGTTTACAAATGCAAGCTCAGTTCCACTGCGAGTGGATGTAATTCCATGTAAATCTTGCACATATATAGTTCTTCTCGTGACCACTGGATGTCTCAAAGTGCTTTTCAGCCAATAAAGTACTTTTGAAGCATAGTTATTGTTGTATTGCAGGAAACGTAGGAATGTAATGTGAGTTTTGTGTGGACGCATATATTGCCACTTCCATTGTTTAAACATCTGAGGCCACCTCTACTGAGGTTGAATGCAGTTCCTGTGTGTGTGTGTGTGTGTGTGTGTGTTTGGCACAGTTTCATGCCAGTGTTTATGCTCCATCAGGTCCTCTCCCACCTCTCTTCATCTAACACATTGTATCCTTCATCTTTTTTCCCTCATGGTTTATGTAACTTCTTATTCAAGGCATCTCTGCTATTTGCCTCAATTACTTTGTGGCGGTGAGTTCCATATTCTCACCACTCTCCTGAATCCCCTATTGGATTTATTGGTAACCATCTTACTTTTACATGCCTATCCTTGGCCTGCTGCAATGTTCCAGTGAAGCCTAACACAAACTGGAGGAACAGCACCTCATCTTCCGACTAGGCACTTTACAGCCTTCCGGACTTAACATTGAGTTCAACAACTTCAGACCATGAACTCTCTCCTCCATCTTTACCCCTTTTTAAATCTTTTTTTCAAAATCATTTTATTTTATCCACTTATTTTTATTTTTATTCATTTATTCATTGTTTTATCCCTCTTTTTATCCCCCCCTTTAATCCCATTTTTGATCATTTTTTCCCCACCACCATCCCCTCCCCCCACTCCACCCCCCACTAGGGCCATCTGTTACTTGTTCCATGTTGTTCTTTCCAGAGTGCTTACCCCTGTTCTGCTATTATCACGTTCTGCTTTCTTACCTTAATGCCACTAGCAGCACCCTTTTTAGTCCTTACCACCACCATTAACACTCCCTTTGTCCTTTTGTTCCTGACATCTTTGTCAATCTCTCCTTTGCCCCCACCTATCGCTGGCCTTCTATCCAGCTTCACCTGCTCTATCCCCCCTTAAACAGCATAAACTTCATGACATTTCTACTTCTCTGTAGCTCTGAAGAAAGGTCATACGGACTCGAAACGTCAACTCTGTTTTTCTCTCCACAGATGCTGTTAGACCTGCTGAGTTTTTCCAGCATTTTCTGTTTTTCTTTCAGATTTCCAGCATTCACTGTATTTTGCTTTTATCTTACTTTTATGCCCCTTATTAGTTCCCCTGCAAACAAGTGCAAACATGTTCCCTAAATCTTTCTCAACCTCTATCAGGTTATGCTTCATCCTTCTTCTTTGTAGAGAAAAGAGCCCCAGCCTATTGAATTGTTTTTTCTCTCTCTGATAGGCATAAACTCTCAGTTCTGGTGTCAATCTCCTGAAGCTGAACACCCAGTTTGAGAATGGGTGAACCCCAGTCCTATTGCGTGTAACTCCAGTTCCAGTGATTGCAGAGTGCCTGGGCTGAGGGGAGGACTGTCTGGTTCAGGAGAGAGCTCAGTGTGGGCTGCAGAATGTTTTTGTAATTTGCTTTCCTGTGTCAATTTCACATCAGTCTTAACCCCCGGTCGGAGGCTGTGCTAACTTGCAGAGTTTCCGCTTATAGCCTTCGGGCCACGCTGAAAGGTTTGTGGTGTTGCAAAAACACTTCGTCGCAGCAAAATGTACATGACACGGAAATGAAGAAGACGCAATGTTATTGACACAGAGCAACATGCTTCTCGGATCCAGAGTTTATTTTTAGTCCTTCAGATGCACTGACGAGTCCACAGTGTGACGGACACAGACAAAGGCAAAGCAAATAAATATTGCCTGGGCTGCAGCGGGCAAGCTGGAGTTGATGATATTCTCTGACCTTTGAGCTCCGTTTACTTAACATTTGACCAAGTTATACGTGGTCTGTAAGGGATAGGTGCTGATGGGTGGGTGAATTTGTGGAATTTAATTCTGCGACAAAGTATTATCCTCCTTCAATGGCACCTTACTTCAAATGTCCTCAACAGCTGTACTCAGGGACCACAGTCAAGACTCTTTGTCCAGTTGCTGAACAGAGGTCTCCAATAACAAACTGAAACCTCACCTTTACAAACTCAACCTGCCCAGTTATTTGCTGTTGATGCTGAATATCGCAATTTTTAAAAAAAAATGTGGAAACACTCAACAGGCCTGACAGCATCTGTGGAAAGAATAAACAGAGTTAACGTTTCAGGTCAACGACCTTTCATCAGAACTGGGAGCTGTTGGAGATTTGTCAGCTTATAAGCAAGTACAGAGCCAGGGGTATGGGGAGGAAGGAAAAGAGCAAAAGAGAAGTTCTGTCATACAGTGGGAAGCAGGAGTGATTGAATGACAGAGTGGTTGATGATACAAGGTGAAAGGGGATTGTAATGAGACAAGTAAAACAAAAGATAGTTACAGAGGAGTTGCAAATGGTTACAGCAGAACTATTACCGTGCACTTGCTGTCTAATAAAATTGGAGTGGTGCTATTTGATCTGAAGTTGTTGAACTCAATGCTAATGCTGGAAGGTACCTAATCAAAAGAAGGTGCTGTCCCTTGAGCGACATATGCAGGCAGCCACCGTGGCCACCTCCAACCTGGACCTGGGGATCTTGGTTAGACCCAGGAGCAAATCATCAGGGAGGCCCTCTGACTTGCCTGCCACCGCCACAATGACTGGCAGAAGATCCAGAGAGTGGCACTGAAATGGAGCCAGAAGTTGAGAATAAGCCCCTTCAAACAATGGAAAAGGGGCTGCAGCATTACTAACTCATTCAGGCCCACAAAAGTTGCAGGTGGCCTGGGAGTCCATGAAGTGGCTTAAAATCTTATGGCTCCTTGCATCACCCCCCACCCCAGATCCTCAAAGGTGTCCACAGGTGCTGCCTGGTCCGCTGAGTAATTTCAGAATTTTCCGATTTTATTTGCATTTGAGTGTGGATTAGCATGTCCAGGTTAGCCACCCAGCTTTAAATAGCAGTGTCGTTCACTGGAGAATTCGTTGGATGCCCACCGCCCAGTTCCAAAAGTAGAAAATGACCCATACGAACAAGACTGAACCTACATAGTCAAACTTAATAACAAGTGAAATAATATTTGAAGTGCGAATATGCATCAAAATACTAAAATACAATAGCCATACCTGTACAATTTATAACAGAAACAGGAGTCCACAGGTCACTCAGGTTAATGATTTAGATACAACCTTTCTATAGAACGTTATTTTATGCATGTATTTTTCAAGGATTTCCAGCATTCACTAGTTTTTCATATAATTTATAAACAGTTTCAAAGTATGTAAAAAGAAATCCTGACATATTTCTTTTCAGGAGGTTCCGAATAACATTTTCAGATATTAGGTTATGTTGGATATGATTACTCAATAGGCTTTTAATAATCCCCTGACAGGTAGAGACATTAAGAACGTGAGAAAGAAACTATTTTCGCTTTGAGGAAAAGGCAGATCCCTTGAGGATTATCCTCAGAAAGTACACATCATTGCAAGCCATTTGTTAATGGCACGAGGAAGAAATGTCTGTTCAGAGATTTTCCAATGTAATGGTCTGAATTTGAATAGCATCGGTTGTTTTGTTCCTATCTTCCCAGCATAATGGTTCAGTATTCTGGAGAGGTTCCTCCATGCCGGATAGATATCTATGACTGTTAATCCAGAAATATGAATGTTTCAGATAATGCTTTGAGTTCTGACAAAGGGTCTGCCTGACCTGCTGAGTGTTTTCAGCATTTTCTGTTTTTAAATTTCAAATAAGCTGGTCTGAACACAGGCATTTGCTGTTTTCATATAGACACAGACTGTGATCTTCCATTCTGAACCTTGATGAGGAAGATTTGCTTTCATGTCAACTCTGGCTGTTTGAAAAACTGTATGAAATAAAATGCAACTCCTCCCTATTTGCCTCACAAACTCTAAAGTTAAGTTAACTATTTAAGTTAAATTAACCCACACTTCAGCTTTTGATTGCAACCCAGTAGTTATTGCTGGATGGGATTGGGCTCGGACTTCATTCCCCCTGCCATCCCTTGGAAAGAGTTGACAAGGTTCACTATGCGGGTCCACGTGGCTATCATTTTATTGTTGAAGAGCATTTTCTCTGCTGAACTAGTTGTATCTGATAATATTTAGGCTTCGTACAGGAGAAGTGATTGCCTCAGTACTTTTCAAGATCTGCTTTCTAACACCCATCAAGTGTGCTATCCTGGCATTATTATCACTAAAGTTAGTTCATTTAGACAATACCGTGTAGGACCTTCCATGAAATGTCATTATTTTCTGCGTATTTCTTTCTACAGAATGGAGAGTTATGAAGAATTCTGCAAAGCTCGACTTGCTCAGATCAAAGCTAAGGTTAAGTTGGAGAAAAGTTCTCTACCAGCAAAAAACAGCAGAGGTTCTTTGATTCGGTTTCATGGTATTGCTATACTTCCACCACTGGCAAGTGACTGTGGCCCTGCCATGTTTAATTCGACTTAAAATACTGAAATGGTGGGGAAGGAGGGGGATAGGGAGATATAAAATTTATACAAACCAGACCTTTCAACTGAAAAAATTGAAATTGTGTAAAAGTTGTTTAAGTGCAAAACCAGTCGGGAATATTTGGTGCTGTCTGGACAAATGCCTGTACCACACTTAGATGCGTGTGCATTAGAGGACTGACATCAGGAAAAGTACACCTCAGAAATGTTTCAAAGTGTTTCACATATAGTGAATTACTTCAAAATATAATCATTGTTGTTATGAAGGCAAATGTTATTTATATTGTATAATTATGGGATTTGGCAGTTTTTGACACAATTAGCAATATTTTTAAACGCACAGTCTAATAGGGCTCAATTGACATTTCATTGCTCTAATTTGTCAACTCTTTATTAAGGATGAGGTTAAATCAGTGCTATGAATTTCATGTGTTTTGTATGCTAAGTTGACCATGTTCAGAAAAGTTTTTTATTCTATCAGAGTAATGGATAATAAGAACTATGAAATAATTTAAATGGTTGTCAATTTATTTAAAATGTTCTACATTTACACTTTCCTGGGTGCCTTGTATGTTAGGCTTACCAGACGTGTGATAAGAATGCTATAATTTGTCTGTCCATTGAGGCTTTCTGCCTAAATCTGACGCAAAATTAAATTTCTTTGCAGTGATAACAAGAAAGGACAATTTTCACTGGATCACATTGATTGATCAATATTAATCGTTGCTTCTAAAGATGAACATTTATTGTTAATGTTCTGTAAGGGGAAGAAAATAGTATAAGAAACATCAGTTAAATCATACTGGTCCTTTCCAGCTTTCTCCAGAACATAGAAAAGAGATACAGAAATTACAATTGAAGGCCATGAGCTATAGTGAAACCGCAAAGGGAAAACTGGATGAAACACAAACAAATATGCAGTTATCGGAGGTGGATAATCTGCTCAACAGTGTGCAGGTGAGGCCTTCCTATTTGTTATTTAAATTTATCAGGTAAGCTGTTTGTTTAGGTTCAGCTGTTTGTAAAAACTCAATTGCAGGGGAACCTGCCAGGTTACTTCCATAAGGTTAGCACAATCAAAATGGCGAGGTGCTGTTGTATACTCTACTGCACTGTGTTTTCTAAAGGACGCCTGTACTGTAGTTTCTGGATGATAAATATATTTTAAATTGTACCATGACAAATTTCAAAAACTAAACGATGGAAGTAACCAGGTCAGGATCGCATGCAGCCTGGCTCCTATTAAAGTGAATGGAGCTACTCCACAATGTGGTCTGATGTACTTTAAACTAAATGACTAGAGTGACCGAGAAGGGAACTGGAGACGCAAAATGTTAATCTGCACGAGAGAAATATCAAAATCAAAAAGATTTTCCAAAAAGTTAATATGGTGTCAGTTTTGGCTCGGTGGTAACACTTGCCTCTGAGTCAGAAGATCGTGGGTTTAAGCCCCATTCCAGAGACTTGACTACATCCTCCAAGGTGATGCTCTGGTACAGTACTATACCAATGCTGCGTGGTTGGAAGTCTTTCAGATGAGCCATTAAACTGAAGAACCCTCTTCCTTCTCACGTGGGCACAGATGATCTCGTGGCATTAATGAAAGTAGGGCAGAGGAGTTCTCCCAGTGCCTATATGAACGCCGTCAAAAACAGATTATCTGATCATTTCTCTTGTTTGTGGGACCTTGCTGTGTGCAAATTGGCTGCAAGATTTCCTTGCACGAGCCAGAATGAATATAGTTTCCAGAAGTATTTAATTGGTCGTGAAGCCAGTTGGGAGGCTCCTCCCTTGATTTCCACTTACCTTCCTGTTTATTAATATTCTTGACTTTTTTTTAAACCACTGAGCCAAGGCTGACAGTTTATTAACTTTTTGGAAAATACCTTTGATTTTAGTATTTCACTCTTGTGCAATTAACATTTTTAAAAACTGTCTTTGTTCTCATTTATTTAAAAATAATTGACACTAAACCAGTATTTGGAATTTAAAGACTATGGTAGAAACTGTATAATGCCTGTCTTGGAGTATATTATAAAAATACATCTAATAATCTGTACTAGAAAGGGCATTTTTATGGTTCCTCCATGAATGAAGGAGTCATCAGCAATGGTGCATAGCCGATAGAGAAGAGCTCTGTTCTAGTTGTGAGCAATGATATGCAAATATAATCAGTAATTCTATAATTGTAGACTGATTTTCAATCGTTTGTTATAGCTAATTGAGGTGCCGGCAGTTAAGGAGATTCTAGAAGATTATTCATTTTTAATGTTCCCTAACATGCCTGTGAATAACGACCCTGTTAAAGAGGTGAACAGTGGATGTGTAAAGGATTCCAACTCAACCACTATGCACAAAACCTCACATGGACACAATGAGCCTCAAATACCTGAGCCTACTGTTGCAGAGATGTCTGATGACATTGAAGAAATATATACTACAAACCTTATGCCAGATCCTGTACCTGTAAAAATGAGGTCTGATTTGATTAATGAAGGATCTGGCATTTCAGATTACCATGCCAGTTTTTCTTGCTTGGGTCTTGTGGCAAGTAATAGTACAAGGGCCAATGGTCACATAAAGAATGGCCCGAAATCAGGTGACTTTCAAAAAGCAACTACTCATGCTGTTCAAAATTTTACCATACATAAAATGATTCATACAACAAAACACAAAGCTACTAATTCTATCAATAAGCAAGAGAATTTATGTAGCTTTGGGAGTGCTGACTCTATAGTCATACACACAGGAGATAAAACCAACAGCAGTAACTCAGAATGCCTCCATAATCCGACTGATATGACCGATGTGAGCCATAATTCATCTCCTGACACCCCTGCACTTAGCCTACAGAACCTATTAAAAAAATCAAGAGAGTATCGAGATAGGCAGAGACAATCAAAGCTGCTGAAGATCTTACAATTCAATATTCCAGGAAAAAACCTTTTGGACAAGGAAAGCGAACTGGATGCAACTAAAGAGGGCAAAAATACCAGGGGGAAAAGAAATGATTCAGGAAAAATCATGCTGCCTAACACAACTTTAAAGCCTGAACCAGCTCTGCTTTCTGTTTCCTTATCTTGTTCCCATTCTTTTTCTGAACACAACCAAACTTTAATAACCCATGACGTGAACACAGGAAAAACAAACATAGGGCTGCATAAGTCTCAGATGTTACCTAGGGAGAATAAAGGTACCAAAGTAGATGAGGCAGATCCTAAGATCAACTTCAAGCCCTCAAAGCCATTTAAAATGATAAGGAAATGTGACTACTCCAAGGGAAGCCCAGAACAATTAAACGCTGGGGGACAAGTACCCCGATGCCAGGAGGGAGGTAACAACCTGAGTGGATCTACAAAAAGTCAAAATAAAGGTTTCATGGTACCCAGATTGACACTGAGCAAAAGTCCAGTGCTTTCAAAAAAGTGGATATGCCCATCACAAAAGCTGCTAGTAAATACTCCACTCAGTGTAAGTAGCGAAAAGATGGAACAACAGCAGAAAGGAGACAGTGCGGACATACTGGGGGATCAGTCAAAAATCAGCCGAGCTCAGACACAATTTATTACTGACCTGGAGGTGAACCAGGCCTATTTGAAAACAGACTTGCAAACCACGCTAGCTTCATCCTGTGAAGTAACAAGAAATGAGCAGTTGCTCAATAGTGAAGCAGCTCCACTGGAGGGAAACAGTGACTCTTTGTGCATCCAGTACATACAGGAAGATGATGAAAGCACTGACATTGTGGTAGCCAACTTACATTGGAATAAAGGACATAATGATCTAAGGTTTCCATCACATGAAAATTCTATCCCACCGACTGTCAATAGTGCTCCTGCTGCATTTCATGCCAATAGATTACAGTCTTTTGTCACACAAAAAATGTAGCGCCCAGGCAACAGTTATTGGCGCCGCACGCTCCCACAATAACAGTGCCTCAGGTAGTGAGTCTCAAGCCCACCATTCACATGACTGCAAAACCAAACTACTAGCAAGTGCTGTGATATGGATTTTCCTTTTGCGCTTTGAACACAGATTTTAAATTGAAACAGGGGATGGATAATTCAAAAATCTCAACCACTCCAGAATTTGGACTGAATCAATTGGACTGCAAAGTCAAAAGGAAACTATTCATGAATACTGCCAGCAATGGGCAGGAACAGCAGCCTGTTTCTCTGACTGGATCCTCCAGTCTGAACTGAGAAGTGTAAAAAAAACGACTTCAGCCATTTGGTAAGTAGAAGGCATTTAATCAATTTGCATTGAAGCAAATTTGATAAGCTTGCATAAAACATGCAAAACCTTATCTTCCATTTTCTCTGGGATATAAATGATTTTTGTTCTCAGCTATTTAATGGTAAATATTGTATTTACAACCTATAACCAGTGTGTTAAATTATTATTTGAAAATCCTCACAATTCCCCAACGTAACTACATGACTTTCAACAACATCATCCGTAGAAGTGTATGTCGCAATGTTTTTTTAATCCACAGAGCACTATTTGCATTGACATTAGGTAAGGACAGATTCAGGCTTGACTGAGATACTCCATTTATCATCTCCAGACCCATTTTGGGTCAATCCTACATTCCCATCAAGCATGAAGAGATTGCAGTGCAGTTGAGATAGGACTACAGCAACCCAATTTTCCATCCCATGTCCCCTTTCAGTGAAGCTTTCCACTAGGAGCTCAAGATTGATAAATGTAGTCCTGTGTCCACTAATGCCAAATGTGCTGGACTGTTTTCAGGTAGGGTGTGCTGTTATTATTTAGGAAGATCTGAAACTAATTATGATCAAAAGCCAGTATGATCATATAGTTCTGTATGTATGAATGCAGTCATAATTGTAGAAGAGATGGCCCAGAGAGCTGGAAAGCTACGCGATTATACATTGAAAACAGGTGTCCTGAGGAAGAGAGTCCAAACTTACGTTTCCACGGATACTCTAGGCAGTAGACTCTAAACATACCATTTTTCACTCAGTCTCGTCCTGCATATAATCTCTTCCACCCACAGCCAGTTATTTGATCTTGGCATCTCATGTGGCACCACTACGAACCTCTTAGTCACCGACATGTTTATCTCTGACCTCCTCCTGTTGCATATTTAAATATTTGTTATTCTCAGTACAGTATAATGAATGATGCACTGAAAATCATTTGCCTTTGTTACTTGCTCTTTCTAACAGTAAATATATAAATACAGCTGGTTTAGTAACCACGGATTGTTAACCATGAACAAATAAAACCTTAATTTTTGCTTTCAAGCCTGAAATGGTTTTGTGTCGTTCTTCCATTGGCAATGATTTGGAAAGATGATAGAAAGGGACGGCTTACACATGACAAAACTTGCAGTTAATCATAATATTTGCCTGGAATTATCTTCAGATAAACATGATTAACCTTATATAAAGCAGTCGCAAAGTTCATAGTTATTATGCCAGACTTTCCCCCCGTACGGTATTGAGGCACGGATTACAAATAGAGTCATAGATTCATAGTATTTTACAGCATGGAAAGAGGCTCTTCGGCCCATCGTGTCCGCACCAACCATCAAGCCCCTATCTACTCTAATCCCATTTTCCAGCACTTGGCCTGTAGGCTGGTATGCTATGGCGTTTCGAGTGTTCACCTAAATACTTCTTAAATGTTGGAAGGTTCCCGCCTCTACCATCCTTTCAGGCAGTAAATTACAGATACCCCCCACTCTCTGGGTGAAAATAATGTTCCTCAAATCCCCTCTAAACCTCCTGCCCCTTACCTTAAATCTATGTCCCTGGTTATTGACCCCTCCACTAAGGGGAAAAGTTTCTTCCTATCTACCCAACTATGCTCCTCATAATTTTGTACACCTCGATCAAGTCCTCCCTCAGCCTTCTCTGCCCTAAGGAAAACAACCCCAGCCTATCTAGTCTCTTTTCATAGCTGAAATGTTCCAGCCCAGGCAGCATCCTGATGAATCTCCTCTGTACCCCCTCCAGTGCAATCACATCCCTCCTATAGTGTGGCGATCAGAACTGCACACATTACTCCAGATGTGGCCTAACTAATGCTTTATACAGCTCCATCACAACCTCCCTGCTCTTGTATTCAATGCCTTGACTAATAAATCCCATATGCCTTCTTAACCACCTTATCTACCTGTCCTGCTGCCTTCAAGGATCTATGGACAGGCACACCAAGGTCCCTCTGATCCTAGGGTCTTATCATTCATCGTGTACTCCTTTGGCTTGTTAGCCCTCCCAAAATGCATCACCTCACACTCTTCAGGATTAAATTCCATTTGCCACTGTTCTGCCCATCTAACCAGCCCATCAATATTGTCCTGTCGTCTAAGGCTTTCCTCCTCGCTATTTACCATGCCACCAATTTTCATGTCATCTGCCAACTTACTGATCATACCTCCTACATTCATGTCTAGATCATTAATGTATACTACAAACAGAAAGGAACCCAGTAGCGAACCCTGCAGACACAGGCTCCCAGTCACAAAAAGAACCTTCGACCATCACCCTCTGCCTCATGCCACTAAGTTAATTTTGGATCCAAATTGCTCTGGATTCCATGAGCTCTTATCTTCTTAACCAATCTCCCATGCAAGACCTTGTCAAAAGCCTTACGGGAGTCCATGTAGACTACATCAACTGCAATACCCTCATCTACACACCTATACACCTCCTCAAAAAATTCAAATTTGTTAGACATGATCACCCCCTGACAAAGCCAAACTGACTATCCTTGATTAATCCTTGCTTCTTCAAGTGGAAATAGCTGAAGATGGCACAGAAACTCCCTGAAGTAAAAATCCACCCATTTGATGTCATGAAGGTCTCTACCTGAAGGCGGCTTTTAAAATTCATACTACAGCTTGTTTTCAAAACTTTTGGAAAAACAAAAAAAAACTCAGAAATCTTGTTACAGCATGATGAAAAAGACACTTCAGGCTGACAGAATAATATTGCTGCCTGGGAGGAATTTCTGGCAAAATATCAACTGCTTGCAAAGGCTTTTGAAGGAGGCTGAAGTTTCCAATAAATGTTAGTGACGGCATTCAAATTAGAATGGTCAATTAGGTAGGTAAGCTTAATCATATCATTGTGAATGATGTAATTTGTTTGATCATATAATTTATTTACCAGAATAAATGTTATAGAAATTATAAAAAAAAGGATATGGTGCCACAGTCAATAAAAAGTGTCATGCAAATACTAGTTTGGGCTTAAAAATTATAGTACAAAACCAGATAGTAACAATTGTACAACCCAACAAGATTAATTATGTCGAGAATGTAAAAATGCAAACCGTTCGGCTTTCATACTTTAATCAATATAATTAATGAGGGAAAAAGCACTTAATTTTAGACATGTAATCTCTTCTACACAGAGCCACTTACTTGTCCTTCCCATGCTTTATGACAAGATTATATATGCCAGTGAATAATGGGGTATTTCAGTCAGTATGAGTTCTGCTGAACTGTGCTAATTGTGCTGTCTGTGCGGTTGAAAATATCAATTAATATTCTTAAATGCATGGATGTAATAGAATTTCTGCATTACTTGAACTCTAACAGCACAGGATATAAATATTAACTGATGCTGCTTAAAGTAGTCAACACGTTTGATTACTTGTTTCTGTGCTGCAACATTTAATAATTCTATGTCATTTACTACATTTTTTAAACTCATTCTTCGGATGTGGGCATTGCTGGCTGGGCCAGCATTTACTGCCCATCCCTAATTGCCCATGAGAAGGTGGTGGTGAGCTGCCTTCTTGAACTGCTGCAGTCCATGTGGTGTAGGTTCACCCACAGTGTGGTTAATGGGAGGGAGTTCCAGGATTTTGACCCAGTGACAGTGAAGGAATGGTGATATATTTCCAAGTCAGGATGGGTGGGTGGCTTCGAGGGGAACTTCCAGGTGGTGGTGGTGTTCCCATGTGTCTGCTGCCCCTGTCCTCCTAGATGGTAGTGATCGTGGGTTTTGAAGGTGCTGTCTAAGCAGGCTTGGGGAGTTCCTGCAGTGCATCTTGTTGATGGTACACACTGCTGCCACTGTGCATTGGTGATGGAGGGAATTAATGTTTGTGGATGGGGTGCTAATCAAACGGGCTGCTTTGTCCTGGATGGTGTCAAGCTTCTTGAGTATTGTGGGAGCTGCACTCATGCACTGTGTGGTGTGAATGTTACTTGTCACTTGTCAGCCCAAGCCTGGATATTATCCAGGTCTTGCTACATTTGAGCATGGACTGCTTCAGTATCTGAGAAGTCACGAATGGTGCTGAACACAATCAGTGAACCTCCCCACTTCTGACTTTATGATGCAAGGAAGATTACTGATGAAGCAGCTGAAGATGTCTGGGCCTAGGGCACTACCCTGAGGAACTCCTGCAGTGATGTCCTGGAACTGAGATAATTAACCTCCAACCACCTTCCTTTGTGCTAGGTATGACTCCAACCTGTGGAGAGTTTTCCCCCTGATTCCCATTGACTCCAGTTTTGCCAGGGCTCCTTGATACCACACTCGGTCAAATGCTGCCTTGATGTCAAGGGTAGTCACTCTCACCTCACATTCATATTCTGGTATGTACTTGGGAACAAGTGAATAAAAATCTTTGTTGAACACTTTTTCCACAAAGAGTGCCTCTTTAGTGCATCTTATTTCAATTTAAAAGGAATCCAAAATCTCACAAGGAACGACATAAACAGGCTCAAAAGTAACAAAGCAGATCAGAACCTGAACATTAGCATCTAAAAGCTACAACAGTCCATAATAAATTCAATATAAAGGTTCCATTCAGGGTTTGAGTGACTCACATTTGAGATTTTGCACAGGAGTGATGAATAAATTATTTATCTAGTTTGAACTTATAAAACATTTTGAAGCATTTTAAGAACAAATGAGTGATTATAAATGGACAGTAGAATCCATGGAAGTGTTTTCAAAATTCTTCTAATTTTAAAGAGAAACAAAAAGGAACAAATAAAATAATAAAGTCTTTGTCAAGAGATCATGTTGTTCAAACCAATTGTCATTATCAGTAATGTAGTGAAAGATAGGGTCTCTATAAACAGTTTATGTTTGTGTTACAATTCAGTTCAAAGTTATTTGCATGCTTTTATTTTTCTTGAGCTCTGTCACAATACCTGTATTCTGTTTTGACTATTTTTTGAAAACCACTTAAAGGTCCTTCACAATTAAAGATTATCTCATCAAAATTTCCAGTTGAAAGAAGTCAAATCCCGTCAGCCCACATTTGGTTCGAACATGCATTACTAGTCATCTGATTCAGAATGTGGTTCATACAATTACTTCACATTATGTTGTAAACGAGGGCTATCAAACACAATTTACATGATAAGTTTGATCTTAGAACTTGGAACGGGCCACATTTGGCAGCAATTGTTTGGACGTATCAGGTGGAGAAATTGGTATGTGTTTTGCCCACTCCTTGGATTTAAAACCAGTGCAATGCAAACTAATTTCTGACTGTGAGACCCAGCAGCTAATCTGTGGCAGAGGCATGGCTGGCAGCATATTGGTCCTCACTGTTTTTAGGTTTATGTGGTGACCACTTGAAATCAACGTAAGATCAACTTAAGTATACAATGAAGAGTCCCGTGCCTATTTCAGGGGCCCTTCGGCAAAATGTATGAAAAACTGAATGAAACTCTGGCTAGTTTCTCCAGTTCTACAGCGATACAAACAATAGACTTAAAGGGACCGCTGAATGCAGCTGAGGAAATGGTTGTGAAAGATACTGTACTTCTATTTCTGGGAAATATGGAGGAGCAGGAGTGATCCTCCCATCTCCACAGTACTACTGTCATCCACCCATCTGTGCCAACCCATAGTTGGCTCTCTTATGCCTCCTCCATGTTCAGATCTTGTGATGCTCTCTGAGTGCAATGAGAATCCTCAGTCTCTCTCCCATTGTTGCACATTTTCCCCCCAGTTCATTATTTATCCACAGTAAAATCTCCAGCTTTCTCCCACGCCTTCATCACATTTCTGCCTCTTTCTAGTTCCAAAGAAGAGTCATATTGGACTTGAAACATAAACTCTGTTTCTCTCTCCACAGATGCTGCCAGACCTGCTGAATTTTTCCGGCATTTTCTGTTTTTATTTAACCTACTTCTTGACTGGCTGTTCCTCTCATGACGATGCTCCCACTCACCTTGTTGCTGCTGCTGTATCCAGTTCTGTAGAAAATATCAGGTAATGCCTTCCAAATCCTAAGCACACATTGTGTAAAAAAAAAAAAGGACTTTCCTCTTGTTGCCTCTGGGTCTTTTGCCAGTCACCTTACATCTTTGCCCTCAGGTTATTGACCTGTCGGTCATTGGAAACAGTTTTTCTTTATTTAGTTGATCCAAACCTTTGATCCACATAACTGGAATCCCTCGTCCTGGGAACCATTTTAGTATATCTCTTTTGTACCCCTTCCAAAGCCCTGGGTCAAAATCTGGAAACGGCCTTCCTAACAACACTGTGGATGTACCTGCACCACATGGACTGCAATGGTTCGAGAAGGCAATTCTCAAGAGCAATTAGGGATGGACAGCAAATGCTGGCCTAGCCAGCAATGCCCATACCTTGCGAAATAATTAAAAAAAAAATCCTTCCTAAAGTGTGGTGACGTCGATACAATACTCCAGCTGGGGCCAAAGTAATGTTTTACAGAGGTTTAGAATAAGTTCCAGGATTTTGTGCTCTATGGCCAGAATGTTTCAGCCCCACCCTGCCCCTGCCAACCCCCACCCCGCGCCACCCCCTCCCGCCAACAACCCCCCCCCCCACCCCACCTACACCCCCTCCACCACCCACACCCCCCGCCCCCCCCCATATTTATAAAGCTCAGGATCCCATATCCTTTATTAACTGCTCTGCTAACCTATCCTGCTACCTTCAAGGGTTTCTGCACAAACATCCCCAGGTCTCTCTGTTCATGCACTGTCTTTCGACCTTTGCTTGTATTGTCTTTCATCATGTTTCCCACCAAAATGTTCTGTTATCACCCAAACTCTTCTGACAGATTTGGAAGATTCCATGCTGGGGTAGGAAGAGCTGACATTGTCTGCTCTGTGATCTTGCTTTAGCACCACCCACCCTAGCTGGTCACAGTGTGACATAGACTGTGGTCACGGATAGCTCCCATGGCCTGCTCTATTATATCTCACAGACCAAGGTCACCACTTTGGCCCCCGCCATAAGCTCTCCCCTCTTTTGATTGACTCCATTCCCATCCCTGCTCTTGATTCAGCCTGTGGGAAACTTCTGTATTCTGTACAAAATAAAATTGCACAGCCCATGTGGGGGTTGGAAATATCACACAAAAATGCAGAGGGGTGAAGTACGCTTCTTAGTTTCGAAATGATGTTTATGGTGAGCCGCAGAGATGTTAGTCTTGAAACTAGTTTGCAAAATAAGTCTATAAAAATCTTCAGCTCCACGAGTGGAGATTCTAATCTATTTCAAATAAACCCATTTAAGATCTCAGTTAAAATAGTGGGCAGGGGAATGTGAGCAAAACAGGTTGTGTTTTCGCCCACTTACATTGAGAACATTTCAAGACTGTTGCAAGCTCAGAATTTCCTCTCCTTTCCTCAGATGGTTGACTACACAGGATCAGACAACACTGAAGAATCTTTGGGCCTTCTATCAACTTTAAATGAAACAATTACTGTGGAACAAAATACCCAAGGCAGCAGGAATGGCCTTTGTTTTGCATCAACAGTTATCAACTTCTTCCAGGGCTTGGGCAAAGGCACAAAAACTAACAATTATTTCGGTGCCTCAGCTTCGTGCTTTGGGAAACATCAGAAAGAAATCATGAGTGAAGACATTAGCCTGACAGTGCGTATGGCTTTAGAATGACATGGACAGGTCATTGCATTCCATCCTGAGGCGCATTTTATTGCTTATCCAATGAAAGACAATCTAACACACAGAGGAGTGCGCAAACCCAACTCAACAACATATTCCCATACCATCTTTTAGCAAATGCCGAGCCCTGTTTCCAGATTTGGAAATGATCTACAACAAAGAAACAATGCCTCCTTATATGGGCCATACAGCAACTGTGCTGAGGTAGAATCAATTAACAGGCTTCTGAATGCCCATGTGGACATTTCCATGGGATTACCTGGTCCTCCAGCGGATGAATTCACCTGGGAATCTCTTAAATTTAAAGGAAAACAAAGACTAGTACATAACCTAAAATGATTCAAGTTTCATTTAGGAAATGATATATTTACCAGATTTTTTTGAGCTCCAGAATATAGTTTAATGACTACTGGTTTAATGCACAAGTGATTTGACATTGTTGATCTTATAAGTGCCGATTGGTTTGAAGATTTTCATTGTCCCTCAGCCAGCCTTTATTTAATGTCTGCAACTTGCAAACATTAATATTACAGCAAGAAAGCTACACAGGAGTCTGTACCTTTATTTCTGTAGTGTTTGCAACTAAAATAAACACTTAAATGTAATTTAAAGTTTTGGAATAATTGATATATTTTATATGTCAAACAGAATAATTTCTGTAAGTTAGCAGCAGTTTCAGCTCACTGCACTTGAAAAAAAATAATTGAAGGTGATGTAAGGATTAATTAATTGATAACATTCTTTTATTTGTTTGAACAATTTTGTAAATGAACCAACAGAAATACTGAAATCAAACCTGAATTCTAAGGCTGTGGCTGATCATAACTAGAAACTAAAAGTCCTTCAGGTCTCACTTGTGAATTTCTTGTTAAAACTATGACTGACGGAACCTATTGCTATGTTTCTGTTTCTTTTCCCTTTTCCCATTAAATCCTTTTGGTCTCTGTATCTCAAACTACTCTTGTAGGTGAGTCCTAGTTTCCTACATTCTTCAGAGTATTTCCATTTCTCTTAATATCTTGGCAAAATATTGTAAAGACCAAACATAATGAACAGGAAACTTGTTTTTCTGTAACTTCAGGAGCTAAATCTATCCTATGACCTGCACAAGATCCTTGTTGATTTTGAAACTGGTAGAATATTACAGTAGACCTTGCTTTGGGCTGAAACTACCAAAGAAATTCATATTCTGCAATAGAACAAATGAATAGTAGCAATAACAAAGCAAATCTTTAGAGAAGTGATTAAGCTTTGCCAGCTCCTCACATTGTAGAAAATTCCAACTATGCAAGTTATCTACCTCATGTAACTCCTCGGAAGTTTCAGACAGTTCTTTTCAAAGGCTTCATATCAGTCACTGATTTCAAAAACAAAGGGTAATATGTGCCTTGCAATTATGACCGTGGCTGCAAGTCAAACACTCTGAACCAATCGCTCAGACCATTTATAATCAAATTGACTGGCTCAGCCTCTTCATCACTTGGAAACTTTACAGACAGATTGTAACAAAATGTAACAAGCTGAGCTGGAATATTCTGAGTGAAGCTTGGCTTCCAACCTATTTTACACCATGACAATTTTTTTTAAAAAGCAAGACTTAAGCTAAATATTAGGCAAAAATGCTAATTTTTGTCATACGTGTTGTCTACAGTTTAAGTTGTTGTAATAATGATTTTAAAAGGAGTGCATCGTTAAGGCAAGTGCTACCTCTATGGCCAAGTTTCTATTTCCATTGTAATATTGTAGATTTTTCACATATTATCATTATTAGATGAATGTATATTCTTACTTTAGAATCAATTGTGTAAACTTTTACAGAACTTATTGTGCCGTATGAAACTGTACTGGTTTATTTATTTTGCTGCTATGAATCCTTACCTCTCTTTGAATGTTTTAATGTTTGTGTAACTAATGGAGAACAAAAAGAGAAAGCAGACATTGTAATTGAGGAGGAGGGTGAAATATTGGATGGGATAAAAATAGCGAGAGAGGAACTATTAAGAGGTTTAGCATTTTTGAAAATTAATAAATCTTCTGGCCCAGATGAAATGTATGCCATGCTGCTAAGAGAAGCAAGGGAAAAAATAGTGATCATCATTTTCCAATCCTCTTTGGCAGCAGGTGTGGTGCAGGATTTTGGAGGACTGCCAATGTTGCACCATTACTTAAAAAGGGAGAAAGGGATAGGCCGAGTAATTACAGGACAGTCAGTCTCACCTGGGTGGTGGGATAATTATTGGAAAAAATTTTGAGGGACAGCATTAATCACCATTTAGGGACCTGGATTCATCCAGACCAGCAGTATGGGTTTCTTAAGGGTTGATCAAGTTTGACCAATTTGATTGAATTTTTGAAGAGGTAACAAGGAGCACCAATGAGGATAATGCATTTGATGAAGTCTACTTGGAATTTAGCAAGGTTTTTGGCATAGTCCCACATGGCAGACTGTTCAGAAAAGTGAGATACCATGGGATCCAAAGGAAAGTGGAAAATGGAATCCAAAATTGGGTCAGTGGCAGGATGCAGACGGCAATGTTGACGGGTGTTTTTCTGACTGGAAGGCCATTCCAGCAGAGTTCCACAAGGCTCAGTACTAGGCCCCTTGCTTTTCATCTTATATATTAGTAATTTTAACTTAAATTTAGGGGGAGTAACTAAAATGGTTGCAGGTGGTAGAAAAAATAGTCATATGGTTGATAGTGAGAAAGAAAGCTGTAGACTGCAGGAAGATATCAATGGGCTGGTCAGGTGGGCAGAAAAGTGGCAAATGGAATACAATACATGGAAATGTGAGGAAATGCATTGGGGAGGGCAAACAAGGCATTGGAATACAATAAAAATGGTAGCTTGATGAGAAGTGTAAAGCAACAGAGGGATCTTAAGAGTGCATGTCCATAGATTCCTGAAGGTAGCAGAACAGGTAGATAAGGTGGTTAAGAAAGTTTTTGGAAACTTTCCTTTATTAACACGGGCATAGGATGTAAAAGTAGGGAGGTTATGCTACAGCTGTATTAAATGGTTAGATTCTCTCTTGCTGATCATTGCCTGGCACCTGTGCAGCGCAAATGTTATTTGACACTCAGCCCAAGCCTGAATGTTGCCCAGGTCTTGCTGCATGTGGGCATGGATGTTGCAGTACCTGAGGAGTTGCGAATGGCACAGAACATTGTGTAATCATCAGCCAGCATCCCACTTCTGACCTTATGTTGGAAGAGAACTCATTGATGGAGCAGCTGAAGATGGTTGGACCCAGGACACTGCCCTGAGGAACTCCTGTAGTGGTATCCTGGGGCTGAGATTAATTACCTCCCAAAACTATCTTCCTTTGTGATATGTGGGAGAGTTTTCCCCAACTCCCACTTACTTCAGTTTTGCTAGGGTTCCTTGATGCTACATTTGGTCAAATATTGCCTTCATGTCAAGGACAGTCATTCTCACCTAATCGCTGGAATTCAGCTCTATTGTCCATGTTTAGAACCAAGGCCGTGATGAGGTCTATAAAACCCAAACCGAGCATCGGTGAGCAGGCTGTTGTTGTTGAGTAATTGCCACTTGATAGCACAGTTATTGACGCTTTTCATCACTTTGCTGGTGATTGAGAGCAGACTGACAGGGTGGTAACTGGCCAGATTGAATTTGTCCTTTTTGTGGAAAGGACATTCTTGGGCAATTTCTCACATTGTCAGGTAGATGCCCATGTTGTGGCTACAACCACGCCTCGGTAGGTGCTCCTCGATAAAACCCATTCATCTGTTTGTGCTATTAATTCCATTATCTTGTCACAGATGCAATGTGCATTCAGATACAGATATAATTTTAACTTTTATGACTATTTTTCTCTGATGCGGGCTTAGCCACTCGTGTCCTCTTCCTGTTATTAAACTTTCTGTCCCTTCCAGGCACAGCCTGCTAGATTTTATCCAAATTGTACCTCTGCTGTACAGCCTTGGTTTTGACCTTCAGGCTTATCCCTACCTGAACCTTTTCCCCCCTTTATTGGTTTCCAAAGACAAGCGTTCTCATAGACCCCTTAAGCTGTACAAGTAGCATCCAGTCAATCTTTACAGGCACCTATAAATATCCACTTGAACTGGTTTTTGTGCAGTGATAATGATGAAGTTATCACCACTCACTAATATTAAAGCGTAACTTACATAGCAACTTCCAGCCTGCACAGCTAAATGCAGATATCAGGAGGTTTCTGACCAAGTTATCCTCCTCCACCAGAAAATTTGTTATACTGTTATCTCACCAAAGAGACTTAGCATTGAAATCTATGGAACAGCGAGAAGTTGCTGCACTTAAGTGATATATACCCAGTAATTTGCCAGAAAAAGTTAGGGCTTGTTCATTCCAGTGGATGTAAATTTTCAATGCTATGATAAATCTCAGTTACTTCCACAGAACCTCATTGGCACTGAAATCTAACTTTTACAAGTGAGGGGTGTCATTCCATTTCTCAACTTTAACTATTGTTGAAAACTTTTTAAAACTTTTTATTTAGTCTCTTTTATCTATTTTCCTTCATCCCATCTTTCTTCCCCTCTCTTTACTTAGCATTCTATTTCTGATTTAACATTAAATTAGATACTCTTTGACACTTCCTGGTCCAGATCCTGCACTGCTTATTAACAATTCTTTAATCTGATTAACTATTCAACCTCTTGCCCTTTTGACATGTTCCAGATCCCCTGTAGAGGGTGCTGTTCCCTCTGATTTCACAGTAAGTTCTAGAGAGAAATCCCACAGAAAGTCTGTGGGCAAGTGCAAGTGCTGTTTATTTGCCAGTGGGGGGCAGAATTTGGCCTCCTCTAAGTGCAGGGAGACGAAAACATGGTGAAGATAGAACAAAACTCATTTTCTTATAGGATTGTCCTGAAAAATGTTCATAAATATCAATATTGCAATATTACAAATGATGAGCAGATGAAGAGTGAACTGCAATACCACAGCATAACCTTTAGAGACTGGGTTTGAATGCAAGACATTTTTTTTTTCTTTCTCTGCATTAAATTTGGGCAGTCTTTACCCAGTTTCCAATGAGGTCAAGGCTAGAACACAAAACTACCTGTAATTTAGCAAAAATTGGTACTTTTTGGGAGTGAGGTCATAAATGCAGCTTGTGTGAGAACCAGAAACGATCACATTGGTCCATTAAGTTTGTTTCTTTATCCAGCTTAATATAATTCCTAATGAGTAAAATGAGTGTTCCAATGGTTTCTAACATTTTAATTCTGTTTAGTTGGTCTGGTTGTGAAATAGATCCTTCCCTTTTATATCATAGCACTGCTTTGACTAATCAAATACGCCATCTGAGTAAGAAAGAAATCGATGTTCTGATGAAGGATCATTGACTTGAAACATGAACCCTGTTTCTTTCCACAGATGATGCTAATCTGTTGACTATTTCCAGCATTTCCTGCTTTTAATTTCAGATTTCCAGCAACTGCAGCATTTTGCTTTTGTAATCAGCAGTAAATTTTGACTCCTCTTGTTATTTGTGTCAGATATACGATTCATCTGCCCAAACTCAGCAAAAGCTGCTTCCATTCAATTGGGGTGAGGGCTGATATTGGGAAACTCTGGGAAGTTCTGCTTATGCTATTGCATCATGAGGCAAGAAAACTTTAACTCTGGCTGAACAGAACCTCCCCTTCAGTACAATATGACACAGAACCTGATAGTTAGTCTCCCCTCAAACAAGGCTAAACTTATTACAAGCTGACTGAATGCTCTTATACCAATCTCTGTCTGGTATTTTAACTGAGATGTTAAGCCAATTATAATAAATGGCTCATGTTCTGTTTCCACATAAATAGACCTTTCATTCTAGGGATCAGCCTTGTGCCTCTTCTCTACATTAACTCCAGTGCTTCCCTCTACATGAACTTCTGTTCCTTCTCCAAATCCAGAACTGCAATTGTAACCCCATATGATGGATTGTCACATAATAAAAGCATCATATGAATGGCATAGGCAATTCCCTCCATCACTGAAACACAGTGGCAGCAATGTGTACCATCTACAAGATGCATTGCAACAACTCACCAAGGCTCCTTTTCCAAACCCGTGACCTCTACCACCTAGAAGGACAAGGGCAGCAGATTCATGGGAGCACCACCACCTGCACGTTCCCCTTCAAGCCACACCCATCCCGACTTGGAACTATATCGCTCTTCCATCACCATGGCTGGGTCAAAATTCTGGAACTCCCTCCCTAGCAGCACTGTAGGTGTTCCTACACCACATGGAGTGCAGCAGTCCAAGAAGGTGGTTCACCACCACCTTCTCAAGGGCAATTAGGGATGAGCAATAAAGGCTGGTCTAGCCAGTAATGCCCAAATCGTGTAAAAGAATTTTTAAAATCAGTCCCTCTATCCTGTTCCGTCATTCAATGCGAGCATGGTGTCTTTGTACCTTAACTACATTTGCCCATCTTGGTTTCATATCCCTCAATTTCCTTACCTAACATAAATCCAGCAATGTCAGCCTTGGAAACACTAATCCTCCCAGCACCACAGCCTGTTGGGGGATAGTTTTCCAGGTACATACCAACAATTGTGTGAACAATTAGAGTTAGACCACCTAGGTGGAAAATTAGGGAGGAAAAAAATTACATAGAACTTACACGATAGAAACATGCCATTTGTCCTTCCTGGCCTATGCTGGTTTTCATTCTCCTTACGAATGTTAGGAGATAGGAAATAAAAAAAAGAGTAGGGCATTCAGTCCTTCGAACCTGCTCCACCATTAAGTTCACGGCCGTTCATCTTGCTCAGCTATTGTGATATACGGTTGAAACGTACAGTGAAAGCTCTACATGGGGTGTGGAAGATTAAATGAGAATTGGTGAGCTGAGCTGAAAGACAGCTCTCTCACGGCAAGAATCTGACAAGTACCTCCTTCCTGGAAATAAAGGTCAGGTCTTTAATAAAGATCTTTCATAATGAAATCAGGCCGTCCATACCCAGTGTCCTATGAGATCGAGCCCAGAACACAAAACTACCTGTGTATAGCACAATATGGTTTCTCTAACAATCAGAAAGAATCAGGTTGATCCATCAGATTTGCCTTTATATCCCACTTTGTGCCACTGACTCTCAGTGATGCAGAGTCAATGGCAACATCAAAGTTAATTTACCAGATTTTCTAAAATCACTGGAAAAAAGTCACTTTAAAAAAATACGGATCTTGGAGCATTCCTGGTGGCTATGTTTCAGGGCCCCATCGAATGGTGCTTTTAACAAAGGAACCATTGTAAATAATTTTCTTAAACATCCATTGTTGAAATGAAACGGAGTGAATTTGTAATTCCTGCTTCATAAATTTCAAATTCTGATGGTTAACAATATTGCCTGCAACGTATCCATAATGTGTGGTTAAACTCGGTGGGAAAAGTGGAGCATCAGTTTTGTATAAAATTTCACACCGAAAATTATCGTTCCTCTTTTATGACTAGTAGCCAACTGGTTGAAACTCTACTATCAATGGTTACAATGACTTGGTGCAATCTGCGATTTGTGTTCGGCTATGAATTTTGTGTGTGTGAAGATGTGCCTACATCTACTGTACCTAATGTGTCAAAATTTCCGGGAAAACAGTTTCTAAGGATTCAATTTAATCTAAAACAAAACAAAAACAGAATTACCTGGAAAAACTCAGCAAGTCTGGCAGCATCGGCGGAGAAGAAATCAGTCAACGTTTCGAGCCTCCATGGCCCTTCGGCAGAACTGCAGCATAGTTTCAACAAGGGAGAAATATAAATTGGTTTAAGGTGGGTGGGGGGGGGGAAGAGACACATTGAGGGTGTGGTGTGAGCAGATAATCAAAAGATGTCAGAGACAAAAGGGTCAAAGAGGTGTTGAAGGTGGTGGTCTTTGTCTGAGAAAAGTGCTAATTAAGAATGGAATACAGGATATTCAAAGTACAGCTCTAGTGGGGGTGGGGTGGAAAGACTAAAGGTTTTAGTTTTAGATTTAAAAATAATGGAAATAGGTGGGGAAAGAAGAATCTATATAAATTATTGAAAAAAAAGCGGGTGGGGGGGGAAAAGAAACGGGGTGGGGATGGGGGGAGGGGGAGTTTAAGATCTAAAGTTGTTGAATTCAATATTCAGCCCAGAGGGCTGTAAAGTGCCTAGTCGGAAGATGAGGTGCTGTTCCTCCAGTTTGCGTTGGGCTTCACTGGAACAATGCAGCAAGCCAAGGACAGACATGTTGGCAAGAGAACAGGGTGGAGTGTTAAAATGGCAAGCGACAGGGAGGTTTGGGTCTTTCTTGCGGACAGACCGCAGGTGTTCCGCAAAACGGTCGCCCAGTTTGCGTTTGGTCTCTCCAATGTAGAGGAGACCGCATTGGGAGCAACGAATGCAGTAGACTAAGTTAGGGGAAATGCAAGTGAAATGCTGCTTCACTTGAAAGGAGTGTTTGGGCCCTTGGACGGTGAGGAGAGAGGAAGTGAAGGGGCAGGTGTTGCATCTTCTGCGTGGGCATGGGGAGGTGCCATAAGTGGGGGTTGAGGAGTAGGGGGTGATGGAGGAGTGGACCAGGGTGTCCCGGAGGGAACGATCCCTACGGAATGCCGTCAAGGGGGGTGAAGGGAAGATGTGTTTGGTGGTGGCATCATGCTGGAGTTGGCGGAAATGGCGGAGGATGATCCTTTGAATGCGGAGGCTGGTGGGGTGATAAGTGAGGACAAGGGGGACCCTATCATGTTTCTGGGAAGGAGGAGAAGGCGTGAGGGAGGATGCGCGGGATATGGGCCGGACACGGTTGAGGGCCCTGTCAACGACCGTGGATGGAAAACCTCGGTTAAGGAAGAAGGAGGACATGTCAGAGGAGCTGTTTTTGAAGGTAGCGTCATCAGAACAGATGCGACGGAGGCGAAGGAACTGAGAGAATGGGATGGAGTCTTTACAGGAAGCGGGGTGTGAGGAGCTGTAGTCGAGGTAGCTGTGGGAGTCGGTAGGCTTGTAATGGATATTGGTGGACAGTCTATCATCAGAAATTGAGACAGAGAGGTCAAGGAAGGGAAGAGAAGTGTCAGAGATGGACCATGTGAAGATGATGGAGGGGTGGAGATTGGAAGCAAAATTAATAAATTTTTCCAGGTCCCGACGAGAGCATGAAGCAGCACCGAAGTAATCATCGATGTACCGGAGAAAGAGTTGTGGGAGGGGGCCGGAGTAGGACTGGAACAAGGAATGTTCCACATACCCCATAAAGAGATAGGCATAGCTGGGGCCCATGCGGGTACCCATAGCCACACCTTTTATTTGGAGGAAGTGAGAGGAGTTAAAGGAGAAATTGTTCAGTGTGAGAACAAGTTCAGCCAGACGGAGGAGAGTAGTGGTGGATGGGGATTGTTGGGGCCTCTGTTCAAGGAAGAAGCTAAGGGCCCTCAGACCATCCTGGTGGGGGATGGAGGTGTAGAGGGATTGGACATCCATGGTGAAGAGGAAGCGGTTGGGGCCAGGGAACTGGAAATTGTTGATGTGACGTAAGGTGTCAGAGGAATCACGGATGTAGGTGGGAAGGGACTGGACAAGGGGAGAGAGAAGGGAGTCAAGATAACGAGAAATGAGTTCCGTGGGGCAGGAACAGGCTGACACGATCGGTCTGCCAGGACAGTTCTGTTTGTGGATTTTGGGTAGGAGGTAGAAGCGGTTCAATTTAATCTAGTCGGTCCAGTTCTAAAACTGATCTTCCGCTTTTATTGCCATTCGAGTAAGAAGGAAGTCAAAAATAAGTTTCATTTCCTCATTTGACTCAACTGATTCAGCCACCTAAACTCAGTAGGACAGTCTAACTTCTGCTGGCATTATTACAGGATCAGGTAAGCGACGCTACAGCTCAGTAGACGTTCAGCCTCACACACAAAAACATAAATTGCTGGAAAAACTCAGCAGGTTTGACAGCATCTGTGGAAAGGAAGACAAGAGTTAACGTTTCGAGTCCGTACGTTAACTCTTGCCTTCCTTTCCACAGATGCTGTCGGACCTGCTGAGGTTTTCCAGCAAATTTTGTGTTTGTTTCAGATTTCCAGCATCCACAGTATTTTGCTTTTAGCTCAGCTTCGCTCGTCTGGCAGTGAACCCGCTCTTTCAAGTGTCGCCGCAGGCACGTCTGAATTTATCGCACTAAAATAAAAGCAAAATACTGCTGATGCTGGAAATATGAAATTAAAACTGAAAAAAATGCTGGAAATAAACTCAGCCGGTCTGGCAGCATCTGCGGAGAGAGAGATAGAATTAACGTTTCGAGTCCCTATGACCTCTTCAGAGCTGGTAATCGCAAGCTAGCTGAAACTCCCTAATGTCAGTCAGTTGGTCACAATTTGTTGCAACAATTTGTCATCAGTGTTTTGCAATGAATTTTCCGAATTCGAGTAAGAAGAAAACCAACAGTAAGTTTCGTTTTCTCGATTTTGGGCGGTCAGATTCAGTACAATTTTCATTGGAGACGCCCTGACCTGTGCTAACACTATTGTAGGATCAGGTAAAATATCCCTAGTTACAGCTTTGCAGACGCTCCCCTCAGTACAGTCTAACCGTGAACCCACTCTTCAGTCTGGCCGCAACAACTCACTCTCCTTTGCTCAGAACTATGCAGAATAAAAGGAAGAGACACTGAAATACTGAAACGATAGTGGTCCTTTGGTTATATGAATGTGGAAATGTTCAGCAACATCGGCGAGAAAATAGTTATAAGGGACAGGAAAGTAATGTAAATGCCATAAGGAAAACACTGTTACTGTCAATTATACTTTAAGATATTTTGTGTTGAATTTTATTGCTGGTCAATGTAAGGGATTTCAGTGATGGGGAATGGAATATTTATATCTTTCTGATGATGCCGAGGTGCAGTATTAATTGGCTTTGTATTCATAGTTCAAGAGAATTGGGTGTTTCATTATTTTCAAATCTACAGGTCAGCATTTTCCTTCCGTTGGATTCAACACAAGGAAACAACTAGCAAGTGAAGTATAGTTGGATGATGTTGAGGTTTTACTGTAACAGAGGTGCAGAAACCATTGTATATTCGAGTTTTGATTCTACATTGTCCTATAGTGAAGCCTGCAATCTCCAGTCACCAGATAGCAGGTATTGCACAGGAAGATGTTGAATGTAGGTTGTACTACATGCTGAATTGGATAACTCTCCAGTTATGTTTATTAAGCCAAGATGAATGAATTATGTATCAAATTGTTTGGATTAGGCTAGGATTTTTAGATCATGGTTATTTAAATGTAAAAATTAGACAGCAGCAAAACCTGATCTCATTACAGCCTTGGTTCAAACATGGATGAAAGAGCTGAGTCTTCAAGGTGAGGTGAAAGTGACTACCTTTAATATCAAGGCCATTTTTGACCAAGTGTGGCATCAAGAAGCCCGAGCAAAACTGTAGTCAATGGGAATCAGGGGGAAAACTCTCCACTGGTTGGAGTCATACCTAGCACAAAGGAAGGTGATTGTTGTTGTTGGAGGTCAATCATCTCAGCTCCAGGACTTCACTGCAGGAGTTCCTCAGGGTAGTGTCCTCAGCCCAACCATCTTCAGCTGCTTCATCAATGACCTTCCTTCCATCATAAGGTCAGAAGTGGGGATGTTCACTGATGATTGCACAATGTTCAGCACCATTCGCGACTCCTCAGATACTGAAGCAGTCCATGTCCAAATGTAGCAAGGCCTGGACAATATCCAGGCTTGTGCTGACAAGTGGCAAGTGACCTTTGCACTACACAAGTGTCAGGCAATGACCATCTCCAATAAGAGTAAATCCAACCATCACCCCTTGATATTCAATGGCACTACCATCACTGAATACCCCACTATCAACATCCTGGGGGGGTTACCATTAACCAGGAACTGAACTGAACTAGCCATATAAATATCGTGGCTCCAAGAGCAGGTCAGAGGCTAGGAATCGTGTGATGAGTAACTCACCTCCTGACTCCACAAAGCTAGTCCACCATCTACAAGGCACAAGTCAGGAGTATGATGGAATACTCCCCATTTGCTTGAATGAGTGCAGCTCTCACAACACTCAAAAAGCTTGACACTGTCCAGGACAAAACAGCCTGTTTGATTGGCACCACATCCACAAACATTCACTCTCTCCACCACCAATGCACAGTAGCAGCAGTGTATACCATCTGCAACTGCACTGCAGGAATTCACCAAGGCTCCTCAGACAGCACCTTCCAAACCCACGACCACTACCATCTAGAAGGACAAGGGTAACAGATACATGGGAACACCACGAGCTGGAAGTTCTCCTCCAAGTCACTCACCATCCTGACCTGAAAATATATCGCCGTTTCTTCACTATCGCTAGTCAAAATCCTGGAACTCCCTCCTTAACAGCACAGTGGGTGCACCTACACCACATGCACCACATGGACTGCAGCAGTTCAAGAAAGCAGCTCACCACCACCTTCTCAAGGGCAACTAGGGATGGGCAATAAATGCTGGCCCAGCCAGCGAAGCCCATATCCTGTGAATGAATTTTAAAAAATTAAGTTCTTGCTTTACAAAATAATATAAGATGCAAAGTTTTCTGCAAATTGAATACTTTATATGTTGTTAACTTTATTGGAAAAGTGGAGCCTCTCTCCCTAGTTTTATGTAGAACATCGCACTGAAAATCATCATTTCTCAGTCAGTTGAAAAAAATACTTTCCAACATCTTACTTCCATTTAGTCAGTTGGATTATAAAATTGAGTTTTCTCCTCTATACCATGACTCTGCTTTGAGCAATCAAGTACACCATTTAGGCAATTCCACTAAGAAGGAAGTCAACAAGCAATTCCCTTTCTCTTTATAATTTGCAACAGATAATCACCTGGTTTCCCCACCTAAACTCAGCACTAGCTGCTTCCATCCAATTGGGGTGAGAGCTGATTCTGGGACACTGCAAATTCTGCTAACATTATTACACCATGGGGCAAAAAAACTCCAACTCCAGCTGAACAGACTCTCTCTTTCAGTACAATCTGACATAGGACAGAATTTTACATTTGGCGTGCGGGCACACGCCCGACATGCCAGAACGTAAAATAACGCACGATGATGCCGGGCGTGCATCCTGACCTCATCGTGAACTTGCGCGACATTTCGTTCGGCGGGTGTGCGCCGGAGTTGGCTGCTATTAAGGCCATTAACAAGGTAATTAAATTGAATTTTACGCTGCCCGTCCAACCTTACGGTTGGCGGGCAAGTGAAAAGACCAAGCGGCCTTTACATTTTTTGGGAAACCTCATCCACGAACAGGATGAGCTTTCCTAAAGCTAATGCTGATGAAATAAAAACTTTATTTTGAAAATAAAAACATGTCCCATCTCATGTGACACAGTCACATGAGGGACATGTTTCATTAAATTTTAATGTCCTGATATATTTTTTTAAAAAGCGCTTCAATTTCCCTGAGGCTGTACCTGACTCTCCCTCCTCCCCCTGCCCGCACAGGTAGCGCTCACACTACCGCTCGTGATCCACACAGGGCGGGCCTTAATTGGCCTGTCCGCATGAAATCGCGGTGCGGAGCTGATCGCAGGCAGCGGTCAGCTCCACAACCACCCCCGCCCACTCCCGCTGAGCCTGCCCGACGACAGGAAAATCCTGACCATAGAACCTGCTCTTTAGCCTGCCCACAAACAAGGGTCAACTTATTACAAGCTTTCTTTAAAATTCTTTCACAAGATGTGGGTGTTGCTGGCTACACCAGCATTTATTGTCCATCCCTAATTGCCCTTGAGAAGGTGGTGGTGAGCTGCCTTCTTGAACCACTGCAGTCCATGTGGTGTAGGTAAACCCACAGTCTGACTGAACGCATTAATATCAATCTCTATCTGTTATTTTAACCGAGATGTTAAGTCAATTATAATAAATTGGCTCATGTTCTGTTTCCTTATTGTATGACCTTTCACTCTAGGGATCAGCCAAGTGCCTCTTCTCTGCATTACCTCCAGTGCTTTCTTCTACATGAATTCGCTTATCCAAATCCAGAACTGCAAACGTAACCCCATGAGATGGATTTCCCCATAATAAAAGCATCATATGAATGATTTAGGCCATTCAGCCCCTCAATCCTGTTCCACCATTCAATTAGAACATGGTGCCTCTGTATCATAACTACATTTACCCACCTTTATTCCATACCATCTAATTCTCTTACCTAAGATAAATCCATCAATGTCAGCCTTGGAAACATCAGTACCACAGCCTGTTAGGGTATAGTTTTCTAGATATATGCCAAAACTTGTGTGAAAAATTAGAGTTAGGCCATTTCGAAAGGAAATCAAGAAGCGCTTACAATTACAAAAAAATTTACATTTTAAAAAGATGTCATTTGTCCTGGCTGTTCAGTTCTGGCTTTCATGCTCTTTAAGGATGTTAGGAGATAAGAAATAAGAGATTTAGTATCCAAAAATCTACCTATCGGAGTCTTGAATATACCCATCAATGCATCATCTCTGTGGTAGAGAATGCAAAAGGTCCATGATCCTCTGAATGGAAAAATTTCCTCTCATCTCAGTCTAACTAGCTGATCTCTTATCCTGTTACTACACCACCTAGTCCTAGACTCTCTAGCCAAGGGAAACATCCTTGCACAACCTACCTCGTTAAGCCCTTTATATGTTTGAATGAGATCACCTCTCATTCTTCTAAACTCTAGAGAACATTGGCCTAACCTACACAATCTCATCATGTAGGACACCCCTCATCCCAAGAATCAGTCTAATAAATCTTTGCTGCCCTCTCTCCAAGGCTAGTATATCCTTCCTTAGGTACGTAGACCACAACTGTACACAGTACTCCAGGTGTGATCTCACCAATCTCCTATATAGTTGTAGTGAGACTTCGTTCCAGTAAACTTCAATCCCTCAGTAATAAAGGCTAACATAGCATATGTTCCCTAATTTCTTGAGGCACCTCCATGCTAACTTTCTGTGATTTGTGCTTGAGGTTACCTAGGCCCCTTTGAATACCAACATATCCCAGTCTCCCAGAATATTCAGAGTTTATGAAGAAAGGTCCTTGACCTGAAAGGTTAACATTGCTTCTTTCTCCACAGATGCTTCCGGACCTGCTGAGTATTTCCAGCATTTTTCGTTTTTATTTCTGTTTAAGGATTTGTATGCTTGGACAACAACAACAACTTGCACTCATATAGTGCCTTAAGTATAGTAAAAAGTCCCAAAGCACTTCACAGGAGCATCATCAAAGTTTCACACTCGGCCATGGAGGGAGATATAAGGACAAGTGATCAAAAACTTGTTCATAGAGGCAAATTTAAAGAGGTTGTCAAGGGGGAAGGGGAGGTAGAAAGACAGACAACTTTACAACCCCAGAGCCTACGGCCCAAGCAGCTAAAAGCACATCTGCTTTCTGTGAAACAACAAAAATCGGCAATGCCAAGATGCCAGAATTGGATCAGTGCAGAGACTGTGGAGTGTCATAGGCTTGCAGGAGGTTACAGTGATAGGGAGATGGAGGCCATGAAAGAATATTAAAAATGAATGAGAATTTTAAAATCAAAGAATTGCTGCTGGGGAGCCAATGTTGATCAGCCACCAGGGAGGGTGGCGGGGGTGGGAGGGGCAACAGTGAACATGACTTGGATTTCCACATCTCTTTGCTGCTCTGCAGATTCTATTTTTTTCACTGTTTAGAGATAAGTTTGGTTCATCTTTCTTAGGTCAAAAGTGGATGATCTCACACTTGTCTGCATTTAATTTCATCTGCTATACTTTTAACTGCTCGCTTAATCTCTCTGCCCCTTTATAACTTCCTCCTTTCATATGTACCATTTACTGTCACTCAATTTAATACTATCTGTAAACTTGAATATACAGCACTCTATCTCTTCATCCAAGTCATTAATAAATATTATGAAAAGTTGAGGTCCCAGATCATATTCCTGAAAAACACTGCTTGTGATATCCTGCCAATCTAAGTAGCCACCTTTTATCCTACTCTCTGTCTCCTACTTCTCAACCAATTACCAGCTTCTCTATCTCAGTCTTATTCAATGATGGAGTGACATTAGCAATTTTCCAATCTAACTGAACAATTACCAAATCAAGAGAACTTTGAAAGATCCTAACCAACGCTGTTGCAGTTTCCCTGCATTTTTCTTTTAATACTGGGGTGTGGAAACCATCAAGTCCTGGAGATTTATCAATTGTAAGTCATATTATTTTCTCCATTACCATTTTGTTAAACTAATACTGCATATTAAGCATCATGACAGCTTCCTAGTTAATGTACATGGTGAAGTGCTTGGCTTTGCACAGTATTTGAATATTCCCTAAGTGAAAATCTTGCCTAGTACTGAAATTAAGAGAATTGTTCTGCAAGGCTTTCTGTGACTCATTTTGTCAGTTACTCCTGATATCTCGAGGATGCTTGTTGATCTGTGGGCTTGGACAGTTCCTTTGTTTCACAGGTTCCATAGAGAATGCCATTCTTAAGAGAGCACCAGTGACTTTAATACAATGGTGAGATGTTGCCTGCCTAATTTAGTGGTGATAACCCAAGGTGGTAAACTCTGAAGTTGCCAGCAATTTGTTGAAAACAAACATTTTCTGTAATTCATCACTGTAAATTTTTACAATCTATCCTCTTTCATTCCCTTCTTCACAGCAGGGGAGGAGAGAAATTCTCATTGGGAAATCCATTTCTCCAATTGTTATGATCCCAGCTGATGTTAGTACAGGACAAACCAGGTCCCAGGGTGGAACCCAGTTTGATAGATCCTAACTTTTTTTTTGTTTAGAAACATGGAGAGTTGCTACTGAACAGTCACAGGAGTCAGCTGATGAACTTATAACAAAAGAATAAAACATTTATTAAACAAGAAAAGATGAACTATTACAATGCTCTTTCACCCACAACACTACCTTTACAGATATATACAGATATATATGTAAGGGTAACGCAAGTTACAAAAGCTATCTTATACTTCAATGTTCACAGTAGGTTCACAGCCCATGTAAACCATTAGGTGACCTGTGGTCAGGCACACCACAGACTGAAACCAAGTGACAGATACTACCCCAAACAGATGCTATGGATCTCCCATCAACTCCCTGCTGACGCTTGTCACACTGTGAGCCAACCAATCTCACTGAACTCCATCTTTCACATGAGGGTTTCTAATCTCCACTCTCAAAGAGCCTGCTTTGGAATCTTCTTCCAAATGACACCATCTCTCGGACGCTTTCCTCCAGGGTTTCAAACTCTCCCCCGGATCGCCACGTGCATTCAAGCTTTGCCTTCCATGCACTCTCTCTCAGATGCTCAGCCACACTAACATGCCCATAGTAAGGAGCCACCAACCTTTGGCCCACTTTGCCTTGGGTCTGCTTCCTGCAGCTTTCTCTCTCTAAACTTGGAGCCTTCCTCTCTGCTCCTTGCTTTCTCTTCCATTGAACAGGATCTTGCTCCAGATTCCTGTCCTTGTCCTTCGGCCTAACTTAAAGGTCTTCTTGAGATCTTTCTCTTTTTCCTTTAGATCCTGCTCCCTGCAGTTCTCTCTCCCAGTATGCTGCTGACAACTTGGTAGCCCCCTTGAGATCCAGAATTCACTTGACATTCACTGTTACTTTAACTTTAGAACAACTCGTCCAAGATTCTTAGACTTATTTTTCTCAGAAACCTGCTGGTGTGTCCAGCTAGAGAGAGACTTAAACTGCTCCCTTTACCTTACAACATAATGACCAACTGAACTCAAAAACTGCTGTTCGGTTTCTCCTTCTGTCTGTGAGCCCCCTGTTGCTAGGCAGTAGCCCATTTTTCTACTTCAAGAGTCATAAAACCTCATTAAAAATGCAGTTATAGCAACAAGCCTTCAGGCTTGCAGGCAACTTTTAAAATGAAACTAAAACTCAAATCCACTCCCCCTTTCTTAACACACAAATACAGAAACACAAATTAAACTTACAGCTATAACTTAAACTTAAAACTATAACTTATTTTTAACACTCATACAAATACAACTTACTTAAACTATATATAATTCCTAACACAATTCGAAAAATCTTTCTCCAGTACTCACCAGAACTGGCAGCAGAAGACTTCAAGAAAACTCTAGATCTGCAAACAGCAAGAATCAAGGCTGCAGAGCTTCAGATCTCACAACCACAATGGGTTTCTCAGGGATAATGCTGTGCTGCTCGTGTTGTACCTAATATAGTGAGAATATTTTCAGAGGTCAGGATTCGTGTGGTATTTGTGATAAATTGAATAAAAGCCTAACCATATATACCCACCCTCCAGCAAGTTCTGACTGGGTCATGCTGCAGACTGGCAGATTTTAAGGAGGAAAGATTTGGTGTAACTTGTTTGAGGTGGTATTGCAAGGATCGACTGTATTGTCCCATCTTCTGTACCTTAACACTGACTGAAGAGATGCAACAAAAAGATGGAAAATATAACCCAATAAATTCCTACATAGTAAGCATTTTCCATTTTTACCTGTTAAATCATCTGTTTTAATTTACTTCTAGAGCTAGAAGAAAAAGAATGGGTGATTTTTTGCAACGCAACTCAACACAGGTACAAATCTTTGTCAAGAGTGGAAATAAGTTTTTGTGGACTGCTCGTTCATTCATTTCAAGTTCTGTGCAAGAGGGAAAGCTTACCCAAGATAAAGGAAGTGCCTACTTCAAAGAGGTATTGTCTTTAACTTGTTCATTAAATATACATAAAATTTGAAAGTGAATGATCCAGCTTTACCTCCAACGGACATTGTATTTAATTGATAATTGGCTTCTACTAATTTATAACTTTTTAATTGATATGCAGTTGCAGTTTCTGCCATCATCCACCTGATTTTGTGGCAATAAATGCTGGCCCATCCAGTGACATCCACATCTCATGAATGAATAAAAATAAAGTGAGTGGTCAGATAGCTGAGGGGATCCTTTATACCAGATCCCCACTCACTTTTGCACCATATAAACCTCCATATGTAGCATACTGCCACTGCTGTATTCTTACAAATGCAAGCACCATGACAGCTGAATCCTCAGGCTCTTCAGTTGAGGACAATATCTCTTCATCCTCCAGTCAGCAACATCTTCTTCCTTATGTTCCATCTGAGCGGCACGTGGCCACTCGCTGTGAGGTCAGAGGGAGAGGCAAGAGTACAGTGGGGATGAAAGGAGCAGCAGAGAGAGTAAGAGAGTCACCGCGGGACCAAAAGGAGAGGCGAGAGCGCATTGGGGTTAAAAGGAGCGATGGAGAGAGTGAGGGAGTCACTGTGAGACCAGTGGGTTTAAAAGGAGTGGGGGAGAGAGTGAGTGAGTCACTGTGAGACCAGTGAGGTTAAAAGGAGTGGGGGAGAGAGTGAGGGAGTCACTAAGAGATTAGTGGAAGTTAATCAAAGGAAATTAAAGTGCAATTTCACAGGAAACTGGGTAAGTGATTGGTTGATGAGTACTTTTCTATTGAAACTCGAGTATTTGTTTCAAATTAGGAGCTGGGAAGTTAAGAATTTAAATTGGGTTACTATTGTAGTAAATGAATTAATAAGACTATAAACTCAGAGCAGGTCTAGAGATATAATGGAAATTAATAGTTCAAACAAGGCACCAGCTAGATTGTTAAAGAGAAAGGTGTCTCTTGATGTTACTATTGAAAACCTTTTTCATAATTTTTCCTGATAATTGGGAGGTGCTTGATAGGACCTTAATTGGCTGGGTTTGATTTATCCTGGTTGCTGTGGATAGGTCAAATGCGGGCAATCTTCCAGATTGTTGGGTCAATGCCAGTGTGCTTGAAAGAAAGAAAACCTCACATTTAAAAGTATCTTTGATAAACTCAGGTATCTCAAAGTTTTCACAGCCAAGTAGGTGCTTTCGAAGTGTAGCTCGGTTGTACGATCGGCAAATGTGGTAGTCAAATATGTGCACAGCAGAATCCCAGAAACAGTAATGAGATAAATGACCAAATTTAATTATAATCATAATTATGATAAAGGAAACAGCTTAGTTGGGAATGCAACTAACCCTGGTGCAGAGGTGTTGAAGAAAACAGCCAAGATATTGTCAAAGTCCTTTGTACTCAACACCATCTTAATATTACATGGAGTTAAATAAATTGCTGGATATTGATTTCTATGCTGCTGGGGATCTCAAGTGGCTGAGTAGGATCATCAACTCAACACTTTTGGCTGAAGACACTTGCAAATGTTTCAGCCTCATCCCTTGTGCTCACATGTTGGGATTCACAATGCTGGAGGATGAGCATATTCATGAGGCCTCCTCCTGTTAATTCACTAGTTGCTCACCACCATTCTTGACTGGAAATGGTAGGGCCACAGAGCTTGGCTCGTACACGTTGGTGTGGAGCACTTGCCATACTTGCAGAAGGAGCTGTTGAGAAATGATTGTGCATCACCAGAAAAAATCTTCACACTATCCTGTCCAGCTGAAAAAACACATCTTTCTATGAAAACAATATCTTATCTTACTCACTTTGTTACTGCTCCATCCTCTTTGACATGTCTATCCATTCCATGGGCTGCTTCTCTTTGAATCTTACTGAGAACCCAGGAACACAGAAAGGTTCAAATCTGCAAAAAAAACCACCTGAAAAAAGGACAAAAAGAAAAGCTGCAAGTAAAATACCAGCTTTAACACTAAAAGGACAAAATAAAACAGACAAAGGTTGCAAGTAAATACTGAGTGAGTAAAAAATGGCTGCAGTAAATTTTACCATCCTATCTCTAAAAACATTGGACGGTGATTTGTGGAAAAACTGGCAGTTTTTCCACTTACAATGGTAAAACTATGAGATTGCAACAGACTTAACTAACAAGCCTGAGCCGAAAAGAGTAGCCACATTTTTAACACTGCTGAGGAAGGACTGCTACAAAGTGTATAACACTCTGAACCTAACAGATGAACAAAGAAAAAAGACACAGATTTTGAACACCTTGAATGCACATTTTAAACCTAAAGCGAATGCCACAAATGAACAATTTGTATTCAACACTAGAGTTCAGGGTGAAAATGAAACCATTGAACAATACATGACTGCAGTAATGCAGCTTGCAGAATCGTGTGAATTTGAACAGCTAAAAGATGATCTGATTAAAGATAGATTGGTCTAATGTGTGAGACACCTCTCGGTGAGAGCAAGTCTACTGGAAGATGAGAAACTGATGCTATAAAAAGCAATAGGCGTGTGTCGAAATGCGGAAGCTGTGAAACATTGGCTAGAGCACATGACAGCACAGACCAGGAAATACATTATGCAGAGAGACAATCCAAGCTGAAAAAGCGGAACAATCAGAGACAAAGGGCAGGATGCAAATACTGTGGAGGACAGCATGCGCATGGAAGGAAGGATTGTCCAGCATGGGGAAAGCAGTCTTTTAACTGCAAGAAGCAGAATCATTTTGCACGCAAGTGTTTGGCTAGAAAGAAGCAAAACAAGCCTATATGGATGGCCATGGGAGAGATATCAGCAGACGAATCTGATGAAGAACTATATACCATACAACAGGCTGGTTCAGTCAAGTCTATAGGTGCCAAATGGTTTGTGACTGTTACCATGATGACTACAGAGGGAGAGTATCAGGCAAACAAGAAATGCCAAATATGCTCACCACCACCTTCTCAAGGGCAGCTAGAGATGGGCAATAAATGCTGGTCCAGCCAGCGAAGCCCACATCCCATGAATGAATATATTAAAAAAAACCAGTGGTGTGTCTTGCAACAGAATGACCTTCACAGATCTGTGAGAAGTGGCTCAACATGGTGATCTGAAGCTGAAGCTCTCAAAAGTAAGACTGAGGCTAAATGCTGGCACAATACTCAGAGGACAAATTGGTCTGACAGCCCAGTGCAATGGCAAGGAGGAAGATCTTGAGTTCCAGATCGTAGATGGGAAGCAACGGCCACTCATCTCAGCTGAAGCAAGTCTAAAGCTTGGACTGGTAACCCTAAACATGCCAACAGAGAAAGGGAAACAAAAGGTTCTGGAGCGAGGGGGGCAATATGTAAGTAAACCTCTAAATGGTTACCGACCACATCAGTGCAAGGAAATGCACGAGCAGAAGGTAAATGAAGCAGTCTCCAGGAAAATGTGCACATCGGAGCTGAACTGGAAGATTTAAAGGGCAAGATTCCAGCTGAGTGTATACCGCTGAAAATGCATGATAAACTGAAATCTTCAATGAACCAAGCTGTGTGAGATCATGACAAAAAATGCCGGAGTTGTACCAGATGTACAGTCAGGCAAAGTGGCAGGCAGAAAAGTCATGCAAAGAAGTTGCAATCTTAAAGGATTCCTTGAAGAATCAAAATGTAGCCATGAAAAAAACATAAGGAGCCAGTCAAGGCACAATCCCTCAATGCCACCCACGTGTAAACTTGGGAGTGAAGCTGTTCCTTCACAGCAATCAGCCAGTCAGGGAGCAGAGATCTCACCAGCTGTACTGAGTACAGGACTGCTGTCAACCCCAGAGGCCCACATGTCCACAACAACCTCAATGGAACAACAACAGTCACCAAGGCAACAAGAGTCAAGGGAACGGCACTCTCCAGACAAACAGTCAATGTGTGCACGCACCATTAAGAGACCTGCACGATTAAATCGCCCCAGATTTGCACTAAGTGCAGTAGCGGGCGTGAAAAAAGACATTTTACCCGCCAGCCGCAATGGCGGACTTCCACTTCATCAATCATGGGAAACACGCCGGATCACAAGCAGCCAGCCTCCGATTTGTCCACCATGCTGTTACCTTGTCGCTTCCTCACTCCGGGCACTATATTTAAACTGCACCACGTGCACAGTTCTCAATGCTTGCAGTCCAGGACTGCTCTAGTGAAGACATGGCCCTAAAAGCCAAAAAAAGTGCAGCCCCACCGTTTCAGTGACGTATCCCTGGGATGCTTTTTGGACACTGTGGAGGCCCACCACAATGTCCTCTACCCCCGCTCTGGCCGTAGGCGGCCCATCAGTCTCACCACTCTGGCTTGGAAGACAATGGCAGAGGTGGTCAGTGCCAACATTACACACAAGAGATTGGCCATCCAGTGCAGAGAAAGGATGAATGATCTCACCCGTGCTGCCGGGGTAAGTCATCTCATCGCTCTCAACTCACACACACACACACACACACACACACAAGCCCATCACACATTCACTAGTATCTCACTCATTGTCAGCTTAAAGGATATCACCACTCACTCACGCACACCCTCACATCTCCATTTGGCCTCATCTCCTCTGAAGATTGCCTCCTCATCCCGTCTAAGGCTCCACTCAGCACACATGCACACCTGGCATCCTTCTCATTTGGCCTGGCATGCGTCTTGATCACACTCTCTCCATCTGTCTTTATGCAGGACAAGATCGCACACAATCAACAGGAGAGGTCCCAGGCTGGTTGGGTGGGGGCCAGACATCAAGGTTCTGACTCCACTGGGGAGTCACGTGTTGGAGCTGGTGAGGTCAGCAGCAAGCATCCACGTGAGGGTCCTGCACCATATCATCCCTCTCTCAACACTACTCTGAATCCACTGTTCTGTGTGTAACTCAGCTGCCAAGCACTGTCCTAGACACATCTGCCCCATTGCCCTCAGGTAACCTTGACCCCCGACTCTAGAGCCAAGAGCACCTCAGATGAGGACCCTGAAGGCAGCACCATCGAAGACCAACCACGGCGCTCACCCACACCCTCCACCAGTGCAGCAACACATACCTCGGTGGGACCTAGATGTAGAGCAGCCTTGGGATCACAATCTGGGGAGCACAGCACACAATCTGTTCCACAGCAGGTGGAGGCAGGGATATCTGGAAGGCTGCTGGAGGCAAGGGATCTTGTGAATCTGAGTCAGATAATCAGCCTATGGACCCAGGCCTCAATCAGTTGTTCAAGCTGCAAAGACGAACACGGGAACATCAGGAACGGATGTCTGGTGCACTCCTCAGATTGCAAGGGACGATGGAGGACTCTGTCCGCCTTCAGTCTGAGGTGATAGCGCCAGCATGTCGCTGCACCGTGGTCAACACTGGCAGGGTGGTGGCCACCATGGAGACCTTGGTCCAGGACATTGGTCCCACACTGCTGCACGGGCTAAACTCCATCGCTGACGCCACAGTTGACTTCCAACAGTGTCAACGTGAGAGAGGCCAGGGCAGCTCGATCCCACTCCAGCTTCCCCTTCTGCTCAAGGAGTCAGCCAGGGGCCCTCAGGCACCTATAGGGAGGCGGATCAGCAGCTCGACTTCCCAGGGCCATCCACCCAGGTGAATGCGGGAATGTCCAGCCAATCGCAATCCCCTCTTCCTGTCACCCCATCATTTCCAGCTCCACGGGCCGAGGAGGGTGCAGCTGGCCGACGGCAGGATACCCAAAGCAGGCCGGGGCCCTCCAGGTCTCGGCCCTCCAGAGGACGCCCGCCAAAGTCTTCACAGACAACAGGGCGCAGTAGTCAGCAGGCTTCCACCCCCGCTGTGGATATCGGGGGAGCACCAAGACATAGTGGCAGGGTTAGGAAGGTTAAGAAGATGTAGTTGTACCATGTGAGCACAGGTGTTAATCACTTGTACATGTTCACTATTGTAAGTAAACGTGCAAGAATGTCTCCTTGTCTATGGCTCCTTGTTATGATGAGCAGTGTTCGTGTCATTCAGATGCGAAACCTTGGTTCCTGCACAAGACGAAGGCAAGTGTCTTGGTCCAGGGCCTCTTCCCTGTGCAGTGTGTAACCTTCAGAGCAAAGTGATGGTCTGGTTTCACACTCACTGGACACATTAGTGATGTCTGCAGCACAACGGTGCTTGTCATTACTGCCAGAAGGTCGTGGGCAGACTCCCCACATCAGCATCTGTGACCAGTGATGCTGTGCTTCTGAAGGGGACAGATACTGAAGCCTGACAAAGGATCAGGTGCACGTAAAGTTTCCCGGCTGCGTCTCCATGATACGACCCTGATCACAGAGCGCAACTGCGCTGCCCTCAGCCACACAGAAGTCAAATGTTCACAGATGCAACGTGAGGATGGCAGGACTGTCCTCACTGCATCTCGTCATCATCCTCCACGAATCTTGCGGCTATTAAGGCCTCACGAGCGCGCCTGCCTTGTCTGGCCAGTGTGGTGGCCTCATTGTCAGCATCCTCACCTTCGAGGACATCACCACACTCATCCCCTTCGACGTCCTCCTCATCAGAGAAGATGTGCAGCCCTTCCAGCTGTTCCTCAGCCAGGTCCTCCTCCCATTGCAGCGCCAGGTTGTGTAGCTCACAGCAAGCTATGATGGTGTGCAACACCCTCTGGGGACTGTATTGCAGTGCTCCACCAGACCTGACAAGGCACCAGAACCTTATTTTCAACAGGACTATCATTTGCCCCACCAAAGCCTGGGTTGCGGCATGAGCCTCATTGTACCTTCTCTCTCCTGGCATCATCAGCCATGTCCACTGTGGGTAGCCCTTGTCCCCAAGGAGCCAACCCTGCAGCCAGTGTGGACCCTGGAAGATGTCAGGAATCTGAGATCTGCTAAGGATGTAGGAGTCGTGGACGCTCCCTGGGAATCATACGCAGACCTGTAGGATGCATTTGTGGAGGTCACACACCAGCTGAACATTCAGCAAGTCGAAGCCCTTGCGGTTGACGTAGTTGACCGCTCGTTGCCACGGAGATCTAAGCACCATGTGAGTGCAGTCGATTGTGCCCTGCACCTGTGGAAAACCAGAGATCTGCACAAATCCCAGCGCTCTTGCATCCTGGCTTTCCTGGTCCCGGGCGAAATGCACAAAGTTGTGTGTCTTTGCAAAAATGGCGTCCGTGACCTCCTGGATGCACTTGTGCATGGAGGCTTGTGAGATCCCACACTGGTCACCTGAGGAGCCCCAGAAGGAGCCACTGGTGTAAAAATTTAGCACCGCAGTCACCTTCAAGGCCACTGACAATGGATGCCCTCCATGTCCCCACGGTGCCAAATCCTGCAGCAGGTGGTATATGTGTCTGATCAGTTCCCTAGACATCCGCATTCTTCGGTGACGCTGGTTCTCGGTCATCTGCAGGAATGATAGTGCCATCTATAGACTCTGAGTCTAGCGAGGTGCCTGGGAGTGATGGCTCGCTGTGGATCTTCAGTTGTGTATGCATGAGGCCCTGCCACACCTTCAGATTGAGGGTGGTGCTCCTCTCATTAGCGAGCTAGGTGCCTCCGTCACACTCTTCTCTTTCTTCTCTGCTCCCTGTAAGCCATGAGGCATATCGTTAGATGACCAGGCTCCATGATCCTGATGTTCTCCTTCTGCAAGATCAAAGAGAGAGACATGTGGGTTAGCATATGTGTCCTAAGGACCTCTCTTGGTTAAGTCTTAAGACGTCTTCATGCATGCCAGAGAGTGCTGGCCACCTCTTGGATGGCTAGTGCATAGTGCGCTTCATGGCTGTCCGAAACCCCTCCCACCTCCGACCCACTCCACTTGACCGATTGGCAGCAGCTTTGGCCTCTGGACTGCATGGTGTGCTCTCAGCTCAGGCGCAGGCATATTCGTAACCCGCACAGGAAGGCTGCACTGTTAGCTCAAATCACACCTTAATTAAGTCCACATCTTAATAAAGACATTGCAAGGGGCTGGGAGCGCCTCCACCAGTGACTGCATCACGGCCACCTTTTGCAAGGGGATTCTACATCTTGCCCAGTCGGCCAATTGTTCTGCAGCCCCCGAAAACGCACATTGACTTGCAGTCTACGTCCGAGGGGTGAAAAGTTCTGGAGCATTTGGTGGCACTTTCATGCTTTTGCATTGCTTGAGTGGGCAGAAAAGCTTCAGAGGCCTGACTTCAAGCATGTCAATGGAGCTGCTGCTGAACAGTCTCTCTGTGGAGGAATGCTCACTTTTGGCAAGCTGTTCCAAGTGCGTGGCTGCTTCCCTCAACCTCCCCCCCACCTCCGCCACCGCCCTCCCAACTCCGGCATATGCTTGTGTACCTCCTTCAGTTGTGCTGCCTTGCCTCCCACCCTCCTACAACCCCCACCTCCCTCCCAGGTCAAGCCCCATCTGCACTGGAGCCCTTGCCCCAGCACTGCACTGAAAGCCAGCCAGGTAAAAGCGACTTGCACCCAATCCAAATGAATGTGTGGCATGTTAAAATTAAGTTCCCGATGTTGGATGGTGGGAAACGCAGCCTACCATTGACGGGCAGAGCAGATGATCGCAACCTTGTTTCACGATGCTGTAAAACCAATTTTTGGCCTTCTCGCCACGTTTTCTGTTCTTGCCAGCCATGATGCCCACCACCAACGGGAGTGAATGGTTCCAGTCTATGTGTGCAATGCATGTGCAGTGACTGGCTAACAGAAAAAAGCAGTTGTTCATGCATGGGAACAGTGGGTATATAGTGGGTAACTTGGGGAACTCACAGTCACACAGGATCATGCGTGCAATAGTATATTTTGTTCGCTTGGAAAAGGAGGATGCTTGTATCTTCTGTTCGATATGAAAAGGGGGATGTTTGGGGTTTTGAAAATGCAATCTTACTAAGTGTACTACCGAGCTTGCTATAGTTCATGTGACTCTGCCATGAGGCAAACTGACTGTAAACTGACATTTCTAATCAGTTCAATAAAGCCTTTCTCTGAGAAAACACTGATGAAACACTGTTGTCCCTAAACTTGAAACACATTAATCCACGATCATTACATTTTTACTACAATACAGTGGTCAGGATTTTACGGCCCCTCTCACCCAGCAGGACATTACGGTCAAGCTGACTGGAGATTTAAACGGCTCATCGATAGGCCACGGCAGGGATGTAAAATCCTGGCCAATGTTTCTAATTCTACAAATTTGTTTTGCATCCTCCTAGCATGATATAGAAATTATTCAACTTCACTCCCCACCACTCTTTTTAATTATTTTTTTCTCCCTTTTGCCTTCTGTTCCTTTTTCTGATTTCACCCATGACTAGGTATCTTACCTGCCACACTTTGGAAAATCACAGACGCCTTTACAGTTCGGTACGCACTAGTAGAGTGCTGGGCTCTTCGTCACAAGGAAGGACTATTGTCTTGACCCAGTAATCCAATCTATATGTATTTTTGTTTGGAAATTGGTTTACCTGCTGTATATTTCTCACATTTTCTGCCTTTATTTCACAATAACTCAACTAGTTCAATTTTTTATCATTTTTAAAAAATGACGTGGTAATTGCGGGCTCACTCTTAAGTTTTAAGAATAAATTGGATAGATACATGGATGGGAGAGGTCTGGAGGGTTATGGACTGGGTGCAGGTCAATGGGACTAGCAGAATAATATTTCGGCACAGACTAGAAGGGCCGAATGGCCTGTTTTTCTGTGCTGTAGTGTTCTATGGTTCTATCTTTGTTCATTACTGATAAGTTATATTTAACATTTTTTTAATTTTGCAGATACTGCATGTGATATTATTTTGTGGCCAAATTAATAATCCTATAATTACACCAGAAGAAATTTTGACAGAAGAAGAAATTCGGCAATTGTCTAAAAAGTATCGAGATGTCTTTCAGAAATGCGCAACCCACCTCCCAACACATCCTCCTTACACAGTGCTACTTGATGTGGTAAGTTCAATCAGCTCATCCTGAGAACCGCAGTGTGTTAAACAACAGAAATAGGCCATTTAGTCAATTAAATCTGAGTTGCTTAAACCAATTCCTGCTCACTTCTCAGATCCTTTACTATTTCTATGCAAACATACAACAGGTCAGATTTTGTTCCGTGATAGGGTTACTGCATTACTTCACTTCAGCAGCTAGTGTAACAGTACGGAGACCCAGTCCAATTTTCCTCAGTGTGGCTTCCCTAAACATTTATGTTCTGACATTATTAGCGTTCTCTGTAGCAAAACCACCTTATGGATATAGGCTGGGGGAACAATCCGCTGCTGCTACATCAGCTGAAAGAACTGAAGCAGCCAGTTTGTATATGGCTCACTGTTGTCTCTGATGTTGGTGCTTCTTCAGAGCATGGAGCTCACAACATTAAAGACTCTGTAGTTAAAGTTTAATTGTTCACAATCCAGCAAAGAATGGCCCGTTTTCTGAAACCCTCTGAGGAAAGAAAGTTCACAGAATGGATGATCAGCCCTCATATCTTGGCAGTGAGTATCACCTTCAGTGATTCCTCTCCCCCACACACCCCCAACCCCAAAAGGTCTACTGTACTCAATGTTAGAAAAGATTAACTGACTTCCCTGAGGCTTCTAAGGTAGCAGGAAGCAGGCAAGCCTTCTAACAGATAATAGTTATGAGCATATTTCCCAGTTTCAGGCACCTTGCCCCCAAGTATTGATCATCTGCAACTTGCCAGCAATGTGCAACGGATATCACAAACCCCTCATACTCCTTTTCCTCTCTGAAAATATTTCTTTATTTACTGCTGACCATATAGAGAAGCAATGGATAGCTTCAATAATAGATTTTTCAATGCCAGAATCTGTTCTCACCCAAAACAAAAACAGAATTACCTGGAAAAATGCAGCAGGTCTGGCAGCAAAGGCGGAGAAGAAAAGAGCCGACGTTTCGAGTCCTCATGACCCTTCAGCAGAACTGTTCTGCTGAAGGGTCATGAGGACTCGAAATGTCGGCTCTTTTCTTCTCCGCCGATGCTGCCAGACCTGCTGAGTTTTTCCAGGTAATTCTGTTTTTGTTTTGGATTTCCAGCATCCGCAGTAGTTTTTTGTTTTTATCTCTGTTCTCACCCACATTAAGGAACGTCTTAAGAAAGCCAATTTGAATTCCATATGATGGCACAGAGAGTGTCTTCACTCAGTACTTTATAAATGGGAAAGTGGCCCACAACCAAACACAAAGAGGTATCAGTTTAAATTCCCTCTTAAGTCATTGGCAAGCTTCCTCGGAACCTCCTAGCATTGTAGGAGAGTTAGAAGGCAAGGAATGACAGGGCACATAGAGCAGGCATCCAGGGAAACATGGTGGTCTTAAATAGTCAGAAAGTTGTTAGATTTGTTTACACTGAGATATTTTTGTCATCTGAGGAATGGTCTGGAGCAAGATGGGAGAAAAGGAGTTTCAAAAATGGGAACCATGTTAGTTACGGAGAAAATCTACATGCCAACCTGCAGCTGAATTGTGTTTGTTGCCAAAGAGGGATCATGATGGCAGGATGCAATTTTTATAAAATAATTGGTGTTGGAGTCTCTGTTCATCAGAAAACAGATGATAGTAGATTCCCTTTTCACTTTTCCAGTCACTTTCTCTCCTTCACACCTTTCTTGTTTTATTTGCTGTGTGGAAATTGGCTTCCACGATTGCCTACAAAGCAACGGATTTATGTGAAAAGTAATTCATTGAAATGCTTTAGATTGAAAGATATTATACAAATGCAAGTTGTTTCTTTTTTTTTTGATTGTACATGTTTGTTTAACAGATTGTTAGAACAAGAAAAGCTGAAGAAGTTTTGGGATGTCTGTTGGGTCTGACGAATGAAATGGATGTTACTAATGATGAAGGCGGGAAATGTGAGAATATTTTCGTATCAACAGTCATCAGCTGCTGCTATCTTGATAGTTCTGCCAATACCAATTATTTTGGTGCTTCAGTGTCATGCAGAGGACGGAAGCAGAAACAAATTATGATAGATATATTGTGTTGTCATACGTGGCACAAAGACATTAGCTGGGCAGTATGTGTTGGCAACACTTATAATAAAAAAGCTTTTGGCTTTCCTGTTGGCGTGCGCTCCATGGCTTTTAATATATACAGTCCTGCAAAAGCCACTATACAGAAAGAGAAAATTAAATCTGTTTGGGATAGACTTCAGCATTGCCTGATGACAAGGTCTTATGAAATTAGTAAAGCTCTTGAGCAATATGGAACCTTAGTTCCCAAGGCACCTTGTATGAAATGCTTCACAATGTTCCCAGACATTTATTTTGATCCACATTCACAAGATCATTGTAATGGACAATGGGAATATGGAAACTGTGCTGAGTGTGAATCTCTAAGCCAGCTTCTGTACTCTAACCAACAAATAGTCAAACTGCTGGACCGGGAGACATTTCAATTGACACCTAAAATGCTGCTCAAAGTAAAATGTGATCGACTTGAATGCAATCTCAGAGAATTAGGGTTTAGGCTTTTAAATAAAATTTTATATTACAATGATCAGGAATAAAGAGATCTGCAAAGGAAAGACTCCAACACTGAAAGCACAGTATGCCACTCAGTATGTCATTTACCTGGTCAACTAATAATTCAACTGTTTACATGCAGCTGTGGAGTCTTACACTTTATACTATGAATATAATTTAACAGTCAAAAAATTTCTGGCAGGCACATTCCCGATTCCCCAATTTGTACTTCCTGTGAATAATTGTTTGTACCGGGAGCGCACATCAGGAAAATTATCCCTTTGCAATACATCAAACACAACGTTTACAATTTTGAACGTAGAAGCACCCACCTTCCTCCATGCCACGAGGGTGGTGGATCATCACCAAGATGACACTTCCACTCTCATTATTTGTGGGCCTTTTCAAGATCAGTGTCAGGTTATGTATTCTACCTGGAGGGTAGGGGAGGGCAGGTAAAAACCTCCTGCCGTGCCATGCTGAAGTATAAGTTGACCAAGTGTGACATCTGAGAAAATTTGAGAAAGAAGTAAGCCCCATTTGCAAATAGGTTTGTTTCTGTAATTAAATGAATGGTTTTACAATCAATTGTACTGGAGAAACTGCCTTTTCAGATTGAAATAACCACTGAAGCCAATAGGAATGCTAGATGGTCAAGCACTCCTTGCTTTGCTGGGTTGAAATGGTAGGAAATATGCCATTTAGCCTAGTTCCTGCATTTGCATAGCCTCATATTATGCCTGCCCCCAAATGTGACACATATCCTGAATAGTGGCAAATGAAGTGGGAGTTGGTATTTCAGCTCCATCCACAAATTTCTAGAACTCCAGGCTTCTTATTCATCAAATGAAACTAAGATGGTTGACAGTGGTATAACAATCAAACATTTAAAATATGAGTCTGAATAATTCCCAAGGAATTTGGGACAAATATGTACTGAAATCTCTGTTGCCTTCCTGCTTGAATTCCAGATCTCTCTTTTATTAAGAGCAAAACACAACAGGAAACGTGTGCTTATACAGGCTCACATCTAGCAAAGCTTTGCATAGTTTAAGTTTTCAAAGCTGCTTAATTTGCAAGAAGCCTATTTTTCAAGTACAGATTCGTGGTCAGTAATAGATTGTCAGTCAGCCTCAACTAACAGACATTGGATATATTTTTCAAGTAAGCTACCTAGAAGTAAGGTACATGACTCATTATCTGCCTTAGGGACTGCTGAAACATTGCGTAAGATAAGGGACTACAAAGAGGAGTGTTGTTAATAAGGAGGAATTAGGGAAACCCAACTAGATACAAGCTAAGTACAACCAACTGGCAGGTAGTCATCGGAAAACAATGTGCTTATGGACAGTGAAGTCACAGCTGAAGTTAACTGGGTTGTGTGGAACCTGATAATTCTTTAACCTTCTCCCTGAAACTTCTTCCCTGAGTATGTTCAAAACTGAGATCAATAGATTTCTACATATTAAAAACTTCTGTTGAGTTGGAGTACAACAAGGAAAATGATTATTTGAGTCATTAGAACCATAAATTGTTTGTAGACATTGGCTACACTGAATGTGGTCAGAAAAAGAACAAAGATTGGATACAAACAAAGCTTTCTGAATTCAATACACTGTTATATCATCAATCTCAAGGTAAATAAAAGTTGTGCAATGGAAATCTAAATTTTCAGTGTTTTTATTTGAATAAAAAGAAAGGAGAAAGACTCACATTCATGTCGCATTTTTCATGATCTCAGGACACCCAAAACACTAAACAGCCAATGAAGTACCTTTGAAAAGTGGTCACTGTTATAGTGTTGGAAACACAGCAGCCAAATTGCACATAGCAAACTCCCACAAACAATGGTCTGATAAAGACCAGATAATCTGTTTTTATCATAGAATTATAAAATGGTTATAGCACAGAAGGAGGCCATTCAGCCAATTGAGTCTGTGCTGGGTTCCAGCAAAAGTAACTCAGCTGGTTCCAGTCCCTTGCCCTTTCCCTTAGCCCTCCAATTTTTTTCTGTTCAGTTGTTATCCAATTCCCTGCTGAAAGACACAATTAAATCTGCCTCCACCATATTCTCAAGCTGTGCATTGCAGATCCTAATCACTCGCTGTGTAAAAATCTCCCAGTTGGTTTTGCCTCTCACCTCAAATTGGTGCCCTCTGATTCTCAACACTTCCACCAATGGAGTTTCATCATATCTACTCCGTCAAACTCCTCACTATTTTGAATACCCCTATCAACTTTCCTCTGTGTTCTCTACCCTAAAGAGAACAACCTGAGCTCCTCCAATCTATCCACGTAAATGAAGTCCCTCATCCCTGTAACCATTCTCATAAATTTTTTCTGTATCCTTGCTAAAACTTTAATATCCTTCAAAGGCATGGAGCCAAGAATTGAACACAATACTCCAATTGAGGCCAAACAAGTTACAAAGATTATTCATAACTTCCTTACCTTTGTACTCTATTTAATGGGGGCAAGGGGGGTCTCACCCACCGGTTGGAGGGCCGGTGAGAGCCCTGTTGTATATTACATATCTTGGATCTGTGCAGAGATGATACACAAGTTCAATGTGTGCCGGAACTTTATTTACAAGAGTTTTAAAATGTCTACTCCATGCTTCAGCTCCAGCTTCCAGCTCTTTCCACGCTTTGTTTACTTTTCTCTAGGTTCATACCCATCTAAGCTAATCAAGCACAGTGAGCATCAATAGTAAACAGACTCACATAATCAAACTCAGAACACTTGAACACAACAAGCCTTCTGCTGCATCTTTTAGGGAAGGCCTTCTGTATTAAGTGCCAGTCAGGCACTCTTAATTGGACAAGGGCAGGCTTTCCCTGTGATCAAGAACCTCAGAGGAGAAGTACCACCCATCGAGGGCTCAGAGGCCACTAGCTCTATTGATTGGCAGTGCCACCAAGAAGGCAGTGGCTGTAGTTGGCACAACACTCACCTGAAGCCTGGTACCCAGGCCACAGGTGAGTGATGGCAGGAAGGGGCTCATGGATGAGGGTCAGGGGTCGGCAGCAAGAACAGGGAGTGGCTCTCAGTGGGCCACCCGTTCCCAATGCTGGGTTCCTTGATCAGGCACTGAGTGCCTTTGAAAGAGGGACTGACCCCGCCCCCACCCCTGTTCCCCACCCCCCGCCCCCATCCCCACCTGGGATCAGCAAGCAAATCCACATGGCAGATGGGTTTGCCTGTCATGCTCCCCCATAGCAAGCTCCCCACCCGCAGGCCACAGCTGGGTTAATACCAGTGACAGTGGGTGGGATGAGGCACTTATGTGGACATTAATTGCCCAATTAAGGGCCTAAATTGGTGGCAGGGCAGGAAGGCCATCAGGCAGGGGACCCCACCTGCCACCCTCCCACCTGTTTAAGTTCCCCTGCCACCAAATCTGCCACTGGGGAGGGCAGTAAATTCTGCCCTATGCTCTATTTATAAAACCCAGTGTTCCATATGCTTTTTTAATCACTTTCTCAACCTGTCCTGCCAACTGCAATTTTTTATGCAAATTTAGCTGTTAATTTTATATCAGTTGTGTTTGATTATATGCAGCTAGAAGGGATTCATTGTGGCTTCACTTAAACAGATAAAAACTGGGCTGGTAGTTGAGTTAGGAGGTGTATGCTTGTGATGTTTCACTCTGTAAATAAATGTTAGATTCAGTAAAGATTTGGCTCCAGTGCTATCCTTCAGCAACTGGCTTTCTGGAACATAATATCTCTCTGTTCCTACAACCCCTTTCGAATAGTATTGTTTATTTTATATTGCCTCTCCTCTTTCTTCCTACCAAAATGTATCACTTCACCCTCCCTACGTAAAATTTCTTCTGTCACATTTCCACCCATTCCACCAGTTTGTTAACGCCCTCTTCTAGTCAATCACTTTCCTCCTCACGGTTCACTACACTTCCAGGTTTTGTGTCTTCTGCAAATTTTGACCCCCAAATCTCGGTCATTAATATATATCAATACTGGTGTTGATTGAGGGATAAATATTGCCCAGTATACTGGGAATAACTTCCATACTTTTCTTCAAAATAGTGCCAGGGGATCTTTTACACCACCTGCGAAAGCAAACAGGGTTTCGGTTTAATGTCTAATCCAAAAGACAGCACCTCCAACGGTGCAGTAATTCCTCAGCATTAGATCTTTGCGGTCAAGTCCTGGAGTGGGACAACTTTCTACCTCAGCGGTCAGTGCATTTCCAGATATGAATATGCAACTTGAACAAGACGATAATGGTTTTACATGCAAGTACATTATAAATTTTCTCACGAAGATATTGTCACGGATTTTATCCCTCAGCCTCTGCAGCGAGCAGCTTCTCGTCATCAGTGATATCCTCCATTTCATCATGATCTCTCTCCTCTGAGTTCAACGGCCTCTTAACCTCCCTAAATCTCTCCTTCCATATAACCTCCCCAACCCCTACTCACGGCTAATCTCTTGATCTTGCTAGCCCCATCATATCAATCGCAAACAAGGCCATTTCTGATCACTTTCTTTATCACTCACCAACCACAACCCCCTTCCACACCCCAATTCTGCCTCCTTCTGTAAAGATCCCTGGAAAAAAACTAACTCCAATTTATTTCATTTTAAACTGCCCCTTCAAATCCCAACTCTCCAGCCTTGGGCTCTCCACCTGCAACAACCTTCCTGCAGCTACTGATTTACTCAACCGCACTCTCACCCCTAGTTTTGATGCCCTAGTCCCCAGTAAAACCATTACTGTTGCTCTCCCTGGCCATTCCTCCTGGTACGATTGTCATTTCTGCTCCCTTAAGTCCAAGGGATGGAGACTTGAGTGGATTTTGAAGACAACTGCTTTAGCCGTCCACTGCGGTCTGGCTGGATCACAGAAAATACTGCTGGGAAAGTGGAGTTGAGGCAGAAGATTAGCCATGATCACACTGAATGGTGGAACAGGCTCAAGCGGCCATAAGGTCCTATTTCTAGTGTTATTGTTTCAATCACTTAATCCCAGAGGTAGGGTTTTATGTAAATAATGAATACAACAATCTAGAATTGTGTTAAAATCCTCCAGTGAAACCAGATTTTTCTGAGCATCAGCAAAACATTTTTGCATCAAATCCACAAGCTATAAGGTTCCACGTCACCTGGGGTAACAGTACTGTAGTTAAAAAAAAAACATAGATGACTCTGAATACACAAATCCTAATATATGCAATCAGGTCTTTCTACAGCTATGTTGCTTTCAGATTCATAGGGCTTCAAAATGACATTGAGAAAAACAGAAAAAAGATAATGCTAAAAGCCTTATATCAGAATGTGTGAAGCATTTGCAGCAAAGCAGATGAATTAATAGCACAGCTAGAAATGAATGAGTTTGAACTAAATGCCATTGCAGAGCTGTGGTTGCAGAGTGACCAAGGTTGGGAACAGGTGCTAGACTTCAGCCAATTCGATTCACTCCACGTGATATCAAGAAACGGCTGAAGGCACTGGATAGTGCAAAGGCTATGGGCCCTGACAATATTCCGGCAATTGTACTGAAGGCTTGTGCTCCAGAACTTGCCGCGCCCCTAGTCAAACTGTTCCAGTACAGCTACAACACTGGCATCTACCCGGCTATGTGGAAAATTACCCAGGTATGTCCTGTAAACAAAAAGCAGGACAAATCCAACCCTAGACAACTACCGCCCATCAGTCTACTCTCAATCATCAGTAAAGTAATGGAAGGGGTCATCAACAGTGCTATCAGGTGGCACATGCTTAGCAATAACCTGCTCACTGATGCCCAGTTTGGGTTCCGCCTCGGCCACTCAGCTCCTGACCTCATTACAACCTTGATTCAAACATGGACAAAGAGCTGAACTCCCGAGTTGAGGTGAAAATGACTGCCTTTGACATCAAGGCCACGTTTGACCAAGTATGGCAACAAGGAGTCCTAGCAAAACTAGAGTCAATGGGAATCAGGATGAAATCTCTCCACTGGTTGGAGTCATACCTAGCACAAAGGAAGATAGTTGTGGTTGTTGGAGGTCAGTCACCTCAGCTCCAGGACATCACTGCAGGAGTTCCTCAGGGTACTGTCCTCGGCCCAGCCATCTTCAGCTGCTTCATCAATGACCTTCCTTCCATCATAAGGTCAGAAGTGGGGATGTTCGCTGATGATTGCACAATGTTCAGCACCATTCGCGACTCCTCAGATACTGCTGCAGTCCATGTCCAAATGCATCAAGACCTGGACAATATCCAAGCTTGAGCTGACAAATGGCAAGTAACACTTGTGCCATACAAGTGTCAGGCAATGACCATCTCCAACAAGAGAGAATCTAACCATCACCCCTTGACATTCAATGGCATTACCATTACTGAATCCCCCACTATCAACATCCGGGGAGTTACCATTGACCAGAAACTGAACTGGACTAGCCATATAAATACTGTGGCTACAAGAGCAGGTCAGAGGCTAGGAATTGTGTGACGAGTAACTCACCTCCTGACTCCCCAAAGCCTGTCCACCATCTACAAGGCACAAGTCAGGAGAGTGATGAAATATTCCCCACTTGCCTGGATGACAGCAGTTCCCACGACCCTCAAGAAGCTTGGCACTATCCAGGACAAAGCAGCCTGCTCGATTGGCAGCCCATCCACAAACATTCACTCCCTCCACCACCGACGCACAGTAGCAGCAGTGTGTACCATCAACAAGGTGGACTGCAGGAATTTACCAAGGCTGCTTAGACAGCACCTTCCAAACCCACGACCACTGGCATCTAAAAGGACAAGGGCAGCAGATAGATGGGAACACCACCACCTGGAAGTTTCCCTTCAAGTCACGCACCATCTTGACTTGGAAATATATCGCTGTTCCTTCACAGTCGCTGGGTCAAAATCCTGAAACTCCCTCCCTAACAGCACTGTGGGTGTACCTACACCACATGGACTGCAGCGGTTCAAGAAGGCAGCTCACCACCACCTTCTCAAGGGCAATAAGGGATGGGCAATAAATGCTGGCCCAGGCAGCAAAGCCCACATCCCATGAATGAATAAGAAAAAAATCAAAATTAATTTGCCTGGTTTTCTAAAGTCACTGGAAGAAAAACCCTGTTTAAAAAAAAATGAACTTGGGCATTCCTGGTGGTTATGTTTCAGGATCAACCACTTAACCATCGTCAATAATTTTTCTAAGCATCTATTTGATGAAACGAAGTGATATGAATTTGAAACTCTTGTTTCATGAAATTCAAATTCTGCTGGTTAACAATATTTTCTACAAATTGCCAGTTTTATGTGTGGTTAAACTCAATGCCAAAAATTGAGTATCTGCCCTCGGTTTTGGGTAGAATTTCGTACCGAAAACCATCATTCATCTGTTAGAACAAAAACAGAAACAGAAATACCTGGAAAAACTCAGCAGGTTTGGCAGCAACGGCGGAGAAGAGGGTCATGAAGACTCGAAACGTCAACTCTTTTCTTCTCCGCCGATGCTGCCACACCTGCTGAGTTTTTCCAGGTAATTCTGTTTCTGTTTTTGTTTTGGATTTCCAGCATCCGCAGTTTTTTGTTTGTATTCACCTGTTAGGACTGTATTTGTAGCAGGCTGGTTGAACCTCTGATATCAATCGGTTGGTGACAACGACTTGATGTAACCTGTCACCAGTGTTTTGAGAACTGTGTGTGTGTAGATCTTGTATTTGCTTCTATGTTGTCACACCAGTTCTACCAAATCGGCAAAATGCTTTATAGGATTATCAAATTGAACGTTCACCACCATTCCCGAACTCTGCTTCCGAGTTAGCAGGAAGTCAACAATAAGTTTCGTTTTCCTCCTTTTTTGCGTCAGACCTGCATTTGTTTGACCCGCCTAAAATTAGTACAAGTTGCTTCTTTATTACTGGATGTCATCTAGCATTGGGACACTCTGATTTCTACTGACATCATTATAGAATCAGAAAACCCCTAGCTCTAGATGGACTGACGTTCCCCTTAAGTAAAGTCTGACAGTAAGCCTGGTCTTCACTCTGGTCGCAGACTCGTCCTTCTTTGCACAGAACTATGCAGAATGAGACAGACACTGAAATACTGCTTCAATGCCGGGTACTTGATCATAGGTATGTGGAAATATGTAGTAACTTAGCGAGCAAATAGATAAGGAAATAAATTGTAAAACCAATATGGAATGCTATCACATTGATATTTTGGGTTGAATTTTATTGCTGATCAAGGTAAGGGAATGGGATACTGTGTATTGCTTGTGGTACTGAGATGCAGTTATCGAGAGGAATCCATTGATCCTGATTGGATTTGTATTTATAGTTCAGCAGAACTAGATATTTTTATTATTTTCAGATCTACAGGTCAATATGCCCTTCTTTGGATTCAACACTAACAGGCATCTAACAGGAATCAATCTGTAATTGATCTGTTGGTATAGTTGGATAATACTGAGGTTTTATTGTAATACCGAGATGCAGAAACCACTTAATATTAGAATTTTAATTCTACTTTGCTATTAGGTGAAACCTGTATTCTCCAGCCACCTGATAGAGGATAAAGCGCAGGAAGATGTTGAATATGATATGATTATATGTCTTGAATTAGATGATCCTTCTGCTGTATGGATTAGGCCATGATCAATGAATTCTGCATGCAATCAATTCCACTCTTTCAAATTGAAGTTAATCCTTACTTAGAACCCGTGGTTTTCCTGTTAGTAATTTGTAGTGGAAAATTTACATATGAGGAAGAATGTAACTTCTCGAAACATTAAAACATAAGAAACAGGATTAGGCCATATGGTTCCTCGAGCCAACGCCTGCATTTGTAAAGATCCTGGCTGACCCTCACCTCAACTCCACTTACCTGCCCCAGTTTCATATTCCTTGAGTCCCTTGGAGTTGAACAAACTCTCAGTCTCAGCTTTGAATATAACAAACATGCCAACCGCCCCGTCTCAAAAATCAAATACAAATTCTAAAAATCAAGGGACTTAGAATAAAAAACATGAATTGCTATTTTTTTTACCCCCAAACACATACCAATAATAGGTAGACAGTTGGTTTATACAGCTTATTAATGGCTTTTTAAATCTCTCACAGTTTGGAGCTCTTCACAAAAATTATATTGCTGCATCTGGAAATGCTTTACAAAAACATTTTAAAGTTCTTACTTGTTATCAGTTGTGCATTCTAGAGGTTTATGTTTAGCAGCCTAGTGTCTCTGGTTAGTCTAGTGGAGTTGTTGAATGAAGCAGATTTCTGGGAGATATTCTATTTTGATTGACTATTCCACAGTGAAAAGTGCCCTAAAATTGGGTATTATATACTTTACAGCCCTACCGTTGGAGTGTAAATAGAAGAGGATACAGCCCTGAATTTGAAATGATCTGAGCCCCAACTCTTGTGGGCTTTGCTATGGATAATTACTAAAATTGCCGTATTATTTCCTCTATAACCTACTGCCATCTCCTTATTACTCTGTATACATCACTTCCAACCTTCTAATACTTGATATAACTTACTCCCATTCATTTAATTCCCTGTATAAGTCACCACCAGCCCCCAATTCTCACTGTATAACTTACACCCAACCATCTAATACTGTGTATAACGATATGCAAGTTCAGGCACTTTCCTGATTTGGAACTATATCACTGTTCCTTCACTGTCACTGGCTCAAAATACTGCAACTCCCTTACGGCACTTTGGGTGTGCCTATGCCAGATGCACCACAGCAAATCAAGAAGGCAGCACATTACCATCTTCTCAAGGGCAATTAGAGATGGGCAATAAATGCTGGTCTTGCCAGCGGCACTCACATCCCATGAATGAATAGAAAAATCTGATTCTTGATTAATACTCTTTCCAACAGTAAAGCCATTGGTTGAGGCCTATAAATATTCCCACCATTTTCTGACCCTTGATATTTCTTATTTCCATCCATACTGGTTCTACTTTCTGATCTTAAGAGCCAAGGCCCTTCCTCACTATTGTCGTTATGTTGCCCTTTATTAGCAGAATCAGCTCCCTGGCCCACCTTTTCCATTTTTCTGTCTTTTTGAATATCCCTGGAATAGTTAGTCCCCAACCTTTGTGAACATGTAATCACCTCTCTGTAATGACCATTAGATCAATCCCAACTCCATTTGTGCCATTAATTTGTCTATCTTGTTATGAATGTTTTCATTCAGATAAGGCATGATTAATTTTAACTTTTTACCGTTTTCCCCTGTCTATCTCAAGGGGTGGGCGGAGGCTCGTGTGGAGCATAAAGATTGATGTGGACCAGTTGGGCTGAATGGCCTACTTCTTTGCTATACATTAAGTGAAATTTGATGTAATTTTCATCATGTTATCACATTTCATCATCACGCAAAAACTTCCCTCAAAGTAAGCATGTTCCATTTTTACCGGTTCAAACGCCTGTTTAATTTGTTTCTAGTGCAAGAAAGAAGATGGCGGATTTTGTACAACGTGAAGTGCTACAGGTGCAAAACTTTGTCAAAAGCGGAAATCAGTTTTTGAGCACTGCTCGGTCATTCATTGCAAACTCCACGCGAGAGGGAAAGCTTACCCAAGATAGAGGAAGAGCCTACTTTAAAGAGGTACTGTTTTTAACTTGTTCATTAAAGATACATAAAATTTGAAAGTGGATTATCCACTCTTCCCTCTTCTGAAATATTTTTAATTAATATACAGGTTGGGGTTTCTGCCACCATCCAACTGATTTTGTAGCACTATGAGAACAAGCAGATCCTTTACACCAGATCCCCACTCACTTTTGCACCATAATGTTTCTCAAACCATCAGTTTTTGGCACACTATATGTCACTGCTCTCTTCTTAAAACACAAGCACAACAAGAGCTGAATCCTCACGCTCTTTAGCCAAGGACAATACCTCTTCCCCCTCCAGTCAGCAGCATTCTGTTCCACCTGAGCTGCGCCTGCTCACCCATTCTCTGGGTTCCCTTGTTCAAAAAAGGTTGTAAGGATAAGCCTTACAGACCAGTGAGTTTAATGTCGGTGGTGGGAAAACTTCCAGAAACAATTATTCGGGATAGAATTAATTGTCACATGGCAAAATGTGGGTTAGTTAGGAAGAGCCAGCATGGATTTCTTAAGGGAAAATCGTGTTTAACCAACTGGCTGGAGTTTTTTGAAGAGGTAGCAGAGAGGGTCGATGCTGTTGATGTGGTGTACATGGACTTCCAAAAGGCATTCGATACAGTGCCACACAACAGACTTTTGAGAAAAGTTATAGCTCATGGAATAAAAGGGACAATACCAACGTGGTTACAAAATTGGCTCAGTACTAGGGAACAGCGAGTAATGGTTAATGGATATTTTTTGGGCTGGAGGAAGGTTTATTGTGGAGTTCCCCGGGGGTCGGTATTGGGACCCTTGCTTTTCCTGATATATATTAATGATCTGGGTCTTGGTGTGCAGGGGACTGATTCAAAGTCTGCAGATGATGCAAAACTTGGAAGCATTGTAAACTGTGAGGAGGACATTGTAGAACTTCAAAAGGACATAGACAAGTTGGTGGAATGGGAAGATAGGTGGCAGATGAAGTTCAATGCAGAAAAATGTGAGGTAATTGATTTTGGTAGGAAGAACATGGAGAGACAATATAAAATAAGGGGTACAACTCTAAAGGATGTGCAGGAGCAGAGGGACCTGGGAGTATATGTGCATGTTATTAAAGGTGGCAGGATAGGTGGAGAGAGCAGTTAATAAAGCATACAGCATCCTAGGCTTTATTAATAGGGGCACAGAGTACAAGAGCAAGGATGTTACGCTGAACTTGTATAAGACACTGATTAGACCTCAGCTGGAGTATTGTGTACAGCTCTGGGCGCCACACTTAGGAAAGGATCTGAATGCATTGGAGAGAGTGTAGAAGAGGTTTGCAAAAATAGTTCCAGGGATGAGAAACTTCAGTTATGAGGATAGATTGCAGAAGTTGAGACTGTTCTCCTTGGAGAGGAGAAGGCTAAGAGGAGATTTGATAGAGGTGTTCAAGATCATGAGGAAGCTGGACAGAGTAGATAGGGAGAAGCTTACCACTCGTAAAAGGATCGAGAACAAGAGGGCACAGATTTAAAGTGATTTGCAAAAGAAGCAAATGCGATGTGAGAAAAAACTTTTTCACACAGCGAGTGGTTTGAGTCTAGAATGCACTGCCTGGAACTGTGGTGGAGGCAGGTTCAATCAAGGCATTCAAGAGGGTATTAGATGATTATTTCAGTAGAACCAATGTGCAGGGTCACAGGGAAAAAGCAGGAGAATGGCACTGAGTCATAATGCTCAATCGGAGAGCCGATGCAGACACAGTGGGCTGAATGGCCTCCTTCTGCACCCTAACAATTCTGTGATTTGGGGTTTCGCTCCCATCTGGTATGAAAGGTGGTGTTCCTTATTGTGGGTGGGGAATCTACCCTACTGTTTGACTCAATAGTCTAACCTGTTTATTTTTTTCAGACATTTCAGACATTCAGACATATACCAGCTGCATATTTCTCACACTTTCTGCTTTTATTTAGCTCTAATTCAACTAGTTTGATTTTAATACCTAATTTTGAATAAGTACATCGTTCTTAATGACTAAAAGTTTCACATTAAAATGTTTGTTTTTTAAATTTTGCAGATGTTGCATACAATATTATTTTGTGGCAGCATTAATAATCCTATTATTAAACCGGAAGAAATTTTGGAATATGGTGAATTTCAGTCATTATCTGCCAAGTATCCCGACGTCTTTCAGAAATACAACATCCACCTCCCAACGCGTCCCCCTTACACAGTGCTACTTAATGCGGTAAGTTTAGTCAGTTCAAGCTGAGAGGCGCAGTGTGTTAAACAGAATTTTTTTTTATTCATTCAAGGGAAGTGGGCTTCACTGGCTAGGCCAGCATTTATTGCCCATCCCTAATTGCCCTTGACAAGGTGGTGATGAGCTGCATTCTTGAACCGCTGTACTCCATTTAGCCAATTAAACCTGAGCCAATAGCCTGATATCTGCTCATTTCTCACATCCTTTAATGTTCCTATGCAAACGTACAGCAGGTCAGATTTTGTTCTGTTACAGCTGGAAGTGCAGCAAGATGTTATTTCAGCAGCCAATGTTACAGTGCAGAGAACAAGCCTCATTTTATCTGGTATAGCTTCATTTAAAAAATCATGGTAAGCTTCTGGCATTATTAATATCCCCAATAATGAATCCACCTTGCAGATTGAGACTGGAGGAATGGTCTAGTGCTACTGCAACAGCTGAAAAAGACAAGGCAGTCAGTTTGTATGAGGATCACTGCAGTGTCTGAGGTTGATGCTTCTCCAGGACATGAAGCTCAAAGCATTAAAGACTCTTCAGTTGAGGTGCTATTGTCTATAATGGTGGTGAGCTGCCTTCTTGAACCACTGCCCTCCATTTAGTCAATTAAACCTGAGTCTGATATCTGCTCATTTCTCACATCCTTTAATGTTCCTATGCAAACGTACAGCAGGTCAGATTTTGTTCTGTTACAGCTGGAAGACCCGGATTTCTGAGGAAAGATGGTTCACAGATGGAATGATAATGGTCTTCTGGAAGGCTAGGGGTCTCCACAATGAGTACCACGTCCAGGAACTGCCCCTCTAACCCCTCCCCCTCCTTCCAAATTCCCCAAGAACTACTCAAAGCCAGAATTAGCAGAGTTGCCAAGGTATCTGGAGGCAGTCAAACTTTGGAACAGGTAACAGTTCTGAGCAACTTATTCAGCTTTAGCCACATTTGCCCTCACTGTATTGAACATCTGCTACTTACCAACAATCTACAGGATGTACCACAGTACTATCCATACTCCCTTCCCACTCTGAAAATATTCATTTTTTTTTAGCTGCTGAATATGTGAGAATATCTTGGAAAGCTTAGATCATAGATTTTTCATTACCAGCACTTGTTCTCAGCCATGTGAAGGAATATCTTAAGAAGGCTGAATTGCATCTCATATGATGACAGACACACTGTCTTTACTCAATACCTTCTTATTAATGGGAAAATGGCCAACTGCCAAAGACAATGCCCCTAATACTCCTGCGAATAACCCTTTGTGTGTTCATTTTGGGCCAAATAAGGATAGATCTGAGCAGTATTTAAATGGTGAAAAGCTAGGAACGCTGGAGGTCCAAAGAGATTTTCGGGGTTCATGTGCACAGTTCCCTAAAATGTAGTAGTTAGGTACAAAAATATAATCCAAAAGGCTATGGAAATGTGCCAGAACACACAGGGGAGTTTTGCTACACCTGTACAAAGCCCCAGAGTACCGTAATAAAATGGGGTTGAGAAACTTATCAGTCATGATTGAATGGCGGAGCAGACTCGATGGGCCGAATGGCCTAATTTCTGCTCCTATGTCTTATGGTCTTATGGTAACAAAAACAAAATTTGCTGGAAAAACTCAGCAGGTCTGACAGCATCTGTGGAGAGGAAGACAGAGTTAACATTTAGAGTCCGTATGACTCTTCATCAGAACCTCTGATGAAGAGTTCTGATGAAGAGTCATACGGACTCGAAACGTTAACTCTGTCTTCCTGTCCACAGATGCTGTCAGACCTGCTGACTTTTTCCAGCAATTTTTGCTTTTGTTTCAAATTTCCGGCATCCACAGTATTTTGCTTTTACCAGAGCACCGTATACAGCTCTGGGCACCGCAGCTTGGAATATTTTGACCTTGGAGCGAGTGCAGTACTGATTCACCAGAATGGCAGCAGGGTTCGGAGGGTTAAATCATGAGGAGAGACTACATAAACTAGGCTTGTATTCCCTTGAATATAGAAAGTTAAGTGATGATTTTTAGGATTTTGGAAGGAATTGAAAGGATAGGTAGAGAGTAACTTTTTCCACTGATGGGGGAATCTAGGACAAGGGGGCATAAGCTTAATCAAAGCCAGGCCATTCTTGAAAGAAGTTAGGAAGCACTTCTTCATGAAAAGGATAGTAGAAGTGGAACTATCTCTCATAAAAAGCAGTAGATGCTAACTCATTTAATAATTTTAAACCTGAGATCAATATTTTTATGCTAGACGTGGGTATTAAGGGATATCGAGCCAAGGCGGGTAAATGGAGCTCAGATACGGATTGATCTCATTGAATGGCGGCAAAGGTTCGAGGGTTGGATTATCTACTCCTGTTCCCATGTTCCTAAATCATTGACCAGCTCCCTCAGAGCCTGCTGTAACTGTTGGAGAATTAATAAAGGACATATACTAGACACCCAGGGGAGATGTGGTATTCTCAAACAGCAAAAATGTTTGCCAGATTTGTTTTCAGGGAGATGCTTTGTCACTAATGGAACATCTGTGCAAAGGTCTTCAGTAGGATGGGCGAATGCCTTGGCAAAGGAGTTTCACAACCATCTCTAGAATGGGAGCCTTATAGTTATGGAGGAAAACAACATGCCAGCTACTGACTGAGTTGGGTTTGTTGCCTAAGAGAGACCCGTAATGACAGGATTCGATTTTTACAAAAGACTTGAAGAGCTTCTGTTCATTGGGAAAAGCTTGATAGAAGACATCTCTTCGCTGCTGGTTTCCAGTCTCTCTCCAATTCAAGCTTTCTTGCCTTATGCGATTTTACTGATACTCCCTGAACATTCTTGTTCCTTTTAAGTTGTCGTCTTGGATGCTCTTCCTCCTCGGCAAGTTCTCATTGTGATCAAATCAATACATCATCCTTGTTTTCCTATCACAACTCATTCTTTCTCAGGACCTTAAATCTGTGGAATTCACCACTTGCCATAGTTTTCCCATCCTCTTACAATCTCAGGCATTTCAAACACATGTCACCTAATCTCTACTTCCCAAATTGCCTTGCCTTCTTTTTCACCCTTTTGAGCCTTGATGAAACTTTACAATGTGTCCCTCCAGCTAGAATTCTTTCAATAATAAGTAGGATGTTGAACGAAAGTCTTAAATTGCCTGTGACAGGGTCTACACAATGATTGGTAACGTACCAGTCTTTCTTCACTCATTATCTTCCATTTACCGAATAGTAGCAATCAGTTGACAAATATCACAAGAACGATGAGCCTTTAACATGTTGGCAAATTTTGCAAGCCTTGAAGAAGAGTGTAAACAACACTTTGACCAATGTAAAAGCTTATCAATGGGCACAAATACAAAAATAATTCTGAGGTGGTTTGGAGATTATTGCTTAGCGGAGCATTATAGATCCTGGCTAAGATTAATGGAGCTTTTAAATTTTCTGTGTGGTAATATAAGTCCCAATGTACAATGCAGGAGAGGAGTATTAAGGATATTCTTTGGCCCAGGTGGTAAATAGGTGCAGCACACCAAGTGTCCAGTCCTGGGATCACCCTTATTTCTTGTCCTGAGCTATTTAAATGGCCAGGGAGGGGTGAGGGGACAGCAGCCCTGGTACAGGTCTGGCCTCTGACATGGCTGGGAAACCCATCTCACAGTTGTTAAATTTAAATAACTACCAGAATCTGGGGAATGCAGCCTTATTTAAACATTACAAAACTTGGAGCCATCTCGCCCCAGAGTGGGTTACTCAACCCCCTCCAACCCGCTGCAGTTAAAGCAGAAAAAACAGAAATAGGCAGGTTTGGGGTGGATTGGTGTGCATATTTTGACAGACTGCCACTCCTCCCTCCAACCCTCCCCCGCCTCCCCCCCCCCCCCCCCCCCTTCCAAATAGCTCTCTCCTACCCGATGTGGGGGGGAGGGATTAAATTTCCTTCTGTTGTTTATCTCACCCCTGTTGGGCGTTGCTGTGTGCTGATGTAGTGTTTGTGTACATGGCAGTGACTGTGTTTCAAAAGCAATTCATTGAATTTGAAGTGCTTCAGATTGTCCTATGGCCTTGATAGGTGCTATACAAATGCAAGTTGTTTCTTTCTTTAATGATTGGTACATGTTTGTTTTACAGGTTGTTGAAATCATGGGAACAAGTGTAAATGAAGTTTTGCAATGTCTAGTGGATTTGAATGATCAAATGGCCGTGGACTTCACTGATGATAACAGCAGCAAATGTGGAAATGCCTTTGTATCAACAGTCATCAGCTACTGCTACTTTTACAATGTTACTGCCAGAGAGAAGACAACAGACAATTATTTTGGTGCTTCACTGTCATGTAAAGGAAGGCAGCAGAAAGAAATTATGATTGATATATTGTGCTCTCAAACATGGCACAGGGACATTAGCCTGGCAGTGTGTGTTGGCAACTGGTTTAATAAACAAGCTTTTAGGTTTCCTCCTAAAGTGCAATCCAAGGCTTATAAAATAAACCCTCCTGGTGTGGGCAGTACTCCAGGCAGTCGGTATGATCGCCCATCAAGGGTCCAGATGTCCAGCTCCCTTGAAAGAAGCAGACCTCCTCTTAAGCAACGAATAAGCTTAATTCCCAGAGCACCTTATGAGATATACTATGATATGCTCACGGATGTGAATTATGATCCAATTCCTGTCAGCCACAAACATCTGTATGAATTTGGCAACTGTGCTGAGTGTGAATCTCTAAGCCAACTTCTGTACGCTAACCAACAAATTGTTGAGAGACTTGAATACATAAATCTTTTAACTGAACCAACTGATCTATCTAGGCTGATTAATTCAAAACATGAAAGACTTGAAAAAAATCTCAAATTATTAGGATTTAATGGAGGACGTCATTTGGAATTTTATAATCCAGCTGCATAGAGATTATTGCACTGAAGGCATTTTATACCAATCAGTATGTCACATTCCTGGTCATTAATAATCCAGTTGCATGTATACAGTTGTAGAGTCTTACACTTTGGGCTGTAAGATACAATTTAAGGGACAGAAAATTCTGGGTAACATGCACTCACAATTTCCCAGTTTGTGCTTCCTGTGGGTGATTATTCACACTGGGAATGGAGCAGTCTAATGAAAATGAATATTTTAAAAGTGCAACATTTTCAAATGGACTGGTTTCTGTGATTCAATCAATTGTGACAGAGAAACTGGCCTTTTCAATTTTAAACAACTCCTGATGCTGATATCAAATGACAAGAAATAAGTCCTACAGTCTGTTTCCTTCATTTGCTCTGCATCATGTGCCTGCCAGGCATGCAATACAAATCCTGCAGCCTGGCAAGTCAGTAATCAATCAAAAATAAATTTAAAATGATAGTAACATTTATGAACACAGGTTAAATATATTTTTATAACTGCAGACAAAAAACAAGTACTTATAAGTAAATTCATAGCCTGGGACTGTGATGTGGTATACAACGCACGAACAGGGCTCTTTTTACCTTTTTAAGTAAAGTTTATACTATATTAATGTCACTTCCTTTAAATATGATACAGGAACAAAAGTTGAAATTAAACAACTCTGCAGGAAATTTCATGATGTGATAAATGTGATTTAAGATCTATTACAGCAATATAGGGTCTTTTCACACTTACCTGCTAAATTTTATGGAATGAAATCATTTCAGTTTTATCCTCTGATGTGTCCTGTGGTGTCATCACATACTTTTGCATTCAGCAGAGTTTGACTTGATCTATCAGCATTTAACAGAGATGATAAGATTTTCTGTTTGCCGGAGTATTAACTACACAAGGCAAGTTTGCGTAAATAATATTTTTGTCTGTGTTGACAGTGCTTGATGGGTTGGAATTAAACAAGAAACTGATTCTTTGAAAGATCTAACCATGAACTGTTTGTAGGTGTTTGGCAACACTGAATGCTGGAAACATTACTTGTTTGACAGGAAAAAAAAACAAAATTGAATTGAATACATTATTACTTCATCAAACTCGAAGTCAATAAAATTATGCAAAGGAAATTCTACTTCTAGTGTCTTTATTTGAATAAACATGAAAATGCAGTATTGACGTGATGACAATATTTTTGTATAATTTCCCACTGGAACTGTGATTCACACAATCATCAATTTCTTAAAGTGATATTTCCAGGGAAAGTGATGAGAAAGTGTAAGAAAATCTTATTGATAAATACATATGCCAACGGTTATATGTATTTCAAGTTGTTATGGGGGTTGGTTAGCTCAGTTGGCTAGTGCATTGTTCAGAATAATACCAAAAGTGTAGGTTCAATTCCCATTCCAGCTGAGATAGACATGTGTCTTGCCTCCTCTGAGAGCAGAAGGCAATGGCAAACCACCACTGACAAAAACTGCTATGAAAAATTGCTCAGGATAAAGCATTAACAGACAATGAACCAAGGAGCTGTCTTCAGGCAGGGCACTAATGGAGCGGAAGATTGGTACAGTGATTTAACATTTAGTTGCAATATTTTTAACGTAGTAATTACTATTTTTCTGGTAATTGGTGGCATCACAAGTATTTAAGAACATAAGAACTAGAAGCAGCGGTGGGCCATTCAGCCCTTCGAACCTTTTCTTTTTGATTCAAAGGACGTGGGCATTGCTGGCTAGGCCAGCATTCATTGCCCATCCCTAATTGTCCTTGTGCTGCCTTCTTGAACCGCTGCAGTCCATGTATTAGTGAATGAAGACTTGCCAAAATGTGACAGCTGGTGCCGTAAAAAGGGGGTGTGGCTTGGCATCCCCAACAAACCTGCACTATGAGGAAGGGTTCCGCAAACAGGTACACTCTGCATTTCTGAAGAGGCCTGGTTTGGAAGTCCAGATGAGAAATGTGGAGTTCCAGTGCTGTGTAAAAAAAATAGGGGCAGAGTGGCAATCTGGGATTATAGAGTGGATTATACTTGTTAGTATAATTCTCTATATCCTTCATCTCAACTATTCCATGCGGAATTAAGTCCCCCATTCTAACCACTCTCTGTGTAAAGAAGTTTCTCTTGAATTTCTCACGTGATTTATTGGTGACTAGTTTATATTTATGGCCCTTGGTTGTGGACTCACCACAAGTGGCAACATCTTCCCCACATTGACTCTGTCAAACTCCTTCATAATTTTAAAAACTGTCATCAGGTCACTCCTCAGCCTTCTCTTTCTAGAGAAAAGAACTTCAGCTTATCCAATCTTTCCTGGTAGTTTTACCCCTTTTTTTGGTCTCATTCTTGTAAATCTTTTTGTACTTTCTCCAGTGACTCTACATTGCTATGTAATATGGAGAGTATAACCATATACAGTACTCTAAGTGCGCTCTAACCAAGGTTCCAGCAAATGTAAAATAACTTCTCTGCATTTGAATTCTCTTCCACTAGAATCCCAGTGCTTTGTTTGCACTCCATATGGCTCTACGCATCTGTACTGCTGTTCTTAATAATTTGTGAATCTCCTCTACTCCATTTGGGACTCTTAGGCTGACATCTTCCTGGGTGGGTTGCAGTCCCAACAGTGGGGTCAAGTCCGGAGGCAGTACATCAGACATGATCACCCTGGAGGCTGCCAACTAGGTATGGTGACCAGGTTTTAGGGTCGAGAGATGCATTTAGCGCAGCCAGTGAATATTGCTACTGACCACCTTCACAGTGTGGGCACTGCTGAGGGGCCAGCAGCTGAAGTGGCAGTGGTGCAATGGAGACACCTTCAGTAGGAAGGTAGTGGCTGCTTTTACAGCAGGTACAACATGAGCAGAGATGCTCGTCTCCTTGAAGTGGCTGCGAGGAAATGCCTTCTGCTAGGGGGATACATGAACATTGGGAATTATTGTCGCAAACAATGAAAAAGTGTCAACTGTTACCCAGCTCAGATCTCCCACCTTGAAAGAGCCAACAATGCATTACCATGCTCCTGGCACAGCAGGGAGATGATGTGACATCAGGAGATTTGCCTCCTATGAAAATGACCATGAATCAAGGTCTATTATGTCTTCATTGCCTGCCTGCTCACCACCCGAGGGCAGACCAATGGCTGACTCCGCACAGGGCCCGTCCCAGACATTCACCTGGAGGCAGGAATACATCAGGAAGTTGATATGATGCGCTGCGTTCTAAATTTCCAAGTCTACAAGCCTCCATGTGGCCGGGCAAATTCTGGCCTTAATTTCCAAGAAGAAGGGTATACTCCTTATCCTTATCTGTCCTATCAAAATGCACCATCCTCTCACACTTATTAATACTGAAGCTCATTTGCTAATTGCACATCCATTCTGCCAGTTTGTTAGCCTCTCAGTTAGGCAGTGCTGGGTGTCACAAGCAGGCATATGGTTGCCATGTCAGCAAAGGAGAGTGTGTAGATGAGGAACATGAGAGGGCCAAGGCTAAATTCTTGAGGGATCCCAAAAGGGACCCACATCTACATTAACTAATTTCTTCCTTTTTGCATGCTTGTAAGTTTGTTTCTTTACAGTTCTTGCTAGTTTCGTTCACTTTCTATTTTCTTCTTTATAAATTTCTAGGCTATCCTTTGCTTCATTTTTAAATCCTCACAATACTCAGGCTTACTATTCTCTTTGCTAACATTGTAAGCCTTTACATCTAATTATATCCTTAACTTCACTAGTTAGCCATGGTTGTACCACTTTTTCACTGGAATTTTTATTCCTCATGGGAATATATATTTCTGAATTGTTTATTTAAATATTTGCCATTGCTTGTCTTTCACCCTAATTTCTCAATCAACATTAGCCAACTTGCACCTCATGTCTTTGTAATTGGCTTTGTTGAAAGCTAAGACCCTAGTTAATACTTAACCACATCACCATCAACTTAATATAGAACTGTACAATATTATGATCACTCTTTCCCAGGGATGCTTTCCTGTAAGATTACTAACTAATTATTCATTTCATTACTAATTTTAAAAAATTCTTTGATGGGATGCAGGCATCGCTGGAAAGACCAGCATTTGTTGCCCATCCCTAACTGCCCTTGAACTGAATGGCTTGCACAAAAATTTTAGAGGGCAGTTATGAGTCAACCACATTGTTGTAGATCTGGAGATACATGTAAACCAGACAGGGTAAGGATGGCCAATTTTTTTCCCTAAAGGGTATTAGTGAACCAAATGGATTTCTATGTCAATAGCTTCATTCCAGATTTAGTAATTGAATTTAAATTCCACCATCTCTACTCTAGGAGGATTTGAACCCACATCCCCAGGGCCTGGGGCTTTTGGATTATGTAATGGAGTAACATTACCACCATGCCACAATCTCCCCCCTAGCCACAGCACTACACTAAAATAACCTGTTCCTAGTTGGTTCCTTGATGATCTTTTTAAATTTGTTGATTTTGATTTCAAACCACACCAGCACTAGAATCAAACTAAGATTAAATTGGAACAAGGGTACTTTTCTAACTGGAAGCAAATTTTAAAATTAATAAAAATGCAAAAAGAAAAGTCTGTTTTACCTAATCTTACCATAGATGTTTACTATGGATTTTATTTAGTCTGTTTCATCTCCTGAGCAAGGCTTCTGCAAGTTTCTCTCTGCTCTTCTTAAGGTAAAAAATGCAACAGCCCAGAGTATTCATCTACCTTACAGTCTCACCTTACATTTTGTCAAAGGCCATAATCCAAGCCAATGACTTGTTCAAGGGTCATTGTTCAGGAATGTGCTAACACATTGTATCCTGGGGCTGGAATTTCCCACAGGCTTCGGGACCCCGATGTCAGAACTAATTGGACATCTCGACAGTCCACTTGCCAGGAGCCAGGCCAAGGGAGCAATTTTCCTGGAGGCAGTCTCAAAATCGGCCACCTTGGCACTCGCCGTCCAGTTAAGGATATTTTTATTCTTTCATGGGATGCGAGCATCCACTGGTAAAGCTAGTATTTGTTGCCCATCCTTAATTGCCCTTCCGAAGGTGGCAATGAGCACACATCTAGTGTGGCAGGCAGGCTCCAAATGCTGCGGGTCAAATTGCAGGGCTGGCAGCTCTACAGCTTTAGCAGCCCCACTGGGAGGTGGGCATTGCTGAGGCAGGCCTGAGAAAACTGAGGGTGCCTCAACATGGAGGCATCCTCAGAGGTGTAAATTTTAAGAAAAAATCAGAGGGGCCAAGCAGGCTGGCCACCCAAAACAGGGGAGAAATCCCTCCGGCGGCAGCTTTTGGACCATGAGTGTGGTCTTTGTTGTTGGTGGCTCCTTACTTCGGGCGTGGAGTCTCCCTGGCAAAATGCCTGTGAACACTATAAATGGCCCTTAATTGGGGCCTTAAGTATTTAACTAATCTGCCTGCCGCCATTCAGTGCACAGCCCATCTGGATTCCTGCCCTGCCCTGGGGACATTTCCCAGCAGCGTGAATGCGGCCCCCTGCTGTTTTCCAGCCCCATTCGCCTCCAATCCCGCCACCCAAGGGGTGGGGTGTGGTGGCCTGGAAAGTTCAGCCCAAGAACGAACTCCTGAATTCAGTCATGTCATTATGAGCAGTTACCAGGTGGGGATGAGGAACTGTCCAAAAGCTAGGATATTGATAGAACCAATTATTATATCAGAAGGTTCTATTTTGATAGGGATCCTATTAAATAGGAATGAAGACCCAGTGATACTTGTAGCAGCTAGAGTGTAAAAGTCACATGTGAAAGGAAGGTTCACTGCAAATGGCACAGAAGTTGTATTATCAGTGACCAGTGTCCCTTATCATAGTCCTTATATTGTCCCTCTTGGCATGGCAGTTTCACGGTCTCAAAGGTTCCAAAATCATCAATTTCCACACAGCCTGGTTTGCTTCAGACATTCCTCAAGCACATTGTTCTCTAATAACCACCTACCAATTAGTTATTCTAAGCTTGGATCTAGTTATCTTCCCCTAGTTCCTCCTTGTTAACAACACTACTCCTTTGTAGTTCCTCATCTTCCCCAGTAACAGTCTGCGAGGCAGACAATAATTTCCTGGTAACCTACCTGCAAAATCTACCCAATATCTGTTAGTTGTGGTTGACTGCCAATCTATCACTGTGATGGTGTTAAAATTAATTACAAACAGTGAAACTCTACTTAAAAAAATAGATTACTTAAAATTAAGTGCTCTTCGAAAATTAAACCATACAAAGCTCTGCGAGAGTTGAGCTGGTGAATGGAAAGCTCAATGAAGGAATGGAGATTTGGAATTCAATTTGGAAGCTAACAGATATAGATCATTCATACCCATATTTTAAGCGTTTCATTGTTAAGCTGCTGCCAAACATTTTAGTTTCGTTTGAGCAATAAGAAACCTGAAATTCTAGAAAGTTGGGCTTAAAATTTACCTTCCAATTCAATGCAAAAACACCCTAATTTTGAGAGGGGGAGCCAAAATACCAGTCCTCACTCCTTTTGCTGCTCTTTAGGATATATTTGAGGGCAGGCATAGTATGATCCCATGCAAATGAGGGAAATAGGCTCTACAAATTTTTTTCTGCCGTTTGCTTCCGAGCAATGCTGGGTGCAAGAGGTGCCTCAGCACCCAGTATTGCTATCTGCATGAGGGGGGAGTTCCTGTATTTAAAATTTAAAAGGCCAATTTCTCTACCATAATCAATTGTACAGAAATGCATTAAATTACAGAAGCAAGCCTATTTGAAAATGTGCTTTCAGTGTTGATATCTCTCCAGTGCAGTACTGTCTATGTAAGATGGATCATAAAATAATAATTCATCACCCACATTAAACCCTACAGATCTGAGATTTTCTGTAAGCCTGCTCAGTTTTCTATAAATCAGACCTTCGGGTAGAAGAATTTGTTCAGTTTGAGATTGCAGACTTGTTGATTGTACAAAAACCCCGAGCCTCATGGCAATTTGTGGGTTTCCATACAGAAGCTGGCTTAACGATTCACACTCAGCACAGTTCCCATATTCCCAATATGGATGCTCATGGTACTCTGGGCTTGGATGATATATTATGTCTGGGAACATGGTGATGCATCTCTCACAAGGTTGTCTTGGCGCTAAGCATGCATGTTGCCTAAGAGTTGTACTATTTTCCAGACCACTGGTCTTCTGGCCACCTCCTGACCCAGCTACAGTGTGCTCATCCTGATTGTTTGATGTGATGCCTGGTTCAGAAGGGCTTCTTCTTTTGTAAACTATTTTGTGAGCTATGGAGTGCACATCAGGAGGGAACCAAAGAGTTTGATTTTTATACCAGTTGCCAACACATACTGCCAGGCTAATGGCATTGTGCCATGTTTGACAGCACAATATATCGATCATAATTTCTGCCTGCTGCCTTCCTTTACATGACACTGAAGCACCAAAATAATCGTCTGTTTTCTCATTTGTGACATGAAGATTCAAAAAATAGCAGTAGTTGATGACTGTTGATACAAAGACGTTTCCACATTTGCTGCTTTCAGCATTAGTAGGTTCCAGAACCATTTGTTCACTCAGATCCAACAGGCACTCCAAAATTCCATCAGTATTTCTTGTTCCCATGATTTCAACAACCTGTAAAACAAACATGTATTAATCAAAAAGAAATTACTTGCATTTGTATAACACCCTTTCAATGAAAACACATCATGGTCAATGAATTACTTTTGAAGTATAGTCACTGCTGTGTGAGCAAACATAGAAGGTAATTTGCATATGCCAAGGTTCTACAAACAAGAGTGAGACAAACACTTAATTAATCTATTTGGCTGGTGTTGAGCGAGGGATGAAGGTTAGTCATGATATCTGGAGAATGGCATCTGATGTTCCTCCAATAGTGGCATGAGATCTTTGACATTTACCTGATCATCAAATAGACAGTTTAACGTCTCATTTGAACGTCTACATGTCTGACAATGCAGGCTTTGCATTGACGAGGCAGCCTGGAATACTTGCTCAAACATTCAAGTGCAGTTTGAATCCATAATCTGATTCAGAGGTGCGAGTGTTACCAGTGAGGCAAGCTGACACAAACATGTACTGACAACAGGCTTCCACCCATGATATTAGCCCCTATTTCCTTTCAGATGCTGGCTGGTGTCTTGACCAACCAGTGTTTTCAATTTTGTTAGACCATTTCATTCATTCTCAGCTGTTTGAAGGGATTCTGTTCCCCAGGGTTCGCCTTTATTTCTGAGAGATGGTGAGGAAAACAGTCCTCCTTTATAGCTGAAGAAAAAAGCTTATTTTATTTAATTGTTTATCTGGCAGTTTTTCCCTTCGCCCTGGTTGAGTTTCTGTGCACCATCTCTAGTCAGGGGGATAAGTGGAAGCAATCAGCCCCCCAGCCTCTGCCCACATTGTTCTAAAATTGCTGCTGGATGAGGCACAGAATCAACTCAGGGCAACTCTCCCTTTCAGTTTCCAACCATCTCTGTAGGAACATGTATTTAATTGTTCAGCCACAGAACTGAGATTAAGAGCATCGTAAGAGGTTCTAGACCCATCTACAGCTACTGCATGGCACCACGTTCATACCCCAACCTGCTGAGCCAGTGCAAGGCTGAGAAAAAGCAGTTTTCAAAACTTTACTTCAAGATCTGCAGCCTCCTGATTAGAGAAGCAGTCTGTGGAGTGGTGGGTAGATGTGGTATTGTGGTTGCTCTGAATACAATAGGAGCAACTTTCTTGGCCCTTTTGCCCTGGGAAGTGAGCATTCTCAGCATTGCAGGGAGGTGGGACACGGGTCCCCTCGGTCACCAGTCCTTTAATACCACTCTGAGATTCCTGGGGCTTTGCTGCAAGGACAAAGTCTGGCCTCGGTCTACAGAAGGTGCAGGCTGGAAGGAGCAACAACAATGAGGTATGAGGGGGTTTCCCAGTCTCAATTGTTCCTGTGAAAATGCCCCCTGAGCATCCAAGAGCAGGGATACCAAAAAAATGGGGGTGCTACAGTCGGCCCTCAAACCCCCACCAACTCAGGGTTCCACTGCCACTCAGAGCCAGCTGAAGATCTGAAAATCGGCCTGCATATTTCTTACCCTTCCAGAGGTCTAAGTACAATCAGGCCTCAGGAGCCTAAGGCTGCTCAGAAATGTTTGTCCCAACTGGCCCTAGGTGATGTCACAGAGGGGGCAGGCCTGTGCCTGCGTCAGGCCCCGGCCATTCAGAAAACCCAGCAGGACATAGAGATGAACCCAGGGCTGGACAGGGTACAGAGGACTCCGGATGTGCTGCACCTGTTTATCTCGTGGTCAGAAAGGGCTCAGGAAAATCAGCATCGACAATGGCAGGAAACGTTGCAAAAATCACAATCATTTTGGCTCCTGTAGAAGATTCAAAGCGTTCACTAATCTCTAATGTTCTTCCAAACATTAATCTCTAGACCACCTCAGAGTTCTTTTTATTTTTGTGTCAGTGATCTGGTTTGATGAACTTTTACCCAGGTCAAACTCTGTTGGTTATACTGTTCTTCAAGGCCTGCAAGACTTTCTATTGCACTTGGAACTCTAGTTTATTGTGCATCACAAAAGGTAGAAAAGCAGAAGCGCCTGCCAACATATAAAAGGATCATTATTCCTGTGATATCTATCAACCGATGGCAAGCTAATACACACACCATCCTGACTTTGAACTATATCGCCCTTCTTTCACTGTCAAAATCCTGGAACTCCCTCCCTACCAGCACTGTGGGTGTACCTACACCACAAGGACTGCAGCGGTTCGAGAAGGCGGCTCACCACCACCTCCTCAAGGGTAATTAGGGATGGGCAATAAATGCTGGCCTAGCCAACGGCGCCCACATCCCATGAATGAATAAAACAAAAATCTTTGGCAATTGGAAGATAATGAAGATTGTTACCAATCATTGTGCATCCTCTAGTACAAGTAACTGCAACATTAATTCAATAAGTCATTCAAGGTTGAAAGAATTCAAGCTGGAGGACCAAGACCCACAGTGAAAAATTCCACCAAGGCCGAAAAGAGTAAAAGAGAAGGCAAGTTAAGAAGTAGAGATTAGGTGACACAAAGCTTGTGTTTGAAATGCCTGAGATTGTAAAAACAGGGAAAAACTACAGGAAGCAGTGAGTTTCACTGAAAAAAATATGCTCAAAGCTGTTATCTGTTTCGAGGTTTGACTGCCTCCAGATGCCTTGGGAACCCTGGAGTAGCTCTTGGGGAATTTGGGGGGAGGGGGCGGGGTTAGAGGGACAGTTGTTGGAGGCGGTGCTCATTGTGAAGACACCCCTCTTTCCAGGAGGCCATAATCATCCCATCTGTTAACCTTCTTTCCTCAGACAACCGGGTCTTCCTTTGCTGCATTACAGGCAATAACACCTCAACTGAAGAGTCTTTAATGCTTTGAGCTTCATGTCCTGGAGAAGCATCAACCTCAGACACTGCAGTGATCCTTATACAAACTGACTGCCTTGGCTTTTTCAGCTGTTGGCAGTTCTTCCAGTCTCAACCCGCAAGGTGGGTTCACTGTTGGCGACATTAATAATGCCAGAAGCTTACCATGAATTTTTAATGAAGCTATACCAAATAAACAGGGCTTGTTCTCTGCACTGTAACATTGGCTGCTGAAATAAAATTCTACTGCACTTCCAGCTGTAACAGAACAAAATCTGACCTGCTGTATGTTTGCATAGAAATATTAACGGATGTGGGACATTAGCAGGATATTAGACTATTGGCTCAGCTTTAATTGACTAAATGGCCTGTTTCTGTTCGTTAACACACTGCACTTCTCAGGATGAACTGATTGAACTTACCGCATTAAGTAGCACTGTGTAAGGAGGACGTGTTGGGAGGTGAGTGTTGTATTTCTGAAAGACATCGGGATACTTGGCAGATAATTGTTCAAATTCCTCCCTTTCTCCAAAAAATAAGTTGGGTTCGATAATAGGATCATTAATGCCGCCAAAAAATAATACTGTGTGTAATATCTGTAAAATTTAAAAGGAATTTAAGAAGAAACTTTTTAATCATCAAAATACACGCCTTTATTCAAAAATAGGTGCTCAGATCAAACTAGTTGACTTAGAGTGAAATCAAAACAGAAAATGTGAGAAATATGCAGAAGGTTTTTCAGCACTGGAAAGAGAACAAGCAGATTATACTACTGGGGTTAAAAGAAAATGGCAGAGTTTCAGAGTGGTCACCCTCGATAAGATACCCTGCCCTCCAACAGAGAGTATGAATTGGAAACATCTGTGTTTTTCCGAAACATGGAAAGCAAGTTACACTGTGGCGTGCATCAGATTGGTGCCAACAACACAGGGCTCGATCTCTGTTCTGGCTGGAGCGGGATCACGATCTGTCTCCATGCTGGAGTAGTGGCTCTGTGGCTTGGAGCTGCCTTCCGGCAGAGAGCTCAAGAAGAAGAATGAATAATTCCCAGCACTTATTCTTTTTCCTGCCCACTTCCTCCCACCACCACACCCACCATGCCTCATACCATGCCCAAGTTGCTATTATTCATGTATGAAAAATGTAGCCAATAGATCTCACCATTGATCCCTCTCAGCCTGCTCCAAGGGTCACCAGCAACACTGATGCCAGTCTTCAGTCAATTCAATTCACTCCATATGATATCAAGAAACGGCTGAAGGCACTGGACACTGCAAAGGCTATGGGTCCTGACAATATTCCTGCAATAGTGCTCCAGGACTTGCTGCACCCCTAGCCAAGCTGTTCCTGTACAGCTACAACACTGGCATCTACCTGGCTATGTGGAAAATTGCTTCGATTGCTTGCATGTTTAGTATCTATGTGAAATCCTTCACATCCCCAACCTTCATCTGTTTCTCCTCTCAGTCTTAACATGTAATGACTTTGCTAAAATCTTCACATTGAATTCCAATTGAGTAATGCATGCAATAATAACAGAAAATGCTGGAAAAACTCAGCAGGTCCAGCAGCATCTGTGAACAGAGAAACAGTTAATGTTTCGAGTACGTATGCAGAGCTAAAGAGAAGTAGAAATACAATGGATTTTATACTGTTTAAGAGGGGATGGAGCAGGTGAAGAAAAATAGGTCAGGGATTGGTGGGAGCTAGGGAGAAAATTGTCAACGATATCATGGTCACAGGACAAAGGAAATCTTAATGGTAGTGTTAAAAACTAAAGAAGGTGCTGATAGTGGCATAAAGGTAAGATAGCAGAAAGCGTTAATAACAGAACAAGGGTCAGTGTTCTGTATCAGCAAAACAAGTGACAGGTGGCACTGTGTGGGGGCAGGGGTTAGAGACTAATCGCAGACTGGGTGACCGCTTTGCAGAACACCTTCGCTCAGTCCGTAAGCATGACCCAGACCTTCCTGTCACTTGTCATTTCCACACATCATCCTGCTCCTGTGTCCACATGTCCGTCCTTGACCTGCTGCAATGTTCCAGTGAAGCCCAATGCAAACTGGAGGAACAGCACCTCATCTTCCGACTAGGCACTTTACAGCCTTCCGGACTTAACATTGAGTTCAATAACTGCAGACCATCAGCTCTCTCCTCCATCTTTACCCCTTTTTTAACATTATTTTCCATTTATTTATTCATTTATTTTTAAAATTTACTTTTTATCCTTTTCCCCAGCCTCTCCCCCACCCCTCACCCCGTCACACAGGGTCATTTATCACTCATTTTTATGTTTTGCTTTCACAGAGTGCTGACCCTTGTTCTGCTATTATAACTTACCTTTAAGCCACTATCACCACCTTCTTTAGTCTTTAACACTACCATTAAAACTCCTTTTGCCTTGTGTTCATGACAACTTTGTCAATCTCTCCTTAACTCCCACCTATCCCTGACCTTCTATTTTGCTTCACCTGCTCCACCCCCTCTTAAACAGTATAAAATCCATCACATTTCTACTTTCTCTTTAGCTCTGAAGAAGAGCCATATGGACTCGAAATGTTAACTGTTTCTCTCTTCACAGATGCTTCCATACCTGCTGAGTTTTTCCAGCATTTTCTGCTTTTATTTCAGATTTCAAGCATCCACAGTATTTTGCTTTTATCTTAGTTATTGATGCATGTACCTCTAATCACCCTATTATGGGCTGCCTGCTGACATGAGTTTTACTGCATCACATGACGAAGGGAAAGATAATTCTTGCTTTCTGCAAAGATATAGCAGCTCATAACAGTAAAGAGAGATTGGCAATTGGTGGCAGACCCAGAAATTACTGCTGCTCTCCTTGCAACAGCATTGCTCTATGCAAACAACTCCTCCCACAGGTCTGTAAATTGTTGCTGCAGATTCTACATTGAACCCAGGGACCATCGGCCCTCTTATAGATTTGGCAGAGGTTCTTTAGTGCCAAACCTTCAGCTGTGCTTCCAAAATAATTTTAACCGTTATGGTTCCTTAAAGCTGCCGCTGGACTTCACATCAACTTCCCATCCCTCTGACCGCTACAGAAGGAAAGCATTTGAATCCTGTGAGATGAAGCTACAGAGGGTTTTTGAGCTGGAGAAGTAGAGATGCAGGTTTGTGATGACATCGTCATCCTTCTCAGCAAAATGGAATTGAAACACAGTGCATGAGTGACCAGGATGGGAGGATGAAAAGATGTTGTCCTCGGCTGAAGGGTCTGAGAATTCATCTCTCATGGTTCTTGCCTTTATAAGAAGAGGATGCAACAGACAGTGCACGTCATATGGTGGGACATACGGAGCAGGGATCTGGCATAATGGATCACTGCCTCTATCTGCCCACTCACTTAGTGCCACAAAGTCAGGTGGATGGTGGTAACCAGACTAAAAAGGGGGCTTGCATGTGGAGGCTGGAGAAATAGTGCAAGTGTTGAATGAGTACTTTACATCTGTCTTTACAGAGGAAGAAGATACTACCCAGGCCGAGGTGAGAAAGGAGGTAACTGGTACACTAGAAGAACTTACAATTGGGAGGAAGGAGGTGGTGGAAAGGCTATCTTTACTTAAAATAGATAAGGTGCCAGGAGATGCATCCAAGGTTATTGAGGGAAGTGAGAGTGGAAATTGCAGAGGCACTAGTGATAATCTTCCAGCCTTCCTTAGACACAGGGGAGGCACCAGAGGACTGGAGAACTGCGAATGTTACACCCTTGTTCAAAAAGGGGTGGAAGGATGAAACTGGTAAGTATTGGCCAGCCAGTTTGACTTCAGTGGTAGGGAAACTTCTGGAAACTACAACACAGGATAAAATCAATAGTCACTTAGACAAGTGCAGGGTAATTAAGGAAAGTCAGCATGGGTTCATCAAGGGAAAATCATGTTTACCTAATTTCCTGGAGTTTTCTGAGGAGGTAACAGAGAAGGCTGATAAAGGAAACGCTGTTGATGTGGTGTATATGGATTTTCAAAAGGCATTTGATACAGTGCCACACAACAGACTTGTGAGCAAAATTCTAGGTTATGGAATAAAAGGGAAAGTAGGCACTTGGATAAGAAATTGGCTGAGTGACAGCAAACAGAGAGTTGTGATAAATGGTTGTTTTTCAGGTTGGAGGAAGGTTTGTAGTGGAATTCCCCAAGGGTCAGTTTTGGGACCCTTGCTCTTCCTGATATATAGTAACGGCCTAGGCTGTGGTGTGTAGGGCATGATTTCAAAATTTGCAGATGATACGAAGATTGGAAATGTTATCACCTGTGTTGGGGATAGTCTTGAACTTCAAAAGGACATAGACATGTTGGTGGATTGGGCAGACAAGTGGCAGATGAAGTTCAATGCAGAGAGGTGTTTCGTTTTGGCAGGAAAAATGTGGTGAGACAGTATAAAAATAAAGGGAGAGACTCTAATGGAGGTGCAGGAACAGAGGGACCTTGGTGTACACGTACATATGATGTACATATATGTACATAAAGATGGCAGGGCATGTTGAGAGAGCAGCTAAAAAAGCATATAGTATCTTAGGCTTTATTAATGGGGGATTGAGTACAAGAGTAAGGAGGTCATGTTGAACTTGTATAAGACAGTAGTTAGGCATCATCTGGAGTATTGTGTCCAGTGTTGGGCACCATTCTTGAGGAACAATGTGAAGGCATTGCAGAGAGTACAGAGGAGATTCACGAGGATGATTCCCAGGATGACGAACTGTAGCTATGAGGGTGGATTGGAGAGGTTGGGATTGTTTTCCTTGGAGAAAGGAAGGCTGAGACGAGACTTGATGGAGGTATTCAAGATCCTGAGGGGTATGGACAGGGTAAATAGTGAGAAACTGTTCCCACTCAAGAGAGCAACAAGAACTAGAGGGCACAGATTCAAAATAATTGGCAAAAGAAGTAAACGTGATGTGAGGGGAAATTTTTTCACCCAGAGGGTGGTTGGAGTCTGGAACAAACTGCCCAAAAGGGTGATGGAGGCAGATTTGATTGAGGTATTCAAAAGAGAATTGGCTTGCTATCTGAAAAGAGGGAATGTGCAAGGTTACGGGGATAAGGCAGGGGATTGGGATGAGGGGGAATGTTCTTTCAGAGATCCAGCGCAGACTTGGTGGGCCGAATGGCCTCCTTCTGCACTGTGATACTATATATCAATTAAAAATATGTCAAAATGAGTAAAAGCATGTTATAAATTCAACAGTGTGCTTGTTAGTCAAAGGGAAAACTGGATAATCCATTGTCCAAATTTTATATATCTTTAATGAACAAGTTAAAAACAATACCTCTTTGAAGTAAGCTCCTCCTCTATCTTGGGTAAGCTTTCCCTTTTTCACAGCATTTACAAAGAATGAACGAACTTTGTTCAAAAACTGATATCCACTCTTGACAAAGTTTTGGAGTCGAGGGTTTTCATGTTGTACCAAGTCCACCATTTTTTTTCTAGTGCAAAAATAAATCAAACAGGTCATTTATCAGGCAAAAATGGAACATGCCAATTTTGTAGGAAGTTGTTGAGCTGCTTTTTCCACCTTTTTACTTTTGATCGTATTTGGTCAGTTTTGGGTACAGGAAACAGTAAAATGGGGCAATAAAGCCTACACAACCACAAAACCATTCCAAAAGGGTTGTACCAAATCTACCCTCTTTAAAACTTGCCAGTCCACAGCATGACCCATTCAGAATCTGCCCCACCACTTGAAATGAGGGCAGGTGGATGTGGCCTGGGTTTCAATGCAATTCACCACACTTAGCACTCAAACCCGACCTCTTAAAAAAAACTATATAGACATAGGTGGTGGCAAGTGCATTGTCCCTGAGGACACCATTGTACTTTATTAAAAATTCATGTGCTGGTTGTGGATACTGGCAAGGCCAGCATTTATTTCCCATCCCTTCACTACAACTGTGTGGCTTTCTAGGCCACTTCAGAGGTCAGTTAAGAATCAATCAGATTACTGTGTCTAGAGTCACTTGTAGGTCAGACCGGGTAAAGTCAGCAGATTTCCTTCCTAAAAGATGTTAGTGAACCAAGTGGATTTTTAGAACAATCCAGGTGTTTCATGGTCACCATTACTGAGACTTGCTCTTACTTTAATTCCTCATTTACTTAATTACTTGAATTTGAGTTCCCCATTGTCATGGTGGGAACTCACGTCTCTAGGACATTAGTCCAGGGCTCTGAATTACTGGTCCAATGACATAACCCTAATGCTCTCATACACCTTATTTACAGTGTGGTTATGGTATCTGAAACTTTGTGAAACTTTGCCTGGATCTTGCAGATCTGAAGTTTTTGCTGACTTCTCCTGCCAGTTATGAGGAATATTGGAGAAATTATTTTTTGGTTTGGAGAAATGGACCTCATGTGCTAATCCGATGGAGATATACGAGAGATGTCACTGGCATCCCTCAAGTTACAATATTCTGTCCAAAGCTATCATTTGTTCCACGAAGGCAGCTAGGTGATCTGGACAGACTGGTTTGATAAGCTCGCAGTTCAGGGATGATATCTTCAGGTCAAGAGGAATCTGAACTTTATTTTTGTCAGAAATGATGCTCTGCCTTTGAGCTCAAGCTTTGCATCACCGTCAGTCACTTTGCCTCTGGTTCCTGACAGGTATCTACTACAGACTTAGCTGACATCAACCAGACATTCATATCTTAGATGTTAACTGCTGTTGGGAAATAAGGATTTCATAGTCTAGAAATTACTGTCAACATTGTTAGCAAGTGAGCACAACACACTCATAACAGCAAATATTAAAACTGTCTTACCTTTTGACTGTAGGTACCATCGGAACTAGGAAGGAAAACATATTACACTTTGAAATTTCTGAGCATTACACAAGGATTTATATAAAGAGTGCACACAATCCCTCTAAAAAGCGACTATAACAAAAGCACCATACCTTTGTTCATTATTTTAAAAGATGCATTAATCCATTTATTTTAATTGGCTTCATGTCTCAGTTAAAATAACAGACAGAAGAATGTTATTCTGTTGCTTTAATTATTTATCCACGTATATTGCTAGCTGTGATTTCTATCCTTTTTGATTTTACATGTAGTCTGACTGTCGGTTTAGTCTCATAATAATTCACCTTGTTCTTGCATTATATAATTCAGACATAATATTACTCTGTGTGAGGTAAGTTAGCCCCATCCAGTCTGGTTTAGAAGCAAGTATAAGTGCATCTACAATCATACCTGAGTTTGGTGGAACAATGCCATATTCAATGAACTGACGGGCTTTTTCATGGTACATGGGGCAGTTTAGTTGTGTACACTGATTTCTGGTTTTCTCTGCTTTACACAGGAAATATGCCACCATTACCTATAGACAGAAGTAGCAGCGCTTACATTACAGCCATTTAAATCCTTTCACACAACCAAACACCATCTCAGCTACAAACATAATAACTGGTAAAAATGAATGACTTTCCTGTTCCTGGAAGTAAATCTGGTCCATTCTTGTAATTTCTAACAGTCCAAGCAGCAAAGGACAAAGTGCTTACTTTTACATTAGCAGAGGTGGGAATGCAATCCTGCTCCATTTACTCGTTTCTATTCAGTTTATTTTAAAATAAATAACGCATTAAAGAAATTCAAGTTTTGCTCCAAGCGATTAAACAATGCATAATTGAGAAATGCTTTCTCCAATTGGAGGTGATGGGGATGAACTCTTCTGTTTACCATAGCAGCACAGAAGAGAATGGACATTTATTCTGGGTAGTACTGCTACTCAGTTAAAACTATGAGAAAACAGTAGGTGAGCCAGTTGAAGACATTTATATGTAAATATGTTTCAGATCCACTGCTGAAACACTTTTGATGAGCTTCACTGGATCCTCAATGAATATTTCACCACTACAGTTAGAACTTGGTTAACCAAGTACGTGTCAGCCCTGAAGCAGCATTGGTGCCTTTTGAAAGAGAGGTTCATAACTCTGATAGTCAGATCTTCCATTTGAAGAAGCGAATTGCATTAATAGAAAATATTATAGCTTTGTGGACATGACCACAGAATTTGTTAAAAGAAGTTAGGCAAATAGCCGATGATATGAAAATGATGATGTAAGTTACACTGCAAACGGATCCCACATCCTAGGGTCAAGATAACTGCCCCCTGCTGTGAACCTAAAGGTGACTCTTCACGTCATTTTCAAGCTATCTCACTGAAATAATTTCATAAACTGGCTGCAATTTCTGGTGTTGAGGGGTTTGCGGGGATGTGGGGGGTGCGAGGTGGTGTGGTCATGGGGGGCAGTGACAACAATCCTTTAGATCCGGCTTGCAAACTGAAAGAAAGCATAAAATGTTGGACGCATCTATAAGTATATTTGACTGGGTCACTGAGCAGTTCTGATGAAGTGTCCCAGATGAAATATTGACATTTTTCCTTTCCAATATCACTGCTCTCCTGAGCCCCAGATGATCTCAGTCAAGACAGCAACAAGGCTGTGGCAAGTGTCACATGGGCTAGGGTGGAAGAAAATGAACATTGGCTTCTATTCCTGAATAGTGGGGTAAATCCAGCAACTTAGTCGGGGTTGCGGGGGGATGGAAAGTTTCATTCTTCTTAATTACCTCATGGCTTAAATGTTTCCGGGAACACTTATTGTTTCTGCATTTCCTGTGCCGAAACCAATCCAGGCAGGTTTCTGATGAATCCTTGCAGCTTGCTCGATGTTGAAAATTGCATTGACTCTGTGGAAACAAATATGGAATATCTAAACTACGCGTTGAAATGAATGTCCAAAAACACTTCACAGCAAAAGTTCAGGATTCAGCGGCAAGTAAGGTACAGGAGAAAATTTCATCTTTCTCGTGACAATGAAAGTAAAACCTCACCGAGCAGCCATTGGGAGCCTAGTTCTATACCAGTGAACTCATTATTCTAACAAATGTTCTTTTCATAACTCTCATCCCCAAATAGAAAACAATTCAAAAATGTTTAAACCTATAGATAAGGTCTAATCTCCAGTTAAAAATAGAAATCCCAAACCATTTATTCTATAGAATTATCAACTGCTCTATTTCAGGTCGACTCTTCTACACTCATGCCTTTCTACTTCTTTCCAAGCCTCTTATTTATGAATAACCGCCTTTACAGTTCAGCGTCTTCCATAGAAAAATGCTTACATGCCACAAAATGATAGGACCTCGCAGCTATAAGAACAGCAGAAGTGAAACACATCTCTACAAGATGGGGAGCAGGAAGATCAGGAGCAGAATTATCACTGGGCCTCACCAAAACATCTCCCAACAGATGGATCAAGAATCCCAAGGAATCTCATTGGCCATGGGTGATGCATGATTCAAGGGGCCCAGAAAGTGGCCAAAATATCGAGAGGAGGAAATAACATGCCTGTGAACAATAACAGAACGGATTTTTCACTCTCTATCCCTCAGCTAATGATGAGTCAAGGTTGGCAAATTCTGCCATTGCACCAGGGCCAGGATTTTACAGCCCCGCCATGGCGTGTCTCCCCTTGGTGGGTGCAGCGAGCCATTTAAATCTCCATTCAGTTCGGCAGCACCGTAATATCCCGATGGGCGGGAGGGGCCATAAAACCCTGGCCCAGGTTTTCCATCTATTTCTAGGTTGAATCCATGTGCCTGGATCGCTTTTAATCTCTATATGGGTGCAGCTCCCATAATAAGCTGGTATCCATGTTACATGACACACCTACACTCACTACTGCCATAGCAACACTTGGTGGTGATAACACTATTGTGTTTCTGAAAACCAGTGTTGCTAAGGCTGGCAGAGGGTTTTAAAATTTCTCCTTCCTCAGTGGGTGCAATAAATTGCAAACTGACTGATGTTTTCTTAAATGCCAACGCCCTTGCATGATTTTTCCATCTGTAACTGACTGCTGGAGATCTGGTAAACTGCAGATAGCTGTTTGGATCCTGCAGCAGCAACAAGTTTCTGGTGTCTCCCCAGACAGGCTCTGCAGTTCAGGCAGGAACAGCACAGTGAGCCTGTGAAAACAATTTCATTTAAGCTGACTCTGGAACCGTTGTCAGGTTAATGTGCGACAGTTGAATGGGCACAGTGCCCACCCTGGCACTCTAACAAGGCGAAGGACCCCAACTATTGGGGTAAATTTTTGCCTTCAGCCCCTGGGTGGTTGGAGCAAAACCTGCCTGATTTTCAATCGAAAGTGGAATAAAAATCGGGTGCTTTCCACAGGGGATGGGCAACCTGCTCCACCCGATTGGCAGCCAGGTGACAAGGGTGAAAATTTCCCCTCTACCGTTTAATCTGTAGCCCTTAATAGTTTGGCTTTCTTCTCCGACAAGAACATTTTGCACTGCCGACTCCTTTATGATTGGATGTTGGTGTAAGAGGTTTCCCTTTCGCCTGCAACTATGATGTTGAACAGCCTGGACACACTGTCACAGAGGAGAACTGGATCAGTGGATTGTACACCTGTGAGGGGTCCCGCTGGATTTTGTCTCCACTCAAAATAATTTGGGTGCGTTCTCTTGCAATCCTCCCCCTCAATTGTGCTCTGCGCTGCACCCAAGTAATCAATATATGCAGCAGCAGAAAAAGCAAAATCTCCCGGCCCGGCAATACCTCGATTTTAAAACTCTCTTTCCCCTTTTCAAATGCCTCCATGGCCTCATCGGCCACCCCTTTCTCCATCATCTCCTCCAGTCCTACAATCCTGCGAGATCTCTGCATTCATCTGATTCTGGGCTCTTGTACATCCCCAATTTTAATTGCTCCAACTGAAGCCGTGCCTTCACTTGCCTCGATCCTACGCTCCGCAATTCCCTCCAAAAAGCTCTTTGCCTCTCTGGCTCTCTCTCAGCCTTGAAACCTGCTTCTCTGACCAAGCTTTTGGTCACCTGTCCTAATATTTCCTTACGTGCTCCTGTGTCAATTTTTTTTAAATATAACCTGTGTGAAGTGGCTTGGGACATGTTACTATATTAAAAGTGTTATATAAATGCAATTGGTTTGTCTCCACTAAAAACATTAATGTACAAAGATAAACTCCGAGGCAGGGACTAAAACCAGACTTACGTTGGTGCAGTGATTATACTGAAAATAGAAGCAGTCAATGTTTTCCACCTTGTAGCCCTGCATTGAAAACAAATGTATCAATGATCAGAGTGAGTGACGAATGGCCAGCTAAATCCTGAAATTAAACTGGACTGTTTGTTTCCTATTTTCCTGTCAATTACATGTCATATTTCTTGCTTCTGGAGGTAAAATTCACATCACACAAACCTCCTTCTTTCAATCACATTTATCCCTTTTGAATATGCTGAATCTCAGCAAACTTGCATTCCACTATTCTTGCTAAATAAAGCCTCATTAGTTAGCTTTTTTAATTGCCTTACTTTATTGGTTAGAGAGCACTAGAGACAGCTCACAATTTTTCTCAATTCCTTCTTGTGTCATCTTGTGCTAATAATTTTTTTTTGTGTGGTATACACGACAGTATTTTGGCCAACCTATAACATTCTGTATTATGCTGATATTAAACTTAACCACATGCATAGTTCTGGTCAACACATAGTAGAAGAGATGTATATTTGAAAAAAGAGACATGCTGTTGAAGCTTTACATCTTACACTCATCAGGGCAATTTGCAAGAATACCAAATTGTAAAAGGGAACAACAATTTATACTGCATGAGAAGACAGTGCTGACTGGTTGGCAAGTGGCTCTGGCTGGTAGAAGCATTGCCATGGAAAATACACCAGTAACTGACAAGTGACAGTTAACTGCCAAGCTTTGTTTAAATTCAAACCAGGCAGGTCAACTCTGATTGGTCAAGGCATTGCCCTGGGGAATGAACCAGGGAACGGCTGTCCCCATAAATTTTGTTTAGTTGAAAAAAAGAGTAATGTGCATACATGCTTCTTTAGTCTGCAAAGGTCAGGGCTCTGTGTGTGAATATAAAACTTGGCAGTTAACTATCAGTTGTCAGTTACTGGTACAAGTACTGTACTACCAAACAACTAGATGTGTATTAATTACACGTCACACAGAGAAGGGCAATAGGAATAATTCAAAGTGCAAGAGAGCACACCTACAAGAAAAGGTTTGAAAAGCTAAACCTAGAGAAGTTAGGTTGACAGGGACAGGATCTGGGTAAAGCATATATTTAAATAGACTAGATAGGAAAATACTGAAAATTGCTTTAAAATATTATAGGATAACAAGACAAAAGGTCATTTTTATCAGCTCATAGGATGTGAAGGTTGATGGCAAAGCCAGCATTTGTTGTTCATCCCTAATTGTCCTTGAGAAGGTGGTTGTGTCTTCTTGAGTCACTGCAGTTCATGCAGTGTAGGTACTCCCACTGCTGTTAGGAAGGGAGTTCCAGAATTTTGGCCCAATGTTAGTGAAGGAATGGTGATGTAGTTCCAAGTCAGGATGGTGTGTGGCTTGGAGGAGGACTTGCAAGTGGTTCCAATGCATCTGCTGCCCTTGTTCTTCTAGGTGGTAAGGGTTGAGGGGATGAAAAATGCTATTGAAGAAGGCTTGGTGAGTTGCTGCAGTCCATCTTGTAGATTGTACACACTGCTGCCACTGTGTTTTGGTGGTGGAGGGAGTGAATGTTTAAAATGGTGGATGGGGTGCCGATCAAGCCGGCTTCTTTGTCCTGGATGGTGTTGAGCTTCTTGAGTGTTGTTGGAGCTGCACTCATCCAGGCACGTGGGGAGTATTCCATCACGCTCCTGACTTGTGCCTTGTAGGTGGTGGATCTGAGGAGTCAGGAAGTGAGTTACTCAATGCAGAGTTCCCAGCCTCTGACCTGCTGTTGTAGCCACAGTATTTGTTCAGCTGGTTCAGTTCAGTTTCTGGTCAATAGTATCCTTGAGGATACTGATGATGGGAGAATCAGTGATGGTAATGCCATTGACAGCCATGGGGAAATGGTTAGATTCTCACTTGTTGGGGATGGTCATTACCTTGCACTGTGTGTCATGAATTTTACTTGTCACTTCTTAGCCCAAGCCTGAATTTTATTCAGAACTTGCTTCATATGGATATGGACTGCTTCAGTATCTGAGGAGCTGTGGATGGTGCTGAACATTGTGCAATCATCAGCGAACACTCCTACTTCTGACCTTATGGTGGAGGAAAGATCATTGATGAAGCAGCTGAAGATGGTTGGGCCTATGACATTACCCTGAGGAACTCGTGCAGTGATGTCCTGGGGCTGAAATGATCGGCCTCCAACAACCACAAGCATCTTCCTTTGTGCTAGGTATGACACCAACCAATGGAGTGTTTTCCCCCTGATACCCATTGACTTCAATTTTGCTAGGGCTCCTTTTTGCTAGGGCTCCTACCCTTTTTGTTAGGCCATGCCCAGTCAAATGCAGTCTTAATGTCAAGGGCAGTCACTCTCACCTCTTGAATTCAGCTCTTCTGTCCATTTTTGGACCAAGGCTGTAATGAGATCTGGAGCTCAGTGATCCTGGCAGAACCCAAATTGAGCATCAATGAGCAGGTTATTGCTGAGTTGTTGCCGCTTGATAGCACTATCAATAACACCTTCCATCACTGCTGATGATTGAGAGGATGGGAAACCAATTAACCAGGTTGGATTTGTCCTGCCTTTTGTGGACAGGGCATACTTGGGCAATTTTCCACATTATTGGGTAAATGTCAGTTTTGTAGCTGTACTGGGACAGCTTGGCTAGGACAAAGCTGGTTTTGGAGCAGAGTCTTCAGTACTGTTGCCAGGACATTGTCAGGGCCCACAGCCTTTGCAGTATCCAGCGCTTTCGCCCGTCTCTAAGTATCATGTGAAGTGAACTGATTTGCCTGAAGACCGGCACCTGTGATGCTGGGGACCTCCGGCGGAGGATGAGATGGTCTGGCTGAAGATGGTTGCAAATGTTACAATCTTATTTTTGGCACCTACATGCTGGGCTCCCCATCATTGATGATGGAGATGTCAGTTAAGCCTCATTCCCCGGTTCATGGTTCTGCTCCTGGCATGCTCTCCTATAATTCCCATTGAACCAGGTCAAACGTGCAAGCTAATGAAAAATAAATTTACAATAGATAGCACGAGGAACTTCTGGTGTCAGCCTTGGCTCAGTGGTAGCATATTTGTCTTTGAGTCAGAAGGTTGTGGGCTCCAGCCCTTCTTGTGCTTGAGTACATTATCTAGGCTGACAGTAAATGCATTGTTGGAGGTACCTTTCTTCGGATGAGGTTTTAAAAACAGGTCCTGCCCTCTCTAGATGTAAAAGGCCACGTGATACTATTGGAAGAAGTGGCTTCTGCTGGTGTCCTGGTCTATACTTATCCATCAACTAACAACACCAAAAGCTAGATTCAAAAATAGTCATTCAGCTCATTGTGTGATTTTGCTGCGTATATTTTAGCTGCTGGGCTTGTAACAGAACAAATGACTACACACTCCAAAGGCAATTCATTGGCTTTAAAGTGCTTGGAATGTCATGTGGACATGAAATGTGATAAATCAATGTTTTCTTTCTTCAATGAAGGGTGATAAACTTCTGAAATCAGTTGCCAGGCAGAATAACAGAGATGCAGATGTTAGGAAACACATTTGGATCAACACTAACAGTGTTAGAATTCGATGAGGCAAATCCTTTTATGTTCTTGTGGCCTTATGTTCATATCACCATGCACGTGTGCCTAACTCCTGATTCACAAAATTACGCTGCAGCATTAACAAGACGACTTCCCAACCTGTAACCAAATGCTAATAACTGGAGCCTGAGCACCAACCGATTTTTGGTTATTGATTCCTACTGAATCGTGTAATAAAGAAAGAACTCACCTGCATAATTTTGTTAATTTTCGTTATTGATGTAAAGATTTCTGGAAAGAGAAACAAACATTCATGAACATTCTTTCTCTCTAACTTTACGTTACCCACTTAAAAGCGGTGCTCAAAATTAGTTGCAACATAACAGTGAATATAGTGTGATATCCAGGTTTGAAAGGTTAAAAGAGGTGTGAAAGTATTATAACAGTTCCTTGTCCAGGAATTGACACTTAGCTGGCAGCTCTCTGACAGTTCAGGGGTTCATGTTCTACTGTCCCACACCTCATGCAGAGATAAGCATGGAAGTATTCTGATAGCTTTGACTCCATGTTTAAACCTTACGTTACAGACATTACGTTCAGGTTCAGTATTATTGGGAGAGTTAGCAAAGCATTGCATCTTCTATTAGTTTGTAAACCAGAAAGCTAGAACTGAAATGTTGTTATCTGTTGCTTAATTTTTAACTTTTAAGTAAACCTGGTTCAGAGAACATTGCCTAAGTCACATGATTTAATAAAGTGATCGTCATCGATCATGACCCTATCAACATCGTGAGTACTGAGTGATATTGAGAAAACCAGAATAACACAGGTTATTATAAACCCCTAGGTTTATCAGCTATTATATGTAAAAAAACATCACATTTTTCTTTCATGGGATGTGGGCATCACTGGCAAGGCCAGCATTTGTCGCCCATCCCTAACTGCCCTTTAACTGAGGCTCTGACTATGCCATTTCAGAGGGCAGTTAAGAGTGAACTTGGGCCTGGAGTCATGTGTAGGCCCGACCAGGTAAGGTTAGCAGATTTCCCTCCCTAAAGGGCATTAGTGAACCGGATGGGTTTTTACAACAATCGATGATGGTGACTAGCTTTTCAATTCCAAATTTTATTTTTTTATTTATTGAACTCAAATTCCACTAGCTGCCATCTGAGCCCATGTTGCCAGAGCATTAGCCCAAACCTCTGGATTACTAGTCCAGTGACATTACCACCTCACAAACATCTCCCCCATTTGTTTCACAGGGAATGAGGGCTTGCTAACAGGAGTGAAAACCTGACAATCAAATCTAGCATAAAATGGCATACAAGGGTGCAGCTCATGAGACACCACCAAAGACTGAATAGTGTTGATACAGCCAAAAAAAATGCCTTCCAATTTACTCAGGCTCTTGTGATTTTAAGTAACTATTTAAGCAACAATACTAAGAAGTTCACATCAAGAGTGCCCATGATAAAATATTATTATTCCAAGTGTTAGCTTTTGTTTTTTTACTAATTATGATAGCATTTTGGTGAGAACTCGCTGTATACAAAGTCTTGCAGGTTAAGACACTCTAATTATACTAAGTGAATAATGATTTTTATAGGTATTTTGTGCTATTATTTTGAATAAAAAGCGTGATAAAATCATGGAATCATACAACACAGGAGGCCATTTGGCCCATCGGCCTCTGCTGGCTTTTTGAAAGAGCTGTCCAATTAGTCCCATTTCCCTACTTTTTCCCCATTGCTCTGCAATTTACTCAGCTTTACTGAATATTTATCCCAATCCCTTGTGCAAGTTACTACAGAATCTGCTTCCACCAACCTTTCAGATAGTGTTTTCTAGATTGTCACCTGACTCCATTACTAGGTGTGTCTGTCATTATGAAATTTTAGTGTGTGAGTCACTAACTGGAGTGGAACACCTAACCCAGTGTCCATGTATTACTAGGGATATGTGTCACTGTCAAATTATATAGAGCAAAGTTCACTAACTCTTGGTCAACATATATTACTAGGGATATGTGTCACTGTCAAATTATATAGAGCAAAGTTCACTAACTCTTGTTCAACATACATTATACTATGATAAAAGCAAAAAACTGCGGATGCTGGAAATCCAAAACAAAAATAAAAATACCTAAAAAACTCAGGTCTGGCAGCATCTGTGGAGAGGAACACAGTTAACGTTTCGAGTCCATATGACTCTTCAACAGAACTAAGTAAAAATAGAAAAGAGGTGAAATATAAGCTGGTTTAAGAGGTGGGGGCTGGGGTGGGGTGGGACAGGTAGAGCATTATACTATTATATGTTAATAAACCACTACCATTGTAATGTGACTTATGCAATTGTCATGAAGCTATTAATGTATATCATATTATTGGAAAAGATAGTTATTTTAAAATAAAGGTTTAGTCTGTGGGTGTGTCTTAATTGGATTAAAGCCAGCTAGTCTGGGTGCTTTGATGTATACTAGTTTTGATATGTAAGAGAGATAGCGTGTATTTACATTTTTTGAGTAGAGCATTCAAGAAGTGGGGTGAAAAATGATACCTAGCGGATAGCAAGCCATATGTTTATATTACTAATAAAATTGGTACTATGAAAGGGGTTTTATTGTTAGAGAGGTTTAGCTTAGAGGTTGTTGATACAATGGGAATTAACATTCAATCAGTAGTGATTGGTATAACTTTAGCAGTTTTCAGGTGTGCAGAGCAGAGGCAATGTGAGATCAAAAGGCAGCTGTAAGCCTCCAACTGGCTCCACAAGAACCAAAGTGAAAAGAACCTCATTTTGAATTTGTACGGTGAAAATGCTTTGCCTGGTGTTTGGTTACGTCTTTGGGTTGCTGTTGACTTAATGGTGTTTAATTTAGAAATTTGTTAAAAGTTGTGATAGTAGTAATTTGTAACCATGTGTGTATATATGTATATATTTTAACACGTGTAAATGAATAAAATGTTTCATTTAGCTTAATGTAAAGCCTCGAAAACTGGTGGTCTGATTCCTGAATTTAGAGTCGCATCTCAAACATAACACTTAAAATTATAGGTTATGACAGTTGCTTAAAGTTTCCCTCTGGGATTTTTAAATAACTCTGCTTTACCAACTACATTGGTCATAAAAATTGGGGGCTCATCTGGGAATAAATTATATTTCTAATTCCTTGGTTGGTTAGGAATTGGTGAATCTTAAGATTACAAGTAAGGGAGGCACTTTGAATTCAGGAGTTGGTGTGGTATTTTAGAAGTGGTGAGACTGCAAGTTGGCTTTGGCAATTGCTAAGACTTGTCTGGGAGTAGAACAGATAACTCTGATTGGGCTGGAGATAATAACCAAAAGTAAGTTAACGAAGTTGGCGGATAAGTTACAATTGGGGTTACCTGCAGGGCTAGGAAATCAGATATAGTTAAAAGTATAGCACAGTATCTACAGTTGGAAATGAAACCTGACACCAGTGAGTCAAAGCTGGTGGTAGTGAGGCTTCAGTTACAGATGAAGATGCTAGAACTTGAACAAGCAAAGGGACTGAAAAAGCTTGAATTTGAATCAAGGGAATTAGAACTTGTGGAGATGGAGAAGGAGGAAAGAGAAAGAGAGAGAGAGAGAGAAAGAGAATTCCAACTGAAAATGTTGACAGTTAGAAAAGAGATGTCAGTAGGTGAGGAAGGATTTATCTCTAGAGTAGAACCCAGTGGGGATATGTTTAAATTTGTACAAGCTCTTCCAAAGTTTGAGGAAAAAGATAGTGAAGCATTCTTTGTTTCATTTGAGAAGCTAGCTAAACTGATGAAATGGCCACAGGAAAACTGGACATTATTATTACAGTCTAAGTTGTTAGGTAGGGCACATGAGGCATATGCTTCGCTTTCAGAAGAAATGTCGATGAATTATGATGGGTGAAGAAAGCTATTTTGAGTGCATATGAGTTGGTTCCTGAAGCTTACGGGCAGAAATTTAGGAATATGAGAAACTTATATTGAGCCTGGGCAAATTTATATTAAGTTTGAGAGTAAAACAAGTAATTTTGATTGGTGGATATGGGCATTAAAAATAGAGACAACCTATGCAGCTCTTAGGGAAGTCATTCTTTTGGAAGAATTTAAAGATTCAATCCCTTCAGTAGTGAGAACTTATGTGGAGGAACAGAGTTGATTCTGTAAGACAAGCAGCAGAGATAGCTGATAATTATGAGTTAGTTCATAGAGCTAAACCTTTTTCTGTCACGCTTTCAAATTGGAAAAGGAGAATAAGTGGGATGGTGAAAGGAAGGCAGGTAGTCAGGGAAGAGAAGGAGTAGCTGGAATTCCCAGGAAGTTTTTTCTCGGAATAAAAAGGAAGGTGCTGAAGGTAGAAGTGACATTCGAAAATTGAGGTGTTTTCAAATGTAATAGAATGGGGCACACGAAGTCAGTGTGTTGGAGATTGCAGGGAAAATCTGTAGGAATTGCTGGGGTACAGAAAAGCTCTGGAAGTAAATGTGCTGTGGGTTCTGAGGTTCAGGCACAGGAGAAACCAGTGGTTTGTGTACAGGTGAAACAGAGAGAATCAGTGAAAGGTAAAGACGTCGGAATGTGTTCACAGTTTACTCAAGAGAATTCTGGGGAGCAGGTTGCAGAAATGTTTAAAGATTTTGTGTGTGAAGTGAAAGTCTTTTTAAATATGTTAACATTTTAAGAGACACAGGGGCTAGTCAGTCCTTAATGTTGTGGGATAGTGATATTTGTTGTTCAAAGGGAATATTGGAGGAGAAGGTAATAATAAATGGGGTTCATGGGAATGCTAAATCTATTCCGTAGTGGAAGGTAAATTTAAAGAGCAGATGGAAGATGGGTTAAGTTATAGTTGGAGTGGTGGAAAAATTGCCCATTGCAGGGGTTCAATTTATTCTAGGTAATGATATAGTTGGATCGCAAATGTGGGTGATGCCTATGGTAGTTGAGCAGTCTGTAGAAGTGTTTTCAACAGAGGTGCTACAGAAGGAACATCTTGGATTGTTATGACAGTTGTTTAAAGTTTCCCTCTGGGATTTTTAAATAACTCCGCTTTACTAACTGCATCGGTCATACACAAGGCATGTAGCAATATCATGGCCCGGAATTCCTTATCTCCCGGGGATCGTTCCCCGGAGGTACCCTAGAAGATGCGCTGGAGGACCCCCCAGAAGTCCCAAGGCCAGGGGAATTGCCAGGGAAGTTTAAAGTTCCAAAGGGAAATTACCCTGCACTGGGAGCCATCTGATAATCCAATTTAAATTGGAGACTTTGGATGGTTCTGAGTCTCCCAGCAGGATAGTTCTCCAGGAAAGGTTAGAAGGATTAAATCCATTTCTAATTCCTGGTTAACTACACTACTGAACCCCACCAATCCATAGACTGGGATCCCCTAATAGCTCCTTGACCAGTCCACCCAACTACACCCCCACGCCGTGACTACACTCCTGATGCCCTGACTACCCTCCCAGCCCTCTGCCTACCGCCACTCTCCCTACCACTCGACTACCCTCCCAACCCCCCAACTACCCTCCCGACACCCCGTACCCATCCACCGCCCCCCCCCCCCCCCCCCCAACTACCCTCCTAACCCCTGACTACACTCCTCAATGCCCGACTACCCTCCCGAAACCCCAAGTACCCATCCATTCCCCCCCCATCTGACTACCCTCCCAACCCCCTGGCTACCCCCACCCCTCGAACCACCCTCCCCACCATTTGACTACCCTTCCAATACCCCAACGGCCCTCCCAACACCCCGAGTACCCATCCACCCCCCTGACTACCGTCCCAACCCCCAAATACACTCCCAGCCCCCGACTGCCCCCCTGACACCCCGACTATCCTCCAAAACCCTGAGTGGCCCCCACCCTCCCCCCTATCCTCCCAACCCCCTGACTACCCTTCCAACCCCTGGACTACCCTCCTGACCCTCTCCCCCAACTACCCCCACATCGATGTCCCCACCCCCCCATCCCTTCCACACCCTGACTGCACCTCAACCCCCAACCTCCCCGACTATCCCCTCAACCCTTAATTATCTTCCAACCCCCACCCCCCAATTCCTTGACTACCCCCTCAATCCTCAAATTGCCTTCCCCACCCCCTAATCCCCTGATCACCCTCCTGATCCCTAATCCCCTGATTACCCACCCGACCCTACTGAGTGCCCCACTGCCCTCCTGACACACCACCCCCGACCACCCAGTCCCCCCGCCTCACTCCCCTTAACTACCTAACCCCCCCCACCGACCTCCCCACCCACCACAGTGGGGTGGAACACTCAGTCGAAGAAAAAGGAAGACATGTGGGAAGTGCCATTGTGGAAGGTAGCATCATTGGAACAGATGCGACGGAGAAACTGGGTGAATGGAATTGAGTCCTTACAGAGAGCAGGGTGTGAGGAGGTGTAGTTGATATAGCTGTGGGAGTTGGCCACAGCTACCTTGACTACACTGCCTCCACAGTGGTGCTTCCAACATGTCTTCCTTTTCCCTCAGCTGAGGATTTCCCACCCCACACCTCCGCATCATGGCCGACAGGGCCCTCACTGTGTCTGACCTATTTCCCGCAATTCTGCCCTCAGCCGTTCTCCTCCCTCTCAGGACTACATTAGGGCTTCATCTGTCCTCACTTTCCACCCCACCAGCCTCCGCATTCAAAGGATCATCCTCCATCATTTCCGCCAACTCAGCATGACGCCACCACCAAGCACATCTTCCCCTCCCCACCCCTGTCAGCATTCCGAAGGGACAATTCCCTCCATGACACTCTGGTCCGCTCCTTAGTCACCCCTAACAACTCATCCCCTTCCCCCAGGACCTTCCCATGCAGTCACAGATGTAACATCTGCCCCTTAACCTCCTCATTGCTCACCGTCCAAAGCCCAAAACAATCCTTCCAGGTGAAGCAGCAATTTACATGTACTTCTTTCAAATTGATCTACTGTATTCACTGCTTGCAATGCGGTATCCTCTACATTGGGAAGACCAAACGCAGACTGAGTGACCGCTCTGTGGAACATCTCTGCTCAGCCCGCAAGCATGGGCCCCACCTCGTGGTCACTTGCCATTTCAATTCACCAACTTGCTCTCATACTCACATTTCTGTCCTTGATCTGCTTCACTGTTCCAATGAAGCCCAATGCAAGCTGGAGGAACTGCACCTCACCTTCCGATTAGGCACTTTGCAGCCTTCCAGACTCAACAATGAGTTCAGCAGCTTCAGGCCATGAACTCTGTCCTCCATTTTGAATTTATCCCCCCCAAACGCTAGGCTGTATCTTGTTCTCATGTTTTTGCTTTAAGACAGCGCTGACCTTCATTCTGCTATTCATACCTACTCTGAACCAATCCCTTGTTTCTTTCATACTATCATTACCACTCCTTTTGCCTTTGGTTCCATGATACCTTTGTCATTTACCCTCTAACCTATCCCTGACCTTCTCTTTTGCTCCACTTGACCCTCCCCCCACCCCTTTTCAACAGCATAATACCCATCACATTCCTGCCTTTCTTCAGTTCTGAAGAAGCATCATATTGGGCTCAAAACATTAACCATGACAGTAGAACTGCTCTGTAAATGCAATATTACATAGGAAAAGGCTGGATCCATATTTATTCCATAAATAAAACAGAAAAATAATCACATTTAAGATGCATAATAACGTCATATTTAGTATCTTCCTGTGCAATATTCTCTATCTGATGACTGTGGAGTGCAGCAGTTGTCGTGTCAGCAAACAAGCAGCAACTCATATTGAAGTATTCTCACAGACAGCAAACCTGGAAGTGAAAAGCACCGAATCTCCATTTCTAATTTAAATGTTTAGATAACAAAATAAATGCCTATGGTTGGGTTAAAATGGAATTCTAAAATAATGATAAACACAATTTTAAAATAGTAATTAAAATAGAGATAAACACATTTTAAAGAAAAGTATTGCTTTTGCTTCTAAAAATCATGCAATTTTTATCATTGAGAAATTTCATATTCCAAAAATTTAGCTTTTCAGTGCCTGTGAATGTTTAGCAGTAATTAAGAAGTTAGTATGTCATTAAAGACCATTTACAGCTCATTCAACAAGATATAATTTTTTCAAGGGTTTTTACAGTGAGAAAAACCACGTAAAAGTGGTATTTTTCATCAATCATGCTTGCGAAAGAGCTGTGTAGGAATTTCTTCTCTCAGAGGGTCGTTAGTGTTTGGAATTCCCTGCTCGAGAGAGCAGTGCAGGTTGGGCCATCGAATATATTCAAGGCTGAGTTAGACAGATTTTTGATTGACAGGGGGGGCAAGGGTTGTAGGGGTTATGGAGGGGTTGAGGTCAGGCAGGAAAGTGGAGTTAAGGCCACAATCAGGTCAGTCATGATCTTATTGAACAGCGGAGCAGGCTGAAGGGGCCGAATGGTCAACTCCTGCTCCTATTTCTTACATTATGTTCAATGGAGATTTCAGTCTGTAGGAATCTCAGCAGTGCACCCATTGGAGATCTGTGGACTCACTGACAGCAACTTTTGGATTTCTGCATTTCTCTGCAAACATTTGAACTCCTGAAGTTGATGGCAGCTTCAGTGGAGTAACAACAGGGAATAGCGACTGTTTTGCTGCCATTACCATAACAAAATCTAGCCCTATGATTCTCTGAATTGAACATGTCTGCATGGTGCCACTGGTTACTGCGTTCAGCTATTAAATGCAAAGTTGGTAGATCAAGATCACCCAAGAATGTAGCCTAATATTTGTATAAGCAAAGGGACAAAAGGTTATCAGGGGTAGGTGGGAATGTGGAGTTGAGGTTAAGATCAGATCAACAATGATGTTATTGAATGGCGGAACAGGCTTAAGTGGTCCACTCCTGCTCCTAATTTGTATGTCCGTATAATTTTATTACCACTCATAGTGGGCATCACTGGCAAGTTCAACATTTATTGCCTAATATTTACAGATTACTGGCTTACTTCACTTGCTAGTTGCTTGTTTGTGCTGAATGTAACAGAAGGACATGTTGGATTGTACATTTGAAAGCAATAAAACACTTTTTTTTATTAATTCACAGGATGTGGGCATTACTGGCTAGGCCAGCTTGTTTTGAGGGCATTTGTTTTAAGGATCAACCTCATTGCTGTGGGTCTGCAGTCACATGTAAAGGCAGCAGATTTCCTTCCCTAAAGGGGATTAGTGAACCAGATGGGCTTTTACAACAATCAGCAATGGTTTCCTATCAATCATCAGACTTTTAACTACAGATTTTTATTGAATTCAAATTTCACTGGACTTGAACCCAGGTCATTAATCTGGGTCTCTAGGATACTGGTCCAGAGATAATACTACTATGCCATCGCCAACTCTATTGAACTGGGACTATAAATCCTGTTAGTGTCAATGGAATACTCTTGACAACTGCATCTCAATATCACAAGCAGAATATAAATATTCCACTACCAGCAGTGAGGTCCCTTTATCTTGATCAGCAAATCAAATCACAAGTCAGGTATCATTGATTGCGAACAGCGTTCTTTTTCTTTTTATAGTTACTTCCTTATCCTTGTGACTCGCTATATTACGAAATATTTCCACGTACACAGGATTCACATCATTCCAGTCTTCCAGCGGCTGTTCCTTTCACCCTGCACAATTGTGTGTGCAGCGGACCTAAGAGTAGGTTCACTGTCAGACCGGGCGGACGGGGAGCGTGTGACCAGCTGGAGTTCGGGACATCTTACCTGGTGCTGTAATAATGCCAGTGTCCCAATAGCAGCCCACGCCCCACGGTTAAAGAAGCAGAGCCTGGACTCAGTTTAGGCGGGTGAATCGGGTGCTGATCTGACGCGAGGAGAGAGAAAACGAAACTGATGGCGTTGACTTCCTGCTTCCACAGGGGACACGTAGTTGATGGTCAAAGAAGAACTAGAGGCGGGAGTTCAGTTTTATAACTGAACCGACTACGTGGAATAAACATTTTAGAAAGCAGCTTTTTCGACACATCGACGAATGTAATCTACATCACACGAAGATCTACATACACACAATTCGCAGAACTAGCCATGTAAATATTGTGGCTACAAGAACAGGTCAGAAATCCTGCGACGAGTAACTCTCCTCCTGGCTCCCCAAAGCCTGTCCACCATCTACAAGGCACAAGTCAGGAGTGTGATGGAATACTCTCCATTTGCCTGGATGAGTGCAGTTTCCGCAACACTCAAGAAGCTTGGCACCATCCAGGACAAAGCAGCCCGCTCGATTGGCACCACACCCACAAACATTCACTCCCTCCACTACCGACACACAGTAGCAGCAGTGTGTACCATCTACAAGATGCAGTGCAGGAATTCACCAAGGCTCCTTGGACAGCACCTTCCAAACCCACAACCACAACCATCTAGAAGGGCAAGGGCAGCAGGTAGATGGGAACACCACCACCTGGAAGTTCCCCTCCAAGTCACACACCACCTATTGGAAATATATTGCAGTTCCTTCACTGTCATTGGGTCAAAATCCTGGAATTCCCACTCTAACAGCACTGTGGGTGTACCTACACCACATGGACTGCAACAGTTCAAGAAGGCAGTTCACTACCATCTTCTCAAGGGCAACTGGGGATGGGCAATAAATGCTGGCACAGCCAGCGATGCCCACATCCCGTGAATGAATTTTTAAAAAGCAATGGTTGTAATAAACCACTGCAGCCAACACACTGGTAACCAGCTAGTTGCAAGTTTAGACCTGACTGAGGATGATGATTCTTGGCACTGAGTTTATCCACACACGAAGTAAACAATTTGCAGAATTTCAGTGTCATGAGGCAGGGATTACACATTTATATCATTTTGCTTGAACAATTGATGTTTAAGAAAATCACTGATGATGGTTCAGTTGAAACATACCAGCCAGGAATGCCCCAAGATCAGTTTTCTTTTCGCAGGGTCTTCCAGTGGCTTTAGAAAATCTGGTGAGTTAACTTTGAAGTTGCCATCAGTTGCACCTTACCGACACACTGGGAATCACTGGCACTAAGTTGAATAAAAAGGTAAATTTGATGGACCAAAGATGCACCTTCCAAACCTGCACTCTCTACCTCCTAAAAGGACAAGGACAGAGGATACATGGAAACACCACCACCTACACGTTCCCCTCCAAGCCACACACCATCTCAATTTGGAAATATATCGCCGTACTTTCATTGTCGCCGGGTCAAAATCCTGGAACTCCTTCCCTAACAGCACTGTGGGTGTACATACACCTCATGGGCTGCAGCAGTTCAAGAAGGCACCTCGCCACCACCTTCTCAAGGGCAATTAGGGAAGGGCAATAAAAATGCTGGCCCAGCCAGTGACACCCACAGTCCGTGAAAGAATATCATAAAAATGTGATTGTTTCTGGTTCTCATACAAGCCATATTTATGGCCTCTCTCCCAAAGAGTGCCAACTTGTGCTACAGTCCAGGTAGTTTTGTGTTCTGGTCTTGTCCTCATTGAGGTTTCATGGACATGAACTACAGCAATCTAAGAATGTGTCTCACCATCGCCTTCTTATGAGCAATTAAGGATGAGTAATAAATGCTGGCCTTGCTGGTGAAGCCCAAATCCAATGAATGAAAATAAATTGGGTGAAGACTGCCCAAGTTCATAGAATGAATACAGCACAGGAGAACATTCAGCCCTTTGTGTCTGTACTGGCTCTCTGCAAGAGTAATCAGCTAGTCCCACTCCCCCACCCTTTCCCCATAGTCCTACAATTTTTCTCTCTTCTGATGCTTATCCAATTCTCTTTTGAAAGTCCTGATTAAATCTGCCTCCACCACACTCTCAGGCAGTGCATTCCAGATCCTAACTACTTGCTGCATTAAAGTTTTTCCTTATGTTCCTTTGTCAATCACCTTAAATTAGTGCCCTCTGGTAAACCTTCCATCAATGGGAACAGTTTCCATCTATTCTGTCTGGACCCCTCATAGTTTTGAACACTCTTATCAAATCTCTTCTCAACCTCCTCTCCTGTAAGAACAATTCCAGCTTCTCCAATCTATGTAACTGAAGTCTGTCATCCCTTGAACCAGTCTTGTAAATCTTTTCTGCACACTCTCAAATGTCTTCACATTATTCCTAAAGTATGGTGCAAGGAATTGGACACAATACTCTAGTTGAGGCCGAACTGGTGGTTAATAAAAGCTCAACATAGCTTCCTAGCTCTTGTACACTATACCTCCATTTATAAAGCCCAGGATCCCGTATGCCTTACTAACCACTTTCTCAATCTGTCCTGCAACCTTCAAAGCTTTATGTAAATGAATCAAATGTGCCCCCTTCAGAATTGTGTGATATATTTTATATTGCTTCTCCTTGCTCTTCTTTCCTACAATTCAGAGAAAGACATGGTATATCCTGCACTTAAGCTCAAATTCAAAAAGTAAACTTGAAGCTCAGTCTCCATCACCTCCTGGTACACAAAATGGATTAAAAACCTTGATATTTCAGAACATTTTGCAGGTCAATCCAACACTTCTGCGTGTTTTGTTTTGTCTTTACTACATTCTCATTGTCTTGTAATTAGAGAAGAGATAAGAATGCTTATAGGTGCCACAAAGATTTAAGGGATGGTTCTGGTGAACCTTAAGTGGTCAAAGAGTTGTTGGAAAATCCTACCTGCTTTTAAAACTGCATACTGTCCTGATGAATTATTGAACATTGAAAATGTAACAATTAAAGAATTCCAACACAGAATTAATGTATTTGTACTAATTAACATGAAAAACACAAGATACAGCAAAAGTTCTTTTTAATTAGGTGTAACAGTCAGGTCACAAACAGCACAGGCGAGTGCAATCAGTTTTCCTAACAAGATGCTTACTGCGCCAACCCAAAAGAGAGAAAGTGAATGCTGGAATGTCCTTGTCAGAAACAGAGCAAGTTGACACTTTTGAGTGCCCAGCCATTCTATTTTGGTTCTCCATTAATTACAGAAATATTACAAAATTCAAACTGAGATATTGATTCATAGTAGCAAAATAAATAAATCTGTACAGTTTAGTACTACACAATAAACTCAATCGATTCCATCAGAAAAAATAGAAACTTGGCAGTAGAGGTAGCACTTACCTTAAAGATATAGCCTTTTAAAATAATTATTATAAAGTATAATAAGTCACCGTTTAAAGTATAGGTTTAATCGGTGACTTGCCCAATAATTAGCTTGGTTATTGTCTTCTCAAAATTCTTTATTGGTACAAAATAGTTTGGAAGCCAGCTTCACTCAGAGAAGAATGTTTCAGCTCAGCTGGTTACATTTTGTAACAATCTGTATTGCGAGTCTCCAAGTGAGGGATGGGACAAGCCAGTTATACATGTTCTGTGTGATTTGTTAAACATGAGTTTAATTTGGAGGCGCAGCTATCGTTTCAATGTGCACACTGCGCTGCACCTTTCAAATCAGTGATTTTGGTTTGAAATGAAGATGAAGAAAAAACCCAGCTCATCCATGATTAACCCATGCCCGTGTAGTGCTGCAGGCAGCGCACACACCTTGTCATGATGAGTGCAAGACGAAAAGCTTTGACAACATGTGTCTTTTGACTAGTGATGTTCAAATTTTGTAATATCAAACAACTATTTAATTTGTAAAACAAAAACAGAATTACCTGGAAAAACTCAGCAGGTCTGGCAGCATCGGTGGAGAAGAAAACAGTTGATGTTTCGAGTCCTCATGACCCTTCGGCAGAACTGAAGTATAGTTAGGAGAGAGGTGAAATATAAGCTGGTCTAAGGTGGGGGGCGGGGGGAGAGAGAAGTTGAGGGTGGGGTGGTTGTGGGGACAAGCAAGCAGTGATAGGAGCAGATAATCAAAAGATGTCACAGACAAAAGGATCAAAGAGGTGTTGAAGGTGGTGATATTATCTAAGAAAAGTGCTAATTAAGAATGGATGGCAGGATACTCAAGGTACAGCTCTAGTGGGGGTGGGGTGGAAAGACTAACAAAGTATTAGTTGTAGATTTAAAAATAATGGAAATAGGTGGGAAAAGAAGAATCTATGTAAAGGGAGGGGGAAGAAACGGGGTGGGGATGGGGGGAGGGGGAGTTTAAGATCTAAAGTTGTTGAATTCAGTATTCAGCCCGAAAGGCTGTAAAGTGCCTAGTCGGAAGATGAGGTGCTGTTCCTCCAGTTTGCGTTGGGCTTCACTGGAACAATGCACCAAGCCAAGGACAGACATGTGGGCAAGAGAACAGGGTGGAGTGTTAAAATGGCAAGCGACAGGGAGGTTTGGGTCTTTCTTGCAGACAGACCGCAGGTGTTCTGCAAAGCGGTCGCCCAGTTTGCGTTTGGTCTCTCCAATGTAGAGGAGACCGCATTGGGAGCAACGAATGCAGTAGACTAAGTTAGGGGAAATGCAAGTGAAATGCTGCTTCACTTGAAAGGAGTGTTTGGGCCCTTGGACAGTGAGGAGAGAGGAAGTGAAGGGGCAACTGTACCTTGAGTATCCTGCCATCCATTCTTAATTAGCACTTTTCTTAGATAATATCACCACCTTCAACACCTCTTTGATCCTTTTGTCTGTGACATCTTTTGATTATCTGCTCCTATCACTGCTTGCTTGTCCCCACAACCACCCCACCCTCAACTTCTCTCTCCCCCCGCCCCCCACCTTAGACCAGCTTATATTTCACCTCTCTCCTAACTATACTTCAGTTCTGCCGAAGGGTCATGAGGACTCGAAACATCAACTGTTTTCTTCTCCACCGATGCTGCCAGACCTGCTGAGTTTTTCCAGGTAATTCTGTTTTTGTTTTGGATTTCCAGCATCTGCAGTAGCTTTTAGCTTTTTGTATTTAATGCGTATGTCAATTTTACCCTAAAGTTTAAATTTAACTGTTTATTTTAGTCACAGCAGCCAAATACTACAGTAATAAGAGTACTCCAAACATCTGAACATCGTTATTACTGCAATATTAATGTTTGTCAATTTGTGAGCTGCATGTTGAAAATTAAGAATCACAAAGCGCTTGCACATTAAACCAACCAGCATTAAGCTATATTCTGTAGTTCAGAAGGTCTATAAAATAAAAGCTTATTTCCCAAATGAAACTTGAATAATTTTAGGTTATGTACAAGTCTTCCTTTTCTTTTATTTTTAAGAGATTCCCAAGTGAACTTATCCTCTGGAGGAGCAGCTTCTCTCCTGGAAATGTCCCTATGGGCATTCAGAAGCCTGTTTAAAGATTCTACCTCAGCACAATTCCCATATGGCCAAAATGGATGGGCATTGTTTCTTTGTTGTAGATCATTTCCTATGTCTGGGAACAGGTCTAGGCATTTTCTACAAGGTGGTATGGGAGTATGTAGTTGATGTTTACCATTGGCTATGCGCACTCCTCTTGGTCTGTTGAGATTATCCCTCATTGGGTAAGCAATAGAATGCACCTGAGGGCGCAACGCAATAGCCTGTGGGTGATCTTCTAAAGCCGTACATACTGCCAGGCTAATGTCTTCATTCCATGTGTGGTAGCACAATATGTCTATCATGAGTTGTTTCTGATGTTTTCCAAAGCATGAAACTGAGGCACCAAAATAATTGTCAGTTTTTGTATTGCTGTCCAAGTCCTGGAAGAAACAGCAGCTGATAACTGTTGATACAAAACAAAGTCCATTCCCACACCTACTGTCTTCTTGACTATTTTGTTCCACAATCATATTCTTATTTAGTTTCGACAGCAAATTTAAAATTCTTTCAATATTGTCTGATTCCTCGTAGTCAACCACCTGAGAAATGAAAAGAAAATTCTTAGCTTGCAATATTCTCAAAATATGTGTTCCCAATATTAGTGGGGAAACACTTAACATGTTTATCTAACATTCACCTGTCCACTATTTTAAATTAGTTTATTTGAAATAGGTTAGAACCTCTGCTCTGAACGCAGTAGAGAGCATTCATGGGGCTACTATAGCAAACTAATTTCTAGGCTAACATCACGGTAGTTCAACAGAAGCATTGTTGAATGATTAATGAAATAATCATTTTTCATTACTTTAGTGTCCATAAAAATGTTGGATGTTTGCACTGGAGTTTCACAGCTGCCCAATGTCATGCGCGCCTAGTTATGTTGCTAAGTAAGCTTCCACTACTCTGCACCACTGATGAGCCCTGACCTAAGAGGATCGCTCTACTTCTCTTCACATTAATGTGATATTTCCATGATTGGCTGATTGAATCAAACAACATGTTCCTTAGGCTGTTCGTACTTGGCAGAGTGCAAACTAATCTCAACCAGCCTCCGCTTGCAAAATCCAAACAAAACATCTCGTTAACTTTCAGTGCCAGAGGGGTTGATTGTTAGTCATTAATACTTATCACATAGCTAAGAGGATACCTTCACTTGTAATAACTATCACATTGTTAAAAGGTTTCTTACACTAGATTTAACTTGCTGTGACGATTTTAATGGGTAATTAATATCAAAATACATCAAGATGCCAAGAAAAAAAGGGAGGTTAAGGGCGAGGTGTGGTTTTTGCTAAACTAATAGCACAGTAGGGGAATTGAGACAGCAACTTTTGGATATGCACATTTATTTGCTCATCTGATCTTTGCCTGAAATTGTAACATTTACCCATAAATAACAATGAGTACCACTGGATGTTATTTTCACAAGAAATTCTGGCCAATTGTGTTTCACATCAGCTATAAACAAAAAAGCTCAGTAGCCTCACTCAACATGCATATCAGTTCATGTACTCTATTTGGTACATCATTATTCCTTGCTGGTACCTTGCAATAGGATTATCTCTCACTTTAAAAGATATCCAGCACACATCCAGACAGTTTCATTTTTTTCTCTACAAAATGACTTTGAGTCACTAGTGCTGGTCTGTGATCTGAACCAGGGCTGGTCACAATGCAATCAGAACGGTAGTACGAAGAAAATACGTCGCCCACTTACTATGTCATTGGACGTAATAAAAATCTGCTAAGAATATTTTGCAATTGGGGGGTGGGGGGGGGTCTGAGGTCTGGGGGTGGGGGGCCGTTCAGAGGTCGGGGTGAGTGGGTTGGGGGGCCGGAAGTTGGGTTGGGGAGGCGGGGGGTGGGGGGGGGGGGGGGGGGGGGGTCTGAAGGCCAGGGGGAGGGGGAGGGCCAGTCGGGGGTGGGCTGGAGATTGGGGAGGGGGCCAGAGGTTGGGGGCTTCTGGAGGTCGGGGGGGGGGGCGGGGGAGGTTCGGGCGTTCAGAGGTCGGTGGGGGGCGGGGGTGTCCAAGGTCAGGGTGGCAGGTCCGAAGTGGGGGGTTGGGGGGGATCTGAGGTCGGGTGGGGGGTTCCAAGGTTGGGGGGGGGTGGGGGGCAGTCTGAGGTCAAGGGGGTTGTGGGGCCAGGGGTGTGGGGAAGTCCTCCCGTGTGATCGGTCTGGGTCTTTATGATAGTTACCCAGAAGTTAGGAGAGGTTTTAATTCTTCTACTTCTGGGTAACTATTGGTATAACCCCGGCCGAGCCATCGAAGCTTGCAATTTAAATTGCATTTTCGGATGGTTCCCAGCGCAGCACAATTGTCCAGAGGAAGTGTGAACTTCTGGGCAATTGCCGTGCAAACCCTTACCTGGGAACTTGCCAGAGGGATACCCCAGTGCATCTTTGGGGTGGCCCCCAAATCCGACACTGGGGAGCGCGGAAGTTACGGACCAGTAAATGCACGGGTTGGTGTCACTTTTACTCACTATTTCAAGTAGAATTGTGTAAGGTGGTCGAGTTGGAAGATGTGTTTTGTACTGTTCAAACACATCTGGAAGCTTGCATGACCAGAGTTCCAATGATTCTTCCAATATGTCTTTTGGTTCAAAAGAAGGGTTGTTGATATGACATAAAAACAGAATAGTATGCAGTATCTGCAAAATTAAGGATGACAAATCTCAGTGAGGACAAGCAACTCTTTGGGTTCTGTTATAAGACAAGACGAGGTTGGAGCACAGAACTGTATTTCAGTTCTGCAATAGGTGCAAGAAATGTTGGAAGAAACTGTGCTAAAAAACTAAATTGTCCAACTCTCGTCAAGGTTAAAAATACAATAGCAAGTCCAAATTTCATAAACATGCAAAGTTAAATTTTCTGAGATTTACAGGCAATGAAAATATATCAACAAAAGTTATAATGATTTAAAATTCTGACCATTAAAATTACACTGAAATCAATGAAAATGTCCAAATAGGATCTATTGTTTTGGTTTAAATTCAAGCACATTTTTGATGAGAAAACTGCTAATTTGGAAGAAGTACAGAAAATAACCAGCAAAATACTTTTTCAGTGCTAATTAGTACAATGTCAGTTATGCAGTGCTAATAAACACAGGAGCTTTATCCTTCTAAACTTTACTATTGTGACTATAAAACAAGAACAAAACCTCTTTTATGTATTGTTTCCCTCTGTCCCCAGACAGCCTCCTGTCTTGAACAGCACGCTGAATGAATTTCACAGCTATTTTTATAAACTGGCTTGCGCTTTTCAGAGAGATCTGTGTCTGTGTGAAGTTTCTTTCCATAAAGTTATTACATTCAATTCTGATGAAAGAGAAAACACAGAACTCTGCATCATTCAGCAGGAAAAAGTTGCATGGGTAACACTATTTTATTAAGTAATACACTGAATACATTACTTCATAGTAATTAACTGTAATCATCACTTATTTACCTCATAGTTCACCCTTCAGTGTGGGCATCAGCATGCATAAACAATATGGTGCACATTGATTGTGGAAGCTGGGTTGTTCTCCTTGGAGAAGAGAAGTTTAGGAGGAAATTTGATAGAAGTGCTCAAAATCATGAGGAGTCTGGACAGATTAAATAGGAAGAAACTGTTCCTATTGGTGGAAGGGTCAAGAACCAGAAGGCACCAATTTAAGGTGATTAGCAAAAGAAACAACAGCCACACGAAGAAAAACATTTTACCCAGCGAGGGGTTAGGATCAGGAATGCCCTGTCCGAGAGTGTGGTGGAGACAGATTCTGGGGAAGGGCGGGGAAGTGGGCTATCTGAGTTGCTCTTACAGAGAACTGGCACAGACATGATGGGCTGAATGGCCTCCTTCTATGCTGCAACCATTCTACAATATCTACCATGACAAATCAGACTCAAAATAGAATAAAACTACTCCTGTTTCTTCTGCAGTATATGTTACCGAAATAAAACAAACAACTGCAAGAAATTTCAAGGCTGCAATCTTATTTTGAGGGTTCTGATGGCAGTAATTAGCTATATCTCGTTTGGTCTTGTGTTCTATCTGATTTCCTGGCTTGCTAAGTTTCCATTTTTATCTGCAGACTCTTGGACTATTGTGAGATTGCCCAAGGAGCCAAATCATACAAAACAATATTTACTATAGCCTGCAAATTAACATCAGGAAAAGCAGCCTTCAATAACAGACCAGAAAAGATTGTCAAAGGTGCAATCAGTGTAAAGGAACATATATAGCAGCCTATTTTAGAAGAAGACCACCTTTATCACTAACGAGGAAGGGGCTGTCGACTTGCAGAATGCGATATTTTTGTGATATGATGACCAGTTTTGGAATAATTTGCATTATCACATCAGGTTTGGCAAGTTTGACCACCCCAAACAATACTTTTGCATTGCCATTTAAAACATTCACCACAGCACTGTATTATAGCAGATATTATAAACTAATCTGTTTACATTGAAAACTGGAAAATCAAACAGATATAAATAGTGAACCTTCTCACCTTCTCTCTTCAGCTAACACCGGAACTAGGAAGATAAAACAGATTGTATTAGTGATCAATATTCCATGAGTTTACTCTGAGTAATTTCTACCAACATATCAAATATATTCAAATTAAACCTGGATCTAATAAGTTTTACTGATAAATGCTATTCATTGGTGTCCTTGTAGCATTAATATTCAATCTAAAACATGATAGATACACAAACATTCCTTACAACTAAGAACAAAATTTCAATACAGGAATTATAACATGTGATATTCACCTTGTGATGTTCCACCCCTGCCTAGAAAATGAAACAAATAATCCTCTATGATGCATCAAGTGAGATTGAATGTTCATAAAAATGATGTCCAAGAGCAACATTTGTCAAAAGACGACCATCCTCAAAGGCAAAAGATACTTCTGACCTGCAATCTGGGGAGGGGGAAGCAGTGGCATAGTGGTATCGTTGCTAGACTAGTAATCCAGAGATCCAGGTTAATGCTCTGGGGACCTGGGTTTGAATCCTGCCACAGCAGATGGTGAAATTTGAACTAAACAAAAATCTGCATGAAACCATTGCCGACTGTCATAAATATCGATCTGGTTTACTAATGTCCTTTATGTGACTCCAGGTCCACAATAATGTGGTCTTAAATACTTCTGAACAAAGACAGGGGGAGGGGCATTAAGTGCTGGCCTAGGCAGTATGAATGAATAATAATTTTTTAAAATCACAGATATTCAATATTAAACTCTGTGAGGTAGGATAGAGTAGACCATGGAGCTATCTATGACCACAGTCCATGTAGCTCTGTGGCCAGCTGGGTGGTGCTAGATAAAGCTTGCAGGGCAGACAATGTCAGTGCTTCCTATCCCATCATGGAATCTGTGATGGAGCCTGCCAAATGGTGCTTGATACAGCCAGCTGATTCCTGGTTAGCCAAATGACGGAATGGAAGTTGGAGCCTTTCCCATCATTAGCCATAGTTCTAGACTATAACATGCATGTTGGAACAACAAATCAGACACCCTGAGTGATCTGTAACACACAAAGCCAAAGCCAGCTGAGAATGAATAATATTGGAGCGGCAGGTATGATGTTAACATGTGACTATCCAGTTAAATGCATTTATATTACAAGGCCACTCTTGCCATTTTGAATTTATTTGCATTATATTAAGGCAGGCACTTTGTTCATGATTTATTAGCAAGGTATTGGATATCAGTCAGATATATATTAGAAAGTAGAATTTTAGTTGTTTCTAAGATGTCTTGTGCAAAAGAATAGTTCTGACAACTCACAATTATATGGAGTCTTTAACATGAAAAAACATACCAAGATGCTTCACAGAAATGTGCGGAAAGGGATGCCAAGTTAGAAGGAGAGATTAGGATGTGTAACCGAAAACCTGGTCAAAGACACAAGGTTTTAAGCAGAGTCTTAAAGGAGGAGAGGTGGGTGAAGAGGTTTAGGGAATGAATCACAAACAATTGGGCCTGGGTGGCTGAAAGCACAGCCGCCAATACTGGGGCAAATGGAGGAAAAGGATGAACAAGAGGCCAGAGTCAAAGGAACAGAGATTTTGAGGGAATGGAGGTGCAGGGCAGGAGAAGGTTACACTGATAGGGAGGGGTGAGAGAATGGAGAGATTTAAACAGAAGGATAATATTACATTTGAGTCAGTGTAGGTCAGCAAGGATACAAGTGATAGTGAGGAGGGCCTTCTGAAGGACAGAATACAAGCAACAGAGCTTTGATTGAGCTGGATTGTCTGGTTTCCAAGTATATCTGAGTAAATGCTGGAGAATGGCAGGAAAGGTTTACTTTCTGCTAACTACTGTGATAAATCAAATTGATCCATCAAATTAAAGGGCTAGTACATAAATATATACATATACAGCAGTACCTTCATTTGCAGAACGGTAAAATCCATCCACATTGCTAACTTTTTCATGGTACCTATGGCAGTTTGGCCGCTTACAGCAATCATTTGGATTCTCTTGGTCGCATAAGAAGTACCTTTTCAGGGTCTGCGAACATACAATCATTTACTGTTTCACACTAGCCCTCCCCTAGAAACAAATCCAATTACCAAATAAGTAACTTCATGATTTATATCACTTTCATGCCCATGTGTGCTGGTATCAGTGTTTACTGACACAAACTGTACATTTGCTGTTTCTTCCTCTTAGCAACAGTGCAACAACAGCTGTTTGGCATCATTAACATCTTTTTTATTCATTCATGGGATATGGGTGTCGCTGGCTGGGCCAGCATTTATTGCCCATCCTTAATTGCCCTTAAGAAGGTGATGGTGAGCTGCCTTCTTGAACCGCTGCAGTCCATGTGGTGTAGGTACATCCACAGTGCTGTTAGGGAGGGAGTTCCAGGGTTTTGACCCAGTGACAGTGAAGGAACGGTGAGATATTTCCAAGTCAGGATGGTGAGTGGCTTGGAGGGGAATATTCATGTGGTGGTGTTCCTACGTATCTGCTGCTCTTGTCCTAATAGATGGTAGTGGTTGTGGGTTTGGAAGGTGCTTTCTAAGGAGGCCTGGTGAATTCCTGCACTGCATCTTGTAGATGGCACACACTACTGCCACTGTGCATCGGTGGCGGAGGGAGTGAATGTTTGTGGATGTGGTGTCAATCAAGCAGGCTGCCCTTGACCTGGATGGTGTCAAGCTTCTTAAGTGTTGTTGGAGCTACACTCATCCAGGCAAGTGGAGAGCATTCCCTCATATTCCTAACTTGTGCCTTGCAGACAGTGCAAGGCTTTGGGGAGTCAGTAGGTGAGTTATTCGCCACAGGATTCGCAGCCATTGCCCTGCTCTTGTTGCCAGAGTATTTATATGGCTAGTCCAGTTCAGTTTCTGGTCAATGTTAACCCCCAGGATTCCACTTTGACTTAGGTTAGTATTTCACCTATTGATCCCCACTACATGTGCCTACCACTGGCTCATCCTCAAGCAGCGTGTAAAATTCACAGGCTCCGCATTCGTAAGTTTAATGTTCTTTTTTCATGAAATTAATTTTGGTGCTGTGCAATAGTTTTATTCATTCATAGGATGTGAGCATCCCTGGCTAGGCCAGCGTTGTTTGCCCATCCCTAATGGTCCTTGAGAAGATGGTGGTGTCTTCTTGGACCTCTACAGTCTATGTACACCCAATGTGCTGTTAGGGAAGGAATTCCAGGGGCAGGATTTTTCTGTCGGTGAGCGGGGCTGGGGCCCACTCGCCGACGCGTAAAATGACACGTGGTGACGTCAGGCGGGCGTCCCAACATCACAGCGCGTCATTTAGGTTTTCAGTTTGGCGGGTGCGCAGCCCAGTCGGTTGCGCGCCTGCCAAACTGTCAAAGGCCTATTAAGGCCATTTAAAAATTAATTTAACCAATAAACTGAGCTGCCCGTCCAACCTTAAGGTCGGCGGGGAGGCAGGCGAAGAGCCCAGGCGGCCTTTGCATTTTTCATGGAACCTCATCCACGGGCAGGATGAGGTTTCCTAAAGCTTTTATTAATTAAATAAAAAAATTTCCCTAGATATAAAAACATGTCCCATCTCATGTGACACAGTCACATGATGGGACATGTTTAAATAAATTTTTAATCCATTTATTTAATAACCTCAATAGTGATTCAATCTCCCTGAGGCAGCTCCGTGCCTCAGGGAGATTGAAGCGCTCTTTCGCACACATGTGCAAAAGAGCTCTCCTCCCCCCGCCCGCACAGGTAGCGCTGAGCGCTACAGCTCGCTTCTTATTAATTGGCCCGCCTGCGTAAAATGGCGGCGCGGAGCCAGTCGAGGGCGGTGATTGGCTCTGCAACCACCCCCGCCCACTCCCACCGAGCCCGCCCGCTGGCTGAAAAATTCAGGCCTTGGTCAAAGTTTGAAGGTGCATCTTAAAAGAGGAAGGAGGGGTAGAGTGGCAGAGAGGTATAGGGACAGAATTGCAGAGCTTAGCTCTTGGCAGCTGAAGGCGCCAATGATGGAAAGTTTAAAATAGAGGCCCAAAATAAAACATCTTTAAAAAGAACACAGGTTCAAATTGTATATAGATTTTAACAAAAAAAAAAATCATGCTGTACCTCTCGATTTAAATGTTTTTGGGGGCAGGAATAGTTTTTGCACCCATTTTGCTCATGCCACACTTGACAGACATCTTGTGATGACTTGCAGCTCTCTCTATGTAGAAATCGACATTGCTCCTGTCAAATCACATATAAGAAGTTTAAGATTAAACACTGAAACATGAAAACAATACTCCCAGCTGGAAAATCTGCTTCAAATGTACCCTGTTTAATAGGAAGTGGTATAAAGCAAATTTAATTTGAACATTTTTAATTACATATTTATTTTTCAGCTTCGAAAATGAACAGGCATTTTTTTCAATGAGTACACAACCATACATTGTGTATATTGAATATTATAGCACAGAATCTGAGAAATGTACAGAATATTAAACAATTCTTAATTTACAGAGCACATAAATTATTTGGATTCACGGAAGTACATGGTTTAGTAGTTCTAATCACTGAGTTATAAAATAAGAGAATTTTTTAAAGCAACGAATGGTTAGGGTTTGGAATGCAGTCTGATAGGGTGGTGGATGCAAATTCTGCAGTCACCTTCAAAATGAACTGGATAAATACCTGAACAAGAAAAAAAAATGGGTTTATTCAAAATACGAAGGGGGTTAATGTGTTGGAGGCAGAGGTTATGGCATCACAGAACAGTACAGCATAGAAGGAGGTCATCTGGCTCTTTGAAGTCTGGAGTGCTCCAGTCCCATATTATGTGGTTGACTATTCATGGATTCCTATGTATTCTCGTAAACTCCTGCAGTTGTAAGTAATTGTTAAAAGATCAGTGATGCCATTGTGTGAACAGCAGCACTGAACATAACGCAGTTGTTCGAATCAAAGGCTCCTTTTCAGGGTATAGGAATGGGCAACAGGCAGGGTCTTGCCAGCATTTCCCTTATAAAAACAAATTTTAAAAAATCAAAGATACACTCAGTGAAAGTTTCAACATACTAAAGAAATATTCTGGTAATTTAATTCAACAAAGAGCTGAATAAAACTTACTTCCTCACAGTGAGTCTGGTATTGAAAGAAAAAACAGTCAATGTCTTCTGGTTGGTAATCATTTCTCTGTAGTAAAAATATATATAATCAGTGGGAGAAATATCAAAAGCACCTCAGTCCATAGGGCTCACTACTCATTTAAAGCTCTCTTTGGATTTAATCCCATTGATGTTGTGTCATTTTCCTAGGTTTATTGCTATGTTAAAATGGTGCTCCTGGGCCCGCTAACAGCATTATCATTGTTAATCTGTGCTGGGAATAACTAGTGGGATTTTCAGGGAAGTCCAGCATCCCACAGTCCCATCTCCAAATGCAAAGTGTTAGAATTTAAAAGGAAGGGAATTCTGCTGCAGCGATACAAATTCCTAGTTCGACCATATCTGCCATACTGCGTACTTGGGCACCTCACCTCCTTGGAAAAGATATACTACCTTGGAAGGATCGCACCACGGACTCACCAGGATGCTACCAGGACTTCAAGGGTTACATTCTGAGGAGAGATTATACAAACTAGGCTTGTCTTCACTGGAACATAGAAGGTTAAGTGGTGATTTGATTGAGTTTTCTTGGATTTTGGAATGAAGAAAGATGTGCACTTTATGTAGCACCTTTCATGACCTCAGAACAACCTAAAGCACTTTACAGTCAATGCAGCCCCTTTATTAATGCATTAACTACTGCTGCCAATTTGCACACAGCAAGCTCCCACAACAGCAATGTGATGTTGATGGAGGGATAGACATTGTAACACACCAAGATGACCCTGCTCTTCTTCAATATAGCGTATGGGATCTTTTACTTCTAACAGACAGAATAGTCATGGCATTGTCTTAACGTCTCATCTGAAAGAGATTATCATTGACAGGGCAGCACTGGAGTGGCAGCCTGGATTTTTGCATTCAAGTTTGGAGTAGGGACTTGTGCCTACAACTCTCTGACTCAGAGATAAGAGTGTCATAGTACAGATAGGGAAGAGAGAAGCTTTTTTCCACTGGTGGGTGACTCCAGTAAATGGCCATGCCAGGAAGGCTAGGAATATCTCAGGTTTAAAACTGGCCCTAGAAACCTGGAGGTAGGGAGGGAGAAACCCTTGCTGCCGATTGTCATCTAAGTGATCCATGTGTGTGCACGTTGTGTGAAGTGCAGTGATTGAATATTCTGCTGTTAATTGGACCACACCAAGGAAGGTGCATTCATGATGCAGCCAAACAGGTCAAGTACCCTCCCAACACACAGCAATGACAGGTGGTAAGAATGGGAGAGATTCTCGGTCAGCCATGTGATGGGAAGAAAATTGGAGCCTCTCCCATGACTATCCATAGCTCCAGGCTACAACATGCATGTAAAAGTGTGTTGCCACACAGACACCTTGTGAAGCTGGCTGGCTCAGTTGGCTGGATAGCCTGTGTGGATCAGATCAGTACCAACAGCACGGGATTTGATCCCCTTCCCGGCTGGGGTGGGTTTGGGGCCTGTCTCCTTGCCCTCCCCAACCCATGGTGGAGATCACGGTGCTGTGGGTTGGGTTGGGTGAAGATGGGTTGCCTTCAAGCTGAGAACTGAAGATGAATTTGGCCAACATACCAGAGGTTACCTGGCGAGCATGGAACCATGACCCAGCACCATGAGGAAAGGAAGTTAGCAAAAACATATCTGAAAGTAAAGATTATTTTAAAAGAATGAGAATTACTTAGGCCACAGGTGGAAAGAGCACCTTTAATTGGAAATTGCATCACCGAATGTCCTCACTGCTACTAACCCAGAAAGAAAAAGCAGTAAAAACTGGGAAATAAGATTACTGGTCCGAACTGGTCTTGTATACCTTAAAATGGAACACCAGTAAAACTGGGAAATAAGAATAAAGGTAAAATACTGCGGATGCTGGAAATCTGAAACAAGAACAGAAAATGCTGGAAAATCTCAGCAGGTCTGGCAGAATCTGCAGAGAGAGAAACAGAGTTAACGTTTGGAGTCCAAGGGACTGGAAACGTTAACTCTGTTTCTCTCCTCCTCAGATGCTGTCAGACCTGCTGTGGGAAATAAAAACACTGGTCTGAACTGGTCTTGTAGACCTTAAATTGGAACACCAGTAAAAACTGGGAAATAAGAGTGCTGGTCCGAACTGGTTTTTTTTTCCTTCCGGGAAATTACAAATTTACGGGACAAATTTACAGGTTTATTTTTGCATTCATTTGTGAAGCAAAACAATTATTTGTTGTGAGAGCCCCAGAAACTTACCTCGGCCATTTTGTCTTAAACAGGCGTTCTTTTTTTGGAAGAGAGAAGGTTGTCAGTGAAGCTCTTTGAGGTTAATTCGCTATCCTTTGATCGAATTTTAAAAAAGTAAGGATCGCGGCCAAGTCAGCTGTCAAATAAAAACAAAGGTTAAAGTCAAATTTACTTGCCTGGTGCATAATGAGAAATAATTACTTCACTTTGACAGATTGGTAAAAAAAAAATCAGCTGGCGCTGTTATTTCATAAAGCTGACATGACAATTTCAACAAGGAAGTCAGGTTAGTGCGCGAATAACCCAACAGAAAAGAATTCATCCCCGAATTAGCGGATATTTTGTTACCACATTCGGCTAAACGTATACCCGCGTGAACATACAGAATAAATAAAAAGTAATAAAAAAAAAACATCGCAACTGAAAAAGGTGCTGAAATTCCAGATCGAAATCTGAGTAGGTGCTGGCGTTACCTTTGTTATGCTGAAACAAATGACCAGTGTCACAACCAGCCTGCACAATGAACACTTTCCTGAAGAATGGACAACAGGGATGAAGCCCTCCTTCCCATAGTCACCCACAAAACGCGGCGTCAAAATGTGGAAAACGAAACTTATTAAAGTCCCACCCTCTGTGACGACGTCGATCAAATACTGTAAAGGGCAGGGACAAAGCAACATGTTGCATTGGTTTGGATTGCACAATAACTCAGCTTTGAAATCAAGGCATTAAGGCGCATTGAATAAAATACACTTCATCTTCAGTGTTTTTGTGCAAGTGAATAGAAGTTGGACGCTGAACGTGCGTCAAACAGGCTCACTAAAACCTACAGAGTACAGGGGCTAGACGTAGCGTGCAAATCAACTGTACACTTAGTGCAGCCAGTGAGAATTTTTTTTCCCATTGTGCACATCTACAATCCTTATGGTTAACTTAAGGGGCAGTCACGCTGCTGGGACTGCGCCAGCAAAGTCTGAAGCAGATTGAAGAGCAAATATGTCGACAAATCTGAGAAGTGCACAAACAATGGGACAGTAATCGAGAGGGATTTCGACTACCCTAATATTAACTGGGATAAAAGTAGTGTGCAAGTCACAAAGGGAGTAAAATTCGTGAAATGCAATCAGGAGAACAGTTCAGTTTGTAGCTAGCAAGCCCAAACAAGAGAGAGGGGAGTTCAGGACTTAGTTTCAGGGAATGAAGCCTGGGCAAGTGGAAAGGATTTCAGTACGGGGAACATTTTGGTGAAGTGATCATAATTCAGGTCGATTTAAGGTAGTTATGGCAAAGGAGGATGACAGACAAGGAATATAGGTTCTCAATTGGAGAAAAGGCTAATTTTAGTAAGCTGAAATGCGATTTAGCTGAAGGTAGATTGGAAACAGCTACATGAAGGTAAATTGGTGCCATGTCAGTGGAAGGCAGTCAAAGAAGAGGTCGGCAGGATTTGGAACAAGTATGTTCCCTTAAAGAAAAAGAATGGACGAACAAATCCAGAGCTCCCTGGGTGTCAGAGGGTTTAAAGGAGAGGACAAAAAAGGAAGTTTATGACAGATTCTGAAAACTCAATACTGCAGAAAACCCAAAGGAGCATAAAACGTTTACAGGTGAAATTAAAAAGGAAATTAGGAAAGCAGAAAAGGTATGAAAAATATTAGCAAATAAAATACCTAAAAAGGTACCTATAAGGACAGCCTGCGTGTGGAGGCAGAGGACATTGGTATGGTTCTTTCTGAATACTTTGCATTTATTTTCGCAAGTGAGACGGATGATACAGACATTGCAGCCAGGGAGGAGTGTGAAATATTCGATGAAATTTAACATAGTGAGATACTAAGGGGTTTAACATCTTTGAAAGTGGATAAATCCACAGGCCTGGACAAAATGTATCCTAAGCTGTTAAGGGAAGCAAGAGATGAAATAGTTGAGGCTGGAACCATCATTTTCCAATCATCCCTAGCTACAGCTGTGGTGTCAAGGGCTGGGGGACTGCTAACATTGGTTAAAAAACTGAGAAAGTGATAGACTGAGTAATTACAGACAGTCTAACCTTGGTGGTGGAAACATTTTGAGGATTAGGATAAATCTTCATTTAGAAGACACAAATTAATCAAAGACAGATTTGTTAAGGGAAGATTATATCTGCCTAACATGATTGAATATATTGACGAGCTAACAAAATGGATCAATGAGGGTAGTGCATTTTGATCTATATGGATTTTAGCAAGGATTTTGATGAGATTCCATGTGGCAGATTTTTTTTTATTCATTCATGGGATGTGGGCTTCGCTGGCTGGGCTAGCATTTATTGCCCATCCCTAGTTGCCCTTGAGAAGGTGGTGGTGAGCTGCCTTCTTGAACCACTGCAGTCCATGTGGTGTAGGTACACCCACAGTGCTGTTAGAGAGGGAGTTCCAGGATTTTGACAGTGAAGGAACGGCGATATATTTCCAAAGTCAGGATGGTGTGTGGTTTGGAGGGGAACTTCCAGGTGGTGGTGATCCCAAATGTCTGCTGCCTTTGTCCCTGAGTTCCTGCAGTACATCTTGTAGATGGTGCACACCGCTGCCACTATGCGTCGGTGGTGGAGGGAGTGAATGTTTGTGGATGTGGTGCCAATCAAGTGGGCAGCTTTGTCCTGGATGGTGTCAAGTGTTGTGGGAGCTGCACACATCCAGGCAAATGGGAAGAATTCCATCACACTCCTGACTTGTGCCTTGTAGATGGTAGAGAGGCTTTGGAGAGTCAGGAGGTGGGTTACTCATTGCACAATTTCTAGCCTCTGATCTGCTCTTGCAGCCACAGTATTTATATGGCTAGTCCAGATCAGTTTCTGGTCAATGGTAACCCCCAGGATGTTGATAGTGTGGGATTTAGCAAGGGTAATGCCATTGAACATCAAGAGGCGATGGTTGGATTCTCTCTTGTTGGAGATCGTCATTGCCTGACACTTGTGTGGCGCGAATGTTACTTGCCACTTGTCAGCCCAAGCCTGGATATTGTCCAGGTCTTGCTGCATTTAGACATGCTCTGCAGCAGTATCTGAAGAGTCGTGAATGGAGCTGAACATTGTGCAATCATCAGCGAACATCCCCACTTCTGACCTTATGATGGAAGGAAGGTCATTGATGAAGCAGCTGAAGATGGCTGGGCCTAGGACACTACCCTGAGGAACTCCTGCAGTGATATCCTGGAGCTGAGATGACTGACCTCCAACAACCACAGCCATCTTCCTTTGTGCTAGTTTTGACTCCAACCAGTGGACAGTTTTCCCCTGATTCCCATTGACTCCAGTTTTGCTAGGGCTCCTTGATGCCACACTGTGTCAAATGCAGCCTTGTTGTCAAAGGCAGTCACTCTCACCTCACCTCACCTCAGGAGTTCAGCTCTTTTGTCCATGTTTGAACCAAGGCTGTAATGAGGTCAGGAGCTGAGTGCCCCTGATGGAATCCAAACTGGGCATTATTGAGCAGGTTATTGCTAAGCTTGATAGCACTGTTGATGACCCCTTCCATTACAATTCTGATGATGGAGTAGACTGATGGGATGGTAATTGGCCGGGTTGGATTTGTCCTGCTTTTTGTGTACAGGACATACCTGGGCAATTTTCCACATAGCTGCGTAGATGCCAGTGTTGTAGCTGTACTGGAACAGCTTGGCTAGAGGCGGGGCAAGTTCTGGAGCACAAGTCTTCAGTATTATTGCCAGAATATTGTCAGGCCCCATAGCCTTTGCAGTATCCAGTGCTTTCAGCCATTTCTTGTTATCACGTGGAGTGAATCAGATTGGCTGAATACTGGCATGTGATGCTGGGGACCTCCAGAGAGGGCCGAGATGGATCATCCACTTGGTATTTCTGGCTGAAGATTATAGCAAATGCTTCAGCCTTGTCTTTTGCACTGCTGTGTGGGCTCCTCCATCATTGAGGATGGGGATATTTGTGGAGCCTCCTCCTCCAGTGAGTTGTTTAATTGTCCACCACCATTCACGACTGGATGTGGCAGGACTGCAGAGCTTAGATCTGATCCGTTGGTTGTGGGATCACTTAGCTCTATTGCTTGCTGCTTATGCAGATGGCATGCAAGTAGTCCTGTGTTATAGCTTCACCAGGTTGACACCTCAATTTTAGGCATGCCTGGTGCTGCTCCTGGCATGCCCTCCTGCACACTTCATTGAACCAGGGTTGATTCCCTGACTTGATGGTAATGGTAGAGTGGGGGATATGCCAGTCCATGAGGTTACCGATTGTGTTCGAATACAATTCTGCTGATGGCCCATAGCACCTCATGAGTTGCTAGATCTGTTTGCAATCTATCCCATTTAGCACCGTGGTAGTGAGGGTCTCCTCAATGCGAAGGCAGGACTTCATCTCCACAATGACTGTGCGATGGTCACTCCTACCGATACTGTCATGGACAGATGCATCTGCGGCAAGTAGGTTGTTGAGGATGAGGTCCAGTATGTTTTTCCCTCTTGTTGGTTCCCTCACCACCTGCCACAGACCCAGTCTAGCAGTTATGTCATTTAGGACTTGGCCAGCTCGATAGTGGTGCTACCGAGCCACTCTTGATGATGGACATTGAAGTCCCCCACCCAGGGTACATTCTTCGCCCTTGCCACCCTCAGTGCTTCCTCCAAGTGGTGATCAACATGGAGGAGAACTGATCCATCAGCTGAGGGGAGGACGGTATGTGGTAATCAGCAGGAGGTTTCCTTGCCCATGTTTGACCTGATGCCATGAGACTTCATGGGGTCCGGAGTTGATGTTGAGGACTCCCAGGGAATCTCCCTCCCAACTGTATACCACTGTGCTGCCATCTCTGATGGGCCTGTCCTTTCGAAGGACAGGATATACCCAGGGATGGTGATGGTGGCGTCTGGGACATTATGGGTGGTTTTGCTGGAACTCAATGAAGCACTAGTTATGCCAAGGCTGGAGTGTTGCATATAGTTCTGGTCACCTATCAGAAATATGTGCTTACACTACAGAGGATACAGAGGAGACTTCTTAGGTTGTTGCCTGGACTGGGGAATTTTTGATATGAAGAAAGGTTGGATAGTTTAGAGTTGTTTTCTTTGGAACAAAGGAGGCGTAAGGCATTTTAATATTTTGTGTATTTCTGTGATGCTGTAAGGCCCTCTTTTGATTCTTTTAAATGAAGGGATATTTCAGAACACACAAAATATATACATTCCAATGAGAAAAATTCCAAGAGGAAGACCCACCATCTATGGTTAACTAAAGAAGTTAAAGACAGTGTCAAACTTAAAGAAGTAGGATATAATTACACAAAGACGGCGACAGGTCAGAAGATTGGAAAGAATATAAAGAACAGCAAATGACAAAAAGATTAATAAGGAGGGAAAAATTAAGAGTACAAGAGAAAGCTAGCTAATAATATAAAGATGGATAGTAAGAGTTTCTATAGATATTTAAATAAGAGATAACAATGTGAGCATTGGTCCTATAGAAAGTGCGCCTGGGGAATTGATAATGGAAAGTAGGAAGATGGCGGATGAATTAGTTATTTTGCTTCAGTCTTCACTATAGAGGGCACAAGTAACATCCTGGAAATAGCTATAAATCAGGAAATGGACGGAAGGAACTCAGGAAAATTACAAAGACCAGGGAAGCGGTGTTGAGCAAATTGTTGGGGCTGCAGACTGACAAATCCTCAGATCAGGACGGACTTCATCCTAAGAGTCTTGAAAGAGGTGAGATAGTTGATGAACTGGTTTTAATTTTCCAAAATTCCCTTGACTCAGGGAAGGTTCCATTAGATTGGAAAATAGCAAATGTAACTCCTTTATTCAAAAAGCAAGGGAAACAGAAAGCAGGAAACTACAGGCCAGTTAGCCTAACATCTGTCATAGGGAAAATTTTAGAAACTATTATTAAAAATGTAATATATAGCAGGGCACTTAGAAAAATTCAAGGCAATCAGGCAGAGTCAACATGGTTTTGTGAAAGGGAAATCATGTTTAAACCAATATATTAGCGTTCTTTGAAGGATAAAGCAGAACCAGTGGATGTACTGTATTTTGATTTCCAGAAGGCATTTGATAAAGTGCCACATCAAAGGTTATTTTGGAAAATAAAAGTTATGCTGTAGGGTAGCATTTGCATGAGTAGAAGGTTGGCTAGCTAACAGGAAGCATAGATATGGCATAAATGGGTCTTTTTCTGGTTGGCAGGATGTGATGAGTGGTGTGCCACAGGGATCAGTGCTGGAGCGTCAACTTTTTACAATTTATAGAAATGACTTGGATGAAGGGACCAAAGAAATGGTGGCTAAATTTGCTGACGACACAAAGATAGGCAGGAAAGTAAATTGTGAAGAGGGCATTGGAGTATAATGTGGGCAAATGTCAAATTGTTCATTTTAGCAGGAAAAACAAAAAAGCTTATCTAAATGGTGAGAACTTGCAGAGCATGAATCATTAAAAGGCTAATACGCAGGTAGGAAAGCTAATTGTGAGGGCAATTGATTACAAAAATAGGGTGATTATGCTTCATTGTACAGGGAACTGCTGAGATCACACCTGGAGTATTGTGTACTGTACAGGTCCCCTTAAGGAAAGATGTAAATACATTAGCAGCTCAGAGGTGATTTACTAGACAAATACCAGGAATGGGGGAATTGTCTTATGAGGAATGGTTGGACAAGATGGGCTTGTATCCATTGGACTTTAGGAGAGGAAGAGGCGACTTAATTGAAACCGTTAAGATCCTTAGAGGTCTTGACAGGGTGGATGTGGAGGGGATGTTTCCTCTTGTGGGAGAACCCAGAAGTAGGGGTCAATGTTTAAAGATAAGGGGTTGCTCATTTAAGACAATCATATTTTCCCTCAGAGGGTAGAGACTTTGGAGCTCTCTCCCTCAAAAGGCAGTGGAAGCAGAGTCTTTGAATATTTTTAAGGCAGAGTAAGGAGTGAAAGGTTATCAGTGGTAGGCAGGAATGTGGGTTTGAGGTTACAATCAGATCAGCCATGATCTTGAATGGTGCAGCATGCTCGAGAGGCCCAGTGACCTACTCCTAATTTGTTGGTTTGTATGTATATCCGTATATGTATTATATTTATACTTCTGTCAAAATGCAACCAGTTGTGAGGTGGATCAATGTCTTGAACTCAAAACCGGATGGTAAGAACATGAGAGTGCGGAGAATATCAGACAAAGATTTCTGAACAAAAACAACATTGAGGCTTAAATGGACCTTTTAAAAAAAAATGAAGATTGGAGGATACACACATACATGTCAAGACATGTCAATGGGGCAGCTGTTAACCACCAGCCACCGATTACAGAAACTGACAATGGTCCCTTGGCTTTATGTGAATGGCTTTCTTCTTGCCGTAACAAGATACAGAAATCATATCCATTGCTGGTAGGTGCCTGAAGACACCCCTGCTAAGAGCTGGAAATGACCACGTGCAGGTTGTCTTTGCATGGCCCAGGGCGGGATTGATAATCCAATTGGATGACTTGATTTAAGGCATTCGTTTATATGCCAAGACACCAGGGTCAGAAAGGGGTATAAAGCCACAGCTCCAAAGGACACTTAGGACCGAGATGAGAAGAATTTGTTTTTACTCAGACAGCTGTGTATCTGTGGAATTCTCTACCCCACAGGACTCTGGAAGCTATCATTGACTCTGTTTAAAGTAGAGATTGACAGATTTCATTTATATTGCATTCAGCCATTCACACCTCAACTGGATATATCCTTTGCTTCTTTAATGTATTTGTTACCATTCCCATTAAACCCATTGCCATTTAATCACTGCTGCCCTCCACCCTAACCCAGACCTTTTGTTCTCCACACCACACCATCCCCATGCCCCCTCCCCACCAAACAACTTACTCAAAAATCAGAGCTTTTAAAAAATTCATTCACAGCATGTGGGCTTCGCTGGCTGGGCCAGTGTTTATTGCCCATCCCTCGTTGCCCTTGAGAAGGTGGTGGTGAGCTGCCTTCTTGAATTGCTGCAGTCCACAATGCTGTTAGCTGAAACATTAATGCGTTTTCTCCACAGATGCCACCTGCTCTGCTGTATATTTCCAGCATTTTGTTTTTTTACTGCTCACTGCCAGCATATGCAGTATTTTGCTTTTGTATCAGTGAACCCAATGTAGTTTCACAGCAACCTGGTAGCTTTAGGATCAGAGATCAGCATTTTTTTCCAGGTTTATCAATTGAAATTGAAATTCCCCTAGCTGCCACAGTGGGATTTGAACCAGGGTTGGAACATAACTGGTCCAGTAACAATACCACTATACTATACCTTGCAGCCATTCTTTACCATCCCATTCGAACAAAACAGGCTTGGGAATGGGCACTAAGATTTTGTGTGAAGGGCCAACAGCATGAAGCAGGAACACCAAGTGGGGAATAAAATACTTGACCTTGTCCTCACCAATCTGTTGCAGATACATCAATTCCATGACAGAATTTGCAGAGGTGACCACCCCATAGTGCTTGTGGAGTCCCATCTTCACACTGAGGGCATCCTCCAGCATGTTGTGTGGCACGACCACAAAGCTAAATGGGACAGAATCAGAACAGGTGCAGCAGCACCAACATGGACATCCATGGTGTACTGTGGGTTACTAGCAGCAGCAGCAAAATTGTATTCAACCACAATCTGTATGGCAGGCTTTAAAACACGTTAATATCCAAATAAATTGCAAAGTTAACATTTCTTGTAAAGTCAATCAACCTGTTTTTTCAATGAGTGGCTAAAAGTGGTTTGGGGTTTATTCAGTGCAAGGACAGGTCCATTTAAGCATTTGTGGTCAGGTATCCAAATCTCAGCTGAATAACATGCACTAAAACCGTTTAAACTCAGAACAAATGATTTCAATTAATTTAGTATTTCTCTCCCAAACATTATAAAGACTTTAGCCAGTCATACATTTGGGGAACAAGTTATTTCAATTAATTTAGTACTTCTCTCCCAAACATTAGAAAGACTTTAGCCAGTCATACATTTGGGGCATTAAGATTTACAAGAGAAAAAAAATGTATTAATGCAGTTTTCCAAAAGCTGCAATAGTGATCAGCTGAAAATCAGTTTAAAAAGTTAAAAATCTATTCAAGCTTTTCCAGCACTGAACATAGGAAACAAAAAAGCATTTTTTAAAAAACCAAAACATCTTTTTATTTTAACATCCACTGGATTGCATACCACTACAGTTCATGGGGATGAACAAATGAATTTTCCAGGTTCATTTATGTTGAAGGCTTGCCCACTTGACTTTCCATCAGTTCTTGCTGAAGGGTCAGTTTTTGCAGTTCTGCTGAAGGGTCATGAGGACTCGAAACGTCAACTCTTTTCTTCTCTGCCAATGCTGCCAGACCTGCTGAGTTTTTCCAGGTAATTCTGTTTTGTTTTAGATTTCCAGCATCCGCAGTAGTTTTTTGTTTTTATGACATTCCATCATGTTTGATTTTCTTATAGATACTCCAGTCAGTCAATACATTGTCCCATGTCTTCAGCAATCAGCAAAACTTCAATATACAGCTCCACAAGTCAATATCAAATTCCATCATGTTTGATTTTCTTATAGATACTCCAGTCAGTCAATACATTGTCCCATGTCTTCAGCAATCAGCAAAACTTCAATATACAGCTCCACAAGTCAATATCAAATTCCATCATGTTTGATTTTCTTATAGATACTCCAGTCAGTCAATACATTGTCCCATGTCTTCAGCAATCAGCAAAGCTTCAATATACAGCTCCACAAGTCAATATCAAATTCCATCATGTTTGATTTTCTTATAGATACTCCAGTCAGTCAATACATTGTCCCATGTCTTCAGCAATCAGCAAAGCTTCAATATACAGCTCCAAAAGTCAATATCAAATTCTCAGCTAATTATACATTATATAAATGCATTACAAATCTACCCCCAAACTGTCTCACCATGGAATTAAAGATTTACATAGCAGCAGGTGTTAGTCACATTTCTCCAGCCATCCCGAATATGGGGCAGCTCCCTGAGGCAAAGTGCTGTCTCAGGGAATTTACCGACAAGTAAGATAAGTCAAAAAATAGAGAAATATTAAAATTATTAACATGTCCCCCGCATGCGACAATGTCACACGAGTTGGGACATGTTAATAAGAAACACAAAGTTTACTAAATTTGTAAAAAAACAGACATGAAACTTCATTCCGCCAGTGGATTAAGTTTCATGAATAATCTGGAGCCTGCTGGGGCTCCTGGCCTGCCTGCCAGCCAGCCTTAAAGTTGGACGGGCAGGGTCTTTAACAAGGTTAATTAGCCTGTCAAAGGCCTTAAATGGCCATTGACAGGTCGGTGGGCGAACAGCTGATTTCGTTGTCCAACCACCTTCCTGAAGATTTAAATGGACCAGGATGACGTCAGGGGTTCCTCCCGACATCATCCCGCGTCCTGCCCTGCCCCCAAACCACCAAGGGGAAAATCCTGGCCAGGAAGTTATAGGAACTCAAGGGATCACTGAATCAGCACTGCAATTGGTCAATCCATGAATGTTCACTGATATACAGTGAACATATTCTGCTATCAGGTGTTTCCCAGAGGAACAGTGATCTAAATGAGAAGACAAATACTATTTGCCACAGTTAAGTAGAAATACTGACTGCTCAGTGTCATCTCCTGGTCTCAAATTTCCACATAACTAAATCAGGTAAGAATTACAAGGTTGTAACTGCCAATCATGCTTTGAAGCTGGGAATATTGTTGGTGATGTGCGGGCACCAGTCAAGTCCAAAGTGCCAAGTGTGATCTATATATATTTAAACAAATTCAGTCATTTTAATTTTGTAGTTCCATTAGGAGTTCAATTGCCCAAGTATTTCAAAGGGCCGATTGAATTTTAGCTCAACAAAACGAAATTTTTACCTTGGGTGCACACTTGGGTGCTTAACTTCACAGGTATTTCAAAGGGCCAGTTGAATTTTAGCTAAATAAAACAAAATCTTTACCTTGGGTGCCCATCAGGTGTATAATTTCACAACTATTTCAAAGGACCGATTGAATTTTATCTAAACAAAATGAAATCTTTTCCTTGGGTGCAAACCTTCTTGAGGCTGGTTGTTTGATCGTACATAAATCAAATATCGCTTACAAAAACGGCACAAAGTTTCGTCTTGCAGTCATCAGTTGAAGTGCAAGACGAAAAGTTTCAACGTCTGTTTTCAGCGATACATATTGCAATAATACCTCTCAAAAGCTACCATGAAGCCACACAAGAATTTCAAGCAATTACACATCGAGTGTGGTCCAGAAAAACCTGATCAAGTCACCCTAAACCTCAATGCAAAAGGACTCAAGGCTACTGTCAATTAGACAAGGCAAATCCCATTTTCGGATTAGAATGTGAAAAGTGCAGAGACTCAAAATAAAAGGGAAAATAAAGAGATATTTCAATTAGCAGTAAAAATTGAAAAAATAAAGGGGGAAGAAAATAAGAGGGCAAAAACAACTAAAATATTTAAAATTCATGACTGGTTATCCTGGAATAAAGCCAGCCTGTGCATTAACCCTTTCCTCCATCAGCATTCTCACCTCAAGTTAGAAGGGAGTTGAACAAATAGAAATGTAAGTATTCCAGGGTAACACTGTCAGTGTTGCTCTGTCAGAGGCGGAGTCTTTGACATGAGACATTTGAGCAAGTGCGGCCTCAGTTTCTCAGTCACCATTTCAGTGCAACAAGGAAATAATCCCTCAAAATCAATACTAACACGTTACATGGTCATTTTCGCATTAGCATAGGTACCTGTGCACAAACTGAACATTGCACTTCCAAAAAGGTATTAAACCGGTTGGGATGTCCTGAGGTGGCTACTGACACCAACCTTCCTCGATTAGTACGGTAGCCGAGTTCGCCACTCAAAGACCAAGAAATTACAAGAAATTCAAATCATCAATCAGTTGCCTCATTTCAGCTGCATTCTTGCTAATGAAATTCCTCGTGTCCTGAGAAATCTTTTCCAATCCTGCTTCCTTCAGGGCTGATTGGTATTCTTCATTAGTCTGAAGTAATTGGAACAGTTATTAGTTATATCTTTATAGCTATTGTATTATGCGATTTGGAGATTATGGACAAGAATTCACATCATTATAAATACTTTAGCCCTAGGCATACTGTAGAAGACACATCATCAGCAAAACATTTAGCTCCATGAAGTTTAAATGTTATTGCAAAAAAAAACAATGGAAGAATCAGCAAAAGCACGGTGAGCTCAAACACCAAGAAGCTCAACATCATCCAGGACAAAATAGCCTGCTTGTCTGGCACCCCAAATACCTTCAACACCCACTCCCTCTGCCACTGACAGTGATAGCAGTGTATACCATCATCAAGATGCACTGCAACTCAGCAAAGCTTCTTCAAGAGCACCTTCAAACTCGTGACTTCTGCCACTTAGAAGGACAAGGGCAGCAGATGCATAGGAACACCACCACCTGCAAGTTCCCCTCCAAGCCACACAATATCCTGACTTGGAACTATTATTGCTGTTCCTTCACTGTCACTGGGTCAAAATCCTGGCATTCCCTGCTCAACGGGGCCAAGGTGTATCTACGCCACACGGACTGCAGCAGTTCGAGAGGGCGGCTCACCACCAATTTCTCAACAGCAATTAGGGATGGGCAATAAAAAAAAATGCTGGCCGCACCAGCAATACCCACATACAGTGAAAGAATTGAAAAAGTATTTTCTGCCACAGCTTTTAGGAGTACAGAATAGCAACAAAGCAAGAACCCAATAACACTTAAGCAAGGGTAACTCTGGGATTAATTCCACAAAGATCCCAATCAGTGTTGGGAGCTTGTTTTGCATTATGAGCACTTGTTTGCTGCAAACTCCATTTATTATATTCTGTCAATGATGAGTTAAAGCTGCCATACTGCAAAGTACATCTGTTAAATGCAGAAATATTAAATGTTCATGCTAATCACAGATCTCAAAACAATTAGTGTCATTCAGGCATTTATAATGAAGGACATAAAACTGATTATGCAAAAGATAAAGCCATGTGTTTAATGGTTCAGAGGTTCCTTGCTCAATAAGGAACTTTCATGGCTTACGGTGAACCTTGTTTTCAATATTGTTGTCTTCACAATACCATGCTGAATTTTAGCACACAAGAAAACAGAACCCTAATGTCACCATAAAACTTTATTTACCTTTGGCCTGAAACCTTTGCCATATTCATAGATTTCAGTTCCAGGGAATGTCACGCCTTCCGTAAAGAGCTGTTTTAAATTATTGGCAATTTTGTGCAACATTTCCTCTTCATAGGCAAATACTGGACCATCCTTTCCAGCAAGAATGACAAGTTGAAGCCCCGGAGCTAGAGACGGATAACCATCAATGGTACCCAGGACCACCATTTCCATTCTCTGCGGCAGGTAGAGATCCTCCCAACATTTAACCATGTCAGGCCTTCCCCAATAAACTGTATCATCCAGGTCTCCAATTATAATTGGCAAGCTCTTAGGAAGTGGTATAAGCTTTCCTTTGTGGGTGCTCACATTTTTTGTTACCAGTTGTAGATACTTTCCACCTAGATTAAATAAGAGTTATGAATATCTGAAATCAAATACCCATTCAGTGGATAAATACACTAGATAATATGGTGCTGGAGATATGCAATTTAGAAAGATTTCAGTTTGATCATTTTGTGCACTGAGCTAGCCAATTTTAGCTAGGAAAGCAATCAAGAGATGAGCTGGGGGTATAGAGGAGGGAAAAAAACCAAAGCCTGTCTCCTTCTGTCATCTAGTGATACCTGCAAGGAACATATGTAGAGCAGATTTCACTTGACACCATCCCAAATGGGGAATACTGATGACTGAACCAATTACAAAAGCAGCCATTTTGCAAAGAGGTTGCTGGCACAGGCAGATCTAAACTCCAGCACAATTTTAAACCATCTTCAGGAAAGGATGTGAAAGAGCTGGGGTCGGGGAATGTACAATAAGAACATACTCCCTGGGTGGTTGGGTGGAAGATAAACAAAAAGTGAGCAAGCTAGCCAAACAGACAGATGTGCTCATGAAATTGAAAACCAAGCTCCTGTAAAAAGGAGATCTGAAGTGACTACCGACCACTCAAGTAGAGAACATTGCAATATGCAAGAAAAGATAAAAGGGGAAAAAGAGAGAATGTTTCTCTCTACAATTGAGGGTGCAAAAAGACATAAAACCTGGTTTTAGCCCATACACAATAATAATTTGTATAAATGAAGCCTTTTACCTGGTTTCAGATTGCAGAAGTCAGTTACGTAAGATTTATCTCCTGGTTCTGGTCCTGTGATATTTTTACCACAGTCCTTCCTAAGGAAGTCAAAAATAAAAATTTACATATGCTATACTACACACAAACAGGTGAAATTGCTCAAGTCAAACACTAGAATTTTTGAATTCTATCAGTATACACAAGGACATGAACTGATTCAAAGTGATCATAAAATGTTATTTCATAATGTAAAGCAATCGTGGATTCTAAATAGCTCGTGAGAACATACCTAAGTCAACAAGTGTGACGTTCTCATTTTGAGATTGGATGCTAAGATCAAATAAGATTACACCTTTCAATTATTGTGATCATGAAGCAAATCTAACTACTGTATTTGCTTTGTTCCTTTAGATCTTGGGCATACTAGAAGTAAGTATCACGTAACGCCAAGAACTCACTTCTAGACTTCATTTCATCTGCTCGGAACTGGACAAAACTAGCTCAAAAAACAAAAACCAAATTGGGTATGGCTCATTCCCAGTGTTGAGTTAACTATGTTTGGATGTGAACAATAGTGCGCTGACATCACCCAGAATTAACACAAAACTATTGTCACAATAAAAAGAGAGTATATTGGTCTTTGACACCCAGAAGTTTTTATTCATTGTACACAAAATGTTCATCAGTACAACAGAATAAGTACAGATAGTGCAGCACTTTTACAAAATTAGGACAATATTCATGCTCAAAATATTCACTGATCCCACTTCTATTCATGCTTAATAAAAGTAGGAGCCATATAGTTTTAAGTCTATACTCTCCCAACAGTGGAGTTCATGCTTCTAAACATTTCTATTCTTAAATAGAATTAGAATACATTGGGAGTTCGGCATACTTGGAATAACAGTGATACAATAAGTGAATTTGCTGTGTCAGATTACCAAAAATGAAAGCTGTAAACTTAGGACAGCAGCAGAACTACACCAGTTTCTCAACCCTCGTCACCACCAAAAACAGGACTAAATTGATCAATTATTTCCAATGAAACTGGATTATCTACTACCAGCCTAAAGCAGCACGTCCAGTGACACCAATTATATTCATTCTAAAAGTTCAGTGCAATATTCAAATCTGCAGTAATAATCATTTCATTTTTGTCTTCATTGTAAAGATAGCAAATAGTGGTGCCAAGTTTCAGGGTTGAGAGACAGTAAAATTTGCTGCAATTGTGCTAAAAATGTCAGGGTTTTCAGTGTTTTACAGCATTACGTTTCATCTAAACGTGGAGCGTGGAGGGGAACAAAGAAAAGGATGGTGTTTACTATCTCTCCTCAAACTTGCCCCCTCAAATTAGTAGCACTGGGAGCATAACAGGTCTGCTTTGTTTAGGCAGTAAGTTAAAACAAAATGGAACAGGTACACTAAAGGTTAGGCAAAAATATGTTCAACACCAAACATGAATAGAACCAAGATCAGAACATTTTTACAGCCTTAATGGTGAATTAATATTCCCTTGATTACCATGAATACACTTTAAATAAACATAATTTTCTTTTAACAACTGCTTGTGTGCGTGTGTGTGTGACAGGAATAAACCATAAAACTGTGAGGTCATTCATGAAACCTATTTACAAGGCAGTTTTATAAGGACACTTTAATATTTCGGATTGAAAAATTCCAAATATGAAGAGAGCTAGAAAATCTATAGCATTTTAACATAACTAGACAGACAATCAAATAAATATAAAAGGAACAAGAGGATTAGGAAGTAACCAAGCTTTATCAGGGCTTGGTTTTAAGGATGGTCTCAAAAGGAGGAAATAGAGGCAGAGGGTTTCTTAAGTGTGTGGCTTAAGAACCTGAAGGTACAGTTTAAAAAAAGTGGGGCATAAAGGGAGGGCAACACAAAAGGCCGAAGACAGAAGAGCAAGTTCTTGGGAGAGAGAGAGAGGAGAGATGGGAGAAAGGCCATAAGGGGAATTAAAACACAATCAAGGACGAGATTTAAACCTGAGGCAGTGAGGGCCAGGAAATACAGGTCAATGAAGATGAGTGATGAGAGCAAGGGTAGGTCATAGGTAGAACTTTCGATGAGCTATGGTTTAGAGTTGGGATGTGAGTGGCTAGCCAGGTGAACACTGAAATGACCAAGTTGGGATGGTGCATAGGCATGGATAAGGAACTCAGAGGCTGTAGGTTGGAGGAGGTATTACAGAGATGGAAGAAGTCAGTTTTTGTGATTGACAGGATAAGAGTCAGAAATTCAGCTTTCCAAATGGGACAAGAAGCTATGTACAGTCTGGCTAAGCCCGAGATAGTAGCCAGGAGGAAAATGGACTTGATGAGAACTGAAGATGATGGCTTTGATCTTCACTGTTTAGCTAGTAGAAACTGCAACTTATCTAAGGCTGTATTGGACAAGTGGTCTATTCTTGTACTGCCCCAATGGTCAAAGAGAAGCAGACAGCGAGAGGTGGGGCCAACTGAGGGCAGGGAGGTTACCGAGGAGGAGAATGTACCTATCACAAAAAGCTTCTCATAACTTTGGTTAGGACCATTTCAGTGATATGGAGGAAACCCAGTTGCATTTGGGAGGTGAATTATGGAGGCAAGTTGTTTTGCAAGAGGGTCATAGTTGGTAAGAGTAGGAGGGGTCCAGAGAATCACAAGCTTTCCAAAACTCAAATTTATCCATGTATTACCAATGTAGATTTAGCAGAGCACGGTCTTACCACCAACTCAAATACTGCAAGTACTTGTTGTGGCTTTTCTTTCTCTTTAAAACGCTTCATCTTCAGAGAACTTCTGCAGATGGCACTGTTTAGCCTATCACAGCCTGCTGGACTTAACATGAACAGGTCAAACACCGCAGCAACTTTTCAGGTCATCTTCATGTGAAAACAAGTTTAAAACAGATGAAGCAGAGACGTCAGTTCATGAGACAGTTTAGTTGCACTTTCGGATAAGTCAGCAAGACATGGAAAATACCGAACTCCTCAAGATAGCTTCAGTTCCTTGTAATAGCATATTAATACTTTAAAAAATTATTGCTAAGTAGCATTCTTCCAATTTCTTCAAGGAGACTTATCTTCAGATGTATTAAATGTTCAAAAACCTCACTCTATTTGTAAACAATAGCTTTCTGGTGGCAGAAGTTTAAAACCGGGGTAGAAGTCACTTAAAAAAAATAAAAGCAGCTTTGGTTTTTACAAGTAGTTCTTCAGCAGCTCAGACACTAGCTGGTATCCTGTAGAGATCAGTATTCTTAATTCTGGTCGTCATAGTCAAGCCAGTCACTTCCAGGGATAACATTTATTCTTATGTATATTACTGTTTCGTACAGTCTGTTGTTGAGCACAAGAGCTTGTACTTTTTAAACTTCTGTTGCAATTCCAGACCAGAACGAACACACACACACGTCAAACTGTAAATACTATCTTATACTCTAAGATCCAGAATTAGCATATAAACACGAATTAACAGGCAAACCATGGTCAAACACACCACAAACAGCACATTGAACAGCAGACACAACAAAGACAGATCCCACGAATTTTGCAGCAACCCACCCTGATGTCAACGAGTCACAAATTCTTTAAAACCATCTCCGAGGGATTTCAGCTCTTTTTTTTCAAAGATCTGGCCGCCAATTTCCCTCAAAAGCCATTCCAACTCAGACTGCCTCGCTTCGCAGTTGCTCCATCGCTTCTCCCAAAACTGCATCCCACAGGATTCACAAGGCGGCACTCCAGTATCTAATCACTGGCACAATACAAGGTCTCCAGCTGCCTAGAAGAGAACCCCTTTGCCTTCCTTTGCCCCAATTGCCATCTCTTCAGCAGACAGCTTCCTTATGGCTCCACTGAGTTGCTGGGGCTTCCCGAGCCCTAACTTCCCAGCAGTATGGAGCCAGCGACACCCGCCGCAATCTCAGCTCCCCGCGGGCTTCTGAGCCTTCAGGTCCTCAGGCCTAACAGCAGCACTTCAGCTGTATGGAGCTAGCCACTTTCTTCTCCTCCAATTGCTGTCGACTGACTGTTTACTAACTGTTCACTGACCCTTGAACCAATCTGAGAAACCCATCAAAACATCCCAACAGGGACCTGCCTGTTCCTAGGTAGAATCGAACATAGCAACCATTGGAACATTGTGCCTTGAAAGTTATGCCCGCCAGTTAATTAACGGTCATTCCCCACAGGTGCTAACTTACAAGAACACAGAAACAAAAGAAAATTTAAAAAGATTGAATCACTCTTCACAAACATTTGCAGTTTTCACAGAAAAAGATTGAATTGTTGAACAGAACACTGAAAATTCCAGTAAATGTTCCAACAACAAAAAAAATCCCATGTAATAGATTATTAGATATTCAGTCATCAAATCAGTGCCTCAAATTACAGAGAGATGGACTCAGGGAACGCAAGCCCGTTCTTGAAAGTATCCAAGGATTTCATACAAAAATAATGGAATTTGGTTTAATCCGTCTAATAATTGGCTCTGAAACATTTTCTGTCTTTACTTTCTTCACTGCATCCAGGACCTTATAAAATCAGTGCCTTGATAAATCCTGTCAGATAGAAGTTCTCCCATTCGCAAAGAAGTTTCAAAAGGTTATCAATTTCTAAAGTCCTTTCTTCCTGTCAATTCTTGTTGTACTAGTGCAGAAGTTTATTTATGGCTTCCTAGGTAGAATGAAAATGGGAAGATTATCAAATCTGGCAAGAAGTTGTGTACTTCAGGAAACAGGCAAGACAACAGTTGACTTCAATGTCCTCAGGGATCTTGATTACGTTCCAGCAAGTGTCAGTGGATGGGTGCGAGTCAAGTTCCGCAGTATTGCTTCCCAGAGTCCATGTTAACATGTTTTGTGCAAGTTTGCATATGAAGGATAGACATCTAGGCATTTATATGTGGGTATTTGTGAAACTAAATACAAATCATTCTTCCAGAAGACAAGATGGGGCAGGTTTGAGAATGGGATAGAACAGTAAAGTCCCATGTTCGACCCTTGTCCTATTCACAAGTAGTTCAAATTCAGCCTGTGCAGCAACAAAAATTCAAACCTGCCCCTACATTCCCTGGGCTTGAAAGAGGGAGTGGGGAAATAGCCAGACAAGGGGAAGTAGAAATGCAAGCAGGCAGATCTCTCTCCACCCTTGTTGGAGATGCACTTGGGTTCGACTGGATTAGAACTCAAATCATCCACTTACTGAAAAGATTATGCCTTACCATGTTTAACATAACACATTGGACCAAATGGCTTTTTCCTCTTGACAACATGCATGCCCTTTCATTTGAAATTGAAGTCAAAACACTTACCGGCTTCGCTGTACAGGGGGAGTCAAAGGAATCAGTTTCACAGCAGCAGTCATACTTAATTCTTTCAAATGCGGTTGGAAAAAGTGTAGCTCAAAGAACCAAGCAGGAAAGGATAACTCACAGAAATAGTTACACCACCTGCAGAATAGGCAAGTAGGATAGAAGCACAAATTTAGAATCTGCCCCATGTGCAGGAACATGTCAAATACAATTAAATAGCAACTATTCACATTTGTGTTGCATCTCCAAAGTAGAAAAATACTTCAAAGCACTTTTCATCCTTGCCTTCAGTCCCCTCCAGCCTTGATAACTATCCTCCCACTCCCCCATTTTCCCTCCTAGCCTCTGTTCTTGCCTGAGCCCTCAGGTTATGTTCTTCATTGGCTCCTGACTTCACTCCTAAACCTCACTAAGTCCTGGGTTCCATCTAGTGGCACAAGTTGGTCAGTGCAGGTAGCAGCAGCCAACTGCACAGACAAACCTCTGCCACTAGATGGAGTCTGGTCAATCTAAGTGCAATGTAGAGGCAAGGACATTAACTAAAATTAGAAGAATTTGTTTGTTGTATTTCTTTTATATTTAGCGATGTATTTTGTTTTCCAAGTTATTTCACCTAAGAATGTACAGTGCTATACATGTTTGGTGCAGTATTTCAATGCATATTGTTTTTTTTACCGGGTGAGAAACATCCAAAGGAACATAACTGGTTTTAACATTGATTCCTGTGTGAACCCACGATTCACTCAATGTTGTTTCACTTAATCACAATGTTCAGGAGTGCAACCACAACTTGTCATTTTAATGTAACAATAATAGTCTCATCAGCTGCTGATTTATAAGAATGGCATTTTAGTCCAACTTGGAATTCTGCAAATTTTAGCCTGGATTAATTCAAGCAAATTTGGCACAAGCCAGTAAATATCCCAACAAGCCACAGGTTAATATGGATAATTTTTGATATAGGCTTTCCCCAATTATAGCAAATTGCATTCACCCAATTGGTGCAATAATTTGCAGGACAATATTCAAGATTTATTATTTTAATTTCTAATAGTTTCAGTTTCTCGAATAGAAATTATAATCCTAAAGCACAGGAGAAAATAGCCTCTCCAGTTAATCCACCCACCCTTTCCCTAAAGACCTACAAATTACTCTTTCCCCAGCCCCCCAGAAATTTTTATCCAATTCCTTTAGTTTCTATTGAGCTTGCTTCCATCACCCTTCAGGAATGCATTTCAGATCATCACCACCTCACACTGGATTTTGTCCCCCTCATTTTCTAGAGGCTCAAATTTAAGAGTGTTCTCGCGACCTTGCCACATAGTATAATCTATAGTCAAGTGGAATTTTAACACTATTTTGATAAGAATTTTTGCAATCGAGTAGCAATATGTTAAAAACTTCCTTCCAAAAGAGGTAGCTTGGACATACAAAGGCTTTTTTTTATTCATTCACGGGATGTGGGCTTCACTGGCTAGACCAGTATTTATTGCCCATCCCTAATTGTCCCTGAAAAGGTGGTGGTGAGCTGCCTTCTTGAAACGCAGCAGTCAATGTGATGTAGGTAAACCCACAGTGCTATTAGGGAGGGAGTTTCAGGATTTTGACCCAGCGACAGTGAAGGAAATACGATATATTTCCAAGTCAGGAAGGTGAATGACTTGGAGGGGAACTTCCAGGTGACAGTGTTCCCATCTAACTGCTGCCCTTCTCCTTCTAGATGGTAGTGGTTGTGGGCTTGGAATGTGCTGTCTAAGGAGCCTCGGTGAATTCCTGCAGTGCACCTTGTAAATGGTACACACTGCTGCTACTGTGCGTCGCTGGTAAAGCTGAATGTTTGTGGATGGGGTGCTGACCAAGCGGGCTGCTTTGTCCTGGACGGTGTCCAGCTTGAGTGTTGTGGGAGCTGCACTCATCCAGGCAGGACAAATTCATCTTATTTCAGGTGTATAGATAACCCTATTACTTGTTTGCTTTATAACATTTTATTTCACAAACTGTTTTAGAGCATACTAATTTTGTTTAAAACAGGATGCTTTTTAGACATTTGTATGATACAAGTTTACACTTACAGTTACCATAACTCACTGGGCTAGTATGAAGGGCCAGCAACAAAAGACAATGTGTTTTCCAGAAAACAAGCTCGTTTGAATTCTGTGACCACCCCATGCCCCAAGTCTTTGGCAAAATGAGACCCAGAAGTAGGTCTCCTAGTAATCCTCTAAAAGGCAGCCACAGCAGAAGTATTTTTAAGTTACAAAAACCTTTCGCTATATATTCACCTGCAACCAAATTAATTGAAATTTATACAGCTCTCTTCTTTATAAACGATTTAAAGAATTCCTTGCAGTTCCCTCACCAGTAATTATTCAAACATGAAGCTACCATGAGATAATTAAAATTCAGATTCCAAAAAATAACATTTTCAAAAGGAATAAGTTTGAAATTAGCTTTATGATGCTCTGACGGTTATTTAAATTGGAAACACAGGATTACAAGTAGGGCTTAAGAGGCACAATGAACCTTTTTTAAAATTCATTCATGGGTTGTGGGCGCCGCTGGTGAGGCCTGCATTTATTGCCCACCCCTAATTACCCTTGAGAAGGGGATGATGGGTGAGCTGCCTTCTTAAACCCGCTGGAAGTCCGTGTGGTGTAGGTCCCAGTCACAAAATTGTGGTCAATACGAAAAATGAGGCACTTAGTTAAAACAAAAGTTACATTCACTGAATGATAAAAGTCCCCATTGCTTATGGTGAGATCATCTGTGTGGGCACCAAAAAAGCCCCCAAATTTCCCTGACCGTACTACAATTTTTCGATTAAAGAGGCAGCTGAAAAAGATTGCTATCTTCCCTCCACCCCCACCCCCACCCCCAAACACTGTCATCAGGTGCTTTCGTTTCTATTCTTATTCAGGTTCCATGATGTTTCCATTTAATATTTCTGAATCCCATGGCGTTTAATGACTATCCTGTTGTTTAGCCGCTGGATTCAAAAATCATCTCTCATTTGCCCTGCCTCAGTCGTGAGACCTAAAACAGCCACCGTCAGGAGTTTCAGCACATTAACACGTTAAACTAACTTACAGGCACGATATTTCCCACTGAACACGGTCAGGGTCAAGCCTGAGCGAACATTGACCGTGGTGCTGGTGGGCGGAGCGAGCGAGCGAGGGGGGGGCAACTTCCGGGATCCAATCGACAGGCTAATCTGCCGCTCGCTTGCGTCAGAGCCCTGCCAACCGCGGGGCTCCGGGCCAACCAATCGGGTGGCGGCGGCGCCGCCCCAGAGCTCCGAACCAACCCAACGGGCCCCGCCCACCAACCGTTGTTTGTCGTCTTGTTGTGAGTGCTGCGCATGTGCAGTGCACCCCACCCACCATCGAAAGCGCCCAAAGACGACATTAATCATCAAAGAAAAGACTATCGCCGAAATATATATTTTTTTTTGTGAGGAAAATAAGACTGGAATTAAAATCCACACGTATCAAACTGCGACTTAATACGATTTGTTTAAACGCAGCGCACACTTCCGTCTTCGCTGTAATTTCGAATGATAAAATATTTTTAAAAATAAATTTAAAACTATTACATTACCTGATTATGTATCAATAATCACGGTAAATCTAAATATTTCTGTGAAATATCATTTCTTCCCGGCTCTTCGGCACGGAACTTCCTACAAACACGTCTCACTCAACCAGCTCCACACAGGAAATGTACCCAAATTTCAGCTGCGTCGTCGGTTGGAAACAGGCGCTTCTACCGTCACATCCGGGCACAACTTCCTCACATGACAGCACTGCACATGCTCATGTTGCAATCCTCACATTACAACACTGCTCAGCCTCTCATTACACATCCTCACATTACAACACTCCACATGCTCATATTGCAAATCCTCACATTACAGCACTACAAATCTTCACACTGCAAATCCTCACATTACAAATCCCCAGTCAACACTGCAAATCTTCACACTCAACACTGCAAATCCATATACTGCAAATCCTCACACTCAACACTACAAACCCTCACATTACAAATCCTCACATTCCAAAATCTCACATTCAACAATACAAAAGCTCATATTACAATCCTCACACTTATAGAGTCATAGAGGTCTATAGCACAGAAAAAAGCCCTTCAGCCCATCGAGTCTGCGCCGGTCAAACAAGTACCTAACTATTCTAATCCCATTTTCCAGCACTAGGCCCATAGCCTTGTATGCCATGGCATTGCAAGTGCACATCCAAATACTTCTTAAATATTATGAGGGTTTCTGCCTCTACTACCCTTTCAGGCAGACAGTTCCAGATTCCCACTACCCTCTGGGTTAAAAAATTCTTCCTCACATCCCCTCTAAACCTCCTGCCCCTTACTTTAAATCCATGCCCCTGGTTATTGATCCCTCCACCAAGGGGAAAAATTCCTTCCTGTCTACCCTATCTATGCCCCTCATAATTTTATACAAATAATTTTATTTGCAAATCCTAAACATTACACATCCCACATACTTAAAGCATCCCCATACTTATCATTAGTGCAAATCCTCACATTTATAACATTTCATCCTCTACATTTTTTACATTGTGGATCCTCACAATTGTTACAAAGCTGATCTATGTCTATTTTAAGTTCTGAGCTAGGAACTCCTTTGGTAACTATATTATATTGGGTTTGGAGGTCTTCTGGTGCAGGGGGAGCATCCCTTCCTCTGGGCCTGAAGCTCTGGGTACAAGTCCCACTTCAGGACTTGATGGCCACTGAAGGTGTATGCATAATGTGGCCAAACAGGTTGATTATCAGCCTGTAAATCCTTCCGATTATTCCTGATGGCAGGTGGTTAAAAAGCCAGACGGTTTCCTGGTCAGCCATACTGCAGGAGGCAACGGCAAACCACTGAAGTACTTTGCCAAGCCTAATCATGGACCAATCCAATGGAAGTCCATGGTCGCCAATGGGGTGTAGTACCAGAAGGAGGAGGATGATCTATCCTGGCCATGTCAGGAATTTACTCAATTTAATTCAGGTCATAGGAAGTGGAGAGTGAGCATTCACACGAAGAGTGATCGTGTAGAGTGAGACAGGTGATCACATAAAAAAGCTGAAACATGAACTGAAAATGTTGCTAACATACAACCACGCGTGCAAAACTTTAGCATTTCAATTGAACTTTGGATCAGGTCTCCCTGAATTGCTGAATGTTTGCAATATTTTTGTTTTTTGTTGCATCGGGAGTAAAGCTCGTTACAGAGTGGAGTCAATAATAGTAGGATGAGCAGGGTGCAGGATATTCGTGATCAATATAGTGAATAACAATATCAAGTTACAATATAAATATTAGTGAGTAAAGTGAACTAGTGATTTTACAATGAGTATTCTGATCGATGAAGGGTGAAGGATCCGCACCGCTGAACTTGTGTCGGATCGATTTTTGCCAGCACGGACACGGTGGGCCGAATGGCCTCGTTCTGTACTGTTATGATTGTATGAAGTTTACTGTTCTGAATTGCCAGCTGTTCTTCGGAATGGCGGTAATGTTCAGGTCAACAGCAGTCGACAAAATGTGGGTGAAGAGAACTTGTCTCTATTGTGAAATGTTAAGAGTTGGTGTCGCCCTGATTGCCTCATGTTATTAACAAGCAATGAGTCCGAGGCTGATGGACAAACATGTCTCGGGGTCAGGAGATATGTTCAGAATTCCCAGTGTGGAGTGAGCTTCTGGGCTGCACTAGCATCAGTTTTCAAATAAAGTGCCTTAAACCCAAATCAGGGTCTGCAGGCACCGAAAATCAAGAGGGGAGTTGTATTGTGGGGCAGGTGAATAGAGTAAAATAACACAGCATGTATTAGTAAACCTTCCCAGAGCCGGTGTTAGGAATTGCCAGCGAGGGTTCGGGTATGGCGGGTCCATTGCCAGAAACTGATTGAGGAAGAAAAGATCGTTAGTCTACGTGGCGCTTTTTAAAAATAGGAAATTGAGTCAGAAATGGAGCGTCTCGATGCAAGAGAAGGACTGGGGACTTCTCTGTCCAAGGGAAGTCGATAAAACGACTCAAAGGGGTAAAACTTCTGTGGAAGAGAGTTCACTTTAGGTAGCTTTTGGACAGGGGGGTAAATTGATGACTCAGGGTTACAAGCACTACGGGATTAAAGTCTCCAGAAATTAATGATTAATCCTCAAGCAACCAGGCTAAAATGGGTGGTTTTATTAACATTTTCTTTACCTATTTTGGAAATAAAGGATGGATTTAGTAACAATCAAGAATCATCCAATCAGATAACAAAGAGTGTTCTTTCCAATTGGTGTGGGAAACAGAAGTGCCAGGATTGACATGACGAGTGACCAATGGCAGGAGTGTGGGGTGGAGCAGGCGGGAGGCCATCTAATGAAAACTGGAATATGTCCAACCAGAATTGACAGCTCTGGACTCCACTAGCATTGGTAGTTTTACTGATGTAATTGTAGGTTGTGGTTTCTTACCCTATTCCACAGGTTGAGCAGATAAATTGCTGCTCTTCAAATTGGAAAAAAGAGAAAAGCAGCATATTTTAAATAGTGAGAGACCAAGAAATGTTGGTATTAAGAGGGACCAGCGTTTCCTTGTGGATGAGTCACAGGAAGTTAGCCAGCAAATACAAGAAGCGATTAGTAAAGCAAATGGTATGTTAGCCTTTATCACAAAGGGATTGGCGTATTAAAGAAGTCTTGCTACATTATATAGGACTTTGGTGAAACTGCACCTGGGGTACTGTATACTATTTTGCTCCCCTTGCCTTACCGAGGGTAACGTACAGTCACTCGACTGATTCCTGGCAGAAGGAGATTGTCCCATGGCAAGAGATTGACAGACCAGATCTATATTCCTGAAAGTTTAGCAGATTGGGAGATGATCTCTTTAGGACATATAAAATTCTTAAGGGAGTTGGCATGGTAGATGCTGGAAAATTTGGGGAGTTTAGAACTTAGTGGTTACAGTCTCAGGATACAAGGTCAGCTATTTAGGACTGAGATGAGAAGAAAATCCCTTGGTCAGGGGGTTGTGGGTCTTTTGAATTCTCTACCCCACAGAATTGTGGATGCTCAGTCATTGCGTATATTCAACACAGATACACATAGATTTTTTGGATACTAAAGGAATCAGGAGATTATGGAGATAGTGCAGAAAGGTGAAGCTGATGGGGTCAGTCACGATTTTATTGAATGGCAGAACAGGTTCAAAGGGACGAATTGCTGTCTATTTATTATGAGTACTGTGCGCAGTTCTGGTTTCCTTTTTATAGGAAGGAAAGGAGACACTCAAAAGATACAGATTTACAGGCACGTTATCAGACTGAAATGCTATACTTATCAGGAAAGACTGAACAGGCTGGGGCTCTTTTCTTCAGAAAAAAAAGAGGGCTGAGGGATAATGCGATAAAGGTCTTTAAAATTATGAAAATGTTTCATAGAGTAGACATAGAGAAGATGCTTCTATTTGTGTGAGGACCCATAACCCATGGATCATAAGAATAAGATAGTCTGACAAGTCCAATAGGGAATTCAGGAGAAACTTCTTTCCCTAGAGTTTGATAAGAACGTGGAATTGCAGCCATAAGTAAATGAGGCAAATGGCATAAATGTATTTAAGGGTAAGTTAGATAAACATGAGGGAGAAAAGAATAGGTTTTGCTGATATGGTTAAAGGTGGAGGCTCAGATGAAGCATCAACACTTGCATCTCGTCAGGACCTGGAAAAATTTATTAATTTTGCTTCCAATCTCCACCCCTCCACATTTTCACATGGTCCATCTCTGACACTTCCCTTCCCTTCCTTGACCTCTCTGTCTCAATTTCTGGTGATAGATTGTCCGCTAATATCCATTACAAGCCTACCAACTCCCACAGCTACCTTGACTACAGTTCCTCACACCCCGCTTCCTGTAAGGACTCAATCCCATTCTCTCAGTTCCTTCACCTCCGTCGCATCTGTTCTGATGATGCTACCTTCAAAAACAGTTCCTCTGACATGTCCTCCTTCTTCCTTAACCGAGGTTTTCCACCCACGGTCGTTGACAGGGCCCTCAACCGTGTCCGGCCCATCTCCCGCACATCCGCCCTCACACCTTCTCCTCCCTCCCAGAAACATGATAGGATCCCCCTTGTCCTCACTCATCACCCCACCAGCCTCCGCATTCAAAGGATCATCCTCCGTCAACTCCAGCATGATGCCACCACCAAACACATCTTCCCTTCACCCCCCCCAGCGGCATTCCGTAGGGATCGTTCCCTCCAGGACACCCAGGTCCACTCCTCCATCACCCCCTACTCAACCCCCATCTATGGCACCTCCCCATGCCCACGCAGAAGATGCAACACCTGCCCCTTCACTTCCTCTCGCCTCACCGTCCAAGGGCCCAAACACTCCTTTCAAGTGAAGCAGCATTTCACTTGCATTTCCCCTTAGTTTACTGCATTCGTTGCTCCCAATGCGGTCTCCTCTACATTGGAGAGACCAAACGTAAACTGGGCGACCGCTTTGCAGAACACCTGCGGTCTGTCCGCAAGAAAGACCCAAACCTCCCTGTCGCTTGCCATTTTAACACTCCACCCTGCTCTCTTGCCCACATGTCTGTCCTTGGCTTGCTGCATTGTTCCAGTGAAACCCAACGCAAACTGGAGGAACAGCACCTCATCTTCCCACTAGGCACTTTACAGCCTTCCGGACTGAATATTGAATTCAACAACTTTAGATCTTGAACTCCCACCTCCATCCCCACCCCCTCTCCGTTTCTTCCCCCTCCCTTTTGTTTTTTCCAATAATTTATATAGATTTTTCTTTTCCCACCTATTTCCATTATTTTTAAATCTATACCTGTAATGCCCTGTCAGACTTTCCACCCCACCCCCACTAGAGCTGTACCTTGAGTGTCCTGCCATCCATTCTTAATTAGCACATTCTCTTAGATAATATCACCACCTTCAACACCTCTTTGTTCCTTTATCTGTGACATCTTTTGATTATCTGCTCCTATCACTGCTTGCTTGTCCCTACAACCACCTCCCCCCACCCCCAACCTCTCTCCCCTCCCCCCACCACCACCTTAAACCAGCTCATATTTCACCCCTCTTCTATTTTTACTTAGTGCTGTTGAAGGATCATGAGGACTCAAAACGTTAACTCTTTTCTTCTCCGCCGATGCTGCCAGACCTGCTGAGTTTTCCCAGGTAAATCTGTTTTTGTCTTGCATTGTATAGTTGGGCTGAATGGCCTGTTTCTCTACTATACATGCTGTGTAATTGGGGAGGCATAGAGTAGTGGTATTGTTGCTGGGCTAGTACTCCAGAGACCCAGGGCAATTCTCCGGGGACTAATGTGGTTGACTCTTAAAAATGACCTCTGAAATGGCCTAGCAAGCCACTCAGTCCCAAGGGATGGGCAATAAATGCTGGCCCAGCCAGCAACGCCAACATCCCATGAACAAATATATGCAAAAGAAATTTACAGCCCACAAGATGCCTTTGCCTGCCACACAAGTGCATACCAGTAATGGGTGTACCCTGCCTGTAAAAACCTGCCCAACAAGGAACAAGTTGCTTTCTGTCCAATCTGCCCAGATGTCAATTCATTTTAGTTCAAAAAGAAGTGTCACCTGTCTTGATAAAACTGATCCACCCACAAGGAAAGGTGACTAATAAAACAATTCTTCGGGTACATTCTGAATTTAACCCATCCCTTTCCTCATGAAGAATTTCTTCATTTCACGGTTTCCTCCTTTTCTCTGCTTTTGTGCCTGATTACAGAATATGCAAGCATTAGGATGGTTAGGAAGTTACCTGTTGCTTGGAACTCTGCTCATGTTGATTAATTAATTGGGGTACAACACCCTGTTTTGTGATTCTTCTTTTGTTCTACCTGCATAATCAAATATTATTTACTGTTTCAAAAGTGCAAGCATAATCCTATACCCAGTCAGATGGAATGCTGCACCATGTGTACTTAATGTGTGCAATAACTACATAAGATTTTTTAATTTAGAGAAAAATAATCAGTTTTTTTTCCAGAATGCAATCATAACTTTTTTGTTTAAGGTTGTTGTCACAAATGTTTAGTTATGATATTATAGATTGTTAAAAAGCTAATCTTTCTTTCAAATGGACACAAGGACAAGGATATCAGCGCAAAAGATGAGGTTGAAGCATTTGCAACTATCTTCAGCCAGAAGTACCAAGTGGATGATCCATCTCCGCCTCCTCCGGAGGTCCCCAGCATCACAGACGCCAGTCTTCAGCCAATTCAATTGTGATGTCAAAAAAATGATTGAAGGCACTGGATTCAGCAAAGGCTATGGGCCCTGATAAAATTTCAACAATAGTACAGAAGAATTGTGCTCCAAACTAGCCACATCCCTAGCCAACCTCTTCCAGTACAGCAACAACACTGGCATCAACCTGACAATGTGAAAAATTGCCCAGATATGTCCTGTCCACATAAAGCAGGACAAATCCAACCCAGCCAACTGCCACCCCATCAGTTTATTCTCGATCATCAGCAAAGTGATGGGAGGTGTCGTTGACCGCGCTATCAAGTGCACTTATTCAACAATAACCTGCTGGTCACCAGTTTAGGTTCTGCCAGAGTCACTTAGCTCCTGATCTTATTACAGCTTTGGTCCAAACATAGACAAGAGAGCTGAATTCAACAGGTGAGATGAGAGTGACTGCCCTTGACATCAAGGCAGCATTTGACCAAGTGTGGCATCAAGGTGCCCTAGCAAAACTGGAGTCCATGGGAATCAAGGGGAAAACTCTCCACTGGTTGGAGTCATACCTAACACAAAGGAAAACGGTTGTGACCTTTGGAGGTCAATAATCTCAGTCCCAGGACATCGCTGCAAGAGTTCCTCAGGGTAGCGTACTAGGCCAAACCATCTTCAGCTGTTTCATCAATGATCTTCCCTCCATCATAAGGTCAGAATTGGGGATGTTTGCTGATGATTGCACAATATTTAGCACCATTCATGACTCCTCAGACGCTGAAGCAGTCCATGTCCATATGCAGCAAAACCTGGATAATATTCAGGTTTGGGCTAAGTGGCAAGTAACATTCTTGCCACACAAGTGCCAGGCAATGATCACCTCCAAAAAAGATTACCATTGGAGTCCCCCACTATCAACATTCTGGAGTCTACCATTGACCAGAAACTGAACTTGATCAGGTCCCAGAGCCTGGGAATTCTGTGGAGAGTAACTCACCTCCCGACTCTCCAAAGCCTGTCCACCATCATGAAGGCACATGTCAGGAGTGTAATGGAATACTCTCCACTTGCCTGGATGAGTGCAGCTCCAACAACACTCAAGAAACTTGACACCATCCAGGACAAAGCAGCCCGCTTGATTGGCACTCCAAAGGCTATGGGGCCTGACAATATTCTGGCAATAGTACTGCACTTGTGCTCCAGGATTTGCCATGCCCCTAGCCAAGCTGTTCCAGTACAGCTACAACGCTGGCACCTACCCAACAATGTGGAAAATTACCCAGGTATGTCCTCTACACAAAACAGGACAAATCCAACCCAGCCAATTACTATCCCATCAGTCTACTCTTGATCATCAGTAAAGTAATGAAAGGGATCGAGTTTGTTGATGCTTATTTTGGGTTCACCAGGGCCACTCAGCTGCTGATCTTATTACAGCCTTGGTTCAAACATGGACAAAAGAGCTGAACTTCAGAGCTGAGGTAATAGTCACTGACCTTGACATCAAGGCCGCATTTGACCGAGTGTGGAATCAGGGGCCCCTAGCAAAACTGCAGGCAATGAGAATCACAGGTGAAACTTTCCACTGATTGGAGTCATATCTAGCACAAAGGAAGATGGTTGTGGTTGTTGGAGCTCAATCATCACAGTTCCAGGACATCAGGGTCGTGTCCTAGGCCCCACCACCATCAGCGGCTTCAGTGGGGATGTTCACTGATGATTGCACAATACTCAGCACCATTCGCGACTCCTCAGATACTGAAGCAGTCCATGTTCAAATGCAGCAAGACCTGGACAACATCCAGGCTTGGGTTGACAAGAGCAAGTGACATTCACACCACACAAGTGCCAGGCAATGACCATCTCCAACAAGAGAGAATCTAACCATCGCCCCTTAACATTCAATGGCATTACTATCACCAAATCCCCCAATATCAACACCCTCTGGGGGGGGGGTTTACCATTGACCAGAGACTAAACTGAACTAGGGATATACTGTGGCTACAACAGCAGGTCAGAGACATTTGTGGCACCTCCTGACTCTCCAAAGCCTGTCCACCATCTACAAGGCACAAGTCAAGAGTGTGGTGGAATAATCCCCACTTACCTGGATGACAGTAGCTCCAACAACACAAGAAGCTTGACAACATCCAGGACAGAGCATCCCACTTGATTGGCACCCCATCCACACACATTCACTCCCTCCACCAATGTCACACAGTGGCAGCAGTGTGTACCATCTACAAAATGCACTGCAGGAACTCACCAAGACTCCTTAGAAAGCACCTTTCAAACCCACGACATCTGGAAGGACAAGGGCAGCAGATACATGGGAACACCGCCGCCTGGAAGTTCCCCTTCAAGCCACTCACCACCCTGACTTGGAAATATGTCACCGTTCCTTCACTGTTGCTGGGTCAAAATCCTGAAATTCCCTTCCTAACAGCACTGTGGGTGTACCTCCACCACACGGACTGCAGCGGTTCAAGAAGGCAGCTCACCATCACCTTCTCAAGGGCAACTAGGGATGGGCAATAAATGCTGGCCCAGCCAGCGACACCTACACCTCATGAATGAAAAAAATGAGCAGATTTCTTACAGGTTGGTACAGAATATTAAAAATGATTTCACGGAAAGAACAGAAAGAAAAACCTGTCTCGGCCACAATTTTGTAACGTTCTGCTTGCTAATATAATCTCTGCGGTACCTATAACAATATTCTGCAGGCATCTCACATATATCAAGATGTGCCCTGCATAGAGTACACCAATGAAAAGTATCCTGCTCCTCTCCTACACTTGTAATTGTTGCAAAAAATTATAATTGTTGCAAGATGAGGTCACAGAGAAAGGGATGCTTTTTAAGAGCATTTCATATTCAAAAAAACATTGGCCCTGAACTTGCGCAGTCAGATTCCTACTCAGCTCCTCGTTTCTTAGCTTAAAATCCAGCCAATCCTTTCTCGCCCAACCTTCTGACTCAGGCTGGGCGAGAACAGTGGAGTCGAGACGCCTTGTGTCAAGGGCTGGAGAGACAGAGATAAGGAAGCCATGCCCCCACCCCACCCCCCTTTTCTTTTTTTTAACAGCACTAACTGCTGTAAAGCAGGTAAGGTTAAAAACTCCAGCCACTTTGAGAAGCCAGAGAGAAGGTAAGTTTTTCAAGGCATGTGCATAGGATTGAGGGAGAGAGAGGGGGCGGGGGGGAGAGAGAGAGAGAGAGAGAGAGAGAGAGAGGGGGGGTGGGGAGATGCGGTGGGGTGTGGGTGGAGTCAGTACTGTAGCTAGCCAGGAGTTAGAATTGGTTTTAATTCTTCTAACTTTTCCTGGGTAGCTATTCTGATAGGACAGTTGGAACCATCCAAAGTTTGCCATTTATACCGTACAGGGCAATGGCCCAATGGAAGTTTGAACTTCCCAGGAAATTGCCGTGCAACCCTTACCTGGGGACTTCCAGGTGGAGGGGAGGGGCTTCCCAGCACATCAGTGACCACACCCCTGAGCTCGGAATTTACGGGCCATTATATTCTAATATACTGCTTATGTTTGCTGCATTCCTGACTTGAGGTCGACATAAATAGATGTAAAGATGAAACTTTTGATAATTTCTCTCACATACACTCCTGAAAGAGCAACATCATTTGCCTGGGGCTTGCACAGGAAAAGCAAGTACAATGCCATCCAAGTATGTGCTGCCACAAATGCTCCATTGGAGTGATAGAATTGGAACCCAGTATTTCATTGAAAACACCAAAGCATTTTTTTAAGTTTCAGGACATTTTAATAGTTCAGCACATTTTGTAACACAAATGTATACAAGTTGAATTCAATGGCACCCCCTGGCGTTTGGTAACAGTGGAACATTGTAACCCACTGTTATTTAAAACAAAATCATCATTCACTTGGCCAGTGTTGAGCCTCATTTTGGTTTGTATAGTAAAACATTTCAGTTTGTTATAATTCAATAACAATTGAAAGGAGTTTTATTTCACTCTTTATATAAATATAAACATATTAAAAATACAGTAAATTCTACATTCTATTAAAACTACGAACATTGACTACATGATCCAGAATAATTCCATACTAAGATTCATAAGAAGGAATGCTTTGAATCTGCAGTGAGTGGGAATTGGCTTTATAGAAAAATGTCACTTTCCATTTGTAGGTAGGCAGTGGACATCTCTTACTTCAAGCACCAAACACATTCAACAACATTAAAATTGAGATATTTTTAATCTATACAAGACCCTATTTTTCAATATACAATTGACTTTTTAAGGAATATATTGCATTGGTATCCATTGTATAACAACTGCATTTATATTGTGCCTTTAACATAAAACATTACAAGGTGCCACATAAGGAGATGTTATGATAGATGTCCATAAGCTTGGTCAAAGAGGTAGGTTTTAGGGCGGGTCTTGAAGGAGGAAGGAGAGATGGTGAGGCAGAAAGGTTTAGGAAGGCAATTCCAGAGCTTAAAGCTTTGACAACTAAATACATGGCCACCAAATGCGCAGCGATTAAAATCAGGGATGCTCAAGAGGCCAAAACTAGATGAGCGCAGATAACTGAGGGTTTTGGGGCTGGAGGAGATTTCAGAGATAGGAGGGGTGAGGACATGGAGGGGTTTGAAAATATGGATGATAATTTTAAAACTGAGGTATTGCTTAACTGGGCATCAGTGTAGGTGAATGAGCATGGAGAAATGGGCGAGTAGGAGTTTAGTCAAGACTAGAGATGACAAAGGGATGGGTGAGGGTTCCAGAAGCAGATAAGCTGAGGGAAGGGAGGAATTGGGCAATGTTACAGAGGCGGAAATAACTAATCTTGGTGGTGGCACAGATGTGGTAGGAGGATCATCTCAGTGTCACAAGCAAACAAACAGTCTGGCTCAACCGCAAATAGTTGCCAGGGAGAGGGATGGAGTCAATGGTTCAGGAACAAAGTTTGTGGCAGGGACTGAAGACAGTGGATTCTGTCATCCCAATATTCAGCTGCAGAACAGTACTGCTCATCTAGTACTAGATGTCAGACAGGCAGACTGACAGTGTAGAGACGGTGAAGGGGTTCAGAGAGGCGGTAGTGAGGTAGAACTGGGTGTCATCAGCATACATGTGAAAGCTGACTCTGTTTTCAGTTGATATCACTGAGGGGCAGCACGTAGATGAGAAATTGAAGGGGGCCACGGATAGATCCTTGGGGGGGACACCAGAGGTGGAATGGGAAGACACTCAAAAAGTACACAAAAAGAATAGTGATCACAATCCATTTTTGAATTGTGCTGTTGTGCAGTATTTACAACATAATACCTTAAATAAATCATAGTTTCCACTCGCTAGCTCAGACAAGGAGTCATTGTTCACCTAAACTTAGTAGGTTAGTAGATCAGTACTTGGCAAAAGGAGAAGCTGAAATATCAGTTTGTTCCCAAGCTGTGCATTACACATCTGTGCTACAACAGTTTGAAAAGTTAGCATTTCAAACTTTGTGAATACAAAAAAATCTGACCTCCTGGCATATGGCTGTCACAGTACAAGTAACAAAGTTCACAGACTGCTATGGAGGTATTTCCCAGATTAGTTATCCTGGTCTCCACACAGTATAAGGTAGGGCTTTATTCATACTAAAGTGGTCAGTAGCTTAGTTCTGAATTTTTAAGGGACAAAACATAAGCAACAAATTTGCTCCATTTACTGTAAACTAAAAATCTGAAAATGTCTATCAGTGCAACACATCAGTATTTTGTTCTTAGTCACTGAATATTTGCATCTGTAATTACAAATGCAGCAAAATAAGCAAAACATTAGTATAAATTATATGAACCCACCATGCTACATAGAAGGTTACTTCTTTAAAAAAAGCTCAAGTCTGATTTAGGCCACCGTTTTAAGCATAATGTTAAGTGAATTGAAATCCATATTATAAATATGAAAGTCAGAACTGTTAAGGTTTACCTATAATTTGTTATGCCCTGTTTTGCACTTTATATTTGGGCACCACATTGATGCGATAATGCCTGCTGCTGCACACTTCCACCACAAGATGGAGCACAAACAATGCACTTGGAGGGAAATTCAATCAGACCTGAATTTTTGCAGGCAAGACCATTGAACAACCACTGTTTCTTTTTTTTTAAAAAAAACTGTGCAATTGGTAACAAGGTTCATAATTGGAAATTCTCAACGAGTCTGCAGCAGGTTGCCTCTCTGACTCATATTTGCCATCCAAGGAAGCACTCAAGTGGAAGTCAGCTTACACAGAATTCACATCCAAGAAAGCAAAATGCAACAATGGTAAAATCAGTTTGAGATATTCTAGTAAAGCGGTGCTATGAGGAGATTGATATTACACCATGCAATTTAATGCAGCAGTGATTCCAGCTTTGTTTAATGTGCTTGTACCTTTACTGACTTAAAGTGCAGACAGCTGAATAACCCATCAAAAAAAGATACAATTCCAGGCATCTCCTAATAATTCACAGTCAAGTTATATTAGCTGCTTCACTGTTTTTGTTTCAATTGCTGGTTTTCTCAACAGCACAAATTATATCTTCTTCCCTTCTAGTAATTGTCAGGATAAACCTAATAAAATGACATAGATAAGAGGAGTTAACAGAAATGAGCTGCAATACATTTAAAAAGACAATAAAATTCTTAACCAAATACTGCTCATTAACCTGTCAGAGTAACTCTACTATCTTGGCACTGAACTTGTATTTCTAAAAACCTTTACTATTTAAAAAAGATAAAGTGAGTATGGGGAACTGGGTGGTACAGCATGTCACATTGCCCTTCACCTCTGGGGCAAGGATTCAAATTCAGATGGGAGGAAGGCCATTCCTGATGGATACGAGGAACCTTTGTGGCATCTGTTTGGATTTCAACGGAAAGAAAACTGTGCAGGTTATATAAAGCGTGGGCAATCCCCTCCTCGAGGTGGCCGCTTAAGCAGCGAAGTGGAAAATTAACCCCAATGCACCCATTTGTGTCCCACCATCTCCCCCAGATGGTTTTATTCTGCAAGTTTGCTTTTTTTCCCTCGCGTTTTTCATGACCTCGGCATGGCACAATGTCCTTCACAGTCAGTCAATGAAGCACTCCAGAAATGCAAGTCACGGTTGTAACATAGGAAAAAGAGTGTGCTGGGGCACCGAGCAGGGTATACACGCATTGATAATCAAAGTCAACACAGCTATCCCTAACCATATAACACACTTGGAAAACAACTCCAGTCACCTCATCTTCCCTTTGTGTGCGCCTCTTCTTTTGAAATTTAAATTTCTTTTTGTTGAAGTCATGGAGTTTACCAATAAGAAACTTCTTGTCATTTCCCTCCTGTACCAAAAAGAAAATCTGTATGCGTTGACATGGAACGTTACACGTTAAATAATAATTCAGTAAATATCTGCTACGACTGCGAAAGAGGCTGTAATAAAATCTGGCTGAGAGCCAAGGGTCAAATCCAAGTTTGTACAGAAAATTCTCTCTTTAACTCAATTCATTAGCCTAATCGATAAGTGATTTAATCTGCGATCTAACTATGAGGCAATTTGATTTTTAATACAAAGGCCCAGTGGCAATTCAAGTCTGAAAGTACCTACCTTTACAATAAACACTGACCCACCATATCAATTTATTAAGGAAAACAGTGAAAATAGCTTTCAATTGAAAGTATAAATTAATTTGGGGAATTATAATTTAATATAAGCACTCAAATTTATAAGGGCTTTATTAGAGTAAATAACTGTTTCCACCAGTGGAGGAGTTGGTAACCAGAGGATACAGACTTAAGATAATTGGATAAAGGACCAGAGGGGAAAATGAGGACTTTTTTTTTAAAAAAAAGTCAGTAATACAGAAAGCACTGCCCTTTAGCAGCTTCAATCGTGATTTTCAAAAGGGAATTGGATATCTACTTGGGAAAAAGACAAATATGCAGGGCTTCAGGGAAAAGATTGGGGGAGCAGGGCTACGTAGCTAGTTCTTTTAAAGAACCTGCACAGGCAGGATGGGCCGAATGGCCTATCAAATTATCTCCTGGAGTTTAACTTTCCATTCACAACGTAGCATCGTAAGTGTTCCATTTTGTATACTATTTCCACGTGCTTAACTCAAAATTTTAATAGGAATGCAACTGAACATGATATCAACAACGTACTGTACAAAAGTTCTTATCAAGATTCTTTCTCCACCACTATCGCAGTTATATTGACCCAACGATGTCAACAATTCCATTTAGGTGATTTATACAGGAATTTGAACTCTGCAGTGTTCACTGACGGTATTTTTTGGCATTGTGCTTTTATTCATACCCTTGGTATGCCAAACGAATAATCACTTTAGTGAAAGGTGGATTATTCACATTTAAATAAATAAAGCATTAAACGTACGTTGATCAAAAATTTGGATACTTACATTGGCAATTTGTTCATTTAATAGTTTAATTACTTTCCTTTGACCATCAACGACTTGCCAGTGGAAATAAACTACTATACTGAAAGAAAAAAGAATAGAATGCCAATGTTGAACTTTAACTACAATTCAGTATGTAGATCCTGATACTGGACTCAAATCTATGCAACCCAATATACTGAGTATGCTGTCTTTATTTTTTTCCACTGATACAATAAGCAGAAACCACAATAATCTTCTGGTTTCAGTATAATTTTTTTTCATGGTGTTGACTCTGCCCAGACTCCACATCTAAAAATTGCAGCAATGACTCGCACGTTATTGTTCCAGAGAAATAAAAGCAAATGCCCGTTACTCCTCATTACAAAGATAGAATTCTAAGAATTCACACACACAATCCTTACTCAATTAAACTAATCACTGTCACCTACAACTTAGCAAGGGCAAATTGTATCATATTTAAATGACCAGACTGTCCAGCTGCTTTTTATTAAGTAGTTCTGAACACCGCATTGTGGTGTTGGGTTTTTGGGTTTCATAAAATGCCTGAAGAGAAGCTAGGAGCTCATTTTACCAAGCTTGAAGGGGAAAGGTTATTAGCATTCGATGCTTGGATCCAAGTCATCAGTTTGTTGGATCCTGTTTGCATGCTTGTTGTAAGGGGTGGCCACTTTGGTACTAATGATAGAGTCGAGTAGCAGACACTTCATAGGTAGAAACTCTGTTTCAGCAGCAAGTAAATGTGTGCTTACACTTCAGACTCTAACTCTACACTACTGCTACCAACTACTGACTACAGAGGTAGCCTGCGCTACTCTCCTATTGGATACTAAGATCCTGTGATCCTCCATTACAGCATTCTTCTTAAAGGTATATTACACATCAGATTATCACACACTTAAACCACTTGTACATCTCCAAGTTATTGCTTGGGGTCTGGTGCAGCATGACAAAAATTGTAAACCCCATGAAATGCTCAACTTATCCATACCCAGCTTTTACAAGACCACTGCAGGAGGATGCTACAGTAAATATAACAGGTCAGCAATATTTACATATACAGTTTACTTTCAAACATATTAATGAAATCTGTTACCACGGCATTTTTTTTTGTTGCCTATGCATGAATCAATGATTCGCTGATTTCCCCAAGTACTATTTTTCTGTTGCAACCCTCAGAAATACACTGAGTTACAGCACCCATGTAAGTCATTCAACCCAAGCAGTTCTAGTAGGTGTTTACTCTGCACACAAAAAAGCCCAAATCTTATTATCCACCCTGTTCCCATACCCTTCACCTCCTCCTTCTTCGTCCAGTTATCCAACCTATGCTTGAATACTAGCAGTTTCAGAATTGTTACGATGCACCAGCTCTCCAAATGAGCATCATGACTTAGGTGCCATTCTCCTGCTTTTTCCCCGTACCCTTGCACATTGTTTCTATTCAAATAATCATCTATTGCCCTCTTGAATGCCTAAGTTTAACCTAGCTCCACCACATTTCCAGGCAGTGCATTCCAGACCAGAAATACTTGCCGTGTGAAAAAGTTTTTTCTCACATCACATTTGCTTCTTTTGCAAATCGCTTTAAATCTGCACCTTGTTCTCGATCCCTTGACAAGCGGGAACAGTTTCTCCCTATCTACTCTATCCAGCCCCCTCATGATTTTGAAAGCCTCTGTCAAAACTCCTCCTCTCCAAGGAGAACAGTCCCAATCTCTCCAATCTATCTTCATAACTCAAAGTTTCTCATCCCTGGAAACATTCTTGTAAATCTCTTCTGCACTCTCTCCAACCTGATCACATCCTTCTTATAGTGTAGCGCCCACTGTACACAATACTTCAACTGAGGCCCCTTGAGCCTGCTCCAACATTCAATAAGATCATGGTTGATCCACTTGTGTTTTGAGTACTACATTCCCATCTACCTGCGATAACCTTTGATTCCCTTGCTTAACCAGAATCTATCTACCTCTGTCGTAAAAATATTCAGTGACCCTGCTTCCACTGCCTTCTGAGGCAGAGAGTTCCAAAGTTGCACACAACCCTCAGAAAAAAAAAATTCTCACCTCTGTCCTATAAGGACAACCACTAATTTTAAAACAATGCCCCCTAGTTCTGGAATCACCCCCAAGAGGAAACATCCTTTCCATATCCATCTTGTCAAGGCCATTCAGGATCCTATTTACTTCAATCAAGTCACCCCTGACTCTTCTAAACTCCAGAGGAAAGAAGCCTAGCCTGTCCAACCTAACCTGCTCAATCGCAGGTATCAATCTAGTAAACCTCCACTGAACTGCCTCCAACGCATTTATATCCTTCCTTAAATAAGGAGACCAAAACTGCACAGTATTCAAGGTACAGTCTCACCAATGCCCTGTATAACCAAAGCATAACATCCTTACTATTCCTCTTGTAATAAAGGATAGCATTCCATTAACCTTCTTGACTACATGCTGTACCTGCATACTAACTTTTTGACTCATGCACGAAAACACCTAGATCCCTCTGCACCTCAGAATTCTGCAGCTGTTCTCTATTTAAGTCATACTCTGCTTTTTTATTCTTCCTGCCAAAGTGAACAACTTCACATTTTCCCACATTATACTCCACCTGCCAGATTTCTGCCCACTCACTCAACTTATCTATATCCGCCTGCAAACTCCTCATGTCTTCTGCACAACATACTTTCCTACTATCTTTGTGTCATCTGCAAATTTAGCTACCATGCCTTCGCTCTCCTCATCTAAGTCATTGATACAAATTCTAAGAAGTTGAGGCCCCAGCACAGACTCCTGGGGGACTCCACTGGTCACATTCTCCCTGTTAAAATCTCACATTCCATCATGCATCTATGGCCCCTTGTACTGGAAGCTTTCTCGGGGGGGGGGGCATACAGTTTTAATGTGGGTGAAATGTATGGGTTTGGGTGCTGGCGAAATCCCAGTAAATGCGAGTGTGCTAGGAAATTAGCTCCAACCTGCCAACTTAACTGTAGCCTGTTAGGCTACATGTGAACAACCCTCTCGGAAGATATGGGTTACCAATTTCAATATGTTAATTGCTCAGATATAGCAATATTAACATGGATTTTGCTGTTTAACTTTGGCTCCACAGGTTTCCCATGCTTCCTGGAACTCACCAGTCTGTGGTCAGTAAAAAGGAAATGGATAAAATTAAATATCACCGTTGTCCAATTATCAGCCCAATCACAGTCATTGTAACCTTAAACTGAGATGCATAACAACATGGTGATAACAAGGAGGATTTTAAAAAAGGTTTTCTCTAAAGCATTTTCAGATACAGTAATTTGTCAAAGGTTCTGACATGTTAAGAGGCTAAACAAGTCATGAACAAGGATCATAAACCAACTGTCAAATTATATGGATTTATGTTTGAAAAAGTAGCAACTCATGATTTAAATACAAGCTTCCTTAATTTATGATTGGTGGGGTTGGCATTACTGCAAATCATAGATTTTGTGCTGTATAGCAAACCCTAGGGAGAAATGTTCTCCAATCTTATTAAGCTAGGCAAAGCCATTTCCACCACAAAATACGCCTAGCACCTTGAAACACAATTTAAGGTGCCTGGTAAATACCAATAATGAACACTACTTTAGCTTATGCTCTTGTGATACGATGCACAAAAAGTGTAATGTTTCCATCATTGTAAAAAGATACATCAAAATTTAATGATATTTGTCTCCTTAGTTAACCATGGATGTCTGTCAAGGCAATGCTATCATTTGAAACAATGGAGACAGATCCTCACAATAATCACTGGTCCTATTCGACATTTTGTAGCTTTAACAGCAGTTTTTATAGGTATTGTAGAATACAGAGGTAGATCTTAAAACTGAGAGCTCATTAAAATACTTAAACTTACAGTAGGATGCCTGAAGCCAAGAAAAAGATGAAAGGATTTCTCAAGAAGATCCACGAAAGCTTAAAAAATTTAGAACCATTTTTATCCAGTTGATGGACCCAGAGCGATGCAGAATCATACATAGCATCCAGTGTTTGGAAGGGACCACAAGTTAGTGATGGCTTTATGCTAATTAAAGAAAAAAAAATCAAAATCAGGCAAAAAAAGACTTGGTTACTTTAATATTCACTGTTGTAAGTCAGTTTCAGGGAATATGAAAAGTGGGAGATGGCATTTGGCAGTCATTGTACACCACTTTTACTCTAAATCGCATAATGGTTCATGGTTATAGTCAAACTCCACTTGAACAATAATCATCATTAATTGAAAATGGGGTGAATTTTGCCTCATATAAGAACTGGTCAGAAAAGGAATATGACAGAGGCTTCCCTTACACTTGTACATTATCTGTAATTTCGGTAAGATAAGTTCAGCAAATAAATGGCTGGACAAGTGTTAATTTTACACCGGTAATCAACAGGCTGAAAATATCAATTACCTTTAAGCTAATATCTATATATAGTAATGACAGGGCAGATGCAACTACCGCAAATATTGTGCAGAATAACCACCCTACTGTCTTGAAGCCAGAACACTAAGTCAGCAGAACTTGGACTCGGACATCTCCAACACTGTCACCTTTATCATTCTGTAATTCACCATGGAAAATGGAAAATTTTCTGAATCTTATTAGGCAGCCCATGCAATCAGTGAGTTTAGAAGTGAAAAATTCAGCCAACATAGTTTTAGACAGATTGTAGTGTTGGATACAATAGAATCTTAATGGCTCCATTAAAAACTTAGTTCCTGAATTTATACAGATGACTAGTAGCAAGAACCAAAAATAAATTCTCTCTTCTCTGCTGAATCATAACTTGCACACAAATTTGGCTACAAAATTAACTATGCGTATACTTACTACCATATAGTGTAGGAATAAACCACAGAGGCTCCAAGGAATGATGGGAAACACAGAAGACTAATAAAGATGGTCTTCATATGAGATGCCCTCCAGAATTTATGTGGAGGCTGACAGTTCTTCATCAAGCTGAGCTGAAAAAGACCCAATAGTTTTGTTAATGTATATATGGTACACTGCACTGTACAGATCAATCTTTACAGATTGCGCAAGTGACTAAACATTTTTTAACAACTGGACAAGTCTTGGTTCCTAAGCAACCTGTTGAAGAATACATAAAGCCACGACATGTACAAAGGTTGCCGATGATGGTGACTATTCTATGAAGGGCAAACACGATTATTATAAATCAACGAACAGCACAGACTGGAGTCAAAATAAATTCAAAGCAAAGGCAATTTCTAAAACTGAACTAAGCCATCTCCTGTACATTCTATAATTTTCAGCCATTTTATAAATGTGAAAATTACCTTTTTAATATAGAAGACAATGATAAATTTGATTATTTGAATTGCAGGTAGCATTGGTGCAAACAGAAGACCCAACCTACAAAATAAACAGAACTAAATTAAAGGAAGTTCATCATAATTCTGTTGTCTTTTTTCCCCTCTTTCTATTCTTAAGGATAGACTTTTCACTGTTACTGTTGCGCGGAACTGGTAGCCGATTCATATGCTGCCTAAGTACCCACTCTTCCTTCGTGAACCTAGCCAGTGCGTTATTTACATGTGAGGAGCATCATCACTCAAGCCCAGCCTAGTGCTCACTTGAGATCACGCTTTCTGGGCAACGGAGAGGACACAACAATCGGTTTCAGCCTGTAGAGCCGCATTCCCGTCACTGCCCACCCAAAAACGACTAACCCATCATAGACTGATTCCAACTTGAGGTTGTCCCAATAATGTGTTGTTCACCACCACACCAGCTGGTGCAGTTACCATGAAACCACTGGTCAAGCTTCTCAGCAGGTGCCATGGTTTCTACATCAACGTAGCATGATCAAATGTGTTATTACCACGTGATAGTCTGTCCAAAGATCAAATCCAACACATTCCTGGCAATGTCAAACTCAGGCTTTCTTTTCCTTTTCAGCAGTTTGATGCAAATTACCCTGGATAGTGAAGGAAGGAGAAATGCTCATTAAAATAGTATTGTAGCTTACTCTCCAACTTTACTGAACTGCTTTCTCTTCTGCACAAAACAATCACATCAACGAAGGAGTATAGACAGAATGTCGACTGATTGTTGACTTTTCAGACTCCAACTCTAGGACTGCTCAGGATTCTTTGACAAGTTACTTCCAGTAAACAGAGATAGCTAGCAGGCCAGCCACTCTAAAGGTTTGTACCATATTCCTGCAACCTTTTCTGCATGTACATTCTTGAAACTTAATGGAATTTCAGTATTAGTGCATCTTTTAAAAATCAAAGGGTGCATAGTGCTTTGCAGCACAGATGTAAAGCATTGTGGTATAGTGGAAATAAGGTTTGATCTCCACTCTATTTAGTCCCTGAACTCGCCCTTCTGACTATGAAGGAACACTGAGTCAAGTCCATAGCAACTCCCATTCCCACTCCTTGGAAGGGAAAGGAGGTAGATAGATAGGACTGGATGGTGATTCCCCCTCAGGCCATTCTTGTACAGTGCCTAAAAGCCAGACTAGGAACAGGCTGGACACACTAGAAGCATCAATGGAAAGACGAACAGAGTTAACATTTCAGGTCTGCAATCTTTCACCAGAACAGTTTTGAAATGTTAACTCTGCTTCTACTCCACAAGATGCTGCCAGATCTGAGTATTCCCAGCATTTTCGGTTTTCATTTCAGATTTCCAGCATCCACAAGTATTTTGCTTTTGCGTAGGCTAGACACATTACTCTTAGATGCAGCAGATTGTGGCTAGGAGTGGAGGGCTTTGAATAGAGAAATGGAGACTCAGAGATTTTACTATGTAAAATGATGTTATTTGTTTTCAGTGTTTGGTTAAACTGGGTGAACCAAGCCAAACTCAACAGCATGAGGGAGCAACATCATCACAGGTGAGCCAACAACATGACTAAAAGGAACCAGAGTTAGTGATGACAACTTAATATTCCTCACACTGTCAGTGTCACCTAATTATGCCAAAGAAAAGGTACACCTCAAAGAAAGAAAGGAAAAACTAGTAAGCGTATAACCCGAAGCTAGTTTTGCACGCCTCAGTGTAAAACCTATACGTTTGGTATAACAATTGGTTAAAAGTTGGTGTGGCCTACAGACTGTCGAAACAGCATAAGTAATTATCAATAGATTAAAAAATATCTTCTTGTGTATAAAACTCACCTCCAGACATATTCTCCAAAAATTGTATCCAGTATAATGAATATAAAGTCTATCACCATCAAACGGTACAATTCTTGCCCTACAAAAGTCTCCCAGCACTGAGGCAAAACACAAACAATGCATGGATGGTTAAGTGTTTGACAATACAAAATTCATAATACAGGTGCTATATGTATCCTATCTTCAAATGCAAAAGATTACAAATCATTAATTTTTAAAAATTCATTCATGGGATGTATGCGCCACTGGTTAGGCCAGCGTTTATTGCCCATCCCCAATTGCTCTTGAGAAGGTGGAGGTAGTGAGCTGCCTTCTTGAACCACTGCAGTCCATGTGGAGTACGTACACCCACAGTGCTGTTACGGAGGGAGTTCCAGGATTTTGACCCAGCTACAGTGAAGGAACGACTATATATTTTCAAGTCAGGATGGTGAGTGGCTTTAAGGTGAACTTCTAAGTGGGGGTGTTCCCATGCGTCTGCTATCCTTGTCCTTCTAGGTGATAGTGGCCGTGGGTTTGGAAGGAGCCTTGGTGAATCCCTGCAGTGCAGTTTGTAGACGGTACACGCTGCTGCCACTGTACGCGGTGGTGAAGGGAGTGAACATTTGTTGATCAGGTGCCAATCAAACAGGCTGCTTTGTACTGGATGGTGTTGAGTTTCTTGAGTGATGTTGGAGCTGCACTCAATCAGGCAAGTGGAGTGTCACACCCTGACCTGTGCCTTGTAGATGATGGACAGGTTTTGGGGAGTCAGGAGGTGAGTTATTCGCTGCAGGATTCCTAGTCTCTGACCTGTCCTTGTAACCACAGTATTTATATGGCTAGTCCAGTTCAGTTTCTGGTCAATGGTAACCCCCAGAATGTTGATAGTTGATGTTGTCATTCCAAGATCAATTGTTACATTATTAATATTACATAAGGTTATTCAAAATGGAAACGAAATGGGTCATCTAGCTATTCTGGTCAAAAGGTGTTCTGTCTAAAAAAAGTCAACCAAGACAAAAGAAGCAGTGAAGACACTTGAGTGGCCTTGGTGACAGTACTACAAAGCACACTTATACCAGACTTGGACTCTGGTCTTCATTGAAATTCCAGAAAAAAATAATTGAGCTTTTATAAAATATTTTATAAAATTTTTCTGAGGTTAAAACATCATTCCAATAACAGCATTTCTGTTTCACCTCACAACACTATTTAAAGTGCTTGGATTGAATTAGAGGGAATAAAAACAAGATAACTGTCATCCTCATTAAGCAGCTGATTTATGACAATGATGAGAAGAAATTATGGTTAAAATGACCCATAACAATGAAGATGTCAACCACATTTCAACATGGCTTCATTTAAAATTTGTGCCAATCTACAACTATAAATAAAGGCAAATTTGTGGTGTTTTTAAAAACCAGATGGTTTCCCATGAGTATGATAATCTAAATAAAATTACCAGAAGTACAAGTACCTTCTGTATTCTTAGAACTGAAGTGGGGATATCAAAAGTTCAATGAAACCAATCTCAAAAACATTCAATTTTTGTAAACAGATTATGTAGGAGCCTCTGTTATTTTGGTTTAATTCATTCCTGATATATTTTTTTTTTAAAACTTACTGATATTTCTGCTATATATTTTACATTTCCTCCCATCCAGTGGTAACATAGCACTCCCAAAATGGACATCTTCAAAAGCAGGTTTCTGTATTAAAACAAAATCACAACCACATCAGAGGGAAGATAAAATTGTCTATCTATCGTGGGACCTTTAAAACACAGAGGCTTTTGTTGCTTGCGCAACAAGGCAAGATAGTTTGGATTGGCACTTGGTCTGGATTTGCCACCATGAGCAAACTGAGCTTCCGGTCTACAGACCAATCCACAGTGTAGTTTACACAAAATATTTTACCACACATTCTGAAATTGGCTCGGGGACACTGAATAATAACATTACCATTGTGTGTGTGCAACATATATGTAAACGGTGGTTTGATTACCAACTTATACTATACAAAAAAGAGAAATTCACCAAGAGTTGCTGAAAAACAAACCTTTTGAAGGAAGTAGATGAACTTGCATTTATGTAACAGCATTCATAACCTCAGCTAATAACGTACCTTTCAAGTGCAGCCACGATTGTAAAATTTGCACACAGCAAGATTCTACAAATAGCAATTGGATAAGGGACCAAATAATATTGGTTTAGGGATTAATGTTGGTCAGGACGCTAGGAGAACTTCCTTGATCTTCTTTGAATAGTGTCATGGGATCTTTGACATACGTGTGAGAGGGCAGACTGGGCCCCCGATGAATATCTCATCTGAATGGCATCACCTCCTACAGTGCAGTACACACACTATTTTCGCTGAAGCATCAGCCTAGATTGTGCGCTCAGGTCTCTGGAATGGGCCTTAAATCTACAACCTTCTGATCAAGTACAAGAATATGATCACTGAACTAAGGTTGACTATTCAAAACTACTAAACATGCAAATTTTTCTTAATGGACCTTCTGATTTAATGTCATTTAGTGATTTAATTTTCAGTAAATTCCCCACAGAAAGAGACATCTGTTTAGAGCCATTCTTAAATTTGTTGCCATTATAAGTTAAGCAATGACTACCTGTCTATGGCAATGTCATTACCTGCAAAGCTTTAAAAGCAACTCCCTATAACGCTTGGCTTCCACTTAAAGCTACTGTTGGTGCAGTTTCACAGAGCAAATAACTAAATTAACACACACACTCAAATTTGTATGAAGCAAGAATATGCAAATTCAAAATGAGGTAAAATGATAGCTTTAAATTGAAGAGATGAACACCGCAAATGTGAGAGAGAAAATACTAACAATGGAGAAAACTTTGATCAACATCTTAAAAAAAAGGCTGTGTTTTCAGAGAGACCTTTTATCAGGACTATTTTTAGCAAAGGGTTCCACGTTAAACATCAATCTATCTTTCTCTTCTAAATGCTCTATCGTGCATTTTCAACACCATCAATTGTTAAAATGCTATTTAACAGCAGAGTTCATTGGCAAAATATAAATTTGGGACCATTGTTTGGTCTTCTGTTTTTATTTTTATCTCACATATCATGTATTTACAGCATCAAAGTGACCACCACCAAAAGGTGCTCCAATGTGCTGTTCAATGGTGCGGTTTAACATTGTGGTTTTTTTCACCCACATCTCCATCTAGTGGATTCCCAATCACAAATTTACTGGGGTAGCATGGAATATGAAAACCAGACACTTTGACACGGACGCAAGAAAGAACCTAACAGCGTCATCCGGGAACACACACATGATAAATGCTACAACTATGGACTTTGGTACCCTCCTCCTATCATTTGGATAAAGAAATTGCATATTCAGCAAAAATAAAACACGACATAAAACAATGTTTGAAAATTTTGAAAGACCAGTTTGTCTCTAACATATTCATACCTGGTAATGGAAACATAGATCTGTTGCTGTGGGAAGTCATATTTTTCCAGTAACCCAATTAGGTTATAAATATACGGCATCACAAGATTAATAACTGACACAACCATGGGAAGCGTTAGCAAACTGTACTCCACTTGCTTCTCGAACATTTCCTGTTGAATGTTTAAAACAGAAAACATTTTAATCAGCTGAAGGCAGGCTTTTAGAGAATCAAGAAGCACAAAAAAAACCACAATGGTTATCTCCATCATATAAATACATACTGCCTCTTTGAAATTTGAAAAATTGATTTGGAAAGCTTGCAAAGTTGCTAATTTCACAGGCAGGGTGAGACGTTCCATAATGTCAAAATTTTGTTCACTTGTATAAATTAAAATTGCAATCCACGTTTCCTTGTAGGACAGATGACGTTTATTTTAATTTGGAAGGGAGAAGGTAGAAATTCTCATCCAGCTTTGAAGCTTCACATTATAGAATGAACAATTTAATGTAAGGAAGAGTGAAGAGAGTTCAGCAACACTGATCTCATCAACTAGGGTAAACAGTTAAATGGTATTGAAATATTCCCTCAAGTCAACAAACCAGAAAGTAAAATTCCATGAATTTTTCACTTTTAAATCAAGATTTAACAGAGCAAAATGAATAATTGGGACATACACAGGGGGTTATGGTTGCAGCTGTCAGTCCTGTCATTTGATATCAAAGCGATGAAACTCATAAATCACAATGGCCAGAATTTTTCTGTCGGTGAGCTGGGGGCAAGGCCCGCTCGCCAACGCGAAAATGACCCCCCGACGTCATCCCGGTCCATTTAAATTTTTAGGAAGGCAGGCAGACAGTAAAATCAGCTGTCTGCCCGCCAACCTGTCAATGGCCAATTGAGGCCACTGACAGGATAATTAAAGACCTGCCTGGCCAACCTTAAGGTTGGTGGGCAGGTCAGGAGCCCCGGCGGGCTTCTGAAAAAACATGAAACCTCATCCAGTGGCGGGATGAGGTATCATGTCTGTTTTTTAAAAACTTAAATAAAGTTTCTGTGCTTCTTATTAACATGCCCCATCTCGTGTGACATTGTCACAAGGGGGACATGCTAATAATTTTAATATTTTTCTATTTTTAAAGATTTTTTAGACGGTCAGTAATCTCCCTGAGACAGCACTTAGTGCACGTGTGCGAAAGAGCGCACTAACAGTTGGGGAATCCCTCCCCTCCGCCCGCATAGCGCTTCCTGTTGGGCAGCCCGCTAGGCGGGCCTTAATTGGCCCGCCCACTCAAAATGGCGGTAGGCCCCATTTCGGCAGCAGGGGTCGGCTGCCCACCCGCCAGCCAAGAGCAAAATTCTGCCCAATGAGTTTAACTTGAAATTTTCACATTTAGATCGAATTGGGACGTTCTTCCTTTTTCGAAATGAATACCGTTTAGCACCAACTGTGAACCTTAGGTTACAAAACAACCTCAGACCACAAGATCTTGGAAATCTTTTGACGTCAACACTTGTGGTTCCTGACACACACTCAACCCCTTTCTCGTGCTATAATCATCTAATTCATTTTCCAATGAATGTGCATGAATTTACGATAAGACTGCAATAAAATTCAAGCAACAATTTTTGACTCATTATTTGAGTATTAAAGGATACTGGATTCACCACTTCACAAGTGTCAATTTAAAAACCTTTAACATACACCAGCAGATATAATGTAAATGATACAGTTGTTTCTTTCATGGCAACATGGGATGAGAGTGCAGCAAAAATAAACTGTGATACCCAGCTAAGATTACCTCAGTTTCTCCCAAAGAGTACAACTCAGATCAGACTCACTAAGTAACATGCTTTGATGTGCTGTGATGTCACACACACAGCCATCTCCAAGTAACACACTCCTCAGAGTTGGAGAAAGAATAGGAGAGAGGAGGAGAGATTCTTCAAACTTTTGCAGTATTTTTTTGAATGCTCAGTTTATGGTGTCGTCTCTTCCAGGAATACCGGCCAAGTTCTGTCCCTCCCTTCACTGTGTTTTTCATTTTTTTTACCAAACCCAACAAAAAAAGCTGTTCTTTTTGTTTTCAATTTTTACGTAGGATTAGACCGCAAGCACAAACTGGCCCTTTCTCTTTACAGATCCTATACATTACCTTTTAATGTTTCAGATTTCCAACATTTCTGGAAAAAAATCTTGGCTTCTATGTTCCCATGTTTCATCTGCACATACTCCACTATTGACGTTGGCATACTGTCATCATAATTCCTACCTGGAAGCGGAGCTGAGGCAGGTTGAGAGCCGGGAGCATTTCAGCTTCTGAAGAAGCTGAGTGGGAAAAAACAACCGTGACATCACAGTAAACCAGCGAGTTGATTGGCTGGTAAGTGCTTGGTGTAAGGGACAGTGTGTCAAAAGCCAGCTAACAAGTAGTAAAACGTTAAAATATAAGATAACAAAATAATTAAAATAAAATAGTTAAAATAAAATAATTAAAGTAAATGATAGGAAACAGAATAGTGATAAATGGTTGTTTATCAGGTTGGAGGAAGGTTTGTAGTGGAGTTCCCCAGGGGTCAGTGTTGGGACCCTTGCTCTTCCTGATAGATATTAATGACTCAGGCTGTGGTGTGTGGGGCATGATTTCAAAATTTGCAGATGATACGAAGATTGGAAAGGTTGTCAATTGTGATGGGGAAAGTCTTGAATTTCAAAATATGTCCTTTTGAAATTCAAGACTTTCCTCATCAAAATAATTGACAAAAGGAGTAAATGTGATGAGGAAAAATGTTTTCACCCAGAGGGTGGCTGGAGTCTGGAACAAACTTCCTGAAAGGGTGATGGAGGGAGGTTCAATCAAGGTATCCCAAAGGAAATTGAATTGCTACCTGAAAAGAGAGAATGTGCAAGGTTACAGGAATAAGGCAGGGGAGTGGGATTAGGTGGAATGCTCTTTCAGAGACCCAGTGCACACTGAATGGCCTCCTTCTGCACTGTAAAGATACCGTGATACTGTGAAGATGCATCTACAGAATAAGGGAGTAACTTGGGTCGATTACAGGGCAGGAATTTTATCAAGGTGCTTAAAAGATTTATGATGTGACACTGAAATAAATCGGAGTAGTTTAGAATAACTTTCTACATTCAAGGTATGATTTTTAACCTCATTTCATGATGCACCATGAAATACACACACTGACTTTAATCATCAAATACTGAATAATTTTCCCAATAGTGAGTGCCACGGACAATGGAAATTGCCATTACACTTTATCATGCTGGATTAGCCACGATCTGATCATTGCTGGCTATACAGGGAGTATGGTGAGACATTTCAACTAGGAAGTGATGCAGCTCAGTACGTTGCTTGCACAAAGATTCAGATAACAGAACCAGTGCATAGTCAAATCTACAATGACAGGAACAGAGATTTAACAATCATGTTGAAAGCTCAGATGAGATGAGATATTTTACCTGCAAACACAGGAGGCTTTGTGAAACTGATGCAATTCGCTTAGTTGCAAGATTATTGCATTTGGCTTAACTGACTAAGACAGTGAGTCAGTGTTAGCTCATTTTGCCTGTGTAGGCAATGAGGCAGGAAGTCTTGGGGCGCAGTGGTAGCACTCTTACCTCTGGGCCAGAAACTCCGGTTCAAATCCCACTTCGGGACTTGATGGCTGTGGAAGGTGCATTCAGAATGTGGCTGTACAGCTTAGTGACCAACCTGTAAACCCTTCCAATATGCCTGATGGCAGGTGATAAAAGTGAAAGTGTTTCATGGTCAGCCATACTGCAAATGGCAATGGCCAAACCACCGCAGTACTTTGCCAATCATAATCATGGACCAATCCAAAGGAAGTCCATGTTTGCCAACACCCTCTTAGGGCATGGTGCCTGAAGGAGGAGGAGGCAATGAGGCATTTCAATCAACACCTTTGGTTTTGTGAGGTGGAGAAATACATTTTGCGCGGGTTCTTGCTTCTGGCCATCGTTTAATCAGCCCTGGTAGACACTGGGAGAACAGAATTGGACTTGGCATTGGTGCTCCCATACGTCAGTAACCCAGTGACACTCCTCGCATAGGCTTAAATCGGCAAAAAATTGGCCAATTGGATGAGGTGCCAGAAAGTGCCTACAGAACCAGATTAGGGAGAATATTGATAGAAAAGTTGAAGAACTGTTTCTCAAAAGTAACCATATTTATTAAATAGTCTTGCAAAAAACAAAAAATTCATATCCATTTGCCATTATTAAAAAAAATCTGCTTCCCTTCATTTTGGAACTCAACACAAAAATATTTCTTGTATTTCTTTTCACTGTCATTTATAAACATTTCTTTTTAGTAAGTACTGGTTTCCAGCCAACTTTCTCCAAAAGAACAAACTGTATAATTTCTCAATGACAATGTCTAATATTGGTCCAAGCTCAAGTAATTAGATAAAGTTAGATCTGTTTTTTCTTCCTTCTCTATTCAGTAGTGAGGGAGGAGGGAAGTTCCCTCTACAAACATCCACTTTGAGGGTTGATGCAGTTTAGAAAGAAAAGAAACTTCCTACAAATGTGCTTAATTGAGTGGAGTATAGAACAGTCTTGGGGTTAGCATCAGTGATCGAACAACTCTTAAAGGTATGATCTTCACTTCTAAAGGTATAAGCAAGCAATGCGAAAGTTATCAAATTTTTCCACTAAGCAGATAAATTAGTTCACCCCGACTGAATGTTTCTTGATCATGATTGCACATTTATGAGTGGTCATTGATGAACAGAATCATATCACACAAAACCCACCTTCGGCCTGCTTTTTGAGTAGTCGTAAACTCCAAAGGCACATCCAACAACACTCCCCAAGGACAACAGCCAGCCCAGAACATGAACTGACAGATTAGCCAACCACCGATAAATGCTTGAGCGAGTAGCACGAAAATCATGCTCAGTAAGATATTCCTATTTGGGGGGGAAAAAAAACAGTAACGTTTTAGCAGAAGTAAATCTACTTAGGATATTCTTTAACTAAACCGCTCAACAGTACAGCCCGTCCGCTGGCCACTAATTGGCCAATTCAGAAAAACAATCACTGCTGGGTGACTGTTTCCCCACAAACAGCGGTATGTGACCCCCATTTGACCGCAATGACCCAAAACTCTGCCCCATATTTCTGCTAAATTCTGGTTTGTAACAAAATGTCCTTGCAGTTATGAACATGAAATCGATTGCCTTGTTGTTTCCAACTTCAACAATAGAAATTGTGAAAAGGCAACAACAGAAGGTAGCATTTTGGTGGGATAGTGGTTCCGCTGATGAGGAACCAAAATAATCAAAAACAACAACTATTTTAAAACAAATTAAATCACTGTCTCTAGTGACTGCCACAAAAGAATACTAGCTACTTTAACTACAATGCCCATTATGGATTAAAAGTGAATGGAAAATTAATGGAATAAAGGGGGAATTTAGAAAAGTAGCCAAGAAGTAACAAGATGATGTTAAAAGTTCTGTATCGTTATTGCGTCGTGGCCTCTGGTACCACATGGCTAATCCTCCCCAAATCCAGTGTCATCTTGCATCTGTATTGGAGACTGTTAACACCCTATTCTACTTCACATAAAAGTGCATAAGCCAGAGTAACAGGTTGATGGAAGGTGGCTTTCTGGTTGTGAATCAAACATGCCAAACTGGCAGACCAACAGATGTGTGAATGTCTGGTTCAATCGCACAACACAATAGTTAGCGCTAAGACACAACTCACCTTTAACTGGGTGCTGATGTTCTCGTAATTTGACTCAACTGACTGTTTCTGTGTCATCTTAAAATCCCACGAGCAGAACACTTTGGCTACCAGATTCCCGTAGTTGCTGCCCACTCTATAACTCTCTCCAAAAGCTCTGGACAAACTGAAGGGTTAAAATTCTCAGGTTATTTATGGCTGCCACAAGCTGCGAAATCATTTCTGCACATATTATGAAAAATAGGCTTCAATATTTTTTGCTCGGTGAACCTTGAACTGATCTATTCAAATTCAAAAATCTATTCAAAATTCACAGTCATTTGTTGGAATCCATAATCACATCGTGAGACACACACATCAACCCTTTAAGACCCTCAATTTGCCTTAAAAAGTCAAATCTAAAGCATACGTTCTTTACCACCTAACTGGATTTGCTATTTTGTGATTCAGTATCAGGGGACATTTAAATTTTTCATCTTCCTTCTTACGTAACTTAGATATTGTTACACAATTTTGACACTGATACAGGAAAAAAATATTTTGGTCTTTATTGACATGATTTTCAGCAAAGGAAACCAATCTGGACCCTCCCTCAGCTACACATTACCAAAGATAGCTGTTGAGCAAAAACAATAGTTTTGCACACTTTCACCCAATATCATTTATATATAATGATGAAGCATGACTACACTTTTGATTAGATCTGCCATATACTGGTTAGAGTTTCAAACACCAGAAGAAAATACACATCAAGCTGTCAGTATCTCACATTCTTTAAAAACCACAGCAGGATTAGTGTCAGATTGTGCATAGATTTAGAGGTGTGGTGACAGTCTCTATTCTGCAGAGAAGCTTAAAAAAAACCTGATCACTAATAATTGTAATCAATTGGCATTTGACATTGCTATTTATTCTGGAAAAAAGCCAAATGGTGTGAACAATCCTGGTTCACAAATGCAGAACAAAATGCTGTCCCAAATGTTGTAAACACAGAAAAGAATGAACCTAGAGACTTATAGTGCAATTATACACAGAATCTTTTGCTCACGTCTACTCAAAAATCAATGGTAAATTGTGAACATAACCAGCTATTTACTTGCATCACTGGAGACTGTACGCACCATCAAAACTTCAACCTCCACCTCAGACAGCAACCTAAATGGAGAGCATGGTGCTTTTAGAGGTACAGGGTGGTAAGTTGTTTGGTGGCTAAGATCCAACAAGATTCTATCACTGTTGTCCTTTATGGACATTCCTCAACTACACAGTGAAAGATTACAAGCTGAGCAAAATAGTTTATGTTTGTGATTTTAAAGAAACTACACTTGCAAAACTGTTTTAAGATGGATCTGGCTGTGTAGAAGTGGCCCTGCAATATTACTAAGAGGCTGTTTTTGATGCTGGGGAGAGCAACCGGCACGAGACACAGACAACTTCAGAAAACAGTTATTGAACATAAAACACTAAAGGCAGTCAATGGTGATAAAGGACAAATAAGCAACTCAGGAGTCAGTAATCATGAGAGTGCCAAGATCCTGCAAGCAGCAGAGACTGCACGTGCTGGAAACCATTTTGAACAAGGTCTCAAGCAAAAGTCATTATTTTCCTGCACATTTTATTTACATTATATAATCAACGATAAGGGGTGCCTTTGATCTACAGTCCCACTGTTCAAAATCAGTTCTGATGGAAAGTTCATTGACCTGAAGTGTTAACTCTGTTTCTCTTTCCATGGATGCTGCCTGACCTGCTGAGCATTTCTGGCATTTTCTGTTCAGATGATCAGCAACTGCAGAATTTTGCTTTTGTCCAAATTCAGGATCCCCAACATGTGAACATACATAAATTAGAAAGCAACCCCAAAGTAGCACAACATTCATTCCCCCATGAAATATGAAAAATTAGAGGTCTACTGCTGTGGCTGGTCAGTACAGAGTAACATAAGTGGAAAAAGATATTTTACCAATGGACCAGGATGATGCAGGTGACGAAGAAAGAAGTTCCAAGCGTGTAGATATATGCTATCGGCATATTATACCATATATTAAGGGCATCAGTATTGGATCCTTTACTGCCCAAAATATTCCAAGAGCTGTTTCTATAATATCCATAGTATAGAACTGTGTCTGTGAAATAACCCTAAACAAGAAAATAAAACACAATTTGAACAGCCTATGGCAACATTGTAAGGGTGTTAACTCAGTCTGCTATTTTTTTTGCAGCCAAGAGCACACACTTCCCCTGAACTGTTTGTAACTTCTCTTAACATCAAGCATCCTGTGCTTTGTTCCTTCAAAGCCATTTCTTTTCATAAAACTCCTGTAATGTTAAACAGTTGGGAAGGTCAGGCACCAATGTGCTGGGTTCCCAAGTTGGGTAACTATGCTCTTTCATGAACAGCAGCAGAGTCTTGAGAGATATAAAACCAGCGAACATCAAAACATGTTTTCATATCATCACTTACTTGGAAACAGATACTCTCCACATTTGATTTCCATATTTATTCCTTAAAAAAAAAAGTAACAAGATAATTTGTTCTCACACAAGGAGGCAGGAATGAAACAGGTCTACTTGACCTCTGCTTTTTTTTTAATATAAAAATGTTGCCCGCTTCAGTAATTTTCCCCTCCCTTTGTGATCATTCAACAAAGGTCTGGAATGCAGCCAAGGAGATTTACAGACACCAATCTACACCCTACCCGTGGGAGCATCAAGTTATCGACAGAATCAGATTTTGCTGCAAATTGGCTGCTAAATCTTTCTACTCTTGACCATCCTACGAGAGAAATTTGCAACTTAAATTCTTCCCCATCACTTGCATTCATTTCTGTTGTACTACATCACCAACCAAAGCAAGAGGTTTGCTTCAATGTTGGTTTCAGGCACAGGAGAAGTCCAGAGATCTAGGGTAGCTTTAGCACTCTTTCCTTCTGTCTGCCCATTTACTCGCCCACTAATGAATTACAGTTACATAAACATCTGCAAATGTATTCACTGTCTTTTTATTAAGACAAATATATTGCGAGAAACTCAATGTAAGTTTACGACTGTTCGAATAATGTTGCAAAAGGACAATTTATCGTGATAGATAACTTCAGGTTTAATAATGAAAACAAAAATCCCAAGAACAAGTTTGACCAAATTTCACTTTAAAGCTGTTTTTATTGAACACCATTTCTCTTTTCTTTTTACACATTTCCTCAGGGGAGAGAGCTGGCAGACAACCTACTCCCAGCCCATAAACTTCCGTTCTGGAGTCTAAGTTTCGTGACAGGAGTGGGAAGTGAGAGCGATTTGAGCTGGGGGTTGGCTGGTACAAGGTGCAGACAGCCAGTTGCAATCATGTCCTGTCCCACCACCCCCCCCCTTAAACCAGCTTATATTTCACCTCTTTTCTATATTTCCTCAGTTCTGTTGAAGAGTCATACGGACTCGAAACGTTAACTGTGTCCCTCTCCGCAGACGCTGTCAGACCTGCTGAGTTTTTCCAGGTATTTTTGTTTTCGTTTTGCAATCATGTGCTGTTCAGCTCGTTAAAATGCATCTGCGAGGAGCTCAGCAATTCTCACAGTGGGGGTGGGCAGGGAGTCACTGTCGCCACTGTTACCTCATGGGTCGAAGGTCCAGGCTCCAGATTTAAAGGACACCCTGAGATCCTGCACTATCCTTTCCACCTTCACCTAACCACTTGCCCACGAACCATTCCCCCCCTCCCTTGGTCATCCTGCACGCAATCCTACACTGCCACCAGCCTCAAGCATAGGCTGGCATTTACAGACACTCCCCAAAGAGGACAATGCAGCGGCAACTCACCGTTAATCATGGAAGAAATCTGCCTCGCCAGGCGCATGTCAGTTCTGCACAGTCGTAAAAGTGAAAAGTCCTAACTTCTCACTGGCAGGGAACTTACTTTGGAAGGGGAACTTAACTCTGGCAAGCTGCTCTTTTAATGAGCATGCATGGCATGCAAAAGGACTTCCAGACATCATTTGTCAGGAAGCTCAACTCTCCTTTGAAGCCCAGGGAACTTAATTGCAAAAGTTCAACCCACCGTCGGAAGACTGATTTTTGGCCCCAAGCCAAATTAAGATACCCCGTTCGCCAAGCTTCCCGCTGCTGGCGGACCAAGAAGATTCCACCCCTAGGCCAGGATTTTCAGTGCCCGCTGGCGTCGGGTGAGTTCGGTGGCATGAGCAGACAATATGGCGTGATCAGTTTCAGCCCGCCGACGGTTCTCCACCACCAGGCGCCTCATTGTAATACATCAGCATATCATTATTAGGCCTGCCAGCTGGAATCATTCCCCTCCCCCGCTGCATTGTCCACCCACGTTGGCGGAAAACATGCCAACGTGTTCCACAACAGCACATAAACGATATGAACCTGGCGGGCTGCACTTGGCTCGGGATTTCAAGGTTTGTTTGCCTACCTTGCTTCGGTCAGTGCTCGCAGTCATCAGTGCCAGGCTTCACAGGCAGCACCACGTCACTTTTATGGGGGCTCACAGGTCGGTCTCTACCTACCAGGTCAGCCGTATGTGGGTGGCTTTTCAATGGCTGCAGGGCTAGGTCTTGCTTGGCGAAGCGGGAGAGTTGGCCTCAGGCAAGGGAAGAGGCTGCAGGATGAGGGCTGTACTGGGGAAGGAGGGTAACCCAGGGGGTGTGTGGGGGCACATGTTGATCTGTGCAAGTGGCCTCAAGTTGGTGAGGGCTGAGGAGGCAGTCTCCAGAGGAGTTGAGGCCAGATGGAGATGTGAGGGTGTGTGTGAGAATGGGTGATGATGTCCCTTGAGCTGGCAGTGAGTGAGATGTCAGTAAATGTGTGATGGGCTTGAGTCTGAGAGTTTATAGCGTGTGAATTTAGAGTGTGAGAGATGGTTGTCATACCCTGGCTGCATAGATGAGATCATTCATCCTCTATCTGCATTAGATGGCCAGCCTCTTCTGTGCAACATTGGCACTGACCACCGCTGCCTCCACCTCCCAAGCCTGGTTGGTCACGCCACTGCCCATCCTGCGGCCAGAGTGGGGGTAGAGGACGTCGGACATCATGGCAGACCTCCACGGCATCCATAAGGCGTTCCATTAAACCTGGGGGCTGCAGTCTTTTTGCCTTTCGTGGACATCTTCTCTGCAGTAGTCGTGCACTGAGATGTGTGCCCATGCCTGGACTTTAAATATGGCGCCTGGCGTGACGAAACGGCAAGATGAGGGTGTGGCGGGTGAATGAGAGCCTACCCACCATGGAAACAGCGTGTTTCCCGGGAATGCATAACTAATGCAGTGGGTTTGGGACGATGCGGCGTGAAAACCCACCATTGCAGCCATCGGGTAAACGCACACGCTACCATACATAGAAACTGGGGACATAATTGTCCCAGATTTGCACTCTCAATATCACTCAGTGATCCACTGGAAGGAGCTATGCAAGAACCAGCGGGAATGTTACCCTCTGGTAGGTAAACACTTGGTTCGCCTTTGTCCTGCCGCCTCATCGTTTAATCCAGCAAATATTATTAACTCTTCCCTATCATAATATGGTAATACACCAAAGTATACCACCATAGCACCTTAAGAAGAAATTAGTATCAAAAAAATGCAAGGAGTTTTCCTCGTGTTACCCTTTTTCAATACAAATATTGGGCTTAGAATTTTATATTCATGGCCACGTACTTCTCTTATAGACCTCGTTCTGGGCTCTTGGATTCTTTGGATCAATACCATTGGCTATCATGAAGGGTTGGAGAGGAGGAAGAAGGGTTGGGGGTTGCCTTTGTTGAAGGATTTATGATGATGAGGTCAGCTGGGTAATGTTGATTAGGGCCCTGTTTATTTCACCATTTCTCTCACTTCTTTCGGCCATTTTTGGTGCGGTTAATTTGAGTCACGTCTTTCACCACCATCTTGAAATTTGGTATTGAAGGAAGAGGGAAGCTCTATTCTCAAAATGGAGAATGCGGAGCAGGAGTTTTAGTCCAGTGCAAATGAGTGTGCACAAAATGAGCCTGTAGTGAGCATGGCACTTGTTGTTCCTAGTTCATTTTCTGTTAAACAAATCGTTAATGGAGATGAGCAGACCTTGGGCAGCAAACAGACACCAAGTAAATTTTGGACTTCATAAATTCTCCAATTCACAAGGTGCAAAAATACATTAACCTCTCCAGTCTGGAATGCTTGGAACCAAGACGTTTCTGGGTTATAGAATAACATTAGAATGTCTAACCAGAAGTTTGTGAACTTGTCAATAAATGTGTACCTGAGACATAACATATACCTAAGGTTAAGACACATAAGTACACGTTTTCAAATCCATTGATTTCAAAATATTGCACTAATGTGCAGGGGTCCAGAATAAAATTAAGCATCATCAACATTTAAGCAATACAGTCCATTATAATGTTCCTTTAGGCCTGTAAATCCAAACTACAAGTGTCTTCAAATGTAATGCATTATCTCAAGCTCTTATCCAATCTGAATCCTCTACTCCAGTCTTCCAACGTGACCCCATTTTAACACACACAGCCCATGTGTGTGATATAAGCAGCCCCTCTCTTCACACACACTAATCCCCACTGGCAACTGGTGATGGAGTTACATTTGCCTATCTTTGCCTGCACCAAGTCAGTGCATGCACATCCAAGGCCCACTCAGCACTCACTGATAAAAGTGTTTCCTAAAGTTGAAGAGCACTTTGGGCTCACCATCCACCCCTTGTTCTTCGGTGGCACCGATCCAGTGGGTCCAGGGATGTCCTACCAGAGCCTCGGGAACAGATCATCTCCTCTCCACAGTCAACATTCCTGTCAGAGAAGGTGGAACCCACAACCCCAAAAGCTCTCTCGGTGACCTCTCAGTGGAGCAGGCCCTCAAAGCAAAGCAGATAAGAACCCCGGTTTTAGTTCACTTACCACGCCGGTCAGGAGCTCCAGCCCGCTGAAGTTTACTTTCGTGCTTACAGGAGGATGAGTGGCTTGGGGAATAACAATGAAGAGTAGGTTCAGGACAAGGTGGAAAACATTGAATATCAGCAGCATCTTGAGGAAAATGAAGTACGAAAGCACACCCGTTCCAAAGCGACCACCGATTTGTTTCTGGGCAATCTGCCACAGGTGAAACGAATGCAGAAAGGAAAGAAATCCATACCAACATTGCCTGGCAGCCTAATAATAAAACACAAAGATGACGCTAAACAGTCCGTAGGAAGAGAAAAAGTCTTTTTTTTTTAAATCCTTGATTTACAGGATAATTGCTAATATTGGCAGACACTCTTTTGTACCATATATTTCATTGTTGATATTTTGATATTTTTAAAAATAACATATTTGGGGAAACCTTTAAAACTTTGAGGAAATAATATTTTCTACAGCTGCAATTTCAGATATGTTCCGATGTTATTTTTATTTTAAAAAACATACAAATATTACTTTAACCAACTGAGTACAAATTAAAGCTTTTATAAAAGGGACAAGAGATTGGATAGAAATTACATAGTTCCTATTATTGTTAGTAATATATTTAAAATAGTAATACTAAAAAAGTAGAAATATCTAATATTCAAAGAGTTTGACGGTTTTTAAATAAAACCATTTTCAGCTGCTTACAATTATCATATTGTACTTTGTGCGACTCCAACAAGATAGACGATTCTTTTCAAGCGGGTCACAACTGTGATCTCTACAGTTTGATGTCATACGCCTGTAGGAACACAGAAGCATTAGATGAATTATAGCCCCTTAAAGCAAGTTAAAACTACCAACCTCCACACTTCTTCCAACAACATTTTTGGCCCACATGTATCCCCTCTTCAGGATATTTACCATCACTGAAAACACGGTCAAGTAACTTGTTTCCAGCTAGCTACAAACATGCTTTGCTCTCTCTCCCTCGAAGCAGGGAAGTTTCAGGTTCTAGTTAGAAGCAACGCACTCTCTAATTTTATTTTTGGAGCATGCAGGCAACTTGTTTAAGTGTGTGGCCTCTATAAATTTCTTTGCTCAACTGCACAATAACTTAAAAGGGACCGACTTGCGTGCAGCCTGCGCAGATGCTTCTGGGTTGCTGCACAGCCATGCGGCTTAGGGGGACGCTGCTAAGAATCCACTTCTGTCACCCTTTGGCATCACAGATGAGATTGAGCATTTACACGCCCTATAATAGTGTCCTTCAGTAGTAGCACCATTATACGCCCAAAGGTTGAGCTCACCTTCACAATTTCTTTCAATACTTTTTTTGCACAACTTTACTTTTGTGCACATTAGTCAGCCTAGCTTCGGCAGCCCTGCACTCCGGATGGCAGGAGGTCGGCGCAGCTAAGTGGACTACTCTACCCAATTTTGTCGCCAGAGTTTACATCAGTCACTTTCAGGTGCAGAGCAAAGTGTTACCTTTACTCCATTCTTGAAGCATGTTCAAATGTCCGAGCACTCACAATGCACTGTCTATTTTTCCACTTCTCATGCCAGTAATAATTAAGTACTTCTCAATATCGAGAAATTCCTCTGTGCCTTACGTCTAAACCACAAAGTCCTGTACCCATTATGATCTTGCCTGTGGTGAATGTAACTCATGAAAGGATTCCTATTACTGACAATTTGGGATTTTTTTTTGCTGTAGGTCCACAGACGACATGAACTGGATCAAAATTATCTAAATTTCTTTTATATAGAGCATTTGCAGCTTGAACATCAATTTCATCCAGCTGAGCTAGGTTTCCTAGCTAGAATAACCTGCCAGTTATGACTGCGAAGAGACGGAAGACAATATTGTATTGATTCTTACATTCTGTTAAAGCATGAAAAACTCAGTTCTTAAAAGCCTGTCTAAATCCTATATGATAAGCAGAGTAAATCCTTAATGCGATGGATAGTTCTGAGGCAAAAGGACTGCTGAGTATTTTGTGGTTATGTAATTGGCCTACTAACATTGTACTGAAAATTCATCTGATAAATGAATGCCCACTACTAAATCAGTTCCAGAATGTCTGAAGGAATAGGACTCTTAAAAGGACACATTGTAAAAGACCATGCAGTGAAAGGGTAGATCACCGTAGCAACAAAAATTTGTACCTTTAATATGGTAAAGCATCTGAAGATATTTCACAGGAGCATTTTCAAACAAGGGCAGATGTCCAAAAAGCTAGATTTTCACCAAGTGTCTTAAGGAAGGGTGGGGGGTGGGGGTAGGTGGGTGGGTGGTGGAAAGAGGTGAAGAGGGCTCAGATAGCTGAAAGCAATGCTACCAGTGGTGGAGAGATTTGAAAATAAAGATGAGAATTTCAAAATAGAGACATTGCTTAACGAGAATGAGTCCAGATCAGCCCAGGGTCATTTGAACACCTGTACGCAGTACGTTGTGGATCCAGAGAAAAGAAAGGACGTGTCAATCAATCCTGCAATGTGTTTGTATGAACTAATTGGCAAGTCACTGCGGTTCTATGTCTTTTAAAAGCTAGGCAGCTTTCAGAGTGGGTAGAGTCACTGCTCCAACCTCGCCTTTGGTTTTATGTCGACGTTTCACCTAGTATCTTCCTCACTGTTTGCTATCTCACATCTTCATGCCTGTGTGTGCTTACAGATTGCCTGTGAAGAAGCTGACTTGCCTACAAAGGAAAACCACAAGGTATCCGTCTAAAATACCTGGAATCTTCCCAACAAGCCCGAGTTGACAGTGATTACATTACTTAAGTTACAGGGTTAACCCAAAGTAGATATCTGTTTTCCAAAAAAGTTATGTTTTTTGTGAACTCAGAAGCTGTGTTACATTGATAAATCCTAATTTGTGCATAAACCACATATTTAGATTTTAATGTATTAATAATAAATTATTGGCTCTTATAAAGCCATGATTTGTGCCTGAAGCTTCTTTAGGAGGAAGAGCCCATTAAGTTGAGAAAAATAAGCCTTGGAGTTAAGAAGGTAATTCCTCAAATTGAAGTATAAAATCACTTTGTGCCTTTTTGCTCTTCCAACATTGAGCTTTTTATTATGTGGCTGAAAAATTAGTGCAGGATGGAAGAGAAAAGGGCTTAAAATTCTATTTAAATCACCTGACTAAACACATCTTTTATCAACTGTTTCTCACAATCTTTACTTCCCCTATATTCTTGTATCCTCTCCCCAAGGTGTACAGGCTGTCATGAACACTTTAATCACAAAAAATGGATCATCTTCAAGGGCCGAGGACATTCTGGAAGAATGTACGTTTTAAAAGACACTGTCCCTCAAAGGGTTAACGCAGGATTCTGATTGCTATTCCGGGGAGAAAAAGCATTCTTTTACAAGAAAGGGTAATTAAACAGTTGTAAAAAACTGTAAACCTCTTGACCCTGGTGAACTGTGTACAAAGGGGCTCACGTGGGTTTTAAGGCTCTGTAAAAGCCACGCCTGGAACAGTGCTTTAACAAAGTGGGATTTGGTTTTAAGAGGAGGACCAACTGCTTTAGAAGGGAGACAGCAGCCTTTTGCAGTCCAGAGCCAGTCCAAAGCCGAAAGTGAATACAAGCTGCTCCTAAGTTGCTACGTGCTTGGATAGTGTTCCTCAAGCCCACCTGAAAAGCAGGTGCCAGAGTCACTGATTGTTTCACAGATCAGTGCTGAGACCCCAACCGTACAACCCAGATGTCATTTCAAGGACTCCACCATCTATCCTTTGTCTTTGAACCACTGACTATTGATAAGCTTTGCCTTTCTATTTGACAAGAATGGTTTTATAATAAACCAAAAAGTTTTTGAAAGAAGCCTGGTTAAAGACTCTTTTATTCTGGGTACCAGTACTGAAGGTAAACAATTGGCCATTTTGGTGAGTAAATTAAACTTCTAAAATAATAGTATGACCTGTGGAGTAGTGGGACTAAATCAACTGCATATTCCTCCCAGCCTGGTCTAACAAGGTATTGACAGTTTTGGGCTTTTGCCTAAGGGGCCATTTCCCTTTGAAGATGAAGTCTAAATCGGCTGGTATTTTGATCAAACATGTTCTAAACAAGCAAGAACCTCATTTCACCTCCTGTGCTTTTCAGTAGAATTATCGTCTAGAACCTTTTCTCCGGCTGATGGTTTCCTTTTGCTCAAGTCTAGATTCTGAGCCCAACTGTTAATGCCCTACCTCTGCCCAGCTAATTTAGGTACAAATAAAAGACCAAACCTAGGGCCTTTCTTTGTCTGTTAAAGCTCAGTAGCAGATACTGCATTTTCTGGCTAGGTCACAGATGTATATAACCACCCATAATACCTAATGTAACATTCATGGAAATTCCCATACCTTTCATAGAGTTTAGCCTTGCTTTGGCTTCGAGGTATGTTTTCAGTAAAGTGCCCAGGGAAAAAAAAAAACAGCAAATCCTTTCTGGTAATTTTATTTAACCTACTAAAAGTGATCCTACGCCTCAGTCATGTTGGGAGAATTCAGACTATTTTTTCCCCTCAGACTATTTGGGGGAGAAAAATGTTACATTTGAGTGTTTTACTTCAAACACTTTTTGAAAAGGATGAAATGAAAAGTGGTTAAAATGTAAATGATCATGAAGTAGTTTCCTCAAAGGCTTTAAACAATACACAATTTGTTAGCCTGTCTTGATAATCAATAATGATCTCACGTGCATTGTGTTGGAAGATCCCTAGACTTGAGCACGCAGTAGGGACTGCCTGGCATAGGCCAACCTCTTGGATTTTGAGCATAGCAGCTCAAAACAAGGGCCATGCACAGATGGCCCAATTTTTAGACAAAATTATGAGTGAAAGATTTCACCAAGCTTAGATGATTGGAATGCAGGACAGTTGTCAGAAATTATTTTAAGTCATGCAAAATGACTGATAGAAAAATGTAACTTGTTCCTTATTTTGCATTACTGTGCCAAGATTTATTAATTTTAATAAGTAATATAGCTTCACAATACACCTTGATTTAAACTTAAAATATTGAATCGATTTATTTATTAAACTAACAACAAAGAAGTAAATAACCCAAGTGATGTAATACAGTTGTATATGTACCAGAGAACTACCAATATCTATCTTCTGGAGATGATAAATTAATAAAAGATTTTAACTCTTAAGCATTAAACTAAATCTTTGTAAAACAACTTTTGAATATATATTTTCTTTTCCTTGCATTTTGTGAACACCTACACTAATTCAAGTGGTTTCTTGCAAATCTAAACAAAATTTCAAATTGATTCCAGTATCCAACAGATTTGCATTTTGTACAATACTAGATTTTCCTGGATTTTGACTATATGGCCACTCAAAATTTAATAAAGGAACTCTTAAAAAACGGAATCAATCGCACATCACTGTTTAAGTCTAAACTATTCCTCTCTCCAGCTTGCACCCAATAACTTTTGCAACACCATATCAAAGTAAGGTTGGTGCAGGAATCTGAATTACAACTTTTCTTTTAAATTTTTATAAAAAAAACACCCACGCACTGAATTTAAAGAAACAGTGACCAAACTAAAATTAGACAAAAGTTTTTTCACAGCCTTCTTCTGTTGACTGCAACAGCACCGATAAAAGAATAGGGGCAACAAAAGTTCATCAGTTTAGTACCACACATCAAATTATCCATCTGACCTGAGTTCCCGCTTCATAGAGAGGTTCAGTGGCATAGTCCGCAACATCCTAGTGCATTCACTCCCTGTCAATTGCTGTAACTCAGCCAACAGTTTTTGCTTTTCTGAAATACAAAATCAAACATGACATATACAATCCTTTTACAGCAACGAAACAGCAATCAATATGTACAAATCAAGACACGGAAAATCATTCAACTGCAGAACTGAAAGCACCTTCTTATTTTTAAAAGATATTTTGCAACTTTTCTCAAACATAACTACTGAGAATTAGAGTATAAATTTTCAATCACGTTAAGAATCTGGTGGAGGAAAAGGCTCACAATAGATCACACTGGGACTGGACCTCCCAGCATGTGACATTTTGGGACAAAATGTATTTTTCTGGGAACTCTGGCATACAAATGCTAATTTCTATCCCACTAAGAAACCACAACATTAACTGCTGAGATTTGAAGCGGAAAAATCATTTCATCTAATCCAAGTGAACGAGAGCCTTTATTTTAAAGATGTCTCTTAATGCAAATACCAGCTATATCAGATTGGCACTCAGCAAGTTATTTTTCAGACCCGCACAAAACTTTGCATATGTACGGGATGGACTGGCAATAAATGAAATTGGGTTAGAATAGGCATCGCTTTTGCAAGATTGCTCCAATTCAGTGTTTAATTTTAGAGTTATGGAGCGCAGCTGATCTGAATTTGGGACCTCTGGGCGAGCTGAATTCAGAGGTTTTTGATTTTCTAATGAACACAATTAAAAGTGGAAAGCTGAGCCTGTCTAAAGCTGTCAGCTTTGAGCAACTATTATTGATTTTGATATTATTCTGAATTTTTTTTTAAATAATAGGGGAGATTGGGAACATCTGCAAATCCTCTGAACCACTTTGCTTTTTCAGCCAAATGAATCATGAATTTAAATAATCCCAGGGCATTTGTTCACCAATTGTCAAAGCTGCCAATATCAACATTACATAGCAGGAAATTTCTTCGGCTAAAAAAAAGAGACTATAAAAATCCCTGACAAAGGATTTTACAAAATGAAACAGGGGGAAAAACAATGATGAGGTACAATTTAACACTTTAGGGAATTTGGTAAAGTCAGAGCTTTTAGGTTTTAAATCTTGCTATGGCGATTAGAACCTAAAGGGTTGCTTTATTCAAATTGCAATGGTGCTCCTTCACTTTTTTCAAAAATAAAGTGGCCCACTGTGGACAGCAAGAGCAAAAGGCTGATAGCTCAATAATCATATTGTCGGTTGGACCTTTTACAGTGAACAGGCCTGCCCTTAACCCAGAGGGTCATTGTTTAAAGACCAGGGAAAGCAAAGGCAATCACTCTCAGTACCTACGTTTTTTCTGATAATTTCCATTTTGCCATCCACTCCTGTCTTTTAGATATACTCAGAGCTGAGTGTGGCTCCCTAGGTAAAGGGCAAGACAAGAAACATACTTGTCAGACTGTAAATGCTGTCGTGTATGTGGCTGTTAAGAGAACACCACAACAGCGAATCAGGCTTCCTTCTCACTTTCCCTCCCTTTCTCTAGAGTCACGCCCAGCCACCTCTCAGTGACACTGGCAGTTTCGAAATTTCACACTGGACACACAAACCCACATCACACTGTTCTACTGCAATAGAAATTAAATTAGGACACCATGGTGCAGAACTTCTGATCTCCGGATGGTCCTGCTGCTGAAGTAATTTCCCCCCGCTCCAAGATGCACTGCGGGACCCCTGGGAGTACATAGGAATTACCCAGGAAGTTTGGACTTCCGATGGTCGATTCTCCTGTGTTCAGAACCCTCTGAAAATCTCCAACACTGAATCAGAGTCCGACACTTTGGATAGTTCTAACTTATTTACCTGGATAGTTACCCAGGAAATGTTAGACAGAAAAACAGTTCCAACTCCTCCTGCCACCCCCTCCGCCCCACCGCGACAAGACTATACCTCCCGACCCACTGACTCCACCCCCTTGACCCGCTGGCCAAATCTGACTCGACCTCACCACCCCGCCACTACCACCCTACCCACCCTGCCCTCCTACCCAGCTGGCACCCTGCTACCTACCACCCTACCCACTTAACCTCACACACACTCATTAACTAACACGCATGTCCTAGAGCTTTTCAGTGTGCTAGTGAATGAAGACTTAGCAGAATACGGCAGCTAGCACCATAAAAAGTGAGCATGACTTGGCTTCCCCCCAATGATCCTGCATGACGAGGAAGGGCACTGAGAAAGGGTGCGCTCCGCATTTCTGAAGTGGCCCAGTTTGGAAGTCCGGGCCAGAAATGCAGAGCTCTAATGCTGTGTAAAAATTAATGGCAGTGGTGTGTCAATCCAATGATTGCCATTCCTTGAAACTTTCAGCCCAATGTGCCTCAAATTTGATCCAATCGCCTAACAAAAGATACAATTTGCCACAGCCAAAACATTAATCATTATCTGAGGCCACTTTACCACCATGTAACAAATGAGTAAGATGGTAGGATAAGTAGTGGCAGATATTTAAGGAGATATTTCATAATTCTCAACAAAGATACATGCCTTTGAGGAAAAAAGGCTCTATAAAGAAGGATGAAATCAGTGGCTAATGAGGGATGTTCAGTATAGTATCAAATTAAAAGAAAAGGTATACAATGCTGAAAAGATTAGTGGGAGGCCAGAAAATTGGGAAAATTTTAGAAACCAGCAAAGGATGGAGAAAAGAAAACAAAAGTCAAAGTAGATGAGAATTAAAGCTAGCATGAAAAAAAAAATGATAAGAGCTTCTACAAGTATATAGAGAGTGAGGCTGGGGAATTAATAATGGGAAAGGAGAAAACTGCAGATGCTTTGAGGGTATATTTCAATTTGTCCTCATGGTAGAAGATACTAAAGCATCCCAAAAATAGTAGAAAATCGGGGCGGGTGGAAATGAGGCACAAGTTTGTACAACAAATTAGTACATTGGATCACTCAAATCAGTGTTTCTTCTATAATTTCCATATAACTTCACTCTTGCACTCATACTTGCCTATTTCTTCTTCACAATTCTCATCTAATGCAGCTACATCCCGTATGCTGGGTCTCATAGATCGAGGCATTTCTGTCAGAGCAGGCCGAGCCTTTTTTCGCCGTAATCTTAATGTGCGATTGTAGTACTCAGAAATAACTGCACCCCTGGAACGACCTGTAGTGACATGAAATCCAGTTGCTTAAAATTGTCAATTACTTTGAAAAACAGGAACATTAACCTCGTAAATCGAACACATATATTAATTCCCTCAAAGCCTTCTGGTTCGCACTCTCTGGTCTTGGTCTGAGGGATAAGAAAGATTGTAGACTTTTTCTTTTAACAAAACAGCACGAACGACCGCAACCTTCCCCCAACAAAGTGTTGTGATACCAGCTGTTAATAAAATGAAGTGGGGCTAGAGATGAATTCTATAGCAGATATATTTTTGTGTATTTTTCTTTTTCTCCCTTGCGTCATTTCTTTTCAGCACACAACGAATTGATACTCACTGTCTGGGGAAGAATCGAAGTGGGATTGTGAACAGAGCCTTCTTTTCTCTGCTGTGGCTATATACCAACCTCAAAAAGCCACTCCTCACAGGGTAATTGTTTGAACTTCCTACATGATTTCTTACTCAATGCCCAATTTGCTGAGCTAAGTGTAGTAGTATGAAGTTTGCATTGTGGATGTGTGGTTCAGAAGCTTTTGAAACTCAAAGTATCCATAATGGGCTCTACCGTCAAAACAAACTGTTATAACTCCAAACAATAGGGCCTGTTGAAACTAGACCAGCAGGAACTAGAATGTTTATCCTCAGAGTTGAAAGGTAACTTAAGGCATTGTAAATTCGGCCTCTTGTTTATGAGATTATCCCATTTCATATTGCCAGATGATTTATGTAAAGATCTTTTTACAAAAGTGCAATGAACCATAAATATGGCAACCTTGCCCTTTGCTCCCTTTTTATTTGTAGCAGGGTGAAATCGCTGAAGTGCAGGTATTATTGACCTCAGGATTTGTTCAGAAGAGTGAAGAACTGAAATTAGGGGTAGGATTTTCATGTCCTCCTAGAGTTGAACATGGGGTCAGGAATTGCCGAAACGCTTTTTTTTATTTCACAGAAAATAGGCCCACACAATCTTCCCATTGGTAGGAAGAGGTTGGAGTTAGGGCTGAGTCTCAACATCACACGCACGCTCTATGACGTCAGAGTCGCTACTGACAGCCCTCAGGGAAATTTGAAAATACTGGGGGACAGGGAATCCGTCGACTCGGGTGGGTTTTGAAAGACTTCTGAAAACCCACCTTCTATAAGAGTTCATGAACCTTGGGGGAAGCTTGCTGATGAGTTGGGAATATTCAGACAGGTAAGTGTTAAAAGTTTTGGCAACTTCAGATGTCATTATTAGATGCTGTCTTATAAGTTAGATATGCTTTTACTGCAATGATTGATCATAGGGTGTGTCCTGCAAAGATAAGTTGACCTTGATCAGTATTGTATAAGTTGTGAGATGTATTAGAGTACTTTTTCCATTTGGTAAAGTGTTATTTTGTATTCAAAACCTGAACAAAACTGCATTTGGGAACTCTAGTGTCATAATTTGAAGTGACACAAATGTCCACAGTGCTTCAAATTTGAAAAAGAAATTGGTCTGCAGCTTTTATTTAGAAAAAAAAGCTACCTGTTCCTGGACAGCTTCGATTGACAGACCATCTGGTGTAGTTTAGAAAAAATAGCCACCTGTTTCTCCAGTTTCAACAGGCCCTATTGTTTGGAGTTATAACAGTTTGTTTTGACGGTAGAGCCCATTATGGATACTTTGAGTTTCAAAAGCTTCTGAACCACACATCCCAGCAAGGGCTTGTGTACCTAGCTTCAAGAGGCTATTAAGTAGTATCTGTCTTTGATGTGGTTACTACATAGATGTTTGTTTGTTTTGACAACTGAATGACCACTTGAGGAGATTCAAGTTTTTTTTCCCCCATTGGGTCTGGAATTTTATTTCCAGTCATTCTTTTGAGTGATAGTTGTATTAGATTGTTAGAGATTAACTTTTTCTTCCCCCCATATCCATTTCAAAGACTTCCCATTGTTATTACATGGCTCCTGAGGTCTGTGCATAGTGGATACTGGGTGAGTTGCTATCAAGGGTACATGGGAGGGCATGGGGGATATGAGGGGGCAATGGGGATTATGAGGGAGCGTGGAAGGGACATAAAAATAATATGGAGAGCTAGGCCAATTCCCAGCAAAGCGAGGCAGGCCTTCTAACCAGCCCATCTCAGCGCCTTCACTCCTCTGATGCGGTCTTTGGAGTCAGGAAACCTGAACACTGTCTGCCCACATCTCCAGGAGATGAAAATATGGCAGATATGGGCAGAGGTGACAGGCTCAGGTTTTCAAAGTTGAGGAATGGCCAGTCTCGCATTTCCCAAGCCCAACACAAAAATCCAGCCCTGGAAATGAAAGCATCATTACAACAACAGTAGAGTAAAAACAACAAGCACTTCTAATAAAAAAGAAAATGGATAAGTCAATGTGCAGTGTGGTTTTATTGACATTGGTGGTATGATGGTAGGGCTGAAGTTAATATTGCATCTTGTGGGCACCTTCCACCATACTTATAAATATATTCTCAATCTCTCTAAAAGTTGCATGGTAAACTATGTATTTATATGGAGTGATACAAAATATAGTTCATGCAAATAAACCGGTACAATCAATAACATTAAAAATCACCTATAGTTCTGCTGGGCATGAAGGACAGCACTTTCAAGGTAGCAGGATCATAGCAGTCATCATTGAGCTTACATTGTGCACGAGGGGGTGATCCAATATAACCTTCATTTCCTGAACAAAATCAGAACGCAAATCATTTGCAGCAGCCAAAGTAATCAGTGCTCATTTTATATTCTTTTGTAAATTCCAACTCCATATCCTCTCCATCACCAATATCACCCATTTCCACCTCCACCCATGTCTAGCCTAACTAGAGCTGAAACCTTTTGCTAGCTCCAAGCTTCCAATATTCTCCTGATTGGGCTCTCATCCTCTCTGTACTTTAAAAGCATTCAAAACTATTCGACTTGTAGCCCATCAGGTTCACCCATCACTTTTCTCATAGCTGACTTGCGTGAGCTCTCAGTCCCCAATGCCTCAAATGTACAATTCTCATTCTCGCATTAAAATCCCTTCATTACCTTGTCTTCCCCCCCATCTCTAAAACCTCCTCTAGCCCTCCAACTCTCCAAGAGCTCACTGTTCCTTGGACTTTGACATCTTATGCATCCTTCTGTTCCTTCGCCCCATTTTCAACCACAACGTCAGTCTTCTAGGCTCCTGCTCTCGGAATATCTCGCAGAAACCCCTCTGCCTCTCCATCTCCCACTCCTCCTTAAAACCCACCTCTTTGGCCAAAGCTTTAGTCATCTCTCCTAACATCTACTGCTTTAGCTCAATGATTAGTTTTCTATGATTCCACTCGTGTGAAATATAAACATTACATTTTTATATTAAAGATGCTATGCAAATTTAAGTTCTTGATAATTTCTTCGTACATAAACCAATTTTGCTCTAAGTGTTCTTCATAAATGCAATAGGCTTCAACTCTGATCATAATCATTAGGCTTGTAAATACACACAAGGAAGAGAAAATTGTTTTATAACACACAAACAACACTGAAATGTTCTGAATCTCATTACCTATCCCTGCACCCAGCTGATCCAACTCAATAATCACTGATGATTCAGATTCTAGGGCACTCTGTTCAGAGATAAGACGGGCAAAAGAATGGTGCACCAAATCTTCTTCAAAGCAGGAATCAGGAGAAGCAGGGTCATAGTCACTGGAACAAAAACATTTTTTCATTGGAAGTACCACCCCTACTGGATTCTCAAAATAATAAACATAGTTAATCATTTCTCCTCAAGAAACAACTGATCTTCTCATGCCCAAAGTAGAAATCAGTTGCCAGCTCAAATCCTATTCTGATACACGAGACACATCAGAACTCCTTAGCATCTATTATGAACCAACAAATGGGTCTGGCATTTGCCCAAGTCATGACGTCCCAGCTTACTTTGCAAACAGATCTCTGAAATCCTATTCTGATCGGATTTGAGAGATCTGTTTGCAAAGTAATCCGGGACTTCATGACTTCGACAAATGTCAGACCCATTTGTTGGTTCATAATAGATGCTTGGGAGCTCTGATGTGCCTCATGTGGTTTTATAAAATTAATATCAATAGATCCAGGCACTTTCATAATGGACTAATGTGCCAAACACACACATTCATGAGTTTTAACAGAAGCAAGCATTAAGTGCAAGTTGTTGAAGTCAGTCCAAATAAGACAGTTTTTGACCATTTTATGAAATGACAAACAGACAAACTAGTTAGTTGGAGCCCCCCTGATTGGATTTCCTTGCAGAACTCTTTAACAAAAAGGCTACATGAGCACCCTTTGAATGGCAGGGGTTGGATTACACTGACACAAGGAGTTTCATCGTGTAGCAGTATCTGGCAGAAGGTTAAATACAGTTTTCAACAATACGTCAAGAAGCTTTAGATTGTTCTATTCATAAAATCTTCTGAAACACGGACACACCTGGTCACCAGGTCAATCTGCTTGACAGTGATAATTCATTCAAACAACAGGTGGGTAGCTTTCCAATATAACCACAAAAAGGATGCTAATCGCCACCTTATGTGCTTGACTAGACACGTTTGCATTAAGTGTATCTTGATGAAATTATATTTATAGCCAGGTGCCTGGCACATGCTAATTATTTCTACAATATAGCTGCTTGGCATCAAGTGGCCTGGGTTGACCCGCTGGTTCCTTATGTACTTCATGCAGAGCTGGAAGAATCAAAGCCGTTTCCTCAGCACAAGTTGCAGAAGTCATTCTGGGGGTAGTAACTTTCTTAAATGAATCCAATTTTAAGGAAAAATGAAGTAAAGAAAAAAATCCATAAAATTGACAAAAATATCCCAACATCTTGTTGGAAAGTTATCCCTTGATAAGATTACTGTCAGAATGGTACACTTTCCTGTTCAATCAAGCATAAGCCAGGGACATTACAAATGTAATTTCTATGATGGTCAAACAGCTGAGTTGTAATTCCGCTTTCACCGAAATTAAAATACAAAATCAAAGTTCCAAAATTCAATTAGGCAAAATGCATTCATGCTTTTGACCTGAAAAGCACTGATCACAATAATATTTAGGACACCAAAATATTTGCTTGAGGGAAGGAATTTGACGGTCCTGGACAGCACAGGGATCACCCAACAGAAAAGTTTTCTCGTCTTCCAAGGCGGTGCCTTTCTTACTGTTCGAGTCTGAACTTTTTTTTTGTATCAGGCAAGGGGAGGGTGCGGTGGAGGAGGAATGAGAACCAACATGGTGTGTAAAATTTCAGGGAACGTTCATCAAAGATCACAAGATTGACAGATTACTCAGGGAGGGAAGTCCACTCCAGTTCTTACTGAAACTTTGAGTAGAGAGTTTAAAGCAATCACTGTCATAAAATATCACGTGTCTATTTAGAACATCTAACTGCAGTGACATGATGCCACCGTCAATAAATCAAGACCTAAAGGCTTGCAGTTTAACAGGCCACTTGAAGTCTGCTCCGGTGATTAGTAAATATTTTGATCCATGTTATTGTTTACAGTTCAACATTGATTTGGAGTTACAATCCCATTTGTATTCATTGGAATAGCTAAATTGAGCCATTCAAAAAGGGAGGGTGGGGGGGAGGGGGCGGGCTGCAATTTCTCACGGAAGCAGGAAGCAACTCTCCACAAGAACAAATTACTCACCTAATCTCTGGGATCACATCATTGATATCTAGGTGAAAGTCCACACTGTGCGCCATGGTGTTTAAGTGAGCCCTTTAAAGGTTTGCAGTTTGGACAAAGTTAACGGCTGCTCAGTCAGCTTCGGCCACCACCTTCAATGAACCACTTCATAGCTTTTCTGTCACCTAATGGAAGAAGACTGAAAAATATGCATTATTATACTTATGCAGATCAAAATAGACATTATGTACCAGCGGATGGAAAAAGTCACTTTAGTGCATATCTCTCCTGTCACTCAACAACAAATTGAGTTTACAATTTGCTCTTATATGGCACGTTTAATGTAGGAAAAAATCCTGCAATGCTTCAGAGGCATAATGAAACAAAATAGAAGCTGAACTTGAAAGTAATATGCCAATTACGGGCTGACTGAAATCATCATCCCAGCTGTTGGTTGTTCTACTCATATAACGGAATGCCAAAAAATGTTTTAGTAAAAAATTGGTGGTATTCTGCCTCAGTCACATGTACGACTCCTTGAGGCACCACTTCCACATTAAATATTTCAGACAATTTTTTTAAAAAAATATATTCAACAACAAACTGAACATGTTTCTAGCTCTTTTAATGACACGAAAAAGCATAAAAATTAATGCAATCTTAAAAGATGGAAAGCAGTGTAAAGGAGATAAAGAGTAATGTGAAAATGTTTCTTTTCCTCAAAAATTGTGCAAAAAGATAGGCTTCACCTCTATGAATGTAGAACAATTCTGCTCCATTTTCTCAAAACAATATTATACCAGAATTAAACATGAAATAATTTTTATGGAGATAATGGCCAGGTTTTGCTGTAGAAATAAGTGAGGTTATCAGCTGTTATTAAAATGAGAATCAGAGAGCAACTTTTGGTGACTGCATATTTGCAATTAAAATTGGGAATCAGGAAAGTGTTGTATGAGTTACCCAGCTCCTCCTGAAGCTGCCGTACACCAGAATCTTGCTAGAGATTCTGTATGAAGCATATGGAACCGCGTGAAGTTGGGGTCCTTAGGTGATAGATGCTCAATAAACTAGCCAAAGATAGGACTTCTCATTCTGATGGAATAATTTTTAAATCAATCAATCTCAATTAATACCAATCAGCCTCTCTGGCACTGAAAATTAACTTTTATAAGTTTGGAGCTGCATTCCTTCAGATTTTAATTGCTGGAGATTTTAAGAGAAATTGATTTTTTTCTCACTTTTTCGTTGTGGCTTATCTCTTTCTCTTAATCCCATCTTTCTTTCCCTCTCTTCATTTCACTCTCTGTACTGTGATTTGACATTGAATTGAAGTATTCAACTGACACTTCCCGGTTCAGATTACGCTGCTCTTCAACAATTCTTCAGTCTGATTGGTTAAGGTGGCGGAGGTGGTGAGCTCCCGCAGTGTGGTGCGGCGCACCTGGATCCAGTGTCGCAAGCACTTCAACGACTTGTTGCGCTCTGGCAGGGCGAGGACCATGTTGGCATTGGCCATTTAACCCAGCAGGTCGGCTTACCCACCTGCTGCAAGCACACGTACCCCTCCCCCCCACCCATCCCCAAGTGTGAGTGTAGTGACTGCATTGGATCATTGACGGCATGTGTCCTTTGCTGGGTGGGCCAGCAGATATCGCCCATGCTGAGGTCAGCCTGAGAGGGTGATGAAGAGATGTGTTTTGACCCTGTAACATGTGTTACACTCCCACATAACTGGAGAAGCTGAACCTAGGCGCTGTGACAGGACATGTCCAACTCAGGATGATGACATGCTGGGAGGGGAGCTTCAAGGCGGCGTGGCAACGAACCATCTGCTGCCCTCTGCGCTCCACATGCTTGCGCCTCCTTGCTATGGAAGGATATACCATGTGGTACCTAATGTGATGTAGGCAGCATATGTCCAAGAGGAGGGTGGGGAGCAGGCCTAGCATCTTTTGTGTGTGTGTTTGGCAGCAGCAGGGTGAGGAGCCCTGATATGTCCCACTCTGGTTGGGGTGGGCCGTGCACGAAGAGAGTCCATGTGCAATTTGCACTAATCAATGCTCGTCTCTCATTTTCAGGAGAAGAATGCTCATAACGCGGCAGAGCATGCGAGGACTGGCGGCGGCCAGGCGCAGGTCACCATTCTTAGCCACTTCAAACAGGAGGCCCTGGATCTGGAGAGGTGTCATGCACCCAGGTCCACTGGTGCCTGAGGGGCTGGGGTGCCACAGCCAGGTGTTTATGCCCAACAGTGAGGTCAGCATTGTTCTCCCAACAACCACAGCACTGCTGAATGTAAAGTGATTTAATTTTGCAACATGGCTTAACCATTGGTTATGGAAGGATGAGCACATAATGATCCAGGGGACAGGGTTGCACTTTGTCATTTTCTCCACGTTAACTGATCCACTGCCCTTGTTCTCCCTTTCAGCATCATCGGAGCAGAGCCGGGAGGAGGAGCAGCAGAGGCCCCCTCTCACACCTGAGGGGCCTGAAATCTCACCAGCGTCACACCATTTCTGCGAGGCAGGCGCCAGTGCAGATACTAGCACCTCTGTGGAAATTCGAACATTAGCTAGTGAGCTGGGACACAGTGGTGAGGCCACTTCACAGTTGCTGGAGGAGCTGGAGAGAGTGCTCATGGTGCCAGCAGTCGGAGGACTGCAGGGGGCCAGACACGTGCTCAGTCGGTGCCTGATGATGTGTCTATGGAGTCATCCACAATGCAGCAGGTGCAAGAAATGCAGCCGGGTGTGTGGGAGCATCTGGGGGAGATACATGGGGCTATGCTTGGCTTGGTGTCCGTGGTGGAGAAGTCTATGTGGACGATTGCCAAAGCAATGAGCCACATGTCCGAGTGCCATGCGTCCTCCATGGACAGCGTGGCAACTGTTGTGGAGTGGCTCCTGCAGGAGACCCGTCAGGGCTTCCTGGGGATGCACTCTGACCAACAAGCCCTCACATCGGCATTGACCTCATCTGGTCAGTGCCAGTGTGGGAGATGGTCTGGGCATCAAGTTTCCCAGCTCAGTGCCCACCCAACCACGGTGAGCAAGGAGGTCTGAAGCGACCTCACGTCAGCGCAGCAGCTGCCTGTCATCTCTGCGGGCGCCTCTCAGGGTGCTCCGGATGAGGGCAGCAGTTCCTCCACCCCTCTCCCAGTGACTGTAGCATCCGGTGATGCTGCGACAACTGGGGAGATGCCAGCTGTGGAACCAGCAGCTCCCTCCCAGGCAGGGCCAGCAGAGGCTCCACAGGCCAGAGGACGACCGCCAAGGTCATCGAGACCAACAGGACAGCTGAGTCAGCAGGCATGGGGTGTCCACCCACACAGTTTGCAGAGATCTCAGATCCTATCATCTAACATGTATAGTTGGCTGTCTCCCTTGAGAGACGGAGCCTCCTTCGGCACTGCACCTCCGCCTGTATACCCTGGCAGCAGGATAATGGCGTCTTCTATGGCCCCTTCTGCCTCGGACTACCTCTTGGCCCTGCGCCCCTTGTGCCTGCGCCTGTCCTCCCAAAGGTGGCTCCCCTGGAGGCTGAATGTGCACTCCTGGCCTCCTCCCCCTTCTAGCCCTCCCTTGCTCCTCAAAGGAGGTGCCTCCAGTGGAGAGTTCAGCTCCCATTCCCGGGCTAAGGGAAGGTTTCCTGAAACCTGCAGGCCCAGAAAAGATTACTCAAAGCAGAGTGCTGACCTTAAGGTTGAGTCCAGAAAAAGCAGCTGGTATGTGCTTTGAAATACTGCAGATCACACAGGCATGTTTCAAAAAATAAATACTTGACTGTGCACACTCGTGACCCCAGTGAACTCTCTTATCCCGCCCGTGGATGAGATTAATACAAATGTGTCCTACCTGCCTGCCCGTTGTGCCCGCACGTCGACCCGAAGATTGCACGGGTGCCGAAAAATTGGCGTCAATTGGTGAGTCAAGGGCCTTGAGTAGCCCGTTAATTAATGGCAGGCACGCGTCAGACATCATCACGATGGCGTGCAGTGACGTCGGGACACTTGCCCGATGTTACTGCACATCATTTTACACGCAGACGTGTAGGGTCCACTCCCGCATGCCAACGGGAAAATTCTGCCCAATGAGGAAGTAACAAAGTCAATGACCTACCTTCACTATTCAGCACTTAAGTTGCAAATATAAAAAGCAAGAACGATCATCTTGAATAGTACTTACTATCCATCATGAAAGCATCACTCAGCTGAAGCAAATAACAAGGGAACTGCTACTCCGGCTGCATATTTAATGGTTTTCAGTATTCTATTGGGTGGAGATGTCAGAGGTACAGAAACCAAACAACTGCTTAAAACTAGAGCAGGAAATCCTCATCATCTGCAGGAAAGTAACTAACTGGGTGACTTCCTTCTGTTATCTGTCGTGTTATCTTTCTCACCAGCAAAACACGATGTCTTACAAACCTTTGTCTGTCGAGTTTCCCTTCTGATCTTATATTTGGAATTATATTTTTTCTGACAAGATAAAGCAGTCCAGGTATCATACTGCATTTAAACTAATTAATGAAAATGTCCCTTCTCCCAGCTGTGATAATCCTAAATCATAGCACCACCAATGGTTACACTGGATCAACGCCAAAGAATATATAGAAAAATACATCAAGATTCATATTTTAAGAAAGTTAATTAACTCCAAGAAAATTTAAAACATGATTAGTACTGAGGCACATGAACATAACTTCATGCTGATCATCCTGTGCTTCTCTCAATTTATGAAGGGTGAAAAATTTTTTCACTTTGACGGTGGGGGGGTTGCAGGGCCCGCACATTAGTGCATAAAATGACGCGCGGTGACATCGGGTGAGTGTCCCAACCTCACCGTGCGCCATCGCAGTATTATTTCGCTAGGCGGGCGCGCGATGAAGTTCGACGCATGCCCGCCAATAATTAACGGGCTCATTAAGGCCCTTAAATTGTCAATTGATGGCGATTTTCAGCCGCCCATGTGATCTACAGGTCAGCGCACGGGCGGGTAAGAGACTTTTTAATCAAACTCCTCCACGGGTGGGATAAGAGGGCTCAGTGGGGTTGTCAATCTGGTCTGTGAAGTATTTATTGCAGAAAGTTTTCTTAGACTTGTCTGTGTGATCTGTAGCAGGTCAGAACGAATTGCAGCAGCTGTGTACTTTGAACCTTCAGGTCAGCACTCTGCAGTCAGTAATCTTTATGGGGCCTGCAGCTTTCCGGAGGCTTCCCCTTAGCCTGGGTATGGGTTCTGGCATGTCCACTGGGGGCAGCTCCTCTGAGGAGGAAGGGAGGACTAGATTGAGGAGCAGGCGAGGAGTGCACAATCAGCCTCCAGGGGAGCCGCCTTTGGGAGTACAGGCGCAGGCACAAGGGGCGCAGGGCCAAGAGGTAGTTCAAGATGGAAGTGGCCACAGAAGACGCCACTATCCTGCTGCCAGGGTATACAGGCAGCGAGGCAGCAACCTCAATATGACTGAGGCGCAGTACCGAAGGAGGCTCCGACTGTCAAGGGAGGCAGTCAACTACATCTGTCAGATGATTGGCCCTGAGATCTCTCCTGTGTGGCCGGACACCCCATACCAGTGGCTCTGAAGGTCACTGCTTCCCTCAACTTCTATGCCTCTGGTTAACTTCCAGGGATCAGTGGGTGATCTTCGCGGTGTCTCCCAATCAACTGTCCACACTTGTTCCGGATGAGGGCAACAGCTGCTCCGCCCCTCTCCCAATGACTGCTTCAGCGGGTGAGGCTGCGATGACTGGGGAGATGCCAGCTGTGGACCTGGCAGATCCCTCCCAGGCGGGGCCAGCACAGGCTCTACGGGCCAGAGGACGACCACCAAGGTCAGCAGAGTCAGCAGGCTGTCTCAGATGCCACTCTGAGCGATGGGGTGCCACCAAGATGTAGCACATGAGAGTCACCACTCTCTCCATGGAGGAAGCATGACGCTCTGCCAGAGGCTCATTGCATTACTGACCCCCTGCATGGACTCCTCCACTACGGACACCAAGCAAAGCATAGTCTCATGCAACACTCCCAGATGCTCCCGCACACCTGGCTGCATTTCCTGCAGCTGCTGCATCACGGACGACTCCAGAGGCACATCATCAAGCACCGACTGAGCATGTGCCTGGTCCCCTGCAGTCCTCCGACTGCTGGCGCCATCGGCATTCTCTGTCTCTGCCAGTTCCTCCAGCGATTGTGAAGTGCCCTCTCCACTGTGCCCCGGGACACTAGCCAATGTTGCAATGCCCACCGAGGTGCTAGTATCTGCGCTGGTGCCTGCCTCACAGAAATGGTGTGACGCAGGTGAGTTGAGGGCCCTCAGGTGTGAGAGGGGGCATCTGCAATTGCTCCTGGTCAACAGGCTCTGATGATGCTGAAATGAACAACAAGGACAGTGGATCAGTTAGTGTGCACACAGTGACACACTTCATCCCTTTCCCTCTGGCTCATTATGCACTCAACCTTCCAGAACCTATGGACACAAACATTGGTGGGGTGGCAAATAGTAAGGAGGATACATTAACATTACAGGCGGATACAGACAGGCTGGTCAGATGGCCTAAGGAATGCCAAATGGAATATTATGTGGATAAATGTGAGGTGATGCACTTGGGCAGGAGAAACAAGGTACGGGAATACACGAGGAATGGTAGGACTGTGGAAAGTAAGGAGGATCAGAGGGACCTTGCTGGGCATGTCGACAGGCCCGTTAAGGTTTTGGGAGAGGTACATAAGGTACTTAAGAAGGAAAATGCCATACTTGCCTTTATTAGCCGAGAAATAGAATATAGGAACAGGGAGGTCGTGTTGCAAGTGCAGAAAACACTGCCTAGGCCACAGCTATAGTTCTGTGTGCAGATGTGAATTGCGCTTCATGGGAGGGATGTGATTGGAGTGGAGAGAGTGCAGGGGTCGTTGACCAGGATGCATGCTGGGTTGGAGAGTTTGACTTATGAGGAGACATAGCATAGACTTTAGTTTATTTCCCCTGGATGAGAGGAGATTGAGGGGTGACATTATTGAGGTTTATAACATTATGAGGGGCATAGATAGGGTCGACAGAAAGGAACTTTTCCCCTTAGCAGAGGGATCAGTAATCAGGTGGCATAGATTTAAGGTAAGCAGTATGAGGTTGACAGGTGATGTGATGAGCAACTTTTGCACACAGTAATGTGGGACGCACTGCCTGAAAGGGTGGCGGATGCAGAAACCCTCCTAACATGTAATAAGTATTTGGATGTGCAGTTGCGATGCCATGGCATAAAAGGCCCTGGGGATAGTGCTGGGAAATGGGATAAGGCGACTTTGGAAGGTGCTTGACACACACATCTTCGAAGGGCCAAGGGACCTTTTTCTATGATCCACACCTCTGACTCTATCACACTGTGACCGAGCAATGTTGCAGCAGCAACAAATTAAATAATCAGTGCTATGGATGTTGGATGGACATAGCGGATGTCATTGTTGGCCTCAAATACCGTAATGCCCAGCATAGGGTCCCTGACTGGTGAAGAGCAAATTCAAGCCCTCACACCAGATCTCAACCATGTTGTGGTAGGGGATGGGTGAAATGGAGCTGCTGTGGGGCAAGTCTGAAGGGCCATTGTGCTGCTCCTCATTTTGTTAACCAAGTTAGAGCCAGCCATCTTGGCAGAGGCTTTGGGTACAGGTCAACCCGAGAAGGTGCATCATCCAGCAACATCTGAATAGGTGGGTGAGAAATGGACAATTAAAAAAAAAACACCATCTAGCCAACTAAACTGGCCAAGTCAAGAAGTGAATTTTTGGGGTATTTTCCACTGATAATCAACAAATGATTTTAGCAGTTGATCCTTGTTTATGTTTTTTTTATTAGCATTTATTAGACCCTTCCTGCTTGTATCTTAGGGCAGAATCTTCTGCCTGTTGGGCAGGCGGAGCAGGAGCGTTCGCAGATCTGATTGGGGCCGTGCTGCCATTTTGCGCGGGCGGGGCCAATTAAGGTCCGCCCAGCGCATTCCCCAACTCCCGTGGATAGTGGGAGTGTGCGGGCTGCGGCGGGCGTGCACAGACTGCCGGGTCCAATGGCGACCCGGCAGTCTGGTTAAATGAAGGCCTGGCAGCCTCCTGTTGGCTGCTGACAATGGCCACTTCCAGGTCACAGCACAGGGGGTCAGCGGAGCAGGGCAGGCTGCAGGGTCCGCCACAGGAGCAAGGGCAGGCCAGCGGGGGGCCAGTGCACCCCTCGCTTTTCTGATGACTGCCTTGCTGCCCTCCTCGAGCAGGAGGTGTTGGTCCCCCAGGATGGGAGGAGGAGGGCCCCCCCCACCTGACATAGCGTGCCTGGGAGGAAGTGGCGGAGGTGGTGAGCTCCCGCGACGTGGTGTGGCGCACCTGGATCCAGTGTCGGAAGTGCTTCAATGATTTGTTGCGCTCTGGAAGGGTTGGCATTGGGCATTTAACCCAGCAGGTAGCCTTAGCCTTTGAGGCCCCCCCCACCAAGTCTTACTGTCATGACTGCATTGAATCATGTTGGGCATTTCTCGTACACTGGGTGGGCAAGCAGATAGTGCCCATGCTTAGATCAGCCTGAGTGGTCCATGAGGAGATGAGTTCTCCCCCGCAACATGTGTTGCTCTTAGTTGCACATGACTAGTCTGGGGACAACCTGCAGGAGATGCAGCTCGGCGCATACTCAGAACTCCAACACATGTCCTATTGACAGTGATGAGATTGTGGAAGGGGAGCCTCAAGGTCTCATGGCCAAGAGCCATCTGCTGCGCTCGACGCTGCACGTAGTTGTGCCTCTTTGCTATGGAAGCAAAGACCGTGTGTTTCCTAAAGTGATAGACGCAGAATGTGTCCAAGGTGGCCGTTTGGAGGGGGTTGGGAGCAGGTGTACTATCTTTGAGAGACTGATCTGGAACTTGTAAATTTTGAAGGGTTTAGAATTAAAGAAATTCTCTGCTGCACTGCAATTTGCAAAAGGTTTTCTTCAAACAATGATCGTCACTCATTTGAGTTTTGAACTTCTCATTAAAACACACCCACACAATCAAAGGCAAACTCATTTTTTTTAAAACCAGGAAATGGGTAAACTGTGCTTCATTATAAAGGGACACATATCTGATCGGCAAAGTGAACGCGGTGAAGATTCTAAGTTGTGATACTGGACAACAGTTCAACTATTTTAAGTTTTGACTAGAAGCCCATTTCTTTCTGCCAATATAAAAGATGCAAAGCAGGAGCTCTGAATAATGCACTGAACAAGATTACGAGCCTGACAACAGATCACACACACATGCAAATATTTCACTATGGATCTGAGAAAGGTACACACCTTTATCTGACTCAGTAAGAACTATTACCCCACATCAGTCAAAAAGGTATACTTAAAAAAAATATATAAACAAACCATGCAACTGCAGCCTGTGTAAACATCAGGTTTCAATGCTACACCAGTAATGACTAATGGGCAACTCTTTACCCTTCCCCACAGAGAAAAGAAAAGAATGCATTATAATGATCTCGCTATTCAGATTTTGAACCTTGTGTACAGAATCCCCATAAGTACTTGTTTTTTCTCCCCAAAAGTGAACTAGCTGGATGTTTAAAATCATACTGAACTGTGACTGCTCCGCCAAGAAAAAAAAAATCATTTTGCGCAACTTCTGATGTATATTTGAGGCAATCTTTCCACACAATTTAGTCAGAGTAATTCCAGACACAAGGCGGGACACAGAATGTCTGAGGCACCCCAGAAAGGAGTTCCTTTCAGACTTCCCAATTAGTACAGCAGCTAATTGTGTAATTTTCATGCTTGCGCTCAAAACCTGTGCTACCTGCTTCATATGGTAAATAGAAGTGACTCGAGTGCAGGATTTGGTGTTCTTGGATTAACACTCTGTCCCTTCACCTCTGGTATCTGGGTTCTCTCCACTGGCTGCCAAAGTCTGATCTGAAATAAATTTGCGCAACCTAAACTGAGCTCTAAAGAGAGGTGACAGTGGTGTAGTGGTAGTGTCACTGGACTAGTAATCCAGGCTAATGCTCGGAGGACATGGATTCAAATCCCACTGCAGTTGGTGAAATTTAAACTCAAATTAATAAATCTGGAATTGAGAGCTAGTCTCCATAATGGTGACCATGAAACAATCATTGATTGTTGTAAAAACCCATCTGGATTCCCCTTTAGGGAAAGGAATCTGCCATCCTTTACCTGGTCTAGCCCATATGAGACTCCAGACCCACAGCAGCAATATGGTTGACTCTTAACTGCCCTCTGAAATGGCCTACTCAGTTCAAGGGCAACTAGGGATGGGAAACAAATACTGGCCTTACCAGCAACGCCTACATCCCATGAAAGGATAAAGAAAAAACATGGATGGTCGGAGTAAGAAATGGAAAAGGTCACACTCATAAGGAATGCTTCCAAGGTCTGGAGTAGAGTCACCCTGTTAGGTCAGAATTGAGAATGCTTTGCTAATCTCTGCCACGTCTGACCAGGGCATACCTAGATCCATGGTATGGATTGTCTGGAAAACAGCAGAAATGTGCACAAAAAGCATTGAAACATTATGGTGAAAGGAGGACAAGATGCCAGGACCTGACAGGATTAGTCAGAGGGTCCCAAAGGAAATGAAAGAATAACAGAGGCCGTAGAAAATATCTGTGTTTTAGAGAGTGCACATGCATGCCTGGACTGGAGAGTGGCCAAATGATCCTGGTCGACTTGAAGTCTCACTTGCAGACATCCTTGTATCGCGGACGTGGCTGACCTGTTGGCCTATTGCTGATAGCAAGCTGGCCACAGAGCATGTCTTTGAGGATGCAGTTATCACCCATTCAGTTCACAACACTATAGAAAGGATATCAAGCCATCAGAAGATGCACTGCAGATTCACGGTGATGTTGCCTAGCATGAGCAAGTTCAAAAACCAAGACAGACTTTAAAAAAAAATGCGGATGTTTGCACTAGAATAGGGATAATTATTGGATGATTTGATAAAAAGTGTTTACATTTACGAAGGAATGGGCCAGAGAAAATTCAACAGCCTAAGCTCAATGGGTGAAGTGGTCTAGAACAAGGGGCTATCAATTATATGATTAAATGTCAAATATTTAGAACAGAGAAATTTTGTTTATGCAGAAAGTTCAAGGCTGTGAAATGTACCATTGAAATGCACCACAGGCTATGTTGCCATTTGAGAACAGGTTGGACAGGTAGCTGAAGGAAAGGAATGTCGGATCATGCCATGTGGAATTAGCATCACTGTTCATGTGGATGATCAATATTTGCAGACTGGTTGGACCAACAGGCAAACTTCAGTCTTGAAAGCAGACAAAAATAGCAGCAGGTTTAAAGAGGAAGTATTACTGAAAGCTTGATCAAAGAGGTGGATTTTAAGGAGCGTCTCAAAAAAAGGGGGACAATTTAGGGAGAGAAGGATGTTCTAAAGGCACAATGATGAAGGGAGAGTTCAGAGGGTGTTGGATTGGGGGTGGGCTGTGTCTTGCTTCTTGTTTTAAATGATGCACACAGGCTGTCAACATTGTAGCTAAGCGAACTTTTATCAATAACACATTTTCCTAACGAACACACATCTGCAGTGTCGGAATTCCCTCAAGGCAGGCTCCAACATGCGTTACCTAACCTTCAACCTCCCCCCAGGTCAGGTAACCCTGTATATAATACAGAGTACCGTATAGCATCTAATACTGGAGAGTCCACAACAACAATCGGCTATTATCATGGCAGGATGTATGGCTGAAGGTTCAGAGATAGGAATGGACGAGGCCACAAAAGGGGCTTAAACCAGAGGGCGGGAATTCTAAATTGAAAGCTTTGGGAATTGCAATCTCGGTGCGTTTCCCATTCCCTAACCTAGAGGCGCACAATGCCCATTCCTGCTGAGAGATCCACACAGATCAAAAATTCAAACCTGGGACATGCCTGGTCCAGTCAGGTCAGCCAATCAGTGGAAAAACTGAGTGATCGAATAAAGGCACTTCCAGAAGACAACTAAATAAATTAACCATTGCATCAGTTATACTTTTACAGACAAATATCCATTTCTATGCTAAAACTCATTTGTTTCCAAAAAGTAAACATCATTTTGCAGTAGCTGCCTACTGTTAATGGTTGAAAATGTGGAAATTCTCATTTTAACTTTAAGTGAAGCTGGCAAATCATTTTGCTTCTCACTTTTTTTTTTACAATCTGCCTTTTCACCTCATTTCATCTATGCTCTCATTAAGTTGCTACTTTTCTTATGCTTTCTTCTATTTCTTGTTACCCCTCCCATTTTCATCACTCTTTCTTCTTTATCTTCATTTTCTTGTTCTCAGGGCATTTCTCTTTAACCGAACATGTACCTTTTGTCCACAACATTGAAACGCAGAAATGCTGAATTTCCAGAACAAAAAAAAGATACAACTATAAAATGCTCTGTGCAAATCTATTTGACAAATGCACCCTTTCAAATTCATTAGAACAGTGATGGGATGGCAGTGGCAACACATTGTTGCTTCACCACTGCCCACAGAAACTAGGCCAGAGTTCACCAATGACCTTAAAAGAAAGCTGACCACAAAGATCTAGTAATTCTGCAGAGTGGACTTCCATTTCCGGACGTCAATTTGTTTCAGGCACCAAATCAAGGAGACCTTCATGCATGCAGCAGTGATGTCATCAAGCAGGGTAAGCAGCCAATCACATTTAAGTATTCTCATAGACAGCAAATCAGGAAGTATAAACCACTGAATCCCTTCACTTGTAATTTTCAGATCTTTCATGTAATGAACTATGATTGGGACAAACATATGGGGTGAAGGTAGCAGAAGAAAAGTCAAAGAAACCTTAAAAATGTTTTTTGAAACGTGTAATTGATCAAAATGGAGAAATGTGACATTCAGCAACTATAAAATACTCTTAAGGCCACTGAGAGTTTTTAGTAATAATTTGCAAACTTAATAGACCATTAAAAGCCCTGTTACAGCTTGTTAAACAAGGTGCAACACTTGAGGGCTTTTACAGTGAAGCTAACAGCACTAGGAGGTGGAATCTCTTGGATCACATCTGCGATGGAAACCATTTGCAAGGCAAACAAAACAAGGTTTTTAGTTCCCATCTCAAAACAGAACACTAACAATTATCATGACCTAAACAGTCAAAACACAACGTTCAATTGTAACATGTAAAAACTAGAATTATCTATTTAAAAAATGCATAAACAGGACCCATAAAACAAAAATCTTCTAGATGAAAAGGATATATTTCTGTAACGATAAAATATGAATGGTTTAAAGGGGTGTTACGAGGTGACTCTGTTTCTCCCCCCACTCCTCGGTTGATTATAACGTCTTTTTTTAAATTTAAGGACGAACTTGTCAATTCAGTGCATGTACTTAACCATTTATGTGCTAATTTAAAGAATTCAGTCCAACAGGCTCTCTCGAGTTTAAACACAAAAAGGATTAGTTTTTATTGTGCTAAATAAAAGGTAAATATTTTTAAAATTTAAAAGGTAAGCACACCGTCACCACACACACACACAAACAAACACTTTGCAGGGCGGAGGAGGTGGAATTGGTGAGAGTTACTGTCTGTAAGGAAATAAAGAAATATATGCTCCGACATCTCTGGTAGTCTTGAAATTCCAGTGGGGGGTTGCAGCTGATGTAAGATGTAATTTCTGGAGACAGTCTCCTTTAAACTGTAATCTGTCTTTATGCCCTTGCGGTTCCTTAGGTTGAAATTCTCTATCTCTGAAGTACTCCAAAAACGTAACAGAGATAGAGTCTTGAACTCAAAATTCAGAACAGCAGCAGAGATGGTGTTACTCGTCCATTCTGCAGGCGACTTCTGGCTGCTCCAAAAGCAGCCAGGATGTTGTAATAATTACATGATTCCCTCTCCATAATGATTTGAGTATTCCATAAAAGATAATTGATTAGCTCATGTCTGGATACACCTTGGCTATTGATTTATGGCCTAGGTGATTTAAAATCCAAGCCATCACTTCTGAATGGTCCTTTCTTCCTCGTGATGAGCTCAGAAGAACATAACACCACCTTTAACATAGCAATTGTCTCGGTAGACTGTCCGTCTCTGCCTGATGGCATGGAATGTAGCTTTATAGTAATGCAAATGGTGATAGCCATACAAGTTTCAGTCCATCTTTGAAGAAATTCTTGACATCAGCAATGTGAAATTCCATAGGTGGTCTGCCTGGGCATGTCCTAATCGTAACCCACACTGGAAACTTCCAGAAACTGACCATGATGTAATTGCAGATGTCAGGTGACCTGTGGCAGCCATCTTAAGTCAGTGCCTTTGCTTGGAAAATTCCTTGGATGAAATTAATATTCCATATGCACATGACACATCGTCATGACAGGAGGTTGGGTTTTACTTGGTTTTCACATAGGTACCATAATGGCTCGAGCCGTGTAGACACAATCTCATTATATGCAGTTGTGTTTCTGAAGGCAAGGAAAGCCAAACTGACATTAATTTCATGTACCATGAAAATGCTATATAAGTATCATTTTCCAAACTACTTTGACAAGTTCCAGTGCATCAGTGAATTGGGATTATTTGTACCAGTAATGGGAATAAACAAGTGGAGCACCTTAGAAACACACTTATTGGCCGTTCAAGAGTGAGTGTTCTGCACATTTATTGCGCATGTGGACTTTGCACAATTTTGTTGAAAGAGGGCTATAACACTTAAGATTTTTGCATACATGTGAAGGTATTTTAATGTAAAACCCTAAAAATAAAACTGCACCAATATATTTCAGACTATGCAAAATATCTTTTTAATAAGATATTTAGAGTGGAAAGATATTTTTTGAAGAGGCGTGCTAATGCTATACAGGTTATCCCTTGTTTTCATCACTCCAACAGTGGTATTGTACCTTCAGCTGCCTGGACCCTTGGCTCTAGAATTTTCTCCCTAAACCTCTTTACCTCTCTCCTCTTTCAAGGTGCTGTTAAAAGCTACCTCTTTGACCAAGCTTGGTCATTAGTCCTAATATCTGCTAGTGTGCCTTGGTTTCGAATTTTGTTCGATAACGCTCCTGTGAAGTGTCTTGGGAAATCTGACTATATTGAAGCTGCTGGATAAATGCAAGTCATTGATTACCAGAAGAAACATCACAAATGATTGATCAGGATTTTTGTATTTTTTATCTTCTCGGATATAGAAGCAGCCTGAGTTTAATGATACAGCAGTTTTAAAAAAACCCAACTTCTTCACTTTCAGTAAATGCCTCCTATGTCTGGGCATGTCAAGGCGTGGTCTGCTTCATGTATTTTGTATTTGCCAATGTGCTTTTTCAGGATGCACGTACGATGATACATACATTAGAGGGGGTTGTGATTAGTCAGCACGTAGCCTGTAATAGACTTAGAGGCCAAATGTAGAGTTGTCTCAATTGTTTCATTTGGTGGTGGTGGGCGTGGAGTGAGTTTCTCCCATCTTATTGCAGCTGCTGTTTATAACATATTATATGTTATATAATGTATATATATATATATATATATATATATATGAAACTGTTTATAAAAGTGTTTATAATTTTAACATGTCCTCCATGTTGGTCAGATTACAGCTGCAGCTAGTGCTCACATGGTTAGCTGGGGCTTCCTGAAAGAGGGAACAAAAAGTAACGTTTTTCTGCCTCAAGGGATTTGCTTTCTGAGTTTTATACGCATTCTGTGTATGTAGTGTGTGCGTATGTTATGATTTCAGTAACAAATAAATATGAATTGGATGGAGATTGGCTATTTAAAAAGCATTCCTGCCTGGACACTATCCCTGACTCTGCTTGCTTAAAAGTTGTTCTCCTCCAACACCTTTCAGTGCTGATGAGAGATCATTAATTGAAACAATAACTCTCGTTTCCCTCGCCACAGATACAATGTGATCTGAATATTTTCAGCATTTTCTGTTCTTATTTTTAACAAAACTGCTGTTAATAATAACTTGTTCACTCAAACTACTAAATCTATTGAATGTGTCTCATAATGCATTCCAAAAATAGCCAAGGGCCACGATCAGAAAGTTGAAATACTAAATGGATGGGCATTGAGAGCCCAAAAGAGAGGTTGTTCTCATAACTGACTTTCCTCACATTAACATATTAATCACAGCTCATATGTGGTTCAACAGGACTTTTGCTACAAGGTAATAAAGACAGAAAATGCTGGAAAAACTCAGCAGGTCTGGTAGCATCTGTGGAGAGAGACAGAAACAGAGTTAATGTTTCGAGTCCATATGACTTCTTCAGAGCTAAAGAGAAGTAGAAATGTGACGGATTTTATACTGTTTAAGAGGGAGTGGATCAAAATAGAAACTCAGGGATAGGTGGGAGCTCAGGAGAGAGTGTCAAAGATGTCTGGACACAAGACACAGTGTTAAAGGTAGTGCTGTTTAACATCTTTGTCAATCTCTCCTGAGCTCCCACCGACCCCTGACCTTTTATTTTGCTCCAAACCCCTCTTAAACAGAATAAAATCCATCACATTTCTACTTCTCTTTAGCCCTGATGTCATATGGGACTCGAAACGTCAACCATTTCTCTCTCCATAGATGCTGCCAGGCCTGCTGAATTTTTCTAGCATTTTCTGTTTTTATTTCAGACTTCCAGTATCTGCAGTATTTTGCTTTTATATTTGCTACGAGGAGCTGCCTTGATGACAAAGAAAGAGACTTCAATAGGGTATTCAAAGCAAGCTTTCAAACAGACCAGGGTGAGAATGGGTTCTTTTTTCTCTCCATCGCTTTAGAATAACTTAATTTTACAGCAGCGTCATATCCTGATCACACTTCCTGTCAGTAACAAATCTTTGTTTTCTTCCTGTTTACACAGGAGTACGAATGCAGCAAGGAAACATAAAAGCAAAGCAGTTTTCATCTATTTTCACATTTTCACTGAAGTTTATAAAAATTAAAGCTTGTTCCTTTGCTTATCCTTGCCTTTTTTATGGCTTCTCTCCAATTCTGTTCAGTTTTATCTTCCCTTTCTGCATTACATTGGCTCTACATGTCACATTGATATCGGAGCATTTTCATGCAGCATTAGTGCTCTAATAGCTAGTAAGATGCTGTGGAGGACAGTGATGCAGTAAACTCTCCTTCCTTCCCCTTCATGCTCCATGAATACATCTCAGTCCACATCAGAACAAAGAACATAAAAGTCTAGGTTGAAAATAAAGGTCACTGGCCATCCAGTCAACTTCATCCATCCAGAGCATGTGGCCAATTACTGTACGATGGGTTACGCTTCCCCCTGCTCATCTCGTTTATGAAACATTATATTTCTTCCTGAACCTCCGGGGGAGTTGAGAAATAAAATCAGGCAGTTCTAATATATTGATAACTCTCAAACTTCCAGGTCTTCCCCATTCAAAACATTAAGAACTTAAGCGATAGTTTCTGTAGTTAGAAAACCTGCTGTGAATTTTATTTGCATAACAGGTGGTGGCGTTTTATTGCTCCTTAACATGCCACTTATAAAGTTTTAATGGCAAATAAGTCAGTCACATTTAAAGTACATTTGTCTACAAGAGGAACTTTTAAAAAAGGTACATACTGGGTTTCTGGAAGTTAGTGGTTTGACAGACAGACAGACATTTATATAGTGTTTTCACAACCAGCAGACATCTCTAAGCGCTTTACAGCCAATAAGATACTTTTTGAAGTGTAGTCACTGGTGCAATGTAGGAAAGGCAGCAGCAAATTTGTGTGCAGCAAGTTCCCACAAACAGTAATGTATAATTGCCAGATAATCTGCAATTGTGATGTTGATGGAGGGATAAATATTGGCCAGGACACCAGAGATAACTCCCCTGCTCCTCTTTGAAAGAGTGCTGTGGGGTCTTTTACATCACCTGAGCAAGCAAATGGTGCCTCAGTTTAATGTCTCATCCAAATGACAGCACCTCTGATAGTGCAGTGCACACTAAGCAATGCACTGGAGTGCCAACCTTGATGTTTGTGCTCAATCCCTGGAGTGGAATTTATGCCTGGAACCTCATGACTTGAGGCAAGGGGGCTACTAGCTGAGCCACGGCTGACATGTTTGGAAAAGCTCAGAATAGCAAATATTCTGGCATTTGCGATTGCAGCGTAAATTGTAATTTCGGGTGCATATTTTAACTGTAAAGCTGCGGCATTTCCCACCCAACTACATCAGTCAATGTTATATGTTCTTGTCTCAGTGTGGCACACAAGTCTTAAGTTAGAACTGAAAAGTAATTAGACTGCGCAGCAAAATTAGGGAAGAATAACAAATGGTTTAGGGACAGAGGGCATCGAGGTAGGGGTGGGAGTGGAGGCAAATTCATTTGATACTCAAATGTTTCAAAGATTAAAATAAAGTTGAATCGAAATCTGTGCAGAATGAGAAGCCCCTGAAATTATCCAGTTTATTTCTCGTTTAAGACAGACTTTATTGGCTCTACATTTCTTGCATTTCTCATTGTTTTAAGAGTACAAAATTAAAGTCATTAAAAAAAAATCCTATTTTTGAGAGTCGGGCACAACAGAAAAGAAAACTGTACATTTCAGCCCTTTCAGAAAGGTTTCAAAATGCAACAATACTGTTATTGGAATTCAGCTAGATTTAATGTTATTTGCTAACAAACGTAAAGGGCATAAAGTTAGATAAGTCCTCTAAGCAGCATGAGTAAGGTTCTCCAGAGTATTTATTTTAGGTCATTCTGCTGTTATAAACGCAACTGTTGATAAGCTACAAAAAAATATTCTGGGCTTTTTTGTGTATAAACTGTAAAATTGCAATGCTCTGCACCAGCTCTGCACCAATACAAATATTTGGCCAAATAAGTAACCGGAAATTTCTGACATTAAGAACTTTTCTGCAACTTTCATAAATAACTGTACAGAACTGTCTCCTTTCCTTCAATTTTAACTAAATACAGCAGGTTTGTATTAGAACAGCAGCTGGAATAGGATGGGGGAAACTCACTCCACGCCCACCACCACCAAATGAAACAATTGAGACAACTCTACATTTGGCCTCTAAGTCTATTACAGGACAAAAACTCTCTTAAGTGCAAACGGTTCAATTTGAAGATGCCATAACAAGACACTGTACACACAGAACCTTCTAGAATAAGGACTCATTGTTGGAGGGAGCTTCATCTTGGCAATCAGATGTCAGTTATGAGTCAGTGATCGTTATCTGCTGAGGGCAATGTGTTACTGGAACAGACGCATTCTGGATAACACTACTGTGGCAGGAACATTCATCATTCAGATAAAAGCAAAAAAACTGTGGATGTTGGAAATCCAAAACGAAAACAAAAATACCTGGAAAAACTCAGGTCTGGCAGCATCTGCGGAGAGGAACACAGTTAACGTTTCGAGTCCGTATGACTCTTCAACAGAACTAAGTAAAAATAGAAGAGAGGTGAAATATAAGCTGGTTTAAGGGGGGAGTGGGACAAGTAGAGCTGGATAGAGGGCCAGTGATAGGTGGAGACATCATTCATATAGATTACTGTCGGAAGGAAATAATCCATTTTCTTAAGTAAAATATTGTATATTTTCTGTAAGGAAACATACCTTAAAAGATACGTAATATGCTAAACAAAGCAAACAAAAAATCAGATTTTGCTAACTACGGTAGTTTTTCTTCCAGCTGTCTCCTCTCTCATATACAGACACAATATTCACATTTCCCCTTCAATAGCCAGTTTTTCTCAATTATTACTTCATAATTCGATTGCCTAATAAATAACCCTTCAGTACAAAACAAGTTGAAACAACAAACAAGCAGCTGGCATTCAAATGTTCACCCTCAAGGTGCCAGACATATTTGACTTGAAACTAATGTCACATTCCAGTTCAGATAATGACATATAGATTTCGAAGCACTTGGTCTTACAAAGTGATTCTATGTGCTTTTGCCATTGAATAAGCAGTTTTAACAGTTGCGGTTATAGATTTATCAGAATTTCTAAAAAAAATTCCCCATTCTTTCCTTTGCTGTTAATTTTTTTAATACTGAAGGCCGAGACTTTTCATGAAAAGTATCACAAAATCAACCCAGCCGTTTGCCACCCCATCAGTCTACTCGTGATCATCAGTAAAGTGATGAAAGGAGTGCTCAGTGCTGTCAAGTGGCACTTGCTTAGCAATAGCCTGCACACTGACGCCCAGTTTGGGTTCCGCTGGGGCCAGTCAGCTCCTGACCTCATTACAGCCTTGGTTCAAACATGGATGAAAGAGCTGAACTCCAAGGTGAGGAGAGAGTGGCTGCCTTTGACATCAAGGCTGCGTTTGACCAAGTGTGGCATCAAGGAGCGCTAGCAAAACTGGAGTCAATGGGAATCAGGGGGAAAACTCTCCACTGGTTGGAGTCATACCTAGCACAAAGGAAGATGGTTGTGGAGGTCAGTCATCTCAGCTCCAGGACATCACTGCAGGAGTTCCTCAGGGTAGTGTCCTAGGCCCAACCATCTTCAGCTGCTGCATCAATGACCTTCCTTCTATCATAAGGTCAGAAGTGAGGATGTTCATTGATGATTGCATAATGCTCAGCACCATTCGCGACTCCTCAGATACTGAAGCAGGCCATGTCCAAATGGAGCAAGACCTGGAACATATCCAGGCTTGGGCTAACAAGCAACATTCACAATATACAAGTGCCAGGCAATGACCATCTACAAAGAGAGAGAATCTAACCATCGCCCCATGACGTTCAATGACATTACCATAATTACCAACTATCAACATCCTGGGAGTTACCATTGACCAGAAGCTGAACTGGACTAGCCATATAAATAACTGGACTAGCCATATAAATACTGTGGCTACAAGGCTAGGTCGGAGGCTAGGAATCCTGTGTCAAGTAACTCACCTCCTGACTCCCCAAAGCCTGTCCACCATCTACAAGGCACAGTCAGGAGTGTGATGGAATACTCCCCATTTGCCTGGATGAGTGCAGCTCCCACAACACTCAAGAAGCTTGACACATCCAGGATAAAGCAGCGCGCTTGATTGGCACCCCATCCGCAAACATTCACTGCCTCTACTACTGACACACAGTGGCAGCAGTACATATCATCTACAAGGTGCACTGCAGGTACTCAAAGGTCCTTAGACAGCACCTTCCAAACCCACGACCACTACCATCCAGAAGGACAAGGGCAGCAAATACATGGGAACACCACCACCTGAAAGTTCCCATCCAAGCTACTCACCATCCTGACTTGGAAATATATCGCCATTCCTTCACTGTCACTGGGTCAAAATCCTGGAACTCCCTCCCTAACAATGCTGTGAATGTACCTGTGAATGCAACAGTTCAAGAAGGCAGCTCATCGCCACTATCACCTTCTCAGGGGCAATTAGAGATAGGCAATAAATGTTGGCCTACCCAGCAACATGAATGAATAATATATAATGTTGTTAATTGACTTTTTAAAAAATAAGCATGTATCTTCACCATATCACATACACTGCGCTGTTCAACATAGCCTGCTCTCAGTCTTCTTGTAAGGATTAGTCTCCAATTTTCACAGCCATTGCTACTGCTATCCCACTTTCAACTTGAACAAATCTAGGAATTTGCCAAGTGCATAACTCCACATTGTAGTGTAGTGTGCCTTCGTACTGCAGTGTGATGCTGTCTACCACTTAGACCCACATCCACCTCTGGATATCTTCCAGAAAGATGTCGTCTTGAACACTCACCCATCTTTGTATGTAGAAGCTCAAATGCTTTGATATCCATTATTTATTACAGAAAGGCAAAAGGACATGAAGTGAATTAGGCAGTGGGATAACTGTGATTTTACCACCACAGAAAATTCATGCCACATCTACCCGGTCTCATTTTATTCTTTTCTTATTTCCACAGCTGCAACTTAATTTTATTTCCTCCCAATTTGGTGCTGTGTCAACCTTCCTGGTTGCTCAGGATGGTACTTGGAATCTCACGTACACTCCTGCCAGCAACCCAGAAGAATTAAAAAATGTTGTAGCAGTCCCCTTACCCATTATTGATGTAACTGGCAACCACCCCAGAGTGAGGTCTCAACTCCCACTGCTGCGGAGGAGGTCACCCCACATAGGAGGTGACAGAAAATGGGACCAGCCGAGACCCTGGGTTTGGGGGGGGGGGGGGGGGGGGGGGGAAGGAAGGTGGGGGCGGAGAGAGAAGGGGAAAAATGTGGACTGTTTGCTTTCCATTGTAGTGAGGTTTGGTCAGTCGAAATTATAATGAAGAAATTGGCACAACAGGGTGCAGGCAGTGATAACAGTAACAAGGGCAGATATCTCAGTTAATTTTCAATGCTATGGCAATCCTCAGCAATGCAGGAGGGCTTCAATATTCAATAGGCAGATGTGAGATGGTACAACACCGAAATAAACTTCCACAACCAGAAGGTGTTGTGCACATTTGAAGATTAGAGCATGACCATTTACCTCTTCTAAAGCGGTAACCTGAAAGCCATGTCTGATCAAGGGAAATGGGTGGAAAGTGAGTTTGAGATCAAAGATCAAGCATAACCTTATTGAATGGTGAAGCAGGTTCAAGGGACTATATGCCCTACTCCTGTTCCTATTCATGTCCTTTCATTAAATTAATTCATGCGATGTGGGTGGCAGTAAGGTGAGCATTTATTATCCAACAATACTTGCTTGACGAGGTGGTGGAGAGCCACATTCTGGAACAGTACTAAGTGGTTTGCGGTTCCAGTTGATAGAGAAGTTCGGAGTGAACCACATTGCCATGGATCTGGAGTCAAAGGTAAACCAGACTGGGTAAGGGCAGCAGATTTCCTTCCTCAAAAATACATGGTTTTTAATGTTTTTAAAATCCCATTTGGTTCACAAACTGGTTTCTTGTCGAAACTACCTCTCATTTAGCCAGTTGAACTTAAGTTCCTTGGCAGCGATTGTGGTGTTTGAACTCATGTCTCCGGATTTTTAGTGTTCCTGGATTACTAGTCCAGTTATGTAACCACTTTGCTACAGTAAAACCTATGTTCTTCTGTCTGGTGGAAAAAAGAAAACCAGAAAAAAGAAAAAATGAGGAACTCCAACTGTGCTCAAGTTAATCACCTGTACATTAGTTAGCTGAGCAAGTACAGGGACCTCAAGTGAAAAAAAAAACCTTCAAACACTTTCTAAATTTAAAAAGAAAATGGGGTTAACTGCAACTTGAGAACTCAAGTCCTGAGAAAAGGCACACCCTGTGAGAAGCTAGAAGAAAAATGTGTTTTCCATTTAGTAATTTTGTTGAGGCCTGCCAAGACATCAAACACATGGTTTCTGCTTTTCTATGTTTTCTCTCGTCTTAAAGGGACACAGTCGCCATGGAATGTAGGAATTAGGAGTGTTCCCACAGGCAAAGCATGTCCTTTGTCTGTTTCTTTGGCTAGGTTTTCCTGGAGCAGATTTCCAGCCTGCAGCCAGAGGCTATAGCTCGAGGGGCACCACTTTGCATCAAGCATGGCTGACCAGGAGACTCTCCCACCTCTTACCACCTGCCACAGGTGAATTGGAAGGATTTACAGGTTGACCATCGACCTGCTTAGCCACATTATGAACGCACCTTCCATGGCCATCAAGTCCCGAGTGAGATTCGAACCTGGAGCTTTTGCCTCAGAGGTACGGACGCTGCCACTTCACCCCAAGGTCTCCCTGTCACTATGGCAATGCATTTAATAATTTTTATGCAGAAAAATGGGCATGATATGATTGTCGTTGCAATTGTCCTACAATTATATTCTACTTTGGTATTAGGAATAGAGGAAAAGTGCACTGAAAATAGTGCCGGTCCGGTGAACCGGTGGTAGCAGTTAATAAGTTGTTCCTGCTCTTTAATAGTCCAAGCTGCACCATTAAATAAGATTTGCATTTCAAATGCACAAAGAAACTTTTTTTTTTAAGAACATAGGCTTCTGCTGTTGCACAGCATACCTAAGTAAATCGAACTAGCTACAATATACAGACAGATGAGAAATAACTACTGAATATTTATTTCATCAAGCTGAGATTTGCTCAACACATGGTATATTTAGTTTTCTAGTTTTGAAACCTATATCAGCAACGGTTAAGACACAGCAGAGAACAGTGCTAACATAATACACTTTTCACAAAAACTCTCAACAATGTGCCTCAATGCCACCCAAACATATCTTATGGAGTGACTTCCAATTTCCAAACCAGCCATTAAGAATGCTAAATCAGTGGCAATTACGGCCATGTTTCTGATATAGCCCAATATTGGGATGAGTCTGCCCAGAGCAGTTTTATTTTGATTCCGACTCCCAAAGCTCCAAGTCCCCTTTCTGATTTTTTTTAAAAATGTTTACAGGATGTGAGCATTGCTGGCAAGGCCAGCATTTATCATTCATCCATAATTGTCCTGGAGAAGGTTGACTAGGTGCACAAAGTAAAGTGACTAACTGAGTCCCTTGAAGAAACTACAGTAGTTGCCAGACCAGAGAACAAACTAGTTCCAGTGGGACATACTTTCCATGATTGGGTCATCACTAAGATACAGCAAACAATAACAAACAAATGACAAACAATCCCCAGGGCATATCAAAGGAGTAGACATAAACATAATAAACCCACGGAACCACCAAACCCAGGGTAAAGGGCGAAAGGCACTGATAAAGAAGAAATAGCAGCTGGCACAGAGCCTGTGTGGGTGGATATTGATGGCAGAAAATGTGATAGGTTACAACAAATTAAACAGAGGTGAATGTAACTACTGTAAGGAGATCATAAAGAGTGATCTAGGTTAGTGTCTCATCAAATTATTTTGTTAAGGTTTGTTAATTACATTTTTTTGTAAGTTAATTCATGGGACATGGGCATTGCTGGCTAGGTTAGCATTTATTGCCCATCCCTAATTGCCCTTGAGAAGGTGGTGGTGAGCTGCCTTCTTGAACCACTGCAGTCCATGTAAGTACACCCACAGTACTGTTTGGAAGGGGGTCCCAGGATTTTGACCCAGGTGACAGTGAAGGAACAGTAATATATTTCCAAGTCAGGATGGCGAATTGACTTGGAGGGGAACTTCCAGGTGGTGTCCTTCTAAATAGTACTGGTTGTGGGATTGGATGGTGCTGTCTAAGGAGGCCTGGTGAGTTCTTGCATTACATCTTGTAGATGGTACACACTGCTGCCACTGTGTGTCGGTGGTGGAGGGAGTGAATGTTTGTCGACGTGGTGCCAATCAAGCAGGCTGCTTTGTCCTGGACGGTGTCAAGCTTCAAGTGTTGTTGGAGTTGCATTTATCCAGGCAAGTGGAGAGTATTCCATCACACTCCTGTAGATGGTGGACAGGCTTTAGGGAAGTCAGGCGAGTTGCTTGTCACAGGATTCCAAGCCTCTGACCTGTTCTTGTAGCCACAGTATTTACGCCTAGTCCAGTTCAGTTTCTGATCAATGGTAACCCCCCCAGGATGTTAATAGTGGGGGATTCAGCAATGGTTCTGCCATTGAACGTCAAAGGGCGATGGTTCGATTCTCTCTGGTTGGAGATATTCGTGCCACACAAGTGCCAGTCAAAGACTGTTACTTGGCACTTGTCAGCCCAAGCCTAGATATTGTCCAGGTCTTACTGCATTTGGGTATGGACTGCTTCAGTGTCTGTGGAATCACAAATGGTGCTGAATGTAGTGGGGATGTTTGCTGATGATTGCACAGAGAGTAACCAGGTGATGGGCATTCATTGCCTTTGAGCACATGTAAATAGGAGATAGCTGGGACACTGGCTGGGAGGAAGGGGAGCTGTTAGACTGCACAAGTCAATACACTGTTTCAATAAAGAAAAGTTCTGTGTCTTGGTTTCTGGTTCACCAACCGGCTTGGATCCCATTAAGAACCTATGCCAAAGTCTCAGTTGCAAAGGGACCAACCTACAGAAAAACACACAGGAGTGAGTGTTCACTTCCTGAAAAGGATTTATTTTCATAATTTTCCAATCTCTCATTCTCAAGTGTGAAGAAGAAACTTGTTCCTCCCCTGCTGCCTAGGGAAGACCATGTTTAAGATCAGCCAAAACGTGGAAATAAAGCAAACAGATTATGCCAATCCAGTTTTAATAATCTTGAATTTGTTTGCAAACTGATCTTTGATGTTACAATGTCATGGAAACACTGATGTGAAAGTATCAAAACAAGTGGCAAAGTTGTTAAAAGTTCTATTTCATCTTTATGGTAATAAGAGACATTGTTACCCCAGTTTCTCTGGCTAAGTTTTTCAAATCAATTACATAAGTGTAAAAACTTTAACGTCAATAGGCACTCACAAATTTATACAGACTTTATTGAAGTCTACTTAAGAATCAGTCAGAAAACTTGCATCTACACACCCACTAACAAGCTGACACAGACCTGACCAGTCCTGCTGAGTTTTTCCAGGTAATTCTGTTTTTGAACAAGCTGACACAGTCTGACAAATACAGGAACAGCATTCCTGCTGTTGCACAATATTGTGGCATCACCTCTCCCTTCGATAATGAATGACTAAGAGCTATGAGACACAGTCACACCTTTTGAGTAATGCAAAAGGAGATAATGTTACCTCTTTCCCAATTATAATACTTAAGAACCAAAGTCAATTACAGCTGAATCCAAAAACACTGACCATAAGAACTCAATTCAACAAGGAACAGTTGAAGCAAATAGCATGTATGCAGTTAAGGGAAAGCTAGATAAGCCTGGGGAAGAAAGGAATAGAAAAATACATTGATGGGGGCAGATGAAGATGGGAAATGGTGTGAAAAGAGGCGGCTTGTGTGGAGCATAACATTAGAATGGACTTGGTCCAAATAAAAGCAAAAAACTGCGGATGCTGGAAATCCAAAACAAAAACAAAAAATGCCTGGAAAAACTCAGCAGGTCTGACAGCATCTAAGGGAAAATGGAAAAGAGGTGAAATATAAGCTGGTTTTGGGTGTGTGTGTGTGTGTGTGTGTGTGTTGGGGGGGGGGGGGGGGGGGGGAGACGGGGACACACAGGTAGAGCTGAATAGAGGGCCAGTGATAGGTGGAGATAACCAAAAGGTGTCACAGACAAAGAGGTGTTGAAGGTGGTGATATTATCTAAGGAATGTGATCATAGGTGACATTAAGGGTAGAAAGCAGGACGAGCAAGGTACAGATAGCCCGAGTGGGGGTGGGGTGGGGGGAAGGGATCGAAAGATGCTAAAAGGTAGAGATAAAACAATGGATGGAAATACATTTAAAAATAATGGAAATAGGTGGGAAAAGAAAAATCTATATAAATTATTGGAAAAAAGGGGGATCGGAAAGTGGGTGGGGATGGAGGAGAGAGTTCATGATCTAAAATTGTTGAACTCAATATTCAGTCCGGAAGGCTGTAAAGTTGGAAGATGAGGTGCTGTTCCTCCAGTTTGCGTTGAGCTTCACTGGGGCAATGCAGCAGGCCAAGGACAGACATGTGGGCATGAGAGCAGGGTGGTGTGTTGAAAAGGCAAGCAACAGGGAGGTCTGGGTCATACTTGCGGACAGACCAAAGGTGCGCCGATTTCCCTTCCCTTCCTTGACCCCTCTGTCTCAATTTTTGGTGATAGATTGTCCACCAATATTCATTACAAACCTACCAACTCCCACAGCTGCCTTGACTACAGCTCCTCACACCCCGCTTCCTGTAAGGACTCCATCCCATTCTCTCAGTTCCTTCGCCTCCGTCGCATCTGTTCTGATGATGCCACTTTCAAAAACAGTTCCTCTGACATGTCTTCCTTCTTCCTTAACCGAGGTTTTCCACCCATGGTGGTTGACAGGGCCCTCAACCGTGTCCGGCCCATCTCCCGCGTATCTGCCCTCACACCTTGCTCTCCCTCCCAGAACCACGATAGGGCCCCCCTTGTCCTCACTTATCACCCCACCAGCCTCCGCGTTCAAAGGATCATCCTCCGCCATTTCTGCCAACTCCAGCATGATGCCACCACCAAACACACCTTCTCTTCACCTTCCCTGGTGGCATTCCGCAGGGATCATTCCCTCCGGGACACCCTGGTCCACTCCTCCATCACCCCCTACACCTCAACCCCTCCCACGGCACCTTCCCATGCAACCGCAGAAGGTGCAACATCTATCTGCCCCTTTACTTCCCCTTTCCTCACTGTCCAAGGGCCCAAACACTCCTTTCAAGTGAAGCAGCATTTCACTTGCACTTCCCTCAATTTAGTCTATTGCATTCGCTGCTCCCAATGCAGTTTCCTCTACATTGGAAAGACCAAACGCAGACTGGGTGACCGCTTTGTGGAACACCTTTGGTCTGTCCGCAAGCATGACCCAGACCTCCCTGTCGCTTGTCATTTCAACACTCCACCCTGCTCTCATTCCCACATATCCGTCCTTGGCCTGCTGAATTGTTCCAGTGAAGCTCAACGCAAACTGGAGGAACAGCACCTCATCTTCCGACTAGGCACTTTACAGCCTTCCGGACTGAATATTGAGTTCAAAAATTTTAGATCATGAACTCTCTCCTCCATCCCCACCCCCTTTCCGATCCCCCTTTTTTCCAATAATTTATATAGATTTTTCTTTCCCCCACCTATTTCCATTATTTTTAAATGTATTTCCATCCATTGTTTTATCTCTGCCTTTTAGCCTCTTTCGATCCCTTCCCCCCACCCCACCCCCACTAGGGCTATCTGTACCTTTTTCGTCCTGCTTTCTAGCCTTAATGTCACCTATTATCACATTCCTTAGATAATATCACCACCTTCAACACCTCTTTGTCCTTTTATCTATGACATCTTTTGGTTATCTCCACCTATCACTGGCCCTCTATCCAGCTCTACCTGTCCCACCCCCACTTAAACCAGCTTATATTTCACCTCTTTTCTATTTTTCCTTAGTTCTGTTGAAGAGTCATACGGACTCGAAAAGTTAACTGTGATTCTCTCCGCAGATGCTGTCAGACCTGCTGAGTTTTTCCAGGTATTTTTGTTTTTGTTTTGGTCCAAATAACTCGATTCTGGGTGTTAAATGCTTTATAACTGTTATTGTAATATTTTTGCATTGCCAATGTCCATATCATAGAATTACAAAAAAAGTATGTGAATATGTGCAAAACTCTCCTAGTGTCGAGATTGAGATTCAAGTTGGATAGGGTTTTACTCGCTGCACTGTGCACCCTCCAGTTATTGATTCCAAATTTGCAGTGCGGTAAGACTACAGACCTACTTCCCCAGTACACTTCCTCAACAAGTATCACTGCAACGTGCACAACTGAACGTTTACACAGGCTTCACTTTTTTTCAATCCTTACTTACACAAGTACATCTCCTATTCCAGACACCTATAAAATCATTCTCCTTATTTTCTGTAATGCATAAATTTGAAATGTCATTTTATAATTTATGAACTTAAACTATATTTTTTGGGAAAAAATATTTCTCCAAATTAGGAATCAAATGGTTTAATTAAATGGTATGTAATTTGAAAGTAACAAGACAGGACAGGTTCTTGAATTAGCAACCCAGAGGCCTGGACTAATAATCCAAGCAATGTGAGCTCAAATCCCACCATGGTAGTTTCAGAATTGGAACTTAATCTAAAAAAAGTAATGCCTGAAAAAAAAAATGTTCAGCTGTGCACATCACTGTGACACTTGTTGATGAAGTGTACTAGGGAAGTAGTCCTGTAGCCTTACTATATACACTGCAAATTGGAATTTAATCGAAAAAGAAATACATGATGCACCAAAACCAAAACCATCTCAAGTGACTTTATGGCTGAGGATATATTTGTCTATCCTCACCCCTCTTTCCCCAAGTCTTAACAAAATAGCCCAATGTGAAGATCTAATGTTTGATTCCTGGCTAGTGCCAAGTTGCCAGATCTCAAATAATGCAACAACAGTACTTTAATGGTCAGCTTCAAATTTTCACCAGCTATAAAAGGGAAAGAACAAATCAGCATCCTCTCTCCCAATTGCTATCTAGATCAGGATTCGCTAACAATCACCAGCAGTAATTTTAACTTTGTTCGATGTCCATCAGCTGGTTTCACATCCCTCACGAATGTTGCTGATTCATTGTGCAAGTCTAAAACGGGTGATAAAGGAAAAACTACCCCCATTATGAGAGATTTTAAGATTTTTTTCTTCTAGATCGAAAGGTACTATATAAAAGTTATGAGACTTACATGAAAAAAGGTGCTGCAGGGGTACCAAGCCCTCTTCAGCCTGTGTAGTATAGATGCCTGAAGTATTGTACCCCAATCTCAGACAGACAGTCTCTTTAGGGGAAATGGGAAGGCACAATAACAAGTACTCCTTAAATTAACTGTGACACTGATCACATTACACTGACTCCTCTATTTTTTCATATAGTTGCCCCATCGTGTGTGAATTTCCAATGATTGGTGGATTACAGGCTGTAGAATTACAATATGGTTCAGTATGCCCGAACTCAAAAATGACAAAATGGAAAATGACGGTGATTAAACACTGACTGAATCAACCAGAACTTTTTTTTTCAAATCATGTTGGGAAATAGTGCTCTAATTAGATTTCTTGTCCAATTCCAGTGATAAGCTCAATTAATTGCAGCATTTTCTAAAACTAATTCAAAGGATGTGGGTGGCGCTAGCAAGGCCAACACTTGCTATTCATCCCTAATTGCCCTCGAGAAGGCCATCGTGAGCCAATCTTATTGAATCGTTTTAATCCTTATAGTGCAAGTACTCCCACAATGCTATTAGGTGGGGAGTTCGAGGATTCAGACTCAGCAACAATGAAGGAATAGCAAAAGAACTCCAGGTCAGAATGGCATGCAACTTGGGAACATCCCCAAGTTCCCCTCCAGGAGCCTGTTGCCCTTGTCCTCCTAGGTGGTAGAGGTCACAGGTTTGGAAGGTGCCAAGAGAGCCCTGGTGAATTGCTGCAGTGAATCTTGCAGATGGTGCAAATTCCAGCCACACTGCACAAGTGGCGGGGGTGCATATTTAAAGCTGGTGGATGGGGTGCCGATTAAGCTGGCTGCTTTACCCTCGACGGCTTTGAGCTTCTTGACTGGGTGCAGCTCCAACTCCATCCAGGCAAGTGGAGAGTATTCCATCACACTCTTGAGCTTGTGCCTTGTAGATGGTGGACAGGCTTTGAGGGGCCAGGAGGTGAGTCACTTGTTATAGAGTACCCAGTCTCTAATCTGCTCTTGTAGGCAATGTTTATATGGCTGGCCAGAAACTTAGCTCGGCCAATAGTGGTTCCCAGGATGTTGATGGTGGGGGAGTTCAACAATGGTAATGCTGTTTAAAATTCAAGGGGAGGTAGTTGGATTCTCTCTGGTTGGAGATGATACTTGCGTGGTGTAAATGTTACTTGCCACATCAGCTCAAGCCTCAATTGTTGCCCAGTGTCTTGATGCACGTGGGCACAGAATGCCTCATTGTCTTAGGAATTGCAAGTGGTAGAGAACACGCCTCTTCCAACCTTTTGATACAGGGAAGGTCATTAATCAGCTGAGAAAGGTTGTGTCTAGGACACTTGCCTGAGAAATTCCTGCAACAATGTCCTGAGGCTCAGATGACTGGTCTCCAAAAACCACAACCACCTCCCTTTGTGCTAGTTTGACACCAACTGGTGAAATTTTATTCCTTATGCCCACTGACTTTAATTTTACTAGGGCTCCTTGGTACCACATGGAGTCAAAAGCTGCCTTGATGTCACTCTCACTTTACCCACTGGAATCCAGCTCTTTGTCCATGTTTGAACCAAGGGTTGAATGAGGTCAGGAGCGGAGTGATCCTGCTGGAACCCAAGCCGGGCATCACTGAGCAGGTTATTGCTGTTTAAGTACTGGTTAAAAACACTATCAATGACATCTTCCATTACTTTGCTGCTGATTAAAGGGTAAACTGATGGGATAGGAAGTGGCCAGATTGTACCAATCTTGCTTTTTGTGGCCAGGACATACCTGGGCAATTTTCCATATTATCAGGTAGATGCTAATGTAGCTAAACTAGAATGGTATGGTCAAGGGTGTGACTAATTAGAGCTGTTTATATGCTCATACAATTTTGCACGCTTATAATGCTCCTTATCTACTTGTTCACACAACATGGGTCTATTGCAAATATCCCTGTAAGACCTGCAATTTTCTTCTGTATTTTACTGATTACATTATTTCCCCCACAGGCATTTCCTGACACGGTGCTGGACATGTAAAAAAAGAAACTGCATTTATAGCTTGCCTTTTGTGCATTCCAATGTGCTTCACAATCAATTAATTATTCTTGAAATGTGATAAAACATGATTTCCAATTTATGTACAATGCCCGTTAAAAAGAAAATTAAAAGAAAAAAAATAAAATTGTTGAACTCAAGGCAAGAATACTGCCGAAGCTTCAACTGTTAGTGTCACGCCCATCTTTCATTTTTGCATACTTCTTGATTTGATTGGTGTGCAAAGCACCCTGAGACCTGACCAGGTCTTATGCAAGATAATTCTTATGTCTGAACCAAATGAAGTGTCTGCAGAGTCATCTATTAGTCATAGTTTGAAGGAAAGATACCCTTTATCTCTAAGAACAGGACTTTTGAGAAAGCCACAACAATGGCTCCCTCTAAAACAGCAGGTTTTAGTCAAAAGGCGAATACCATGTGAGCCAGGTGAAAAATCAATACCATCGGGAAAAAGTAAAACAACATTTGCTCTTGATAAATGGGTAGCAATATCCCGAGAAAATGTAACCCCTTTTACGACATGATATGCACAAGGGCTTGAAGATTATTTCCTGACAAAGCATCACTACAAAAGAAACAAAACACATCGTCTGCAAAGAAACCCTGAACTTAATTTTCAGCTTTATTGCCTTTGCTAATTGATTCACGGAGGCAACGATACAAAAAGATTTAGGTACCTTTTACCATTTTCTCCGATCACCAAGAAGTACATCAGTGAGCTTTTCCAAAGGATTACACAATGATCAAAAGCAGCTTGGACCAGTTTTACTAAAAGATGTTGCACTGATTAAATGTAATGTTTACATCACAGAGATGCAGAATCTGTAGCACAAGTTACAATTTAGGTCACGTCAATTCAAGCCAAGGTCAATTATTCTGTGAATAATTTTATAACACTCAGGCTTCACAACAACCGCAGAATGTCAGCATTTTTAAAACTTGAATGTTTTGATTTACAAAGCACACCATCCTCTCAAGTCGCTTAGTATGTTAATACTGTTTTCAATGAATGTCCAGGTACCACATTGACAGAACTCTGCTAGCCCTGAGCAAACATCAATGTGAATGAGGCAGCACAACTCAGTGCTCAGTGATGTCAAGCCTCAAGTGTAGCTGCAGCAATTAGTAAACATATTAGTGCAATAAAAATTATAAACTCTAAGCCATTTTATATTGCACACTGTGCATATAACATTTCAAATTGAATTATAAGCACATTAGTAAATTAGGTGAAGGATGCACTCAGGAATAGATTGTACTGTGCAAGAGAAATGTAGTGATTGTTTACACAAGATTTTCTCTCAGCCAAACACAGAATTGTTTTTAGTAAATATTGATCAACGGAACACCACAGTTATTAACCTTCAGGTCTTCTGACAAAAATATCCTTACCATCGTTAGATTTTTGGTAGCATGTCCAAATTATGGTCAACAAGTTTGAAATATCATTTTTTTGGCTGAGGTATGACTTCTCAGTCCCACATCCTGCTGCACAATAAGATCAATGGAAGATTGATGCAGAACATGATTGGGACATTAGCAACGGTCTTTTTTAGATATCACTTATGATTTTGTTTTAGACTTCGCTTCATGTTTTGTGGGCCCAAATCAAGCACTTGTCAACCACTCGAAAATATTGCTTGTTTAAAAATCGACCTTTATATTTTTGCTTAAAAAATTGATCTCAAATGTGGCTTTTTACACAGGTATGTACAGTATTCATATTACAAGAAGCTCGATTACAACCGACGACAAGATTTAGGCCACAAAATGTTATGCTGTTTTGTAAGGGAAACAATAATGATCGATCTGATAGACTGATAGCTACTATATCCACATATTTTCCCTCATGACCCAAAGAATTAAACTTTCTTGACTGTCTATTAGTTAGAATGCGGGATACAGTGGGATCCATCCTCTTGTTCCATCCTGTGCCTGAGTGCTAGGCAGAGAGCCAAAGCTTGTTCTTTAATTTCAAGAATGAAGTTCCTCTGACAGAAATCTGCCTGTATTTGTGGCTTCAAGTCAATAGCTAAGACCCAAAGCACTGCAGACTCAGACTTATCCCCTGGCAGGACCTTGCACCTGTGAAAAAAGGCCCAGCAACTGCTGTAATCCCAAGATGACCAAACTTCTCTTTCAAACACAGCTGCAATAAAATAAAGCCTCTCATGCTGCACCCGAATAGTAAAAATAGAAGCCTATCAGCTTTGGTTCTCTGGACTCCTTTGCCTGTCCATCTCAGATTCTCTACATCCCATTTTTTCTTTTAAAAAGACACCCATCAAAATGAGCACCCCCTTCAAGCATGGAGAAGGGGGGTGGTGGTGGTGGTGATGGGAGAAAATAAGGAAGAAGAACCAGTTACATTCCACCCCTCCCCCCTCACCTTTTTTGCTTCCATCTTCTGCAGAGACAAGCACTTTACCCACAGGCGTCGCCTACCCCTTTTCCTGTCCTTTGTGCCTAGGAACTGAGCATTCCCCAGATACACTGGACTGGAAAAATTGGTACTGATGATTCATGTACGCTCAGGCTATCAGGGTGAAAGGCGAGCTTGATGGACCAGCCGTTTCTCCCCCCTCAGCTGGTAGATTTTGTATGCAAATCGATAAATGACTGACTACCCTATATCACTTCTAAATGTCGAATAGGTGACAAATGTGCGAATTCTACAATGTTCAGGATCACAATTTGACTCCTCTCAGAATCAACTACAAAGTGCAGCTATCATTGATAAATGGATCTTTATTATCTCCATTCACTGTCCCCATATTGTATGGTACAAACACCAATATCAGGGGAGCAGGTGCAGATTCCAAACTAAGTAAGTGCACACAAGTTTCACATTTTTCACAGATCTCTTTTCAGACAGAGGGCTTGCTACTCCATTTTGTGACAGATGCAGCACCAAGTAAACCATCCTATTAGAAGAGGGAACTGGATCTGATGATAATCCATTTTACTGCAACAAAAAATGACTTTGTACTTCAAATATATGATAATGAAACTAGACGCTAGCAAGAATGCAGGCATGTAAAATTCAATTCTCAGTTCAACAAACCAGATATGTTCTGTGGCTGTCATAATGATGAACTGCACTGCCACTCAACAGGCTATTTGACACAGCGATAGGTTCACACTCAGAGATATGGGGCTAAACTATGCCATTGGAGTGCAGAGCACAGCTTGAGAATATCAGGCTGTCCTCCTGAACCTCTTCACAACTGGTTCAAAAGTGGGATCAGAGGAAAACAGTCGAACATCAGGCATCTACATCAAGGAATTGTGTTTATTAAGTAACAAAACCGAAACAAAAACTTGTCACTTCAACTTCTAATTTTGTAGAATTGTTCTTTATTTCAATAGCTGTTAGCTCGGATATCATCTGACTGACAGTGTCCACATCAGCTGGAAAAAAAAACGACAATGCATTTCCCTTCAGAATGATTTGCAATTGTGGTTTAACTTTATAACATGTGTTTATGGGGAACATGCTTTTTGTCTGAGGACAACGGGGCTGATTCAGTCCCTTAAGCTTTGTTTTGCCAACAAAGGGCAATTGAGTTCACATCTATTTCTGCACAACCAATACCCTAAAAAATGAAGCCATTTTCAGACAAGTCAATTCATGAGCCAACTGCTTTGTGGGTACTGATTTCTGGAACCAGGGAAAGCAGAAAACAATTAAGCATCACATGAGGTCATACCCAATCTGTTTCGACCAAAGGTCAAAGGCAGGACATTTCAGCATCTACAGTGAACCATCACGGACCAAGGAGCTTTACAACCAATTGTCAGTAATGTGGGATTGTACAGCTATCTAACAAACTACCAGTGGCTGAAGTCTGTGCCCAGTACAAACTAGAGTGTCACTGCAACAGCTAACAGGCAACAATCTAGGTTTGAGATAAGAATTGATTTTTTTCTAAAGCATTCATAAACAAAATGGTAATAAGTTCATAAAAAACAAAAATTATGGTAACTGCCCAAAATTCACATTTATGACTTTGTTCGGCTGTGTAAAGCCTAACTAGTTTCGATTTGTTACAAACTTGCCCTTCTGGATGCTGAATAAAGAGCCATCAGAAGTTGCTACTTTTCAATCCACCACAGATTCATAGATTATTGGGAGTAAATCAGTTTATATATTGCAAAAGTAGAGCAAAACTTGAAGTGTTTTAAAAAATTTCAGCCGAACTTCGCTGATGGGTCATGGGATCCATACAGAAAATATTAATCTTTCCCTTCTCAAATGCCAACAGATTTGCAATGTAGTTCCAATATTTATTTTAAGGTTTCCAGTTTCTTTCCCTTAAAAAATAAATCATCTTCCCACGATGGGTCATGCGTAAATTCACGGTCTGACAGAGAACCAAGCCAGGTAGATAAAAAGGATTCTTGGTTCCATCTCAGGTTGCACGGAGTTAATTAACCTCACTTGGTGCAGAGAGGAATCCCACCATTTCCCTCAGTGTCTGCCAAGAAGTAGGCTGAGCTAGGGGAAAAATGTCTTACATTTATATAGTGCTTTTCATGACTACCGGAAGTCTCAAAGCACTTTACAGCTAATGAAGTACATTTGAAGCGTAGTCACTGTTGCAATGTATTAGCTCCAGTTATCATTACAATTTGCTGAGAACAGTGCACACATGGGAGCTTTGTGGTGGACCTTGCCGGAGGACATGGCCAAATATCGCTACTGACACACTGTCTGGAAAGGCTCACACACAGAGCTTGGACTTGGGAAAAATATAGCAAAGCTATTGTCGCTTTATCACAACATCAAGCAAACTCTGCATCTTATGGAGAGAAAACAAAATTATGGGGCTCAGGAGGGCGGGGGGGAGAGAGAGGAAAAAAAGCTTGGAATTAAGGAAACACTTGAAGTTTCAGATACTGGGTATGATTGTCCTCACTCAGTTTTATAAATCCATTATGCACATAAATGCAAAGGCTTACTGGGCATGTTGTGTAGATTGCAATAATACTGCAGCCCGTGTACCTTTTTCCCAGCGTTGTCACTATAGCACCATGAGTTGTATCATGAATGTTGCAGTCAGACTGCAATGGTTTTATTATTGAATAAAAACAGAAGTTCTAATTCAAACTATACATAGACCCAAATGCTTAAGAGTTGATAAAGTGAGAAAGGAAGTTCCTGATTTTATATGAGCAACTTGTCAGTTAAATATGATCAGTGCTGACAAGAACCGAGTCCAGATGTGGTTTGCAGGGGTCCCATTACCAAATACATTTTTCAGAATTGAGTTTTGCACTCCAATCCCCTCCACCACTTCCACGCCACCTACACTTCCCCAGAAAGCAGACACAGGCTTGGTTAAAACCACATTGTCCTTTTTGATTAAATGTGTCATATATAGTAGGGCAGGGGTGTGGAAACTGCAAATAGCTGAAGCCTGATAATCTCCACCCAAAACTTTGACCAATAATCAACTTCAATTGTGTTAGGGAGCAAGCTCCATTTTATACCACACACAACCCTACGGGCTATTTTCCAGTTGGCAGTGTTGTCACAGGGCCATGGAAGAGCTTCAGGTAGTAAACAGTACAGCATTCAAATGTTTACTGTGCTGTACTGAATGTTTGACCTGACACCTCAGATTTTGGCCATGTCCAGGTCCATGCCTAACATTGTGTGTTTGCGGGTCTACTGGGAATCTGTGGCATAACCTTAAACAGTTTCCTACCAGCTTGCTTTGCCAAAACCATTACAAATTAAAAGATGGATTAAATGTAATTACTGAAATTGTTTAAAATTACTCAAGTTTTTAAAGAAGTGTTTTTTACTCTTTTCGATGATGGTTCTTGTTATGAACATTTGCTTTTATGATAAACACTATTGCTCTGAAGGTTTTAAAAGTACAATATGACATACTTGCCGAAGACAAGTACAGTCATGCAATGTAAAATCGAAAAGAAAACAAATACCATTGCTTCTGGCTGACTTTGTTAATTCAACTTCACTGGCCAACGGGCAGTTTACAATGACATAGGGACTGGCCAGCTGCCAGGTTTGACAGAGCAGTATTCTTTCCGATTGGAGTCACTCCATGAATGAACTGCAAACACTTTTGTGCAATTATGCATGTATTTTTTTTTTAAATGGCATCCAAAACAATAAACACAAGGGGCAGAAGGTGCTTTAATATTTAATAGACCACGTGAACCATGTCTCACAACCTCTGATAGTAAGTAGCCAATCATACTTGTATTTAAATTGTGACTAATTATTACAGAAAAGTAGCTCTTTTGCAAAAGAACTGGATAAACCTCTCATTAGTATTAAAGGTTATAGAAATGCTAAAACATCCCCTTCAACAGTATAGTTCCTGAATTACTGCGAATAGGAAAAGTCATTCCAATGAAATTTAATGCCAATTATTCTGGATTTTCACTCAAATGTGTTCAAGGGCATGATGCTTTCAAGGACAATTGTTAAGCAATTAAATAAGCTGCAGAGGGCAGTTTGTTCAGTAAGCAGAAAGAGTGGGGTCAGTGGATTGTTTACCCCTTTTTTAAAAAAAAACTATCCTTCTGGCTGAGGCAAAGTAGCTGCAAGGGATCTTCAATTTGACTGAAGAACCAGCTGCCTTGCTTTTTCTAACACAACAATGTTTGCAGAATTGGGTGGAGAATTTTCCATCCAATGTGCAAAATGATGGCATGAAACACAGCAACACGAACTGTAACAGTACATTCGTACAATGTGTTATTCTTTATAATAACCACACATACACACTATATTAGTGAACAGGCGAAGAGCGGAGAGCCTATCTCGCCTGCTCCCTCTAATTTTGGGAGCACATAACATCACAAAACACATTAGTGGTTTGCTTCAATCACCCTTGGGCAACAGCTCAACCTCACAGCCTTCTTCTGTACCTCAATGTTCTACAATTAGTTCTGGTTTCTCGCAAAGAGTGAAAACTAATATAGCTGTTTGCGATGGTCTTAGTAGCTCCTTTCCCTTCTGTGTAACCATGGGGCTCATTTATCGGTTCCAAACACAGGTTTTAACTCCTCGGGCAAGGCTGGCGAGCCGCCAAACGTTAAGTGGCTATTTGCAAAAAGCTTCCAAATGGGAAAAAAAATGTATCTGCCCCCCGGGAATACGAATGTAAGAACTTAAACGATGCGGGAATTGGAAGTGGGGAACCTCCAGAACGCTGACCCCCCTCCCTCCCTCCCTCCCCCCGACCTCTCGATCGAGTTTGAAAGGCTGGGATCTCCCTGGGCTTCAGGACCCAGGTAACCGGGATCGCACGGAAACCGAACGAAGCGGACGTCCTGATAACAATAGCTTCGAAGTTCCTGAGCGTCGCCCAGTGAAGGGATTCTGCCCGAGGCTGTCTGTGTTACTTTTACGTTGTCAAACAGCACGAACCAAATGCCGCCTCGAAACACTGTATCCAAAAAAAAGAATAATAATTATTATTATTATTACCTGAGGGATTGTGTCGCCCCGTCTGCGCTCGGCTTCCCAGCTCTGTCTCTTCGGTTGTAACAGTCTTGTTGCTGCTACTTTGTTGCGCTCCACAAGCGGACTCTCTCCCCGCCAGCAGAGCTCCGCCGCGGACCCGCCTCAGCCTTCTGGGAGATGTAGTTCACCTTCCTCGGTAATTCATTCCATTGAACATTCGCCAAAAATGTACGTTTGTAATTTGCAATTGACCGTCGACTATTTATTTCAAAAAAAAAATCAAAAAAAAAAATAGACTTGCATTAATAGAGCGCCGCCTCAGGATGTCCCAAAGCACTTTACCCGCCAATTAAGTACTTTCCCCCCCCCCCCCCCGCAGTGTAGCCGTCGTCGAAAGCCAATCTTTAACTCTTGTCGACCGCAAATGTTGATAGAATATGGGATAAACATAGATTTCCACCAGGAAATGGGTGGTTGTGTTGGTAAAGTCACTGCTCTCCCAATCTAGAGGCCCAGGCTAATCGCCTCTGGCATGGGTTCAAATGGCAGCTGGTGGAATTTTAATTCAGTTAATGAATGAAACGTTTGGAATTGAATGCGTGTTTCGGTGATACTCTTTCGAGTTATCAACAGTCACAGATTGCAACTCTTTTGAGTACAATCACAGTTCTTGGTCTACTTCCTACCTGTAGGAAACTCGTTCAAGTTACCAACAGTCACAGATTGCAACTCTTTTCGAGTACAATCACAGTTCTTGGTTTCCGGGAGTGGGACATGAACCCACAACCCTCTGATTCAAAGGCGAGGGTGCTATGAACTGAGCCACAGCTGACACCTCCCTACATCACAGTTCTTGGTTGAAAGGCTGTACCATCAGGAAAGCCCAGCAAGCATGTGGGAAACTCTTTCGAGTTACCAACAGTCACAGATTGCAACTTCTTTCGAGTACAATCACAGTTCTTGGTTTTCCAGGAGTGGGACATGAACCCACAACCCTCTGATTCAAAGGCGAGGGTGCTATGAACTGAGCCACAGCTGACACCTCCACATTTCAGTGATGGTGCCATGAAACTATCATTGATTTTCGTAAAATCCCACCTGGTTCACCAATGGTGTTGAGGGAAGGAAATCTGCTGTCTCAACCTGGTCTGGCCTACATGTGACTCCAGGCCCACAGCATTGTGGTTGACTCTTCACTGTCCTTTGAAATGGCAGAGCAATTAGGATGGGCAACAAATGCTCACCTTGCCAGTGACATCTGTGACAGAATAAAAGAAAAGTTAAACATTGGACAAATCAAAGCCATTGTCCTTGGCCACCACCACAAACTCCGCTCCCTAGCCCCCAATGCCATCATCTTTCTGGCCACTGACCCAGACTATTTGCTTGATGTTCTATTTGACCCTAAGCTTCTGACCACATATCCCCTCCCTTCCACCTCCATAATATGGCAGATCTCTGCTCCTCCCTCAGCCGAACTGCTGCAGAAACCCTCATACATCCGATTTTTTTCCTCCTTATTCCATTGCTCTAATACTCTCCTGATTGGCCTCCCATGCTCCACCTTCAAATAACTTGATTTCATCCAAAGCTTTAGCTGTCTGTATCCTAACTCAAACCAATTTCCATTCCTGTGTCACCGGCTTGCATTGGCACTTGGCCCACCAATGCCCCAATTTAAAATTCTCAATCTTGCTTTCAAGATTCCTCCAAGCCCTTACCCCTCCCTATCTCTGTAACTTCCTCCAACCCTACAACCCTCTGAGAACTTGATTTTGTTTGCTGCACCATTAGTGACTGTGCCTTCCACAGTCTAGGTCATAAACTCTAGAATTCCTTCCATGTACCTTTCTCCTTTAAGACACTTCCTAAAATCTACATTAACTATACTATTACTACCTTCTTTGTTTCCACGTTGGTCTTTCTGCTGTCTGATTACATGGCATAGGACATTTTATAACATTAAAAGTGCTTTTAAAAAGCAAGCCATGCTGTAGGTTAGAATATTATATAATTACCTTAGAACTTTTCTTTAGAAATAGTACTAATTTTGTAAGAAACTTGCGGCATTTTATTTTAAACATACTGTTTAATTTGTGTTGGTTTAGCCTGAGTCCAGATTCCATGTGAAAGCTTAGTTACTTGCCCCTTAATTTCAGCTTGAGTGGCTGATGGCTGAATGTAAAGAATAACAGTGACATTGTACAAAATACAATTCTGAAAATTCATTGACAATCTTTTAACTCTCCTTCAACATCCTGCAAAGACTCCCCATGCAGCCTGATCCCGCGCATTCTAGTTTCCTGTTTACACCTTTAGACAAATGTCAGAAAGTTCTCTCGCATTTCCATCCTGCTGCACAGTATAAATAATTCAGATTTAATTTTTCTAGTCGTATATGTAGGGTTTTGTAAAGCAGGAGTGATGATGACAAGGTGTTAAGGTCATGTCTACATTTTTTTAAGCTCAGTCACAGGATGTGGGTATCACTGGCAAGATCAGCATTTATTCACTATCTCTAATTGCCTTGAGCAGGCAGGTGGTGGTGAGCTGTTTCTTGAATACAACAGTGTCTTGCTAGGCCATTTCAGGAGACAGTTAAGAGTCAACAATGTTATTGTGGGTCTGATCACATACAGGCCAGGCAGGTTTCCTTTTCTAAAGGACATGAGTGAAACAAATTAATTTTTCTATTCATGGTCACCATTACTAATTAGCTTTTTAATTCCAGACCTATTTAATTGATTGATTTTAAATTCCCCAGCTGCCATGATGGAATTTGAACTCATATCGCTGGATGATTATTCCAGGCCACTGGATTATTAGTCCCATAACATAACCACAATGTATTGTATCCCTGCAATGGCTACAGTTCAATGGGCCCCTCAAGCATCCTGATTGGGAGTGACATTTACTTACTGTTTTTAATCACTGGAAATAATTCATATGCTCGAATAGGTTTGCAGTTGAGGCTGATCACATGTATCAGTTTTTGACTCAGTGATCCATACCTCTGAGACAGACGATTTTGATTCAAGATTTAAGCACATAATCTTTGCTAATGCTTAAGTGCAGTTTACTGAGGTATTTCTGCATGCCCAGAGATGCAGTGTCTCAGTTGAGGAATGAAACCTTGTCTTTGGTGTTGCATGGACCGAAAATGTTCCATGGCATTTTGCAATGAAAAGCGCCCTGGCCAATATTTATCCTTTAATTGAAACAAATATAAAATGGATTAACTGATCCTTTATCTCACTGCCGGATGCAGAATTTTGCTTTGTGCCAATTGGCTGCCGTGCTTTCTTACATTATAACACTGATTACATTTTGAAAGTATTTCATTGACTGTGAAGCCCTGAAGCCCTTTGCTATGTCCTGAGGACATGAAGGGTCCTATATAAATGCAAGTTCTTTCTTTAACATTTCTTCAGTGTTGACGGATCTGCATCCTCAGTGAAGTAAGTTGCTTCAATTGGCCGCTGGTTTTGTACTGTATAATTTGGCCACAAACGATTATAACAACATGCTTTAGTAGTGGCAAGTTTCCAACTATTCCATATCAATGCCAAGCAGAGGACTGAAAAGTGTCATCGGGGTTGGATACATTTGCAGAGAAGTGAAACTCAAAAACTTAAATGAAAGATAAAAATAGTGTAGAAGTATGCGTACAGCTTCATGCATTTATTGTACAATATACAATTATGATCCTACTGTTCATGTATCAGAAATATGTCCTTGTAAGCAAGGTATCACATGGAGAGCTCAGAGCTCTACAGAGGTTCAATGACAATGGGGAGACATCACCAGGAACTAGGTACTTTAATTGGTTCCAATGATTCAAGAGGTTGAACCCTCAGATAACCAGATATAAATACAGACAGTAGGGTCTTTAGATAGCAAGCCATGTCATCTAATGCAGACATTTCTGCTTGAGCAACATAAAAAGTGACCATTTTGTAATGTTCTTTTAGATATTTTATGAGTAAAGTATATTTTTGCAAAGAAAAGCATAAAAAGAAGTCTTAGTGCATGATTCAGCAGAAGTTTGTTGACATACTAAGTATGTTGAGAACAACACGAAGAGCTCTTTATTGTATTCATCGACCTGACCAAAACATTTGACTTAGTACATCGCGAGGCTCTCTGGATTCTGCTCCAAAGATTTGGATGTCCAAGAAACTTCAGAATCCTACAATTGTTTCATGGTGACGTCATGGACAATTTTAAAAATGTTACCTGTGATCAAACATACTTGAACGGGGATGTGTGTATTCCTTACCCTCAAAGCAATTAAGTCACCTTAAATAATCCAACAGCAAGCTTTTGTATTTAAAAAGGAAAAGGCTAGTTTATTTTCTCACACCCTTCGCCCTGGAGGTCAATAAAGAAGACAACATTTCACTCACTCTCTCAATCACATACTCTCTTTCTCACACACGCACACACACACACAAAACCAGCTACAGATGAAGAATAAGAATAGGAAGTTTAAAAACGGAATTTAACTCAGCCTCTGTTTTGGTGCAGGCCAGTTGTTTCGTTGTTGTGTTGTACAGTGAAACCTTTTGTTTCTTGAAAAGGCAAATTTGCATTTTTACAATGAAGGAGTCAGCAGAGTTTTGGTTATCTCCTGGTCTGACAAATATGAGAAAGAGGGGCCTCTTGTTCTGTCAGGAGACAAGATGATGTTTTATAATCCACAAGAGGAGTCAAGTGATCATCAGGATCCATTTTGATTCAGTCTTTTTAGACAATAGTTTTTATTAGAAATATAGATTTTTTAAAGAGTCACAATATCAACTTGTTAGTATGGCCGTGACAATGGCATGGCTGCAACTGTCATGGGTGAGACATCTGAAGGAGACAACTTCAAAATCCTTACCGGGGTCATCTCCCAGACGGTGATTATTCACCTCATCAAAGATCAACTGCCCTCTGGTGTCAGAATTAAAAACTGTCCAGATGGAAAACTCTTTAATCTCAGTCATCTCCATGCCAAAACTAGACTGACCACCATTGGTTTGCATGATCTACAGTTTGGGGATGACTACACTAGATTTGCAAACCGCTCTTCATCTCTCAATTCTGCATACAAGAAACTTGGCCTGCCTTTGAATGTTGTTAAAAAAAAACTCATATCAACTCACGCCTGGTCAGTCAAATATTCCACTGCCCATATATGTTGAAGGGAAGAGCACTTCCCAGCCTTGGCAGCCACCTGTCTCAAAAGGCCAGCAGGGAGAACCAGTACCAGATCAGCTGTGCCAGCTCAGCCATCTACAAACTAATGCAGTGAGTATTTGACAACAAAGACATCTGCATGTCAACAAAAAGTCCCAAGTGTGCAGAGCAGTTGCCACCATACCCCTGTACTGCAGTGAGACCTGGACTGTGTATCAGTGACTTTTAAGAGCGCTGGAGAAATTCCATCAGCAATGCTTCCGCTTCATCCTCCGGGTTCAATGGAAGGACTGTTGAACAAGTGCTAGTGTCCTTCTTGATGCCAGTTCCACAAGCAATCAGGCAAAACTCCTGCAAAGTCAATTTTGATGAACTGGACACTGTCCGGAGGGCCAAAAACCATCTCCCTCACCAGGTCCTATTTTCTCAATTGTGAAAACGGCCAACATTCCTGGGGAGGACAAACAAAATGCTTCAAAAACACTCTGAAGCTCTCCTTGAAGTGTGGCAGCATTGACATAATGACTGGGAGGAGCTTGCCACCAGTCGTTCAGAATGGTAACAAATTATCCGTCAAACTGAATTATGTTTCGAGTCACAACTTCTTAATGATGAGGTAGTGTGGTGGCGGAAAAGGAAATGAAAAGACAGAACAGGGCAGAAACTCATGACCCTGAATAGACATCATCGTTAAACTGAGGGACAAACAATTGTATTACTAAGTAGGATTTCAGCAGAAAACCAGAACCAAAGTTGTTTACCACAAGAAGTTTTGAAACTCCCAAGTTTGACAAGTGAAATCTGCTGTACGTCACTCAGTAAAATGTACGTCAAAAAATTTTCATAACTTGTTCCAGTGAACTACCACAGCAAAATTATTTTTATTTTACAGAAAAGGTTAAGAATAAATATTTTATCACTGGCTGTATCTCCTCATCAATACAAAGTTTATAGCAAACAAATTTGTAGCAAATGAAATTACTGAATTTATGGCCAAGGAATTGGATTACAAAAGTACAAACATATGAATCAGGAGCAAGAGTAGACCACTTGGCCTCTTGAGCCTGCTCCACCATTCAGTATGATCATGGCTGATCTGAATGTAACCTCAAGTTCACATTCCTGCCTACCCCCGTTAACCTTTCACCCCCTTGCTTATCAAGAGTCTATCTACCTCTGCCTTAAAGATACTCAAGGACTCTGCCTCAAACACCTTTTGAGGAAGAGAATTCCAAAGTCTCACAACTCTCTGAGAGGAAAAACATTTTCCTAATTTCTGTCCTAAATGGGTGATACCTTATTTTGAAACAGTGACCCCAATATCTAGATTGTCCCACAAGAGGAAGGATCCTTTTTACATTGACCCTGTCAAGTCCCCTCAGGATCTTATATGTCTCAATCAAGTCGCCTCTTACTCTTCTAAATTCCAGTGGATACAAGCCTAGCCTGTCCAACCTTTCCTGATAAGACAACACACCGATTCCAGGTGTTAATCTAGTAAACCTTCTCTGAACTGCTTCCAATGCATTTACATCTTTGTAAGGAGACCAATACTGTATGCAGTACATAGATGAATGTGTGAAGGGCAAAGGCTTAAAGGGCAAAGGCATGGGAGACCTCTTGCATATGGTTCACAAGGGCCCTGGCAAAGATCCTTGCCTCCCTGCACATATATTCCCGGGGACAGAGACCCAGACTGGGTTGTCCCTCGGAAGCTGATTGGAGGGATGGGGCTGAGGGACTACAGCACAAATAAACCACATCAGACCTCATTAAAGTGCAAGTGGACTATGTTTAAAAAAGTGTCATAACATTAACAATCGTAGTGCACCCATGCAACACATGTGAAGTCCAAAATTTTTAATCTTGCGTTCCCTACCACTTCTTCTAGGTGCTCCCTTGACATACACAGCAGTGGTGGAGGTGGCCTGCTGACCAGTTTGCACTATTGTGTTGGATGCCCTCTGGGAACCTGAGGCCTGGAGGACCCCGGCTTACTTTAGCTTCCCTGTTTTGGAGTAGTTGCTCTCTCAGTGGTCACAGAGGATAAAACTGAAGGGATCATAGGCAAGGGGGAGTCGGAAGGGCCGGACACCCTCAGAGAGCCCTGAGCCGCTCGTCCTCCCTTTGGGTGCCCGAGGGTCCCTGCCTGACTCCTTGAGGGGAAAGGGCACCTGGAGGGAGGTTGAGGTGCCCTGTTTCCCTTTCGTGTAGCTACTGCAAAAGCTCACCCATAGCTACAGTGATGGAGTGCAGGTCTGCACACATCTCTGGCAGAAACTGGCCATTCTTTTGGACCAGGTTCTCCATGGTGTCCGCCACCCGTGGCGTCAGCACCACTTCATCAGAGAACAAGCAGATGGACTCCTTTACCTCATGTATCACCCTGTTGAGGGCCTCCACCACATCTGCTTGATGTTCCCGTGACTCTTGCAGCTTCCCCAGAAACTTGTGGACAACACATCCCAGCATCCTGTCATCCGACTTGGCCATCGCAGATGCCTCTTTCCCAGCGGTCCTCTGAGTGCCAGTGAGCTTGGTTGACCCTGCCTCCTTTTGCTGCAGACATGTGTCCATGCGGTGACCATCAGAATGTGAGACCTGGCCTGAACTACACCTAGTGCCCACTGACGTTTGTGTTTCTGCGCTGTTGGAGGGTGCAAGTGACTGCTGTGATGCCTCTACTGGTGCACTTCCTTCCTTCTCTCCAACGTCCTCAGCCCTCTATGGCTGGGAACTGCTGGACAGAGCCTGCTCTTCTTCCCTTGCCCTCTTTCTGCTGGCACCTGTAAATGAGAGAGGAGAGAGTGAGTGACTGCATGAACTGCCTCCAACATGGAGGAACACATGACCTTCAGGTTTCTACGTGACTACGCTATGCACGGATCCTTACTGGATGGAGGCCACCCACCGACTTCTCCATCATGGCAGACTCGGTCTGGTTCCTCCCCAGCCAGTTGGGCTGCCCAGTCTTTGAATTCGGTCAGGTTCCTGAGGTCAGGCCGGCCTTCTCCCTTCTTCACACTCTCTCTCTCTCTCTCCTGTTGTGCCTCAACTTTTCCTGCACAAGGATAGAAAATAGTGTTGAGAGCAATTGGGTTTCATGTATCTTCCTCATGCTTCCAGTCTTACAAATAACCCGCTGGATTGTGTGCCATGTGATTGATGCACAGCAGGTTGTCCAGAAGGGTTCTGGGGCATGGGCCAGAGCAGTGAGCCCATGCAGATAGGGGGATAAGACTCACAGAGGCATTTCAATAACAGTGCTTGCTGGTGGCCTCCACACCTAACCCCCTCCCCACATCACCCCCAACCCCAGACAGCAGCTGAACTCTGTATGTGGAAGGGTCAGGGGCCCACAGTGGCCTCTCCACCTGAGAACTAGATGGACTGCATTGGGTCTATGAGGCATCTCCTTCTAATGTTGAGTGGCCCTTTGTTGCATGGGCCACATAGATGGTGTCCTTACCACTGAGTCCCTTGTCCCCTGTACCATTCAGTTAGGTGAGTGTGAGCAGTTGAGTGTTCACTTACCCTGGTGGAGCGGATGAGGCCATTCATGCATTTGCAGCATTGCAGGGCAGTCCTCTGGTGGAGTCCCTGGGCACTGACCTCCCTGGAGATTTCCTCCCATGCAGGGTTGGCATAATAGCTCGGCGTCCTCCTTCCATCCCCTGGATAGAGGATGCCTCTCCTGGACTCCGTTGCATTGAGAAGGACGTGTTACTGAATCTAGGGGCCAGAGGTCCATGTGATCAATGGGCCACCTTATGCTTCAACAGTGGAAAAGTGTGATGTCTGGGCACCTTTTCAACATGGTGCCCGGATATGATGGCGAGGGCACATGCCATCCAGTCTGCCCTGCTATGAAAAACATTGGGAAACCCTCAACGGCATAATTAATAATTGGCATCTTGCGATTTGGCGCGAATCCCCACCAGCATCCGCAGAGGGAAACACTCCCTGTTTTCACCCTTCGTATCTGTAAGATGATGTCTTGAAACATTTTTCTATGTTACAGGTGCAATATAAATATAACTTGTTACCCTGTTTCCTACATCGAGTATTTTACAACATTGTGCAAATGTCAAATGTGTCTGAAATGGTTTAAGTTCATCATTGCAATACGGTAACAACAATTGAGTCAAATGAGGGTGGTAGATACATGGGTTAATAATAACCTTTAGTTATGCGGTTTCCTTTCAGCTTGCAGCTTGCAGCTTGCTGTACATGTTTTTTCAGCTTCATGCAACAGTTGCCTCTTCGTTTAAGGAAATTGCGCAGTGTCTCTGGTTCCTGTCACATGATTGGTCTCTGACATACGGATAAAACTCCCCAAAATGAGTATCTTCAGGCTGAAATGTTGCCATTGAAATGAAGATTCTGTCCGCTATACCCAAAATCTAATGGGAGAAGTTGCAAAGTATGGAGCAAGTGGTTACACATTGTACAGATGTAGATTCAGGTGAGATTGAACTGATAACTAAATTAAAGTGCGAGGGGGAAGGGCGGTATTTTTGGACCTCAACAAGTTATGTTCAAAATGTATGATTCTTTCTCACTTGTTCTGAACAATCATTTGTTGAGTCGTTGTGGACATTAGTTTAATAAAGTAACCAAATATAAACACAATATTCATAAATTTTAATTTTTTAATCAGCTCATTGAACTTTATGTTTAATTGTATCAAACTATGCAGGTTTCTATTTATGTAAAATGCAGTCACCAGCAGCTCGATGAAGGGAAGTATTTTCAACTCCCTGACTGAAAAAGCTTAGAGAAAGGAGTCATTACTTGGCTGCAGTTTTCTTCTTTTATTCTAGGAATTTTGTTACTTTCTGCCCCTTTAGCGGTAACTGGAGCTTTCCCCTTAGCTGCAGATTGTTTCCACACAGAGACGATTAGGCAGCTGGTTCCCAAACATCTGCTGATGCCACTCTTAAGACTTATTTTGTTTTCTGCCGTGTGGTCTGAAATACCTTACTGTATATAGCCAGCACCATTGACATATTGAGAATTTGTTGCTTGTTAGGTGTTGAATGAAAGTGGCCACAGGTAAGTTGCCCAATGAGTTTTCCCTTTTTGTCAAGGAGGGGGTGGGGGGGTGAAACAATCTTCTACTTGGCACCTCCTTTAAATGATAGGATAATGGGAACTTGGTGTGTGGAGAATTGTGGACTGAACCATGTTGTCACACATTAACACATAAGCACACATTATTGGTGCTACAACTCCACCAGTACTCACTCTTTAAATGTTTTAAGTTGAGTTGAAATGAAAAAGATATTGAACAAGAAATTGGATTCATTAGTGCCCTTTTTAGCACGATGAGTCTCCTTAGAGCTCCAAAATAGCATCCACAGCACACTCGGACATTTGTGGGGTGAATCATGTAGAACATCAATGTGGGCTTTAGCACACATGTACACACAGTGAATGTCCACCAGAAGCATGTAGAGCAGGCAGATCATGGCATCAACAGCATGCATCACTGATCTGATGCCAGCGGTTCCATTTTGGAGCTCAGTGCTCCAGCTAGTGCTCTCTCTTAACCTGATACAGCTGAATATGGATTCAGCAGCAGGAAGGACTGCACCCCCCAATACCCACCCACCAGTCCTGTTTAAAGGGATCATCAGGTAAGTTGCTGGTTGATTCTTCAGGTTGTTGTTATGATTCTACAACAATTTAGTACTTTCTGTAGTTGTTTACAGTTACAAAAGTATACAGGGCATGGTATAGCAGGTCCTGCACCACAACTGCCATCTCAGAGCAGGGCAAGGACCGCATTGCCAGTGATGCGAAGGTGACTCTGGCAATGAACTTTTATTCCAGGCTGGAGCTGGATCAAGCATACAGTTTTTGCTCAGATTGCAACCTTCCCCATGGTGCACGATGTCATTGGCTGCATGCTCATCACTTTGTCTGTGCCCCACGTCAACACTGCCCTATACCAGAAGCAAAAGCGATTCCATTCCCTCAACGTCCAGCTGCTGTGTGACCAAAGGCAGTCATCATGCAGGTCAATGCCCTGTATGCTGGCAGTAGCCATGATGTCTCCATTCTGTGGCAGTCCTACCATGTCAGTTGCATTTGAGCCACCAATGCAAATCAAAGACCACCACATGACAAGAATTATCTGCTAGTGAAATGCTGATGATTGGGGTGCGCAACCCATGCACAAGTGAACAGCCTACTTACAATGAAAACCATGTTGCCACACAAAGAGCAGACCATTGGCATTCTGAGACAATGCTTCAGCTGCCTGGGCTACTCTGGAGGTGCTCTGCCATATTTAGCAGAGCAATGTCAAGATTTGTGATGATTTGTTTATGTTGCATATCCTCCCCATCATGAGCAGCCCTTGCCACCGGCTATATGGCGAACAGTTGAGGAGTAGGAGGATGAGGAGGAGGAAGAAGAGGGAAAGGAAGAAGAAGAGGGGAGAGAACCTAGACAGCCCAATACCAGCCTGACGGCAGCATCGCTGGTGGGAGGCTGCTGCCTTTCAGTGGAGGAGACTACACATGTTCGTGGAGGACAACCTCAAGCGGTTCTGTCCCTATAAAATCTGCCTTTGGACTGCGCCATCTCAGCATTGGTGGCAGCAGTCTAGGCTGGGTGGCTGACATGCAACAGCAAAGGCAGTGGTGGAGTGGCAGCGTTGGGGAAACGAATGCTGTCCTCCTGAGTGAGGACAGCAGATTCACGATCCATGGAACCACTGCCCACATGCCTGGGGCAGCACCTCAGCAATCCTACTAATTCACTGGAGGACAGATTACTGGACTGCTGAGGCATCCTCCAAACCCCTTTGCACACTTTAATCCACTGCCTTGATGGCAGCAGCCTGAGTTTGCATGGCATCAAGCTGACTATGTATGATAGAAGTTTGAGCTTCCACTCCAACAATGCAGGCCTTGGGTAGCTGCTTCTTGTGCGGCAATGGAAGCTTTGATATCAGCCATTAAATGCTGCATCACAGTTGGGTCCTCAAGTGTGCAAATGGAGTTGACCAGCACTTCCATACTGGGAAGGATGGGTTCCACGCCATGTTGATGCTGGACTCCTCCATGCTGCTTGAAAATGACTACAGGCATTATTTGCATCTGTCTTTACCAAGGAACAAGATGCTGTGCAGGTCATGGTGAAAGAGGAGGTAATTCAAACACTTGAAAGTTTTAAAATTGATATGGATGAGGTCTTGGATGAGCTGTCTGTACTTAGAGTTGATAAGGCACCAAGACTGGATGAGAGGCATCCAAGGATATTGAACGAAGTAAGAGTGGAAATTGCAGAGGCACTGGGCATAATTTTTCAGTCTTCCTTCATCTCAGGGGTGGTGCCAGAGGGCTGGAGAATCGCAAATGTCACACCCTTGTTCAAAAAAAGGGTGTATAGATAAGCCCAGCAACTACAGGCCAGTCAGTTTAACCTCAGTGGTGGGCTGCTTCTAGAAACGATTATTCAGGACAAAATTAATAGTCATCTGGGCAAACGCAGGCTAATTAAAGAAAGCTAGTACGGATTTATTAAGGGAAAATAGTGTTTAACTAACTTGTTGGAATTTTTTGATGAGGCAACAGAGCGAGTTGATGAGGGTAATACTGTTGATGTGGTGTGCATGGGCTTCCAAAAAGCATTTGATAAAGCGCCGCACAGCAGACTTGTGGGCAAAGTTATAGTTCAAGGAATAAAAACAACAGTAGAAACATGCATACGAAATTGGCTGACTGACAGGAAACAGCGAGTAACAGTTAATGGATGTTTTTCAGGCTGGAGGGAGGTTTGTAGTGGAGTTCCCCAGTGGTCAGTGCTGAGACATTTGCTCTTCCCGATATATATTAATGTCCTAATCCTTGGTGTACAGGGCACAATTTCAACATCTGAGGATGATACAAAACTTGAAAGCATTGTGAACTATGAGTAGGATAGTGTAGAACTTCAAAAGGCCATGGACACATGGCTGGAATGAGTGGGTCAAGTTGCAAGTGAAACTTAATTTCAAGAAGCGTGAAGTGATTTGCTTTGGTCAAACTTAGGGAGACAATATAAAATAAAAGGTACAATTCATGGGTGCAGGAGCAGAGGGACCATAAATCATAAATCATCTGGCAGGACAGATTGAGAGCACGGTTAATCAAATACACAGTATCCTAGGCTGTAATAATAGGGACATTGAGTATAAAAGCAAGCAAGTTATGTTAAACCTGTATGGAACACTGGTTTGGCTTCAACTGGAATATTTCATCCTATTCTAGGCACCACACTTTAGAAAGGATGTGAAGGCATTCGCGAGATTGCAGAAAAGGTTCATAAGAATGGTTCCAGGTCTGAGGAACTTGAGTTATGTAGATAGGTTGGAGAAGTTGCCACTGTTTTCCTTGAAGAAGAGAAGGTTGAAAGGAGATTTTATAGCGGTGTTCAGAATCATGAGTGATCTGGATAGAGTAGATAGGGAGAAACTGTTGCTATTGGTGTAAGGACCGAGAACAAGAGGGCACAAATTTAAGTTAATTGGCAAAAGAAGCAATGCTGACATGAGGCAATACTTTTTCACGCAGCGAGTGGTTAAGATCTGGAATACAATGCCTGAGAATGTGGTGGAGGCAGGTTCGACCGAGGCATTCAAAAGGGAGTTGGATTGTTAACTGAAAAGGAAGAATGTGCAGAGCTGTGGGGAAAAGGCAGGAGAATGGCATTCGGTAAATTGCTCCTACTGAGAGCCGGCGCAGACACGATGGGCCGAATGGCCTCCTTCTGTGCTGTAACAATTTTGTGATTCTGTGATTCTGTGATTATGGTAGGCTAATGTACCAGTCCTTTCGTTGTACATATCCCTCCGAGTTCTTCTGTAAGCTGCCCCCTCAAAGTGCTCATCTGAATCCTCTGTGCAGAACCCATGTGCGATTTCTCTTTGCAGCAGGCTGGCCCCTGCACTATCCTTGCCCTGGCTGCAGTCCACTTGTGTCCGGTGTCTCACCATGTACTTTAAATTATTCTCTAGGATATGCGCTTTGTTAGTGTCTGAGATGATGGATGCGAGTGTGAAATCAAGTGATGGTGCTGTATCTTCATCATCATTCTCTTCTTGGTGTTTCTTAGGTTTTACCTTTTGCTGTCGGAAAGGGGAATGACATAAGAGTGAGGTTGTGGTGTAAGGAGTGGTGAAAGCAAGAACTGCATGCTTACACCAACCACAGGTTGTAAATCCGAAGAGAATGTGGGAATGAGGAGGAAGTTGGATGTGGAAAAACAGATTAGGTACGAGGAAACAATCAGCTAACAGCTTTGATAGTTTCAGCTGGCCACGGCCTCAGCAATGGGTAACCCAATAAAGACCAACACCACCTCCTCCATGGGGTTAGGACATACAGGCATGTCTGTTTTCCTCAAGTTAGCTCCTGCTGACTCTGGTTGTGCATCACCTGGTCGTGCAAGAGATAGAGAAGTGTGTCAGTGATTGTCATGAAATCTGTTTGGGTGATGTGCATGCTGAATATCTGGCAGTGTGTGCAAACTGCGGGATGTGTTTGTGAGGCTTGCAGCAGTGGTAAGTGTATGATGATAGGTTGAGCATACGAATGTTAGGTTTGATTCCTGATTGATAGAGATTATTGGTAGGCGAGTGATAGGGGTGTAGTGAATTGAATAATGTCTGATGCTACTGGTGCAATTGGTAAGATATGGCATTTGAAGATGCAGTCACTGACCTTGACCACTCGTATGAGGTTATTGAACTTCTTGTGACACTGCATCCAGGTCCTGAGGGATGGACTTTTAGCATTGACCTCCACTGCTATCTGCCCCCACTACCTTTTGATCATGTGGCCGGAAGGTCTCCAGATACAGGACATCTCTCCTAATTTCCACCTTTTCCAGTGCAGCATCCAAGAATCTTGGAGCCAGCTGTCTTCCATGTTGTGCCATTTCAAAGTTTCCCAAGTCAGATTCACTTCCTGCACAACTGCCAGCACTTACTCCAGCCACAATGCACGCCACCCCCAAACCCACCAAACCCCCTTTAAGAGATGCAGGTTAGTTTCTTAAGTCTTGCCAGCAAGTTAGAATTCTGGGCTCCCTGTGGATGTATGCAGCCCATGAACAATATGGTTAATGCTGGCTGCACGCAGCAATCATTCAAATGAGCAGGCAACACAAAATTGGCACGTTGCTTGCATTATATTGAACGGGTGAGGGGTAATCATACAATATGATCCCTGCCTGTATTTGGGGTCTATCCAATTTATCCCCCATTGACTTTAACAATTTCCAGCCTTGACTACAACTCCTAATTTCTCTAAAGTAGTTAGTGCTGGCAATGTGGGATAGGTATGCCAATATGGCCGGGGATAAGGGAGAGAGCATGCTGATCCTTTGAGTGGGCACCACATGGTGGAACACCACTTTTGGGGTGCTCTGCACTGTTGACCTGATTATTTTTTTTCTTCTCCTTCCACAGACCATTGGATTATGCTTTGTCTGACCAGTTTTTTATCCTTCCCTGTTTACCTGCCTGCCTTTAGCTGTTTAACCGTGCCTTGTCACTGGACTAGTAATCCAGAAGCCCAGACTAATGCTCTGGGGACACGGGTTCAAATCCCCCCTATGGCAACTGGCGGAATTTGAATTCAATTAATAACTCAGTAATAGAGACCATGAAACTATCATTGATTGTTGTAAAAACCCACCTGATTTACTAATGTCCTTTAGGGAAGGAAATCTGCCATCCTTACCTGGTCTGGCCTACATGTGACTACAGACCCACAGCAACATGGTTGGCTCTTAACTGCCCTCTGAAATGGCCGAGTAAGCCACTCAGTTCAAGGGCAATTAGGGATGGGCAACAAATGCTGGCCTTGCCAGCGACACCCACATCCCATGAAAGAATAAAAAATATGTCTGTTATTTCTTTGATTCTCAGAAGATGCCCCCACTTGTCCCATGCTAATATCAAATTTAATAATTTCCAGTTTGCCAGTTCATTACTCTATAGGTCATCCTATTTATTTCAGTATGATTCTGTTTCGCACTATTTTCCTGCCTCCATTCGCTTACTGTGTTCCCTTTTCACTACCGTTCATCTACGAACTCTCCTAGTCTTGAGAAAGGTTCTTTTGGCCTGAAATCTTGACTGACTCCCTTTTTCCACAGATGCTGCCTGACTTACTGGGTATTCCCAGCTCTCTCTGTTTTTGTCTTTTTATTGGATCATTGTTTGCATTGTACATTTGTTTTCTATATTTACAGTTTTGGACAGATCACTTTGAAAATAGGTTACAAGCTTTATAGCATTACCCTACTTTAGGTATTTGATTATTGGGAATGTATGTCTTTCTATAGGTTTGTACTAGTCTAAGTGAGGTGGTTAATCACACATTTTACATCCTGTTGGAACCCAAAGAAATGTTGGGATTGTTGAAGGGAGATAGCAATAAGGACAATTTGTTACATTAATACATGCCAAAATTAAGTTCCAAGCTGTATTTGTTTTGTCCAGCATTCAAATGTCACAGTATTGTTTTTAAAATCTTTGCACAATGGCGTGCAGTTACACACGGGACACAAACTTAAGTTATTTGGTAAACTACATATGGTTCCCTTCAGTGGTGGCATTTAGCATGATGCTATTTGACTTTAATAGGCTTATAATGAAGCTTGGATCTGCTATCATAAATTTATAATAGTCTTACCTACATCATTCACCCAAACCCCATTTTGTGTCCATTGTGGCCTTGAATGGTCATTTCTGTTTGCCTCACGTCTGTTTTTGGGAAATCTCTATCGAGGCTCAGGTTAGGGATCTCACTGCAGCAGTTGTGCTGATTCTTTTGTTAAGAAAACATGCAGACTTGCATTTATATGATGCCTTTCACAGCTTCAGGGTGTACCTAAAAGCTTTACACCCAATTAAGTACTTTTAATGTGTCTTCACCATTGTGATGTAGGAAATGCTGTGTTCAATTTGTAAGCTGCAAGGTCCCACAATCTCCAGTGCAATAATGACCAAGTAATCTGTTTTAGTATAAAACTGCAGGCTTTGTAAAGACTGAACCCAAAGACAATTCGGTCTATACAGCTCGTTAAGGTATCTTTCGAGGGCTCATTGAGGTGCTACCTTTGCTGCCCGTCCAATGTTACGGTTGGCGGGTGGGCGAATGGGCCAGGCGGCCTTTGGGTTTTTTAGAAAACCTCATCCACAGGCGGGATGAGGTTTCTGACATTAATTTATTGAAAAACGAAACTTGTTTTGACATAAATTTTATTATGATTCTGTTCACGTGAGTGCGTCCTGTGTGGGGACATTTTGTTTCTGATTTTCAACATCTTTATTTTTGATTTTAGAATTGTTCAAATCCCTGAGGCAGCTCCCTGTCTCCAGGGAGCTTTCAGTGCGTGCTCCCCAGCGCATGCGCAGACTTTTGCGCTCGCCTTCCTCCCGCTCCCTCAGCGTTAATTGGCCAGCCAGCATGAAATCGTGGTCAAAGGTCGATCAGGGGCGGTGGTCCGCTTCCCAGCCGCCCCTGGGCCTGCCTGATGACCCGAAAATCCTGCCCTAAATGCCTCATTATCTCCAGTTAGTATGGAACAATGAATTTCTGATCTGAATACACGGCAATGTTTGGCTGCACTTACTAAGTTGTAGAAATGGAGTTATGGCATTAATCTAACAGAAGTGCAGTGTATGGTGCAGTTTAGTTATCATTAATTGGTTCCCGGCCTGGCAACATTGCATCATTGTGTTCAAACCCCTCATTGGTCAAGCCTCTCCCTATCTTTGTTGCTTTCTCATGCACTCCCTGCATTCCTTCAATCCTGGCCTTTTGTGAACACAGATGCCTTCAGATGCCTCTGGAAAAATCTGAAATCCCTCCTTGAAATTCTCTGGCCCAGGTTTTTGTCCCCCGGTCGGATTCGCAGAGTCGAGAGATTTCTCACCCCGGCGAACCCGACTTTACAAATGGCCATTTTTGGTTGGGGTCGGTGCGGGGGGTGGTATGGTGACCCCGGAACGAATATGCAGGCTGCCAGGTATGGAGGTGGGCTCGGCGCAAGGCCTGCCTTTGTGCTCTGGCACTGTGTTTAAACAAATAATAATAAAACAAAAGAAATGCCTCCATTCCTCACCCCCTCAGCCCTCATGCACCCCCTATGCCCCATCCATGCCAGCCTATGCCAACCCATGCCCCCCACCCACCACACTTTGCCCTAACCCCCTCCGTGCCAACTCACCTAATATCCTTTGAGGGCTCCTTTACAGCTTTGACACTTCTGGACAGGTTTGACAACTGTTTTGCAGTTCCTTGACAGCTGGATAGCTCTTTGACAGCTTGACAGTTCCAATGAGTTTGTGCGTTAAAAGTGCATAATCTTGTTCACTTCCAACAATCTCCCAAAAGTGTCCCAGGACCCTATCCAAAGGGGTACCTTACCTCTCTGAAGAGGTACCACAGCTATCCAAATGAATCCGCCAAGTTTACCTGTTCTAATCTGCACCCTCTGGATTCCACACTTCTGTTCCTTCCAAAATCCCTTTTCATTGGAGGCAGCCGGTGATTTAAATGGCCAGCTGCCTCTGCGAATTGTGCATGCATTAACCTCAGCCCAACTCCAGCCCACCCCCGTGAAGATACTGGGTTCGGGGGTGGGACTTAGAAATTTCGACCATTTCCTGGATTTTTACCATGACAGAGAGCCTCTCCAATGTGACGAAAATGTGGGCCTCTGTCTCTCCATTTCCCACTGCTCCTTTAGACTGCTCTTAAAAACCTATCTCTTTGACCAAGCTTTTGATCACTTGTCCTGATGTGGCTCGGTGTCAAATTTTGTCTGGTAATGCTCCTGTGAGTTGTCTTGGAGTGTTTTTAAATGCAGTATATAAGTACAAATTGTTGTTGAATATAATATATACCAGGAACTGACAGTTTTTGAAGTGGGTGCCACTTAATGGTTTATTTCCTATAAACCAGTGATGCCCCATATATATAATCTGGTAAATCCTAATAATTACTCAACAGACCAGTTTAAAGATTTATCCGGATAGTTGCTGGACAGTAAACCGGTATTTGCTCTTTCCTTACAGATCCGAACTCATTGTCCAACGTTTCTCTGCAACCCTACTATCAAACCGGCATTTTCCAGGAACTGCCAAGTCACCAGGCAGTGAGAAGAAGAACAAAATGTCTGTCTTCCAAAAATGAAGAGCATTCTTCAATTCGCAACTCAGGAAATGAGACTTCAAATTTACAGTTCATATATGAAGAGGTGCTTCTATTTGGAGATAGCAAACAATGCCTGAGAGACCTTCCTATTAATTTGGCAGAGAAAAGGAAAGTGAGGTCAGTTCTATCTCTTTACAGTCATGTCTTGCATTTATATTTAGTAAGTTCAGTAAAATATAGGCAACTGTGCTGCTTTCCATTTTATATAATCTACTTAGATTTGGATGCTATTTTCACAACATTCATCTATAAGAAGTAGCTGAATAAAGCTTTAAAAATTATAGGATTATTCAAAAGATCCCAATGCACCTGCTGCCATCAAACAACCCCTGACCACTTGAATGCCTTTGCTCCCAGAGTGTTCCATTATCCTAAACATTCATGGTTTCTGCTCTCTTACCTATACCCACCTCCCTCCGGTGTGTTCCTTGTTTTTCCCTGCCTGATTGCCCTCCCGCTGATGTGTTCCTGTTTCCCCAACTTGGGATGACAGCTCCTACAGGGTGTCATCTGGATGAGAACACAAGCTCATATATTCAGGGTTTCTCAGGCTGTTATGAAGCTTTACATCCGGTGGAACCACCATTTCATTGGGATAGAAGCATTGGTGGCAAGACCAGCAGTTGTTGCGAAGGTGGTGGTGAGCTGCCTTCTTGAACTGCTGCAATCCATGTGGTGTAGATACATCAACAGCGCTGTTGGGAAGGGAGTTCCAGGTTTTTGACCCAGTGACCATGAAGGAACGGCGATATAGTTCCAAGTCAGGATGTTGTGTGGTTTTGAGGGGAACTTGCAGATAGTGGCGTTTCCATACGCCTGGCTTTGGGGAGTCAGGTGGTGAGTTACTCTCCACAGAATCCCTAGATTCTGACCTGCTCTTGTTGCCACATTATGACTTGGATGAAGGATCAAATGTATGGTTGCTAAATTTTCTGATGATACAAAGATAGGTAGGAGAGTAAGTTGTGAAGAGGACATCAGGAGTCTGCAAAAGGATATAGATAGGTTAAGTGATGGGCAAAAATTTGGCAGATGGAGTATAATGTGGGAAAACGTGAACTTGTTTACTTTGGCAGGATATTATTTAAATGGAGAGAGAGATTGCAGAACTCTGAGGCACAGAGAGATCTGGTGTCCTGGTACATGAATCAGGAAAAGTTTGTATGCTGGTACAGCAAGTGTTTAGGAAGGCAAACAGAATGTTGTGGTTTATTGTAGGGGAATGGAATATAAAAGTAGGGATATTTTGCTCCAGTTGTACAGGTCGTTGATGAGACCACATCTGGAGTACTGTTAACAGTTTTGATCTCCTTATTTAAGAAAATATATAAATGCATTAGAAGCAGTTCAGAGAAGGTTCACTAGGCTGATACCTGGGATGGGGGAGATATCTTACCCGGAAAGGTTGGAAAGGCTGGACCTGTATCCACTGGAATTTAGAAGAATGAGAGGTGTTCTTATTGAAACATATAAGATCCTGAGGGGACTTGATAGGTATGGGGGAGGATATCCGGAGAATGTTTCCTCCTGTGGAGGAGATGAAAATTGGGAGACATAGTTTAAAAATAAGAGGTCTCCCTTTTAAGACAGAGATGAGGAGAAAGCTGTTCTCTTGGTGCTTGGAATTCTCATCCTCAGAAAGTGGTGGAGGCTGGCTCTTTGAATTTATTCAAGGCAGAAAGGCTCTTTATAAGCAAGGGAGGGGTGAAAGGTTATCGGGGGTAGGCAGGAATGTGGAGTTGAGGTTATAATCAGATTGGCAATGATCTTATTGAATGGCCGAGCAGGTTCGAGAGGCTGAATGGCCTACCCCTGCTCCTAATTCATAAGTTTGTATGTATGTAGTATTTACATAGCTGGTCATGTTAAGTGTGTGCCCATGCTTTGGTCAAGCAATTGATATGTACTCATACATTTCATAGTCAGTAAGGTTGTTACTTATGGGATGGTTCCTGGTACCGAGGGATGAGGTAAGTAGACTATCTTTGGGGTTAAACAGGCTTTAAGATGATACCTCTAACAATGAAAGGCTGGAACTGAGTCAGCCATCTACAAGACTTGGTAACCAATTACCTGAGCCTAACCATGCAAGATTTCAGTACTCCAGTCTGGATTACAAATGGGACCTTGAGGAGAAAACATATCAAATCACCACCTAATCCTTTGGGGATTAAATGCCTTGACATTTGTCAACCTGCACTAATATTCTCTGGACTGAGGTAAATAAAGTGTGTCCCTACAAGGAGAGAGTGTGCAACCCATTGCAGACAAACAGAAACTTGTCTTGGGAAAATTGCCCAGAGCCCTTGTTTGGAAACTCTTCGACATCCCAATGTGTTTCGGTGTGTTTCTGACATCCAGCTGGCCAAATATATTTTTAAAAATCCCTTTTATTTCCTGCCTGTTCCAGATCACATCTCAACCATTTCAGAATGTGTTAGCTACTTTCTGCCGAATGTGCTTAAACCCCAGATTTATAATGTTGCAAAAGCAAACTACTGAAGATGCTGGAAGGCTGAAATAAGAACAAAAAATGCTGGAAAAACTCAGCAGATCAGGCAACATTTTGGAGAGAAACAGAGTTGATCAGGCTGTAACTTCTGGTGGAGTGGCATTTGAGTCAGATTGCCACTCTGCTCGAAATTACTTACCTGGAAATCAGCCGCTCCTATCTCACCCGACCTTCCGACTCAAGCCAGGCAAGATCTGAGCAGCGCAGCAGGTTCCCACGGCCTTCTGTCCAGGGCTGCAGCGATAGAGGGAAGGAGGACACACCCTATTTTTTATGGCACTACCTCCCGTAACGCAGGTAAGTTTAAAGGTGCCACTGAACAGATTGGTGGGGAGAGAGGTGGGAGATAGCTGGCATAGAATGGATTGGGGGCCGTTGGGTGGCCAGTCGGGGTGTGGACGATGGGAGAGGTTGGGGTATGGGGAGGGCAGTTGGGGGGAGTGGGGGTGAAGTGGGGGCTGGGGTGGGCAGTTGGGGAGTTGGGGGATAGTTGGGGGTGGGGGGAGCAGTCTGGAGTGGGGAGGGAATTTGGGGGTTGGGAGGATAGCTGGAGGGTGGGGAGGGCAGTCAATGGGTGAGGGTGTAGTTGGGGGTGTCCTGTGGGGGGTTGGAGGGCTCCATGAGTGGTCAGCAAGGGTAATTGAGGGGTGGTGAGGGAAGTAAAGGGGTGGGGGTGAGGTTGTGGCATTCCATGAGGGTGTTGGGGGGTCCCATGGATGTTCAGGTGTTGGGGTGTACTTCGGAAGGGGTAGTCGGAGGATCCCGCGGGGGGTCAGGGGTGGTGGTGGGGGCAATTGGGTGTGAGGGGACAGTCCCTTGGCCTGGGGGGTGGGGATGTTCTGGGGGTGAGGGTGTCCCATGCGGGCTCAGTGTGGGTCAGTGCTATAGTTACCCAGAAGCTAGAAGTGGTTTTAATTCTTCTAACCTTTTCTGGGTAACTATTACTGTGACACAGTCGGAATCATCTGAAGCTTGCGATTTAAATCGGAATATCTGACGGTTCCCAGTGCAGGGCAATCGCCCATCGGAAGTTTGAACCAGGCAATAGCCAGACAATCCTAACCTGGGACCCTCCGTGGGATGGGGAGAGGGTGGTTCCCCAGCACATCTTTTGGGTACTTCCCCAGTAGACAGCCTGGAGCTCAGAAGGTATGGGTCAATGTTTCAGGCCGATGACCCTTCATCGGAACTGGAAAAGGTCATCGACCTGAAATGTTAACTCTGCTTCCCTCCACTGATGCAGCCTGGCCAGCTGAGATTATCCAGCATTTTTTGTTCTGGTAACATTGCAACCCTCATTGATAGGAGGGAAGGAGTGTAATAGTTTTTATGCCAGTGACTACAAATCAAAGGAAATCTTTCAGAAACATACAGCTTAAATACATCTTACAACTGGCTCCATTTTTGGGGATATATTTAGTTCATTATAAGCCACTGTCGTAAACCTATAAAATAAATCTGGAATTCTGATCCAAGAATTCATTCTGTCTATTAACTCTCAAGGTGGATCAGTAGGGAAGTGACCTAGTTCTTTGTCCATTGCATTTAAGTTTAACTTTTCCACAGAGAGAAGAGAAAGTGTGATAATGGAACTCTCAGCAGCTGGGAGACTTGGAAGCAAAGCCAACAGAAATCACTGAAGAAGCTCATGGACGAAGTGAAACATGCCATATCCTGGTTAGAACTATGGAAGAGCTCTCTGAGTAAAATAGAAGGTGCGAGTGACTTCTTTAGTGCGGGATGGTGTTCATAGCACAGGGAACACCAAACTGCTGAGTGCTTAAGTGAAATCAGTTTTTAGAAGGTGTTTCCATAGGGAGGAGATGGAGATATGTTTTAGTCAAATCACTGCAACTCGGTTAAATTGCCTGAACAATTTTGATAGAGAGTAGGATTTTTTTCAAGTTTCTCGTGTAATAAGTTGACAAAAGAGAAAACGGGGAACAAAGTACAGAATAACAGATACACCTGGAAGTGATCACTCATCAAGTGGTTCAAGTGTTTATGCAGTAAATACTAGTTATCAGGAGGCTATTACAACACTTCATTAAGTTTTCCAGAAAATAATAGAAATTAGCAGGGAGGAATGGATAAAGAGTAAAAGAGTGAGTGAAGGAAAAGGATGTTTGTTTATATAGCACCTTTCACAACCTCAGAGTATCCCAAAGCATAGTACAACCAAGGAAACTGTCGTAATGTATAGAAAAGCACCAACAAATCTGAGCACAGTAAGGCCCAATAAACAGCAGTGAGATTGCAACCAGATTTTTACTGATGTTAATTACTCGGCTATAGTCTCATTGAAAGGTTCAGATTGTTTATACAGAGAATATCATGCATACCTAGGAAGCATTTTAAAGCTTTACATTTATTAAGCAGTTATATCATTCATGTCAAATTCATGGTCAATTTTGAAGGTAGTGAGAAAACAATGTTCATTGTTTGTATTCCCAAAATATTTAGCAGGAATTGAAAATCTGCAGCGCCTCTGGCAGACTCCCACTGTCACTTAGGCAAAAAAATGGCAGAAGGTCTGGTGATGAGGTTGAGACCCAGATATATCCATCAGGGATGACCTGTTGGGAGCAGAGTTTTTTACCCATCCCAAACAAGGCCATCAATGTCGAAGAAGTCATGGGTGGGATAGGGACACCCAATTTTGGAAGTTCCTATATTCTTGGTTCTCAGAGAAAACCTGGCATAGGAATGGCAGGGAAACGCCAAGTGAGACCTTCTGTGAACCAGTGAAGTGCGACCCACCTGGGCGAACTGAAGAAGAACTAGACTGATTCTTTTAAAGAAAAAAGTTTAATGCTACTCGGTTACAAAGGGGGTACCTTAAAGATACTTCTGGGGTTAGAATGAGGCGGGTAAACTGACCAGCAGGCCACGTTTCCAGCTCTCCAATGGGTGGGAATCCTAGATGTTTCTCCAGTGGCCTGTGTGCCTGTCAAACAATGGGGCCAGCAGCAAATGTCCCAGGTGGGCACTTCTGCCAGGATGTGAGCCCTCTGATTTCTGGCCTCCATTATTTTTTATGCAAGAAACTCACACAGGAATATTATTTGTTGCCTGTAATATTGGCATTTTCCATATTTCAATGATCCCATTCACCGATTTCCCCTAACGTAATACAACATCTAACAATAACACATGGATGACAATTTGACCTGCTGGTTAGACTGGAATTATAAGCATGTTCTTTACACTCACATTTACCATGTTGTTACAAATATCAGGTGTATCTAAGATTTTTGACTTTGTAGGTGCCAGAGGCATTTTATGGTATTTTCTCACAGAATAGTAACAATAATTTGCATCAATTTAAGCTGCGGATACCAACAATATTAGTCTTAGATTTAGGGGTTATCCATCATTAGCCCTATGCAAACCTCCAGATCAATGAAATTTGAACAGGGGCAAACTAACCAGCAGGAAATGTAAGGGCAAATAGAATTGTGCATTATGGGCTGCATTGATGGAATTCACAGGGAAATCCTGACTTTATACCAAATTCCCAAAAGTACAGACTTTCTACTCACTTTAGTATTTAATAAAGTTATGCTGTTCAGCATGGTTCATGAGCAAACGATGAATATAATGGTTGGCAGACCATCAGGATTTCTGTACTAGGGAAGTAACGGAAAGTACTTTGTCACGTTGAAGTGTTTCCTTGGATGAAATAATAGTTGGAGTCACGTAGGTTTACCTATTTTAATGTGCAAAAGCTGAGAACGTTTTGTCTGGAACCATGTGTCAATTCACTCCTTTGTGCTGTGTTGCGGACTAGGTCGATATGGCACCGGCATCCAGTCATACTTCACCTTCCTGCGCTTTTTGGTCTTCCTGAATCTTTCCGCCTTTCTTTTGGTTAGCGGTTTTGTGCTCCTCCCATCCATCTACATCAGCAAAATGAAGCTCAATCAGACAGCCACAGAGCACACGAGGAACAGTGAGTATGTCCAGAGTTTGTGTCACACGAAACCAGCGCACCAACATCAGTCACTTTTAATGCACTTTATGGGCATTATTTTATGACAGCGGGATTTTAGGTTCCCGCAGAAGTCAGTGGAGTTTAGAATGGCTTACCGCATTTTATGGCCCTGTCCCCGACATGACGGGGCTGTAAAATTCCGGCCCATGTGTGTTCTTTTTAAATGCAGAGTCGGTTTAACCAGTTAAATTAGCCGTTAAATAGATTGGCTCTCTAGGTATATGCACTATTAGCTACCTATTTAGCAATTAGTGCAGAGATGAGTGCACATACGGTAGCCAACATTCAACATATCCAGGGAATTATTCTTCCATTGCTTTGTTTAACAGTTCATTAATGAGCATACTGCTGTGGTGGAGGCATTCTTACTTACAAGTGTATTTTGAGAGTCTCTTCCTGGATTGAAAGGCCTCTCTTGCTTCTTCATTGTGTTGCCTTATACATTATTTCAGATTGAGCTAATTCTTGAGGGGCTAATTTAAAAGTACCTCTGCAGTCCCTATTTGATTTTTTAATTCAATAGGGAAACTTGGAGAGACATCTGTCCTATTACCGCTATCTTCAGTTGCCCTGTTTGGTAGCGAGAATCCGAGATCATCTTGAAGAAATTTTACTGGAGTATCGATGGATTAGTCAGAGATTTCTGCAACCTAACGCATACCCCTAAAAACCCTTGGTTTACTCTCTAGGTTTTTAGGCTTAAACAATGGAAACGCTAGGTCATCTATATCAAAGGTTCTATCCCATTTACATTGTAGGCAGCAGTCTCAAGTTGAAAATATTCCACTTATACTGTCACTGTTAGTCTCAGACTGGCCAGTATCCCATTTACACTGTCATTGCTAGTCTCAGACTGAGAATATCCCATTTACACTGTCACTGTCAGTCTCAGACTGAGAATATCCAATTTACACTGTCACTGTTAGTATCAGACAGGCCAGTATCCCATTTACACTGTCACTGTCAGACTCAGACTGGTCAGTACCCCATTTACACTGTCACTGCTAGTCTCAGGCTGGTCAGTACCCCATTTATACTGTCACTGCTAATCTCAGACTGGTCAGTACCCCATTTACACTGTCACTGCTAGTCTCAGACTGGTCAGTACCCCATTTACACTGTCACTGCTAGTCTCAGGCTGGTCAGTACCCCATTTACACTGTCACTGTTAGTCTCAGGCTGGTCAGTACCCCATTTACACTGTCACTGCTAGTCTCAGGCTGGTCAGTACCCCATTTACACTGTCACTGCTAGTCTCAGGCTGGTCAGTACCCCATTTACACTGTCACTGTTAGTCTCAGGCTGGTCAGTACCCCATTTACACTGTCACTGCTAGTCTCAGACTGGTCAGTACCCCATTTACACTGTCACTGTCAGTCTCAGACTGGTCAGTACCCCATTTACACTGTCACTGCTAGTCTCAGGCTGGTCAGTACCCCATTTACACTGTCACTGCTAGTCTCAGATTGGTCAGTACCCCATTTACACTGTCACTGCTAGTCTCAGACTGGTCAGTACCCCATTTACACTGTCACTGCTAATCTCAGACTGGTCAGTACCCCACTTACACTGTCACTGCTAGTCTCAGGCTGGTCAGTACCCCATTTACACTGTTACTGTCAGTCTCAGACTGGTCAGTACCCCATTTACACTGTCACTGCTAGTCTCAGGCTGGTCAGTACCCCATTTACACTGTCACTGCTAATCTCAGACTGGTCAGTACCCCATTTACACTGTCACTGCTAGTCTCAGACTGGTCAGTACCCCATTTACACTGTCACTGCTAGTCTCAGGCTGGTCAGTACCCCATTTACACTGTCACTGTTAGTCTCAGGCTGGTCAGTACCCCATTTACACTGTCACTGCTAGTCTCAGACTGGTCAGTACCCCATTTACACTGTCACTGCTAATCTCAGACTGGTCAGTACCCCACTTACACTGTCACTGCTAGTCTCAGGCTGGTCAGTACCCCATTTACACTGTCACTGTCAGTCTCAGACTGGCCAGTACCCCATTTACACTGTCACTGCTAATCTCAGACTGGTCAGTACCCCATTTACACTGTCACTGCTAGTCTCAGACTGGTCAGTACCCCATTTACACTGTCACTGCTAGTCTCAGACTGGTCAGTACCCCATTTACACTGTCACTACTAGTCTCAGACTGGTCAGTACTCCATTTACACTGTCACTGCTAGTCTCAGACTGGTCAGTACCCCATTTACACTGTCACTGCTAATCTCAGACTGGTCAGTACCCCATTTACACTGTCACTGCTAATCTCAGACTGGTCAGTACCCCATTTACACTGTCACTGCTAATCTCAGACTGAGAATATCCCATTTACACTGTCACTGTTAGTCTCAGACAGGCCAGTATCCCATTTGTCACTGTCAGTCTCAGACTGGCCAGTACCCCATATATACTGTCACTGCTAGTCTCAGACTGAGAATATCCAATTTACACTCTCACTGCTAGTCCCAGGCTGGCAAATACTCCATTTACACTGTCCCTGTTAGTCTCAGACTGGCCAGTACCCCATTTACACTCTCAGTGCTAGTCTTAGACTGGGCAGTGCCCCATTTACACTGTCACTGCTAATCTCAGACTGGTCAGTATCCCATTTACACTGTCACTGTTAGTCTCAGACAGGCCAGTATCCCGTTTACACTGTCATTGCTAGTCTCAGACTGAGAATATCCAATTTACACTGTCATGTTAGTATCAGAATGGGCAGTGCCCCATTTACACTCCAGGCACCAGTTGCAGACTGGGCAGCAACCCATTTACACCATTGCTGGTGGATTTAAACCATACAACACATTATTTGCAGAATTTGGCTGTAACGAACTCTGCACCAGTTTAGTTATAGACATCATGTACCTCCCCAATTTTTAAATGGTTCAGCAATGGGATTGCAGTGTCTGCATTGTTTTATACATTCAATTTAATAGGTTTATCTGTAATTTGCACCAAAATGTCCAAGGGCTCCAAAGGAGCTCCCATCCCATGTCAAGCCCATGGGTGTGAAACTACCCTCACCCTTCCTGGGATCTCAAACTTTTCTCCTAGCCAGGTTTACGTTTACAGCTTTATGTTACAATTTCAGCAATGATGCTAAACACACCTCGGTAGCCCACCCTTGTACTAGCCCACATTATATTACACTGTAGTCAAGTAAGATGCTGAGGACTTAACAGTAAATCAGCGGACACATCATTAACAGTCGTGTTTCCAGTTTCCTTTACAGCACCTGAATGTTTCAAGTACGATCCATACCTTCATGGCTTGGTTCCTTTTTATGCATATATCTTGGATCTGTTCTCTGGAACGGTAAGTTATTATTGCTGAAAAAAAAGACATGCAATTGAAGCTTTTTGTCTTGCATTCATCAGAACAGCTACACAAGATAAACCAACAGTAAAGAGAACACCAATTTATACTGAACAAAAACAAAAATACCTGGAAAAACTCAGCAGGTCTGACAGCATCTGCGGAGAGGAATACAGTTGACGTTTTGAGTCCGTATGACCCTTCATCAGAATTGAAGGGTCATATGGACTCGAAACGTCAACTGTATTCCTCTCCGCAAATGCTGTCAGATTTGCTGAGTTTTTCCAGGTATTTTTGTTTTTGTTCTAGATTTCCAGCATCCGCAGTATTTTGCTTTTACCAATTTATACTGCGTTGCCTTGGAGAATGCAGCAGAGAACAGTTAATTGTTAACTGCCACACTTTTATTTCAAATTCAAACCAGGCAGGTCGACTCTGATTGGTCATGGTGTTGCCACTGGGAATGAATCAGGGAATGGCTGCCCCACAGCTTTTGCTAGTTGGAAAAGGTGCAATGTGTGGACATGCTCCTTCTGTCTGCAAAGGACAGGGCCCTGTGTGTGAATATATGTGGCTTCTAGCATGTAAGTTATTACTTAAATTAAAAATTTGATTAAAATTAAACATTCTGAGCGTTAAAAGGGGTTATTTAAACCTAGATGAGCAGTTGTCAGTTCCCAAGTGATGAATTCACAATCAGCCATAGTGGTATTTGAAATCATGACCTCACTGTGGTTGGTCCAGTATCACAACCACTGGGTAATTCGAGGAAAGAATGAATGCAGATAAATTTGATCACACACATGGGGCTTGTGGTAAGTAATGAAGAGAACTAATGTTGAACACCCTCCTGCAAATGGGGGTGCATATGACCACATAATCCCTATATCCACCACATTAAGTTTGTGCAGTGACCACGAAAATCTACCTGAGAAGCTGTGATTAATGCCCTGTGGTCTCAGTTCAGGTTTTTAATTGAGGTTTGTAAGAAATTACTCCTAAATTCTCCCTGTCTGCCTCTGTGTACTGTAATTTGGTAAATTAATTCAGATAACGAATTTGAGCTGGCACTCATAATTGAAAATCTGTTTAGTATTTATGATTAGGGAGATAGAGTGACTGAATAATGGAAAACCTGATTGAGTTGGTACACAGAATTTAAGAGGTTGGGAATGTTCCATGATCTATTTATTTTCCTCTCTAGAATTTTCAGTCCCTTGATGGTTTCTGAGATATGGACGTGGGTTCTCCATTAGCAACTGGTATGATGTGCAACTTTACCAAAAACAGAACCATGCAAAGGGCTCCCTTAAAATCATAGAGTACAATCAGGTTTACAAATAAAATAAAAAATCAGAATATGCAAAATGCTGCAAAAAATTTAAAATAAAAAATTTCAGAAGTAATTAAGGCAAAATAACTTATTTTTTTCTATTGCCTGCAGAATCCAGCCAAAAAGTGGACACTTTGAACTTTTCTCACCACATTTATAATTGCTATTTATTTCATTCAACTATTCTCAATAAAATAACTGTACCTTGGGTGCCTATCTCACCACCCTCCCCAGTCAAGAGAGCAGATAAAAGCTGGAATTTTCCAGCCCCTACCCTTGTAGCGGGTACCCCACGGTGGGGCCAGCAAGCCATTGAAATATCCATTCACATCAGCGGGACTGGAAGATGAACTGGTGTGAGATGCTGGAAAATTCCAGCCAAAGTACCTGTTAGTAGGTACTTTGACCTATGTTGATTTTAACCAGACACCCTGAGATAATATCACAGGTCAAATGGGTAACTTGCTGCATGTAAAATTATGGGTACAAACAATACGAAATTCTGGCACAGTGGTCAAGAACTCCAACATATCAAATTTAGAGGGCGGTGAAGGTAGGGTCACACAGTTTAAATTATACTTGGCATCCAGGTCCATGCAACCTGCATTAGATTTTAGTGGAGAGACTTTCTGAAGAATCCTCAACTATTTAGCTGCAACTAAGAAAATGTACCATCTTTAAAGGAGACTTTAACATGAGTTTGTGTGTGTGTGCGCGTGCTCGTGTGTGTGTGTGTGTATACGGCTAAGGGCAGGAGGAGGTCTGGTCTCAGAGCTCTGTGTTCCTTCAGTGCTGAATGGCATCAGCATATATTCCTTTAAGAGAGAAAATTGAGCTATTGTTAATTTTATTTCTTTTCTGTGTGAGGGCCATTGTACCATTCACAATGAAGCATTACAGGGAACCAGAACAAGAGACACACTGCCTGGTAGGCCCTCCAATGCCAGTTACTCACTTCAGTTTATAAGTTGATCTAAAAAAATTGAAAGGTCACTTATTTAAACTGTGTGGACAGTCTGGCACTTCTCACTTAGCTCCTTTAACAGGCAAATCTGGTTTATATAGCTTTATAGTTTAATAAAGTTTTCAACTACATATTACTCCACTAGACTTTTGTGTAACTTTTGAAATGTGTTAGGTTCAAAATTATTTCCAGGAAATGCTATTTTGAATTGATTTTCATCAAATGATTTACGAAATATTTTTAATAAACCATCTTTTGTACAACTAAAAGTCCTGACAGAAAAATTAAGTTTCAATTAAGTACCACCATTGGAAAGTGCTTTAAAAATATTTATATGCCCCAAGGCACTTCACAATTGGTGAAATGGACTCTGAACTAGAATTGGGGAAGAGATAGGAAAAGCAACCAAAGGCACAGATATGTTTTGAAGAGGATTTAGAAGGTGCCAAGAAGGAGTGGAGGAGGTCTTGTGACACAGTGGCAGCATCCCTACTTTTGGGGCTCTGAGCTGAAGTCCCATTTCAGGATATGATGGCTGCAGAAGGTGCGTTCATAACATGGCCAAACAGACTGCTTATCAGCCTGTAAATCCTTCAAATACACCTGATGGCAAGTGATAAGAGCAGGAGTGTTTCCTGGTCAGCCATACTGTTGAAGGCAATGGCAAACTACTGCAGTACTTTACCAAGAATAATCATGGACCAATCCAATGGAAGTCCATCGTCTCCAATGCCCTCTTAGGGCATGGTAACTGAAGGAGGAGGAGAGAAGTAGCAAGAACGAGGGTTGGAGAAGAGAATTCCATACCTCAGCCTTGCAATGGGCGATGATGACATTCACCAATTTTGGACGATAGTGAGGGAGGGAGCTTTTACAGAGTGGGAAGTGGAGAAGATGCCACCTGGGGTTTTGACTGAAAGAGGTTGCAGTGGCTCAGAAGGGTGAGGCCATTTTGGCATTTTAAATGGGGATGAAAAGATTTGGAAATCTGTGTGCTGGGGGCTGCGGATCCAATGGAGGTTTTCCAGGGTGGTAGTGAATGCAACTCAGCAAGGTATAAGATATGGACCGTGAAGCTTTGCACAAGGTGGAGATTCTGTGAATGGATTTCAGAAGATGAGCATTGGAGAAATCAAACCCCAAAATGTGGATAATTGGCTTCAACAATGATGAAAAGGTAGCAGGAAGAGAGAAGGGCAGTGTATGTGGCTAGGGATTAGGTGGTGTTGGCGATGGCTAGGATGTTGAATGAACAGTTGGGAAGGTGGATGGAAATGGGAGAGTTTCTATGGTGGAGGGTGAACAGTATGGTTTATGTCTTTCTACTGAGAAGTAGAAAGAAGGCTACAAGCTGAAGAAAGTTCAGGCTCAACCAAAACCTGCAGAACAGTTATCAAGTATGTTGGCTTGAAAGACTCAATGATCTAGTAACTAAATGTACAGATGTACATTGGAAATCGATGTGGGCTATTAACTTCTGAAGTTACGATTAAAATAATTAAGTAGTTCCTTTCATAATATTGATATTCTTTGTTTACAGGGATTCGTGGAAGATTCCTATATGTTCTATGGCTATTATAAATTTGATGTACACCAGAACGTTATCTATAACCTCCCTCTGGCCTATCTGCTGACCATGGTCCTCTACTTTCTACTTTGTCTTTGCTGGATTATTAGAAGGTTAGAACTGCCACAGCCCTTTGCACTTTCCTCATTTTTAATTCACTACTGGTGACATAATCACTAAGTATCAAAACAGTCCAAGAACTCAGAAAAAACGATCTTCAGGAAAATATAAATCAGATTAGAATGACAAGCTGTCTGCTTTTGTCAGTTTGATGCATTTGGATTGTCATCCTGTTCCTGCCTGGGGGTCAAGCTCTTCCGCCAGGCTTAACCTTTCCACAAGAGCAAACATGAAGTTAAAGGAAACCTTGGTGGAAAAGAATTGGGAATGTTTATTTAGTAATGTTCTCTGTGCATTAAAGGGAAAAAAAGGGTAATTAAAATGTTATGGAAAAGAACAGAACTTTAAAAGTCAAAGGAGTTTTCTAAAGAGTAAGCAAGAGCAAGGGAATATTTTGTAGCACTTATAGATAATAGTAACATATGTACATAGTAACATATGTACATAGTAACAATAGTAACTTATCTCAGTTGGTTAGATGGCTGGTATGTGGATCAGATTCGTGCCAACAGCATGGGGTTCAATCCCCATTCTGGCTGAAGTAGATTCAGGGCCTGCCTCCTAACCCTACCCTTAGTAAAAATCACAGCACTTTGCTGTGATTCTACAAGTAATCACTTAAAGACCTGCCTTCAGGCAAAGAACTGAAGAAGAAGATATTGTATATTTTGCACTACTTCACATAGACTGCATCCAACTGGTGAACTCCTTTAGGATACAAGTTGTTAAATTATTGAAAAGGAATCAAGCAATTCACCTAATAAAGAAGACATTCATTGAAGCTGGCAACAAGCTCAAATATGGGGGAGAATTTTCTCCCCGTCAGGGGTTTGTGTGGGGGCGGGCATGGGCGGGCACGCAGCCAATCGGCGCCTCCAATTGGCTGGGTGCCGCCATTTTTTGTGGGCAGGCCAATTAAGGCCCGCCCAGCGTGATTCACGCCCGGAAGCACTGAGTGCTCCCTGTGTGGGCAGGGTGAGGCTACCTGACTCGGGAGTGCGCACGAAAGAGCACAGAAATCTCCTTGAGGCACAAAGTGTTGAAAAAATTTTTACGACATGTTCCCGCACGTGAAGCTGTCACATGAGCTGGGACATGTCCATTAATTTTAATAAAGATTTTTCTGAAAATTTTAAATCATTCATGAAACCTCATCCTGCCCGTGGATGAGATTCCATGAAAAATGCGAAGGCCGCCTGGGCTCTTCGCCTGCCCACCAACCTTAAGGTTGGATGGGCAGCTCAGCTGATTGCCTTAATTGCTTTTTAACAGGCTTTCGGCTGCGCGCCCACTGAACTGAAAATGTGAATGATACGCGGTGATGTCGGGACGCACGCCTGACGTCAGCCTGCGTCATTTTATGCCTCGGCGAGCGGGGCCTGCTCCCACTCACCGAGCCGAAGATTCTGCCCATGGAAATGAGTAATGTCATAACTTAATTTGATCTATTTATAAAGACTCTTAAACGCTGTTCTAAGGTTTACTGTTATCATGTTGTAGAGGCCAGGGTATTGATGACAAATGATCACGGATGTATCCTACATGTGTTTGCAGTCCTGAGTGAATTTGGTAGTACTACATTTTTTGACATCATGCATATTATTACAAGGTAAATATGCAAGCTGAGGTTTGGGGTGACACCATATCTCATTAGAGCGTTGAAAACTCAATGAGAGACCCTGGCGGTATTTAATGGAGGCAACGGGGGCCTCAGCTACCAACCGGGAAGCTGCAAGAGCTCCATGTTGTCTCTTTTAGGAAAGGCCCACCACTTGGATACTTAACTGGACAGTGGTGGGCCTGCCCTGGGATCAATCAGAGGCCGGTAGCTCTAGTGAGTGGCAGTGTCATCAGGGAGGCAGTGGCTGCTGCAGGTATGACACCCACCCAAGGCCTAGTATCATCGCTGTATCCCAGGCCAACAGTCTAACATATAACAACAAGTTCCATTTCGGCAGTACAGGGAAAAAAAGTAGGTTGGTAAATCTTAGATTGATCTGAATGAAAGCCGCAACATTATGTATTACAGCTTTAAGGTAGCGAAATGTCCCAAGGTGCTTCACAGTGACATAATTTAAAATAAAAATAGACACCAGCTAAAATATAATATTGGGGGTGTGGAATAAACAGATTATGTACTGGACTGTCCTCTTATTTCTGGGAACAATCCAAGGGTAGTCAGTGTTGTCAGTGTACTATTGCACACGTGATGTAAATGCTTTGTTATTGTTGCAATCTCACTGAATTTTCAATAAATTTACATCTGAAAGCGACCATGAAACATGTGCTCCTGTTTTTTGAAGCTGTGTGCCAGCTGCAATCTTCTGGTATTTTGAAAAATAATGAAGAAGAAATATCGATGACGTTAACGCTTGAAAAGAAAGCAGAGAAGGTCAATGTGTGTGAAACGCTACGGCAGTCTTGGGGTCAAGCGCATGATTTAGTGTGAAAGCCAGTGCTCCTTCAAAAATGTAAAAGCTTTCTCTTGCCTCCAGGATCGTGAGTGGATTTAAGCAGGAATGCATGCATGAGACAAGTTACAGACACAGTGCCAAAATCTTCACTCTTTGGGACTTTTGTATCAAGGCAACCATTATGGCTACACTTAAACAACAGAGCATTGTAAATGACCTGAAGGTATTGCAACTCAATATTTCGCTTTATTGAAGTGGTGCTGCAAAATATCACTCTGAAACACCATAGCATGACATCTCACATGGTTCTTTAATTAATTCAGAAACTATGTTTATTCCTAAACTATGCTCTTTATATTTGGGTTTTTTTTGTCACAGATTCTGCAGTATTTGATTTCTCAATATGAGATCGATAAAATATACCTTACTGCAATATTTCCATCAGTTTAAAAATGTCATATGACTGAATTTTATTCATTGGCAAATCTTAGGTTGATCTGAATGAAAACCGCAACATTATGTATTACTGTTTATGATCTTCTCAGCAATTACCTAGTAAGACTTGACATTTGTTTATTTGAAGGGTACAGGAAAGACCAGGGACTGAACTATTGAGAAGCACCAAACATTCTTGCCAGGCTGCAGTTGAATTTTAATGATTTGAGGGAATAGTTTATTCACAAGATGGGAGTGTAGATTGTGTAGTACTTTGTTAGCCTGGAACTGTGCTTTCACTATGATTTTTTTCAGGCATGATATGGTTTTATGAATTGAGCCCTGAGCTGCAAAAAGAAACAATTAACACCAGAAACAGCAGCTGATATCTAGCCCAGCATCAGCATCACAAAGTGTGGCAGGAATGTTTAGGTGAAATGTTGTCTTCATCATGTTGTTCCAATGGCTGGTGTCACTTTTCAGGGATAGGGACTGCAAATTAGTCGAGGCTGTTTCCTATAGCATTGCATTTAGAAGAATTGTAGAATAGAATCAAAGAATGTTTACAGCATGGAAGGAGGCTATTCAGCCCATTGACCCAGTGCTTCCTCAATGCAACAGCAATGCAGCTAGTCCCACTCCACTGCCCTTAACCCGTAATACTGTAAATTCTTTCTTTTTAAGCGTTTATCCAACTTCCTTTTGAAAGCCACAATTGAATCTGCCTCCACAATGCTGTGAGGCAGTACATTCTAGATCCTAACCACTTGTGCTTTAAAAGATATTTTTTCATGTGACTTTTGGTTCTTTTGGCAATCACCTTAAAACGATATCCTCTGGTTCTCGAACTCTCCACCAAAGGGAACAGTTTCTCCCTATTTGCTCTGTCTGGACCCCTCATGACCCCTCTATCAAATCTCATCTGAAACTTCTCTCCCCTGGGGAGGACAATCCTGGCTTCTCCAATCAATCTACATGACTGAAGTCCCTCACCCCTGGAACAATTCTTCACCCGAAAGCCTTTAGAATTGGGCACAGTATTCCAGCAGGGGGCGCACCAGTGATTTGTAAGAGTTTAGTGTAAATAAACTTGCTTGCAAACAAATTATTCACTAATGCTTTACAAAATTGGCATTTCTCAACAAAAAAAATTTAATTTGACTGAATTGGAGTTGGCGAAAAGTGTGGTGATTGAACAAAATACGGAACCTGGTAAGTTGGGCCATCAATTCATCTTCATTGGCTTGACTGAATTTGACTTTCAATTCCTGGAAAACTTCACTGCAAGTTTTCAGAAGTCAGGATCCAAAATGATAATTACAGTGCAGATTCAAATGTAACGCCTTCAAAGTTTAGGATTCAGAAGTCAGTTGAATATAAATTGGCATTGAAGTGGACTGAAGGAAACTGAAGATCTGAATCGAGACAGATTCCCTAATCAATGGTTTGTGTTTTTCATTTTGAACTAGATTGATTTGCAAGAGCAAATGTGCAGGAGGAGAAAAGCAGAGCGAAGCACAAAGGATAAAATATTCCTCTACTTCATCCGTTTTGTGCTCAATCTGTTCATCATGATTTCATTGACTGGAGCTTTTTACTGCATTTACCAAGCAACTAAATCATCTCAACAATTCCAGCAGAAGGTCAGTGCATTGACACAGTTGTTCAGGTTGCAGAATATCGAATGACCAAATTACAGACATAAAATTCCATAGAAATTGAAGCACAAAACCAGGCCATTCAGGCCAACTGATTTATGACAATGTTAATGCCCCACACCAGCCTCCTCCCACCCGACTTCATCCAACCCTATCTGCATATCATCCTATTCCTTTCTTCCATGTGCACTTATCTATCTTCCCTTTAAATGTATCTAAGCTTATTCACCGCAACTATTCCACGTGGTAGCAAGTTCCACATTCTAACCACTCTGGGTAAAGAAGTTTCTCCTGCATTCTTTATTGGATTTAGTAGTGGTTGCCTTATAGTTATAGCCTATTATTTTGGGCGGCATGAAAAAAACGTAATTTTTTTTTTCTTAAAAGCAGCCAAAACGAATCTGTTTTCAATTTAAATAATTTGCATTTCAAGATTCTTAACCTATTTTTTCCCCAGTTTTAGAGATTAACCAGAAAATTGGTCATTAAATAATTAAAGTTCTTGAAAATCTATCATGAGACCAGATTCAGAAGCGGTTCACCTGATACTTCTAAACTGAGAGTGAAAACTAAAGGAGTTGTGACATAATTACTCATAGGTTAGTGATATGGTAGATTTTTGGTTGCATAACTAGAAGTTTTTACTGAAGGCCTGGACTAACAATCCAGAGAACATACATTCAATACCCTCCATGATGGTTTGAGAATTTTAATTCAGTTTAAAAAACCTGGGAATAAGAAGCTGGTGCCAGTACAAGTGGCCACGAAGCTGTTAAATTATCATAATCGTTGGATCACTAATATCCTTTAGGGAAGGAAAGCTGCCTTCCTTCCCCAGTCTGGTCTAAAAATACTCCAGTCTCACACTAATGCGGTCAATTGCCCTCTGAAACAGCCCCACAAATGCCAGGAGGTCCACCACCACTTTCCCAGGAGGAACTAGGGATGGGCCATAAATGCAGCATTTTCCTGGAATGCCTACTTTCCAAAGTATAACTTAAACCAAAAAACATAGAAATGGTATCAGAAATTTGAAAACATCCATAACATTATTTCAATTGAAAAGATTAGGAACACCATCCTTGCAGTTAGAGGGTTGCAACTTTGTATTTACGATCTTTACATAATACAACTTGACTTTTCAAAAGCATTTGATTTTAGTTCATTGGCAAATGCCATCAAATTCAAAGTCGGCTGATTATGTTTAGTACAAGACCTTCTCCAGGGCAATTAAGGATGGGCAATAAATGCTGGCCTAGCTGGTGACACCCACATCCCATGAGTGAATCAAAAAGATAAATTCCTTATACCCGCAACTTTTGAAAGTATGAATGCTCGTATCAATGAACTATTTCAATAAAGGAAAGTGGGGGTGAAAAACAAAATGGCTTTCATTCATATGCCGGAAGAAAGCTGTGGTTTGCTTTTATAAATTTATCAATTTAATCATGCTGACATCATTACCACATGAAAAGTTTCTGCAAATTCCTACTTTTTAATTGGCATCCTCTAGCTTCCAATTGCTTATTTTGTAACTAAAATATATAGGGCAGGATTTTCCCGTCAGCGAGCGGGGGGTGGGGCCTGCTCGTCGACACGCAAAATGACACGCGGAACTCCAAACGTCACCCCGCCCCATTTAAATTTTCAGGTAGGCGGGGGCTCAGCAAAATCAGCTGTGCACCCGCCAACCTGTCAATGGCCAATTGAGACCATTGACAGAGTCATTAAACTAATTAATGGACCTGCCCGTCCAACCTTAATGTGGGCAGGCAGGCCAGGAGCCCTGGCGGGAAGTAGAAAAAGCATGAAACTTAATCCACGGGTGGGATGAGGTTTCATGTAGGTTTTTAAAAATGTAATCAAAGATTTAAAAAAAATTATGGACATGTCCCAACTCATGTGACAGTGTCACATGAGGGGACATGTCAGGGAATTTTTTTTTTTATTTTTAATATTTTTGACAGTAGAGGCGATCTCCCTGAGGCAGCACTTAGCCTCAGGGAGATGAGTGCGCTCTTTCGTATAAATGCACGAAAGAGCATGCTCTCAGGTTTAGGGATTCCCCCCACCGCCCGCACAGGGAGCGCTTAACACTTCCGTGCGAACGTCACGCTGGGAGGGCCTTAATTGGCCCGCCCACGTAAAATGGCGGTGCGCCCCTGACTGAGGACGCCGATCGAAGGTGCAGATCCGCGCGCCCCTGTGCACCCCTGTGCGCCCGCACTTCAACTTTGCCCCCGATGGGGGGAAAATCCTGCCCATAGTTTTGTAAGAAGTATTTTTGCCTTTTCCCTGTTAACTTTGCAATTATTTCTTTGGTTTGGGGAGTATGGGGATTAAGGCATTGAGGTAGAAGATCAGCCATGATCTAATTGAAAGGTGGAGCAAGCTCGAAGGGGCGAACAGCCTACTCCTGCTCCCATTTCCTATGTTCCTATGAGTTTTCTTACCAGCTAATTTTGGTGCATTCCCCATGGCAATATCCCTACAAACAGAGTCTACTTTCCAACCAATCAGCACCCTCTTCTCATGCAGTATAAAGTGTTGTTCCCTTTGAGATTTGGTATTCTTGCATCTGTCCTGATGAGTGCAAGACACAAAGTTTTGACAGCATGTCTCTTTGTTCAGCAATACTCAAATTCTGTACTACCAAGCAACTATATTTATAATTAATTTTGAAAAAAATAGAAGCTAAATTTTCAAAGTTTTTCAAATGTATCAAGTTGCGTGGAAGAGTCACCTCTTGAGAAGGAAGGTTACAATTAAGACATCTGCAAAAATTGATAACTGAGTGGATGGATTACAGCTGATATTTAAAAGGCATCTCATCGTTATTTCAGAGAGGTAGTTAGGAATTATTTGCTCCAAAATCTATCATAGTGGCTGTGGGAAAGTTTGTGTTGTCAACTGTCAGGATGAAGCTTTTGTTCTAACCTCAATATTTCAATGTGCATTAAATAATATCACATATTTGTACATTTCGTTTACAAGCCAAGTAAAAAGATAAGCATTAAGATAAAAGCAAAAAACTGTGGATGCTGGAAATCCAAGACAAAAACAAAAATACCTGGAAAAACTCAGCAAGTCCGGCAGCATCTGCGGAGAGGAACACAGTTAATGTTTTGAGTCCGAATGACCCTTCTGTTCTGTTGAAGGGTCATTCGGACTCGAAACATTAACTGTGTTCCTCTCCGCAGATGCTGCCGGACTTGCTGAGTTTCTCCAGGTATTTTTGTTTTTGAAAAAGATAAGCATGTCATTCTACTGAGATAACCACACCCATAGGGGTAAGGCAAAGTTTGTTGTACTGTAAAAGTACTGAGTATTGTCAAAAAATTAAGGGTTATAATTAAATGTTGGAAAAAAAAGCTGGTTATAATAGTTTAGCAAATGTTTGATTATAGTGCCAAGTCAAAGAGAGAGATTATTGGGTTTATCAGATTCATAGGATGAAAGCCCAAGCTAGTTACAAAAATACACAGATGCTGGAAAACATAAGTAAAGATTAAGCAAACAAAATATCTGAATTTTGAAAAGAATGAATGAAATTGCAAAAATGAATTTTGAGGCAATCTATGTCAAATCACAGTAGGAAACCTAGATAACATGACTAAAAGCTAAAGAAGCTTTGGATTAATTTGCACATTAAGCCATTCAAACTTTGAATTAATTTATGGATAAAACACTCATCATATGCTGGAAATAGCCAATTTTAATATTACATTTGGTAATTCATCAAATGGCAATATTAACATCACAGCATAATGAGCATATTTTCAGCCTAATGGTAAATGGAAGGAAATCATTGGTCCTGAAATTCATGAAGGTGGTACTGGGGTGGAACATGGGGCAGGACCTAAGTTTTTATATTATGCAATTCAGCTGAGAGGAAACAGATGCTTCTTGTGCCCACTGCTGTAGCTGTGGTGTCATTGCAACAGATGGGATGACCTCTCCTACCAGCTCCACCTTTATGAGAAACATGGTAATGTTGATCTGCGTGAAACAGGCCTGCCAACTACATCAATATGGCACCGAGGGCCTAATACCAGTTTTCCAGTGACAATCAAGTGCAGAGCTGGGCAAGTAGCTGTGGAGACCAACCCACAGTGTTAAAAAGACCCTATCCAGAGATTCAAAGTTAGGCTCCAAGGCAGGGCAAAATAGCACATCTGGAAGAAGGCTGCTGCTCCAAGAATACGAGGGCTATCATATGTACTTTTTACATTTATAAAATAACACGCTTTTCTTTCCAGGGGCATGGAAGTGGTGAAATTTATTTTGTCTTCGAATTCTTCATGGAATATCTTCCATCCATTGTCATCTCCATTAGTAATATTCTTCTGCCATTCTTATTTCGGATAATTGTCCGATATGAAGAGTATCCGCCAAACACTGAAATCAATTTGATACTAATCAGGTAAACCTTCTTAAATGTGTAATTAGGCATGGTATTTTATTGATGTGGCGGCTATTGCCAGTCTGCCACTCGTTAAAGGGAAGGTCAACAGTGTTTGAAGATGTACTTTATTGTCCATCATTATTGTCTATTCCTCCGGAGATTGGTATAATCTAGTTTTTTTCCCCATTAGAAATGATCTAATTTCACTTCAGTCACTTGAGTTATATCATAAGGTTGTTCTAATCCAGTGTTATATTTGGCTGAGAACAATCTGCAAACTTAAAAAAAAAACACAGAGAGCTTTTGTTTGTTGCAGTATCGCTCACTGTCTGTGTTATGGAATGTTTTAGCATCCTGGACTGTTCCTGAAATAACTCGAGCATGAACCCCTCTATCATGATTGCCTAACTGCGAAGTAGCAGCATTGCAGCAATAAACCAAAAGAAAAAGAATGTGTGTTTAATGCAGCACCTTCATGTCATTGGGATATTTCAAAGAGCTTCATAGATGATGAATTGATTTTGAAGTTAAGTCACTGCCATTATATAGATCAATGTGACAATTGTTGGTAGTGTTGGTTGATGGATAAATGTTGGGCAGAATGCTGGGAGAATTGTCCTGGTCTTGTCGAATGTGGAGGCAGTGGTATAGTGGCAATGTTGCTGGATAATAATTGAAAGGGCTAGGCTAATGCTTTGGGGGCACAGGTTCAAGTCTCACCATGGCAGCTGATGGAATTTTACTTTTATTATAGTAATTGAGAAGTGTGGACTAATGATCTGGAGGCATGAAGTCAAATCCCACTGTGGTAACTTAAATTGAGTCAATAAGTAAAACCTGGAATTGAAAGCTAGTCTCAGTAATGCTGACCATGAAGCTATCATTTTTTGTCATTAAAAAGTCACCTGGTTCACTAATATCCTTTAGGGAAGGAAATCCGCTGTCTTAACCTGGTCTGGCCTATTTGTGACTCTAGGCCCACAGCAATGTGGTTGACTTTTGCCCTCTGAAATGGCCGAGCAAGCCAATCAGCTCAAGGGTAATTAGGGATGGACAACAAATGCTGGCCTTGCCAGCGATGCCGACATCACATAAAAGAACAAAACAAAGGATCTTTGATCGATCTTGGTTTTAACTTCTCTGTGGACTGGGAAGGTCCAAGGTTTGATCCTCTTGGCTGATGTAACAGTGGGAAATTGTTCCCCAGGTGGTGTGGTGAGGAGAAAGCGGCTAGGATTCATTCTGATTGCCTCACTGTCCATTCACTGGACTTGTAGCAGTCATGAGGTGACATTCTATAGCCACGCACTATTCCAACCAATATAAACCGTATCCGTACAGTATTTTCACACAACACTATATCAACACACAGCTTGCTGCAGCACAAACTGCCAAGTTAGTGTGAAACCTCATGTGGCTTTTGTGCCAAGATTTTTACAGCATTGGTCATTGGCTTGCATCATAATACCACCAACTTTTAATTATAACACCACATGTATTTTTAACAATTGAAGCAACAGTGGGTAGGTTAGAGCAAGGTGTCCCGTTCCAGAAAGTCAGGTGGTGTGAAAGATAGAACAGGAGCTTAATCTTTCCCTACTTTGTAAGCTTTTATTTGCAGAGATACACATTACAAACATGCACCTCCTAACTCAACAACCAGAATTTCAGTAGGAGCACAGGATAAGCCCCAGTTAATGCCCACCAGCTCAATAGCATTAAATACTCATTCGCCACACAATGCAATTAACACAAGGAGAAGGAGAAAAACAGACAAAATGTCTTTCCGTTAAGAAAAGTAATGATTTCTGCAATGTACAAAGTTTCACTGTTTTTGAGTTTCTCCATTTATTTCCATTTAGGAGTGTATTCTTGAGGCTGTCCAATCTGAGCATGCTGGTGTTTTCCTTGTGGCAGCATATCACCTGCTCTGATGGCAAAAGTAAGGATTGTGAAGCCTGTGGTTACAACATAAACTACCAGGTGAGTGAAAAGCAATAATAAATAGTAGCTTGAGGGAGCTCAGTGGTGCCAAAGAGTGATAGATTACAAGTCTATTCTTGTTACATCACAGAGTGGGCTGAATTTTGCCCTTGACGGGCGGGCAGGCCCGAGTGACTCGGCGGCAGGCGGGCAGCCAATCGCCACCGCCGAAACGGGCCGCGCCGCCATTTTGCATGGGTGGGCCAATTAAGGCCCTCCCAACGTGACATCCGCCGGGAAGCACTATGCGCTTCCTGTGTGGGCGGGGGGGGGATTCCCCAAATGCGAGAGTGCGCTCTTTCGTGCATGTACACGATAGAGCGCACATCTCCCTGAGGCTAAATGCTGCCTCAGGGAGATCGCTGAAAGGTTTTCAAAGTTTAAAAAAAGAAAAATAAAAAAAATCATTAACATGTCCCCCTCATGTGACAATGTCACACGAGATGGGACATGTTAATAAATTGCACAAAAACTTTAATAAACTTTTTTAAAACCAACATGAAACCTCATCCCGCCAGTGGATGAGGTTTCATGTTTTTTCAGAAGCCTGCCGGGGCTCCTGGCCTGCCCACCAACCTTAAGGCAACCTTTAATTGTTTTAATTATCCTGTCAATGGCCTCAATTGGCCACTGACAGGTCGGCGGGCCGACAGCTGATCACGCTGTGCCCCCACCTTCCTGAAAATTTAAATGGGGCGGGATGACGTTGGGAGTTCCCCCCAACATCATCCCACGTCATTTTCGCGTCGGCGAGCGGGCCCCTCCCCCAGCTCGCCGACGGAAAAATTCGGCCCAGTAAGTCCAATTTACTCCTCTTAATTTTTTGGTTTCATTCGTGGTGCTTTGGGCAGAAAGGGTAATTTTGGATGTGGCATTCTTGACTGGATCACTATCATTGGTCCTTATGGCAGCAAGACTGCTATTGCTGCAGACCTGAGAGTGTAAGAAATAACTTTCATTTGCATATCATCTTATCACATCCTCGGGATGTTCCAAAGTGCTTTGCAACCAGTTAATTTATTTGGAAATGCATGCTTGCAAATATGAAGCTAGTTGACCCACAAACTGTTACTGACCAATCTTGTCTATTTTGGCTGATTTCTCAGGTAAGTGATACAGTTCTCAGATAAGTGTTCTAAGTTGTCAGATGTCATTGGACAAAGTGCAATTGCTCTAGTTAAGGCAATCTTATGTGATTTTAGTTTGAATATTTCATGCGTTATATTCAGGTCAACATTTTGCTGCTTAAGGCAGCGTTTCGTTGCCAGGTAATGTCCCAAATCTTGCTGGACCCATTGTTTGCAAACAGTAATAATACTTTATCATTCAAATATTTGTTGCCGTCATCTACAATTTAAACGAAGGAACTCCTTGCTGTACAATTTCTCAGTAACAAATTGACACTCATTTCACAGCGCTGTTTGCATGTTTACTGATATTGTTTCTGCTTTGTCCTCCAGTGTTGGGAGACAAAGATTGGACAAGAAATGTACAAGCTGATGTTGTTTGACCTTCTAGCTTGCATCGGTGTCACATTTTGTGTGGAACTCCCAAGAAAGTAAGCAATTAAAAAGATATTTCCACATGCACTAGAGCTGAGAAAATTGAGGCCTGAATTTTCGTTTCTGGGTCGGGAGGGCAGAGTGGGGAAAATTCCCAACTCCGCAAACCCGACCCAGGAAAATGTGCCTCGGCTGCTCCGAGTTTGGCTCCAGGGTGTTATAGGAGTCGGGCCCGCAAACTCCAGAGGTGTAGAGGTGGAGGAGGACCCAGAGGATTGGGTGTCTTGGTCAGGTTTAAACAGTGATGTAATAAGACAGTCTTTTGGTAAAGCTGAGTTTTTAAAAATCCCAGAGGGAAACTTTAAACGACTGTCATAACCCATATTTTTAAGTGGTATGTTTGAGATGCAACTCTAAATTCAGGAATCAGACCCCCAGTTCTCGAAAGGCTTTACATTAAACTAAATGAAACATTTTATTAAGTTACAGCACATTAAACACATGTACATGGCTACAAATGACTACTATCATAACAATTCCTAAACTAATCTCCATTAAGGCAACAGCAACCCATAGACTTAACCAGGCACCAGACAAAGCATTTTCACCGTACAAATTCCAAATGCGGTTCCTTTCACTTTGGTTCCTGTGGAGTCAGTTGTAGGCTTAAAGCTACTTTGACCTTACATTGCCTCTCCCCTGCACACACAAAAACTGCTGAAGTTATACCTCGCACAGCTCATTGAATATAAATTCTCATTGTATCACCAGCCTCTTTGAGCAATAAAACCCCTATCATAGTACCAATTTTATTAGTATTATAAACATATTGCTTGGTCTCTGCTCACTAGGTACCAGATTTCACCCCATTTCTTGAATGCTGTATTCAAAAAATGCAAATGCACTCTACCTCTCTTACATCTCAAAACTAGTACACACCAAAGCACCCAGACTAGCTGGCTTTAATCCAATTAAGATACACCCACAGACTAAACCTCTATTTTAAATGAAAAACATTTTCCAATAATATTATATACATTAACAGCTTCATGACAAGCGGTCTGTTAGGGAGATCCATTTGTGAGCCAGGCAGTCTATGCTGTTATGCTGTTGTTACTGTGCCTCCAAGGAGATGTCACTGAGCAGTCAGGTGAGTACAAACTCTCTAAATGTTGTCCAACTGGTTGCTGACTCTGGAATAAGTAGCCCATGATGGGTTTTCCACAGACAAAAATAGGCATTGTTGCTGCCTTTTCACATTGTAATGAAGGACTACACTGACCCATGTAGAGCATAGAGAGGCATCAGAAGACACAACCATGGAGATGGCAGCATCTTGGCACCACAAGCTGCTCACGATATTCAGGGTTAGCGCAGGTTACTATCATGCCGCAGGAGGGGTCTGATACCCACTATGATTGCCCCAGTTCTTTGCCCTTCCACCTGCCTTCTTTCCACCCATTTATCAGGATGCACCCACCCAACTCACCCTCGACCAGGTCCCTCTCAGCTGCACGTTGGCATGGCACAACAGTGTGATTCAGAAGGAGTAAGCCAGTAGGATAATTAGTGGTCAGGCACACATGCCATCTGGGAGCGACAGCAACAAAATCCACGGCATGATGCATTTGTGCGGAGCCATTTCCTTCCCATCCACCCCCATCTTCAATAGTACTCATTGATGTGATAAAGAAGATGGGTTGTGTATGTAAGCACTCAAATATGTTTGAGAGCATTGTAAGCTGCATGCCGCACAGCCCTTTTCGTTTTAAATTTGTATTGCCAGAATGTCACGCAGAGCTGAGAGTGTGGAAGGAGTGTCCCGGTTTAGCGACCAGGACCTCCAGGTTCTGGTGGAGGAGGTGCAGAAGAGAAGGGACTTCTTATATCCAGTTGGATGTTGCAACCCTCCTGCAACCACAGTATCACAGAATTGTTACAGTGTAGAAGGAGGCCATTTGGCCCATCGTGACTGCACCAGCTCTCTGAGCATTTTAACTTAGCACAAATCTCCTGCCTTTTCCCTGTAACCCTGCACATTGTTCCTATTTAGATAATCGTCCAATGCCCTCTTGAATGCCTCAATTGAACCTACCCCAGGCAGTGCATACCAAACCCTTACTACTCACTGTGTGAAAAGGTTTTTCCTCACTTGGCATTTGCTCCGTTTGCAAAACACTTTAAAACTGTGCCATCAGGTTCTCGATCCATTTACGAGCAGAAACAGTTTCTCCCTATCTACTCTGTCCAGGCCCCTCATTATTCTGAAAACTTCTATCAAGTCTCCTCTCAGCCTTCTCCTCTCCAAGGGAATCTGTCCCAACTTCTCTAATCTTTCCCCATAACTGACCACAAAGAGGACATGGACGGAGACCACAGCAGCGGTTAGCACGCCGGTGAACATAGACGGTCATGGGTACAGTGCCAGAAAAGGGTCCACGACCTGTTGTTTCTGGAAACGTGAGTTGTTCGGCACAAGCCCACAGAGGCCCCAGGGAAGGTTCACATCTGCATGCTGCAGCTAAGGAGTGAAACATGCTTCTGCCATAGCACAGAGGCTTGTATGTTCATTTTGGTCCTCCAGGTGCACACAGTACAGGTGTGAATGAACACTGTGACGCACAGACACATTCAAGAGATTTTTCCCTGACTGCATCATATATCAGGCTAACATTACTTCATGGTGCCCTTAAAGTTTAAGAGGGCCGAGAACAGACTGGGAATATGTCAGAGGCTACAGGTGGTTTGTAATGTCAAGCAGATGGCCATGGAGGTTGCCAGGGTGCCTGTCTGGCTGGCTGTCAAGGACAGAGAATTGTACATAGCAGGTGATAAAGGCAGTGGTAAAGACACTTTGGAACATGGTGGTAATGGTGGACGTCATGCTGTCAGCTTACTGAGCGCAAGGGGATGTTTACATGAGAGGGAGTGCAAGGATGGGGTTGCATCATAAGGGCAGTGCGAGCATGCTTAAAGGCAATGGCATGCATCAGATTGTGCTTTCACAATGTGAAGGGCTATACCTAAATAATTTCACACAGGTTCCAGCTCTGCTCACTCATACGCCCACCCCACCCCACCCACCGCCACCACCACGGCCACCTCATCCCTCGGGCATCAGGTGGAGGAATGTCCGAGGAGGCAGTGTCACAATATCTGACTAGCCTACACTATGCCAACTCAGATACCAGCACTTCGGAGGGATGTGGTGTGTGTGTAGAGTTGGTGGTATGGGATAAAGGGCACCGCACCAGAGTGCAGGAAGTGTCAGAGTCAGAGATACCCGTGCACAGTCCCCCTCGGAGGGAGGAAAGTCACAAAAATGCTCCAGTGGGGAAGAACGTGGAGCCTCAGGAGTCACCTTTTGGGGTGCAGCATTTGGACAATCAGTAGCAGATGTGTGGACATCTGGCAGAGTTCCCTGAGAGCTCATGCAGTGTGTGTGGGGGTCTACTATCCATGGATGATCTCCACGTTGTCCCTGCCGCTCCAACACATGAGCTCTGACCATGAGAGATTGGCCAATCTTGTGGAGAGACACATGCAGCAACACTTGGACTGGATGCAAGAGCAGCGTCTCGGCCAGAAAAGGGTGCAAGACTCACACAGTAGCCCGGAGAGTCCATTCTGATCTTGAGTGCTCACATCCATGGAGTACGTGAGGATCTGCGTCCGCTGAACAGGACAGTCACTGTGTTGGCACAGCAGTTGCTGGAATCAATGACTGCTGCACACCATCCGCCAGCCCCATCAGCCCCACCAGAAGGTCAACCTAGGGCAGTGCTGTTACTGAGGAGGCTGAAGATACTGAGAGCATCTCAGCACCCTCATCTTCTGCCAACTCCATAGCCTCACTGCCAGAGCCTTTGTCTGCTCCAAAGGCGTCAATGCCAACAGCTGCCGATGCAGAAATACAGAGGCTACTGTCTGAAGGAGGTCCCCAACGAGTTCCTGCATGAAGAGGTCGGCCACCACACTCCACAACTCCAAATAGAATGAGATGTGAGCAGCCTGGCCCCACCTCCTCCTTTGTAGGAGTGTGCGTGAATGTAGCGTGCTGTCTCACCTAGAGCACTAATGAGTTCACTGTGGTTGCACTTTTAATGTTGTCAGTCTCACAATTAAGCACTTTGTGAATATGGGTCAGTACACACCAAGATATCTTGGTGTGCATTTGTACACTACAAAACTCAATGAGAATGTTAACCTTATGAAGGATGTTCTTACCGGTGACATGGAAAGCTACATGCTAAGGCCTTCCTCACATTTATGTCATCATGTGACCGACATTTATCGGGCACTGGAAGGTTTCTTCCTTCTCCGGTCCTTCACATAATGGAGTGGTGATCAATGCATTTTGAGAGACTGCAGTCAAGGAATGAGATGATTATTTGTTGTCCATCCACGATTGAGTTTAAGGGAGGCTCAAAGATCAGACACAACGATCAGATGGAGTTCACGAGGTGCAGCTCAAGCATGAGTGCTGGGTGCAAGGCAGTCATTGCATGTCAGTGTTACACAGTCAACTGAGTGGAGGCTCCTCAGGTCAAGATGCCATGTATGCTCTAGTGAAGAGCACTTGTGAGCTCTCCCCAATACATCGGAAGCCTTTGTCTTCTAGGTGTCAGAAGCTGTGGTTTGTAAGGGAGCCAAGGTCTATGGCAGCATTGCATGTTGACCTTGGTTCGAATCCCATCATGGCAGATGGTGGAATTTGAATTCAATTTTTAAAAATCTGGAATTAAAAGTCTAACAATGACCATGAAACCATTGTCAATTGTTGTAAAAACCTATCTGGTTCACTAATGTCCTTTAGGGAAGGAAATCTGCTGTCCTTACCTGGTCTGGCCTACATGTGACTCCAGACCCACAGCAATGTGGTTGACTCTTAAATGCCCTCTGAAATGGCCTAGCAAGCTACTCAGTTCTCAAGGGCAATTAGGGATCGGCAATAAATGCTGGCCTAGCCAGCAACACCCCCATCCCTGAACGAATTTTTAAAAAAATGTCGTCCATTCCTGAGACTGGACCATGGAGGTGAATGGATAATGTGGCAGATCTTTCAAAGAGCTGGTCTAGCATAGTTGTGGCCTAACCTTGCACAATGTGCATTATCTGCATCCTTGTTAGCACACACAGTCATATCAGTTGGTATTGGACGTGAAGTCATGATTCCTACTGCACACTCTCAGCATTGTGGGCACAGTTGAAGCATGCACAGGGTGCCGGCTTTGGCGCCTCGTTGACAGCCGTTGGTGGTAATGTGAAGATCCAGGTTGTGAAGCACTTTTCAAGATGTGTGTTTGCAATACGTTGAGGGCAATGGTTTTGATAGTAGATTCTCAGCCATATCTATTCAATGGAGTAAAACTCATTAATGTCGCTTTTCTCTCTTGTTCGGAATGGTCATTTCCATGTGTAACTGTGGCCCCTATGAATGTGAAAGATGTTCATGAGGGACTGGCTGAGGGTAAATGTGAGATTTCAGGACCTTAGGTGAATCTATTCTGGATTAGCAGGCTTCTGGCAATCACCCGCTCCTGCACAGAATCAGCCGTGGCTACATGGGCCTGCCCTTCAGCTGCTCTGCCATTGCTGCCCTCTTCCTCCCCCATGTCAGATTCCTGAGAATGGGCAGGGGCAGCCTCCTCCGGCCCCTCCTCCTCCTCATCTTTCTCATCACCCTCCTCCTCAGATGCTGGAGCTCTGGACGTGACTTCTTCCCTTTCCAGTTGTAGGCCCCTCTGCTGTGCAACATTGCGTAGCATGCAGAACACCACTACTATTCGGGAGACCCTTGCTAGGGAATACTGTAGAGCTCCACCTGAATGGTGAAGGCACCTGAAATGCATTTTGAGAGACTGCAGTCAACCCATGACTGTTGTAATAGTTCTTCTCGGGCTCAGTTTGCAGCTGCCTAAAGGTGGTCATTAGACACCTCCTTAAGGGGTATCCCTTGTCCCCCAGAAGCCATCCACAGACCTATGTAGGTGACTGAAAAAGTTGAGGCAGGTGGGAACTCCTCAGTATGAAGGAGTTGTGGCAACTACCAGGGAACCTTGCACAGACTTGCAGGAAAACCTTGCTGTGGTCACAAACTACCTGCACACTCAGGGAGTGGAATAATTTTTGATTCACAAAGGGTGTCAGGTTGATGCTTTGGAGCCTTTGTAATGATGTGGGCACAGTCGAGAATGCCCTGCATCTGAGGGAAAGCTGCTAACAGAGCAAACCCCCTGCTCTCTGCGTCTGAGGCACCACATCAACCGGGAATTTAACGTTCTCCCCCATAGGAGCAAACAGGACATCAGTGACCACCTTGATGCAGCTGACTGTGATATTCCACATATTCCACGTTCTCGTTCTGAGCCCTGGAACGAGCCTGATGCATAAACATTCAGAGCCATGGTAACCTTTAGATGCACTGGGAGGGCGTGAGAATTGACAGACTGTGGTACATGATGCTGTTGTAACATGCCACATATGTCAGTTACCACTACTCGGCTTAACCTTGGCTGCCTTCTGCAATGGTTATCAGTCATATTGAGATATGATCTCTGAGCTCAGTACACCTTTACTTCAGGGTAAAACCTGGTTGTCCTTCTCTTCTTCCTTCCTGGTGCTGCTTCTAACTCCTGGCCTGGTGCCTACCCTCTGGCCTGACTTTGGTAATGTTCACTGGGCTCGGTGGCGCAATGTGTGAAGGTGTCATCCCCCTTTTGTTTCTTATTTGGCACAATGTGCAATGCTGCCTTCTCTGGCACACTCTCCTTCCATTTGTTAGCTGGGTACCCGAGTCTGCAGGAGCAAAACGTTTGCCCTTCCAGGTCCAGCAGCAACCCCCCCACCCACTCCCTTGGGTTAAAGTCAGCCACCTGCAATTTACTTTTTGCCACTTCTGTGGCAGTTGCTGCAACTTTTCAAGGTTATCCAAAGGGGTCCCTGGACCTATCAAAAAGGGGACTTTATTTCTCCAAAGAACTCCACAAACTTTAGAGCTTCTCCTGATTGGTCTAAAGTGCACAAATCATATTTCCCATTCCTTCCTTGCGAAAATCAGATCTCACTGAAGACAGCTGCAGTTTTACATATGTAGCTGTCTCCGTGAAAAGCACATGTCCAAAGTGCAACCCGCCAGCATTTCACCCCCCACCGCCCCCCCGGCCCCGCAAAAAAATGGCGGGAGCCAGGTTTGGAGATGGGACTTCCAGATTCAGGCTACCAGTATCATTTTGGATAAGGCAGGGACCCTCCCCATCATGGCTAAAAGTTCAGGTGTGATATGATAGATGTTGTAAAATTGATGAAGAATTATAACAGAGTAAAAGGTAGCAGATCACTTCCAATGATGGTGTGATAGTAAAATGACTGCAGAAAGTTAAAATACTTGCAAAAAGAAATTTAAAGTAAGTTAGAAAACATTTCTTCTTATAGAGGGTGGTTAGAATGTGGAACTGTCTGCCTCTAAAGATTATTGAAGCAGAAATACAAATTCTTCTAAATTGGAATGATATTGTAACTTTAAGAAGAGTATTAAATAGTATGGGAAGCTAGCAGACGAATAATACTGATGCTGACATGATTGGCTGAAAGGCCTCTATGCGTATCATAACATTCAATGATTCCATATATTACATAATATAATGCAGTGTAACTCCCAACTCTGCATGGGCAACATCATGGATGATATGCTAGTTTTAAATTATTGGGAAAAATTCTATATTTTTTAATAATCCCTGATATAGTTGAGGGTGTATTCAAAATTTATTCCATCTGCAATTTTTGAAGCATTTCTCTTCAGTTCAGATAAACCTGTCTGTAGATTGTACTGCTTTGTGTTATCTGCCTGTACCTCAATAAAATGGGCAATGTTTCTTTATCGTGAAGCAAGGGAATGAATGTACTGAAACACTTTTTTCATTGTTTAGATTTGTGGCGCAACATGCTCCCTTTGAGTTAACTAAAATGTTGCAGAAGCAGCAATTCCTGGTTCCGGAGAATGTTTTGGATATTGTTGACGGACAAACTATCGTCTGGATTGGGATGTTTTACTCTCCATTACTGCCACTTCTTAACATTATCAAATATTTCGTCACTTTCTATGTGAAAAAGGTAGGCTAGAGAAAATAATATGACTGCAGCTGCAATTTTGCTTTTAATTAAAGACACACAGTAGGTCATAGTGTCTACTGGAGCTCATATCAATCTTCTGTCTGTGAACCTGATCCTCTGGTAATTGTAATGAACGAAAATGGGACAGAAAGATCCCTGCTTTTCGAATTTGTAAAGAGGCTGTTCACATGAAGAAAGTTCATGTACAGACACAAATAGGTCAGTTTTGCACATGTTTATTCAACATTCCCAATTAGTGCATTCAAATCAGCCTTCCACCTGGAATAGGCAGGCACTTTGGTCGGTCATATGGAGGCCCCGGGAAAAGGCAGCAGGGGGGAATGAGCAGTAAGGACAGCACCATGATTGTTAGACCACTACCCATCACAACCGGCTGAATGACTATTAGCCCAGGTGAACTTTTACCTATTGACTGTTTTCTTGCATATCCTAAACCATTGGGATTTGGGCTTGGTGCAGCGCTGTTACTTTCACGACAGGTGACAAAATTGTTATTTAAGTCTTTGTAAGTCGGAACACATCAATGTGTTCCCTCCTTGCCAGCTTTTTACATACAGATAGTATGGACAGGAAAATGTGGATAAGCAACAAAAATGTTTCAAAAATTCATCATGAAGTGACTTGCCTCCCAATCAGACCCACCATCTCAGCATTTCCAAGGGCAGGCACTGAAACTTCACGTCACATTGCCCAGCCTTATATTTCCAGGATTTCTGCTGCTCATTCAAATCCAGTCATCAGAGGTGTAAGGGCAGTCAAGTGCATTGCATCATCCAACCCTTCCATTAATGCCTTGGGCTGATGGGGAAGTAAAGGACTAACTATATTTCTGTAGTGCCTTTCACAACCTCAGGGTGTCTCAAAATTCTTTAAAGCACTTTGTAATGACAGCCAAATGTAATGCTTTTTTGAAGTGTTATGAATGTTGCAGCCAACTTGTGGACAACAGAGTTCCACAAACAGTGATGTGATAATAACCAGAAAATCTCCAGGGGAGTGCTTCCCAATGTTTTTTCTCCAGTGTGACCCCATTTTAATGCCTCAGATTTCGTGTCATCCCCAAGGAAAACTGGGGGCGGGGGGAGGGGGAGGAGGAAATTTGTTTATGGTGGGGGGGGGTGGACAATTTAAACCTGCTGGGTTTTCCCTGAAAAAAAGCAAAAAACAACCTTTTAACATGCTAGCTGTGGCTATAAGCAGCAATCAGGCCTGTCAGAGAACAAAGGATTAAGATACGCCCACCTCCAGAGAAAAACACAAATATTTAAAGGGGCCTCGCAGCTGTCAAAACTCAGTCCAAGCTCCCTGGCCGCCATTGCTGCCTCGGAGCTCGCGATCCCAAAATCCTGCCCTGCGACTCCACCGGGGGTCGCGACCCACAGTTGGAAACTCCTGCATAGGGAGCTGAGTAACGGTGAATAGCTGTTATCTAAAATGTAAGATATTCAATACACGGTTGTGTTTTTTATAAACTCAGATGTGTATTTATGTATTTTTGCTTATTCTCTTTGTGATATGGAACAATACTTCAACCTGTAAAGTGCTGGCCTGTGTTGAGGTATAATGAGTTCTCTCCTTCATGATTTTATCTGCAGCATTCTTTGTATAACTACTGTCGTCCTGGAAAAAGACTGTTTCGACCATCCAGCAGTAAGGTTTTCTTCCAGTTGATACTGCTGTTTGGGCTGGCTGCAGCAATTGTTCCTATCATTGTCAATGTAGCTACGTAAGTCTCTCTGGGTAAAGTAGAACAGTTTACACTTCTCTTTATTGTTTGTGGGAGAGGGAACCAGGGGAGGAGGGAATGAGGGAATCTGACTACCTGGAATTCTGTACATGGGGCCGACATGGTCTTGATGAACTAAATGGCCTCCCTCTGTGCCATAAAGCCTCTACGACTCAATGATTTGTGAAGGGTTTAATTGTAAGGTTCAGGATAAATTACTTGCCTTGATGCAGTAATGCAAAGTTATTCTCAGGCCTGGAGATGGAGTGGGAAGAATGTTTTGTCCAGCCGAAGGCCATAATGTGTGATCTCCTCCCTGGTCACTGACACAGGAGAGAGTTAGCATCCGAGCTTTTAAAAAAAAAGCAGGCACATTGTCAGAGAATCAAGCTATCTCTCTTCTTAATTGGACTGCACAATATTTGCCCAAACCAAACTACCATTCACAAAAAAATGCTGGTTGAGAAGCTAGCCTTAGCAGAATTCCAATGCAAAAATGAACTTAATAAGATTGGCTGTCTACCTGCTTGCTGGCATCACTGTTGCTGCATGCCAAGACATCCCTTTAATTTAGCACCAGATTTAAACTGCCAGTGGGAAAGGGGAAAATCATGCCTCAAGTATCACTTGTGAGCGGCTTTCTTCCAAGTGAGCAGCGAGTGTCCTTGCTTCACTGCTAACCGCAAAATCCAGGCCAATGATTCAACAACACGGTGACTGATCCAAATCTCACATGAAATAAACATGCCTCAATTTTCTCGCTGACATCCACCCCCACCCTTTTCTGCCCTTCTCTCACTTGAGGCAATAATTCTTACATGGTCACTAGTGGTTCTCTTTTGTATTGTCCCTGTGACCAGCCTCATGTACGAGCCTAACTGCTTGAGTGTCAGGAGGCTTTTCAATCATGAATTGTGTTTAAGGATTAGGTGAGCTAAATATTGTCTTCACCTGATCTCTCCACGTGTATATCATTTGTTGCTGATGTTCCCACATGCATTATTGATTTTGACAGCAATTGTACAGATCCAGCAGCAGGTTTGTACCACTAAAAAGGCTGAATGTAACTATTGATTATCCCTCAGGGTCCAACCATCTGTGTCATGTGGTCCATTCCGATACTATAAAACAGCCCGGGAAATTATTCCAGAAGTGGTGTCAACGCTTCCATCAGAAGCACAGAACTTTCTGAACTACATTACGTCAGAGCCCTTTATCCTGTTACTCACCATTGTTTTATGGTAAGAACTGCAACTGATTACTATAAGAAAATTTACAGTTAAGGAACAAGGGTTGTAATTTGACATATTAAATCACAAATAGAAAAGTGAGTGGTCTGATGGAGATTTGTGACACTACAATAGACTCTTACTTTTTGATGGACTGTGCAATTAAACTAAACATATAATAATTTTAATTCAATCTCAATATATATAAAATAAATCTTATGTATACATACATGTGCTTATATAGAAGAACAATCTGTAACTAGTTTAATTAAATAAATTGTGAAGAGATTAATCCTGAAAGAGTAAAGATATCAGCAATAATCCAGACATCCTGTGCATAGGTTGAATAGATTAGCATGTTACATGGCTAAGCATTGATCATTACTCAAGATACACACTGGAAAGATCAATCAGATAGCCACCTCATCCTTGTAATCCTTCTGATTACTGGCATGACACTCCTTTAATAGCAACCATGGAGAATAAATTTACATTTGTTTCATTCAATCCTGTGTATATGCTGTACATATCGGCACTCAAGGCAAGTGCAAAGGAAATCCAATCAGAAACAGCAACCTTTGCTCCAATTTTAAAAACGCAACATCCTCCCAGTACCTTGTTAAACTTCCGATGCAAAAATGTATTAAAGACATCATTCATAACATGTGTCAAGCTGTAGCTCAGTTGGTAGCATTCTTGCCCCTGACTTTCAAGGTTGTAGCTTTATGTCCTACTCCAGGAGAAGAATTTTCGGGTCAGCAAGTGGGGGCGGGGCCCGCTCACCAACGTGTAAAATTACGCACAGTGATGTCGGGCGGGTGTCCCGACTTCACCGCGCGCCATTTAGATTTTCAGTTCGGCAGGCACGCAACTGAGTCGGCTGTGTGCCCACCGAACTGTCAAAGGCCTACTAAGGCCATTAAGAAAGTAATTAAAGTAGTTAAGAACGCTGTCCATCCAACCTTAAGGTTGGCGGGCAGGCGAAGAGCCCAGGCAGCCTTCACATTTTTCATGAAATCTCATCCACAAGCAAGATGAGGTTTCATGAAGGGTTTATTAATGAAATAAAAAATGTTCAAACATTTGATAAACATGTCCCAGCTCATGTGACACTGTCACATATGGGGAAATGTCTAAATAATTTTTTTCTGCCTTTAATGCAAATTTTCATTTTGAACTTAATCTCCCTGAGGCAGCTTCTTGGCCTCATGGAGATTTCTGTGCTCTTCTGTACGAGTGCGCAAAAGAGCACAGGCCCCGACTCAGGGAATCAGGGAATCCACCCCCCGCCCCCCACCCCCGCAACCACCCCCCCCCCCCCCCCCCCGCCTGCACAGAGTGTCCTCAGCGCTTCTGGGTATGCGTCATGGTGTTAACGGCTAAAAAGGCCCGCCCATGTAAAGTGGCGGCACGGCCCTGATTGGGGGCGCCGAGCGGGTTCGCACCTGCCCCTGCCCACCCCCGCACACAACCCCCCCAAACGGAGGGGAAATTTCTGCCCCAGGACTTGAACACAAAAAACCTAGGCTAACACTCCAGTGCAGTACTGAGGGAGTGCTGCCTTTCAGATGAGATGTTAAACTGGGGCCCTGCCTGCCCCCTCAAGTGGTTGTGAAAGATTCCATGGCACTATTTTGAAGAAGAGCAGGGGAGTTATCCCTGGTGTCTTGACCAATGTTTATCCCTTAATGTCACAAAAAACAGATTGTCTGGCCATTATCATTTTGCTGCTTATCGGAGTTTGCTGTGCAAATTAGCTGCCACGTTTCCTACATTGCAACAATGATTACACTTCAAAAGCAGGCTGTAAAGTGCTTTGGGACATCTGGTGGTTGTGGAAAGCTCTACATAAATGCAAGTCTTTCTTTCTTTATGATGCAAGAAGGAACACATGTCTGTCATATTCCCATAAAATGCTAGTGGAATGAGGTGATGCAGTGAAACTGTTCAATCTATTTTTCTCTAAGACCTGAATCCAACCAGACTGATAGAAACATGGTTACAAGTTGTTGCATAATACAGGAACCAAGAAATAGGTTTTGTTTACAGGATTCTTGGTTTCAATCAATTAGGGTGTGTCTTTTGTTACCTCCAATCTGAAATGAATGGGGAATAGAACATTTGCATGGCAGCTAACTAGAGGAACATACAAATTGCTAGATGAAAGAAGACTAAGGTGCATCTAGTTCACTTTCTAATTCTGGCTATCTATCCTTGAAGTGTATAGATTTATTTTTTATAGCTCCAATACTGCATCTTTTACAATTGTTCTTTTATTACCATGAAAGAAAGAAGGCTGTTGCACCTAAAATAAATTATTTCATTCTCTGCTGTTTTGTGGCTGGAACGACAATGTGCATTTCTTACTTTTAAAAATCTGTAATTTAAGCTTCACTGTTACTTAAGTGTTTAAATGAAAAGTGCAAACATGAATTGATGAGAATATTAGTGTCACATATACTTCTCATGTGTTAAATCATCATGGAGAGTCATGGGGATAGAATGTAAATTGTCCATTTTGGCAGAAGGAAAAAAGCATATTAGCTAAATGGTGAGAGGTTGCAGAGCTCTGAGAGTCAGAGGGATGTGGGTGTCTTAGTGCATGAGTCGCATAAGGCTAGTATACAGGTGCAACAAGTAATTAGGAAAGCTAATAGAATGTTATTGTTTATTGTGAGGAGAATTGATTGCAAAAAGAGGGAGATTATGCTTCAGTTTTGCAGGGCACTGGTGCGACCACATCTGGAGTATTGTGTACAGTACTGGTCTCCTTATTAAAGGAAGGATGTAAATGCATTAGAAGCAGTTCAAAGAAGGTTTACTAGACTAATACCAGGAATGGCCGGGTTGTCTTATGAGGAAAGGTTGGACAGGTTGGGCTAATATCCACTGGAGTTTAGAAGAGTAAAAGGCAACTTGATTAAAACCTTGATAAAAACAAAAAGCTAAAAGCTACTGCGGATGCTGGAAATCCAAAACAAAAACAGAAAAAGCTACTGCGGATGCTGGAAATCCAAAACAAAAACAGATGCTTCTTCTAACTATGCTTCAGTTCTGCCGAAGGGCCATGAAGGCTCGAAACGTTAACTGATTTCTTCTCCGCCGATGCTGCCAGACCTGCTGAGTTTTTCCAGGTAATTCTGTTTTTGTTTTTGATTAAAACCTTTAAGATCCTGAGGGGTCTTGACAGGGTGGATGTGGAGAGGATGTTTCCTCTTGTGGGAGAATCTAGAACTCAGGATCACGGTCTAAAATAAGAGGTCACTCATTTAAGACAAAGATGAGGAGAATTTTTTTTCTCTCAGAGAGTTTTGAGTCTTTGGAACTCTCTTCCTCAAAAGGCAGTGGAAGCAGAGTCTTTGAATATTTTTAAGGCAGAGCTAGATAGATTCTTTATAAACAAGGGGGTGAAAAGTTATCGGAGGTAGGCAGGTACATGGAGTAGAGGTTACAATCAAATCAGCCTTGATCTTATTGAGTGACAGAGCAGGCTTGAAGGGATGAGTGGCCTATTCCTGCTCCTAATTTGTATGTTCATATGCGTGCTTGCAAATGCCATTATCTTCATGAATATTGTGTAAATAATATACTGAAATGCCAAAGGCATCAAAACTTGGAAATCGTTGCTCATACGTCTGAAGGTTATTTTAAAGAATCTCCAATTTTCTTAGGCATTATAGGTCGAAAATACATATATTTGCATAAATATTTTAATACTTTTCCTCCATTTTTTTCTCTTGACAACAGTATGTTGCTGACAACATTGGTTTCTTTGGTTCAAACTAACAGAAGTACTATTACCCAGCTGAAATGCCATTTAGCCCTGGTAAGCCATTTGTTGCATTGACGGTGCTGTATTAAACCGAGGTAGAATGATTTGGATTTTTCAGGCTTATGCACCCTTTTATTGCACAATATCATACCAATATAAATTTAACAAAATGAAAAACAGATTCACATATAGAAAAATATCATTGAAAGTGGCTATACATTAAAATATATTATGGGATTGATAATAGTGGTGTTATTTGAATTTCAATTTCAATTTGCCGTGGGAAAGTAAATCTTAAGGGGGTTTTAATTTAAATGGGATTTTTTTCACCTTCAGACTGGAGATAGGCCTCAAACCACACAGCATATACACTATACATTGCTGGCCAGTGAAACCTGAACACACCATTATAATTAAAATAGGAATATGTGCGCAGGATTAGCAGTAGATTGTCCGTCTAATTCTTCACCAGAAAGGATGTGGTCTATGATTGGAGGGGATTTAAAAAGAAAAAGCAAGATAATTTGAAATGATACAAGTGAAAAAAAATGTCCTGAACTAAAACTTTACGCTTTATAGGATTGGCTGCAAGTTCCTGGGCTGAGGAGATTTCCCGAGTTGGTGGGGTTTTGGGGAGGAGTAATAAGTGAACCCTCCAGGTGACAAAAGAGTATAGAGCCCTCAGAGAAGGGTACAAAGTGTCAACAAAATGGAGTGTGCATAAAAACTAATTAATTCCATTGTAACTTGCACTTAAAATTTAGATTCAAGCCCAATGACTGAATTTATCCAACACGCTTTTCAGATATTTTATTTAGAGACCTTAACTTGTTGATACCCTGTTTATAAACTATAAATATGTGCTATCAAATAATCTGAGAGCAATTTCACCTTGTGATTTTTGTTAGTTCTCTCCTTGAGCTAGGTGAAGGCCACCAAGTTTTGCATAAAGAAATAAGAGTGTAATAAACATGCTCACAGCAAGAAATTAAGGAATCTTCATTCTCCATATTTAGATACATTCTTATTCTGATATGAAAGCTGTTGAAATTTTGCATAAATTACTTGGTTATTGCAACTTTTGTCATTTCAAATTACTAAAATGCTTTGCACAGAACAAAATATTTTAAATTGGTTTAAATCACTTATTTTAAGCAAATCAATGATAATTTTCTCAGCTTTGCTGCACCAAATAACCTGCTAGCAGTTTTTCCTTCCTTCTTAAAACTCCATAGTTTGCTGCAGATGCTTTGAGGCAGTAAGGGTCTGCTGGTAAGACCTCTAATGCAACAAAACCTTTTACATTAATGCAAAATATTAACAATTATAAACTATTTGTTTTACTAGGCAGGAAAGGATAAACGATATTTGGTGAAAAAACTATTGACACATTCTCAGCATCCAAGAGATGATCACTTTCAAGATAGTTCATCCCAAAGTGCCAAAGATAAATCCATATCGTCAGCCGGACTTGAACCTTTCAACAATGGAACTTCATCAAGGAGAGAATCAGTTAGTTGCCAGTTTCAAGAGAAGTAGCACAATTGAGAGAAGGGAAGATATTGTGTAGTATCTTACACTGTTTATGAAAAGACTCAGCAATGTTTGTCAGGTGCTTAACCTCCCATGTTTGTTGAAAAGGGTTACCCTAAAAAATTTATATGGTTGTGCATGTTTTCTTTCTGTATTTTATTCTTTTGAAGTTAGCAACCATTTTTATATGTAATATTTTCTTAGTAATACATCCTGACAAACATTTTGTGTGCATTAGCACAGGGGTTCCCGGGGTGTTTTGGAGCTTGGTCCCGGGGAAAGTTTTGAGTAAGAATGGTCCATTGTCAAGGCCAGTTACAGTATCTGATATATGACCTCCGCTGACAGATGTGAAGTATCAAGAGAAGACTTGAAGAAAGTATCAAGACTTTCCATGGGTCTTTCTGTACAAAGTGTTTCCTTTCAAAAAATCCACATAAAAAACACTATAGAGGGAGAGACAGTTGATGCCATTAAGAACTCGCCACCTTTGTTTCTAGTTATGCACAGATAACCAACCTAAGGACACTCTAAAAAAGTTTGGATTGTCCCCAAGCATTTCCTAATAGGCTGTGCACTTCCACCCAAAGAACCCCCAGTACTGAAGCATGTTAAAATTACTGTCAATATATGAAGAACTCAGATGTAAAGATGCTGTAACTTCCTGTAAATACTGTAATGATTTTTAGCGCAGCTGGATCAATATGAAACCAGGCTCTGATTTATCATTTAGATAAAACAAATACTGCATTTATTTTGTTATTTTTAAAAATTATTTCACAGGAGGTGAGCATCGCTGGCTAGGCCAGCATTTATTACCCATCACTAATTGCCCTGATAAGGTGGTGGTGAGCTGCCTTCTTGAACCGCTGCAGTCCATGTGGTGTAGGTACACCTGTTTGGAAGGGGGTTCCAGGATTTTGACACAGTGACTGTGAAGGGATAGCAGTATAGTTCTATGTCAGGATGGTGTATGGCTTGGAGGAGAACTTGCAGTGATGATGTTCCCATGCTTCTGCTGCCCTTGCCTTCTAGATGGTAGAGGCTGCAGGTTTGGAAGGTACTGTTGAAGGAGGCCTGCTGAGTTGTTGCAGTGTACCTTGTATATGCTACACACTGCTGCCACTGTGTGTTAGTGGTGGAGGGAGTGAATGTTTAATTTGGTGGATTGGGTGCCAGTCAAGTGGGCTGTTTTGTCCTGGATGGTGTAGTATAATAGGTTAATAGAACAGTTATAGTAATGAGTAATGTAGATCATGATGTAACAGTGACATCAGCAGTCATGTACGAGAGACTCTGTACAACAGATGGAATAGTCTGCACTCAAGAGAGATGTGCCTACTTAGTAGCTCATCATGTATATAGTGTACATAATGTTAATAAAACAGTTTGAAGTAACTACCTGAGTCCGACTACAGTCTCTCTGGATCAGATAGGTCATGCAACCAGCAGACAAAACTGATAGTGTCGAGCTTCTTGAGTGTTGTTGGAGCTACATCCATGCAGGCAAATGGAGAGTATTCCATCACACTCCTGACGTGTGCCTTGCAAGTGGTAGACAGGCTCTGGAAAGTCAGGAGGTGAGTACACGTTGCAAAATTCCCAGCCTCTGACCTGCTCTTGTGGCCACAGTATTTATGTGGCTGGTCCAGTTCAGTTTCTGGTCAACAGTAACCCCCAGGATATTGATAGTGGAGGATTCAGTGAGAGTAATGCCATTGAATGTCAAGGAGAGATGGTTGGATTCTCTCTTGCTGGAGACGGTGGTTGCTTGGCACCTGTGTGGCGCGAATATACACTTAGAGCATCAATTGCTAAATGTTTGCCAAGTTTGCAGTTTAAATTTGTAATCTGTGTAAAATAATGCATTCTGGTTAATTTTGTAAGATTTGTTACTTCAGAGTTAAAGATTTAAAATAATTGAAACAGTTAGGTCATAAAATGAAAGAATTTCATTTTAAAATGTCTGCAACATCCACAAGTGCTTCACAGTCAATGAGTGCAGTCACTGTTGTTATGTCCCAAAATAGCAATGAGCAATTGTTCATCTGTTTTCATAGAATCATATAGGGCAGAATCTTTAGCTCAGCGAGCAGAGGCGGGGCCTGCTCGCCGAGGCATAAAATGACGCGGGGTGACATCAGGCGCGCGACTTTCAGTTTTTCATTTGCGAGTTTAGATTTTCAGTTCGGTGGGTGTATAGCCAACTCAGCTGCGTGCCCGCCGAACTGTCAAAGGCCTATTAAGGCCTGTTAAAAACCATTTAAGGCAATCAGCTGAGCTGCCTGTCCAACCTTAAGGTTGGCGGGCAGGTGAAGAGCCCAGGTGGCCTTTGCATTTTTCATGGAACCTCATCCAAGGGTGGGATGATGTAAAATTTTCAGAAAATTTTTTATTAAAATTAATGCACATGTCCCAGCTCATGGCAGTTTCACATGAGGAGACATACTAAGCTCTGATGGCCCAGGAGAGTGGTGCAGGAGAAAGGAAGGTCAACATTGGGGGCACATTAATATCTGAATAACAGGAACTCCAACTGACCCACCATTATGTAGCTTAGGGCTTGAAACTGGAACCTGCCACAGTTTAGGCAAAGATAGGACTTTTAGTATTAACTCTGAAGAGTCATACGGACTCGAAACATTAACTCAGTCTTTCTCTCCGCAGATGCTGTTAGACCTGCTGAGTTTTTCCAGCATTTACTGTTTTTGTTTCTTTTAGTATTCGGTGTTGGGTTACCAACTCTGGTTGGCTGTGTTCCAGGATTCCAATGCCTGCCAGTCACACCTTACACTCCTTCAATTAGTCACTCCACACGTCAATGTTGCTGACACATTGCAATCGGAAAGAAACATTCTTTGTAAGTAAACGGATGACTGTCCGCCAGTCAGCTTCGCCACTGTCTCCAATATGCTTAAAAGTTTTTTTAAAATGTTCAAAGAACATAAAAAAAGAAACATAAAGCAGGAAAACGAGAGCTGGTGCACACACGATGGGCCGAATAGCCTCCCTCCATGCCATATTCTGTGATTCTGTGAGCAGTGTCCAGCTCGGAGACCGATCTTTCATTTCTGGAGAGTTGGGAAGCCTGCCTGGCTCATGCTGAACCAAAATGGAAAAAAAATCCCAGCTAACTCCTCCCATGTTGAAAAGTTGCCTGAAGTGAAGTATCCATGTCCCGTTGGCAAAGGTGTTCCTGGGTTGTTTTTTATAGACATTAACTTCCCCTTCCACAGAGGAGTCTCCAAACTTTCACCTGCACGGAGACGCTCCATTTCTGACTCAACCTCCTATAGACAAGTGCCACAAAGACCAATGATCTTTTTCCAGTCATGGACCCATCACACCAGAAGCCTCAATGTTCCTAACACCCACTCTAGGGTTGACAGCGTTGGGGGTTTACGGATGTATACTTTATTGATATTTTACTTTATTCAGCTGCCCACAAGACAATACAATTTCCCTCTTGTTTTTCAGTGCTTGGAGACAATAATTTGGGTTTAAGGTATTTTATTTGAAAACAGATATTAGTACAGAACAGAGGTTACTCCACACTGGAAATCTGAACGAGTGAACACTTGTCCCGACCCCGAGACATGTTTGTCCATCAGCCAGGGACTGCCCGCCAGACAACTAAGCATTCATGGACATATCAACTGTTACATTTCACAATAGAGATGATGAAGCGACCCACCTTTTTGTCAACTGTTGGTTTATAATATTCAGCGTTTCATAAATTCCACTCGACCGGAACAGTTTGCCAATTCCGAAGGACCGCTTGCAATTTTTTAATTCCTTCATGGGATGTGGGAATCTCAGGCTAGGCCAGCATTTATTGCCCATCCTTAATTGCCCTTGTTCAGAGGGGCATTTTAACAGTCAACCACATTGCCATAGGTCTGGAGTCACATGTAGGCCAGACCAGGTAAGGACGGCAGATTTCCTCCCCTCAAGGACATTAGTGAACCAGATGGGTTTCTACGAGAATCGACAATGGTTTCATGGTCATCATCAGACTGTTACTTCCAGATTTTTTATTGAATTCATGAAAGTAAACTTCTCCAAGCCTCATTGCTCACTGTGCCCAAAGATATTAATAATGAATGTTCTGATGAAAAGCTAACCTGACATGTTAACTCTGTTTCACTCCACAAATGCTCAAATGCTTCCTGGCCTGCTGAATATTTCCAGCGTTTTTGTTTTATTCACTATATTGATAATGAGGACCCTTCACTTTCTTCATTGTGCAGTAGTTGACTCCATACTGTAATGTGCATTAATCGATGCAGTTCTCAGCTTTTGAACATGCTGTACAGCAGGTTTAAAGTGCTATATGTTTAAAATGTGGACCTGCTATACCCAGCCCTGGATCGCACCTTGAAGGGACTGGGAGAGAGGAATCTCCTCATTTGGCGAAGTTGGAGCGTCAGGATTGAGCAGTGTGAACCTGCTGTACATTCAAAACGTGAACCTGCTGTACGTTTAACAATGTGAATCAGATACGTTCTGCTTTCTTACCTTTATGCCACTGTCGGCACCTTCTTTAGTCTTTAACACTACCAGTAACACTCCCTTTATCTTGTGTCCAGCCTTCTTTGTCAATCTCGCCTTAGCTCCCACCTATCCCTGACACTCTATTTTACTCCACCTGCTCTACCCCCTCTTAAACAGTATAAAATCCATCATATTTCTACTTCTGTTTAGCTCTGAAGAAGCCATATGGACTCGAAACGTTAACTGTTTCTCTCTCCACAGATGTTGCCAGACCTGTTAAGTTTTTCCAGCATTTTCTGAATCTGATGAACTTTTTTTATTCTTTCATGGGATGTGGGCTTTGCTGGCTAGGCCAGTGTTTATTGTCCATCCTTAATCGGCGTTGAGAAGGTGGTGGTGAACTGCCTTCTTGAACCGTTGCAGTCCATGTGACTGTCAATACACCCACAGTGCAGTTAAAGTTGTGGATCTACTGTACGTTTAACAATGTGGAACTCTTGTAGGTTCAAAAGATAGATCCATTGCACGTTTAAAATGTTGACCTGGTGTAGGTTTAACGTTGTGAATTAGATGTGCATTTAATGTCATACGAATTTAGGTTTGTTCATGTGAATCTGATTATGTTTAAGATCATAAAAGCAATATACTGGGGATGCTGTAAATCTGAAACAAAAACAGAAAATACTGGAAAAACTCAGCAAGTCTGGCAGCGTCTGTGGAGAGAGAAACAGAGTTAACGGGCAGAATTCTTACCCCGATGGGTGGGCAGGCCCCACCGGCTCAGCGGTGGGTGGGCAGCCGAACTCCGCAGCCGAAACAGGGCCCGCCGCCATTTTGAGTGGGCGGGCCAATTAACGCCCACCCAGTGGCCTGCCCGACAGGAAGCACTATGCGCTTCCTGTGCAGGGGGGGTGGGAGGGATTCCCCATCTGTCAAAGTGCGCACTGCTCCCTGAGGCAAAGTGCTGTCTCAGGGAGATCAGTGACAGTGTCAAAAACATTAAAAATAGAAGAATATAAAACTTATTAACATGTGCCCCTCATGTGACAATGCCACACGAGATAGGGCATGTTAATAAATATAACATAACATTTATTAAAGTTTTTAAAAAGGAACATGAAACCTCATCCCGCCAGTTGATGAGGTTTCATGCATAATCAGGAGCCCGCTGGGGTTCCTGGCCTGCCCGCCAGCCTTAAGGTTGGACAGGCAGGTCTTTAACAATCTTAATTACCCAGTCAATGGTCTTAGTTGGCCATTGACAGGTCGGCGGGCAGACAGCTGATTTCACTGTCCGCCCGCCTTCCTAAAAATTTAAAGGGTTCTTCCCGACGTCAACCCGCGTCATTTTCCCGTCGGCGAGCGGGCCCCGCCCCCAAATCGCCGACAGGAAAATCCTGGCCAACATTTTGAGTCTTTATGACCCTTCTTCAGAGCTGAGATCATGCTGCTTATGGCTTAATGTTGTAAATCAGAGGTACATTTAATATTGTGCAGTTGTTAGTGTGAATCAGATGCACATTTGACGTTTTGCTGATGTACGTATAATGTTGTGAATCTGATTTAAGTTTGAAATGTGTTCTGAGGTCAGTCGCTCTTTCAGTGAGACTGAGCCTTCCGGATGAATGGCCAGCTGCCTTCCTTCACCCAGAGCCCAAAGCCAGGGGCTGAATTTTCCCCCCATCGCTGAGAAGTTGGGCAGGCACGGTTCTGATTGGTGCCATTTTACGTGGGCAGGCCAATTAAGGACCGTCCAACATGATGTCCGCAGGGAAGCGCTAAACGTTCCCTGTGCAGGCGGGAGGGGAATCCCAAAATCGAGACTTCAATCTTTCGCGCATGCGCACAAAAGAGTGCACTCATCTCCCTGAGGCTAGGTGCTCAATATGTAAAAAAGATAAAAGTAGAAAAATAGAATTTCCCTTACATGTCCCCTCATGTGACAATGTCACATGAGTTGGGAGGTGTCTATAATTTTTACACAACCTTTATTAAAAAATGTTACAGCCGACATGAAACCTCATCCCGCTCGTGGATGAGGTTTCACGCTTTTTCTAGTTGCCGCCGGGGCTCCTGAGCTGCCTGCTAACCATAAGATTGGACGGGCAGGTCCTTTAATTGCTTAATTGACCTCAACTAATGCCCTCAATAGGCCATTGACCGTCTGCAGGCGCGCAGCTGATTTTTGCTACACTCCCGCCTTCCTGAAAATTTACATGCGGCGCGGTGACGTCGTGATTTTACGCGTCGGCGAACGGATCCTGCCCCCGCCCCCCCTCCGCTTGCCGACTGGTAAAATTCAGCCCCAGGTGTGTTCGCAAGAATTCCCTCATTCTCCCTTCAACCACCATGGAGAATCGCACAATGATCTACTCTGTTGAAATGTTTTGCAAAGTTCTTCCAGATATTTTATGAATAAAGTATACTTTTCAAAAAGAAATCAGCGAGCTGTTCAGATATTTTTATTACAAGTTATTTAGATCTCCAAAGAACAATAGAAATATTTTTTTTCTTCTGTACTTTTTACATTATATTTACACATATAAAAGTGCCAACAATGAATGTAACATTTTTGGAAAGTAACTATGGAAAATCTATTCTGAATTTGGAGATGTCACCAGCTGCTGCTACAATGTATATTTAAAATGAGGACCTGCGCTCCGCTCGCTTCCTGAGACAGTTGCTCGATCTGTAAGACTGACTTCGCGATCAATGCCCCCACGAAGCAAAACTCCATGTCCCTCATCCCCCCTGCAACCACCGGAAATCTGTGATCAAGAGATTCGCACACTGATGTGTTCAGATATTTTTATTAAAGTTATTTAAATGTACATTTAGCAACAATAAACAGAAAATATATTTTTCTTTGATCCTTTTTATGTTTAACTATACAGAGGTATCCGCCTAGGCTTGTACTGCCGGATCTACGTTGTATTTCTGCTCCTGTTAACGTACTCAATCTTCGTTGTACTTCTTACTGTTGTATTTCGGCTACTACCAACGTTGTCACCGTACGTTGAATCTCTTCTACTGTCAACGTAGTCAGTCGGATATACGTTATATTTCTGCTCACGTTAACATTGTCGATCAGATCTAAGTTTCCTGTTTGCTGCAGTTAACGTTACCAATGTACGTTGAATCTCTGCTACTGTCAATATCGTCAACCTACGTTGTATTTCGTACCATTAACGCTGTCATGGTAGATTGAATTTCTGCTACTGTGAACATCGTCTACCAACATTGTATTTCTGCTACTATCAACGTTGTCAACGTACGTTGAATCTCTGCTACTGTCAACGTAGTCAGTCGGATCTAAGTTGTTTTTCTGCTACTATTAAAGTTATCAATCGGATCTACATTTTATGTCTGTTACTGTTAACGTTGTGAATCTGTTGTACATTTAACATCAGTTTGATGTATATTTAAAATGAGGACCTGCGCTCCGCTCGCTTCCTGAGACAGTTGCTCGATCTGTAAGACTGACTTCGCGATCAATGCCCCCACGAAGCAAAACTCCATGTCCCTCATCCCCCCTGCAACCACCGGAAATCTGTGATCAAGAGATTCGCACACTGATCTTTTCAGATATATTTTATTAAAGTTATTTAAATGTACATTTAGCAACAATAAACAAAAAATATATTTTTCTTTGATACTTTTTACGTTCACCTATACAGAGGTGTCTTCTCTGCTACTGTCAACATAGTTGGATCTACGTTGTGTTTCTTACTGTTGTATTCCTGCTACTCTCAACGTAGTCGGATCTACTTTGTACTTCTTACTGCTGTATTTCGGCTACTATCAACGTTGTGAACGTGCGTTGAATCTCTGCTACCGTCAATGTAGCCAGTCGGATCTTCGTTGTATTTCTGCTAACGCTGTCAATCGGATCTATGTTTCGTGTCTGTTACTGTTAAAGTTGTGAATCTGTTGTATATTTAACATCAGTTTGATGTATATTTAAAACGAGGACCTGCGCTCCGCTCGCTTCCTGAGGCAGTCGCTCGATCTGTAAGACTGACTTCGCGATCAATGTCCCCACGAAGCCAAACTCCAAGTCCCTCATCGCTCCTGCAACCAACGGGAGTCTGTGATCAAGAGATTCGCACACTGATGTGTTCAGATATTTTTATTAAAGTTATTTAAATGTACATTTAGCAACAATAAACAGAGAATATATTTTTATTTGATACTTTTTACGTTTAACTATACAGAGGTGTTTTCTCTGCTACTGTCAACGTAGTGGGATCTACGTTGTATTTCTGCACCTGTTAACGTACTCAATCTTCGTTGTACTTCTTACTGTTGTATTTCGGCTACTACCAACGTTGTCACCGTACGTTGAGTCTCTGCTACTGTCAACGTAGTCAGTCGGATATACGTTATATTTCTGCTAACGTTAACATTGTCGATCAGATCTAAGTTTCCTGTTTGCAGCAGTCAACGTTACCAATGTACGTTGAATCTCTGCTACTGTCAATATCGTCAACCTACGTTGTGTTTCGTACCATTAACGCTGTCATGGTAGATTGAATTTCTGCTACTGTGAACGTCGTCAACCAACATTGTATTTCTGCTACAATCAACGTTGCCAATGTACGTTGAATCTCTGCTACTGTCAACATAGTCAGTCGGATCTACGTTGTATTTCTGCTACTGTTAAAGTTATCAATCGGATCTACATTTTATGTCTGCTACTGTTAACCATGTGAATCTGTTGTACATTTAACATCAGTTTGATGTATATTTAAAATGAGGACCTGCGCTCCGCTCGCTTCCTGAGACAGTTGCTCGATCTGTAAGACTGATTTCGCGATCAATGTCCCCACGAAGCAAAACTCCAGGTCCCTCATCCCCCCTGCAACCACCGGAAATCTGTGATCAAGAGATTCGCACACTGATCTGTTCAGATATTTTTATTACAAGTTATTTAGATCTCCAAAGAACAATAGAATTATTTTTCTTCTGTACTTTTTACATTATATTTACACATATAAAAGTGCCAACAATAAATGTAACATTTTTGGAAAGTAACTATGGAAAATCTATCCTGAATTTGGAGATGCCACCAGCTGCTGGTAGGCGAGCTGGAAGTCTGCCTGACAGACAGACATCATGTAGTTGATTCCCCGTCTCCGGTTGCATCCCAAGTGGATGAAGCGGAAGGTGCGATCGGCCCCGCTCAGGCTGAGCACCGGGGCCCCGGAGGAGCCGCTGACGGTGGACGCGATGTGGTCCAGGATCCCTGGGGGGAGATTCTCCTTCTCCAAGCGGCTGCACTCAGAGGCCAGCCCCGCCGAGATGAAGATTCCCCCCGCCGCAGCCGCAAAGGGGAAGGCGGTGAGGGCGCTGTGGAGCTGCGGCCTCTCCCTGTACTGCCGGAGACAGCGCTTCTTCCCCGAGGGGCGCTTCCAGCCCAGCACCGCCACCGCCTGGCGCCTCCTGCGGCTGGGCCGACAGAAATCCGGCTGCAGAAGGTCAGCGGAGCGCAGCTCGGTGCGGAGGATCAGGAAGTCGGCCCGGGAAGGGTCCCCTCTCCGCCCGCGGCTGCGGTAACTCCAGCTCTCCAGCTGAGCCGCCGCTCTTTGGCCGCCCGCGGTCTCGATGCTGAAGCTCCAGCTTCGCCCAGCGGGGAGCTCCCTCTCTCCCGGGGCCTTCAGGAGGTGAGCGGCCGATACGATCCGCTCCGGGCTGATGTAAAAGCCGGTGCCGTGGAATTGCTGGCCTCCCCGGGTCACTCTTACAGTCACCACCGCCGACACAGCCTCCAGCAGCAAGCTCCGTTTCTGCAGCAGCTGATCGACCAGGTTAGTCTGCACCTGGTAGCCGCTTGGCATCTCCTCGCCTTTCAATTGGTCCACGGAGAGAACGGGTCCCGCCTCTAGGAGGGGCTCCAAGCCGACGTTTAAAATCATTGTCCAATAGTTCTCCTTTCCTTACTCCCTCTTCTTCCTGGATCCTGTCATGTTTTAATAGTTCACTTGGGAACATATAATGTTCATCTCGGAATTAAAACGTGAATTTTTACATATTTTAGTTCATTAGAAAACATTGGAATAGGAATTTCTGTTGCCAATGCAGATTGAATTTATGCTACTGTTAACGTTGTCGATGTACATTGAGTGTCTGCTCCTGTTAATGTAGTCAATATATAGTCTTACTATTGTATTTCTGCTACAATCAACATTGTCAACGTCTTCCTATATTAACGTTGTCAATGCAGATTGAATCTCTGCTACTATCAATGTAGCCATTCGGACCTTCGTTGTATTTCTGCTAACGTTGTCAATCGGATCTATGTCTCGAGTCTGCTACTGTTAACGTTGTGAATCTGCTTTACAGTTAACATCTCTTTGATGTATATTTAAAATAGGACAATCTAGATTGAATTTCTGCTACTGTTAACCTTTTCAATATACGTTGTACTTCTTACTATTGTATTTCTGCTATTATCAACCTTGTCAACTTACGTTGAGTCTCTGCTACTGTCAACGTAGTCAGTCGGATCTACGTTGTATATCTGCTACTATTAAAGTTATCAATCGGATCTATGTTTAATGTCTGCTACTGTTAACGTTGCCAATGTACGTTGAATCTCTGCTACTGTCAACTTAGTCAAGCGACGTTGCATCTCTTGCTATATTAACGTTGTCAATGCAGATTGAATTTCTGCTACTATCAACGTAGTCAGTCGGATCTTCGTTGTGTTTCTGCTAACGCTGTCAATCGGATCTATGTTTCGTGTCTGCTACTGTTAACGTTGTCAATCTGTTGTACATTTAACATCAGTTTGATGTATATTTAAAATAGAGACCTGCGCTCCGCTCACCTCCTGAGGCTGTCGCTCGATCTGTAAGACTGACTTCGCGATCGTTGCCCCCAGGAAGCCAAACTCCAAGACCATCATCCCCCCTGCAACCACTGGGAGTCTGTGATCAAGAGATTCGCACACTGATGTGTTCAGATATTTTTATTAAAGTTATTTAAATGTACATTTAGCAACAATAAACAGAAAATATATTTTTCTTTGATACTTTTTACGTTTAACTATACAGAGGTGTTTTCTCTGCTACTGTCAACGTAGTGGGATATACGTTGTATTTCTGCTCCTGTTAACGTAGTCAATCTACATTGTATTTCCTACTGCTGTATTTCTGCTACTATCAACGTTGTGAACGTGTGTTGAATCTCTGCTACGTCAACGTAGTCAGTCGGACCTTGGTTGTATTTCTGCTAACGCTGTCAATCGGATCTATGTTTCGTGTCTGTTACTGTTAAAGTTGTGAATCTGTTGTACATTTAACATCAGTTTGATGTATGTTTAAAATAGTGACCTGCGCTCCGCTCGCTTCCTGAGGCAGTCGCTCGATCTGTTAGACTGACTTCGCGATCAATGCTCCCACGAAGCCAAACTCCAGGTCCCTCATCCCCCCCTGCAACCACTGGGAATCTGTGATCAAGAGATTCGCACACTGATGTGTTCAGATATTTTTATTAAAGTTATTTAAATGTACATTTAGCAACAATAAACAGAAAATATATTTTTCTTTGATCCTTTTTACGTTTAACTATACAGAGGTATCCGCCTAGGCTTGTACTGCCGGATCTACGTTGTATTTCTGCTCCTGTTAACGTACTCAATCTTCGTTGTACTTCTTACTGTTGTATTTCGGCTACTACTAACGTTGTCACTGTACGTTGAATCTCTTCTACTGTCAACGTAGTCAGTCGGATATACGTTATATTTCTGCTAACGTTAACATTGTTGATCAGATCTAAGTTTCCTGTTTGCTGCAATTAACGTTGCCAATGTACGTTGAATCTCTGCTACTGTCAATATCGTCAACCTACGTTGTGTTTCGTACCATTAACGCTGTCATGGTAGATTGAATTTCTGCTACTGTGAACGTCGTCTACCAACATTGTATTTCTGCTACTATCAACGTTGCCAATGTACGTTGAATCTCTGCTACAGTCAATATCGTCAACCTACGTTGTATTTCGTACCATTAATGCTGTCATGGTAGATTGAATTTCTGCTACTGTGAACGTCGTCTACCAACATTGTAGTTCTGCTACCTTCAACGTTGCCAATGTACGTTGAATCTCTACTACTGTCAATATCGTCAACCTACGTTGTATTTCGTACCATTAACGCTGTCATGGTAGATTGAATTTCTGCTACTATGAACGTCGTCTACCAACATTGTAGTTCTGCTACCTTCAACGTTGCCAATGTACGTTGAATCTCTACTACTGTCAATATCGTCAACCTACGTTGTATTTCGTACCATTAACGCTGTCATGGTAGATTGAATTTCTGCTACTGTGAACGTCGTCTACCAACATTGTATTTCTGCTACTATCAACGTTGCCAATGTACGTTGAATCTCTGCTACTGTCAATATCGTCAACCTACGTTGTGTTTCGTACCATTAACGCTGTCATGTTAGATTGAATTTCTGCTACTGTGAACGTCGACTACCAACATTGCATTTCTGCTACTATCAACGTTGCCAATGTAAGTTGAATCTCTGCTACTGTCAATATCGTCAACCTACATTGTATTTCGTACCATTAACGCTGTCATGGTAGATTGAATTTCTGCTACTGTGAACGTCGTCTACCAACATTGTAGTTCTGCTACTATCAACGTTGTCAATGTACGTTGAATCTCTGCTACTGTCAACGTAGTCAGTCGGATCTACCTTGTATTTCTGCTACTGTTAAAGTTATCAATCGGATCTACATTTTATGTCTGCTACTGTTAACCATGTGAATCTGTTGTACATTTAACATCAGTTTGATGTATATTTAAAATGAGGACCTGCGCTCCGCTCGCTTCCTGAAACAGTTGCTCGATCTGTAAGACTGACTTCGCGATCAATGCCCCCACGAAGCAAAACTCCAGGTCCCTCATCCCCCCTTCAACCACTGGGAGTCTGTGAACAAGAGATTCGCACACTGATCTGTTCAGATATTTTTATTACAAGTTATTTAGATCTCCAAAGAACAATAGAAATATTTTTCTTCTGTACTTTTTACATTATATTTACACATATAAAAGTGCCAACAATGAATGTAACATTTTTGGAAAGTAACTATGGAAAATCTATTCTGAATTTGGAGATGCCACCAGCTGCTGGTATTCGAGCTGGAAGTTCGCTCCCCGACTCCGGTTCCATCCCAAGTGGATGCAGCGGACGGTGCGATCGGCCCCGCTCAGGCTGAGCACCGGGGCCCCGGAGAAGCCGCTTACGGTGGACGCGTTGATTAAATGATTAAAACAAAAAGCTAAAAGCTACTGCGGATGCTGGAAATCCAAAACAAAAACAGAATTACCTGGAGAAACTCAGCAGGTCTGGCAGCATCGGCGGAGAAGCTCAGTCTTCTCCACCGATGCTGCCAGACCTGCTGAGTTTTTCCAGGTAATTCTGTTTTTGATTAAATGATTAAGTTTGAAGGGAGTTCCCTCTTCAGAAATGCCAGCATGGTGAACTAAACTGGTCGAGTGGCATTTCCGAGACGTTGCTCATTATGAACCAACATTCCACAGAGACTTGGATGAAGTGAAACTCGTCGCCCTCCTTGTCTCTGTTGTCAAATTCCTCACGTTATTAACCGGCTGGCTGGCAATGAGTGCAGACTAACATATGACCATACGAAATAGGAGCACAAGTATGACATACGGCCCCTTGAACCTTCTCCGCCATTCCATAAGACCAGAGCTGATCTGTTTGTGTTTTGAATTCCACATCTACCTTTGATTCCCTTGCCTAACAAGAATCTATCTACCTCTGACTTAAAAATATTCAATGACCCCACCTCCACCGCCTTCTGAACAGACTTCCTCTGAGAGAGGATTCTGCTCATCTCTGTCCTAAAAGGGTGACCCATAATTTTAAAACAGTGCCTCCTAGCTCTGGACTCATCCACAAGAGGAAACATCCACATCCACCTTGTCCATACTTAACAGGATCTTATATACTTCAATCAAGTCACCCCTCACTCTTCTAAACTCCAGTGGAAACAAGCCCAGTCTGTCTAACCTTTCCTCAGAAGGAATTTAGTAAACCTCCTCTGAACCACCTCCGACACATTTAAATCCTTCCTTAAATAAGGAGACCAAAGCTGCAAACAATATTTGAGATGTGGTCTTACCCATGCCCCACTGTATAACTGAAGCATAACATCCTTACTTTTATGTTCAATTCCTCTCATAAAAAGAATAGCATTCCATTAGTCTTCTTAATTACTTGCTGTACCTGCACATTAACTTTGTGACTCATGCACTAGAACACCTAGATCCCTCTGCATCTCGGAATTCTGCAGCCATTCTCGGTTTAAGTAATACTGTTTTTTTATTTTTCCTGCCAAAATGAACAACTTCACATTTTCCCACATTATACTCCATCTGCCAGATTTTTGCACACTCACTTAACCTATCTATATCCACCTGCAACCTTTCCACAATATCCTTTGATGTGGCACCTTATCAAATGCCTTCTGGAAATCCAAGTACAGCACACCTAGACTCCCCTTTATCCACGGTGCACGTTATTCCTTCAAAGAACTCCAATAAATTGCTTAAACATGATTTCCCTTTCACAAATCCATGCTGACTCTTCCCGATTACCTTGAGTTTTTCTAAGTGCCCAGCTGTAACCTCCTTAATGATCGATTCTGGCACCTTCCCCATGGCAGACATCAGGCTAACTGACCTATAGTTTCCTGTTTTCTACCTCCCTCCCTTTTGAATAGAGGGGTTATATCTGCTACTTTCCAGTCTGATGGACCCTTTCCAGAATCTCGGGAATTTTGGAAAATTAACACCTATGCATCTACTACCTCTTAGTCACCTCTTTTTAGACCCTAGGATGAAGTCCATCAGGACCTGGCGACTTGTCAGCCCACGCTCCAACAGTTTGCTCAGTACTGCTTCCTTGTGATTGTCATTTCACCAAGTTCCCTCTCCCTTCCACCTCTTGATTTACAGCTATTACTGGAATGTTTTTTGTATCCTCTAGAGTGAAGACAGAAGCATAGTTGTTCATTTCATCTGCCATTTCCTTACTATCTACTATTAACTCCACACTGTCACTCTCTAGAGGACCAACACTCACTTTACTTACTCTTTTCCTTTTTAAATACCTGTAGAAACTCTTGCTATCCATTTTTACATTTCTAGCTAGTTTCTTCTCATACTAATTTATTTCTCCTGATTAACCTTTTATTCATTCTATGTCCTTCTTTAGATTCTGCCCAATCATCTGACCTGCCACTCAACTTTGTGCAGTTATATTCTTTTTGCTCAAGTTTGATGCTTTCTTTAACTTCTTTAGTTAACCAAGGATGGTGGGCCCTCCCCTTAGAATTTTTCTTTATAGTATCCCACTCCCACCAGTGAATCCTTACCCATACTATTCCTCATCTCCAGCCAACCTGATCCTACATGCTGATCTTCTGGACCAAGTTCATCTTTAATTATTGCACCAATACCATCCTTGATAAACAGTGCTACCCCTCCACCTTTACCTAGCTTCCTATTCTTATTGAATGTCATATACCCCTCGATATTCAGGACCCAACCCTTGTCATTCTGCAGCCATGTTTCCATAATGGCTATCAGATCATATTTATTACTTTAATGTGTGATATCAATTCATTTACTTTGTTATGAATGCTACACACATTCAGATACAGAGCCTTTAGTTTTGCCTTTTTGTTATATTTGTAATGTTTTTAAGCATTTAAAATAATTGAAATAGTAGGATTATAAAATGAAAGAGCTTTTTATAAAGAAGAATACATAAGAATTTTTGCTGCAACATCTAAATTATCCCAAAATGCATTATTTTAAAACAGGTTTTAATTCAAGAAGTGTTTAATCTTAAACACATTACAAATTGAAACAAGTGAACTGGCAAATATGTAACAATTGATGCCCTAAATATCCAAGAAAAATGCAATGTCTGTTTTACAGAAAAGTCATACCTTACTTTCAAATTAATCTAAAACTAAAACAAAATATGGCGATGCAATATTTTGTTTATAACAGGCCGAATATAGATCGTCGTCAACCAGCCTGTTCTTGCTAAACCTCAAACAAGATGGCTACTGTTAGATGTGATTCTGCCACTGAGCAGTACTTGCTTAACAAACCTGAGTGTCCTAATAACTACATCACAACAAATTTAAGGTAATCAATCAAGCTCATAACATTACTCATTGAAGTTTGCCAGAAGCAACATACATTCATATGCAAGGATCCATTCTCTGCAAACAAAAGGAATATGATCAAGCCTGTGTCTTTTTTGAATTACTCGGGAACTTGCGGAGCCAATAGTTCCCTGTTTCTTTCTCCATCACGATGTCTTGGCCAATCAGAGTAAACTTGCCAACCATTCAGCATCCTTTTCTCCTGTTGTATAAACCATTGTGATCATTTGAAATATGGCATTCTTGCATTTGTCCTGATGAATGCAAGACGAAAAGCTTCGGCAACATGCCTCTCTTTCAGCAACGTAAGAAATAGGAAGCACAGTCGACCATAATGCTCATCAAGCCTGCTCTGCCATTCAATAAGACCATTGCTAAACTTCTATCTCAGCTCCACTTTCCTGCCTTGTACCTATAATCCCTCGATTCCTGTAGTGCCCAAAAATCTGTCAATCTCAGGGTTGAAAGTACTTGTCAACTGAACATCCACAGCCCTCTGGGGTAACAAACATGTAAGCAGATGACATCAAGCTCTACCTCACCACCACCTCTCTTGACCCCTTCACTGTCTCTAAATGGTCAGACTACTTGTCTGATGTCTAGTACTGAATGGGCAGAAATTTTCTCCCATCAAATATTGGGAAGACCAAAGTATTTGTTGTTGGTCCTCGACATAAACTCCACTCCCTTGCCACCACTCCATCCCCGTCCTTGGTAATTTTTTGTAACTGAGACTGCTCACAATCTTGGTGTCAGATTTGACCCCAACATAAATGTCTGACCACATATTTATGCCATCACTAAGAATGCCTGATCCCACCTCTGTAACATAGCCTGACTCTTCCCTTCCCTCAGCTCATCTGCTGCTGAAACCCTCGTCCATGCTTAATTACCTTTAGACTTGAACATTCCATTGCACTCCTGGCTGGCCTCCTGGTTTCTACCCTCCATAACCATGAGGTCATCCAGAACCCTGCTGCCTGTATCTTAATTCAGACCAAGTTCCATTCAACCATCACCCCTGTGCTCGCTCACCCGCATTGGCTCACAGTTAAACAACAAATGGATTTTGACATTCTCATTCTTGCTTTCAAATTCCTCTATAGTCTTGCCCCTCCCTAATCTAATCTGTAATCTCCTCCAATCCCTAAACATTCCAAGATATCTGCATTTTACCAATTCTGGCCTCTTGGGCATCTCTGATTTTAATCACTCTACCACTGGTGGCTGGGTCTTCAAGTGCGAAAGTCCCAATCTCTGAAATTCCCTTGCTACGTCTCTTTCCCTCTCTATTTCTCTTTCCACATTTAAGACAATCCTTAAAACCTACCTTTTTCAACCAGCCTCTTGATCATCTGCCCTAGTATCTCGACCATGAACAGGTACAGAAAACAATTAAAAAGTTGAATCGAATGTTGACCCTTATAGCTAGAGAACTAGAATACAGAGGAATAGAAGTTATGCGTCAGCTACACAAAGCCCTGGCTAGACCACGCTTGGAGTATTCTGAGCAATTCTGGGTACCACACCTTTAGGAAGGATATATTGGTGTTGGAGAGGGTGCAGTATAGATTTACCAGAATGACACCTGGGCTCCATGGGTTCAATTGCTAGGAGAGAGTACACAAACTGGATTCAGAAGATTAGGGGGTGTTTTGATTGCAGTTTTCAAAATATTAAGGGGAAGAGATAGAAATTGCAAATTTTAAACCTCTGTTCAAAAAATGGGAGAGGGATAAACCTGGTAGCCATGGGCCTGTCTAATGACAGTGTTGGAAAAGTGCTAGAGTCCACTGTGAAGGGCAAAATTTATTCTCACTTGGTGAAGCAATGGTTAATAAGGGACAGCCAGCATGGATTTGTTAAAGATGAATCATGTCTGGCTAAACTGATTGTGTCCTTGGTGAAGTAACTACGGGTAGGTGAAGGTAATGTAGTAGATGGACTTTCAAAAGGCATTTGATAAAGTACCATATGACTGACTTATTTGGAAAATAGATGCACATGGCATTAAAGGAATGGTGGTACATTGGTATCTTGGGTACATAATTGGCTAACGAATAGGAGACAGAGTCGTGGGGAACTGAAAAGTTTTATGACTGGCTAGAATTATACGGTGAGTTCCCCCCACCACCTCACATGATTTTGATATTAAATCCATTGCTTTTCTTGTTATAGCTAAATGACCTGGACTTGAGCATAGGGTGTACAATTCTGAAGCTTGTGGATGACACAAAACTTGGCAATGCAATAAGGAATGAGCAGGATAGTTCTGGATGTCAAGGTACATAGACAGACTGGTGAATTGGACAGAGACAAGGCAGATGTAATTTAATACAGCTAAGTGTGAGGTGATGCATTAAGAAACAACATGGAGAGGCAGTGTCATCTAAGAGGTACTATTTTGAGGGGGTTGCAAGGGCATAGGAACCTGCAGATGCATATTCACAAATTTTTGAAGGTGTCAGAGTAAGTTGGGAAGATGGTTGAGTAAATGTATGGGTTCTTGAAATTTGTAAATAGGGACATTGAATGAATGCAAAAACAAAGAAGTCATCCTAAATTGTTACAAATCATTGGTTAGGCCTCAGCTGGGGTATTCTTTACAATTGTGGGCAGCAATCTAAGGAAGCGTGTAGAAAGGGTACAGATGAGGTTTACCAGGATGATATCAGAGATGATTGACTTTAGTTTTGTGCTGAGGTTGGAGAAACTGGGGTTGTTATCCTTCACTCAGAGAAGATTAAGGCGAAACTCAATAGAGTGCTTCCAAGTTATGAGGGGTTTTAATAGAGCAAGTTTCCTGTGTGTTTTGATTTGGTTAGGGGCCCTTAACGTTTAATGAGAAATCCGGACACCTTATTTTACCCAAACCATGCCACACGATTTCATGTTTTTAAACAAAAACACATACTTCCCCTAAGCCTTTCCCTAATAAGATACAATCTTAAAGTTATTTACTTTTATATGGACCACATAAAATATGCCACAGTCCTCTGGAGATGACTTTAATTCTCCTCAGCTCCCGTTATTCTCAGAGGTAAGACGTTCATTAACTACCTCTTGACTGCAGATACCTCAGTCCCTTGTTCTGATTTGCCTTCTCAATACTTCCCTGCTCATTCAGCTGATTGCTTTCTTTTGTCACAATACACTATGAGGTCCACTGTAGATTCTTCCACTAGCTTCAAAATAGGCAATTTTCCAGTTTCTATTCCCTCACAAAATTCAAAGTGAGATTAAGCCTCACCCACATTCCACATGGTGAAACTGATAAAAATAGTTTTTTGCTTTACTAGCAGCACATGTCTAACTAGCTATCATTTACTTTGGCTACCTCTTAATGAGCTGCAAACCACTCTAGGTCCAAATTGCAACTACTACTGAGCCTGCATGGATCTGCATTCCATCATATAGCCTCAACCCCAGTTTTTATTTGCTCAGAAGTTTTGGTTTCCAAATCTCAGGTTCAGGTGTTGTTTAAACTGGAAAGGTGATTTCCTTTCTATGATTCTCTTTTTGGTTTCCATTTTCAGGTTAAGTTTTCAGTTAGGTCATGCGCTACTTAAGTTTCTCCATCTATTGTTGAATAGCTCTATCTCTTCTATTCTGATCTTTTAAGTGTAATAATCTCCCAGCTTGTTTATGTTGCATTTACCCCTTGTTTGAAATTTTAATTTCCTCAAACTACGAGTTATATTCTGAAACACATGAACAGTGAATTAGATATTTGCAACATCTGACAAGTGTGTCAGTAAACCAAAGGTCATAGGTTTAAAATAATTGGCAAAAAAAAAACTAAAGGAGAAATGAGGAGACTTTTCCACACAGAAGGTTGTTAAGATCTGGAACGTACTACCTGAAAGGTTGGTGGAATAAGATTCCCCAGGAAGGTTCACAAGGCAATTGGTACTGTACTTGAAGAGGGCCAATTTGTAGAGTTATGGGGAAAAAGCTTGGATGTGAGACAATATTAGAGAGGTCTTTCAAAGAGCTGGCATGTGATTAAAAACACCACATGAATGCAATTTGCTGTTTAGGTTGAAATTTTTTTTAAAACATAGAAATATTCTCACAATTTGATCAATTTCCCTGTTCTTTGCTTTATGCTTCTTTATTTTCATGTCAGTGTTTGACTCAATATTTCGATTGTAAGTACTGAGTGTAGCATTACTTGTGGCCTGTTTCTTCTGTAACAAATAAATATATAGTGGATTCTGTTTGCTTTATGTTCAGTGTTTAAGGTTAAATTTCCCCATTAATGTACAGATACTGTCTTCAGTGCAAAATGTATTATTAAGTGAGTCATAATAAATTAACTGTGGATTGAATGGAACGTGCATTCATTACTAAAGTGCAGCAGTGAGTACATTTCAGAAGGTCGTCATTGGCTGCAAAGCATGTTGGGAATTCCTGAGGCCTAGAAAAATCTTACAGAAATATAAGTCTTTCTTTTGTGTGTTCTAACTGTTCAACTGCCTTCACTATGTTAATTTTTTGCTGCATGTTGTTTGTTTCTGCCTCCATTTTTTCAGTTGAGTTTATTTAGTTTTTTCCTGTGTTTCTATACTCTATTTTGGAAGACGTCATGTGTATGTAGTATGTATGTGTATGTCTTTTCCTTCTCCATTACCTCTGAACATACTGACTAACAACCTTGGTGTGATTCCATGGCCATTGGGACCTTGGCTATGAAGAAGCCACTCTTCATGTATGAACTGAGAGAGTCTGTGTCAGAATGGTACTTGATCATGGAGGTCATCGCATTTGCATTGTGGGGACATGCCTGAGATTGATAACTCAGTGTTTGTAAAGTTGAGTTAACAAAAGAGAACTCTCAATGCTACAGCAGTGACCATTTATTGTACTTTTTTAAAAAAATCATTAAAATATAACATAGAAACAGAAAATGCTGGAGAAACTCAGCAGGTCTGGCAGCATCTGTGGAAAGAGAAACAGAGTTAGGGTTTTGAGTCCATATGACTCTTCTTCAGAACAAATATAACTTCCTATTACATTTCAATCACAAGCAAAGGGGAATGTAGGTGGATAACTACTCCCCACCTTATGCCCAAAATGCTGCTGTGGTCAGGTGATTCATGTCACAAAGAATGTCTTTTCGCATTTCCTCTATAAAACTTTGGCCAAAGTCAGCCTGTGGTGGGTGAATGTGACAGTGAGGCTCTATGATTATTTATCCATTTCATGATTTTTTCAGGTCCAAGTCAATTTTTATGTTGTCTGTCCATAGAAAATTCAACTGTTAACAGGTGGAATTGAAATAATTTGAGATATTTCAATTGTTTTTTTTAATTACATGATTTAAAATAAAAAGTCGGAGTTCTAAAACTAATTGAAAGGAATGTCTTGTGTTATGGCATTGGCAATACTGTAAATTAGCAGAGACCAAGGCTCCTTCGACAACACCTTCCAAACCCACGACCTCTACCACCTAGAAGAACAAGAGCAGCAGATGCATGGGAACACCACCACCTCCACGTTCTCGCCCAAGTCACACACCATCCTGACTTGGAACTATATTGGCATCCTTTCATTATTGTTTGTTCAAAAGCCTGGAACTCCCTTCCTAATAGCACTGTGGGTGTTCCTGCAATGCATGGACTGCAGCGGTTTGAGGCACTGGCTCACCGCCACCTTCTCAAAGGCAACTAGAGATCAGCAATAAATGTTGGCCTAGCCAGTGATGCCACATCCCATGAACGAATAAAAGGGAAACCCAGAAAACCTTTGTGGTCGAATTAGTATCTTTATTGTGGCAGTTATTGAAATGCTGGATTTCTGGTTAATCTTTTACCAAAGACCAGAAGAGAATTAAAACTTCTCACTCTGGAAAAAGCTATATTAAGCTGTCCATGTGCAAAGAGTCCTAGAATGTAACTACAAATGTTGTCAAGAGTGGCCTTGTGACTTGTTTAAGATATAAAAGGCTAATTGGAAACTGTTTTCTCCTGAGTTGAAAAGGCAGGTTTACATCTGATGGGCCCAATATTTTTCAGGGAATAACCACTCTTATTTTCTTTCCTGTTATAACTTCAACATCTACCATTGAAGAAAACAGCTTCCTAACTACCAGTCATGTTCCATGACAAAGTCCTTGTTTAGAATTCAAGTCTAATAGCAACATTATAACTGCTCCTTCCTTGAGTCTAAGTTTGTGTGGTGGCATGCCCATTAAGGTTATGCTGTGTAGAAACTCTGGAGGGTATAGATTATAATCATCATCTTCGTCAATAGAACTAACACTGATGTATTCTTTTTATTCATCTGACAGCTTGTCTGAAACTTTTTCATTTCAAATTTAGTGAATCTTTCCCGCCACTTTGCCACACTTAACCAATTCCATCATCTGATCCTCCCATGACACCTGCTCCCTCCAATTCCATCCTTCGCTTGCCATCCCTCTCATGCTATCCCCAATCCCATCCTTCATGAAAACAATTTCTCCAGCCAGCGTAACTTTATTGTTGGGCTCCGCTTACCTTCTGCTGTTTTCGTTCCCCATCAACCCCACTCCCCCAAAACCCTGCCGCCAGCCATTGGCAGCCACACATGTGTCACATGCTCCAGTCCTTTACACATACTGGGCAGAATTTTAGGGCTATAAAATGCGGCAAGCCATTCAAAAGTCCATTTACTATGGCAGGACCATAAAACCCCGTTGGTGTAAAATTCTGTCAGGGCCCCAGTTATACCTGTTTCTTTATGGATATGTGGAACATTCCTTATTCCAGTCCTACTCAGGCCCCCTCCCACAACTCTTTCTCCGGTACATCGATGACTGCTTCGGTGCCGCTTCATGCTCGCATCTGGATGTGGAAAAATTTATTAATTTGTCTTCCAATTTCCACCCCTCCATTTTCACGTGGTCCATCACTGACACTTCCTTTCCCTTCCTCGACCTTTCCGTCTCAATTTCTGGTGATAGACTGTGTACCAATATTCATTACAAGCCTACCCAGCTACCTGGACTACTGCTCCTCACACCCTGTTTCCTGTCAGGACTCCACCTCATTCTCTCAGTTCCTTCGTCTCCATCGCATCTGTTCTGATGATGCCACTTTCCGAAACAGTTCCTCTGACATGTCTTCCTTTTTGCTTAACCAAGGTTTTCCACCCACAGTGGTTGACAGAGCCCTCAAGCATGTCTGGCCCATCTCCCACGCAACCATCGTCACACCTTTCCCGACCTCCCAGAACCATGATAGGGACCCCTTGTCCTCACTTATCACCCCACCAGCCTCCGCATTCAAAGGATCATCCTCTGCCATTTCCGCCAACTACAGCATGATGCCTCCACCAAACACATCTTCCGTTCAACCCCCCCGGCGGCTTTCTGCAGGGACCGTTCCCTCCAGGACACCCTGGTCCACTCCTCCATCACCCCCTACACCTCAACCCCTTCCCACGGCACCTTCCCATGCAACAACTTTACTTGCACTTGCCTCAATTTAGTCTACTGCATTCGCTGCTCCCAATGCAGTCTCCTCTACATTGGAGATGCCAAACGTGGACTGGGTGACTGCTTTGTGGAACACCTTCGGTCTGTCCGCAAACATGACCCAGCCCTCCCTGTCACTTGCCATTTCAACACACAACCCTGTTCTCATGCCCACATGTCCATCCTTGGCCTGCTGCAATGATCCAGTGAAACTCAATGCAAACTGGAGGAACAGCATCTCATCTTCCGACTAGGCACTTTACAGTCTTCTGGACTTAATATTTAGTTCAACAATTTTAGATCATGAACTCTCCCCTCCATCCCCACCCCCTTTCTGACCCACCTTTTTCCAATAATTTATCATTTTTTTACAAATATATTTTTATTTTCCCACCTATTTTAAAATTTATTTCGATCTATTGTTTTATCTCCACCTTTTAACACATTTCGATCCCTTCCCCCATCCCACTCCAACTAGGGCCATCTGCCACTGGCTTGTCCTGCTTGCTACCCTTAATGTCCCCATTAGCACATTCCTTAGATAATATCACCACCATCAACACCCCTTTGTCCTTTTGTCTGTGACATCTTTGGCAATCTCTTCTTGACCTCCACCTTTCACTGGTCCCCTGTCGAGCTCTACCAGTCCCACCCCCCTTTAACAGCTTATATTTCACCCCATTTCTCTATTTCCTTAGTTCCGCTGAAGGGTCATGCGGATGATACTTCTTACATTTAACTATACAGAGGTGTCTTCTCTGCGACCGTCAACGTAGTGGGATCTACGTTGTACTTCTTACTGTTGTATTTCTGCTACTGTTAAAGTTATCAATCGGATCTATGTTTTATGTCTGCTACTGTTAACCATGTGAATCTGTTGTACATTTAACATCAGTTTGATGTATATTTAAAATGAGACAGTCAGAGCTTCCTGAGACAGTCGCTCGATCTGTAAGAGTGACGTCGCGATCAATGCCCCCAAGAAGCCAAACTCCAAGACCCTCATCCCCCCTGCAACCACTGGGAGTCTGTGATCAAGAGATTCGCACACTGATGTGTTCAGATATTTTTATTAAAGTTATTTAAATGTACATTTAGCAACAATAAACAGAAAATATATTTTTCTTTGATCCTTTTTATGTTTAACTATACAGGGGTATCCGCCTCGGCTTGTACTGCCGGATCTACGTTGTATTTCTGCTCCTGTTAACGTAGTCAATCTTCGTTGTACTTCTTACTGTTGTATTTCGGCTACTACCAACGTTGTCACTGTACGTTGAATCTCTTCTACTGTCAACGTAGTCAGTCGGATATACTTTATATTTCTGCTAACCTTAACATTGTTGATCAGATCTAAGTTTCCTGTTTGCTGCAATTAACGTTGCCAATGTACGTTGAATCTCTGCTACTGTCAATATCGTCAACCTACGTTGTATTTCGTACCATTAACGCTGTCATGGTAGATTGAATTTCTGCTACTGTGAACGTCGTCTACCAACATTGTATTTCTGCTACTATCAACATTGTCAACGTACGTTGAATCTCTGCTACTGTCAATATCGTCAACCTACGTTGTGTTTCGTACCATTAACGCTGTCATGGTAGATTGAATTTCTGCTACTGTGAACGTCGTCTACCAACATTGTATTTCTGCAACTATCAACGTTGCCAATGTACGTTGAATCTCTGCTACTGTCAACGTAGTCAGTCGGATCTACCTTGTATTTCTGCTACTGTTAAAGTTATCAATCGGATCTACATTTTATGTCTGCTACTGTTAACCATGTGAATCTGTTGTACATTTAACATCAGTTTGATGTATATTTTAAATGAGGACCTGCGCTCCGCTCGCTTCCTGAGGCAGTTGCTCGATCTGTAAGACTGATTTCGCGATCAATGCCCCCAGAAAGCAAAAATCCAGGACCCTCATCCCCCCTGCAACCACCGGAAATCTGTGATCAAGAGATTCGCACACTGATGTGTTCAGATATTTTTATTACAAGTTATTTAGATCTCCAAAGAACAATAGAATTATTTTTCTTCTGTACTTTTTACATTATATTTACACATATAAAAGTGCCAACAATGAATGTAACATTTTTGGAAAGTAACTATGGAAAATCTATCCTGAATTTGGAGATGCCACCAGCTGCTGGTAGGCGAGCTGGAAGTCTGCCTGACAGACAGACATCATGTAGTTGGTTCCCCGTCTCCGGCTGCGTCCCAAGTGGATGAAGCGGAAGGTGCGATCGGCCCCGCTCAGGCTGAGCACCGGGGCCCCGGAGAAGCCGCTGACGGTGGACGCGGTGTGGTCCAGGATCCCTGGGGGGAGATTCTCCTTCTCCAAGCGGCTGCACTCAGAGGCCAGCCCCGCCGAGATGAAGATTCCCCCCGCCGCAGCCGCAAAGGGGAAGGCGGTGAGGGCGCTGTGGAGCTGCGGCCTCTCCCTGTACTGCCGGAGACAGCGCTTCTTCCCCGAGGGGCGCTTCCAGCCCAGCACCGCCACCGCCTGGCGCCTCCTGCGGCTGGGCCGACAGAAATCCGGCTGCAGAAAGTCAGCGGAGCGCAGCTCGGTGCGGAGGATCAGGAAGTCGGCCCGGGAACGGTCCCCTCTCCGCCCGCGGCTGCGGTAACTCCAGCTCTCCAGCTGAGCCGCCGCTCTTTGGCCGCTCGCGGTCTCGATGCTGAAGCTCCAGCTTCGCCCAGCGGGGAGCTCCCTCTCTCCCGGGGCCTTCAGGAGGTGAGCGGCCGATACGATCCGCTCCGGGCTGATGTAAAAGCCGGTGCCGTGGAATTGCTGGCCTCCCCGGGTCACTCTTACAGTCACCACCGCCGACACAGCCTCCAGCAGCGAGCTCCGTTTCCGCAGCACCTGATCGGCCAGGTTAGTCTGCACCTGGTAGCCGCTTGGCATCTCCTCGCCTTTCAATTGGTCCACGGAGAGAACGGGTCCCGCCTCTAGGAGGGGCTCCAAGCCGATGTTTAAAATCATTGCCCAATATTTCTCCTTTCCTTCCTCCCTCTTCTTCCTGGATCCTGTCATGTTTTAATAGTTCACTTGGGAACATATAATGTTCATCTCGGAATTAAAACGTGAATTTTTACATATTTTAGTTCATTAGTAAACATTGGAATAGGAATTTTTGATGCCAATGCAGATTGAATTTATGCTACTGTTAACGTTATCGATGTACTTTGAGTGTCTGCTCCTCTTAATGTAGTCAAAATATAGTCTTACTATTGTATTTCTGCTACTATCTACATTGTCAACGTACGTTGCATGTCTTCCTATATTAACGTTGCATTCCGCGGATCCATTCACATCCCTCTGGAAATCTGACCCAATTCACATTGTACTTCTTACTATTGTATTTCTGCTATTATCAACATTATCAACGTACGTTAAATCTCTGCTACTGTCAACCTAGTCAATCTACATTGCATTTCTGCTACAGTTAACGTTGTCAATCAGATCTCTGTTTCATGTCTGCTGCTGTTAACGTTGTATTGCTTCTTACTGTTAAAGTTGCCAATGCAGATTGAATTTCTGCTACTGTGAACATAATCAGTCAGATCCACGTTGTATTTCTGCTCCTGTTAACGGAGACAATCTACGTTGTACTTCTTACTATTTTTGTTGCCAATGCAGTTTGAATTTATGCTACTGTTAACGTTGTCGATGTACATTGAGTGTCTGCCCTTGTTAATGTAGTCAATATACGTTGTACTTCTTACTATTGTATTTCTGCTACTATCAACATTGTCAACGTACGTTGCATGTCTTCCTATATTAACGTTGTCAATGCAGATTGAATTTCTGCTACTATCAACGTAGCCATTCGGACCTTCGTTGTGTTTCTGCTAACATTGTCAATCGGATCTATGTTTCGTGTCTGCTACTGTTAACGTTGTGAATCTGCCTAGTTAACATCTGTTTGATGTATATTTAAAATTGGACAATCTAGATTGAATTTCTGCTACTGTTAACGTTTTCAATATACGTTGTACTTCTTACTATTGTATTTCTGCTATTATCAACCTTGTCAACTTACGTTGCGTCTCTGCTACTGTCAACGTAGTCAGTCGGATATACGTTATATTTCTGCTAACGTTAACATTGTCGATCAGATCTAAGTTTCCTGTTTGCTGCAGTTAACGTTACCAATGTACGTTGAATTTCTGCTACTGTCAATATCGTCAACCTACGTTGCATTTCTTACCATTAACGCTGTCATGGTAGATTGAATCTCTGCTACTGTGAATGTCGTCAACCAACATTGTATTTCTGCTACTATCAACGTTGTCAACGTACGTTGAATCTCTGCTACTGTCAGCGTGGTCAGTCGGATCTACGTTGTATGTCTGCTACTGTTAACCACGTGAATCTGTTGTACATTTAACATCAGTTTGATGTATATTTAAAATGTGGATCTGCGATACTCCAAACTCGAGGTCCCTCAACCCCCCTGCAACCACTGGGAGTCTGTGATCAAGAGATTCGCACACTGATCTGTTCAGATATTTTTATTAAAGTTATTTAAATCTACATTTAGCAACAATAAACAAAAAATATATTTTTCTTTGATACTTTTTACGTTTACCTATACAGAGGTGTCTTCTCTGCTTCTGTCAACGTAGTTGAATCTACGTTGTACTTCCTACTGTTGTATTCCTGCTACTGTCAACGTAGTCGGATCTACGTTGTATTTCTGCTCCTGTTAACGTAGTCAATCTACGTTGTACTTCTTACTGCTGTATTTCGGCTACTATCAACGTTGTGAACGTGCGTTGAATCTCTGCTACCGTCAACGTGTTCAGTCGGACCTTCGTTGTATTTCTGCTGACGCTGTCAATCGGATCTATGTTTCGTGTCTGTTACTGTTAAAGTTGTGAATCTGTTGTACATTTAACATCAGTTTGATGTATATTTAAAATGAGGACCTGCGCTCCGCTCGCTTCCTGAGGCAGTCGCTCGATCTGTAAGACTGACTTCGCGATCAATGCCCCCACGAAGCCAAACTCCAGGTCCCTCATCCCCCCTGCAACCACCGGAAATCTGTGATCAAGAGATTCGCACACTGATGTGTTCAGATATTTTTATTACAAGTTATTTAGATCTCCAAAGAACAATAGAAATATTTTTTCTTCTGTACTTTTTACATTATATTTACACATATAAAAGTGCCAACAATGAATGTAACATTTTTGGAAAGTAACTTTGGAAAATCTATCCTGAATTTGGAGATGCCACCAGCTGCTGGTAGGCGAGCTGGAAGTCTGCCTGACAGACAGACATCATGTAGTTGATTCCCCGTCTCCGGCTGCGTCCCAAGTGGATGAAGCGGAAGGTGCGATCGGCCCCGCTCAGGCTGAGCACCGGGGCCCCGGAGAAGCCGCTGACGGTGGACGCGGTGTGGTCCAGGATCCCTGGGGGGAGATTCTCCTTCTCCAAGCGGCTGCACTCAGAGGCCAGCCCCGCCGAGATGAAGATTCCCCCCGCCGCAGCCGCAAAGGGGAAGGCGGTGAGGGCGCTGTGGAGCTGCGGCCTCTCCCTGTACTGCCGGAGACAGCGCTTCTTCCCCGAGGGGCGCTTCCAGCCCAGCACCGCCACCGCCTGGCGCCTCCTGCGGCTGGGCCGACAGAAATCCGGCTGCAGAAAGTCAGCGGAGCGCAGCTCGGTGCGGAGGATCAGGAAGTCGGGCCCGGGAAGGGTCCCCTCTCCGCCCGCGGCTGCGGTAACTCCAGCTCTCCAGCTGAGCCGCCGCTCTTTGGCCGCCCGCGGTCTCGATGCTGAAGCTCCAGCTTCGCCCAGCGGGGAGCTCCCTCTCTCCCGGGGCCTTCAGGAGGTGAGCGGCCGATACGATCCGCTCCGGGCTGATGTAAAAGCCGGTGCCGTGGAATTGCTGGCCTCCCCGGGTCACTCTTACAGTCACCACCGCCGACACAGCCTCCAGCAGCGAGCTCCGTTTCTGCAGCACCTGATCGGCCAGGTTAGTCTGCACCTGGTAGCCGCTTGGCATCTCCTCGCCCTTCAATTGGTCCACGGAGAGAACGGGTCCCGCCTCTAGGAGGGGCTCCAAGCCGACGTTTAAAATCATTGCCCAATAGTTCTCCTTTCCTTACTCCCTCTTCTTCCTGGATCCTGTCATGTTTTAATAGTTCACTTGGGAGCATATAATGTTCATCTCGGAATTAAAACGTGAATTTTTACATATTTTAGTTCATTAGAAAACATTGGAATAGGAATTTCTGTTGCCAATGCAGATTGAATTTATGCTACTGTTAACGTTGTCGATGTACATTGAGTGTCTGCTCCTGTTAATGTAGTCAATATATAGTCTTACTATTGTATTTCTGCTACAATCAACATTGTCAACGTCTTCCTATATTAACGTTGTCAATGCAGATTGAATCTCTGCTACTATCAACGTAGCCAGTCGGACCTTCGTTGTATTTCTGCTAACGTTGTCAATCGGATCTATGTCTCGAGTCTGCTACTGTTAACGTTGTGAATCAGCTTTACAGTTAACATCTCTTTGATGTATCTTTAAAATAGGACAATCTAGATTGAATTTCTGCTACTGTTAACCTTTTCAATATACGTTGTACTTCTTACTATTGTATTTCTGCTATTATCAACCTTGTCAACTGACGTTGAGTCTCTGCTACTGTCAACGTAGTCAGTCGCATCTACGTTGTATATCTGCTACTATTAAAGTTATCAATCGGATCTATGTTTAATGTCTGCTACTGTTAACGTTGCCAATGTACGTTGAATCTCTGCTACTGTCAACTTAGTCAAGCGACGTTGCATCTCTTGCTATATTAACGTTGTCAATGCAGATTGAATTTCTGCTACTATCAACGTAGTCAGTCGGATCTTCGTTGTGTTTCTGCTAACATTGTCAATCGGATCTATGTTTCGTGTCTGCTACTGTTAACGTTGTCAATCTGTTGTACATTTAACATCAGTTTGATGTATATTTAAAATAGAGACCTGCGCTCCGCTCACCTCCTGAGGCTGTCGCTCGATCTGTAAGACTGACTTCGCGATCGTTGCCCCCAGGAAGCCAAACTCCAAGACCATCATCCCCCCTGCAACCACTGGGAGTCTGTGATCAAGAGATTCGCACACTGATGTGTTCAGATATTTTTATTAAAGTTATTTAAATGTACATTTAGCAACAATAAACAGAAAATATATTTTTCTTTGATACTTTTTACGTTTAACTATACAGAGGTGTTTTCTCTGCTACTGTCAACGTAGTGGGATATACGTTGTATTTCTGCTCCTGTTAACGTACTCAATCTACATTGTATTTCCTACTGCTGTATTTCTGCTACTATCAACGTTGTGAACGTGTGTTGAATCTCTGCTACGTCAACGTAGTCAGTCGGACCTTGGTTGTATTTCTGCTAACGCTGTCAATCGGATCTATGTTTCGTGTCTGTTACTGTTAAAGTTGTGAATCTGCTGTACATTTAACATCAGTTTGATGTATGTTTAAAATAGTGACCTGCGCTCCGCTCGCTTCCTGAGGCAGTCGCTCGATCTGTTAGACTGACTTCGCGATCAATGCTCCCACGAAGCCAAACTCCAGGTCCCTCATCCCCCCCTGCAACCACTGGGAATCTGTGGTCAAGAGATTCGCACACTGATGTGTTCAGATATTTTTATTAAAGTTATTTAAATGTACATTTAGCAACAATAAACAGAAAATATATTTTTCTTTGATCCGTTTTACGTTTAACTATACAGAGGTATCCGCCTAGGCTTGTACTGCCGGATCTACGTTGTATTTCTGCTCCTGTTAACGTACTCAATCTTCGTTGTACTTCTTACTGTTGTATTTCGGCTACTACCAACGTTGTCACTGTACGTTGAATCTCTTCTACTGTCAACGTAGTCAGTCGGATATACGTTATATTTCTGCTAACGTTAACATTGTTGATCAGATCTAAGTTTCCTGTTTGCTGCAATTAACGTTACCAATGTACGTTGAATCTCTGCTACTGTCAATATCGTCAACCTACGTTGTGTTTCGTACCATTAACGCTGTCATGGTAGATTGAATTTCTGCTACTGTGAACGTCGTCTACCAACATTGTATTTCTGCTACTATCAACGTTGCCAATGTACGTTGAATCTCTGCTACAGTCAATATCGTCAACCTACGTTGTATTTCGTACCATTAATGCTGTCATGGTAGATTGAATTTCTGCTACTGTGAACGTCGTCAACCAACATTGTAGTTCTGCTACTATCAACGTTGCCAATGTACGTTGAATCTCTGCTACTGTCAATATCGTCAACCTACGTTGTGTTTCGTACCATTAACGCTGTCATGGTAGATTGAATTTCTGCTACTGTGAACATCGTCGACCAACATTGTATTTCTGCTACTATCAACGTTGCCAATGTACGTTGAATCTCTGCTACTGTCAATATCGTCAACCTACGTTGTGTTTCGTACCATTAACGCTGTCATGGTAGATTGAATTTCTGCTACTGTGAACGTCGTCTACCAACATTGTAGTTCTGCTACTATCAACGTTGTCAATGTACGTTGAATCTCTGCTACTGTCAACGTAGTCAGTCGGATCTACCTTGTATTTCTGCTACTGTTAAAGTTATCAATCGGATCTACATTTTATGTCTGCTACTGTTAACCATGTGAATCTGTTGTACATTTAACATCAGTTTGATGTATATTTTAAATGAGGACCTGCGCTCCGCTCGCTTCCTGAAACAGTTGCTCGATCTGTAAGACTGACTTCGCGATCAATGCCCCCAGAAAGCAAAAATCCAGGACCCTCATCCCCCCTGCAACCACCGGAAATCTGTGATCAAGAGATTCGCACACTGATGTGTTCAGATATTTTTATTACAAGTTATTTAGATCGCCAAAGAACAATAGAAATATTTTTCTTCTGTACTTTTTACATTATATTTACACATATAAAAGTGCCAACAATGAATGTAACATTTTTGGAAAGTAACTATGGAATATCTATTCTGAATTTGGAGATGACACCAGCTGCTGGTATTCGAGCTGGAAGTTCGCTCCCCGACTCCGGTTTCATCCCAAGTGGATGCAGCGGACGGTGCGATCGGCCCCGCTCAGGCTGAGCACCGGGGCCCCGGAGAAGCCGCTTACGGTGGACGCGTTGATTAAATGATTAAAACAAAAAGCTAAAAGCTACTGTGGATGCTGGAAATCCAAAACAAAAACAGAATTACCTGGAAAAACTCAGCAGGTCTGGCAGCATCGGCGGAGAAGCTCAGTCTTCTCCACCGATGCTGCCAGACCTGCTGAGTTTTTCCAGGTAATTCTGTTTTTGATTAAATGATTAAGTTTGAAGGGAGTTCCCTCTTCAGAAATGCCAGCATGGTGAACTAAACTGGTCGAGTGGCATTTCCGAGACGTTGCTCATTATGAACCAACATTCCACAGAGACTTGGATGAAGTGAAACTCGTCGCCCTCCTTGTCTCTGTTGTCAAATGCCTCACGTTATTAACCGGCTGGCTGGCAATGAGTGCAGACTAACATATGACCATACGAAATAGGAGCAAAACTATGACATTCGGCCCCTTGAACCTTCTCTGCCATTCCATAAGACCAGAGCTGATCTGTTTGTGTTTTGAATTCCACATCTACCTTTGATTCCCTTGCCTAACAAGAATCTATCTACCTCTGCCTTAAAAATATTCAATGACCCCACCTCCACCGCCTTCTGAACAGACTTCCTCTGAGAGAGGGTTCTGCTCATCTCTGTCCTAAAAGGGTGACCCATAATTTTAAAACAGTGCCTCCTAGCTCTGGACTCATCCACAAGAGGAAACATCCACATCCACCTTGTCCATACTATTCAGGATCTTATATACTTCAATCAAGTCACCCCTCACTCTTCTAAACTCCAGTGGAAACAAGCCCAGTCTGTCTAACCTTTCCTCAGAAGGAATTTAGTAAACCTCCTCTGAACCACCTCCGACACATTTACATCCTTCCTTAAATAAGGAGACCAAAGCTGCAAACAAAATTTGAGATGTGGTCTTACCAATGCCCCACTGTATAACTGAAGCATAACATCCTTACTTTTATGTTCAATTCCTCTCATAAAAAGAATAGCATTCCATTAGTCTTCTTAATTACTTGCTGTACCTGCATATTAACTTTGTGACTCATGCACTAGAACACCTAGATCCCTCTGCATCTCGGAATTCTGCAGCCATTCTCGGTTTAAGTAATACTGTTTTGTTATTTTTCCAGCCCAAATGAACAACTTCACATTTTCCCACATTATACTCCATCTGCCAGATTTTTACCAACTCACTTAACCTATCTATATCCACCTGCAACCTTTCCACAATATCCTTTGATGTGGCACCTTATCAAATGCCTTCTGGAAATCCAAATACAGCACACCTAGACTCCCCTTTATCCACGGTGCACGTTATTCCTTCAAAGAACTCCAATAAATTGCTTAAACATGATTTCCCTTTCACAAATCCATGCTGACCCTTCCCGATTACCTTGAATTTTTCTAAGTGCCCAGCTGTAACCTCCTTAATGATCGATTCTGGCACCTTCCCCATGGCAGACATCAGGCTAACTGACCTATAGTTTCCTGTTTTCTGCCTCCCTCCCTTTTGAATAGAGAGGTTATATCTGCTACTTTCCAGTCTGATGGACCCTTTCCAGAATCTCGGGAATTTTGGAAAATTAACACCTATGCATCTACTACCTCTTAGTCACCTCTTTTTAGACCCTAGGATGAAGTCCATCAGGACCTGGCGACTTGTCAGCCCACGCTCCAACAGTTTGCTCAGTACTGCTTCCTTGTGATTGTCATTTCACCAAGTTCCCTCTCCCTTCCACCTCTTGATTTACAGCTATTACTGGAATGTTTTTTGTATCCTCTAGAGTGAAGACAGAAGCATATTTGTTCATTTCATCTGCCATTTCCTTACTATCTACTATTAACTCCACACTGTCACTCTCTAGAGGACCAACACTCACTTTACTTACTCTTTTCCTTTTTAAATATCTGTAGAAACTCTTGCTATCCATTTTTACATTTCTAGCTAGTTTCTTCTCATGCTAATTTATTTCTCCTGATTAACCTTTTATTCATTCTATGTCCTTCTTTAGATTCTGACCAATCATCTGACCTGCCACTCATCTTTGTGCAGTTATATTCTTTTTCCTCAAGTTTGATGCTTTCTTTAACTTCTTTAGTTAACCAAGGATGGTGGGCCCTCCCCTTAGAATTTTTCTTTATAGTATCCCACTCCCACCAGTGAATCCTTACCCATACTATTCCTCATCTCCACCCAACCTGATCCTACATGCTGATCTTTTGGACCAAGTTCATCTTTAATTATTGCACCAATGCCATCCTTGATAAACAGTGCTACCCCTCCACCTTTACCTAGCTTCCTATTCTTATTGAATGTCATATACCCCTCAATATTCAGGACCCAACCCTTGTCATTCTGCAGTCATGTTTCCATAATGGCTATCGGATCATATTTATTACTTTAATGTGTGATATCAATTCATTTACTTTGTTATGAATGCTACACACATTCAGATACAGAGCCTTTAGTTTTGCCTTTTTGTTATATTTGTTATGTTTTTAAGCATTTAAAATAATTGAAATAGTAGGACTATAAAATGAAAGAGCTTGTTATAAAGAAGAATACATAAGAATTGTTTGCTGCAACATCTAAATTATCCCAAAATGCATTATTTTAAAACAGGTTTTAATTCAAGAAGCGTTTAATCTTAAACACATTACAAATTGAAACAAGTGAACTGGCAAATATGTAACAATTGATGCCCTAAATATCCAAGAAAAATGCAATGTCTGTTTTACAGAAAAGTCATACCTTACTTTCAAATTAACCTAAAACTAAAACAAAATATGGTGATGCAATATTTTGTTTATAACAGGCAGAATATAGATCGTAGTCAACCAGCCTGTTCTTGCTAAACCCAAAACAAGATGGCTACTGTTAGATGTGATTCTGCCACTGAGCAGTACTTGCTTAACAAACCTGAGTGTCCTAATAGCTACATCACAACAAATTTAAGATCATCAATCAAGCTCATAACATCACTCATTGAAGTTTGCCAGAAGCAACATACATTCATATGCAAGGATCCATTCTCTGCAAACAAAAGGAATATGATCAAGCCTGTGTCTTTTTTGAATTACTCGGGAACTTGCGGAGCTGATAGTTCCCTGTTTCTTTCTCCATCACGATGTCTTGGCCAATCAGAGTAAACTTGCCAACCATTCAGCATCCTTTTCTCCTGTTGTATAAACCATTGTGATCATTTGAAATATGGCATTCTTGCATTTGTCCTGGTGAATGCAAGACGAAAAGCTTCGGCAACATGCCTCTTTTTCAGCAACATAAGAAATAGGAACCACAGTCGACCATAATGCTCATCAAGCCTGCTCTGCCATTCAATAAGACCATTGCTAAACTTCTATCTCAGCTCCACTTTCCTGCCTTGTACCTATAATCCCTCAATTCCTGTAGTGCCCAAAAATCTGTCAATCTCAGAGTTGAAAGTACTCGTCAACTGAACATCCACAGCCCTCTGGGGTAACAAACATGTAAGCAGATGACATCAAGCTCTACCTCACCACCACCTCTCTTGACCCCTTCACTGTCTCTAAATGGTCAGACTACTTGTCTGATGTCTAGTACTGAATGGGCAGAAATTTTCTCCCATCAAATATTGGGAAGACCAAAGTATTTGTTGTTGGTCCTCGACATAAACTCCACTCCCTTGCTACCACTCCATCCCTGTCCTTGGTAATTTTTTGTAACTGAGACTGCTCACAATCTTGGTGCCAGATTTGACCCCAACATAAATGTCTGACCACATATTTATGCCATCACTAAGAATGCCTGATCCCACCTCTATAACATTGCCTGACTCTGCCTTTACCTCAGCTCATCTGCTGCTGAAACCCTCGTCCATGCTTAATTACCTTTAGACTTGAACATTCCATTGCACTCCTGGCTGGCCTCCTGGTTTCTACCCTCCATAACCATGAGGTCATCCAGAACCCTGCTGCCTGTATCTTAATTCAGACCAAGTTCCATTCAACCATCACCCCTGTGCTCGCTCACCCGCATTGGCTCACAGTTAAACAACAAATGGATTTTAACATTCTCATTCTTGCTTTCAAATTCCTCTATAGTCTTGCCCCTCCCTAATCTAATCTGTAATCTCCTCCAATCCCTAAACATTCCAAGATATCTGCATTTTACCAATTCTGGCCTCTTGGGCATCTCTGATTTTAATCACTCTACCACTGGTGGCTGGGCCTTCAAGTGCGAAAGTCCCAATCTCTGAAATTCCCCTGTTACGTCTCTTTCCCTCTCTATTTCTCTTTCCACATTTAAGACAATCCTTAAAACCTACCTTTTTCAACCAGCCTCTTGATCATCTGCCCTAGTATCTCGACCATGAACAGGTACAGAAAACAATTAAAAAGTTGAATCGAATGTTGACCCTTATAGCTAGAGAACTAGAATACAGAGGAATAGGAGTTATGAGTCAGCTACACAAAGCCCTGGCTAGACCACGCTTGGAGTATTCTGAGCAATTCTGGGTACCACACCTTTAGGAAGGATATACTGGTCCTGGAGAGGGTGTAGTATAGATTTACCAGAATGATACCTGGGCTCCATGGGTTCAATTGCTTGGAGAATCCAAACTGGATTCAGAAGATTAGGGGGTGTTTTGATTGCAGTTTTCAAAATATTAAGGGGAAGAGATAGAAATTGCAAATTTTATACCTCTGTTCAAAAAATGGGAGAGGGATAAACCTGGTAGCCATGGGCCTGTCTAATGACAGTGTTGGAAAAGTGGTAGAGTCCACTGTGAAGGGCAAAATTTATTCTCACTTGGTGAAGCAATGGTTAATAAGGGACAGCCAGCATGGATTTGTTAAAGATGAATCATGTCTGGCTAAACTGATTGTGTCCTTGGTGAAGTAACTATAGGTAGGTGAAGGTAATGTAGTAGATGGACTTTCAAAAGGCATTTGATAAAGTACCATATGACTGACTTATTTGGAAAATAGATGCACATGGCATTAAAGGAATGGTGGTACATTGGTATCTTGGGTACATAATTGGCTAAGGAATAGGAGACAGAGTTGTGGGGAACTGAAAAGTTTTATGACTGGCTAGAATTATACGGTGAGTTCCCCCCACCGCCTCCCAAGATTTTGATATTAAATCCATTGCTTTTCTTGTTATAGCTAAATGACCTGGATTTGAGTATAGGGTGTACAATTCTGAAGTTTGTGGATGACACAAAACTTGGCAATGCAATAAGGAATGAGCAGGATAGTTCTGGATGTCAAGGTACATAGACAGACTGGTGAATTGGACAGAGACAAGGCAGATGTAATTTAATACAGATAAGTGTGAAGTGATGCATTAAGAAACAACATGGAGAGGCAGTGTAATCTAAGAGGTACTATTTTGAGGGGGCTGCAAGGGCATAGGAACCTGCAGATGCATATTCACAAATATTTGAAGGTGTCAGAGTAAGATGGGAAAATGGTTGAGAAAGTGTATGGGTTCTTCGAATTTGTAAATAGGGACATTGAATGAATGCAAAAACAAAGAAGTCATCCTAAACTGTTACAAATCATTGGTTAGGCCTCAGCTGGGGTATTCTTTACAATTGTAGGCACCAAACTTAGGAAGTGTGTCAAAGCTGTAGAGAGGGTACAGATGAGGTTTACCAGGATGATATCAGAGATGAGGGACTTCAGTTTTGTGCTGAGGTTGGAGAAACTGGGGTTGTTATCCTTCACTCACAGAAGATTAAGGCGAAACTCAATCGAGTGCTTCCAAATTATGAGGGGTTTTAATAGAGCAAGTTTCCTGTGTGTTTTGATTTGGTTAGGGGCCCTTAACGTTTAATGAGAAATCTGGACACCTTATTTTACCCAAACCATGCCACACGATTTCATGTTTTTAAGCAAAAACACACTTTAGTGTATATAAAAGAATCTAACAAAACAGGCAGTCTTAATACTAAGTTATAACTATGTACGGTATGTACTGAGTTTTAGTCCTTACTTCCCCAAAGCCTTTCCCTTATAAGATACAATCTTAAAGTTATTTACTTTGTATGGACCACCATAAATATGCCACAGTCCTCTGGAGATGACTTTAATTCTCCTCAGCTCCCGTTATTCTCAGAGGTAAGACGTTCATTAACTACCTCTTGACTGCAGATACCTCAGTCCCTTGTTCTGATTTGCCTTCTCAATACTTCCCTGCTCATTCAGCTGATTGCTTTCTTTTGTCACAATACACTATGAGGTCCACTGTAGATTCTTCCACTAGCTTCAAAATAGGCAATTTTCCAGTTTCTATTCCCTCACAAAATTCAAAGTGAGATTAAGCCTCACCCACATTCCACATGGTGAAACCGATAAAAATAGTTTTTTTGCTCTACTTGCAGCACATGTCTAACTAGCTTTCATTTACTTTGGCTACCTCTTAATGAGCTGCAAACCACACTAGGTCCAAATTGCAACTACTACTGAGACTGCATGGATCTGCATTCCATCATATAGCCTCAACCAGTTTTTATTTGCTCAGAAGTTTTGGTTTCCAAATCTCAGGTTCAGGTGTTGTTTAAACTGGAAAGGTTATTTCCTTTCTATGATTCTCTTTTTGGTTTCCATTTTCAGGTTGAGTTTTCAATTAGGTCATGTGTTACTTAAGTTTCTCCACCTATTGTTGAATAGCTCTATCTCTTCTATTCTGATCTTTGAAGTGTAATAATCTCCCAGCTTGTTTATGTTGCATTTACCCCTTGTTTGAAATTTTAATTTCCTCAAACTACAAGTTATATTCTAAAACACATGAATCATGAATTAGATATTTGCAACATCTGACAAGTGTGTCAGTAAACCAAAGGTCATAGGTTTAAAATAATTGGCAAAAAAACCTAAAGGAGAAATGAGGAGACTTTTCCACACAGAAGGTTGTTAAGATCTGGAACGTTCTACCTGAAAGGTTGGTGGAATTAGATTCCCCAGGAAGGTTCACAAGCCAATTGGTACTGTACTTGAAGAGGGCCAATTTGTAGAGTTATGGGGAAAAAGCTTGGATGTGAGACAATATTAGAGAGGTCTTTCAAAGAGCTGGCATGTGATTAAAAACACCACATGAATGCAATTTGCTGTTTAGGTTGAAATTTTTTTTAAAACATAGAAATATTCTCACAATTTGATCAATTTCCCTGTTCTTTGCTTTATGCTTCTTTATTTTCATGTCAGTGTTTGACTCAATATTTCGATTGCAAATACTGAGTGTAGCATTACTTGTGGCCTGTTTCTTCTGTAACAAATAAATATATAGTGGATTCTGTTTGCTTTATGTTCAGCGTTTAAGGTTAAATTTCCCCATTAATATACAGATACTGTCCTCAGTGCAAAATGTATTATTAAGTGAGTCATAATAAATTAACTGTGGATTGAATGGAACTTACATTCATTACTAAAGTGCAGCAGTGAGTCCATTTCAGAAGGTCGTCATTGGCTGCAAAGCATGTTGGGAATTCCTGAGGCCTAGAAAAATCTTACAGAAATATAAGTCTTTCTTTTGTGTGTTCTAACTGTTCAACTGCCTTCACTATGTTAATTTTTTGCTGCATGTTGTTTGTTTCTGCCTCCATTTTTTCAGTTGAGTTTATTTAGTTTTTCCCCGTGTTTCTATACTCTATTTTGGAAGACGTCATGTGTATGTAGTATGTATGTGTATGTCTTTTCCTTCTCCATTACCGCTGAACATACTGACTAACAACCTTGGTGTGATTCCATGGCCATTGGGACCTTGGCTATGAAGAAACCATTCTTCATGTATGGACTGAGAGAGTCTGTGTCAGAATGGTACTGATCATGGAGATCATCGCATTTGCATTGTGGGGACATGCCTGAGATTGATAACTCAGTGTTTGTAAAGTTGAGGTAACAAGAGAGAACTCTCCACGGTAAAGCAGTGACCATTTATTGTACTTTTTAAAAAAATCATTAATATACGACATAGAAACAGAAAATGCTGGAGAAACTCAGCAGGTCTGGCAGCATCTGTGGAAAGAGAAACAGAGTTAGGGTTTTGAGTCCATATGACTCTTCTTCAGAACAAATATAACTTCCTATTACATTTCAATCACAAGCAAAGGGGAATGTAGGTGGATAACTACTCACCACCTTATGCCCAAAATGGCTGTTGTGGTCAGGTGATTCATGTCACAAAGAATGTCTTTTTGCATTTCCTCTATAAAACTTTGGCCAAAGTCAGCCTGTGGTGGGTGAATGTGACAGTGAGGCTACTACGATTATTTATCCATTTCATGATTTGTTCAGGTCCAAGTCAATTTTTATGTTGTCTGTCAATAGAAAATTCAACTGTTAACAGGTGGAATTGAAATAATTTGAGATATTTCAATTGTTTGTTTTAATTACTTGATTTAAAATAAAAAGTCTGAATTTTAAAACTAATTGAAAGGAATGTCTTGTGTTATTGCATTGGCAATACTGTAAATTAGCAGAGACCAAGGCTCCTTCGACAACACCTTCCAAACCCACGGCCTCTACCACCTAGAAGAACAAGAACAGCAGATGCATGGGAACACCACCACCTCCACGTTCTTGCCCAAGTCACACACCATCCTGACTTGGAACTATATTGGCATCCTTTCATTATTGTTTGTTCAAAAGCCTGGAACTCCCTTCCTAATAGCACTGTGGGTGTTCCTGCAATGCATGGACTGCAGTGGTTCAAGGCGCTTGCTCACCGCCACCTTCTCAAAGGCAACTAGAGATCGGCAATAAATGTTGGCCTAGCCAGTGATGCCACATCCCATGAACGAATAAAAGGGAAACCCAGAAAACCTTTGTGGTCAAATTAGTATCTTTATTGTGGCAGTTATTGAAATGCTGGATTTCTGGTTAATCTTTTACCAAAGATCAGATCAGAATTAAAACTTCTCACTCTGGAAAAAGCTATATTAAGCTGTCCATGTGCAAAGAGGCCTAGAATGTAACTACAAATGTTGTCAAGAGTGGCCTTGTGACTTGTTTAAGATATAAAAGGCTAATTGGAAATTTTTTTCTCCTGAGTTGAAAAGGCAGGTTTACAACTGATGGGCCCAATGTTTTTCAGGGAATAACCACTCGTATTTCCTTTCCGGTTATAGCTTCAACATCTACCATTGAAGAAAACAGCTTCCTAACTACCAGTCATGTTCCATGACAAAGTCCTTGTTTAGGATTCAAGTCTAATAGCAACATTATAACTGCTCTTTCCTTGAGTCTAATTTTGTGTGGTGGCATGCCCATTACGGTTAGGCTGTGTAGAAACTCTGGAGAGTGTAGATTGTAATCATCATCTTCGTCAGTAGAACTAACACTGATGTATTCTTTTTATTCATCTGACAGCTTGTCTGAAACTTTTTCATTTCAAATCTAGTGAATCTTTCCTGCCACTTTGCCACACTTAACCTATTCCACCATCTGATCCTCCCTTGACACCTGCTCCTTCCAATTCCATCCTTCCATTGCCGTCCCTATCATGCTATCCCCAATCCCATCCTTCATGAAAACAATTTCTCCAGCCAGCGTAACTTTGTTCTTGGGTTCCCCTTACCTTCTGCTGTTTTCGTTCCCCATCAACCCCACTCCCCAAACCCTGCCGCCAGCCATTGGCAGCCACACATGTGTCACATGCTCCAGTCCTTCACACATACTGGGCAGAATTTTAGGGCCATAAAATGCGGCAAGCCATTCAAAAGTCCATTTACTATGGCGGGACCATAAAACCCCGCTGGCGTAAAATTCTGCCAGGGTCCCAGTTATACCTGTTTCTCTATGGATATGTGGAACATTCCTTGTTCCAGTCCTACTCAGGCCCCCTCCCACAACTCTTTCTCCGGTACATCGATGACTGCTTCAGTGCCGCTTCATGCTCGCATCTGGATCTGGAATAATTTATTAATTTGTCTTCCAATTTCCACCCCTCCATCATTTTCACGTGGCCCATCACCGACACTTCCCTTCCCTTCCTCGACCTCTCAGTCTCAATTTCTGGTGATAGACTGTCCACCAATATTCATTACCAGCCTATCCAGCCACCTCGACTACTGCTCCTCACACCCTGTTTCCTGTAAGGACTCAATCTCATTCTCTCAGTTCCTTCGTCTTCGTCGCATCTGTTCTGATGATGCCACTTTCCGAAACAGTTCCTCTGACATATCTTCCTTTTTCCTTAACCGAGGGTTTCCACCCACGGTGGTTGACAGGGCCCTCAAGCATGTCCGGCCCATCTCCCACGCATCCATCCTCACACCTTTCCCTCCCTCCCAGAACGATGATAGGGTCCCCCTTGTCCAGACTTATAACCCCACCAGCCTCTGCATTCAAATGATCATCCTCCACCATTTCTGCCAACTCCAGCATGATGCCACCACCAAACACATCTTCCCTTCACTTTTCCCAGCGGCTTTCTGCAGGGACCGTTCCCTCCGGGACACCCTGGTCCACTCCTTCATCACCCCTTACACCTCAACCCTTCCCACGGCACCTTCCCATGCAACCGCTTCACTTGCACTTGCCTCAATTTAGTCTACTGCATTCGCTGCTCCCAATGCAGTCTCCTCTACACTGGAGATGCCAACTGTAGACTGGGTGACCGCTTTGTGGAACACCTTCGGTCTGTCCGCAAGCATGACCCAGACCTCCCTGTCACTTGCCATTTCAACACACCACCCTGTTCTCATGCCCACATGTCCATCCTTGGCCTGCTGCAATGTTCCACTGAAGCTCAATGCAAACTGAAGGAACAGCACCTCATCTTCTGACTAGGCACTTTACAGTCTTCTGGACTTAATATTGAGGTCAACAATTTTAGATCATGAACTCTCCCCTCCATCCCCACCCCCTTTCTGATCCACCTTTTTCCAATAATTTATCATGTTTTTACAAATATATTTTTCTTTTCCCACCTATTTTAAAATTTATTTCGATCTATTGTTTTATCTCGACCTTTTAACCCATTTCGATCCCTTCCCCCAATCCCGCGCCCACTAGGGCCATCTGCCACTGGCTTGTCCTGCTTGCTACCCTTAATGTCCCCATTAGCACATTCCTTAGATAATATCACTACCATCAACACCCCTTTGTCCTTTTGTCTATGACATCTTTGGCAATCTCTTCTTGGCCTCCACCTATCACTGGTCCCCTATCGAGCTCTACCAGTCCCACCCCCCTCTACCAGCTTATATTTCGCCCCATTTCTCTATTTCCTTAGTTCCGCGGAAGCGTCATGCGGATGATACTTTTTACATTTAACTATACAGAGGTGTCTTCTCTACTACTGTCAACGTAGTCGGATCTACATTGTACTTCTTACTGTTGTATTTCTGCTACTGTCAGCATAGTGGGATCTACGTTGTACTTCTTACTGTTGTATTTCTGCTACTGTCAACGTAGTCAGTCGGATCTACCTTGTATTTCTGCTACTGTTAAAGCTATCAATCGGATCTACGTTTTATGTCTGCTACTGTTAATGTTGTGAATCTGTTGTACATTTAACATCAGTTTGATGTATATTTGAAATGAGGACCAGCGCTCCGCTCGCTTCCTGAGGCAGTCGCTCGATCTGTAAGACTGATTTCGCGATCAATGCCCCCACGATGCCAAACTCCAGGACCCTCAGCCCCCCTGCGACCACCGGAAATCTGTGATCAAGAGATTCGCACACTGATCTGTTCAGATATTTTTATTACAAGTTATTTAGATCTCCAAAGAACAATAGAAATATTTTTCTTCTGTACTTTTTACATTATATTTACACATATAAAAGTGCCAACAATGAATGTAACATTTTTGGAAAGTAACTTTGGAAAATCTATGCTGAATTTGGAGATGCCACCAGCTGCTGGTAGGCGAGCTGGAAGTCTGCCTGACAGACAGACATCATGTAGTTGGTTCCCCGTCTTCGGTTCCATCCCAAGTGGATGAAGCGGAAGGTGCGATCGGCCCCGCTCAGGCTGAGCACCGGGGCCCCGGAGAAGCCGCTGACGGTGGACGCGGTGTGGTCCAGGATCCCTGGGGGGAGATTCTCCTTCTCCAAGCGGCTGCACTCAGAGGCCAGCCCCACCGAGATGAAGATTCCCCCCGCCGCAGCCGCAAAGGGGAAGGCAGTGAGGGTGCTGTGGAGCTGCGGCCTCTCCCTGTACTGCTGGAGACAGCGCTTCTTCCCCGAGGGGTGCTTCCAGCCCAGCACCGCCACCGCCTGGTGCCTCCTGCGGCTGGGCCGAGAGAAATCCGGCTGCAGAAAGTCAGTGGAGCGCAGCTCGGTGCGGAGGATCAGGAAGTCGGGCCCGGGAAGGGTCCCCTCTCCGCCCGCGGCTGCGGTAACTCCAGCTCTCCAGCTGAGCCGCCGCTCTTTGGCCACCCGCGGTCTCGATGCTGAAGCTCCAGCTTCGCCCAGCGGGGAGCTCCCTCTCTCCCGGGGCCTTCAGGAGGTGAGCGGCCGATACGATCCGCTCCGGGCTGATGTAAAAGCCGGTGCCGTGGAATTGCTGGCCTCCCCGGGTCACTCTTACAGTCACCACCGCCGACACAGCCTCCAGCAGCGAGCTCCGTTTCTGCAGCAGCTGATCGACCAGGTTAGTCTGCACCTGGTAACTGCTTGGCATCTCCTCACCTTTCAATTGGTCCACGGAGAGAACGGGTCCCGCCTCTAGGAGGGGCTCCAAGCCGACATTTCCCCTAACTTAGTCTACTGCATTTGTTGCTCCCAATGCGGTCTCCTCTACATTGGAGAGACCAAACGCAAACTGGGCGACCGTTTTGCAGAACACCTGCAGTCTGTCTGCAAGAAAGATCCAAACCTCCCTGTCGCTTACCATTTTAACACTCCACCCTGTTCTCTTGCCCACATGTCTGTCCTTGGCTTGCTGCATTGTTCCAGTGAAGCCCAACACAAACTGGAGGAACAGCACCTCATCTTCCGACTAGGCACTTACAGCCTTACGGGCTGAATATTGAATTCAACAACTTTAGATCTTAAACTCCCCCTCCCCTCATCCCCACCCCGTTTCTCACGCCCACCCTTTTTTTTCAATAATTTATATAGATTCTTCTTTCCCCACCTATTTCCATTATTTTTAAATCTAATACTAAAACCTTGTTAGTCTTTTCCACCCCACCCCCGCTAGAGCTGTACTTTGAGTGTCCTGTCTTCCATTCTTAATTAGCACTTTTCTTAGACAAATATCACCACCTTCAACATCTCTTTGATCCTTTGATGTCTGTGACATCTTTTGATTATCTGCTCCTATCACTGCTTGCTTATCTCTACAATCACCACACCCTCAACTTCTCTCTTCACCACCCCCCCCCCCCGCCCCCCCCCCCCCACCTTAAACCAGCTTATATTTCACCTTTCTCCTAACTATGCTTAAGTTCTGCCGAAGGGCCGTGAAGGCTCGAAACGTTAACTGATTTCTTCTCCACCGATGCTGCCAGACCTGCTGAGTTTTTCCAGGTAATTCTGTTTTTGTTTTAAAATCATTGTCCAATATTTCTCCATTCCTTCCTCCCACTTCTTCCTGGGTCCTGTCATTTTTTAATAGTTCACTTGGGAACATATAATGTTCATCTCGGAATTAAAACGTGAATTTTTACATATTTTAGTTCATTAGAAAACATTGGAATAGGAATTTCTGTTGCCAATGCAGATTGAATTTATGCTACTGTTAACGTTGTCGATGTACATTGAGTGTCTGCTCCTGTTTATGTAGTCAATATATAGTCTTACTATTGTATTTCTGCTACAATCAACATTGTCAACGTCTTCCTATATTAACGTTGTCAATGCAGATTGAATTTCTGCTACTATCAACGTAGCCAGTCGGACCTTCGTTGTATTTCTGCTAACGTTGTCAATCGGATCTATGTCTCGAGTCTGCTACTGTTAACGTTGTGAATCTGCTTTACAGTTAACATCTGTTTGATGTATCTTTAAAATAGGACAATCTAGATTGAATTTCTGCTACTGTTAACCTTTTCAATATACGTTGTACTTCTTACTATTGTATTTCTGCTATTATCAACCTTGTCAACTTACGTTGAGTCTCTGCTACTGTCAACGTAGTCAGTCGGATCTACGTTGTATATCTGCTACTATTAAAGTTATCAATCGGATCTATGTTTAATGTCTGTTACTGTTAACGTTGCCAATGTACGTTGAATCTCTGCTACTGTCAACTTAGTCAAGCGACGTTGCATCTCTTGCTATATTAACGTTGTCAATGCAGATTGAATCTCTGCTACTATCAACGTAGCCATTCGGATCTTCGTTGTATTTCTGCTAACATTGTCAATCGGATCTATGTTTCGTGTCTGCTACTGTTAACGTTGTCAATCTATTGTACATTTAACATCACATTGATGTATATTTAAAATAGAGACCTGCGCTCCGCTCACCTCCTGAGGCTGTCGCTCGATCTGTAAGACTGACTTCGCGATCGTTGCCCCCACGAAGCCAAATTCCAAGACCATCATCCCCCCTGCAACCACTGGGAGTCTGTGATCAAGAGATTCGCACACTGATGTGTTCAGATATTTTTATTAAAGTTATTTAAATGTACATTTAGCAACAATAAACAGAAAATATATTTTTCTTTGATACTTTTTACGTTTAACTATACAGAGGTGTTTTCTCTGCTACTGTCAACGTACTGGGATCTACGTTGTATTTCTGCTCCTGTTAACGTACTCAATCTACATTGTACTTCCTACTGCTGTATTTCTGCTACTATCAACGTTGTGAACGTGTGTTGAATCTCTGCTACGTCAACGTAGTCAGTCGGACCTTGGTTGTATTTCTGCTAACGCTGTCAATCGGATCTATGTTTCGTGTCTGTTACTGTTAAAGTTGTGAATCTGCTGTACATTTAACATCAGTTTGATGTATGTTTAAAATGAGGACCTGCGCTCTGCTCACCTCCTGAGGCAGTCGCTCGATCTGTAAGACTGACTTCGCGATCAATGCTCCCACGAAGCCAAACTCCAGGTCCCTCATCCCCCCTGCAACCACTGGGAATCTGTGATCAAGAGATTCGCACACTGATGTGTTCAGATATTTTTATTAAAGTTATTTAAATGTACATTTAGCAACAATAAATAGAAAATATATTTTTCTTTGATCCTTTTTATGTTGAACTATACAGAGGTATCCGCCTCGGCTTGTACTGCCGGATCTACGTTGTATTTCTGCACCTGTTAACGTAGTCAATCTTCGTTGTACTTCTTACTGTTGTATTTCGGCTACTACCAACGTTGTCACTGTACGTTGAATCTCTTCTACTGTCAACGTAGTCAGTCGGATATACGTTATATTTCTGCTAACCTTAACATTGTTGATCAGATCTAAGTTTCCTGTTTGGAGCAATTAACGTTGCCAATGTACGTTGAATCTCTGCTACTGTCAATATCGTCAACCTACGTTGTATTTCGTACCATTAACGCTGTCATGGTAGATTGAATTTCTGCTACTGTGAACGTCGTCTACCAACATTGTATTTCTGCTACTATCAACGTTGCCAATGTACGTTGAATCTCTGCTACTGTCAATATCGTCAACATACGTTGTGTTTCGTAGCATTAACGCTGTCATGGTAGATTGAATTTCTGCTACTGTGAACGTCGTCTACCAACATTGTAGTTCTGCTACTATCAACGTTGCCAATGTACGTTGAATCTCTGCTACTGTCAATATCGTCAACCTACGTTGTGTTTCGTACCATTAACGCTGTCATGGTAGATTGAATTTCTGCTACTGTGAACGTCGTCTACCAACATTGTATTTCTGCTACTATCAACGTTGCCAATGTACGTTGAATCTCTGCTACTGTCAATATCGTCAACCTACATTGTATTTCGTACCATTAGCGCTGTCATGGTAGATTGAATTTCTGCTACTGTGACCGTCGTCTACCAACATTGTATTTCTGCTACCTTCAACGTTGCCAATGTACGTTGAATCTCTACTACTGTCAATATCGTCAACCTACGTTGTGTTTCGTACCATTAACGCTGTCATGGTAGATTGAATTTCTGCTACTGTGAACATCGTCGACCAACATTGTATTTCTGCTACTATCAACGTTGCCAATGTACGTTGAATCTCTGCTACTGTCAATGTCGTCAACCTACGTTGTATTTCGTACCTTTAACGCTGTCATGGTAGATTGAATTTCTGCTACTGTGAACGTCGTCTACCAACATTGTATTTCTGCTACTATCAACGTTGTCAACGTACGTTGAATCTCTGCTACTGTCAATATCGTCAACCTACGTTGTATTTCGTACCATTAACGCTGTCATGGTAGATTGAATTTCTGCTACTGTGAACGTCGACTACCAACATTGTATTTCTGCTACTATCAACGTTGCCAATGTACGTTGAATCTCTGCTACTGTCAATATCGTCAACCTACATTGTATTTCGTACCATTAACGCTGTCATGGTAGATTGAATTTCTGCTACTGTGAACATCGTCGACCAACATTGTATTTCTGCTACTATCAACGTTGCCAATGTACGTTGAATCTCTGCTACTGTCAATATCGTCAACATACGTTGTGTTTCGTACCATTAACGCTGTCATGGTAGATTGAATTTCTGCTACTGTGAACGTCGTCTACCAACATTGTAGTTCTGCTACTATCAACGTTGCCAATGTACGTTGAATCTCTGCTACTGTCAATATCGTCATCCTACGTTGTATTTCGTACCATTAACGCTGTCATGGTAGATTGAATTTCTGCTACTGTGAACGTCGACTACCAACATTGTATTTCTGCTACTATCAACGTTGCCAATGTACGTTGAATCTCTGCTACTGTCAATATCGTCAACCGACATTGTATTTCGTACCATTAACGCTGTCATGGTAGATTGAATTTCTGCTACTGTGAACGTCGTCTACCAACATTGTATTTCTGCTACTATCAACGTTGCCAATGTACTTTGAATCTCTGCTACTGTCAATATCGTCAACCTACGTTGTATTTCGTACCATTAACGCTGTCATGGTAGATTGAATTTCTGCTACTGTGAACGTCGTCTACCAACATTGTAGTTCTGCTACCTTCAACGTTGCCAATGTACGTTGAATCTCTAATACTGTCAATATCGTCAACCTACGTTGTGTTTCGTACCATTAACGCTGTCATGGTAGATTGAATTTCTGCTACTGTGAACGTCGTCTACCAACATTGTAGTTCTGCTACTATCAACGTTGCCAATGTACGTTGAATCTCTGCTACTGTCAATATCGTCAACCTACGTTGTGTTTCGTACCATTAGTGCTGTCATGGTAGATTGAATTTCTGCTACTGTGAACATCGTCTACCAACATTGTAGTTCTGCTACTCTCAACGTTGCCAATGTACGTTGAATCTCTGCTACTGTCAATATCGTCAACCTACATTGTATTTCGTACCATTAACGCTGTCATGGTAGATTGAATTTCTGCTACTGTGAACGTCGTCTACCAACATTGTATTTCTGCTACTATCAACGTTGCCAATGTACGTTGAATCTCTGCTACTGTCAATATCGTCAACCTACATTGTATTTCGTACCATTAACGCTGTCATGGTAGATTGAATTTCTGCTACTGTGAACGTCGTCTACCAACATTGTAGTTCTGCTACCTTCAACGTTGCCAATGTACGTTGAATCTCTGCTACTGTCAATATCGTCAACCTACGTTGTGTTTCGTACCATTAACGCTGTCATGGTAGATTGAATTTCTGCTACTGTGAACATCGTCTACCAACATTGTATTTCTGCTACTATCAACGTTGCCAATGTACGTTGAATCTCTGCTACTGTCAATATCGTCAACCTACATTGTATTTCGTACCATTAACGCTGTCTTGATAGATTGAATTTCTGCTACTGTGAACGTCGTCTACCAACATTGTATTTCTGCTACTATCAACGTTGCCAATGTACGTTGAATCTCTGCTACTGTCAATATCGTCAACCTACGTTGTATTTCGTACCATTAACGCTGTCATGGTAGATTGAATTTCTGCTACTGTGAACGTCGTCTACCAACATTGTAGTTCTGCTACTATCAACGTTGCCAATGTACGTTGAATCTCTGCTACAGTCAATATCGTCAACCTACGTTGTATTTCGTACCATTAACGCCGTCATGTTAGATTGAATTTCTGCTACTGTGAACGTCGTCTACCAACATTGTAGTTCTGCTACCTTCAACGTTGCCAATGTACGTTGAATCTCTACTACTGTCAATATCGTCAACCTACGTTGTATTTCGTACCATTAACGCTGTCAGGGTAGATTGAATTTCTGCTACTGTGAACGTCGACTACCAACATTGTATTTCTGCTACTATCAACGTTGCCAATGTACGTTGAATCTCTACTACTGTCAATATCGTCAACCTACGTTGTATTTCGTACCATTAACGCTGTCATGGTAGTTTGAATTTCTGCTACTGTGAACGTCGTCTACCAACATTGTAGTTCTGCTACTATCAACGTTGCCAATGTACGTTGAATCTCTGCTACTGTCAACGTAGTCAGTCGGATCTACGTTGTATTTCTGCTACTGTTAAAGTTATCAATCGGATCTACATTTTATGTCTGCTACTGTTAACCATGTGAATCTGTTGTACATTTAACATCAGTTTGATGTATATTTTAAATGAGGACCTGCGCTCCGCTCGCTTCCTGAAACAGTTGCTCGATCTGTAAGACTGACTTCGCGATCAATGCCCCCACGAAGCAAAACTCCAGGTCCCTCATCCCCCCTTCAACCACTGGGAGTCTGTGATCAAGAGATTCGCACACTGATCTGTTCAGATATTTTTATTACAAGTTATTTAGATCTCCAAAGAACAATAGAAATATTTTTCTTCTGTACTTTTTACATTATATTTACACATATAAAAGTGCCAACAATGAATGTAACATTTTTGGAAAGTAACTATGGAAAATCTATTCTGAATTTGGAGATGACACCAGCTGCTGGTATTCGAGCTGGAAGTTCGCTCCCCGACTCCGGTTCCATCCCAAGTGGATGCAGCGGACGGTGCGATCGGCCCCGCTCAGGCTGAGCACCGGGGCCCCGGAGAAGCCGCTTACGGTGGACGCGTTGATTAAATGATTAAAACAAAAAGCTAAAAGCTACTGTGGATGCTGGAAATCCAAAACAAAAACAGAATTACCTGGAAAAACTCAGCAGGTCTGGCAGCATCGGCGGAGAAGCTCAGTCTTCTCCACCGATGCTGCCAGACCTGCTGAGTTTTTCCAGGTAATTCTGTTTTTGATTAAATGATTAAGTTTGAAGGGAGTTCCCTCTTCAGAAATGCCAGCATGGTGAACTAAACTGGTCGAGTGGCATTTCCGAGACGTTGCTCATTATGAACCAACATTCCACAGAGACTTGGATGAGGTGAAACTCGTCGCCCTCCTTGTCTCTGTTGTCAAATTCCTCACGTTATTAACCGGCTGGCTGGCAATGAGTGCAGACTAACATATGACCATACGAAATAGGAGCACAAGTATGACATACGGCCCCTTGAACCTTCTCCGCCATTCCATAAGACCAGAGCTGATCTGTTTGTGTTTTGAATTCCACATCTACCTTTGATTCCCTTGCCTAACAAGAATCTATCTACCTCTGCCTTAAAAATATTCAATGACCCCACCTCCACCGCCTTCTGAACAGACTTCCTCTGAGAGAGGGTTCTGCTCATCTCTGTCCTAAAAGGGTGACCCATAATTTTAAAACAGTGCCTCCTAGCTCTGGACTCATCCACAAGAGGAAACATCCACATCCACCTTGTCCATACTATTCAGGATCTTATATACTTCAATCAAGTCACCCCTCACTCTTCTAAACTCCAGTGGAAACAAGCCCAGTCTGTCTAACCTTTCCTCAGAAGGAATTTAGTAAACCTCCTCTGAACCACCTCCGACACATTTACATCCTTCCTTAAATAAGGAGACCAAAGCTGCAAACAATATTTGAGATGTGGTCTTACCCATGCCCCACTGTATAACTGAAGCATAACATCCTTACTTTTATGTTCAATTCCTCTCATAAAAAGAATAGCATTCCATTAGTCTTCTTAATTACTTGCTGTACCTGCATATTAACTTTGTGACTCATGCACTAGAACACCTAGATCCCTCTGCATCTCGGAATTCTGCAGCCATTCTCGGTTTAAGTAATACTGTTTTTTTATTTTTCCTGCCCAAATGAACAACTTCACATTTTCCCACATTATACTCCATCTGCCAGATTTTTGCCCACTCACTTAACCTATCTATATCCACCTGCAACCTTTCCACAATATCCTTTGATGTGGCACCTTATCAAATGCCTTCTGGAAATCCAAGTACAGCACACCTAGACTCCCCTTTATCCACGGTGCACGTTATTCCTTCAAAGAACTCCAATAAATTGCTTAAACATGATTTCCCTTTCACAAATCCATGCTGACTCTTCCCGATTACCTTGAGTTTTTCTAAGTGCCCAGCTGTAACCTCCTTAATGATCGATTCTGGCACCTTCCCCATGGCAGACATCAGGCTAACTGACCTATAGTTTCCTGTTTTCTGCCTCCCTCCCTTTTGAATAGAGGGGTTATATCTGCTACTTTCCAGTCTGATGGACCCTTTCCAGAATCTCGGGAATTTTGGAAAATTAACACCTATGCATCTACTACCTCTTAGTCACTTCTTTTTAGACCCTAGGATGAAGTCCATCAGGACCTGGCGACTTGTCAGCCCACGCTCCAACAGTTTGCTCAGTACTGCTTCCTTGTGATTGTCATTTCACCAAGTTCCCTCTCCCTTCCACCTCTTGATTTACAGCTATTACTGGAATGTTTTTTGTATCCTCTAGAGTGAAGACAGAAGCATAGTTGTTCATTTCATCTGCCATTTCCTTACTATCTACTATTAACTCCACACTGTCACTCTCTAGAGGACCAACACTCACTTTACTTACTCTTTTCCTTTTTAAATACCTGTAGAAACTCTTGCTATCCATTTTTACATTTCTAGCTAGTTTCTTCTCATACTAATTTATTTCTCCTGATTAACCTTTTATTCATTCTATGTCCTTCTTTAGATTCTGCCCAATCATCTGACCTGCCACTCAACTTTGTGCAGTTATATTCTTTTTCCTCAAGTTTGATGCTTTCTTTAACTTCTTTAGTTAACCAAGGATGGTGGGCCCTCCCCTTAGAATTTTTCTTTATAGTATCCCACTCCCACCAGTGAATCCTTACCCATACTATTCCTCATCTCCACCCAACCTGATCCTACATGCTGATCTTTTGGACCAAGTTCTTCTTTAATTATTGCACCAATGCCATCCTTGATAAACAGTGCTACCCCTCCACCTTTACCAAGCTTCCTATTCTTATTGAATGTCATATACCCCTCGATATTCAGGACCCAACCCTTGTCATTCTGCAGTCATGTTTCCATAATGGCTATCAGATCATATTTATTACTTTAATGTGTGATATCAATTCATTTACTTTGTTATGAATGCTACACACATTCAGATACAGAGCCTTTAGTTTTGCCTTTTTGTTATATTTGTTATGTTTTTAAGCATTTAAAATAATTGAAATAGTAGGATTATAAAATGAAAGAGCTTGTTATAAAGAAGAATACATAAGAATTTTTGCTGCAACATCTAAATTATCCCAAAATGCATTATTTTAAAACAGGTTTTAATTCAAGAAGTGTTTAATCTTAAACACATTACAAATTGAAACAAGTGAACTGGCAAATATGTAACAATTGATGCCCTAAATATCCAAGAAAAATGCAATGTCTGTTTTACAGAAAAGTCATACCTTACTTTCAAATTAATCTAAAACTAAAACAAAATATGGCGATGCAATATTTTGTTTATAACAGGCCGAATATAGATCGTCGTCAACCAGCCTGTTCTTGCTAAACCTCAAACAAGATGGCTACTGTTAGATGTGATTCTGCCACTGAGCAGTACTTGCTGAACAAACCTGAGTGTCCTAATAACTACATCACAACAAATTTAAGGTAATCAATCAAGCTCATAACATTACTCATTGAAGTTTGCCAGAAACAACATACATTCATATGCAAGGATCCATTCTCTGCAAACAAAAGGAATATGATCAAGCCTGTGTCTTTTTTGAATTACTCGGGAACTTGCGGAGCTGATAGTTCCCTGTTTCTTTCTCCATCACGATGTCTTGGCCAATCAGAGTAAACTTGCCAACCATTCAGCATCCTTTTCTCCTGTTGTATAAACCATTGTGATCATTTGAAATATGGCATTCTTGCATTTGTCCTGATGAATGCAAGACGAAAAGCTTCGGCAACATGCCTCTCTTTCAGCAACATAAGAAATAGGAAGCACAGTCGACCATAATGCTCATCAAGCCTGCTCTGCCATTCAATAAGACTATTGCTAAACTTCTATCTCAGCTCCACTTTCCTGCCTTGTACCTATAATCCCTCGATTCCTGTAGTGCCCAAAAATCTGTCAATCTCAGGGTTGAAAGTACTTGTCAACTGAACATCCACAGCCCTCTGGGGTAACAAACATGTAAGCAGATGACATCAAGCTCTACCTCACCACCACCTCTCTTGACCCCTTCACTGTCTCTAAATGGTCAGACTACTTGTCTGATGTCTAGTACTGAATGGGCAGAAATTTTCTCCCATCAAATATTGGGAAGACCAAAGTATTTGTTGTTGGTCCTCGACATAAACTCCACTCCCTTGCTACCACTCCATCCCTGTCCTTGGTAATTTTTTGTAACTGAGACTGCTCACAATCTTGGTGTCAGATTTGACCCCAACATAAATGTCTGACCACATATTTATGCCATCACTAAGAATGCCTGATCCCACCTCTATAACATTGCCTGACTCTTCCCTTCCCTCAGCTCATCTGCTGCTGAAACCCTCGTCCATGCTTAATTACCTTTAGACTTGAACATTCCATTGCACTCCTGGCTGGCCTCCTGGTTTCTACCCTCCATAACCATGAGGTCATCCAGAACCCTGCTGCCTGTATCTTAATTCAGACCAAGTTCCATTCAACCATCACCCCTGTGCTCGCTCACCCGCATTGGCACACAGTTAAACAACAAATGGATTTTGACATTCTCATTCTTGCTTTCAAATTCCTCTATAGTCTTTCCCCTCCCTAATCTAATCTGTAATCTCCTCCAATCCCTAAACATTCCAAGATATCTGCATTTTACCAATTCTGGCCTCTTGGGCATCTCTGATTTTAATCACTCTACCACTGGTGGCTGGGCCTTCAAGTGCGAAAGTCCCAATCTCTGAAATTCCCTTGCTACGTCTCTTTCCCTCTCTATTTCTCTTTCCACATTTAAGACAATCCTTAAAACCTACCTTTTTCAACCAGCCTCTTGATCATCTGTCCTAGTATCTCGACCATGAACAGGTACAGAAAACAATTAAAAAGTTGAATCGAATGTTGACCCTTATAGCTAGAGAACTAGAATACAGAGGAATAGAAGTTATGCGTCAGCTACACAAAGCCCTGGCTAGACCACGCTTGGAGTATTCTGAGCAATTCTGGGTACCACACCAGGATATATTGGTCTTGGAGAGGGTGCAGTATAGATTTCCCAGAATGACACCTGGGCTCCATGGGTTAAATTGCTAGGAGAGAGTACACAAACTGGATTCAGAAGATTAGGGGGTGTTTTGATTGCAGTTTTCAAAATATTAAGGGGAAGAGATAGAAATTGCAAATTTTAAACCTCTGTTCAAAAAATGGGAGAGGGATAAACCTGGCAGCCATGGGCCTGTCTAATGACAGTGTTGGAAAAGTGCTAGAGTCCACTGTGAAGGGCAAAATTTATTCTCACTTGGTGAAGCAATGGTTAATAAGGGACAGCCAGCATGGATTTGTTAAAGATGAATCATGTCTGGCTAAACTGATTGTGTCCTTGGTGAAGTAACTACGGGTAGGTGAAGGTAATGTAGTAGATGGACTTTCAAAAGGCATTTGATAAAGTACCATATGACTGACTTATTTGGAAAATAGATGCACATGGCATTAAAGGAATGGTGGTACATTGGTATCTTGGGTACATAATTGGCTAACGAATAGGAGACAGAGTCGTGGGGAACTGAAAAGTTTTATGACTGGCTAGAATTATACGGTGAGTTCCCCCCACCGCCTCACATGATTTTGATATTAAATCCATTGCTTTTCTTGTTATAGCTAAATGACCTGGACTTGAGCATAGGGTGTACAATTCTGAAGCTTGTGGATGACACAAAACTTGGCAATGCAATAAGGAATGAGCAGGATAGTTCTGGATGTCAAGGTACATAGACAGACTGGTGAATTGGACAGAGACAAGGCAGATGTAATTTAATACAGCTAAGTGTGAGGTGATGCATTAAGAAACAACATGGAGAGGCAGTGTCATCTAAGAGGTACTATTTTGAGGGGGTTGCAAGGGCATAGGAACCTGCAGATGCATATTCACAAATTTTTGAAGGTGTCAGAGTAAGTTGGGAAGATGGTTGAGTAAATGTATGGGTTCTTCGAATTTGTAAATAGGGACATTGAATGAATGCAAAAACAAAGAAGTCATCCTAAACTGTTACAAATCATTGGTTAGGCCTCAGCTGGGGTATTCTTTACAATTGTGGGCACCAAACTAAGGAAGCATGTAGAAAGGGTACAGATGAGGTTTACCAGGATGATATCAGAGATGATTGACTTCAGTTTTGTGCTGAGGTTGGAGAAACTGGGGTTGTTATCCTTCACTCAGAGAAGATTAAGGCGAAACTCAATAGAGTGCTTCCAAGTTATGAGGGGTTTTAATAGAGCAAGTTTCCTGTGTGTTTTGATTTGGTTAGGGGCCCTTAACGTTTAATGAGAAATCCGGACACCTTATATTACCCAAACCATGCCACACGATTTCATGTTTTTAAACAAAAACACATACTTCCCCTAAGCCTTTCCCTAATAAGATACAATCTTAAAGTTATTTACTTTTATATGGACCACATAAAATATGCCACAGTCCTCTGGAGATGACTTTAATTCTCCTCAGCTCCCGTTATTCTCAGAGGTAAGACGTTCATTAACTACCTCTTGACTGCAGATACCTCAGTCCCTTGTTCTGATTTGCCTTCTCAATACTTCCCTGCTCATTCAGCTGATTGCTTTCTTTTGTCACAATACACTATGAGGTCCACTGTAGATTCTTCCACTAGCTTCAAAATAGGCAATTTTCCAGTTTCTATTCCCTCACAAAATTCAAAGTGAGATTAAGCCTCACCCACATTCCACATGGTGAAACTGATAAAAATAGTTTTTTGCTTTACTAGCAGCACATGTCTAACTAGCTATCATTTACTTTGGCTACCTCTTAATGAGCTGCAAACCACTCTAGGTCCAAATTGCAACTACTACTGAGCCTGCATGGATCTGCATTCCATCATATAGCCTCAACCCCAGTTTTTATTTGCTCAGAAGTTTTGGTTTCCAAATCTCAGGTTCAGGTGTTGTTTAAACTGGAAAGGTGATTTCCTTTCTATGATTCTCTTTTTGGTTTCCATTTTCAGGTTAAGTTTTCAGTTAGGTCATGCGCTACTTAAGTTTCTCCATCTATTGTTGAATAGCTCTATCTCTTCTATTCTGATCTTTGAAGTGTAATAATCTCCCAGCTTGTTTATGTTGCATTTACCCCTTGTTTGAAATTTTAATTTCCTCAAACTACAAGTTATATTCTGAAACACATGAACAGTGAATTAGATATTTGCAACATCTGACAAGTGTGTCAGTAAACCAAAGGTCATAGGTTTAAAATAATTGGCAAAAAAAAAACTAAAGGAGAAATGAGGAGACTTTTCCACACAGAAGGTTGTTAAGATCTGGAACGTACTACCTGAAAGGTTGGTGGAATAAGATTCCCCAGGAAGGTTCACAAGGCAATTGGTACTGTACTTGAAGAGGGCCAATTTATAGAGTTATGGGGAAAAAGCTTGGATGTGAGACAATATTAGAGAGGTCTTTCAAAGAGCTGGCATGTGATTAAAAACACCACATGAATGCAATTTGCTGTTTAGGTTGAAATTTTTTTTAAAACATAGAAATATTCTCACAATTTGATCAATTTCCCTGTTCTTTGCTTTATGCTTCTTTATTTTCATGTCAGTGTTTGACTCAATATTTCGATTGTAAGTACTGAGTGTAACATTACTTGTGGCCTGTTTCTTCTGTAACAAATAAATATATAGTGGATTCTGTTTGCTTTATGTTCAGTGTTTAAGGTTAAATTTCCCCATTAATGTACAGATACTGTCCTCAGTGCAAAATGTATTATTAAGTGAGTCATAATAAATTAACTGTGGATTGAATGGAACGTGCATTCATTACTAAAGTGCAGCAGTGAGTACATTTCAGAAGGTCGTCATTGGCTGCAAAGCATGTTGGGAATTCCTGAGGCCTAGAAAAATCTTACAGAAATATAAGTCTTTCTTTTGTGTGTTCTAACTGTTCAACTGCCTTCACTATGTTAATTTTTTGCTGCATGTTGTTTGTTTCTGCCTCCATTTTTTCAGTTGAGTTTATTTAGTTTTTTCCTGTGTTTCTATACTCTATTTTGGAAGACGTCATGTGTATGTAGTATGTATGTGTATGTCTTTTCCTTCTCCATTACCTCTGAACATACTGACTAACAACCTTGGTGTGATTCCATGGCCATTGGGACCTTGGCTATGAAGAAACCATTCTTCATGTATGGACTGAGAGAGTCTGTGTCAGAATGGTACTTGATCATGGAGGTCATCGCATTTGCATTGTGGGGACATGCCTGAGATTGATAACTCAGTGTTTGTAAAGTTGAGTTAACAAAAGAGAACTCTCAATGCTACAGCAGTGACCATTTATTGTACTTTTTTTAAAAAATCATTAAAATATAACATAGAAACAGAAAATGCTGGAGAAACTCAGCAGGTCTGGCAGCATCTGTGGAAAGAGAAACAGAGTTAGGGTTTTGAGTCCATATGACTCTTCTTCAGAACAAATATAACTTCCTATTACATTTCAATCACAAGCAAAGGGGAATGTAGGTGGATAACTACTCCCCACCTTATGCCCAAAATGCTGCTGTGGTCAGGTGATTCATGTCACAAAGAATGTCTTTTCGCATTTCCTCTATAAAACTTTGGCCAAAGTCAGCCTGTGGTGGGTGAATGTGACAGTGAGGCTCTATGATTATTTATCCATTTCATGATTTTTTCAGGTCCAAGTCAATTTTTATGTTGTCTGTCCATAGAAAATTCAACTGTTAACAGGTGGAATTGAAATAATTTGAGATATTTCAATTGTTTTTTTTAATTACATGATTTAAAATAAAAAGTCGGAGTTCTAAAACTCATTGAAAGGAATGTCTTGTGTTATTGCATTGGCAATACTGTAAATTAGCAGAGACCAAGGGTCCTTCGACAACACCTTCCAAACCCACGACCTCTACCACCTAGAAGAACAAGAGCAGCAGATGCATGGGAACACCACCACCTCCACGTTCTCGCCCAAGTCACACACCATCCTGACTTGGAACTATATTGGCATCCTTTCATTATTGTTTGTTCAAAAGCCTGGAACTCCCTTCCTAATAGCACTGTGGGTGTTCCTGCAATGCATGGACTGCAGCGGTTTGAGGCACTGGCTCACCGCCACCTTCTCAAAGGCAACTAGAGATCAGCAATAAATGTTGGCCTAGCCATTGATGCCACATCCCATGAACGAATAAAAGGGAAACCCAGAAAACCTTTGTGGTCGAATTAGTATCTTTATTGTGGCAGTTATTGAAATGCTGGATTTCTGGTTAATCTTTTACCAAAGACCAGAAGAGAATTAAAACTTCTCACTCTGGAAAAAGCTATATTAAGCTGTCCATGTGCAAAGAGTCCTAGAATGTAACTACAAATGTTGTCAAGAGTGGCCTTGTGACTTGTTTAAGATATAAAAGGCTAATTGGAAACTGTTTTCTCCTGAGTTGAAAAGGCAGGTTTACATCTGATGGGCCCAATATTTTTCAGGGAATAACCACTCTTATTTTCTTTCCTGTTATAACTTCAACATCTACCATTGAAGAAAACAGCTTCCTAACTACCAGTCATGTTCCATGACAAAGTCCTTGTTTAGAATTCAAGTCTAATAGCAACATTATAACTGCTCCTTCCTTGAGTCTAAGTTTGTGTGGTGGCATGCCCATTAAGGTTAGGCTGTGTAGAAACTCTGGAGGGTATAGATTATAATCATCATCTTCGTCAATAGAACTAACACTGGTGTATTCTTTTTATTCATCTGACAGCTTGTCTGAAACTTTTTCATTTCAAATTTAGTGAATCTTACCCGCCACTTTGCCACACTTAACCAATTCCATCATCTGATCCTCCCATGACACCTGCTCCCTCCAATTCCATCCTTCGCTTGCCATCCCTCTCATGCTATCCCCAATCCCATCCTTCATGAAAACAATTTCTCCAGCCAGCGTAACTTTATTGTTGGGCTCCGCTTACCTTCTGCTGTGTTCGTTCCCCATCAACCCCACTCCCCCAAAACCCTGCCGCCAGCCATTGGCAGCCACACATGTGTCACATGCTCCAGTCCTTTACACATACTGGGCAGAATTTTAGGGCTATAAAATGCGGCAAGCCATTCAAAAGTCCATTTACTATGGCAGGACCATAAAACCCCGTTGGTGTAAAATTCTGCCAGGGCCCCAGTTATGCCTGTTTCTTTATGGATATGTGGAACATTCCTTATTCCAGTCCTACTCAGGCCCCCTCCCACAACTCTTTCTCCGGTACATCGATGACTGCTTCGGTGCCGCTTCATGCTCGCATCTGGATGTGGAAAAATTTATTAATTTGTCTTCCAATTTCCACCCCTCCATTTTCACGTGGTCCATCACTGACACTTCCTTTCCCTTCCTCGACCTTTCCGTCTCAATTTCTGGTGATAGACTGTGTACCAATATTCATTACAAGCCTACCCAGCTACCTGGACTACTGCTCCTCACACCCTGTTTCCTGTCAGGACTCCACCTCATTCTCTCAGTTCCTTCGTCTCCATCGCAACTGTTCTGATGATGCCACTTTCCGAAACAGTTCCTCTGACATGTCTTCCTTTTTGCTTAACCGAGGTTTTCCACCCACGGTGGTTGACAGAGCCCTCAAGCATGTCTGGCCCATCTCCCACGCAACCATCGTCACACCTTTCCCGACCTCCCAGAACCATGATAGGGACCCCTTGTCCTCACTTACCACCCCACCAGCCTCCGCATTCAAAGGATCATCCTCTGCCATTTCCGCCAACTACAGCATGATGCCTCCACCAAACACATCTTCCGTTCAACCCCCCCGGCGGCTTTCTGCAGGGACCGTTCCCTCCAGGACACCCTGGTCCACTCCTCCATCACCCCCTACACCTCAACCCCTTCCCACGGCACCTTCCCATGCAACAACTTCACTTGCACTTGCCTCAATTTAGTCTACTGCATTCGCTGCTCCCAATGCAGTCTCCTCTACATTGGAGATGCCAAACGTGGACTGGGTGACCGCTTTGTGGAACACCTTCGGTCTGTCCGCAAACATGACCCAGACCTCCCTGTCACTTGCCATTTCAACACACAACCCTGTTCTCATGCCCACATGTCCATCCTTGACCTGCTGCAATGATCCAGTGAAACTCAATGCAAACTGGAGGAACAGCATCTCATCTTCCGACTAGGCACTTTACAGTCTTCTGGACTTAATATTTAGTTCAACAATTTCAGATCATGAACTCTCCCCTCCATCCCCACCCCCTTTCTGACCCACCTTTTTCCAATAATTTATCATTTTTTTACAAATATATTTTTATTTTCCCACCTATTTTAAAATTTATTTCGATCTATTGTTTTATCTCCACCTTTTAACACATTTCGATCCCTTCCCCCATCCCACTCCAACTAGGGCCATCTGCCACTGGCTTGTCCTGCTTGCTACCCTTAATGTCCCCATTAGCACATTCCTTAGATAATATCACCACCATCAACACCCTTTTGTCCTTTTGTCTATGACATCTTTGGCAATCTCTTCTTGACCTCCACCTTTCACTGGTCCCCTATCGAGCTCTACCAGTCCCACCCCCCTTTAACAGCTTATATTTCACCCCATTTCTCTATTTCCTTAGTTCCGCTGAAGGGTCATGCGGATGATACTTCTTACATTTAACTATACAGAGGTGTCTTCTCTGCGACCGTCAACGTAGTGGGATCTACGTTGTACTTCTTACTGTTGTATTTCTGCTACTGTTAAAGTTATCAATCGGATCTACGTTTTATGTCTGCTACTGTTAACCATGTGAATCTGTTGTACATTTAACATCAGTTTGATGTATATTTAAAATGAGACAGTCAGAGCTTCCTGAGACAGTCGCTCGATCTGTAAGAGTGACGTCGCGATCAATGCCCCCAAGAAGCCAAACTCCAAGACCCTCATCCCCCCTGCAACCACTGGGAGTCTGTGATCAGGAGATTCGCACACTGATGTGTTCAGATATTTTTATTAAAGTTATTTAAATGTACATTTAGCAACAATAAACAGAAAATATATTTTTCTTTGATCCTTTTTATGTTTAGCTATACAGGGGTATCCGCCTCGGCTTGTACTGCCGGATCTACGTTGTATTTCTGCTCCTGTTAACGTAGTCAATCTTCGTTGTACTTCTTACTGTTGTATTTCGGCTACTACCAACGTTGTCACTGTACGTTGAATCTCTTCTACTGTCAACGTAGTCAGTCGGATATACGTTATATTGCTGCTAACCTTAACATTGTTGATCAGATCTAAGTTTCCTGTTTGCTGCAATTAACGTTGCCAATGTACGTTGAATCTCTGCTACTGTCAATATCGTCAACCTACGTTGTATTTCGTACCATTAACGCTGTCATGGTAGATTGAATTTCTGCTACTGTGAACGTCGTCTACCAACATTGTATTTCTGCTACTATCAACATTGTCAACGTACGTTGAATCTCTGCTACTGTCAATATCGTCAACCTACGTTGTGTTTCGTACCATTAACGCTGTCATGGTAGATTGAATTTCTGCTACTGTGAACGTCGTCTACCAACATTGTATTTCTGCTACTATCAACGTTGCCAATGTACGTTGAATCTCTGCTACTGTCAACGTAGTCAGTCGGATCTACGTTGCATTTCTGCTACTGTTAAAGATATCAATCGGATCTACATTTTATGTCTGCTACTGTTAACCATGTGAATCTGTTGTACATTTAACATCAGTTTGATGTATATTTAAAATGAGGACCTGCGCTCTGCTCGCTTCCTGAGGCAGTTGCTCGATCTGTAAGACTGATTTCGCGATCAATGCCCCCACGAAGCAAAACTCCAGGACCCTCATCCCCCCTGCGACCACCGGAAATCTGTGATCAAGAGATTCGCACACTGATGTGTTCAGATATTTTTATTACAAGTTATTTAGATCTCCAAAGAACAATAGAAATATTTTTCTTCTGTACTTTTTACATTATATTTACACATATAAAAGTGCCAACAATGAACGTAACATTTTTGGAAAGTAACTTTGGAAAATCTATCCTGAATTTGGAGATGCCACCAGCTGCTGGTAGGCGAGCTGGAAGTCTGCCTGACAGACAGACATCATGTAGTTGGTTCCCCGTCTCCGGCTGCGTCCCAAGTGGATGAAGCGGAAGGTGCGATCGGCCCCGCTCAGGCTGAGCACCGGGGCCCCGGAGAAGCCGCTGACGGTGGACGCGGTGTGGTCCAGGATCCCTGGGGGGAGATTCTCCTTCTCCAAGCGGCTGCACTCAGAGGCCAGCCCCGCCGAGATGAAGATTCCCCCCGCCGCAGCCGCAAAGGGGAAGGCGGTGAGGGCGCTGTGGAGCTGCGGCCTCTCCCTGTACTGCCGGAGACAGCGCTTCTTCCCCGAGGGGCGCTTCCAGCCCAGCACCGCCACCGCCTGGCGCCTCCTGCGGCTGGGCCGACAGAAATCCGGCTGCAGAAAGTCAGCGGAGCGCAGCTCGGTGCGGAGGATCAGGAAGTCGGGCCCGGGAAGGGTCCCCTCTCCGCCCGCGGCTGCGGTAACTCCAGCTCTCCAGCTGAGCCGCCGCTCTTTGGCCGCCCGCGGTCTCGATGCTGAAGCTCCAGCTTCGCCCAGCGGGGAGCTCCCTCTCTCCCGGGGCCTTCAGGAGGTGAGCGGCCGATACGATCCGCTCCGGGCTGATGTAAAAGCCGGTGCCGTGGAATTGCTGGCCTCCCCGGGTCACTCTTACAGTCACCACCGCCGACACAGCCTCCAGCAGCGAGCTCCGTTTCTGCAGCACCTGATCGGCCAGGTTAGTCTGCACCTGGTAGCCGCTTGGCATCTCCTCGCCCTTCAATTGGTCCACGGAGAGAACGGGTCCCGCCTCTAGGAGGGGCTCCAAGCCGACGTTTAAAATCATTGTCCAATAGTTCTCCTTTCCTTCCTCCCTCTTCTTCCTGGGTCCTGTCATTTTTTAATAGTTCACTTGGGAACATATAATGTTCATCTCGGAATTAAAACGTGAATTTTTACATATTTTAGTTCATTAGAAAACATTGGAATAGGAATTTCTGTTGCCAATGCAGATTGAATTTAAGCTACTGTTAACGTTGTCGATGTACATTGAGTGTCTGCTCCTGTTAATGTAGTCAATATATAGTCTTACTATTGTATTTCTGCTACAATCAACATTGTCAACGTCTTCCTATATTAACGTTGTCAATGCAGATTGAATCTCTGCTACTATCAACGTAGCCAGTCGGACCTTCGTTGTATTTCTGCTAACGTTGTCAATCGGATCTATGTTTCGAGTCTGCTACTGTTAACGTTGTGAATCTGCTTTACAGTTAACATCTGTTTGATGTATCTTTAAAATAGGACAATCTAGATTGAATTTCTGCTACTGTTAACCTTTTCAATATACGTTGTACTTCTTACTATTGTATTTCTGCTATTATCAACCTTGTCAACTGACGTTGAGTCTCTGCTACTGTCAACGTAGTCAGTCGGATCTACGTTGTATATCTGCTACTATTAAAGTTATCAATCGGATCTATGTTTAATGTCTGTTACTGTTAACGTTGCAATGTACGTTGAATCTCTGCTACTGTCAACTTAGTCAAGCGACGTTGCATCTCTTGCTATATTAACGTTGTCAATGCAGATTGAATCTCTGCTACTATCAACGTAGTCAGTCGGATCTTCGTTGTATTTCTGCTAACATTGTCAATCGGATCTATGTTTCGTGTCTGCTACTGTTAACGTTGTCAATCTGTTGTACATTTAACATCAGTTTGATGTATATTTAAAATAGAGACCTGCGCTCCGCTCACCTCCTGAGGCTGTCGCTCGATCTGTAAGACTGACTTCGCGATCGTTGCCCCCAGGAAGCCAAACTCCAAGACCATCATCCCCCCTGCAACCACTGGGAGTCTGTGATCAAGAGATTCGCACACTGATGTGTTCAGATATTTTTATTAAAGTTATTTAAATGTACATTTAGCAACAATAAACAGAAAATATATTTTTCTTTGATCCTTTTTATGTTTAACTATACAGAGGTATCCGCCTCGACTTGTACTGCCGGATCTACGTTGTATTTCTGCTCCTGTTAACGTAGTCAATCTTCGTTGTACTTCTTACTGTTGTATTTCGGCTACTACCAACGTTGTCACTGTACGTTGAATCTCTTCTACTGTCAACGTAGTCAGTCGGATATACTTTATATTTCTGCTAACGTTAACATTGTTGATCAGATCTAAGTTTCCTGTTTGCTGCAATTAACGTTGCCAATGTACGTTGAATCTCTGCTACTGTCAATATCGTCAACCTACGTTGTATTTCGTACCATTAACGCTGTCATGGTAGATTGAATTTCTGCTACTGTGAACATCGTCTACCAACATTGTAGTTCTGCTACTATCAACGTTGCCAATGTACGTTGAATCTCTGCTACTGTCAATATCGTCAACCTACGTTGTGTTTCGTACCATTAACGCTGTCATGGTAGATTGAATTTCTGCTACTGTGAACATAATCAGTCAGATCCACGTTGCATTTCTGCTCCTGTTAACATAGACAATCTACGTTGTACTTCTTACTATTTTTGTTGCCAATGCAGTTTGAATTTATGCTACTGTTAACGTTGTCGATGTACATTGAGTGTCTGCTCCTGTTAATGTAGTCAATATACGTTGTACTTCTTACTATTGTATTTCTGCTACTATCAACATTGTCAACGTACGTTGCATGTCTTCCTATATTAACGTTGTCAATGCAGATTGAATTTCTGCTACTATCAATGTAGCCAGTCGGACCTTCGTTGTATTTCTGCTAACATTGTCAATCGGATCTATGTTTCGTGTCTGCTACTGTTAACGTTGTGAATCTGCTTTACAGTTAACATCTGTTTGATGTATATTTAAAATAGGACAATCTAGATTGAATTTCTGCTACTGTTAACGTTTTCAATATACGTTGTACTTCTTACTATTGTATTTCTGCTATTATCAACCTTGTCAACTTACGTTGAGTCTCTGCTACTGTCAACGTAGTCAGTCGGATCTACGTTATATTTCTGCTAACGTTAACATTGTCGATCAGATCTAAGTTTCCTGTTTGCTGCAGTTAACGTTGCCAATGTACGTTGAATCTCTGCTACTGTCAACATCGTCAACCTACGTTGCATTTTTTACCATTAACGCTGTCATGGTAGATTGAATTTCTGCTACTGTGAATGTCGTCAACCAACGTTGTATTTCTCCTACTATCAACGTTGTCAACGCACGTTGAATCTCTGCTACTGTCAACGTAGTCAGTCGGATCTAAGTTGTATTTCTGCTACTGTTAAAGTTATCAATCGGATCTACGTTTTATGTCTGCTACTGTTAACCATGTGAATCTGTTGTACATTTAACATCAGTTTGATGTATATTTAAAATGAGGACCTGCGATACTCCAAACTCCAGGTCCCTCAACCCCCCTGCAACCACTGGGAGTCTGTGATCAAGAGATTCGCACACTGATCTGTTCAGATATTTTTATTAAAGTTATTTAAATGTACATTTAGCAACAATAAACAAAAAATATATTTTTCTTTGATACTTTTTACGTTTACCTATACAGAGGTGTCTTCTCTGCTACTGTCAACGTAGTCGGATCTACGTTGTATTTCTGCTCCTGTTAACGTACTCAATCTACGTTGTACTTCCTACTGCTGTATTTCGGCTACTATCAACGTTGTGAACGTGCGTTGAATCTCTGCTACCGTCAACGTAGTCAGTCGGACCTTCGTTGTATTTCTGCTAACGCTGTCAATCGGATCTATGTTTCGTGTCTGTTACTGTTAAAGTTGTGAATCTGTTGTACATTTAACATCAGTTTGATGTATATTTAAAATGAGGACCTGCGCTCCGCTCGCTTCCTGAGACAGTTGCTCGATCTGTAAGACTGACTTCGCGATCAATGTCCCCACGAAGCAAAACTCCAGGTCCCTCATCCCCCCTGCAACCACTGGGAGTCTGTGATCAAGAGAATCGCACACTGATGTGTTCAGATATTTTTATTAAAGTTATTTAAATGTACATTTAGCAACAATAAACAGAAAATATATTTTTCTTTGATCCTTTTTATGTTTAACTATACAGAGGTATCCGCCTCGGCTTGTACTGCCGGATCAAAGTTGTATTTCTGCTCCTGTTAACGTAGTCAATCTTCGTTGTACTTCTTACTGTTGTATTTCGGCTACTACCAACGTTGTCACCGTACGTTGAAGCTCTTCTACTGTCAACGTAGTCAGTCGGATATACGTTATATTTCTGCTAACGTTAACATTGTTGATCAGATCTAAGTTTCCTGTTTGCTGCAATTAACGTTGCCAATGTACGTTGAATCTCTGCTACTGTCAATATCGTCAACCTACGTTGTATTTCGTACCATTAACGCTGTCATGGTAGATTGAATTTCTGCTACTGTGAACGTCGTCTACCAACATTGTATTTCTGCTACTATCAACGTTGTCAACGTACGTTGAATCTCCGCTACTGTCAACGTAGTCAGTCGGATCTACGTTGTATTTCTGCTACTGTTAAAGTTATCAATCGGATCTACATTTTATGTCTGTTACTGTTAAAGTTGTGAATCTGTTGTACATTTAACATCAGTTTGATGTATATTTAAAATGAGGACCTGCGCTCCGCTCGCTTCCTGAGACAGTTGCTCGATCTGAAAGACTGACTTCGCGATCAATGCCCCCAGAAAGCAAAAATCCAGGTCCCTCATCCCCCTGCAACCACCGAAATCTGTGATCAAGAGATTCGCACACTGATCTGTTCAGATATTTTTATTACAAGTTATTTAGATCTCCAAAGAACAATAGAAATATTTTTCTTCTGGACTTTTTACATTATATACACATATAAAAGTGCCAACAATGAATGTAACATTTTTGGAAAGTAACTATGGAAAATCTATTCTGAATTTGGAGATGACACCAGCTGCTGGTATTCGAGCTGGAAGTTCGTTCCCCGACTCCGGTTCCATCCCAAGTGGATGAAGCGGACGGTGCGATCGGCCCCGCTCAGGCTGAGCACCGGGGCCCCGGAGAAGCCGCTTACGATGGACGCGTTGATGAAATGATTAAGTTTGAAGGGAATTCCCTCTTCAGAAATGCCAGCATGGTGAACTAAACTGGTCGAGTGGCATTTCCGAGACGTTGCTCATTATGAACCAACATTCCACAGAGACTTGGATGAAGTGAAACTCGTCGCCCTCCTTGTCTCTGTTGCGAAATGCCTCACGTTATTAACCGGCTGGCTGGCAATGAGTGCAGACCAACATATGACCATACGAAATAGGAGCAAAACTATGACATTCGGCCCCTTGAACCTTCTCCGCCATTCCATAAGACCAGAGCTGATCTGTTTGTGTTTTGAATTCCACATCTACCTTTGATTCCCTTGCCTAACAAGAATCTATCTACCTCTGACTTAAAAATATTCAATGACCCCACCTCCACCGCCTTCTGAACAGACTTCCTCTGAGAGAGGGTTCTGCTCATCTCTGTCCTAAAAGGTTGAATCATAATTTTAAAACAGTGCCTCCTAGCTCTGGACTCATCCACAAGAGGAAACATCCACATCCACCTTGTCCATACTTAACAGGATCTTATATACTTCAATCAAGTCACCCCTCACTCTTCTAAACTCCAGTGGAAACAAGCCCAGTCTGTCTAACCTTTCCTCAGAAGGAATTTAGTAAACCTCCTCTGAACCACCTCCGACACATTTACATCCTTCCTTAAATAAGGAGACCAAAGCTGCAAACAATATTTGAGATGTGGTCTTACCAATGCCCCATTGTATAACTGAAGCATAACATCCTTACTTTTATGTTCAATTCCTCTCATAAAAAGAATAGCATTCCATTAGTCTTCTTAATTACTTGCTGTACCTGCATATTAACTTTGTGACTCATGCACTAGAACACCTAGATCCCTCTGCATCTCGGAATTCTGCAGCCATTCTCGGTTTAAGTAATACTGTTTTTTTATTCTTCCTGCCAAAATGAACAACTTCACATTTTCCCACATTATACTCCATCTGCCAGATTTTTGCCCACTCACTTAACCTATCTATATCCACCTGCAACCTTTCCACAATATCCTTTGATGTGGCACCTTATCAAATGCCTTCTGGAAATCCAAATACAGCACACCTAGACTCCCCTTTATCCACGGTGCACGTTATTCCTTCAAAGAACTCCAATAAATTGGTCAAACATGATTTCCCTTTCACAAATCCATGCTGACTCTTCCCGATTACCTAGAGTTTTTCTAAGTGCCCAGCTGTAACCTCCTTAATGATCGATTCTGGCACCTTCCCCATGGCAGACATCAGGCTAACTGGCCTATAGTTTCCTGTTTTCTGCCTCCCTCCCTTTTGAATAGAGGGGTTATATCTGCTACTTTCCAGTCTGATGGACCCTTTCCAGAATCTCGGGAATTTTGGAAAATTAACACCTATGCTTCTACTGCCTCTTAGTCGCCTCTTTTTAGATGCTAGGATGAAGTCCATCAGGACCTGGCGACTTGTCAGCCCACGCTCCAACAGTTTGCTCAGTACTGCTTCCTTGTGATTGTCATTTCACCAAGTTCCCTCTCCCTTCCACCTCTTGATTTACAGCTATTACTAGAATGTTTTTTGTATCCTCTAGAGTGAAGACAGAAGCATATTTGTTCATTTCATCTACAATTTCCTTACTATCTACTATTAACTCCACACTGTCACTCTCTAGAGGACCAACACTCACTTTACTTACTCTTTTCCTTTTTAAATACCTGTAGAAACTCTTGCTATCCATCTTTACATTTCTAGCTAGTTTCTTCTCATGCTAATTTATTTCTCCTGATTAACCTTTTATTCATTCTATGTCCTTCTTTAGATTCTGACCAATCATCTGACCTGCCACTCATCTTTGTGCAGTTATATTCTTTTTCCTCAAGTTTGATGCTTTCTTTAACTTCTTTAGTTAACCAAGGATGGTGGGCCCTCCCCTTAGAATTTTTCTTTATAGTAGACCACTCCCACCAGTGAATCCTTTCCCATACTATTCCTCATCTCCACCCAACCTGATCCTACATGCTGATCTCCTGGACCAAGTTCATCTTTAATTATTGCACCAATGCCATCCTTGATAAACAGTGCTACCCCTCCACCTTTACCTAGCTTCCTATTCTTATTGAATGTCATATACCCCTCAATATTCAGGACCCAACCCTTGTCATTCTGCAGTCATGTTTCCATAATGGCTATCAGATCATATTTATTACTTTAATGTGTGATATCAATTCATTTACTTTGTTATGAATGCTACACACATTCAGATACAGAGCCTTTAGTTTTGCCTTTTTGTTATATTTGTTATGTTTTTAAGCATTTAAAATAATTGAAATAGTTGGATTATAAAATGAAAGAGCTTGTTATAAAGAAGAATACATAAGAATTGTTTGCTGCAACATCTAAATTATCCCAAAATGCATTATTTTAAAACAGGTTTTATTTCAAGAAGTGTATCATTTTAAACACACTACAAATTGAAACAAGTGAACTGGCAAATATGTAACAATTGATGCCCTAAATATCCAAGAAAAATGCAATGTCTGTTTTACAGAAAAGTCATACCTTACTTTCAAATTAATCTAAAACTAAAACAAAATATGGCGATGCAATATTTTGTTTATAACAGGCCGAATATAGATCATCGTCAACCAGCCTGTTCTTGCTAAACCTCAAACAAGATGGCTACTGTTAGATGTGATTCTGCCACTGAGCAGTACTTGCTTAACAAACCTGAGTGTCCTAATAACTACATCACAACAAATTTAAGGTAATCAATCAAGCTCATAACATTACTCATTGAAGTTTGCCAGAAGCAACATACATTCATATGCAAGGATCCATTCTCTGCAAACAAAAGGAATATGATCAAGCCTGTGTCTTTTTTGAATTACTCGGGAACTTGCGGAGCCGATAGTTCCCTGTTTCTTTCTCCATCACGATGTCTTGGCCAATCAGAGTAAACTTGCCAACCATTCAGCATCCTTTTCTCCTGTTGTATAAACCATTGTGATCATTTGAAATATGGCATTCTTGCATTTGTCCTGATGAATGCAAGACGAAAAGCTTCGGCAACATGCCTCTCTTTCAGCAATGTAAGAAATAGGAAGCACAGTCGACCATAATGCTCATCAAGCCTGCTCTGCCATTCAATAAGACCATTGCTAAACTTCTATCTCAGCTCCACTTTCCTGCCTTGTACCTATAATCCCTCGATTCCTGTAGTGCCCAAAAATCTGTCAATCTCAGGGTTGAAAGTACTTGTCAACTGAACATCCACAGCCCTCTGGGGTAACAAACATGTAAGCAGATGACATCAAGCTCTACCTCACCACCACCTCTCTTGACCCCTTCACTGTCTCTAAATGGTCAGACTACTTGTCTGATGTCTAGTACTGAATGGGCAGAAATTTTCTCCCATCAAATATTGGGAAGACCAAAGTATTTGTTGTTGGTCCTCGACATAAACTCCACTCCCTTGCCACCACTCCATCCCTGTCCTTGGTAATTTTTTGTAACTGAGACTGCTCACAATCTTGGTGTCAGATTTGACCCCAACATAAATGTCTGACCACATATTTATGCCATCACTAAGAATGCCTGATCCCACCTCTATAACATTGCCTGACTCTTCCCTTCCCTCAGCTCATCTGCTGCTGAAACCCTCGTCCATGCTTAATTACCTTTAGACTTGAACATTCCATTGCACTCCTGGCTGGCCTCCTGGTTTCTACCCTCCATAACCATGAGGTCATCCAGAACCCTGCTGCCTGTATCTTAATTCAGACCAAGTTCCATTCAACCATCACCCCTGTGCTCGCTCACCCGCATTGGCTCACAGTTAAACAACAAATGGATTTTAACATTCTCATTCTTGCTTTCAAATTCCTCTATAGTCTTGCCCCTCCCTAATCTAATCTGTAATCTCCTCCAATCCCTAAACATTCCAAGATATCTGCATTTTACCAATTCTGGCCTCTTGGGCATCTCTGATTTTAATCACTCTACCACTGGTGGCTGGGCCTTCAAGTGCGAAAGTCCCAATCTCTGAAATTCCCTTGCTACGTCTCTTTCCCTCTCTATTTCTCTTTCCACATTTAAGACAATCCTTAAAACCTACCTTTTTCAACCAGCCTCTTGATCATCTGCCCTAGTATCTCGACCATGAACAGGTACAGAAAACAATTAAAAAGTTGAATCGAATGTTGACCCTTATAGCTAGAGAACTAGAATACAGAGGAATAGGAGTTATGAGTCAGCTACACAAAGCCCTGGCTAGACCACGCTTGGAGTATTCTGAGCAGTTCTGGGTACCACACCTTTAGGAAGGATATATTGGTCTTGGAGAGGGTGCAGTATAGATTTACCAGAATGATACCTGGGCTCCATGGGTTCAATTGCTAGGAGAATCCAAACTGGATTCAGAAGATTAGGGGGTGTTTTGATTGTAGTTTTCAAAATATTAAGGGGAACAGATAGAAATTGCAAATTTTATACCTCTGTTCAAAAAATGGGAGAGGGATAAACCTGGTAGCCATGGGCCTGTCTAATGACAGTGTTGGAAAAGTGGTAGAGTCCACTGTGAAGGGCAAAATTTATTCTCACTTGGTGAAGCAATGGTTAATAAGGGACAGCTAGCATGGATTTGTTAAAGATGAATCATGTCTGGCTAAACTGATTGTGTCCTTGGTGAAGTAACTACAGGTAGGTGAAGGTATTGTAGTAGATGGACTTTCAAAAGGCATTTGATAAAGTACAATATGACTGACTTATTTGGAAAATAGATGCACGTGGCATTAAAGGAATGGTGGTACATTGGTATCTTGGGTACATAATTGGCTAAGGAATAGGAGACAGAGTCGTGGGGAACTGAAAAGTTTTATGACTGGCTAGAATTATACGGTGAGTTCCCCCCACCGCCTCCCAAGATTTTGATATTAAATCCATTGCTTTTCTTGTTATAGCTAAATGACCTGGATTTGAGTATAGGGTGTACAATTCTGAAGTTTGTGGATGACACAAAACTTGGCAATGCAATAAGGAATGAGCAGGATAGTTCTGGATGTCAAGGTACATAGACAGACTGGTGAATTGGACAGAGACAAGGCAGTTGTAATTTAATACAGATAAGTGTGAAGTGATGCATTAAGAAACAACATGGAGAGGCAGTGTAATCTAAGAGGTACTATTTTGAGGGGGCTGCAAGGGCATAGGAACCTGCAGATGCATATTCACAAATATTTGAAGGTGTCAGAGTAAGTTGGGAAGATGGTTGAGAAAGTGTATGGGTTCTTCGAATTTGTAAATAGGGACATTGAATGAATGCAAAAACAAAGAAGTCATCCTAAACTGTTACAAATCATTGGTTAGGCCTCAGCTGGGGTATTCTTTACAATTGTAGGCACCAAACTTAGGAAGTGTGTCAAAGCTGTAGAGAGGGTACAGATGAGGTTTACCAGGATGATATCAGAGATGAGGGACTTCAGTTTTGTGCTGAGGTTGGAGAAACTGGGGTTGTTATCCTTCACTCACAGAAGATTAAGGCGAAACTCAGTAGAGTGCTTCCAAATTATGAGGGGTTTTAATAGAGCGAGTTTCCTGTGTGTTTTGATTTGGTTCGGGGCCCTTAACGTTTAATGAGAAATCCGGACACCTTATTTTACCCAAACCATGCCACACGATTTCATGTTTTTAAACAAAAACACACTTTAGTGTATACAAAAGAATCAAACAAAACTGGCAGTCCTAATATTAAGTTATAACTAAGTATGGTATGTACTCAGTTTCACTCCTTACTTCCCCAAAGCCTTTTCCTTATAAGATACAATCTTAAAGTTATTTACTTTTGTATGGACCACCATAAATATGCCACAGTCCTCTGGAGATGGCTTTAATTCTCCTCAGCTCCCGTTATTCTCAGAGGTAAGACGTTCATTAACTACTTCTTGACTGCAGATACCTCAGTCCCTTGTTCTGATTTGCCTTCTCAATACTTCCCTGCTCATTCAGCTAATTGCTTTCTTTTGTCACAATACACTATGAGGCCCACTGTAGATTCTTCCACTAGCTTTAAAATAGGCAATTTTCCAGTTTCTATTCCCTCACAAAATTCAAAGTGAGATTAAGCCTCACCCACATTCCACATGGTGAAACTGATAAAAATAGTTTTTTGCTTTACTTGCAGCACATGTCTAACTAGCTATCATTTACTTTGGCTACCTCTTAATGAGCTGCAAACCACACTAGGTCCAAATTGCAACTACTACTGAGCCTGCATGGCTCTGCATTCCATCATATAGCCTCAACCAGTTTTTATTTGCTCAGAAGTTTTGGTTTCCAAATCTCAGGTTCAGGTGTTGTTTAAACTGGAAAGGTGATTTCCTTTCTATGATTCTCTTTTTGGTTTCCATTTTCAGGTTAAGTTTTCAGTTAGGTCATGTGTTACTTAAGTTTCTCCACCGATTGTTGAATAGCTCTATCTCTTCTATTCTGATCTTTTAAGTGTAATAATCTCCCAGCTTGTTTATGTTGCATTTACCCCTTGTTTGAAATTTTAATTTCCTCAAACTACGAGTTATATTCTGAAACACATGAACCGTGAATTAGATATTTGCGACATCTGACAAGTGTGTCAGTAAACCAAAGGTCATAGGTTTAAAATAATTGGCAAAAAAAACTAAAGGAGAAATGAGGAGACTTTTCCACACAGAAGGTTGTTAAGATCTGGAATGTACTACCTGAAAGGTTTGTGGAATTAGATTCCCGAGGAAGGTTCACAAGGCAATTGGTACTGTACTTGAAGAGGGCCAATTTGTAGAGTTATGGGGAAAAAGCTTGGATGTGAGACAATGTTAGAGAGGTCTTTCAAAGAACTGGCATGTGATTAAAAACACCACATGAATGCAATTTGCTGTTTAGGTTGAAATTTTTTTTAAAACATAGAAATATTCTCACAATTTGATCAATTTCCCTGTTCTTTGCTTTATGCTTCTTTATTTTCATGTCAGTGTTTGACTCAATATTTCGATTGTAAATACTGAGTGTAACATTACTTGTGGCCTGTTTCTTCTGTAACAAATAAATATATAGTGGATTCTGTTTGCTTTATGTTCAGTGTTTAAGGTTAAATTTCCCCATTAATGTACAGATACTGTCTTCAGTGCAAAATGTATTATTAAGTGAGTCATAATAAATTAACTGTGGATTGAATGGAACTTACATTAAAGTGCAGCAGTGAGTACATTTCAGAAGGTAGTCATTGGCTGCAAAGCAAGTTGGGAATTCCTGAGGCCTAGAAAAATCTTACAGAAATATAAGTCTTTCTTTTGTGTGTTCTAACTGTTCAACTGCCTTCACTATGTTAATTTTTTGCTGTATGTTGTTTGTTTCTGCCTCCATTTTTTCAGTTGAGTTAATTTAGTTTTTTCCTGTGTTTCTATACTCTATTTTGGAAGACGTCATGTGTATGTAGTATGTATGTGTATGTCTTTTCCTTCTCCATTACCGCTGAACATACTAACAACCTTGGTGTGATTTCATGGCCATTGGGACCTTGGCTATGAAGAAGCCATTCTTCATGTATGAACTGAGAGAGTCTGTGTCAGAATGGTACTTGATCATGGAGATCATCGCATTTGCATTGTGGGGACATGCCTGAGATTGATAGCTCAGTGTTTGTAAAGTTGAGTTAACAAGAGAGAACTCTCAATGCTACAGCAGTGACCAATTAATTTACTTTTTTAAAAAATCATTAAAATATAAGAAACAGAAAATGCTGGAGAAACTCAGCAGGTCTGGCAGCATCTGTGGAAAGAGAAACAGAGTTAGGGTTTTGAGTCCATATGACTCTTCTTCAGAACAAATATAACTTCCTATTACATTTCAATCACAAGCAAAGGGGAATGTAGGTGGATAACTACTCCCCACCTTATGCCCAAAATGGCTGTTGTGGTCAGGTGATTCATGTCACAAAGAATGTCTTTTTGCATTTCCTCTATAAAACTTTGGCCAAAGTCAGCCTGTGGTGGGTGAATGTGACAGTGAGGCTACTACAATTATTTATCCATTTCATGATTTTTTCAGGTCCAAGTCAATTTGTATGTTGTCTGTCCATAGAAAATTCAACTGTTAACAGGTGGAATTGAAATAATTTGAGATATTTCAATTGTTTTTTTAATTACTTGATTTAAAATAAAAAGTCGGAGTTTTAAAACTAATTGAAAGGAATGTCTTGTGTTATGGCATTGGCAATACTGTAAATTAGCAGAGACCAAGGCTCCTTCGACAACACCTTCCAAACCCACGACCTCTACCACCTAGAAGAACAAGAGCAGCAGATGCATGGGAACACCACCACCTCCACGTTCTCACCCAAGTCACACACCATCCTGACTTGGAACTATATTGGCATCCTTTCATTATTGTTTGTTCAAAAGCCTGGAACTCCCTTCCTAATAGCACTGTGGGTGTTCCTGCAATGCATGGACTGCAGCGGTTCAAGGCGCTGACTCACCGCCACCTTCTCAAAGGCAACTAGAGATCGGCAATAAATGTTGGCCTAGCCAGTGATGCCACATCCCATGAATGAATAAAAAGGAAACCCAGAAAACCTTTGTGGTCGAATTAGTATCTTTATTGTGGTACTTATTGAAATGCTGGATTTCTGGTTAATCTTTTACCAGAGACCAGAAGAGAATTAAAACTTCTCACTCTGGAAAAAGCTATATTAAGCTGTCCATGTGCAAAGAGTCCTAGAATGTAACTACAAATGTTGTCAAGAGTGGCCTTGTGACTTGTTTAAGATATAAAAGGCTAATTGGAAACTGTTTTCTCCTGAGTTGAAAAGGCAGGTTTACATCTGATGGGCCCAATATTTTTCAGGGAATAACCACTCTTATTTTCTTTCCTGTTATAACTTCAACATCTACCATTGAAGAAAACAGCTTCCTAACTACCAGTCATGTTCCATGACAAAGTCCTTGTTTAGGATTCAAGTCTAATAGCAACATTATAACTGCTCCTTCCTTGAGTCTAAGTTTGTGCGGTGGCATGCCCATTACGGTTAGGCTGTGTAGAAACTCTGGAGGGTATAGACTGTAATCATCAGCTTCGTCAATAGAACTAACACTGATGTATTCTTTTTATTCATCTGACAGCTTGTCTGAAATTTTTTTATTTCAAATCTAGTGAATCTTTCCCGCCACTTTGCCACACTTAACCAATTCCATCATCTGATCCTCGCATGACACCTGCTCCCTCCAATTCCATCCTTCCCTTGCCATCCCTCTCATGCCATCCCCAATCCCATCCTTCATGAAAACAATTTCTCCAGCCAGCGTAACTTTGTTGTTGGGCTCCGCTTACCTTCTGCTGTTTTCGTTCCCCATCAACCCCACTCCCCCAAAACCCTGCCGCCAGCCATTGGCAGCCACACATGTGTCACATGCTCCAGTCCTTCACACATACAGGGCAAAATTTTAGGGCTATAAAATGTGGCAAGCCATTCAAAAGTCCATTTACTATGGCGGGACCATAAAACCCCGTTGGCGTAAAATTCTGCCAGGGCCCCAGTTATACCTGTTTCTCTATGGATATGTGGAACATTCATTGTTCCAGTCCTACTCAGGCCCCCTCCTACAACTCTTTCCCCGGTACATCGATGACTGCTTCGGTGCCGCTTCATGCTCGCATCTGGATGTGGAAAAATTTATTAATTTTTCTTCCAATTTCCACCCCTCCATTTTCACGTGGTCCATCACTGACACTTCCTTTCCCTTTCTCGACCTTTCCGTCTCAATTTCTGGTGATAGATTGTCCACCAATATTCATTACAAGCCTACTCAGCTACCTCGACTACTGCTCCTCACACCCTGTTTCCTGTCACGACTCCACCTCATTCTCTCAGTTCCTTCATCTCCGTCGCATCTGTTCTGATGATGCCAAACATTTCTGAAACAGTTCCTCTGACATGTCTTCCTTTTTCCTTAACCGAGGTTTTCCACCCACAGTGGTTGACAGAGCCCTCAAGCGTGTCCGGCCCATCTCCCACGCATCCGTCCTCACACCTTCCTCTCCCTCCCAGAACCATGATAGGTTCCTCCTTGTCCTCACTTATCACCCCACCAGCCTCTGCGTTCAAAGGATCATCCTCTGCCATTTCCGCCAACTCGAGCATGATGCCACCACCAAACACATCTTCCCTTCACCCCTCCCCCGGTGGCTTTCTGCAAGGTTCGTTCCCTCCGGGACACCCTGGTCCACTCCTCCATCAACCCCTACACCTCAACCCTTTCCCATGGCACCTTCCCATGCAACCGCTTCACTTGTACTTGCCTCAATTTAGTCTAATGCATTCGCTGCTCCCAATGCAGAATCCTCTACATTGGAGAGACCAAATGTAGACTGGGTGACTGCCTTGCGGAACACCTTCCCTCTGTCCACAAGCATGACCCAGACCTCCCTGTCGCTTGCCATTTCAACACACCACCCTGCTCTCATGCCCACATGTTGGTCCTTGGCCTGCTGCAATGTACCAGTGAAGCTCAACGCAAACTGGAGGAACAGTGCCTCATCTTCCAACTGGGCACTTTACAGTCTTCCGGACTTAATATTGAGTTCAACAATTTCAGATCATGAACTCTCTCCTCCATCCCCACCCCCTTTCTGATCCCCCTTTTTCCAAGAATGTATCATTTTTTTACAAATATATTTTTCTTTTCCCATCTGTTTTAAAATTTATTTCGATCTATTGTTTTATCTCCACCTTTTAACCCATTTCGATCCCTTCCCCCCATCCCACCCCCCTAGGGCCATCTGCCACTGGCTTGTCCTGCTTGCTACCCTGAATGCCCCCATTAGCACATTGCTTAGATAATATCACCACCGTCAACACCCCTTTGTCCTTTTGTCTATGACATCTTTGGCAATCTCTTCTTGGCCTCCACCTATCACTGGCCCCCTATCGAGCTCTACCTGTCTCACCCCCCCCCCCCCCCACCAGCTTATATTTCACCTCATTTCTCTACGTCCTTAGTTCCGATGAAGGGTCATGCGGACTCGAAATGTTAACTGTGTTCCTCTCCCAGATGCTGTCAGACCTGCTGAGTTTTTTCCAGGTATTTTTGTTTTTGTTGAGTAAAATTCTGCCCACCATGCACGCCAGGCAGTGCCCAGCGAAATCACCAACAGATACTTCCCTTAAACTGACCTAAACAGTCCGGACAGACAAAAACTGGGTATTATTATTATAAACAGGTAAACGATCGCCACAACCTCTCCAGCTCAGGTAAATGGGTGTGGATTTGCCTTCCACGCTTGAGTGATTAAACTAATGTATGATGATGTCTTTAGTGTTGTGTTTTACTTCATATGTGTCCTTTTTCTTGTGTTAAGAACTCGATTAGTTTGTGGTAGTTTCCACATTCCTGGCATCTGTTTACAAACTCTGATCACATTTGCCGCCCTGATTTTGCAACCCTATATTCATCGTCAAACACAAGTTTCGTTTCTCACACTGGGGAAATCGAAACTTGTGAGCTCAGCTGACACCCTATTTCTCTGCAGCCGAAATTGAAAGTAAGAACACATCATGAGGGAGGATATTGATTAGCGCGAGAGAATATTATTTTCGTGCATTCTGACCGTGTCAAGTATTCCCAAATGTAAATAGTTGGTTTTATTTTCCGAGCGACCCTCAATTTGGTGACGTCTCTTCATGGTTACCCCGCCTTTCTGTGCGGTGATTGGTGAATGCGCCCACGGCTCGCTTTCTGTATGGTCAATTCTGGCATCAGTCAAATAAAACAGTCCAATCAGCTTCACTAAGATAAGAGGGACTCGAAATCACTCTGTTGGGTAAACATGGAGCCAGGCAAGTGCTAAACCAGAAGCGCTGCCGCATCCTTAAACTAAGACTGGGTGAGTGAGTTGTTAAATAATTGCAACTATTCCAGTTCATCAACACTTGGTGAGTAATATGTTATTTATATTTTACTTGCCCAACGCAAAACTGCTGCGTGATTCTTTAAAAAAATACGTAAATGCATCTTTCCTGTCGAGTTGGAAATAGGGTGAAGTAGAGAGGAACTGTCTGATGTGTCTTATTGCAAAGATCGGAGGAAATAGAGAAAGAATAACAATCGTTTGGAGAGAAGGTAGTTGATTTGAGCCAGTGCACATAAGTAAAAATCTGCTGGATCTGTGGGATCATGCACAGAAGAATTCTCAATGTTCTTCAATAAGTCAGGATGGGCGTGTGGGATTGTTTTTCTGTATGCCAATGACATGGCACCGCCACAGAATGCAAGGAAGCAGATTCTGGCGTCCTTATGGCTTATTTCCACAGGGAATTTCCAAATTCGGAAAGGTGTGGCTAAATCCAGGTTTCCTGTATTGGCTGAGGGGGGGGAGAAGGGAAAATGGCAGGATCTGTCACTAGATTCTCATGTTTATTCATAATGCATCTCTTAGTGGCCAGCTGCAAAGGGGTATTTAAAAGAAGGTAAAAACAATGTGCTGGAAAAACTCAGTAGGCCTGGCAGCATCTGTGGAGAGAGAAACAGAGTTAACGTTTTGAGTCCAATATGACTTCTTCAGAACAGAAGTTCTGCATTTCAGCAGTTCTGAAGAAGTCATATTGGACCCAGAACGTTAACTCTGCTTCTCCCTCTCCACAGATACTGCCAGACCTGCTGAGTATTTCCTACACTTTCTGTTTTTATTTCAGATTTCCAGCTTCCACCGTATTTTGCTTTTATTTTAGTCTTTAAAAGAAGGTGCTTGCCCACCCTGTTGACTGGAATGTGTTATATGGTCCATAATCTAATTTAAAACAAGGGAGAAAGTTTAAAATACACAAGCTAAATTCAGACCTCCAGAACTTTTCATTAAAACAGAGCCACATTTGTGGTATTAAACTGCCTACTTTCTCTTCAGTGCACATAGATCCATCGTGTGCAAAGAGTTGCAACTTTCCCAATAAATCTACATTCAAAGCTGGCATGAATTGAGCCAAAGATAAAAACAAAAAGCTAAAAGCTACTGCGGATGCTGGAAATCCAAAACAAAACAAAAACAGAATTACCTGGAAAAACTCAGCAAGTCTGGCAGCATCGGCGGAGAAGAAATCAGTCAACGTTTCGAGCCTCCATGGCCCTTCGGCAGAACCAGTAACAAGAGAAGCAAGGATTTATTGAAACTTTTGTTCACTTTCATTTTCTGAGCCAAAACTAAACATCCATTTTGAGTAATCCAATAGCATTCAGATCAGTTTACCAGTGTTTGAGATAATGTTGGCCAATTGTGCTCGTTTGATACAAAACCAAAATAGTGCAGATGCTGGAAATCTTAAAATGTAAACAGAAAATACAGGATGGTACAGCAGTGTGTACCATCTACAAGATGCACTGCAGGAATTCACCAAGGCTCCTTGGACAGCACCTTCCAAACCCACGACCACTGCCACCTAGAAAGACAAGGGCAGCAGATAGATGGGAACACCACCACCTGGAAGTTCCCTTCCAAGTCACACACCATCCTGACTTGGAACTATATTGCCGTTCCTTCACTTGTCGTTGAGTCAAAATCCTGGAACTCCCTTCCTAACAGCACTGTGGGTGTACCCACACCACATGGATTGCAGCAGTTCAAGGCGACAGCTCACCACCACCTTCTCAAGGGCAACTAGGGATGGGCAATAAATGCTGGCCCATTTATGAATTAAAATTAATTATGAATTAATTTAGAAAATACTCAGCAGGTCAGGCAGTATCTAAGAAGACAAAAACAAAGTTAACATTTTTGTTCAATGACCATTCTTCAGAACTGGAAAAGTCAGAGATATAACAGATTTTAAGCAAGTACAGAGGCAGGGAGGAAGGTCTTGTGTCATAGTGGGTAGCATCCCTGCTTCTGAGCCGGGAGCTCTGGGTCCAAGTCCCACTCCAGGACTTGATGGCCAAGGAAGGTGCGTTCATAACATGGCCAAACAGGTTGAGGATCGGTTGGTAAATACGCCAATGGCAGGTGGCAAAGCGGGAGAGATTCTGGTCAGCCATGTGATGGAAAGTAAATTTGCCATCACTATTCATAGCTCTGGACCACAACATACATGTAAAAGTGAATATTACTAAAGCAACTCAGACCCCTTAGGGGTTTGGTTGGCTGGACGGCTAGTGTGGATCAGATTGTGCCAACAGCATGAGTTCAATTCCTGTTCTGGCTTGGGTGGATTGGGGACCTGTCTCTTTGCTCTACCTATGGTGGAGGTCGTGGCACTGTTGGTCGGACCTGCCAATATAGTGGGAGATAGTGGTGTAGTGAAAATGTCACTGAACTAGTAAACCAGAAGCCCAGGTTATTCTTCTGGGGTCACAGGTTCAAATCCCACCGTAGCAGCTGGTGGAATTTGAATTCAGTTAATAAATGTGGAATATAAAGCTGGACTCAGTAATGGTGATCATGAAACTATCATTGATTGTTGTAGAAACCCATCTGGTTCACTCATGCCCTTTAGGGAAGAAAATCTGTCATCCTTACCTGGTGTGACCTACATGTGACTCCAGACACACAGCAATGTGGTTGACTCTTAACTGCCCTCTGAAATGGCCTACCAAGTCATTCAGTTCAAGGACAGTTAGGGACAGGCAGCAAGTGCTGGTCTTGCCAGTGACGTCCACATCCCATGAAAGAAATATTGGAAGTGCTAGTATGGAAGGTGACATTGTCAGAACAGATGTGACGGAGATGGAGAGACCGGGAGAATGGAATAGAGTCTTTATAGGAAATGGGGTGGGAGGAAGTGCAGTCAAGGTAGCTGTGGGAGCCAGTGGGCTTAAAGTGGAACCGCTTTGATAGCAGTCTGAACCAGAGTGTTTGCAAACTTGGTGTCATATTTGACCCGAGATGAGCTTCCAACCACATATCTGCTGCATCACTAAGACCCCCATTTCTACCTCTGTAATATCACCTGACTTCGCCCCTGCCTCAGCTGATCTGCTGCTGAAACCCTTATTCACACCTTTGTTACATTCAGACTTAACTACTCTATGGTACTCCTAGTGACCTCCCACATTTTAGCTTGAGGTCATCAAAGATTCTGCTGCTCACATCTTAACTCACACCAAATCTCATTTGTCCATCACCCCTGTGCTCAACCACTTACATAGGCTCTCGGTTAAAGCATCATCTTGATTTTAAAATTGTCATTCTTGTTTTCAAACACCTCTGTGACCTCGCCCCTCCCTATCTCTGTGATCTCCTCCAGTCCTACCTCCATCCAAGGTATTTACATTCCTCTAATTCTGGCTCTGGAGCATCCTCGATTTTAATCACTGCACCATTGCGTTCAGCTACGTGGGCCCTAAGTTTTGAAACTGCTTCCCTAAACTTCTCTGCCTCTCGACCTAGCTTTCGTTTTTTTAAGATGCTGCTTGAAACCAGATTCTTTGACCAAGCTTTTAGTCACTTGTCCTAATATTTCCTTATATAGCTCAGTGTCATATCTTGTTTTATAATGCCCCTGTGAAGCACTTTGGCATACTTTATCACTTTAAAAATGGTAAATATAAGTTGCTGTTGAAGCTAGTAATTAAGTACAAGTTTTTCTATGGGGAGGATTTTCCCTTCGTGGGTAGACGCGGCTGCACAACAGTCCACCGCACGCGATCAGACCCCGAAAGCGATTTCATGATGGCTGGCCAATTAACTGCCAGCCAGCGTGAATCGTGCGCTGAAATGCTCAGCGTTGCCTGGTTGGGGAGGGAGGAGGACGAGTGCGGAAGTCAGCCCATGCGCGCGGCTGTGCACACGGAAAGCTCCCTGAAGGCACAGAGCTGCCTCAGGGAGCTGAAGATCTTCGGCATGAAAAATAAAGTTTTCAAAAATAAGGAAAACATTTCCCCTCATGTGACCCTGTCACATGAGCAGGGACATGTTGCAAATGAGTTCTGAAAACTTTTATTGTATTTTTAATTAACATCGGAAATCTCATCCCGCCCATGGATGAGGTTTCCTCAAAAATCGAAAGGCCGCTTGGCCTATTCACCCGCCTGCCAACCATAAGGCTGGACGGGCAGGGAAAAGTTCTATTTAATGAATCGATTGACGGGCTTAGCAGCCCTCTTAATTATCTGTGGGCGCGTTGCTGACTCCTGCGCGCGTCTGCTGACCGAAACATCACGCGAGTTCACGATGCTGTCGGGAGGCTCACCTGACATTGTCACACGCTATTTCACACTTGTGCGTGTTGGGCTCACGTCACACGCTGAGGTGAACATTCAGCCCCTATGGTTCTGATACTGCCTAACAGAACTGTAGATAGAAGTTATATTATCTGTTATTTAGAGCATTGCTAACAAATTTTGAATGGATTTCTGAAGGAACATGTTTAAATCTTGAAATCGTCCTAAGCTCTCTGTAGTGTACACTAGGAGCTATGAGCGAGACATTGTTCTTTTTAGTATGCCCTTTCTCCTTGTTTTGACCTTTGCAGAAACCAGTGGCACTGCTCACCGAGACTGGGAGCTCACTGTATGAGGGAATCACAAGGAGGAATTTTGTAAACTAGCTGCTGTAAACCAATGAGTGAATCACACATAGTATAATAGAATTTAATCGGGACAAAGTTCAAATTCAGAGGCTTTATTTGTTTGCACCATGAAGCTTTGCATTCTAGCTCTTTTATGTAAAGTTCCTGTCTGTGATTTTCTGTCAATGTGAAAAGGTTTCATTGACAGCATTTGTGTTTGTATTTTTGTGCGGCAAAACCCATTTTTTGAAAAATGATGCGTTTTTACATTCAAAGTCTGCATCGGTCATTATGGTTAATAGGGCGTTTAGATTGATGAGTTATTATGTTTCGAATTCTGCCATATCTTACAAGAGAAAGGAGTCAGTTGCTTGAAGAACCAATGCAAGTCATGAATTGCTAATATTGCAACTGTTTGTGTGCTTAAAATGACAAATCAGATAGAGATAACACATCAGATTTCTTCTTCAAGTGAAGAAGACTTATGTCTAACTTTTAGGCTCAAATTCACTTCCTCATAATTCCATGCATACACTTTGATATCTACTTCATATTAAAGACAGCATCAGACTCATGTTTGAAAAAAATTATCCCTTTAGAATAAAAGGCACATATGCTTGATCTGGATCAAATTCCATCTTTGACTTGCTGGATTGGTAGGAGGGCTTGGATTGAGTAAAGTGGTCTTGAAACCAGTTCCTCGTGTGTGAGGCGCTGGGGGCCATTGCTAAGCCTATTTCTCTCCTTAACAAAAACAGAATTACCTGGAAAAACTCAGCAGGTCTGGCAGCATCGGTGGAGAAGAAATCAGTTGACGTTTCGAGTCCTCACGACCCTTAGACTCGAAACGTCAACTGATTTCTTCTCCACCGATGCTGCCAGACCTGCTGAGTTTTTCCAGGTAATTCTGTTTTTGTTTTGGATTCCCAGCATCCGCAGTAGCTTTTAGCTTTTTGTTTCTATTTCTCTCCTTGTCTGCATTCACTCACAAGCGTTTTGTAGCAGATTAAACTGGATGGCAACCAGAAGTCGAGGCACTGGCTGATTTCTCCTTCCCAGTCCAGTGACGCTGAAGGCTGTTGTAGCGCCTTCAACAGTGCTGTGACTAAGATAATCTTGACTTGGCATGTCTGATCAAAATTGGGATGTTCCTGAAGCTTATCGCTGTTCAGTGAAGTGAATTTAATCACTGAGCCATCTGCATAGGCCTGTGTCTTACTTTGAAATATTGTTTATATTGATATAATACACAAGCCAGCCTTCCCGGATGGCTTGATTTGGTTTCTCAGTAAAATACCGTTACTGGTCCTCATACCTGTTGAAATTATTAATGGCTCAGCTGTAATCTTCTCCCTTTTAGAAGTCCTAAGAAGCTCATCCCCTTGTCCCCTTCAATCACTTGTCCATGCCTAACCTTCCTTTTCTTCTTTAAGCTTTTTGAATATGTTGTAGTTTCCCAGCCTGCCTTTCCCAAAATATCCTGTCTGAATCCTCTCAGTCCAGCTTCCAGTTTGCTCTGGCCAATGTCACAAATGACACCGTCTTGTAATTGTGACATTGTTTTCCTCAACCCCTCCGTGATTTTTCATATAGTTGACTGGAACATCCTTCCCCATGGGATTGCTTTCATATGATTTCACATCTGTCTGTCCTGATGCAGTGAATGCATCTGCAGAACTGTCTTCTCTTCTCAATACAGAATACTCATTTTTAAAACTCTCCCAAGATATATCCTTGATCCTTCCTCTTTCCCACTGATATGCTGCCCATTGTTGACATAACCCATATTCATGGGGTCAGCTTCCATCTATACCTGGCTTTACTTCTTTATCACAAGTCATGACTATCTCTATGACTGTCAGACTGCTTGTCTGTCATGGTCATGGATGAATAAAGATTTGTATCACCTGAGCATCAGGAAGACCATAGACATAATTTTCTGCCCTAACAACAAACTCAATTCTCTTACCGTTGATTTCCTTGATATTTTCAAAACTCTTGTCAGTATTTTATATTCATGTTACTAAGTACTGTCTAAGTATAATGTACTAATGTATAATGTCCATTCAAATATTATTTCAGTAAAAAGAGTTCACTCTAAAACTTTTTAGATGTTGAGATTGAAATGGAAGACAGCATTGTGCAGCCTGTGGTGGCACAGCAATTCCAAGAAACATCTGGACCAGACTCATCCACATCGCTTACTGATCACATTCCCGTCCAAGTGCCAGCCACTTTAGAGTCTGCATCAGCTGCAATTGAAACTGTAGACTCTGATTTCATTGATGCATCTGAAACTCTAAGTGAGCCCATAATTCCCTCAGAGACCACCACCAACAGACTACTAGCTAATGGAGAAACAGCTTCTCTCTCATTTTCTGAAAACTCCATTCAAGGAAGTACCTGTCTTCCAGAATCTACAGAGAAGAGTACTGAGGTACAGTTTTATATCTTTGTGACAAATGCATATTCCCTAATGCACAATGGCCAGATAAGGAGAACTTACCACAGGGTGTCACATATTAAGATTGCAAGAATATTTATTATTAATTTAATCATGTCTTGCCTCGCTTAATAACAATCAAGGCAGTTTGTTGCAAGAAAGCGAGCTCTGTAGTGGCAATATCTTGGCTGACAAGACAAAGTGGAGGAATATCATAAAAACTGACTAACTGAAAATTCCCATAATGTACTTGGCTTATTACACAGGAGCACACACTTCCTCTGTGCAATACACACACACATTGCCATTGGATTTGATTCCATAATAAAATAATAATAACAGCAACTTGCATTTATATTATGCCTTTAACGTCAATAATGACCCCAAGGCACTTTACGAAGATGTATTCAGATAAAAGTGGACGGTGAGCCAAAGGAGGAGATACTGGGAATAAAATGTTAAATCGGTCTACTCCAGCAGCCCAAAATGAGCTAGTAGCAAATGGGCAGCCAATTTTTATCATGCCCAATCTTAATTCTTACCATTAAAATTCACGGAACAGTAGTTCAGACTCTTGTAAATATTTATTTCCTAACTTCACTGTCACTTGAAATTAAAAATCTTGGAAATATTTTGCAAGTCCAATGGAAAATAAAAACTGGTGCAGTGTATAACAGGCTGTCGATCTGTTATGAGCCTATTTCACACTGCTAACTTAGACCAATTTCACCCCCAGTCCAACCAAAAAAAAAAAATTTGGTCAAACAGGTGGGTTTTAAGAAGGGTCTTTAAAAAGAGGGAGCGGGAGGTGGAGGAATTTAGGAAAAGGATTTCAGCATGAGGGGTCTAGATGGCTGCTGGTTGTGGCAGGCTTGGGTCAGGTTAGGGGGAAGTGAGTAATGTATAAGAGCTCTGAGTTGGAGGTTAAAAACTTTCTGGAAGGATTTTTTAGGGTTGAAGGAGGTTACAGAGATGGGGAGGGTGAAGCCATTAAATATAATGAGTATTTTAAGTTGAAGTGAGATGCTTGAAGTTGACAAATGCCAATGAACCAAATTCAGTAAGCGAGGAGCAGAGAAATCTGGCAGGGGTGAAAAAAACCCACAGTGGTGGGGAGAGCTCTGTAGAATATGAAAGTGGATTTTACTTCTCTCCACCCAGTGGAAACCACATGTTTAGGATAAAAACAAAGTGGCCTACTTAGTGCTTTGAGTGGCATGGTTTATAAAAGGTAATTTTATGTACCTTTAGTTCCAGCAGGAAACATTATCCAATGAAGTGAACGAGATGCAGATTGCAAAACCACAGGAATTCCAGGAAACATTTCCACCAAATGCAGCTACGTCAGACGATCAGTGTTTCCCTCATCGAGATCCAGTCTCATTGGAGCCTACATCAGAAACAATTGAAACTCTAGACTTGGGTGACATTGATGTATCTGACATACCAAATGACCCAACATCTAACTCGCTGAGAATCATTGGCGATGCATCGACTTCCAGAGAAACACTTTCTCCCTCACTTTCTCAGAATGCAACGAAAGAAAGAACTGATCTACAGGAACCTGCAGGAAAGAGTACTGAGGTACATTCGATTTCACTGAATCCCAATTTTATGTTTTGGTGATTATTTGCATATCTTGTGAGTGTGGTTTTGGGGGAAAAGGAGTGTTTTCAGAGGGATTTTTGGTAGAATGAATGTAAGAGGATTTGCAATCATTTCTTTAAAACTTCGGAAACCTAGTCAAAGTGTCAAGACAATTATTGCAGACTGTGACAATTAGGAAGTTTGTGTTTACCTTGTATATTTTCCACATTCATTTTCTACATTTTTTAGTCAAAGTGGATGTGCTTTCCTCTTTGCTGTGGTTTAGAATGGAGAGTAGCCTAGCTGCCTACAAGGAAATAGGCTAGTCTAATTGAACTGGAAATCAGGCAGTTCAGGTGGCTTAGTTCTACATTAAGGTTGTTTTGCAAAATGGTCAACAAATACTGGGAACTCAGAAAAGTTTGAGCGCTTGCTCTTCAGCCTTCTGTGCAATGATTCCTATTATTGTGCCTTTGATAATTGATCATTGATTAGTCTATCTTCAGAGCCCACTGGAATATTTCCTGAACTCTTTAGCTCAGCATGAAATTCAAACTCTATGGATACATTGTCCACTAACATGATTTCTGGAAGGTCCACCAAGGAGCAAACCTGACTGTGTCTCCAAAATATCTTATTGCTATGAGATTCTGTTAGATGTGCATTCTAAAAAGTAATTTATTCTAAATTGACCAATTATGATTTTATTGTCTTTTGATTGCTGTGCTATATCTTTACATACCTTTTTGCTTCTTAATTTATTAAATAAATTTAACAAAGTACTTTAAATCAATATCGATTGCACTGGCAGCATGCTACTTTTTACCGTTCAAAGGGTAAGGGGTCCTATTCTGCAGTGATATAAATGTCATGCATAGGAGTCAGTTGTTAAATTGGGGATTATTATCCCAAGCACACCACGTACAAGCACAAAGGTTCAGTTTATACAGGATTCAATCAGCTCCAAAAACAGTCCTTTGGCTGCATACATGACAATTATTGGAAGCAAAAAGAAAGAAAAAAATAAACTCACATTTATGTAGCACTTTTCACCATGCCAGGACATTGCAACGCAGTTTACAGCCAACAAAGTACTTTTGAAGTGCAATCACTTGTTGTAGGAAATGTGGCAGGCAATTTGTGCACAGAAGGCTCCCGGAAACAGTAATGTGATAACGGCCAGATAATCTGTTTTAATGATGTTGGTTGAGGGATAGATATTGGACAGAATACCAAGAGCTTTCCCCTCCTCTTTTTCGAAATAGTGGCATGGTGGTCTTTGATGTTCATCCGAGAGGGCGGACATGGCCTTGGTCTAATACCTTATCTGAAAGACAGCACCACCAACAGTGGAAAGCTCCCTCAGTAGTCACTCCCTCAAACCCAATGCATAATACAGGCTACTGTCAGGGACGAAAAAAATGGGACAAAGATGGGTAATCAAAAGGTGGTAGTCAGATAATACGCATCTTGTACTTTAATTCATTAGACATTCTAGTGCAAACAACAATGTTGTACCACTCACTTGTGTTCCACCTTTTGTCCACAATCTGATAACAGGTTGAAATAGCAATTGTTATCCATTTTATTTAGCATGGTGGAATCAAATATACAAGATTCCTGAGGATTTTATCTGTGTTATGGAAAGTATGCTGTTGTATTATGACGAATGCTGTACATGCATGAATGCTAATGGTAAACGTGCATAACTATGGTTGCTCCTCAGTGCACACTAGTATTCATTTTTAAAAATTTCTCTATTTGAACAAGTCATAACCTGTTTCACTTCCAATGTTTCCCTAAATTAACACAATTAGAAAGGTCATGTTCTACCCACATGTGCTTAGCCCAAACCAAATTTGTTACATAGCAGAAATTTAAAGTATGATTTTTGTGCTGAGACTTAATGGCTGATAAGTTGTTTTTTGCGTCGCAGGAAAGCCAGAAATGGAACAGAAAGAAGAATGGAAACGATCAGCCTTCCGTTTTCCTGGAGAAATCAGGAAATTTGCCTTGTTTGCCTGAGAAAGAATCATCTGCAGATTCCACACGAGCTGAGGTTGCAAATCAGCAACATAAACTCAATGTTGCTGCAGCAGTTAAAGGAGGTGAAATATTACATTTCTGCTCAAAGTTATGCAAGGAATTGTAAAACTTGCAATAAAAAAGCACAGATATGCATGACGTCTACATTAAGTTTTGATAATGTAACGTAGATATCCCATTAAGTACTTATTACAAAATGTTGGAACGATAAAGGGACCAGTGCTGTTTCTAATGGCCATAATTGGTCTGGATTCATTATTCCATCTTTGGAAAGAGCAGGTTGACATGGCGAGCAACTCATACTCTGTAGTACACTCAGTACCATATATAGTGGTTAATTGCTGAATTGGGGCCTGCCATCCCATGCCCAGTATGTACAAGCACATAGGTTAATTAACCCTGACTGGAGTAATTTTGGAGCGAATAGACTAATGTCTATTTTCAATTGGTTTTATCAGGTGTGATGAATATTCCAGCTCTACTGGTGGAATAGGACTTACCTGACATCCACAATGAATATAGACCATCAAGTGATAAACATACAAGCCAGAGTGTTCTAGGGGGACTTGATAGATTGGGTGATAAAACAAAAGCTGAACTTACTGATGATGATTACTTCACTGTTATGACAGATGATGAAAAAGACTCCCCTCTCCAAACAGATGTAGTCAGCAACACTGAATGCATGGGAAGTAAACGAAAGAAGAGGGTGAGTATGGAATAATGTACCAAGAAATTTTTTTCTGGAATCAGGGGCCTGAAACAACATTGTGGGATATGACTCAAGAGTGCCCACTGATCTGAAACTCCCCCCCTCTATTTTAGCAGCAGTATTGTTTTGTCTTAAGCAATTAACATGGCCACTAAAATAACTGAGAATAGTTGTATGAACGTATTAGATTTATTTGTTACTATCCCACAGAATAATTTCAGGTCTAATATTTCAACATTGAGAATAAGCAGCTCATTTATACTGTTGACCATTCAGTTTTTCATTTGTAAGTAAATCTAAAAAATTGCTAAAATATTGCTGAAAGGAGATATACGTTGCTGAAATTTTTCATCTTGCACTCATCGGGGCAAACGCAAGAATGCAAAATTTCAAACCATCACAACAATTTATACTACAGGAGAAAAGGGTGCTGATTCGTTGGCAATTCGACTGATTGGCCGAGGCATTGCCATGGAGAAAGCTAGGGAGCACTATAGGCTCCCCAATCAATTTTATGTTGCTTTCTCCATGGCAGCGCATCGGCCAATCAGAGTTCCAACTACATTTTTACTTGCAATCAGCCTGTCGCTGTTAGGAGGGGGCATTAGGTCAACCACTATCCACCAAAATTCCACACACCCTCACTAATAAGGCTGTTCCTAACACAAGCTTCAACTCTTTTGCCAAGGTGGAATTTTGTACTAAATGCAATTTAGTGGCACTTCCACTTAAGACCCCACCTTGGCCACCAGGCCACCAGGGAGGTGTCAGCTGTGGCTCAGTTCATAGCACCCTCGCCTTTGAGTCAGAAGGTAGTGGGTTCATGTCCCACTCCTGGAAAAAAAAAGTCAAGAACTGTGAATGTACTCAGAGTTACATAGTTGTTGGGAAAGATTTATTCCAGACCACACAGCTCAATACTCCCACCTTGGCCACCAGAAAGGTTATTCACGTAAAGTATCTGGTGAAAATTGCCTCCTTTAGCTTTGCACCGCAGCTAAACTTATGGCATATAAATCAGGTTCTAAAGCCCAAACTGGTCAAAGTGAAGTGTTGTGAGACTTGCCTTTCTCCAGAGGTCTTGCTCTTTGTTGTCTCAGTGTCATGTTGGGACCATGCCAATGCATTCAGCCTGAATTGACAATAACTACAGCATTGCTGTGAAGCAAAACTGTTTTACACTAATGCAGCAGTTACAGTGCAAATACACCCTTAAAGGCATCAACAAAACTGAACTGAAGATATCTAAGAGTGGTGTGCATGCTATTACTACTGTATTATCAGCCCAGCATATTGGTTCTATACATTAAAGATGGTATGTGACCATTAAACTGTTCTGAATTTTGACTTTTTATTTCTTTATATTTGGATTTTGTAGTATTTTATATTTCTAAAAAAAAACAGCAAACCAATTTTATTACCTGTTGAAAAATAAAACCTCTTGAATCCCACACTCCAGACATAATGCAATTTCATGCCGAGTTCATTTGTTTACTTACCTGGAGCAGATTGTTCATTAATGTTCAGTGGGTTATTTAACAGAAGAGGCGCAGAAACCGAAGTAGAAAGAAGAGGAAAGACTCAATTAATCAAACTACTGCAACAAACCAAAAGAAGGAGTCACCAGCTAATGATTCAGCTGAGACAACACACGGAGAGCAGGCAGATGGTGAGCGTGACCATGATACCAGTCAGCTGGGCCACTCTGGTGAAGGTGAGGCACTGATACCTAAAAAAACTTCATTGACATGTTGGTTCCAAGCAAAAGGGAAATGGACTATTTACCACTGCATTAAAGATTTTACAGTATGAAATCAGAGCAAACTGAAGACACCATGGTCAGAATTTTACGGCCCAGTTGCAGCGAAGACAGGGCCATAAAATGTGGTGATCCATTCTAAACTCCACTGACTTCAGCGGGACCATAAAATCCCACTGTTGTAAAATTCCACCCTATGACCAGAATATAACACTCGTCAGGCAGGCACCCGCCCGATCTGACCGAGCGTAAAATGACGCGCGATGACGTCGGGTGAGCGTCCCGACGTTTTCACTCGCACAATATTTCGCTCGGCGGGCACACGCCGGAGTCGGCAGCACGCCCGCTGACAATTAGAGGACCTATTAAGGCCATTAAAGTTAAAATTGAAAGAAATTTTTCACTGCCCATCCAACCTTGTGGTTGGTGGGCAGGTGAAAAGGCCAAGCAGCCTTTGCATTTTTTAGGAAACCTCATCCATGGGCGAGATGAGGTTTCCAACAGCAATAAAAGTTAAAACATTTCCTTAATAACATGTCCTGGCTCATGTGACAGAGTCACATGAGGGGACATGTTTTATAATATTGTAGAAATCTTTATTTTTAATGTTTTAAACTCTATGTCTCAGGGAGCTTTTCCAGCGCACGCCCACACACATGCGTAAACTGGCGCTCTTGCCCTCCTCCCCCTCCCCCAACACAAAAGCGCTGCGGCACGCGACTCACACTGGGCGGACCCTAATCGGCCCGCCAGCATGAAATCACAGTCTGGTCAAGCTGACAGGACATCATATTTACATGAGGCAAGCCAGAGTATAATTAGAAATATTACTATTATTTGCTAAATGTTTGCAGTAGATGATATTTAATATTCTAGCTGTCCAATTTTTAAATGTCTTTTCAGAAATTCTGCCCTACACTTTACAGTATGGTGTTTGTACCCTCCAGATACCAGTGAAACAGCGCAAGCTGCTGCTGAACCCAAGCTGACCACAGAGCAAAAACAGTCAGAACCTGTTAAAGACGTGGAACAAGTTGGTCCACAAGATGCTGTGAAAGAGCAAATTCCCCCGTCGGAGAGCTCTCCAGGGGATGGTGAACATGTTGAAAGTAAATCAAAGGTACAGTTGTGCTAATCTTTAAAATGCGCATCCTGTGCAATTAGTTTTTTTTTGCCAATTTTACCTCACTCTTGCTGGTCTGCCTGTCGTCATCATACATTCATTTAGCCAATGAGTGTTGGCAGGTTATTGCCCATGAAGAGCCATTCTCACTCAGTGAATGACCACACACACTCTTTTTAATTGGCGTCATTGGGACAGCAATCATATTAGGGGATCATTGGCCGACCATTTTTTTCTCCTCCTCATTCCAAGGAACGGAGGCCACAGCTGGTGTCCCAACTACTGAGATCAGTGAACTTCGTATCGATCAATAATCAAACCTGGAGTTGTAGATGTGTACAGCTCCATATTATACCAAGCTGTTTCTTAATCCACCTGTCCAGCAGGGAACTCGGCACTTGTTCAGTCACAAGTGAGACTGAGTCTTATGTTACGTATATGACATGAGGCACAAAAAGGCAGTGACAGGATAAAGTCTGAAGTTATTTGCTTCTGAAGTTTAAGGCAAATTAACAAGGAGTTAAAATAAAAGCTTTGCATTACATGGTGCTCGAGTACAAGTGCTTAATTTTAATTATTTTGCAAGGAAAAAGGAACAAAGTTGAGTATGCAGTTGTGAATCGTTAAAAGGGGGGTATTTTAGCCAAAGGAGGAAAATAGAGTCCAAAGGGGGTGCAGTGCTAATAAAGCTAGCCTGTTTGAAAGTCTGTTTTGACACACAATTTGGGTCCTAATTGCCAATTAGCACCTTCAGGCAAATTCAATTATGGTAAACAAGAAACCTTCAGGTGCTGATTAGATGCAGTTTTTGTGGAGCTGGTGCACCCACTTCCACTGAAGGGTTGGAGTGCTCTGACTGGCGAATAACAGCGTATTGCAGAATGGCTTGGGGACCGAGGGAAATAGGGCACACAGGTTCTCGGGTGCAGCTCTGGAAGAGGTGCAGAGGGCGAGGGATGTCCTGTACCTACATTGGCGGAAGGACATCAGCTCCATTTCCTGTCCTTCTGTCCTGCAGCAAATAGGGCTGTTCTGATTGGCCTCATGTCCTTTTCCCATTCCTCCTGCAAATCTAGGGGAACTCCTGGGAAGATGCTCGCGAGCAAACACAACCTTTCTTATGGTGTGACACAGCATTTACACTTTTTTGGTGGAGTCCTTAGAGAATTTCCAGAATAAATATTGCTCAACTGTTGAAGTCTTGATGAAATGTCCTATAAGGTCTTCCAATGTGTTTCAGAGATTTTTTTTCACATTAGCAGTGGACATGAAATAGTGATCCCTTTAAGTAGGACTTGAAATCAACATCAACATTGTACTTATTACAAACAGCTGGTCGTTGTTAGGAGAGGGTGTTAGTTGAAGTGCCAGACATGAAAATACGATGCAGTTTCTTTGAGTGCCAGCAAGTATTTTAAATGGCAATCAGCTGCTTAACAAGCCACCAAGCAGCCCTTTCTCATGCTGGTTTTGACTCCTTTATCAAGATAGCTTCTTGTGCTAAATGCAGGCTAACCCAGTGTTTCAGCGCAGGAACTCATCATGGCCACTTGCAGAGGATCATCAGCACCTGAATGTGGTGCTGAAAATCAGCCCCCCCAGTGCACTGTAATGAAATAGCAGAGAATGGGTTCGCACCTGCAATGCCTCAGCTATGCCAATAGGGGGAGGCACTGAGATGCTAAACACTTTGTCAGATGGTAAACTCGAAAGGGAAGTTATCCCAGGCTAAGCTGGCATTTCTGATAGATATTAGTAAACAGATCACTACAGGGCTAATGCTGTGCAAGGTGCAAAATGAATGTAAGTTCTTTCTTTCTTTCCTGCATGATGAGTTTTACTGGGCTGAATGGCCTATTCATTTCATTGACTTTTTGTTTTGCAAAGCGAACCGACTGAGATCGGAACCTCAGTAGAAAGGCCATGCAGTCCTTGAGACTGAAACTCTTCTCCTCATCAATCTTCTCGTGCCTCATTTCTTACATCTGTCTATTATCAGTGCTCTGTGCTTCCACTTTCATATCATTGTCGCAATGTCACAAGGTGTTTGTAGCTGAGCATGTGCTTGTTTCGGGGGTGGGGGGCAAGGATGGCTGGTGTAATACTGCCTGTTATCCTGCCCTGAATGCTGCACTGGACCCTTCTTGCTCTAAAGTAAGAGGAAAAAGGTCATTACAAACACACTCATCCATTTGAATACTGTATTAATAGGAGTTATTCTTTCTTCTGCAGAATCATTATGTATATACATTAATGTAACATATGTTGGGAATTGTAGAGCATATGATGATTAATATGAAACATACCAGTTCTCCTGGTCACCTATCTGCATCTGTCTGATGTCATTAAGTTCCACTCCTTCGAGAAGCTCCCCGCCTATTAATTCAACAAGTCTTGTTTCATATGCAGTTAATCATTTCTGCTGAGAGACTTTTCCTGTTGACATTGCCCTTCGATTATGTGCCAGATTTGATTGTTAGAGTGATCTAGGTCAAGGGAAGATAGTTTCCCTTTGAGTTTCATTCATGACTCCACAGCAGCATAAAGTAGCACTTTTGGTGTCAGCTGTGGCTCATTTTTGGTGACCCTCTTGCTTGAGTCAAAGATTTTGGACTCAAGTCCCACTCCAGGACTTGAGCACGCAAATCAAGACTGAAACTCCAGTTCAGTACTGAGGGAGTGCTGCACTGTCGAAGATCCTGTCTTTCAGGTGAGACTCAAAACTGAGGCCCCATCTTCCCTGGTAAAAGGTCAAAGCCTGAAACATTGTTACTCTCACCACAGATACTGCCAGACCTTCTGAGCATTTCCAGTACTTTGTTTTTTTTTCAGATTTCCACCATGTGCAGCATTTTGCTTTTGTGTTGCCTCCTCTTATCTCTCAGTTGGACATAAAAGATTCCATGGCAGTATTTTGAAGAAGGAGAGGGGAGTTACCCCCTGTGTCCTAGCTAATATTTATCCCTCAATCAGCAACACTTAACAGATTTATCTACTTATTATACATTGCTATTCATGGGAGCTTGCTGTGTGCAAATTGGCTGCTACATTTCCTAAATTTCAAGAGTGACCAGGCTTTGAAAGTACTTTGTTGGCTGTAAATCACATTGGGATGTCCTGACATTATAAAAGGAGCTTATTGCAAGTCTTTTTTATCTTTTTTTAAACTTCTAATCCAGGCATCTGCTATTTGCCATTTTATCCTATCTCACACTGAAAATTTACAGGCAGGCCTTGTTGATCTTTTTCATATCAAGTATTTTCCCAACCTCTTTCTAGGTCCTCACGGAACCGAGCCCTGAGCTCATGTAGTCTGTGCTGCATTGGCGTACTCTTTAGACAACTGCCACGCGGTGAAACTGTCCCACAGCAACAAAGATAATTTCTTATCTCTATCCTGTCGTCTGCCTCCATATCCTGATGAGTAACATGGGCCGGGATTTTCCAGTCCTGCCCGTGATGGGACTTGTAGAGGGCTGAGCAGAAAATTTGGCAAACCAACAAAATGTCCATTGACTTTCGGCAGGAATTTCCAGTCCCGCCCTTGGCAGGATCAGAAAATCCTAACCACGGACTTTCCAAATTTGGTGCTCCACTGATCTCCTTTGCGCAATGCACAACTGGGTAAGCAGGAATTCCATTTTTTTTAAGCATTTATGTGGCAATTTAACTGACTGGGAAGTGAGGAAGGAGCATTAGTGAAGGTGAAAGTAGCCACAGAAACATTGCCAATTTAAGTCACGGCATAGAAAATAACAGCTACGAGTCATTTTGGCACAACCAAGTATAACCATTCAAATGAACAAGTAACATGGTATTAACACTTTATAGGAGAATAAATGATAAAAATACTCCTTAACCTTTCAAAATTCTTTTGATTTTTAGAATAAGTTGTACGTGTGATTAAATTATTTTCTTAAATTTAAAAAAAAAGAAGAAAAGAAAGAAGAGGCAGAATGAAAAGGAGGACTCTCAAAAGAAAAGTAAAATGCTTCAGGTTGCTGATGTGGTGGAGGGTGTGTCAACATCTGCTGCATCGGATAATGTGTTAGAGCTGGAGGCGACACCCCTGCCACAGACCAGTAATGTGGATTCCAAGGAAGCACGGGAAGGTGGAAAAGTCAAAACTCAGTCAGAATTGGAAGCTAAAGAGAGAGCTGCTGGTGCTTCACAGAGTGGTCAGAGCAAGAGTGAAGACACAACCAAACAGATATCTACTAAAGATCAGTCAGCCAGTTACAACGCAGACAGAAGTGATTCCGTTCAAAAAAATCGCAAAGCCATGCAGAAAAAGGTAACAAAATATGGAGGCCTCACCATTATGTTGGTCAAGTCCATGTAGTATACTCCACTTAATGGCCAGAATTTTTCAGTCGGCGAGTTGGGGGCGGGGCGAGGAACCCCCGACGTCATCCCGCCCCATTTAAATATTCAGGAAGGCGGGCGGATAACAAAATCAGCTGTCTGCCCGCCGACCTGCCAATGGCCAATTGAGGCCATTGACAGGGTAGTTAAACCAATTAAAGGCCCTGCCCGTCAAACGTTAAGGTTGGCGGGCATGCCAGGAGCCCCGGCAGGCTTCTGAAAAAACATGAAACCTCACCCACTGGCGGGATGAGGTTTCATGTCTGTTTTTAAAAAGTTTAATAAAGTTTTAGTCATATTTATTAACATGTCCCATCTCGTGTGACATTGTCACATGAGGGGGACATTTTAATAATTTTTTTATTTTTCTATTTTTGATGTTTATAAAATTTTCAGTGCTCTCCCTGAGACAGCACTTAATCTCAGGGAGATGTGCGCTCTTTCATGCACGAAAGAGTGCACTCTGACAGTTGGGGAATCCCTCCCCCCCACCCCACACAGGAAGCACATAGCGCTTCCTGTCGGGCAGCCTGCGGGTGGGCCTTAATTGGCCCGCCCACTCAAAATGGCGGCGGGGCCCGTTTCATCGGCGGCGATCGACTGACCGCCCACCACCCTGCTGGTCGGGCCTGCCCACCCATCAAGGGCAAAATTCTGCCCAATACTTGGGTTTTTTTTGGCTAAAAATTGAAAATGGAGGAACTAAAAGAAACAAATATAAGAGCAGGAGTAGGCTATTTGGCCTCTTGAACCTGCTCTTCCATTCGACTAGATCGTGGCTGGTCTTCTACCTCAAGGCTATTTTCCCGCACTATCCCTCTATCCCTTGATATCTTTAGTATTTAGAAATCCATTGATCTCTGACTTGAACATACTCAATGACTGAGCCTCCACAGCTCTGTTGGGTAGAGAATTCCAAAGATTCACCACCCTCTGAGTGAAGAAATTCTCCCTCATCCCAGTCCTAAATGGCTTACCTCATTAGGAGGCTCTGGCGCCTGGTTCTCAACACCCCCCCAACCAGGGGAAACCTCCTCCCTATGTCTACCCTGGGGTCAGCAGCAAGCGCAGCAGTTGGATCTCGGTGGCCATCCCCCCTTTCCAGATGTCCTGTCCCTACCCTATACCCCGCACCCCCAGAGGTGACAGGCAGCCCACACAGGTTTACCTGTCCTGCATGTCACAGGGCAACAGGCCCATCTGCCACTGGGTTAATACCAGCAGCGGTAGGATGAGGCTCATAAGTAGTCATTAATTAGCCACTTAAGGGCCTCAATTGCCGGTGGGCGATAGGTTGACCATAGGCCTTCCTGCCCAGGCGGGAAGGCAACAGGCTCTGATGCGCCACCATCCTGCCAAATTACATGCCCGTCCTGCCACTCAGCTCGCAATCAGTGAGAGCACAAGATTCCACCCTTTGAGACAGCAAGAGGAAACAGGGTTCAGGAGGGAATGAGAGAGATTTTAAAAAGCAAAAAGAAAATACAACAAATCAATGATCCACAGTGATCATTGCCAACAAAGCACCATGTGGCTTGTAACACTATACTACCTGTATGTGGATCTAAACCACCCAATACATTACATAATATGCAAATATTATGTAAGAAAATATATAACCTCAGCAATATTTAGCCATGATAAAATCCTGGAAGAATCATTTAAAACATATTCTTTACTGCATACATAATTTACCAGGCATTATACATTTTCCTGTAATTTCTTGGTGATTATTTTGTGTAAATAACAACTTGTATTTTTATCTTCTTCAGTTCTTTGCCCAAGGCAGGTCCTTGGTGATTATTTGCCAAACCATGGCACAGTGCCCTGATGTTATTTTTAATACAGGTAGGGCACAGAGGCAGGGCCCAAGGTCTGCCTCAGCCAGAACGGGGATTGATCCCTGTGCTATTGGCATTAAACTAATCCACACGTTAGCTGTCCGAGCCAACTTGACGTCTGTGGATGACATTATAAAGGGGGCAACATGCAGATGAGGAAAAGCAGGGGGCCATGGAAAAGTTATTTGCAAACTCCAGAAGCATTGACGGGAAAGGAAGCCATTGGTGGAGGTACTCTGGCTGTGATTGGATAGGTAAGAGTGGTGCCAAGGAGAGCAGTCTCTCTGAACTAGCAAATGGAGGCAAGGTGTTAGAAGAGGCATAACTACTAAATCTAGAGAGCTTTGGAAAATTATGACTAACGCCATCTGCGATTTCTTCATCTTCACCTATTGCTTTTAATATTCTGGTCTTAGAGAGAGGTACCTACCTTAAGTTCCATTATTTTCTCCATTGCAGTCACTTGCACAAGTGTGGATTACTTGTGAAGTCAGCATGGATTTTCTTAAGGCAAATTGTGTTTAAATAACTTGATTGAATTTTTTGGGTAACAGATATGGTTGATGAGGGTAATGCAATTGATGTGGCGTATATAGACTTCCAAAAGGCACTTGATAAAGCATAACATGCCACATAATAGACAGCCAGTTAAGCTGAAGTCGGAATAAAAGGGAAAGTGGCAGCATGGATACGAAGTTGGTCAAGTGACAGGAAACAGTAGTGGTTAATGACCGATTATCTGACTGAAGAAAGATATACACTGCGGATCCACAGGAGTCAGTACAAAGACCACCCCTTTCCTGATATAATGGCCTAGGCTTGGATGTGCAAAGTTTGCATTGGAAACAGCTTGGAAGTATTGTGAGCCATGAGGTGGGTAGTGATAGACTTCAAGAGAACATATGCAGTTTGGTGGAATGGGTGAACATATACAGGGTAGATAAAATTTAATACAGAGTAGTATTAAGTGGCACATTTTGTAGGAAGAACGAGGCAAGGCAATATAAAGTAAAGGACACGATTGTAAAGATGATGCAGGAAAGGCGCTAAAGTAATGTGAAAAGTGCCCATTAGTGAATTGGCAGCCCATTTTACACCACACATTTTTTTTCTCTACGAGTTTTGCTATATACCCTTCTAACCGGAAATAGTACTCTGGGTATGTACAAACTGACAAGATCACGAACTAAGGAGAACGGCTGGCAATTGTATTAGTCAAGATGATTATGGACAGGTAAACTCTGTTATATCAATTTACAAAGAAATAATGCATTCTAAAATCAGGGATATTTCAAATAAATCCATTTTGTCTCCCATAATAAAAAGTACAGCTACAAGCTGTCATGAAATAATCAATATTAACAGAATGAATTACTTTGTCTTGATTTCATTACTTGTTAATGTTGCAATTTATCTCTGAACTATAATGTGGCAGGAAAGCTGATTTTTGCAAAACTATTTCCATAGGGCGGAAGCGAAACAAATGATGACAACAAGAACATTCCAGAAGCAAATCCAACAGACAAAAGCAAAAAACCATCTAATGATCAGAAGTGAGTCCAGTGTTTTCCTAACAATGCTTTCTAAAGGGGAACAAATAGCATTATTACAAGATTTTTATTATCGATGAGAAACATTTTGTTGTTTGAAATAAATTGTAGAGAGCAGAAAGTATCGTGTTCTGATTTTGGCAAAACATGGAAAATCCAGTTTTGGATTTAATAAGCAATTTAAAAGGAGTGCAACTGTTTCAATTCCTTTGTTCACCAATCGTACCCCCACCCCAGTCGCAACCCCCTCTCCCAACAGCAACCCCACCAACCTGCTAAAGCCAAGATGTGAGGAAACCTAGTCCCAAAAATCTTATGTTAGTAGGAAAACACTACTCCAGGAAAAGGGAGTCTGAAAATATATTTCTTTTCTCTAATGGCATTTTTCCAGAATAATTAATTCCTACATGCACATACAAATCACAATCATTCCACGTGTCTGGCCATGTGTGCATATTTGCTGTTATCTATATAGTTCTCCCATCTGTTATTTCCCAGTCTACACAACTCACTTCCAGTGTAATCTAAGGCCCAGCTGCTTTTTCCTGCTCACTTGCTCCCTGGCCCTCACTGTTGGTTGCAACCTTCTTCTCATCCCGTGGGTTAGGGTTAGGGTTTTCTAAATAAACTTAATCAGGTTATTAGATGTCAAAGTCTAGGAACTGTAAACAATGTCAATTTCTAAATGAAAAAAAATAAAGATCTGCATTTAAATGGTACCTTCGCTCATCTCCCTGAAAAGTCTGATAGTTTTTCACACACAATGAATGGCTTTTAAGTGCACTGCCTAATCTTTTGTAGGCAAACATGGTAGCAGCTTTTACTCATTGAAAGACCAACACCAGTGAAATTAGTGTCCAGTTAATCTGTTTTTGGTGATGGTAAGAATGGTGACCAGGACTGGGATAGCTGTCGGCTTCTCTGTTAACATCACATAATGTTTAACAACCATTTTAAAAGGTGGACAGGAGTCTTCAGCACAAAACAGCATCCCTGACACTGCATTGTCACATTAGCTAAGATTATAAACTCAAATTATAGTGGGAAAAGTCTTGAACCCACTTGGTATGACTGTCTAATAAATAAAGCTGTACAGTTTATTTTCAGTTGTTAACTGATTGATTTTACTTTTCTGTTTTTATTACAGCCAACCAGCAGCTTGCTTCAATTTACCTGTATCAAACATGTTCACTATTCATATCAATGCTATAATTCCAAGTGAAGTTAATTTTAATCAAAGATATGACAAATTATTTTTACTTCTTGAAAATGGAAGCATTTTACTTGAAGTCATTAATTTACGGTAAGGTGAAACGTATATGTATACTGCAATAAAATATGTTCTCTTGTTTGTTGGATTCTTAGAATTGAATTGGTTAGGCATAGTATATTATCAAAATTTTCAGTAAAGCATTTCTTACCTGACTGTTTAGTGTTGGATAGGATTTTCATCGGCTCATATTTATTTATCTTGGTCTAACTCATTACCCTCTCTGCAATTGTCTTATTTGGTGTTTTAGTTAACAAGCATTAATTGTCCAAAGAAGTGGTGATTCACAGTCAGCAGTAACTATTCATTGGTACATAAGTAACAATATTGCTAAGTTTAATCGTGTCAAAATATAAGGCTATCAATGTCATGCCAATTTAGTTAGTGATATGATTCTGCTTAGTATAGGTATAAAGGAATTTTGTTTGATCAGATATACATGTAGCATTTCTTGGAGCCACCACTCTGGCTTCTCGCTCTTATTCTAGGATTCTGGAATAAAACATTCATTAAAGTTTTGAGTCCCGGGCGGATTTTGCTTAGGAATACCTCTGGTATGTCAATGTGGTTTAAATTGCAAAGTTTTATTTTTTGTAGTATGAACACAAAGCTCAAGGTAATTGGAAAGTGACAGTGTGTTACCAAGGCAAATATACAAGATGTTTATCATTTTGCCCTTAATTCTCTCCTTGTTATTTAGGAATCTCAATAAAAATGGATGTCTTATACAAAGCAATTTGATTCAGCAACCTGACATCAAAGGAAAGACCTTTAGATATCGCTATGCTGTAGAGAAAAAGAATAGATGGATTGAAGAGGTTGTTGTGCATACTTTAACAATACCTTATAATCTAATTGAAAATGGTAAGAATCTATAAGGGATGTGTGATGCTATTTCTGTGTATCTGACAAACAAGCAAGAACATCAAGACAATGCGAAGAAAACTGCGTATATCATTAAAAGGCAACAAGTCCATGAGGAAAATTCAACATAAAATAGCACCCTGCTCCAAAAACTGCAAAAATATTTGTTAAATAATCCTGTATTCAGGATGGAAAATACTCTAAATTTCTGCTGACAAGTTTAAGTGCATTTCTAGAAATGGCAGTTGCTGTATTCTAGCCTTATAAAAGTTGATGATGAATTGGGGTAAAGGCAAAAGATTTGTTCCCTGTCATACTCTTATCTTGAAGTACTTCATTCTGTCCCCACGAGCAAATTTCAAATGATACTGTATCTGTGTTCTACATTCTACAACCAAGAGTTGGCTACACCAGGCTTTTATTTATGGTTACAATAAGTTTGTGCAAACTCATGTTTTCTCCCTTGTCAATGATTCCCTCCAGCAGTTTTAGCAGTTAATTTTTTGTGTCTTTTCTCCAAGGTCCACAGACTGGTCTCAAACCTTCAGCTCCTAATCTTTCACTAGTGCCCTGCATCCAAGGCTCCTGATCTTTCTTGCTGCTCCCAAGCTTCCAATTCCTGATCTTTCTTTATTTCCAGCCTTCTGGCCCCTGCTTTTTCTCTGTACACCCAGGTCTTCAGTTACTGAATTTCTACCCGCCAACTGCTGACATTTTCTCTGTGTTGCATCCTACTATCTGCCCATCTTTTGTGTTTTCCTTATAGAGAATGCTATTTCCTCTGCTGATGTGGCCTTGTTGCCTCCTCCAGGTTTGGTTTATTATCTCTAGGGCTGAATTTGACGTCCCCCGGGCGGGCGTGCGCCTGACCCAATCAGTCATGAAATAGCGCGCGATGACGCCGGGCAAATGTCCTGATGTCATTGTGCACCCGCGCGATATTTCGGTTGGCGAGCACGTGCAAGAGTCGGCAGCATGCCTGCTGACAATTAAGAGGCCTATTAAGGCCCTTAATTAGTTAATTTATTTCTATCTTTCACTGCCCGTTCAACCATTTGGTTGGTGGGCGGGCAAATTGGCCAGGTGGCCTTTGCATTTTTTACAAAACCTCATCCACGGGCAGGATGAGGTTTCCAACAGTAAATAAAAAGCCAATGAAAATTTTTCAAGATCATTTTTAACATGTCCCTTTTCATGTGACTGGGTCACATGTGGGGACATATTTATATCATTTCTAAAACCTTTATTTGTGTATGTCCAATTCTTCAGCTCCCTGAGGCAGCTCTGTGCCCTCGGGGAGCTGTCAGCCCATGCTCCCCCAAGCATGTGCAGACTTTACCACTCACCCCCCTCCCGCCCCCACCCCGGCAGCTGTGAGCTTCTCAGCACGCCTTTCACCAGCCAGCCAGTGTGCATTTGTGTTCGGGGGCCGATTGCAGGCGGCAGACCATTCCCCAGCCGCTCCTGGGCCCTCCTGCTATGCCCATCCAATAACCTCAAAATTCTGCCCCTAGTCTTTATGACCCATTCTGAGCTCACCAGGAGTGATGACACCAGAGGCCCAGTAGTCAGGTGTCACTCTTGGCTCAGTTGTAGTGCTCTCACCTGAGCCAGAAGCTTGTGTGTCCAAACTCTACTTCAGCGAAATGGCACATAACCCAGTTTCACCCTCAGTGCAGTTCAAAGCACAGGTACAGGTGTTGTCTCTAAGATGGTACATTAAATCTAAGCCATGTCTGTCCTATCAAATGTGTGTAAAAGATTCCCTGATACTGTAAAAAGAGCAGGAGCATTCTCTTGGTGTATTAGCCAATATTTATTCCTCTATTAACATGACTAAATAGAATTATCTCATGTAACAAGCCGAAGCAGGCCCAAAACTGGCAGTCAATTAGATACACAGATTAGTGCTTAAAGCAAGAGAGATTTATTTATCCACTGTTTTTGGGTCTTTGAGTGCAGCGATGAACAAAACAGTAACTTTTACCTGACCTCTACCTGTCTTGATCCTTCACTCTGTAAACCATCAGACTGCTTGTCTCTTTTGTCTATGACATCTTTTGGCTATCTCCACCTATCACTGGCCCTCTATCCAGCTCTACTTGTCCCACCCCCCCTTAAACCAGCTTATATTTCACCTCTTTTCTATTTTTTCTTAGTTCTGTTGAAGAGTCATACGGACTCGAAACGTTAACTGTGATGGCTTGTCTGGGTTACCTGACAAGGATAAATTCAAGTTACTGTAATGCATTTACTTACCAAAATACTTTCATAGTTTCAAACAACAATTTAGCTGCACAATTTCTTGATTAAGACATATTGTTAGCCAGAAAGGCATTGACTGGTTTTGATTAATTCATTGCCTGTAATGAACGTAACTCCACATTCAGATTCATGAAATGTGAGGGTCATTTTGCTTGTGAAACATATTAATTAATTGAATGCAAAATTTCCTAACATGTTTTACAAACCAGTGGAAATCCTTTAAGAATGTCTAAAATAATCAAAGTGGCATTACATAAATTGTTTATTTTATCTTCTTGTTTCTCGAGGTAATCAATTTTTTTTAATTTTAAGAATGGCACCAATATGATGGCGTCATGAATTTCCCACAATCCTGGGGTTTTATGCATGCAGTGAAAAGCTTCACGCAATTTCGAATGAGCGCCGAAGAAAAGATTTTGCAGTCAAAGCGTATAGGAGGGAGAATTATGCTGGAGACCATCTTCAGTCTTCTTGGATCCCTGAATATTGAAAGATTTGAGCAATTTAAGAAGCAACTGAGGCATTTTCAGCAATGCAACAGGGTACCTATTGAATATGGAGGATATCCAGGAGCACAGCAAGTCTGTTTTGCTGAAGAACAGGTAAACATTTTTGCCACACTTATTATGAATAAAGTATTACTATTTGGTTTTAGTTTGGTCAAATCCATCTCTATTGCCCATGCTTAGAGTATGGGTGGAACCATCCGCTCCAGTTGGTGGCGGGTGTGCTTGGCGGTGTGAGCGGACAGTATGGCGGGCAGAACAAAAGTCTGTTTCACGTTGTCATGAAACCAGTTTGCGATTGTCTCCTCCACCCATCGATGGCGGGCTGCCGGCAGGAACTTAATTTTAATGCCTTTGCATCTCATCATTGTGCCTGTCCGCTGGAATCATTCCCTGACATCGAATTAACCTCCCACGTCAGCGTGGCTTCAGAACGGTGTGATTCACAACTGCCTTTAAAAGACGTGCATCTGGCGAGCTGAACTTTGAGGGGAACTCAGAGGTGAGTGCACGCAACCTTGCGCAGCACTCGTGCGGGTCGCCCGTAGGACTTCAAGGGAGAGATGCCATGCATTCAGGCAGGGGCACAGGCAAGCCCCTTTCTCCTGACAGTGTGGTGCCAGGACAAGGGCCCGGGGGGAACAAGGCAGCACAGACTGATGGAAGTGCACAAGCACATGCCGGGAGAGTTGTTGGTGGGGTCGGTGCAGGAAAGCGGCCATGCGTTAGGAAAAGCTTGTCTAAAGTAAGCATTCTTCCACAGCTGAAACCCTTCAGGCGCAGCTTGGAGCCTCTAAAGCTCTTCTGCCCACTTAAGCAATGCAAAAGCATGAAAGTGCCACCAAATGCTCCAGAACTTTTCTCCCCTTTGGCGCAGGCTGCAAATTAATGTGCATTTTAGCGGGCTGCAGAACAATTGGACGACTGGGCAAGTTGTACAAACTCCTTGCGAAAGCCGACCATGGAGCTGTCACTGGTGGAGGTGCTCACAGCCCCTGGCAATGTCCTTATTCAGGTTTGGACCAGTCTACCCCATGGTTCAAGCTAACAACGCAGCCTTGCAGTGCAGGTTAAGAGAATGCCTGTGCCTGAGCTGAGAGCACAGCGTGCAGTCCGGTGGGCAAAGCTGCTGCCAATCGGTCAGATGGAGTGAGGCAGAGATGGGTGGGGATTCGGGCAGCCATGCAGCGCACTAAACTCTGGCCATCCAAGTGGTGGCCAGCACTCTCCGCGATGCGTGAAGGGGCCTTGGGACACAGCTGGAGCCGGACATCTAACCATGAGAGGTCCCTAGGAGACCTTTGCTAACCCATTCGTCTCTTTGGTCCTGCAGGAGGAGTACATCAGGATCGTGGAACCTGGTGACCTAGATGTATGCCTCATGGCTTACAAGGAGCGGAGATGAAGGGCAAAGGGAGGAGCATCACCCTCAAGATGAGGGGGTGGTGGGGCCTCCTGCACACACTGCTAAAGACCCACAGTGAGCCGTCGCTCATAGGCGCCTTGCTAGACCCAAGGTCTATAGATGGCATTTGTCATTCCTGCAGATGATCAAGAACTTCCGTTGGTGAAGACTTCACATCTCTAGGGAGCTGGTCGGTCACATATGCCGCCTGCTGCAGGATTTGGCGCCACGGGGACTTGGAGTGCATTCACTGCCAGTGACCGTGAAAGTGACTGCGGCACTCAATTTCTATACCTGTGGCTCCTTCCAGGGCTCCACAGGTGACCTGTGCGGGATCTCACAAGCCTCCGCCCACATGTGCATCCAGCAGGTCATGGATGCCATCTTCGCGAAGGCACAGAACTTTGTGCATTTCGCCCACGATCAGGAAAGCCAGGAAGCAAGAGCACTGGGATTTGCACAGATCTCTGGTTTTCCACAGGTGCAGGGTGCCATGGACTGCGCTCACGTGGCGCTTAGATCTCCGTAGCAACAAGTGATCCAGTATGTAAACCACAAGGGCTTCCACTCGTTGGATGTTCAGCTGGTCTGCGTCCACAGAAAATGTGTTCTGCAGGTCTGCGCACGATTCCCAAGGAATGTCCATGACTCCTACATCCTCAGCAGGTCTCAGGTCCCTGACATCTTCCAGGGTCCACAGTGGCTGCAGGGTTGACTCCTCGGGGACAAGGGCTACCCACAGAGGACGTGGATGATGGCGCCTGTGTGGCGGCCTCAGACTGTGTCAGAGAGACAGTACAATGAGGCTCACGCTGAAACTTGCACTTTGGTGAAGCAAATGATTGGCATTTTGAAAATGAGGTTCTGCTGCCTCGACCGGCCTGGTAGATCACTGCAGTGCAGTCCACCGAGGGTGTCACACATCATCATCACTTGCTGCATCCTACACAGCCTAGCACTGCAACAGCGGGGATGGCCTGCCTGAGGAGGAGATGGAGGAGCTGCACGCCTCCTCCAATGAGGAGGATGTCGAAGGGGATGAGGGTGGTGAGGGCCTCGAAGGCAAGGATGCCGGTGATGAGGCCATTGCATTGGCCAGACGAGGCAGGCACGCTTGGGAGGCCCTAATAGCCGCTAGATTCGTGGAGGATGATGATGAGATGCAGTGAGGACAGACCTGCCATCCTCACATTGCATCTGTGAACATCTGACACCTGCCTGGCGATGGCAACGCACAGACTGTCAGTGATTAGGCTCCTGTCATGGGAACTCAGCGGACACCCATAGCCCCTACATTCCAGGAGGACGATGACGACAAGCAGTGAGGACACTCCATTGATCTTTGCATTGCTTCTGTGAACGTTTGACCCCTGTCTGGCTGAGGGCAGCTTGCTTGTGCTCTGAGAACAGGGTCATATCATGGAGTCGCAGCTGTGAAACTTGAACTGTTGCTGATCCTTTGGTTTCCTGCATCACCTGCACCCTTCAGGACCACACTGTCACCGGTCACTGATGCTGTAGAGATGGGGGGGCCACCTGCACCTCAAAGGTGCTGAGAGTTCACAAAGAGAATGACGGAACTCTATGCCTGCCTAGGACATTCTGGCAGCAATAAGAAGCCCCATCAAGGTGCAGACATGACTGATGTGTCCAGTGACTGTGAAGGTGCACCTTCACTTTGCTCGGAGGGTTAGACACTGCACAGGTAAGAGGCCCTGGAGTGAGAAACTTGCCTTTATCTGGCGCAGGAATCAAGCTTTCCCTTCAGAATGACCTGAATACTGTTCATCATAACAAGGAGCCATAGACAAGGTCACATTGTACATTGTGGGGAGTTTATTTACAGTAGTGGCCATGGTGTCCAAGCGCTTAACACCCATGCTCACATGGTGCAACTACTTCTTCTTAAACTCCTAACCCTACCGCTACATCGTGGTGCTCCCCCGCGTCCACAGCAGAAGTGGAGGCAGCCTACTGACTGCCCCACCCTGTCTGTGATGACCCTGGTGGGCGTCCTCTGGAGGGCTGGGACCTGGAGGGCTCCAGCCTGCTTTGGATCTCCTGCTGAGGGGCAGGTGCACCCTTCTCGGTCTTTGCAGCTGGAGCTGATGAGGTCACATGAAGAGGGGATTTGGATCGGCTGGACATTCTCGCAGTCACCTGGGTGAATAGCCCCGGGGTGTCGAGCTGCGGGTCCTGCGCCCTATGGGTGCCGGACGGCTCCTGGCTGATTCCCTGAGGAGAAGGGGAAGCTGGAGTGAGATCGAGCTGCCCCACACCCCTCCCGCACTGACACTGTTGGAGGCCAACTGTGGCATCAGCAATGAAGCTCAGACCGCGCAGCAGTGCAAGACAGATGTCCTGAACCAAGGTCTCCATGGAGGCCACCATCCTGCCAATGTTGATCTCAGCGTAGGCATGCCAACACACTATCGCCTCAGACTGAAGGCGGACGGACTCCTCCATCGCCTCTTGCAATCTGAGGAATCCTCATGTTCTTGTGATTGTCGCTGCAGCTCCAACAACAGATCGAGTCCAGAGGGTCATCATCTGACTCGGACTCAGCAGATTCCTTGCCTCCAGCAGTCCTCCACATGCCAGCAACCTCAGATGTCCCAGCCTCCGCCTGCTGTGGAACAGATTGTGTGCTGTGCTCACCAGATTGTGATCCCAAGGCTGCTCTACATCTCGGTCCCACCGAGGTGTGTGTTGCTGTGTTGGTGGAGGGTGTGGGTGAGCGCCATGATGTGTCTTCGAGGGTGCTGTTCTCGGCCCTCCTCCGAGGCGGTGTCGAGGCTGGAGCTGGAGTCCAGGTTGCCTGAGGGCGATGTGGCAGATGTGTGCATGGCAGCTGTTTTATACACAGAATAGTGGACTCACAGTAAAATTGACTGAGGAATCACCTGGTGCATGATCCTTATGTGGATGCTTGGCGCCGACCTCCCCATTGCTGCAGGAATGGTCCATGTTCTCTCCAGTCAGCTCCAAAGCGTGACTCTCGAAGGGAGTAAGGACCTTGATGTCTGGCACTCCATCCCTGGCCTGGGAGCTCTCCCTTTTATTGTGCGTAATCTTGTCCTGAACAAATACAGATGGAGAGAGTTTGAGCAAGGCGCATGGCTGGCCAAATGAGAAGGATGCCATATGTGTGTGTGTGTGTGCTGAGTGCAGTCATGGATGGGATGAGGAGGCGATATCCAGAGGAGATGAGGCCAGATGGAGGTGTGAGGGTGTGTGCGGGAGAGTGAGTAGTGATGTCCCTTGAGCTGGCAGTGAGTGAGATACCAGTGAATATGTGATGGGCTAGTGAGTGTGTGCGAGTTTAGAGTAATGAGATGGTTGACTTACCCTGGCGGCACAGATTAGATCATTCATCCTCTTTCTGCACTGGATGGCCAACCTCTTGTGTGCAGCGTTGGTGCTGACCACTGCTGCCACTGCCTCCCAAGCCAGAGTGGTTAATCTGATGGGCCTTCTGCGCCCGGGGCGGGGTTGTAGGACATCCCGACGGGCCTCCATGGCATCCAAAAGGCATTCCAGGGATGCGTCTGAAAAACTAGGGACTGCAGCCTTCTTGCCTTTTGGGTCCATGTCTTTTGTGCAGCACTCCTGGGCTGGAAACATTGACAGGTGCGCAGGCGGCTGCAGTTTAAATATGGCGCCCGGCGTGAGGAAGCAACGGGGTGACAGAATGGCGGGCAATTCAGAGGCAACCGGCCAGTGAAACAGGGTGTATCCTGTGACTATAATTATTTAGTCACAGGATACACCCTGTTTCACTGGCCGGTGAGGCGGGAAGGGGATGATATGGCGTGAAAACCAACATCATTTCACCTGTCTGCTACCGCACTTAGTGCAATTCCAGGACGATTCCGCCCCAAGGCTGTAATGAGATCTTCTGTCAAGTGTTCCTGGTGAACCTCAAAGTAAGCTTTGGTCTGCAGGTTATTGATGACTAACTGCCACTTGATAGCACTGTTGACAGCTCCTTCCATCACCTTACCAATGGTTGAGAATAGACTGAAGATGGTTCCGAGTGCTTCAGCCTTATTTTTTGCGCTAACTGGCTGTGCTCGGCTATTGTTGAAGATGGGGATGTTCATGCCTCCTCCTCCCGCTTGTTACTTAATTATCCGGTACCGTTTGTGACTGGATGTGGAAGGATTGCAGAGCTTTACATTAATCCGCTGTTTGTATGCTTGCTTATCCCTGTCTTTAGCATGCTGCTTCTCGGACTAACATGCATTTAGTCCTTTCTAGCTGCATTAGCCTGACACCCCATTTTCAGGTACATCTGGTATTGCTACTGCATGCTCTCCTATTGCTCCTCATTGGGCCAGGGTTGTTCATCTAACTTCATGATGTTGGAACATTGAGGGAGATGCTGGGATATGAGGTTATATATTGTGGTGTAATATAATTCAGCTGCTGAAGGCACATAGCGCTTCATAGATGCCTAATTTTGAGCTGCTAGATCTGTTCTTAGCACAATGGTAATGCCACATGACACAATGAAGGATGTCTTCAGTGTGAGGATGGGACTTGGTCTCCACAACAATAGTGCAGTGATCACTTATACCAATACTGTCATGGATAGATATATCTGCAATTGGTAGTTTAATGAGGAAAAGATCAAGTATGTTATTACCCCTCTCCTCAAAAAACCAGCCCTTGACCCCATGTCCTTGCAAACTACTTCTCCATCTCCAACCTCCCTTTCCTCTCCTTGGATGTGCTGTTGCCTCCCAAAAATCCACACCCATCTTTCCCAAAATTCCACATTTGCTTCCCTCCAAGAGGTTTCTGCTCCTGCCACAGTACCAAAACGGCTATCATCAAACTCACAAATGTGAGTATGACTATGTGAAGCCCACACATTGCCTTTGTGACCTCGAGCCTGCCAAGAACTAGACTGCTGCCCTCATCCTTGGAGCATGCCAATTTTCTGCCTTTTGCTTGGTGCCCATAGCTCACTGGCAGCATGTTAATATAGTTCAGGCCTCATGCTGGCATAAGCGAGCAAGGGTGGCTTCTATTTTAATGCTAGTGATTTTGGAACAGTATAACATTGCATACAGATTTTCTTCCCTTTTTGATGCAAAAATGATTTTTTTTAACAGTGAGCTTGGTCAGATGCAGTCTGTGGAAGGAGTGGTCTTAATGGACCATTTGAATGGCAGCTTCTGTTGTTTTTCAGTCCGAATGATGTCTTGAAGAGTGAGCCAGCACCTGCCTTCTAATGTAAAACTTCCAAAAAAAAGGAAGTTGTCAGCCTGATTTGATGTTGGGTTCCTCAATACAGATTCTAATGCTTCATTTACAAGTGTCAGCTTTTTAAAAGCAAGTGTTTATTCAATATATATTTTCCAATTATTTATTTTTCTTTCTTATTGCAGGTCCAAGAATTGATAATTGAGCAGTTGAAGACATTTCTACGGCCTTACACTCAGTCAGAATCTCAAAAGGCAAAAAAGTCCGAAAAAACTGTGAAAAATCGATTTGTAGCTGGAATGGTGGCTTTTGTTATCCAGAACCATTGCTCTTTGAAGTTAGATACAAGTAACTTGGTAACTATCTGCCAAATGTTACAACTGCCTCAAGAACGTACAGAAGAGGTTCTCCAAGACCTGAACGAATTTGCAACCTTTTTCCAATCACCTCAATAGTAGGTTCAGTGCATTCTTTTACTTTTATAGACTGCTTTGTACTTAACTGTAACTTTTTTTCCCTGACTGTTATAACCTGCTGGGAGTTTGAAGCACCAGCCAGGAATTTATTTTCAATTGAATCTTTTTATATTACTGTTTTCTGCTATGTAGAGGACAACACAGAAAAGGTAACTAATCATTCCATGGGTTAAAATTTGCCTTCTTCCCTTCCCCATTGCAACGAATCAGGTAAGTTTGAGCGGGAGTTCAGTATTTCTGGCTGCTTTTTTGCCACGTGTTGTTTTGTGATTAATCTGGAATGGCAATATAGTTTCACTAAAGAGTTTGCAAGTTTTAAAGATAAGATATAATAAAGTATGCCCCATGTCCAGTTGTGTGTTCTAACAATTCTACGAGGCTTTATCTTCCTCCCCTTCCACATGATTCGCCTATCTGCTTTCAGATTTACATACTTATTCTTTGTTGCTAAATAACTCGAGACTATTTTGAACTTAGTAAAACAGTTGCAAAGGGGTAAGTGGACTGTTCTATTCAGAAAGTCAGTTGGAAAGGGTTAGAAGTGGAGCCAATCTTTACACAGTTTACATTTATTTAGAGTTACACATTACAAATGTGGATGTACATACATACAAAAATGGAACTAATTGCAGCACCTTCTTCTAGAGCAGGGAGACTATCACATAGTACAAAAGGCAATTTAGGATTTTGCACATGGACTAATTGACAGCAACTATACCCTCAACCATCTGGAGCGAATTCTTTGCATGGGTGGTTGTCAACTTGCAGTCTGGTTGATCAGCTAAAATTTTATGCAGTATTTCATCAATCACCACACAATTCCTTGCACAGGGTCTGTTGCTGAAAGGACTTTCAGCTGCGGTATTCGTGACCATGTGTTTCATGTTTTCGCATATCTCTGAACACCTCCATTATCAGGCAGAAACTTCACTGGTGTAGCAAGTCAGATCCCTATCCAATTGTCCATTATTTTAATACATTAGCCCTTTTGTCTTGACTACATTTTATTGTAGAAAGACTAAATCTGGTTGCCAGGTCCACAAAATATGAAATGAAAATATTTCTGTCATCGTCCCATACCTTTAGATCCATGGCAACTACCTTGTTAAAGTCACATGCCAGTGGAAGGCTTGCAATAGGAGGTTGGGATACCCTCCAATACTTAAGCTATCCATCGAAGTTCTCCGAGAGTATATTAGACCCAAGGTTGTGCCAGTGTTCAAATCCAAACATGTTGATAATGCTAAAGTGAGACACGGTCCCACAATTGATTTCACACTTTTTACTAACCTCCATTAGTTTCGTATACTCTTCATCTACCACACCAGCATCTTTTAGCAGAATTTTCAACCTTTGTCAAGTAAGGTGAGCAAATCATTTATGACAATTTGCATCTTTTCTCTCATTTTCTTAACAGCAGCTTCCATTAATACTTGTCTAACAATTTGATAAGAAACATCAGATTTTGTTAAAGGGATACAATAATGTCCTGATGGCTAAACTGTATATCCATTGACCTTCCAAAAACAATTGCCTTATCATGTTCCTTGTCAAGTTTCATTTGTGCCTTTTGCACACAAAGTTTACTCAACAAATTGGTATCTCACTAGAGACCACATCAGTTATTATAAAATGGCTTACTCCAGCTATATTACATGGAATTACAACTCTCTTTAGTGACCTCAATGTGTCACCACCAAACCTAAAGCAAGTACCACTTTTATGTTCCTTTACCTTGTGTTGATCCTTACTACCTAGTGAATCAAGGTAACGTTTTAATCAATTTGTTTTACATACTGTTAAAGTACAAGCACTATCTAGTACTGCACAGTAAACAAACCTGCAACTAATACATTCATCCCTTGACTAAAACTCCTTGTAACCAGTATAATTTGTTCAGATTCATCAATTGTTTGGATTCATCATTATCTCGTTCCTCTTCATCAGAATTCTTTGTGTCATGTGCCATTTCAAGGACCATGCCCCTCTGCTTTGGCCATTTAATTGCATAATAATGTTTTGAGTCATGGTTGAAGTACCTATTAATTGTTCCTTGAACCTTCATTCATCTGTTATTTTGATTCCAGTTCTGTCTTCTGCTGTAAAAGCCAGATCTGCTAAACATGCTTTCGTCCTCAATCTGCCTGTGTTTATCCCTTCCATTTCTTTGAAGACAGCAACCATTATCTGGAACATTTCTACATCTGGCAATCATTGAGCTCTCTATTCCATGTGTCACTGCAGGATGTCTCCTTTGTTCCACTAAGGTTGAAGGGATTTTTTTCAAGGCAGCAGACATCTAATCCAATAGGGTCCCCATCTACCGAACACTAGTTAGAACCAGGAGTCTGTCCACATGAGACACCTTAACACAATCCAGCAATTTGAATGTCAGTACTGCTTCAGGGATCTCCAAATTGTATTCCATCAATCTTTTATACAATCTCTCAAAGTCCATCATATATTCCTCCTTAGAATGGCCACTTGTTTCTCAAAATCTATCAATGTCTGACCGTGTCTCATAGGCATTTAACAGATCATCTCTCTTGTAAATTTAATCAAAGAACTCTAATAAAAGATCCAAATCTTCAATACTATCCAACTGACCGGCACCCAGCTCACAGAGCACTTTATTTCTGATTTTACTTCTGACAGAAAGTGACAATTCCAAGGCTCTATCTTGTTTGCTCTTTGGTAGGGATACATATCTGCGTCATTCCTCCACTGGTCATATGATTCAGACTCTAAGAACATGGTATCTCAACAATTTACATTCTTTTGGTCATATTTCACAATGGCTATTGGGTTGTGTTTTTCTGCCTGAAAAAAATTCTTCGCTTCTAACCTTCACTGTTAGGCAGTGATTCACTGTTACCATGTTCTATTCCAGAAAGCCAGTGGTGAAAGAACTGGGGCTAATCTTTACATACTTTTATATTCATTAACAGAGTTACACATTACAGGCATATATCTCCTAATCCAATAACCACAGTTTTAGTGTGTGTCTACTTTCATAGGGGCTCAACTGAATCCCAGTTAATGCCTACCATCTGCATTCAGTTAAACACAATGAATATATAAATAACAGGGATAAAAACAAAAAGCTAAAAGCTACTGCGGATGCTGGAAATCCAAAACAAAAACAGAATTACCTGGAAAAACTCAGCAGGTCTGGCAGCATCGGTGGAGAAGAAATCAGTTGGGCTCGAAACGTTAACTGATTTCTTCTCCACCGATGCTGCCAGACCTGCTGAGTTTTTCCAGGTAATTCTGTTTTTGTTTTGATATAAATAACAGGGCTGCTTGTGATGTATCTGTGTGGGTCTTGAAATAATGAGTTTGTTCAATTCTCGGCTGAAAAACAAAGTTCCTTTCCTTATCCGTGGTGAAAGCAGATGTCTATGCTGTGTGGTCTAAATTACTCCAAATAAGAGGTACTAAACAGAAAAATAGGTTTGGGGATACTTAATATATGTGTTCTTCATACAGATCATTAAGCTATGTGTGTAATGATAGAAATGCTTCATATTATAAAAGATATTTGTCTACATATAAATTTCTTATATTACAGCTACTGGCTAAGTTTAATTTGCAATTTATTTATACTAAGTTGCAGAGGATCGAGGCCTGCTTTCCTGAATTTGCATAAACCAATCAACATCCCTGCTCCAACATGCTCGAATATCTGAGCCACTGTCATTGTTTTGGTAAGATTAGGCTTGCAGTGCAGAAAAATAACATATCTTGGAGAGTGCAGCCATCTTTGCATACAATTAGCAGTCTTTGTGGGGAACAAGAGAAATTTGAGATGAAACTTGCTTCAGAGAATTATTATAGATTTTCCTGGCTCTTTGCCGATTTCTTGCCTCATTGATAAATTCTGATGGCTGTTGCTGTTTTTACTGTCCAACCGCCCTCCATAATTAGACATTTGGAAATTGGTGGGATGCCAGGCTCTCAAAGAAATTCTGTCAATTCTACCCATCCCCACCCCCAACATCCAATGGAGCGGCACCTTGCTGTTTCAAATCTCCACCGGCACCAGGGAGCTAGTACACTCCAGGAGTGCTGTGAATGCTGTGGGCACCTGCTCTGATGACCTAACCCTAAGATTAGAGATGGCATAAGGACCCGAGAAGAAGGGCAAGCCTGCCACAGCAGTTCTTCCCCCAGACATTTCTACATTTCTTTTACTATTTTCCCATTGTTGTGCAGTAGTGAGGGCTCAAGTTCAGAAGAAAGGACTGAACCGGAAGATAAATCTTTAATACGAAATGGGAACATAAGAGATAGAGCAGGAGATGACCATACAGTGCGTCGAGCCTGCTCCACTATTCAACACAGCAGGAGAAGACCATACCATGTGTCGAGTCTGCTCCACTATTCAATACAATCATGGCTGATCATTGGCTTCAACTTCACTTTCCTACCCACTGCACATACCCCTTGATTCTCTGAGAGACCAAAAATCAATCTATTCCAGCCTTAAATATATTCAACCTCTGGGGTAGTGAATCCCAAAGATTTATAACCCTTTGAATGAAGAAATTTCTCCTCATCTCAGAGGCGAATGATCAACCCCTTACCCTGAGACTGTGCACTCTGTGTCCCAGATGCTCCAGCCAGAGAAAAAAATCGGTGTCTGCCCTGTCATCCCCTTCAGAATCTTAAAATAGTGAGAAGAGGTATAAAACTGTTACATAGCTCATCCTTTTATTTGCTTTTACAGGCAGTGATTATTTTTGGCCCTTCAGATAATGTTGGGCCATGTAACATGTGTGTATTGCTAACATAGTGAATTTTATTAGGCCCAATTAAATCATATTTTCTGTAGAACTGATTGCTCCTTCAGTGGGTTTGGCATGGTGTTAACACGGTAATTGTGTTTCTTTCCAGCGTATGTAAAGGACTGATTAATTACTGCATTCATCATGGAGTCTCGGAGTTGGTGCTTGTTGTACCACTTTTTCACTGGTGTATGGGACAGCATCAACCAGAACGTTCAGTGAGCAGTGAAGCCAGTTCCAGTAGATCAGAACCACTCGAGGGGGTTTCCTATGAAACGTTTTGCTACAGAATAAGAAATCAACCTGAAAAAAGAAGGTGACATTTGAAATTTATTTTAACTACTTTCTTGTAAACGTTGATGCAAAGTCTTCATGGAATACAGTTCAGGATTGTTTAGCTTGTAATTCATCTCGTTAAACACTGACAAATTGGTCATGCAGGATACCACACAAACCCCATACATCACATGAATAAGCTGTCCTGTCAATACCATGTCAGTGCACAGGTTGGATCCACCGGTTTTTTCCATGTTCTATCAGATTAGGATCATGAGCTTTTTTACAATAACAAGAGCTTGTATGTATATAGCGCCTTTAATATAGTAAGACGTCCCAAGGCACTTCACAAGAGGGTGATAGACTCGTAGACGTCTACAGCACAGAAGGAGGCCATTCAGCCCATCATGTCTGTGCCGGTCAACAAAGATCTGACTACACTAATCCCATTTTCCAGCGCTTGGCCCATAGCACTGGAGGCTATGGCAACGCAAGTGAATATCTAAATACTTCTTAAATGTTACAAGAGTTTCTGACTCAACCACCCTTTCAGGCAGTGAGCTCCAGACTCCCACCACCCTCTGGGTGAAAAGATTTCTCCTCAACTCCCCTCTTAGCCTCTATCTCTTACCTTAAATCTATGTCCCCTGGTTATTGACCCCTCTACTAATGGAAAAAGTGCCTTCCTATCTGCCCTCTCTATGCCCCTCATAATCTTATACACCTCTGTCAGGTCCCCTCTCAACCTTCGTTGCTCCAAGGAAACAGCTCCAGCCTATCCAATCTTTCCTCATAGCTCAGACCCTCCAGCCCAGGCAGCATCCTGGTAAATCTCCTCTGCACCTTCTCCAGTGCAATCACATCCTTCCTATAATGTGGTGACCAGAACTGCACGCAATACTCCAGTTGCAGCCTAACCAGCATTTTATATATTTCTAGCATAACCTCCCTGCTTTTGTGTTCTATGCTCGGCTAATAAAGACAAGTGTCCCATGTGCCTTCTTAACCACCTTATCTACCTGCCCTGCTACCTTCAGGGATCTATGGATATGCACACCAAGGTCCCTCTGATCTCCAGTACTTTCCAGGGTCCTACCACTCATAGTGGTATTCCCTTGCCTTGTTAACCCTCCCCAATTAGCTCACACTTTTCCAGGTTGAATTCCATTTGCCACTGCTCTTCCCACCTGACCAGTCCATTGATATCCTCCTACAGTTTACAGCTATCCTCCTCACTATTTACCACCCTACCAATTCTTGTGTCATCCGCAAACATCTTGATCATACCATCGACATTTAAATCCAAGTCATTTATGTACACCACAAACAGCAAGGGCCCCAGCATCGAGCCCCATGGAACTCCACTAGAAACAGGCTTCCAGGCACAGAAACATCCCTCTACTATCACTCTCTGCTTTCAGCCTCTCAGCCAATTTTGGATCCCGCTTTGCCTTGGATCCCATGGGCTCTTACTTTCTTGATCAGTTTGCCATGAGGGACCTTATCAAAAGCCTTGCTAAAGCCCATGTATACCACATCAAATGCATTACCCTCATCAACACTCCTGGTTACCTCCTCAAAAAATTCAATCAAATTTGTCAAACATGACCCCTTAACAAACCCATGCTGACTATCCCTAAAGCATCACACAAAGCCACATGAGGAGATATTAGAACAGGCTTGGTCAAAAAGGTAGGTCTTAAGGAACATTTTAAAATAGGAGAGAAAGGTAGAGAGGCAGAGGGATTTAGAGAGGGGAGTCCAGAGCTTAGGGCATGACAGCTAAAGCCAGCCACCAGTGGTACAGCGATTAAATCAGGGACGTGCAAGAGTCCTGAAATGGAGCAGCAAAGAGATCGCAGAGGATTGTGGAGCTTAAGCAGATTGCAGAGATAGGGAGGGGTGAGGACATTGAGGGATTTGAAAACAAGGATGAGAATTTTAAAATGTGGCCATTGCCGGACTGGGAGCCAGGTCAGTGATCGCAGAACGAATAAGAGTTGGTGTGTGTCAGGATATAGGCGGCAGAGTTTTCGATAAGCTCAAGTTAATGGAGAGTGCAAGGTGGGAGAGGACTGGAATAGTCGAGCTTGGAGGAAACAAATGCATGAATGAGGTGGGGGGTAGTGGCAGGTGATGTTGTGGAGGTGGAATTAGGTAGTGATGAGTGATGGAGAGGATATAAGGTTGAAAGCTCACAGCTAACCAATAAATTAAATTGAATTTTTTTTACACCTACAAATAGATACGACAGATGCGTCTAGTGTTTTAGTCAGTATTCCACCAGTTAGGGTTCAATTTCATGGCTTGCCTGTAGGGTTGCCAACTGTGTTTAAATGTATTCCTGGAGGTTTTATCACATGATTTCCCCCCCCAAAAAGGGAATGACTCAAGCCATTAATCAGCCAACACATCCATCCTTGTGGCACACTGACTTGCCACTTCAATTGGAAAGCAAAAGGACTCATCACAGAAATGGATGATGCTTGACTGTCAGCCAAACACCCTTTTTCCCCCATTGGCAATATTCTTATATGTGGTAAAGGGAAATGTTCAAAGGAAATGGCCAAAAAAAAAAAAACTTTTTTAATGCCCCAATGATTTTTCTCCAGTGTTGCACACAGCATTGTCATGGAGATTGATCTTCAATTCATGGAGACTCCAGGCCAATCCTGGAGGGTTGGCAACCCTAGTTGCCTGGAGCTGCAGGGGGCAGGGAGCTGCAATGTAATTTATCCACTTCAGTTCTTTCTGGCACTCAGTTTTGTTGCACAATTATTGATTCATTGATTAGAAAGTGGAGTGAATTTCATTGCTAAGAACGTACCATTTACAGATTATCATCATACTTTATGTCACAGATGGTGATGGTGCCAGTGAGGGAGTCCATGGCCTGAATTTTACCCTTGGTGGGCGGGCGCGATAGGCTGGCCCGCGGCTGATTGGGAAATGGGCCGCCACCCAAGATTGGCCCCCAGCCGCGATTTTGTGCTGGCTGGCCAATTAAGGCCCGCCCAGTGTGAAACGTGTCTTCCCATTGGTCGGGAAGGGCTGGGTGGGATTGGGAGCCTGTCGGCTGCCGGGCCCAATGGTAACCCAGTGGCCGGCTTAAGAACGACACAGGCAGCTCCTTGAAGGCTGCCAGGAGGAGAACATATTTGCAGCGTTCTGAACACTGAAGCTATGGCCTCAAGTGCGGCTGGAGCCTGGAGACGCCAGGCGCGAGGGCAGGTCGGGTGGGCACTCGGCCCCCAGTTTTTGGACAAGTGCCTCGCGGTCCTCCTGGAGGAGGTGGCTGCCAGGAGGGGCAACCTCGCCCCCAGCGATGGAAGGAGGAGACCACCGCACCGAACAAAAAGAGCTTCGGAGGAGGTGGCAGCACAGGTCACCAGCCACAACGTTGTGTGGCGCACATTATTGCAGTTAGGCAAAAGGGCTAACGACATGCTGCGCTCAGGAAGGGTGAGTACCGTGTTGGCATGGATCAGTGTGTTGAAGTGTTAAGGCCTGGCTGTTCCCTCGTGGAGCTCAGGGGTGTTAGAGTCTGAGTGCCAACTGTCAATGATGATGGAGCTGGTGAAGTGGGTGAGCCCTGGCTGCTTGGACTGAGTGCCTTGCGGCTCGAGGGCCACAACTCGTATGTGCCCTGCAAGGTAGCCCTCAAGTGGGGTTGGCCAGGCTGCAGTGGCGCTGCAGGTAGAGAGTGGACAAATCCATGCTCTCCTGTCCTTTCAGGAGAAGACAACCCATAACAGCATTGAAAAGCCGTGGACAGGCAGAAGTCCCCCCAGCCTCCTAATCCTATCCAGGTTCGAGTAGGTTACCTTGGAGCTGGAGAGGCGCCAAGCACCTCAGTTAACCGACTGCGGAGAGGTTGGGGTGTCAGACGAAGGTAAAAGTTCAGTGCACAGAGGTGAGCGTTTCGGATGGTGCAAACATTCTTGTGTAGTCTCATCATTGAGTCATACCTAGCACAAAGGAAGATGGTTGTGGTTGTTGGAGGTCAATCATCTCAGCTCCAGGACATCACTGCAGGAGTTCCTCAGGGTAGTGTCCTCAGCCCAATGATCTTCAGCTGCTTCATCAATGACCTTCCTTCCATCATAAGGTCAGAAGTGGGGTTTCTGGTGATGATTGCACAATGTTCAGCACCATTCGCAACTCCTCAGATACTGAAGCAGTCCATGTCCAATTGCAGCAAGACCTGGACAATATCCAGCCTTGGGCTGACAAATGGCAAGTAACATTCGTGCCACACAAGTGCCAGGCAATGACCATCTCCAACAAGAGAGAATCTAAATATCGCCGTTTGACATTCAATCGCATTACCAAAACTGAATCCCCCACTATCAACATCCTGGGGGTTACCATTGACCAGAAACTGAACTGGACTAGCCATATAAATACTGTAGCTACAAGAGCAGGTCAGAGGCTAGGAATCCTGCAGTGAATAACTCACATCCTGACTTCCCAAAGTCTGTCCACCATCTACAAGGCACAAGTCAGAAATGTGATGGAATACTCTCCACTTGCCTGGTTGGGTGCAGCTCCCACAACACTCAAGAAGCTTGACACCATCCAGGACAAAGCAGCCTGCTTTATTGGCACCACATCCACAAACATTCACTCCCTTCACTGACGCACAGTAGCAGCAGTGTGTACCATCTACAAGATGCGCTACAGGAATTCACCAAGGCTTCTTCGACAGCCCCTTCCAAACCCACGACCTCTACCATCTAGAAGGACAAGGGCAGCAGATAGATGCGAACACCAACTGGAAGTTCCCCTCCGTGTCACTCACCATCCTGACTTGGAAATATATCACCGAACCTTAACTGTTGCTGGGTTAAAATCCTGGAACTCCCTAACAGCACTGTGAGTGTACCTACACCACATGGACTGCAGCAGTTCAAGAAGGCAGCTCACTACCACCTTCTCAAGGGCAACTAGGGATGGGCAATAAATGCTGGCCCAGCCAGCGAAGCCCACACCCTCTGAATGAATTAAAAAAAGCCTCAAAACTGGATTCGTCATTGATCATTGAAAGAAGACAGCACCATGATGCAGATCTCCATTGCCTCACCAGGTGCCTGGCATGCACAGTGACAGTGTGACGACTTTAACTAATGACATGTTGTTGTTCTCCCTTATGTTTGCCACCACGCACCCAATCATAGGACCCCGAAAAGCTACTCCTGATACCAGAGGACCGCCAGTCTTCACATGCATCTGTGTCACACCTGCTCTCTGAACCAGGCACCAGTGCAGATACCAGCACCTCTGTGGGCACTAGGCCCTTGGCTAGAATGTCGGAGCACAGTGGTGAGGGCGCTTCACACTTGCTCAAGGAGCAGGCAGAGGCAGAGAGTGCTCAGGGTGCCGGCAGTCGGAGGACTGCTGGAAACCAGGACGATGCTCAGTCGAAGGCAGATGATGAGCCTCTGGAATCGTCCATTAGCTGACAGATGCTGGACGCCCAACGGGATGTCCGGGAGGATCTGGCGGAGATCCATGTGTGCCATGGCCTCTGTTGTGGAGGAATCCATGCAGAGCATAAGCACTGCTTTGACCCTCATGGTCGAGTGCACTGCCTCCTCCATTGAGAGAGTGGCGACTCTCATGGAGAGGCAACTCTAGGAGCAGAACCAGGGGGTTCCTGGGGTTGTGCTTGGACCTGCAAGCCCTCACACAGGCACTGACCTCAGGTGATCAGTGCCAGTGTGGGAGATGGATGAGGCATCCAGTATCCCAGCCAGGTGCTCGTCCATCAGTGGTGAGCAGGGAGGTCCAGAGCGACCTCACGTTGGACTAAGGGCAGCTTGTCATCTCTGCGGGCTCCTCTCAGGGTGCTGTGGATAACGGCAGCAGCTCTTCCACCCCTCTGCCAGTGACCATGGCATCTGATGAGGCTGCGATGAGTAGGGAGGTGCCAACCGTGGCACAGGCTGCTACCTACCAGGCGGGGCCAGCACAGGCTCCACTGGCAAGAGGACGACCACCAAGGCCATCAAGATACCAGAGTCAGCAGGCTGCCTCCAATGCCACTGCCAGCGAGGGCGGGGCACCAAGACATAGCACTCGCAAACGTAAGTTTAAGGCACCATGAGCAAAAGAGGGGCTGGTCACGAGTGACCGTCTGTTGTGTAATGTTTTGTTTACGTTTACTGGTCTGGGAATGAAGACCAGAGAAGGTTATGTTAATTTTTTTGGAATGTCAAAATGAGATAAATTTTGTTTTTGTCGTAATGGTCTGAGTAGGTTTCATCTTTTTATATTTTTGGTGCAAAGTACGCCAGTATGTAATGCTGGACATGAGTGGCACTAAACGTTATTGTACATGCACTGAGTGGACTTTGGGTTCAAATGAAAGGGTCATTTCAAACATCCAGGATGGAGGCGGCAGCCCTGGCATGAGGTGGAATCAGATCTTCGGCAGCCTAGCATAAGGATCAAGGCATCCCTGCCTCCCTGAAGGATCCAGAGATCTGCTTCCACACCCTCAGTGTTCTCCTCACCATGCTCCTCTTCTGACTCACTATTGGATTCACCCTCTGTGACTTGTGGAGCTGTGTCAAGATCCTCTTCCTTCAGCGGGTACCACCTTGCCAGTGCCAGGTTCTGGAGAGCGGAGCAAGCAGCCACTATCAGTGCCACCCACTCTGGGGGGAATTGTAGTGCTCCCCCTGAATGGCCCAGGCACTGGAAGCACACCCTCAGAAGACCTATAGCCCTCACTATCGCCGCCCTTGTGGAGGCATGACTCCTGTTGTACTGCTACTCTGCCTCAGTTCTTGGGTGGTGGAGAGGCGTCATAGACCACCTTTTCAACAGATAGCCCTTGTCATCCAGCAGCCATCCATCCAGTTGGGCTGGAGCACTGAATACCCTCGGCACCTGCGTGTGTTTGAGGATATAAGCGTCATGGGAGCTGCCAGGGTACCGTGCAAAGACTTGCAGAACCTGCATCCTGTGGTCATCGAGTGGAATCCCTTCCTGTTGACGAAGGCACCCGGCTGACCCGCTGGCGCCTTGATGGCCACATGTGTGTAGTCGATTGCACCCTGGATGCGGGGGAAGCCAGCAATCGCTGCAAAGCCTCAGGTTCACTCAGCCTGGCTGCACGGCGTAAAATTCTGCGCCATGATACGGTCACACATTGATTCTGGCTGGAGCAGGCTTCATGGGCATTTTCTGGCTCTGGGTTTCCCTCTGCCCTTCCCCAGTTTAGACATACTTGGAAATGGGGGTCTTTGACTGATTAATGAAAAATTCTGCAGGACAATGGAGCGTTTGCATCCAAATTCCCAACATATACCTGCATTGCGCAAAGCTCTGTGCATTCCAATAATCCATTCCCTAGCCCCGTTATTGACTGTGCATCTGGAAGATGGTGTGAAAAAGAAGCTTAATTGCACCAAAGCTATATCCAACTATTGCTGTTTAATAACTGCAACTGACTTGTAGATATCCCATGGTGTTGCTCACAGAGAATTGGGATATGTGGCTTTGAATGGGTAGATTCAGCGACACTCCCCATTCACCTTGGGAAAAATCTGCTGGCAGTGCTCAGCACATTGTGATTGCTGAAGTGATGGCAGTGCTGTGGTCTAATTGATCAGAGGGATTCCAAAACCATGACTTAGGAACACACGAGTAGCCCCTTGAGCCTGTTTTGTCATTCAGTTAGACCATGGTTGATCTATATCTTAACTCCATCTAACTGTCTTGGTCACATATACCCTCACCTAACAAAAATCTTATCAATCTCGCTTTTGAAATTTTTGATTGACCTGCGCCGCCTTGTTGGAGGGTTGGGGGTGGGGGCTGGGGGCTGCTGTGGAAATTCCAGATTTCCATTGCCCTTTCCGTGAAGAAGTTCTTCCTGACATCACCCCTAGCTCCATTGTTAAGGTTATGCTCCATTGTTCTCGATGCTCCCACTATGGGAATTAGTTTCTCTATATAATCTATCTATTCCTTTGATCATCTTAATCACCTGAATTAGATCACCCTTAATCTTTTGTACTTTATAAAGTGCATGCCTAGACTTTGCAGCACAAATGCGTACATTCATAAGACTTATAATAATTTAGGTGGGTAAAAGATTAACTCAAACGTGTAAAATTAGTAACCCCACAGTTGTTTTCTTAGTAATGTAACAATTTTTGTTATGTGTACTTATTTTTTGTTGTTGTAGAAAATTATTGGAACTGATATTTCAAATGAAACCTCTGGTTAAGACGGACCCTACACTGGTCTTTACCTGGTTTTCACTGGTTACGTCTGAGGATATTCCCGAATACGCGAAGGAAATGGGAATGAGCCTGAATCATGTTGTACAAGAGCTAATGTGCAGATTAAAATGGTTGAAAGAGAAAATGGAAAATGCTAATTTTAAACTGTTGGACAAGGATATTCAGGTTTGTCTTAAGTGTTTTGCGTTGGAAGATTTTAGAATTTCTAGGTGTTCTTCACAAACTATAAGCTTGTCCCTAAGATCAATAGTGAAGCAAAATAATATATAATACTGCCTCCTTAATAATTTACATTGGGGAGGCTGTCCAAATGTGAGTCCATTACTCTGTCAGATCTAGAAAATTAATTTTATTTCCATTGATTTTTAGCAGATAATTGTAGACAAAATGGCTGCAAAATTCATTTGCATAGCGGCCGTTTCTTCAGCATTACAGGTGCCATTCTTGTTACAAAATGGTGTTTACGCCGTGTGTGCACATATCTGGTCTTGGCTGTACTGGTCACAAGTTTGGATAGGGTGTTAGCAGGACACGGAAGGGCATGCAGAAGAATGCATAGTAGGCAGATCATGATGTCAACATGTTGATGCTGATTTAACAGTAGAGGAGCCACTTTGGAGCTCAACACTCCAGCTAACCCCCTGTCTTAACCTCGCACAGCATGCCAGAGGGAAACAGGTGGAGCGAGCACATGGCTTTGTGGGGATTGCAGGTTTCCCCATGGTGCCATTGATTGCAGATATCTTGCTTTGCGGATGCCACGTGTGATCTCTGAGATGTATCTCAAGCAGAAGGGTTGCCTCAATGTCCAGCTGATGTGTTCCCATTCCCACTGTGTCATGCAAGTGAATACCTGCTATCCTGGTAGAAGTAGCTTGGGGGAAGAAGCTAGAGGAGATTGGGAGAAACTGTTTCTTCTAGCTGGGGAGCCTAGGACTAGGGGACATCATCTGAAAATTAGTGCCAGACCTTTCGGAAAGGATCACAGAGGTTTTCTGCAAATGGCGATTAATGCTAGATGAATTATAAATGTTAAAACTGAGATTGGTAGATTTTCGTTCACCAAATGTATTAAGAGATATGGGGCAAAGGTGGGTACATGGAGTTAGGTGACAGATCAGTCATGATCTCATTGAATTGTGTAACAGGTTTTAGGGGCTAATTGGCCTCCTTCTGTTCCTATGTTCCTAAGTTATGAGGCTTTCGTTTTGCAGCAGTCTGCTGTACCAACTGCACTTGAATCACCATAACAAACCAGGGGCTGGCTACTGGGTGATGAGGGCTATCCGCTGAACATATGGCTCATGAATCTGGTGTGCAACATACGCACACATGGGCAGCATGGATGTAACAATAAACCTGCTGCCACATGAAATGTGATCGAGCAGAGAAGGGAGGGGGCTTCAAACACTGCTTTCACTGCCTGAATCATTCTGCTGGAGGTCTGCAGCATTTAGCAGAGCGCAAGTCAGGATTCAACGTGATCCGCTGCAAAATGCATGACCTTGTCTTCATGAAGGCATAGCCCTTGACACCTGGAATACGGCGAGCAGCGGAGGAGGAAGGGAGGGGGGAGGCATCTGACACATCCCCTTGATTGACTCATCTGACCATGATACTAGTGAATCCTTCCCAATTCCCTATTCACCAACAGCCCCACACCTGACCATCCCTCTGTTACTGAACATCACAGTGTCCTCCTGGCCACAAGGCTAAAATAAACATTCCAGAGCAACTTTATAAATCAAACCATTCAACAATTCATACAAAAGTCGCTTGTGTGCATTCCCTTGGTGCCTGTCTTCTATGTGCCTTTACGTTGTCTTAGTGTTCCTACCCGGCCCACCCCAGCAGCTGCAACGTGACTGGCGGAAGGCTGCTGACTTGCAATGGGGGCCTTGCACTTGAGCAGTTCTAGCCTTAGAAATCACAACATCAGACTTCACCACCTCGACAGGGGCAGCTACAGGGGCAGGGTGAGCTGGCTGAGAGGCACAGCCAGGTGGAGTAGCAGTGGCAGAAGTTGAATGCTTTCATCCACGGAGAGGGCAACAGGTTTTTGCCCCATGGAGCCATTGCCACATCCTCCAGGAGCGGTGTCTCAGCAATCCTGAAGTCTGGACTGCTTTTAGACCCTGTGAGCCCTTTTGCACACTGGCACCTGCAGCCATGCTGACAGTAGTCTGACTTGTGTGGCACCAGGAGGGGCTTGCATGACTTTGGCCTGAGCTTCCACTGTAGTAGCCAGATGTTGAGTGGCTTCTGCTTGTGCTGCAGTGGAAGCTGAGGTATCGACCATCAGATGCTGCATCACAGGGTTGGGTACAGGAGTGCGCTGATGAAGTTTGCCACCACGACCAGACTGGGAAGGATGAGCTCCAAGATCTGCACAAAGACCTGTGTCAAGTTCTCCATGTTCTTTGATATTAACTGCAGGCTTTCTGTCAGGCCTGTCAATATGCCAAGCATTCCAATGCGCATACCCATCAGCCTTCTTTGGTAGGCCGCCCCATTGTGTTCCTTGTCTTCATCTGCTGCTGAGCTCGTAACCTTGTCCTCAGGCAAGCTGGTACATGTAGTTTCCTTGTCCTGCCCTGAGCTGCAGGCCACTAGTGCCCTATGCCTCGCCATGTGCTGATGCCATCTCTAAAGTATGCACAATGTCAGTGTTTGAACTGGTGGCTGCAGGTGTGAGGGTAGGTAACTGTCTCCATCACTGTTTTCCTATTCTTCCATCTCTTCTTGTTTGACCACTGTCTGGGCAGGTGCCAGTTCTTGGGTATCTGAAAGGCACAGGGGCAGGCTTGTGGTTATGGGAGGAGGAGGGGTGGGGTGGGGGGCAGAGGGGTGGGGTGGTGAAGGAAGAGGTACATGTTTACACCATCTGCAGCTTGTAAGTCGTAAGAGATTGGGGAAGTGATTGGAGAATTGGAATGTGAGAGAGAGAGAATTAGGTAGGAGTATTCCGTCATCGTTGATAGTTTCAGCCTTGCTGCCAACCACAGTCTCAGTAATGGCTGCCGTAGTGATGGAGAGCCCCATCTCATCCCTAGGGGTAAGGGTGTGCAGCCAAGCCTGATCTTTGTCGGTTAGGTGCTGCTGCCTCCGATTAGGAATCGCTTTGTCCTGCAAGAGAGAGGGAATTGTATCGGTGAGTGTGGTTTAACAGCTGATAGTGTGGACTGCGGGAGTGAATGCAGCAATAAGTGTTTGAGAGTGTGGCGAAACTGTGAATTTATTCATTCACAGGATGTGGGTGTCGCTGGCTAGGCCAGCATTTATGGCCTATCCCTAATTGCCCTTGTTCAGAGGGCATTTAAGGGTCAACCACATTGCTGTGGGTCTGGAGTCACATCTAAGCCAGACCAGGTAAGGACAGCAGATTTCCTTCCCTCAAGGGCATTAGTGAACCTGATGGGTTTTATGACAATCGGCAACGGTTGCATGGTCATCATTAGACTTTTAATTCCAGATTTTTACTGAATTCAAATTCCTTCATCTTCCATGGTGGGATTCAAACCTGTGTTCCAACAGCATTAGCCTGGGTCTCTAGATTACCAGTCCAGTGACAATTCCAGTACACCATCGCCTCCCCATGTGAATGTGAAGTTTGAGAGGTTGTTCACAGGAGAGTGAGGTGGGGGTTGATGTACTGAGCAGTGTCTGAGGCCAGTGGTTCAATTGTAAGGATATGGCATTTGAAAATGAATTCACTGACCTTGACCACTCATGTGAGGTCATTAAACCTCTTTTGGCACTGAATTCAGGTCCTTGGGGCTTACACTGCTGGCATTGCCCGATTTGGCTATCTGCTCCCATTTCCTTCATGGCGTTTATTTGCAGGGACTGCATTTGCTATGGATAGACATTTATCTTTCTGTCATACTCCTGCACCAAGGCCTCTAGAAAGAATTCAAACTGTATAAATGTGTATTCCAATGGATTTTTGTATTCATGTGAGCTAATTGGTTAACCTCATTTATGGAAGGGTTTGGAATCTAGTTCAGCGTGTGACGTATGGTATTTTTAATTGTTCACAATTACTGCTTTTTGGTTAGTTGAATGTTACAATCAGTGAAATTGAGTATTATCTTTTTATTTACAGGCATTTGGGAAAAGCATCTGTTATATCAAAGATATGGTAGCCCAACAATCAGAAAGGTAAACTGTATACTTTGGTTTCCATTTGAATGAGAAAAATATTAACCAGGCTGGATTAGCTATTATTAACCCCTACCAACTGGATTATTCACCTCCTCTCTATTTCTCCTTTCCCCTTTAGAAGTTTTCTCAAATGTATCTCATCACTGTAGTTTTCAGTCCCTTCCCTTAATCAACCCCATTGAACACTCGACATCTATTCCTTTTCTGTACCCTAAAATATTAGAAGACCATAAACAGTTATTGTCGTGGTTGCTGTTAGATGTTTCCTTCCCTTTAACAGGAATGGGGAAGCAAGTTTTATTCATAATGGACTTTTTCACGTTAAAAAAAAAATGCCCCTAGGCACTTCCCCAATGGAAAATATAAACAACCAAACTATGGAGGGAGAGATTAGGAAGGATGACCAAAGGATAGGTTTAATGCGGTTTCTAAAGACAGAATGGAGGAAGTCAGAGGGTTTTAGGGAACGAGACCCAGAGAGCAAGGCTGAGGCAGCAGAAATTCTGCCACCAGCAGTCAGAAAAAGAGAATGGAATTGTGTTAAAGGCCATAAACAGAGGATTGCAGGGCTGGGGTGGGATTTAAAGCTGGAGGAGATCGCAGAAATAGGGTGGTGTGGGGCCGTGGAGCGATTTAAAATTTTAATGTGTTTGGAAGGAAGGTATTTGTGTATTTCAGTGAGGGTAGAAATAATGGGTGGGATTTATTGGATGAATAGATATAAACAACTGAGTTTTAACAAGATGGATTATGGTGTCAAGGCTAAATTGAAGGCAGAGGCCAGAAATGTTGCTGAAGTGAAAATAAGTGACTATTATGATGGGTAAGTTATGGAGTTTGAAATTCATCTCTTCAAAGCTTTGCATTGGCTGGTTCTGAACCAGTGAATGGTGAGTGTGATGGGTGAAGTTACTGTCATGGCAGTGAAATTAATTTTGGGGGCTGAAAGTAAAAAGGCTTTGTTCATTCTGATGAATGAAGTTGTGGCTCATCTACGACTTGATGTTGAGCAGGAAGTGCTCGAGGGCTCGGGAGAAGTGAGGAAGTGTGTGTGTGTGTGATCAGGATGCATATAATAGCAGACCCTCTGCCTGTGGATGATGTTTCTGAGGAGCAGCAAGTAGCTAAAGGCTACCTATATTTGGGTAGGAGACTGTGACTAGAACAGATTCATCCTTAATTGAGCTCTTTACAGTTTTGTGAAAGAATGCAGTTGAATTATTAAATTAACAGCATAAATAAATATACATGAGAAGTGACTGCTTAGAATTCAAAGCAGATGTCATAGTCCTGGTTATTCATGTATTGTAATGAAAGAATCCAGTAATTTATAATTACTAAAGATTGAAATTACATCTCAATGTTATTTTTGCAGAGCGAATATCTCTGAGTTGCTGGAAAATGATTTGAAGAGGAGCATTAAGATGCTCACAATAATCTGTGAACTGACTAACCGCACAGGATTGTATGAAGTTCCCGCTCTTTCATTTCAGCTTGTCATGAAAGTTGCTGAGAAAATAAAAATGCTGCTAACAGAGGTAAGTTTAAATGAACCTGAATGTGAAATGCAGCATATACATACGTTGTTGCTGGTAGAAAAAAAACCACGTTGATATTCCACCCCTCACGTCCTCAAGTTATGCCAAACCACTTCAAAGTCAGTGAATTACTTTTGCATCCCTACCTTAACAAACACATGGGACCTCAATACAATAAAATGGGTGATATTGAATTGGCTGCCCCATGTCCACCACAGTCAACATTCTTTTCATCTGACTCACTAGATTGGAACAACATGCGGCCAATTCAACACAACCCATTTTACAGTATTGCAAAAAGTTAAAGCTATCGCAACAGTTTTAGCTACCTTTATTATCCAATGCTTTACAGTGGCTCTACTGCGAACCGATAATTGCATGATAGTGCAGTTTTAGCTGAACTTTATTGTCAGTTGCCCTTTCTTCAGTCTTAAAGCCTGCAATGACTTGCATTAAACACATCTTGTTTCCTTCCCCTCTCTGTTCCAGCAGTCTCAGGATGAGGCATCTCCAGGAGAAAATCAAGACTGTGTCAATGTAAAATTAGTAATCGATGGAGCACAGGATTGCCTCCGTAACTGGCGAACAAGAACCTTGCCGAAAGACTTACTTTCCAAAGCAGAGATCACTGACAAGAAAGAACTGGAGGTACATTTGACCTTTTAACGTTCAAGACCAATTTAAAGGGTTTTAAGTGCAGAGTAAAAGTATTGCATTTTGTATGTTGGCTGTATTTCAAATTATTATTTATAAAAGGAACAAGAGTAAGTACAGAGCACCTTGCTAAGAATCACAGAAGCTGACAGTGCAGGAGGCCACTTGACCCATGCCTGTGCCGGCACTTAACTTGAACAATTCAAAAATGAATGAAAAATTCCATTGCCCTATTCCTTCCTGTGCTGTGAACATTAATCCAGTTCTTAGCTGCACTGATTCCTGCCTCAGATGCTCCCTGTAGCAAGACATTCCACACTTGGGCAGCAACAAGTGAGACTGATAGCTCTGTACCTTACCTCAAATAAATGTTACCTTTTGTGGATGAGTTTTAATTTTCTGGATGAGAATAGATTATTTATTTAAAGGAAACAATTGTCAGAAAAACAAAACATTAAGCTAGCCAATGACTATGAAGTTTGTTGGCCATTGAATGGAAAAGTTCATTTGTTTAACACATGGGGATTTAATAATGAATATTTCCAAAAGAAAATTGCTTCAGTTCACGCCTGAGACAAACTCAGTATTCTGAAATTTCCCTCTAACTGAGTTTACTCAGTTCTGGGAACACATATGGAAAAATGCTGTATGACTTTCTGAACACTGATTTAAAAATGGTTGGAAGGTAATGTGCAATGCGCAGCAGGATTTCCAATTCATGCATCCAGCGGGTGAGATTCTCTGGCAGGAGCGTAGGTTTGGAATATTTATTCTTTCTTAGTATTTTGTATTTTTTAACTTTAAGCAGTGATATTTTTTTCTTTAACCAGAAAAAGGTTGTTACCACTGGAATATATTAGTGCTTCCGTGGCAAAGTTGTGTTTTTGGGGTTTTCAGGTAAAAAATGCAGCACTCATAGCCTGCCATCTTGTGCTGATTAAAATTAATGGACAAATGGTCTTGGCTGTGGGCAGGAGCAGTGCTTGCTGTGAAAGATTGAGTTTGGAGCCCCATGTGATTTAGACAATGAAGCTCACTATATTAGCTTAATCTGGTGTCATGCCAACACCTGAAATGAGAAATCATTCTCTAGAAGGCTCTCCACCCAAAACATAAATCTGCATCTTCAACTACTGGCCAAGCCACTGCATAAATTCTAGGAATTGTTGGTTGAGCTGCAAAGAGTTGAATTCTAACCAGATGAGGGAAAGAGGAGGATAATTCCTCACAGTTTGTGGGATACTCCCTACCCTTGACTCTATTTACACTCACAGGTGATTAATCTTACTCCACGCTAGTAATTGCAGCTTATGAATGAGAGGAGAGGGACAGGGGAGCAGTGCATTGATAATTCAACACCTGTATCCTTTCAACATGGAGAACATGGACATGGTCCCACTTGGAATGTCACTTGTTTACATTTTATACATGGGTTGGTTGTGACTCTTGCATGTAGGTGAGTCTGTTGATGAGGGGCGAAGAGTTGCCAGGTGGTGAGCCCATCCTCAGCACTTAAAAGATACCGCCGTTGGCCAAAAGCCACCAATCTGCTCGGAGTCCTGCCCAATTTCATGGGTTGCATGACCTCTGGCTGTTGATTTTCTGACATGTGCTCTCTGGAGGCAGCAGCTCTTATGCATAGGATAGCTACCATAAACCTGGAATGCTTTTTTAAAAAAAAAATCTAACATACTTATAATTATTTTCAATGATAATGTGATAAGTTTTTAAATAATTGATAAATATTTCACTTACTTTGCAGATGTGGGATTGCCACTTTACCATGGAATGTGGAGTTGCTGACTGGGCTACTGAGTGGAGTGAGGCAACAAGAATTGACCTTATAAAAAGAATACAGAAGGTAGACTATGAAGCCAGCCTTTCTCTGATTTTTGATTTAATGGCATTGAGCAGAGACCTCGTCATATACTTACATAAATTAAGCATTGATTTGCTAATTCGTAATATTCAGCAAAATTACAGATTAGCAACTTAGATTTATGAAATCTGCGTCTGGATGAAGCGGAGATACTCGGAAGCAGTCACAACCTTGATTTAAATACTATTGATAAAGGTAACTTGAAGTATAAAGTGAAAGTAAGAGCCTCCTGGAACTGCATCGCCACATCTTGTATTGAGAGTGTGAACTGCGGGTTAATTTTGAAGGAACCTCTTTGAAGGCGGACAGATCATTTTCAATATTCCAGGCGGGACCTTCCATCAGTTCTGTGCAGTTATCAAGAGAAACTAAAACACTGACTACCCTTTCAGCTCAGAGACAATTATATTGGACTGGTCAGGTGGGCAAAAAAGTGGCAAATGGAATTCACCCAGAGAAGTGTGAGGTGATGCATTTGGGGAGGTCAAACAATGTAAAGGATCACACAGTAAATGGGGGGATACTGGGAGGTGTGGAGGGAATGAGTGACCTTGGAGTGAATGTCCACAGATCTCTGAAGGTAGCAGGACAGGTAGATAAGTTGGTTAAGAAAGCTAATGGAATCCTTTCATTTATCAGCCAAGGCATAGAATATAAGAGCAGTGAGGTTTTACTGGAGCTATATAAAACATTAGTTAGGCCACAATTTGATACTGTATGCAGTTTGCCTCATTACAGAAAGGATGTAATTGCACTGGAGAGGGTACAGAGGAGATTTACAGGGATGTTTCCAGGACTGGAATATTGCAGCTATGAGGAAAGATTGGAATGGCTGGGATTGTTCTCCTTAGAACAGAGGGGAGATTTGATTGAGAAGTGCAAAATTGTGAGTGGCCTGGATAGAGTGGATGGGAAGGGCCTATTTACTTTAGCAAAGAGATCAATGACTAGGGGGCATAGATTTAAAGTGATTGGTAGAAGGACTATAGGGAAGATGAGGAAAGCTTTTTAGTCCATCCAGAGGGTTGTGGGGGTCTAGAACTCATTGCCTGAAAGGGTAGTAGAGGCAGAAACCATCAACTCATTTAAAAGGATATGCACCTCAAGTGCGGAAACCTGCAGGGGCCACAGGACCAAATGCTGGAAAGTGGGATTAGGCTGGGTCACTTGTTTTTCGGGCAGACGCAGACATGATGGGCCAAGTGGCCTCTTTCTGCTTTGTAAACTTTCTATGATTCTAAATAGAAACAGAAAGTAGTGGATAAATACAGCAGGCCAGGTGACGTCAGTGGAGAGAGAAACGCAGATGATGTTTCAAGTAGCCAACCTTTCACTATAATTCGGACTTGATTCATAAATATACCAGCATTTTATAGACGTGGTTAAACATTTCATTTTGCCTATTATATTTCATTTATAGGAGAACCCCTCTGACCAGATAGTAATCTATTGGAATGAGAAGGAAACTTTAACCACATTAAACCCCATTCTTTTGGATTGTTTTGAGCACTGTGCACTCAATGCTGTGGAGGAAGTTTGCCAGGTAAGAGAAAATACCAAATAAAAACATTTACCCCCTAATGGATTTATTTGATACATTACAGTTTGAGGGATTAAAGTTATTGTCCAGTCAACTGGACATCGCCACACATCTTGAAGTTTCCCATCCAACACAATAGTTAGCAACCCTGAGCTTCCTTTGCAGTTACTGTTTCTTGCTTTCAGCAGCCAACCTTTGTTTGATGTGAAGATAAAAAGAGAAGCCAAGAATCTTCAATAAATAATGACAATTCTGAGAAGGTCTAGCGGATTGACCAGCTATATATATACAAAAGTTAACACTTCAAGCAGACCTTTAATCAGAGCTGTTACTGTCAGGCTGGAGAAGTTCCTTTCACAGGAGGGGTGGGGTGGCCGAAATAAATTTCTCCTCACTGCTAACACCGCAAAATGAAGGATTATTTCTTTGTTATAAACAAAAGGGTCCCTGCTGTGGTAGTATGTGTATTGTAAGTGGACGTGTAGATGACGATATTAGTGGGTTTGTTCTATTGTGATAGCGTGTAAGATAGTAGATAGTCAGGTTCAGGGTTTATTCTGGTGTGATCATGTGTAAATTGTGGGTGGAAATGCATATGGATTTATTATCGAGTTAATTCTGCAATCCTGTGCATCAGTGAGGAAATCTCACTCGGAACCTAGGTTGAAAATACAGTTACACCATGACAGCCCTGATTCTTTACTTCTCCCACTCATGCTCACTGCTCCTCCCTGTAAGTGTGATGTAGTATTAGGGTACTCAGGGTTGAAAGGGCTGTAGTTATATCTGAACTATAACTGGTTATAGTTCAGGCACACCTACGTCTCCACAGTCGCTCCTTAGCCAGTCACAACAGCATGTGAGATTGCAGAATTGACCCTTACATGTGTCTACACAGTAGTTATAAGTGAAAGAAGTGAATGTGGGAACATGAAGATACAGAGAGGTGTAATGATAATTCAGTGCAAGCGGTGATAATTTTACAGTCGGGCCAAAAAAAGGGGGCAGATCGATGATATTTGGCTGTGAATTATCTTTGTGACTTAACTGTTGTGCTCAGGAATACAGGGGAATTGACCTTTTTAAATGTCTTATTTTCTACCAAACTCTAGAGCAAAAAGGAAGCTAAACTGCTTGAAAAGTTAAACCCGTGGAAACACCAAAAATGTGCAAAAGTTTTATCAGAACTAATTGAAGAATCTGGGAAAAGAATGGGAAGTAGCAATTTTGGCAGTGTACTGAGTTCAGATTGTGCTGTGCACTATTGTCTTCTACAAGGTAATAATTTGTGTAATTTTGATTTGTTTTTAATTGGTATAAATACAAGACTTTGTTAACCTGGTAAAAGTTCACTGATTAGCCCAGTTGTATTACTGTATCATGGCCCCATTGTTAACTTCAACCTTCAGTTTGGTGAAGTGTAAAAGCGATGCTGAACCAAGTAGCCACTCTGCCCTCTAGTGCTTTTTTCAAATATCACTTCTCTAAATACCCAAATACAGTATTCCTTTTAATTTCTGTTCAATGCTACATGTTGTCGCAGCATTGAGTAAATTTCAACAAGCTGTGTTCTAATGATCTTTTGAATGATTTTGCTGCAGGCATTTACTCAAATTGTGACTGTGTGTGTCTTCAGTTAGGAAATAAATGTGGCCACTGTAAAGATTTTTACATTTACTCTAGGGATGTGGGCAGCAGATTTCCTCAAATGGTGATCATGTTGGGCTTTTCGCAGCAATCCTGCTTTTTTTCTGCTACCAGCCCTTAAATTACCAATGTATTGAATTCAGTTTCACCTCTAGGTCCAGTACCAGAACTGTGAAACAACCTGGGCCCCCCTTTTAATCTTTAACAACCTCACCACCCAGATTTATTGGCAGCAGAATTCAAAACAGGCAACACAACCCCCTTCATTCTCCATTTACGCCGAATGAAAAAGACAGCCCTGAAACACAACAATCTTATAAACCTCATAGTTGTAGCAGTGCCTGGAGGGCATGTGTGAACTGCTGGGAGTATATTCCTTTGCCATTTACATTAATCCCACTGATTTAGCTGGGGAGGAATGATCTAGTTGTTGTTATAGTCTAGCGAAGGAATTCAAATTGACAGTGGGCAGGACATCCACTCAATACTTTCTGTTTTAATGATGATAGCTGGCAGTCTCATGAGAAAGGACAGTGTGCAGCTTCTAATCGAAAAGTGGGTATGCCCTCAGCCCCTGCTGGTGAACCTGGGGAAGATCTGTCCACATTCTCCGGTGGATCCAGGAAAGCTGGAATTGTTCAGTGGCACTGGTCCATCGTTTCACAAATGCCTGAGCTTTCAAAACGAGAATACAGCACATGACACAGTTGACCACCATCGGGTAACGTGTCAGATTTCGAAACAATAGAGGAGAATGGCAGAGAGAATCCTTTATAGGTTCATTCCAATGAAACGTTTATAGTGCCTTTGTGATTCAGTTAGTTACATGAATATGAATTATATCTGACCGATATGGTGATCTCCAGGTGACTGCAGTAAACTTGATGTCTCGGAGAAAGCAAGAGGTTTACTACAAGATGCTGAGAACAGTTTTCACATGGTGGTTGAATGTCTGTATCAAGGCTCCGTGAAGGTTGCTGATCTGCAGTTACTCCTAGATAAGAGAAATGAGTACTCCAACTTATTTCAAGCACGTAAGTTTGACATACATAACATTGTACAATTAGCTCTGTCACAGCACTGGCTTTATTATTATACACATTCAGGGGAACTCACAGCAATGCAGCCTGCCTTCCAGTGCAGGATAGATTTCTGCATATTCTCCTGACTCGTACATAGTGAAAGAGTCACTTAGGCAAAGTGGTAAAGTGGTCCTCCCTCTCCTCCTGGGCCCACAAAGAAGTTTCTTTCCTTACCATTTGGATGATGGGCAGGTGTCGTTTTTCAGGGCGACCTCAGCAGTCACTCCATAATGGACCTCTAGAATTGCCATGGGACCTTTATTCACATATATTCTATGTCCGACACAGGCAGACACCTCATCCTCCCGGCACTAAAAGTATGTGGGCAGTATCAGAAATGGAGAAAAGAACTACTTGATTGGAAATTGTCAGGGCCCGTAGCCTTTGCAATATCTAGTGCCTTCAACCATTTCTTGATATCATATGGAGTGAATTGAATTAGCTGAAGATTGGCATCTTTGATGCTGGGGACCTCTGGAGGAGGCCGAGATGGATCATCCACTCGGCACTTCTGGCTGAAGATTGTTGCGAATGCTTCAGCCTTACCTTTTCCACTGACATACTGGGATCTCCCATCTCCAGTGAGTTGTTTAATTGTCCTTCACCATTCATGACTGGATGTGGCAGGACTACAGAGCCTAGATCTGATCCGTTGGTTGTGGAATCGCTTAGCTCTGTCTATCATTTGCTGCTTATGCTCTTTGGAATGCAAGTAGTCCTGTGTTATAGCTTCAACAGGTTGACACCTCGTTTTTTGGTATGCATGGTGCTGCACTCTTCATTGAACTTGGTGGTAATGATAGAGTGGGGGATATGCTGGGCCATGAGGTTACAGATTGTGTTTGAATACAATTCTGCTGCTGCTGATGGCACACAGTGCCTCATGGATGCCCAGTCCTGAGTTGCTAGATCTGTTCAAAATCCATCCCATTTAGCACGGTGGTAGTGCCACACAACACGAGTGAGGGTGTCCTCAATCATGAGACTTCGTCTCCACAGGGACTGTGCAGTGGTCACTCCTACTGATACTGCCGCGAACAGATGCATCTTGTTGGTTCCCTCACCCACCTGCCTCAGACCCAGTCTAGCAGCTATGTACTTTAGGACTCAGCCAGCTCGGTCAGTTGTGGCGCTACCAAGCCACTCTTGGTGATGGACAATGAAGTCCCCCACACATCCTTGCAACCCTCAGTGCAAGTTTGGGTGGGGGGCGGGGGGTGGGTGCATGGTGGCGGTACATGGTAATGAGCCGAAGGCTTCCTTGCCCATGCTTGACCTGATGCCGTGAAACTTCATGTGCGCCAGAGTCGATGTTGAAGATTCCCAGGGCAATTCCCTTCCGACTGTATACCACTGTACCGCCACCCCTGCTGGGATTGTCCTGCTGGTGGGACAGGACATACCCAGGATGGTGATAGTGGTGTCTGGGACTGTAAGGTATGATTCCGCGATTATGACTATGTCAGTCTGTTGCTTGACTGGTCTGTGAGACACCTCTCCCAATTTTGGCACATGTCCCTGGTAAGGAGGGCTTTGCAGGGTCGACAGGGCTGAGTTTGCCTTTGTTATTTCCAGTGGTCCGTCTGGTTCCACTCCTTTTGGACTTTTTAGCGGTTTGCTCGGCAATTTCAGAGGGTAGTTAAGAGCCAATCACATTGCTGTGGGTCAGGAGTCACATGTAGGCCAGACCAGGTAAGGATGACAAGATTTATTTCCCTAAAGGGGCATCAGTGAACAAGATGGGTTTTTAACAACAATTAACAATGGTTTCATGGTCATCATTAGACTTTTAATCCCAGATTTTTTTTTTATTGAATTCAAATGGTGGGAGCATCACTCTGGGTCCCTGGATTATTAGCTCAGTGACAATATCACTCCACCACCACCTCCCCTCTGCTGCATCATCAGCAACACTGCGTGTATTGGCTATTGATGCAGCAAAGTGCCTCGTCTCAGCCTGAATACTGTTGCAGTGATAAACTGAAGGTGTGTACTTCATTTACAGGACAGAAACTCCCAGAACATCAGAACAAGAGGTTCTTTCAAGTTGATGCTGGAAAACTGGTGTCAAAGAGAGGAGAAGAACTTGAGGCCTTTCTGAGTGAGAAAAAATCCATTGGAACATTAATAAATATGATTAATAAAGCTCATGAAACTATTACAGGTACAGTATTCATCAAACTTCCCTTTCTGAAGATGGTGCACGTGTTACTTGCATGGCTGATTGACAAAAGAGAGAGTACAGATCACATGAACCCTCAGTAATTGTTTATTTAGTCAATGTTACATGAATTTTTCAAACAAAAAAATAATTGACCTAAATTTGTATGGGAATAATTTCCAGTGATTAAATAATCTTCACTGCTGCTCACGATAATACCTGCTTATATTCTACGTACTGTAATATAAACACACGTTGCTTTGAGTTGATTAAGACTTTTTTTATTCTTTCATGGCACATAAGCAACATTGACAAGGCCAGCATTTATTGCCCATCCCTAATTGCCTTTGAATTCAGTGCCTTGCCACACCATTTCACAGGGTAGTTACTGAGGGTCTGGAGTCACATGTAGGCCAGTCCAGGTAAGGATGGCAGATTTCCTTCCCTAAAGGCACTAGTGAACGGGATGGGTTTTTATGGCAATCGACGATAGTTTCATGATCACCATTACTAAGACTAGTTTTGAATTCCAGATTTGTGAGTTGAATTCAAATTGCACCAACTGCTGTGGTGGGATTTGAACCCATGGTCCCCAGAGCATTAGCTTGGACCTCTGGATTTCTAGTCCAGTGACATTACTATTTCACTGCCATCTCCCCAAATATTGGCATATTTACTGTGCCTAAAATTTTACCTTGAGAAATGATCACAGTGGAGGTCAAATACTTCTGTTCTTTTATGACTTTTTAGAAGACTTATTCCAGCACAGCTGTAATGGGCTGAATGGCCTCCTTCTGCGGTGTATCATTCTTCTATAATTCTAGTTGAGAATGTGATTATTATTTGTGCAAATACCTCAAGAACTCCAATTCTACTCTTTAACTCCTATCATCAGTATTCTATGAAGTAAAATTAAATATTGTAATCATTGTTATTTTTCTATCATAATTAAGTTCCTGAGTGCATATCCCATTGAAAAAATGTAAGTTTTCTTTGAAAGGAATTCATCTAACTTTGGCTCACGTTCTAATTAAAACAATAATTATTCATCAGAGCTTCATAAGATGAAATAGAAACTGTTGAATTACTTTGGTTCAAATGGTCAAATGACAATATTTATATCAACTAAGATTGGTTGTCCTATGTTCACTAACAATTGGGGCTGTTATTTTCCCTCAAGCTGTTAAGTTAATGGGTCAGAATTTTTCTCAGGAAGACTTGTGCCACGGCCTCAATATGTCCTGGTTAACTGACTCAATATCTTGGTATTTGAAAGGACTGACTATCAACAAGTTTTAAAACAATACATCAGCCATAATTCAGCACAGGGACTCAAAGTTTAAAAACCACAAACACAGCAATACTGGAAATTGAAATGCTCTTTAATTTAAGTAATTAACATTTTTGTTAAAATGTTTCATAAGGTAGTTTTAGTTTTATGGCTGTATCCTCCCCACTGTTAATAATTATTGGATTGAAAACTGCACATAATTCTTTCTATAAGTATCTGTTTGAAGATCTGCTCATCAATTGTAGATACTGATTTAAAGTTCCCAATTTTATTCTCTGAACTGAAATTTAAAGTCTTAATTTGTTGAATTTAAATATTGCAATGTTCTTCAAACCTATGCATAACTGATGCTTTTTAAGAAATACCTGTGCCTGCTTGCTTTGCAGTCACTGACATAACTTACCTTGAAGAAAAGTGCAAGGCCAATATCCAATCCATGAGACTTGAAGAGCTCATCAAAACAAAGCCCTGGAGAGATGAAGAATCTAAAATTCAGCCTGCTTGCTGTGTTAAATATTTTAATCTGGACAGTGCTGTTACAACGATGGCATTGACAATGCATAAGCTCAGAGATAGCAGCGTTCTTCTAAACTGTTGGCTGCAAGCCACAGAAGAATTCAGCTATGAAGATTATACTTTGGATGACCTATGTACTAGCATCTGGCGCTGTTGTTGGACTGACTACACAGAACTGATCCACAAAACTGACCAGGGCACCATAACGTTCCAGGAGGTTGACAGGATGTTTTTCGATCTCCGAGAGCAGCCCGATGAAATAAGGAAGGAGTTATCCAACATGTTTCAAGTGGTAAAAGGAAAAGATTTGCCTCTGCAAAGGCTTGATCAGATCAAACAGTATTTTGAACTTCACTTAGCTGTTGATTCTGCACGAGTAATTCAAGACATAGTGAAGGAGTTAAACCTGCAGGGAGACTTCAGAAGAATTCAGAACTTAACAAAGATAGTAAGTGTATTAGCTTGTAAACGAGTAACTTTATTCTCACGTGATTACTGGTAAATTGACATTTTAGACCTTTATTTCCAAAATAGGATAAATATTGGACTGGCTTTTGGTTTCGTTACTTTTATATTAGTGCTGGCTGTTAGTGTTGGCTTTTGGCTTGGGGTTGATGTTCTCTGGTGTTTCTTGAGTTAATGATAATTGGTGAATTTGCATGATATCTCTGAATTTTACAAATGTTGATGGGATTCACCACATTATCATGGCTGAAACGCAATAGCTGGAGAAGGATTAAATGTAAACAGCAGTAGCAATAACTTCCAGAGAGCAGAATGGAGGTGAAAATTCTGGAATCATTTCAGATGCAATCAAATGCTGAGGTTAGATGGCTGTAGGGTCTGCCTTGGATCGATAACTTAGGATACGCCAAATGCAATTCCTCACTTGCCAGAAGAAAATAAAAAGAACTGTTGATAATTTACTGATAGTAAAGTAAAGCGAATTATCATCCGTAAGCAGCATGTTACCTTTTACAATTGTAGCAATTCACATGGACGATTCAGTATTGATCACACAGTTAGATCAAGGGTAAAATTTGCCAGTGTCATTTTATCCTGAAACTCTGCACCTTTCAGCCAGTGTCAGATTTTTTTTCTTTTTTATTCAGAATGAACACTCTTTCAAAAAACGTTCTCTAGATTACGTTGACAAAGACTTAATTCGGACCAAAACACTCTTGGCGAAAATGACTCCAGAATGCATAAAGTGCTTAGAGGAATTTGTTCGAAAGCAGCCATTTGTGAACTGGGTGAAAGGAGCTTTGACAAGTAAGTAGAAATATCATTATGTGATCTTTGTATTTCATTCTGGGATCCTTTTGCCACTATGGATAGAACTTTAAAACATTTTTGCCAGCTCTAATTTATTGTTGCCCTTTTTTTTGTGTCTTTCTCTGTTACTCAGACTTAAGGGAAGTAAAAGTGTTTGTGGACCTGGCGTCCATATCAGCTGGAGAAAATGACATGGAAATTGATCGTGTCGCCTGCTTCCACGACGCTGTGATGGGTTATTCTCCCTTCATTTACGAACTGCCACAGAGCACAGATTTTGAAGGGTTGAAGACTTCTGTAGAAAAAATCCAGAAGGCACTGAAAAGTGATCCAAAACTTCTGGAAAAACTGGTGAATAGCTTAAAATGTTTTAGTTCTGACCCATGTGGCCATTGAAATTCAGCAAAATTACTTCAGTTTGATGCTGCGATTCTGAAACTGACCAAAACGAGTGAAGCTGTTGGCTCCCAGTTTTAATGTCTTTATTTCTTTAGAGAGATTCAGCTCGTTATTTGGAATGGCTGAAGACCCTGAAGGAAAGTCATGGATCTGTGGAGACGTCCTCCCTGTCTCTAGCGGCAGCCATCAATCACAAAGGAGTTTATAGGGTGGGCAACATTGGACAACTACATGAAGAAAAGGTACTTGCATTTGAACAGATGGTTAGTCAAACCAAAGTGTAAGGGGAAGCTGTGGTAAGGTATCAACAGTGGTAGGGTGAGATTGGGTTAGGTGGTCTTCGGGTGATGACTGGGTGAGGTGGGTTAGGTGATCTGTTCTTTTTATTCATTTATGGGATGTGGGCGTCGCTGGCTAGGCCAGCTTTTATTGCCCATCCCTAATTGCCCTTGAGAAGGTGGTGGTGAGCTGCCTTCTTGAACCGCTGCAGTCTGTGTGGTGTAGGTACACCCACAGTGCTGTTAGGGAGGGAGTTCCAGCGACAGTGAAGGAATGGCGATGTATTTCCAAGTCAGGATGGTGAGTGGCTTGGAGGGGAACTTCCTAGCATGCCCCAACAGTGTGTTTTAGCTCTGAACTTATAAGATCAAACATTTTTGAACCTGTGTGAATTTCTTCCATTTCTCACATTGGTTATCATACAGAGGTAAATGTTGCACACTCAAATTCCTAGTATGGACTCTCACCGTACAAAGTTCTGCACCAGCAGCACTGAAAATGGCAAATTATCTCATAGCCTCTCTCTCTGTGGGTAATTCAACATGATTTAGCACAGCTTGTGCTGTGGATTGGTATACAGTTGAGACTATGCGGTGACACTACTGACATTCCGCTCAAAACCCCTCTATATTGTAGAGGAGAAAAGGAAATTTCTATCCTGTGTTCACTTAATGGTGAAAAGGCAGTGTGCTAACCCATTCCATCCTGGTTCCCATCAATTACTAGTTTGACCCTGAAATAACGATAGAACAGGAGTTGGACCAGAAGAGTCATATTGGACCTTCCACACCCACGACTGTTATCATCTAGGAGGACAAGGGCAGTAGACAGTAAAGTAATGGAAGGGGTCATCAACAGTGCTATCAAGCGACACTTGCTTAGCAGCAACCTGCTCACTGATGCCCAATTTAGGTTCCACCAGGGCCACTCGGCTCCTGACCTCATTGCAAACATGGACAAAAGAGCTGAACTCCCGAGGTAAGGTGAGAGTGACTGCCCTTGACATCAAGGCAGCATTTGACCAAGTGTGGTATCAAGGAGCCCTAGCCAAACTGGAGTCAATGGGAATCAGGGGGAAAACTTTTCACTAGTTGGAGTCATACCTAGCACGAAGGAGGATGGTTGTGATTGTTGGAGGTCAATAATCTCAGCTCCAGGATGCCACTGCAGGAGTTCCTCAGGGCAGTGTCCTCGGCCTAACCATCTTCAGCTGCTTCATCAATGACCTTCCATCATTAGGTCAGAAGTGGGGATATTCGCTGATGATTGCACAATGTTCAGCACCATTCATGACTCCTCAGATACTGAAGCAGTCCATGTCCAAATGCAGCAAGACCTGGACAATACCCAGGCTTGGGCTGACAAGTGGCAAGTAACATTCACACCACACAAGTGTCAGGCAATGACCATCTCCAACGAGATAGAATCCAACCATCGTCCCTTGACATTCAATGGCATTGCCATCACTGAATCTCCTCTATCAACATCTTGGGGGTTAACATTGACTAGAAACTGAACTGGACTAGCCATATAAATACTGTGGCTACAAGAGCAGGTCAGAGGTTAGAAATCGTGCAACGAGTAACTCAAGTCATGACTCCCCAAAGCCTGTCCACCATTTACAAGGCAGTCAGGAATACTCTCCACTTGCCTGGATGAGTGCAGCTCCCACAACACTCAAGAAACTTGACGCAGTCCAGGACAAAGCAGTCCGCTTGATTGGCACCCGATCCACAAACATTCACTCCCTCCACCACCAACGTACAGTAGCAGCAGTGTGTACCAACCAAAAGATGCACTGCAGGAATTCACCAAGGCACTTCAACAACACCTTCCAAACCCATGACCACTACCATCTAGAAGGAAAGGGCAGCAGATACATGGGAACACCACTGCCTAGAAGGTCCCCTCCAAGTCACTCACCACCCTGACTTGGAAATATATCGCCGTTCCTCCACTGTCACTAGGTCCAAATCCTGGAACTCCCTTCCTAACAGCACTGTGGGTGTACCTACACCACATGACCTGCAGTGGTTCAAGAATGCAGCTCACCACCACCTTCTCAAGGGCAATTAGGGATGGGCAATAAAATGTTAGCCTAGCCAGCAATGCCCACATCCTGTTAATGAATGAAAAAACAAGTTATCTCTGTCTCTCTCTCCACGTGCTACCAGACCTGCTGAGTTTCTCCAGCATTTTCTCATTTTACCTCTATTTTATCTCATTTGTCTGAATCTTCTGCTTTCTGTTCGCACTGTTTTCATTGATAGAATCCCTAGCCTAAGCCGCTCATGGGGAAATGATGTTGGTTCACATTCTGATCTCATATCACCACCCTAAGTGATTAAAACAGATTACCTCAAACTGAAGAATGTGCACAATAGGTGCAAGGGACAAAGATACATGTTGCATTGTACAAGACTCTGTTACTTAGAGTGACGATGATATGAATAGAAAGTATCAACCACTACACCTCTATGCCAAGAGGCTTCTAATTATGCAGAAAAAAATACTTTAATAAGGTGTACACAATACTACTCTTAACATAAAACCAAAATTTGCTGTGAATTGTACGTGTCTTGCAATGTTCAGTAGAAGCTGTGCTTCTGTTTTTTTTTATCTGAATTTATTTATAACCTTGTTTAGTTGTCACTAGAAAATGTCCTTCAGCTGAGTCTTTATGATGAGAGCACTAATGAAAGGAAGAAATACACACTGACGGAGCTGAGGGAATTGCAGAACAAATTAATGCTGATGTCGGGAAAAAGAGAATGTGGAAAAAAGGAAGTTGCCAGATACATGGAGGTAATAAAGCATTAAATAAAAGCATCTTGCAAAAGAGCAGGTCTTCGATCTTGAAATCAAACCGAAAAATATGTTAGTTAGATAAAGACAATTTACTTCTGCTCAATAATTCAAAACTTCAGCTTATTTTGTTGGACCAAGTGAGGGGAAACAAAGCTCAAAGCAACTTCTGTCTGTCTATTTAAAGAGATTCTCTTATTCTTCTCCCTGGGCAGGATGGGTCAGCTGGATGCAGTGAATTTAGGGAGATCAGCTGTGCACTCGTCCATTTGAGAATTGACTCAAATTTTCTGTTTACCTGTATTCAGTACATCCAAGTAATCTAGTGTACCATGGGGCAGGACCAAGCCAATAAGCCCCTACACTCATTAACTCAGAGCTGAATTTAATTGCTGCAGCAGTGGCTCCATCCACCTGCCAGAAAGCCTGCTGTGGTCATTTCCAGGAGCCCTAACAGGATTTAGGGGGAGATGGTGGCGTAGTGGTACTGTTACTGGATAAGTAATCCCGGGGACATGGGTTCGAATCATAACACAGCAGCTGGTAAAAGTTGAATTCAGTTGCACCATGAAACTATTATCAATTGCTGTGAAAACCCATCTGGTTCACTAATGTCCTTTTTGGGAAGGAAATCTGCCACCCTTACCTGGTCTGGCCTACATGTGACTCCAGACCCACAGCAATGTGGTGGCTCTTAACTGCCCTCTGAAATGGCCTAGCAAGCCACTCAGTTCAAGGGCATTTAAGAATGGGCAACAAATGCTGGCCTTTCCTGAGACACCCACATCCTATGAAAGAATAAAGGAAAAAAAAGCCAGTTAACTTCCTGCTGTGAAACTTTTCCCAGCTCTAAAAGATGAAGATCTTGCCTGCAAGAGCTCTTCAGTCTCAGCAGCATCACCTGAAGTAGGAGTCACTACTGCGACTGCACTCGGCCTGGGAGCAGCCATCAATGGAGGCCCCGCTAATAAGCTAAGTGGGACATCACTGGGGTCAGTCAGGCAGGCCCTGGTGAGAGGAGGAAGCTGGAAGGGGTCATTGTGAAGGGCATGGGGATGGGTGGTTTCTTTCAGTGGGGTGAATCTTGCTACAGGCAGGGCCCACTATGGTGCACAGTGTGCCCGAGCAAGAGACCCTGACCCCCAAGCCTGCAGGGAGGCCACCAGGGTATATCTATCCCATGTGGCATATGGCCCCACCTCTCTACCTCCTCCCCCCCAAAAAACAGCTGATAAATACCAATCAAGGGGATGAAGTCCTTAAATGCTCCTTAATTGACCACAAGGGCATTAATTGGCCTCTGGGTGGGAAGGCCAACCTTTACCTATCCTATGCTTGACTTAATCAGGGGAAATCAGGAAGGCGATGGACTCTGCATCCCGCGCCTCCCCACCCAGTTATATGGCTCCTTCCACCTCCCATCCCACTTCGCCAGTGGTTTGGTTTGTGGTGGGGAGGGGGAGCTAAATTCTGCCCAGAGTGCTGATCTGCCTCAATGATCAGATTAACTTAGTGTAGAAATGCTGCTCCTTCACACTGACTGGCATTGTAACTGAATTAAGCTTGTTTACTGTTCATGTTATCAGCAGTCAAATATTTTGAATATAACATTTGCAGACATTGACATCAAAAAGGGAGTACAAAAAAATTTGTTGACGGTCATTTGATATTTCAAAGGAAACTGATGGCAAGACACTTTTAGTGTGTGAACTGTCTTTGTTTAAACAGCTTCTTCAGTTATCAGCAATACTTCTATCAATGTAACTTCAGGTTAGAACACCAATCATGATTATAAATTTGTATAGCATTTAAATAGCGATTACTTCTTTATTGCACTTCTAGCTCAGCATTTAAATAACCTAAGCCCCGAAATTGTCTACTGCAATTTCAGCTAAGGCACCTTATTAAATATTTATATTCTTGAACACATTTTATTTTTGACAGGATTTTAACAGTGTCCAAAGGCTTGGAAAGGCATTTATTGAATTGTACTCATCTGGAAACATGCTTTACAGAAACTGGAAGGCACATGTGTTCTGCAGTAAAGAGAGTGATGTCTGCATAAAGATGGACTTTAATGTGAGAGGCATTGGATGCCTGAAAGTAGGTGGCGATCTCTCAGACCAACTGCAAGTATTGTGCAGAGCACTGGAGGAATGCCTTCAGGGGTGGTGTGAGTTTATTGAGAAGAGCCGAGAAAAGTTCTACTATCTGAATTACTATACCGCAGAACAGATAGTGTATCTGTGTTCAGAACTGGGACGCTTTGCTGCCGGGAAGCCTTTGTGTAAGCAAGTGATGACAATGTTATCATTCATTAAAACTGACTGCACTGCGAAGGACGTCAGAAGTGCGATGCCTCAGTTAATTAAGTTGCCTGAGATTTCTGTAGATGAGGAGACAGATGTCTTTGAGTTGAAAGCTGGGGAGAGTGAAAGTGAGATTGAAGAGATTGATGTAGATTTGATAGAATTTGATCTGCCAAATACAAGTTCATTTCAGTACAGTACAGAAAGAGTTTATGTTCAGAAACCTACTCAGAGGCATTACGAGAAGCATGATAATGAATTAACAAAGCGCAAGGCTGTTGAGCCTGCTGAACTTCAATACTCAGAATTTGCCCAATTCCAACAGATTGAGCCTGCAGAATCAATATGTGAGGAAATGCATGATGCTGGTGTATTAGAAATATCTCCCCAAATGGAAAATGCAAGTCTTTCTGAGGAGATTGCACTACTTTGGAACAAATTTATGAAAAACATGGCCGCTTTCTTAATTGACCACTTAGATATATTAGTTTTTGGCAAGCTACTTAGCCGCCTCTCGGGTACGAATGAGACAAAAGTAAGAAGGCAGCTTCCTCCCTCTCTGTATCATGGAAGACCGAATCTCATAGTCTGTGCACAGCCCGAGATCTTTAGGGCTGCTTTATGTGTCTACATGCAAAATCAAAGGCAGCCTCTGCCAACCTATGATGAAGTGCTTCTTTGCTCCGAGGAAACAACTTATGAAGAAGTAGAAGTGTTCTTGCGAAGGGCCTTGAGCAGAGGATCTCATGAACAGAAAATCTATACGTTAATTCATGCTGACTGCCTAAGTTATGAAACGAGTGTTAGATTTGGAGAGTTATTTGAGGAATTGATGCGTCATTGCAATCCAGTTTATCAGTTTGTTGTAATCTGCGATGCTAAACGCCAGCACTGCTACATCCCATCCTATCTTAGTCATTACAAAATACCTGCAGGGCTGAGTGTTAAAACAGATGCCGTTCAGCAGTACCTGGTATATCATTTCACTGTCTCTGCGAGCCAGACGTCTGCAGCCCAGCTATTCCATGACCGACTTTCTGTCAGAATCGTATCGTCCAAAAGACCTGGAGTGGGTAGGTACCAAAATCTGTACTTCTTACCTTATCTTTGCACTCTTATAATATTCGGGATTTAGAAGCACACCCAACATTTGTGGGAGTGGCGAGACAGAGAGAGAAGGGGGACAACATGGGAAAGTCTATGATTTGGTGCAGAAGAATGAGGGAGACTTAATAATTGGTAAAAAACAAATTGGGAGTACATTTCCAACTCATTCCCCACCGTACATCTTAATGCTAATCAACTTATATTTCTCTAAACCAACACTAAGAAACGTCATGCATGGGTTGCCATGGCATTGGATTAATAATCTTCTACTGTCAAACAGAATTTCAGATCAGTCAGAACTCAATGTCCAAATTCCAGCTGTCTGATAATTCTGAGATTTGCTTCTCCACAGGAAAGTCCCTCTACATTGACCGATTGCATGAAAAACTGTTACAGCGCTATCCTGGAATCAACAATGCTCTGAAGAGAATCCGATTAATTGAGCCTGTGATCGATGAAAACCGGATAGTTCAAATGTTGCACGACCTTTCGTGTGATTTTCGATGGCCAGTGATATTCCATATTGATGCAGCACCTGTAAGTCATCATCAAAGCTCATGGCCCTGACGTTAATGGGAGGGTGTGGAGAAGGGAGGGTGTGGAGAAGTGCGGGACAGTGAGGAGACACCCCATCAAAACTAGAAACGCAGAGCCCCAGCCTAACTCGAATAGTAAGTGGGACCCACTTTGTTCCTGTGTAAGTCCTATTCACCTACTCAAAAGAGCATCTTAACTTCAGGACCCAGGAGAAAGGAAGTAGGTTTGGAGGGGGTAACTGAGGTGCGTTCTTTTAACTGCACCCCCTCCACTCAATTTCCACCATGGTGAGGTCAGTTAAAATCGGGGTCATGTTCCTGTAGACAATAAGGTCTATTTTCAGTAGTTAATCTTCTCCCTGTAAATGTCATGTAATTTGTACATGTTCTGCAGATTTTTTTTTAGCTCAGCGATCTGTGGATCATTCCTCTTGCAACACTATCACCTGCTTTCTAACCTCTGCCCTCTTAATTGAATTTTCATGAGACAAAGCCTTGTGTGAGATTCTTTATATATAGCTCATCGATAGCAATCTCCTCCTGTCTGATATAGATCCACTCCTCCTGTCTGACATGTATCCACTCCAAGAAAGTTGGACTTGTCTACTGTGCTTAGAGTAGTGAGGAGCCATTTGTGTAAGACCAACATCTGGGGATTCTTGATGGTTCGCCAATTCCAATTTTCTTCAAATGATCAAAGATGGAGGATGACAGAGCCTCTATGCATGGAGTGTTTTAAATAGCATCATCATTGCACACTGTTGCTTTTCTGAAAAGCATCAAATTTTTGCCAAGATCCAGTTGTTCTTTCAAAATATGAAGATGTTCTTATTTGGAACTGAACATTGATTTGCGTCAGTGTTTAGGTTAATCTCTATGGTTGTTTTCTTTATCTAAGGTACGGAAAAGATTGGAAGAATTCCTTTTCAAGATCCTAATATTAGGATTCCTGAAGAACAGTCAGGGAAGAATCTGGAAACGCAGCACAGCTGATCTGTACATTGTGGAACATCTGGATGCCAATGAATTCCTTTATAAACCACAAACTCAGCAGGTTGTTTAGACTACAGTATTTTCAAAGCAATATTTTGCGGTTAAAATTTACACCTTGTGGTATCTTTTAAGGTTTGACACACACAAATTATATCCTCAGTGTGCACTTTATACAAAGTCTCTTTAAATGGGTTTATACTTATCTAAAAACACACACAAATGTAATGTGAGTGTGTTAAGTACTCATGTGAGCTATGCCAATGGAAAGCTCCATCTTTAAAACATAATTTAAAGTGAAACAGGACAATCTTTAAATGTTTTCTGTAGCAATACTTAATTCTCTGTTCACCTGATGTCTTTTGGCTGGAGGTTTGCCATTAAAGCAAACATTTTCAAATTAAACAGTAATTGTACCTGAATTGATGAGACACTCACCCAGACAAGCCAATAAAAAGATCAGATTAATATCAGCAAAAAAAATGTAATCACAAGCTGAGTGAACTGAATAATAATTTCTCATAAAATATGGTTATAAATTAATAGCATAATATTTATTCCTATCACTTAAGGCCAACAGCAATGGTTTCAATATATAGGTCACTATTTAGTAATTTTCAGTGTTATGGGAGATCCCCTACTTCATAAAATTGTTATCTTCTCTCCGAAATTCTCAGCAAGTTAACCTGTCACAATTATGGAATCGAAGTATGTCCTATTCACCCATTTCTGTGATTGTTGTTTTGTCTATACTAACAAATAATAAAGCTTTCTTTTTGTGTAAGGAAGAGAAATACGCACCTTAGATTAAACTTCTTCTTTCCAATCTTTTTTTGCTTGTAGGTAAATGTGGGACTTCTGGGTATCCTACCAACAATTCACTGCAGAACACCAAGAGAAGTTCGTCAGTTTGAATTAAAAAAGCGTGAAGGCACTGTCCTTAATATTTTAGACCCGTTAATGGATGAGGAGGAGTTCGTCAGTGAAGCCATTCAGAGACCCTACCAATATCTCCGTCAGTTCAGTGTAAAGAAAAACATTGATCAATTAATGTATAGAAAGCATAGTGTTGAAGGAAATCCTGCTGAATGTCTAACTTTACTACTCCAATACTGTGGACTAAGGGATCCTTCCTGGGCAGAGTTGAGAAACTTTTCTTGGTTTCTGAACCTTCAGTTGAAAAACTGTGAGCGATCCATGTTTTGCAACCCTTCGTTTGTTGGGGATACCCTGATCGGCTTTAAAAACTTCATTGTTGAGTTCATGATTCTCATGGCTCAAGACTTTGCAACACCATCCATGAATATTTCAGATGAAAGCCCGGCTTTCTCAGGCCCCCAAGCAGATGAAGATCTACTTCCGTATATAATACGGAAAAGATGGGAAACTCACCCTCATCCATACATATTTTTCAATGCAGACACATTTTCCATGACTTTTCTTGGTTTTCATTTGAGAAGAAATAATAGAATGGGATTTGATGCCGTGGATCAACACACTGGTGAGGTACTGAGAGGAAGCATCATGTCTTCGCAACTTGAAAGTGGGCTCGGCATGCAGCGAATAAGATTCAACGAGGATGTTGATGGTCTTACCAGAGAAGAGAAAATCCAAAAGCTCAGCCGGGTACTTGGTGTGGAAAAAGCAACAGATCCGGATAATACCTATGAACTAACTGCAGACAACATGATGAAAATGCTCGCCATCCACATGCGCTTTAGGTGTGAAATTCCTGTCATCATCATGGGGGAGACTGGCTGTGGAAAAACAAGACTGATTAAGTTTCTTTGCGACTTACAGAAAGGAAAGCATAATACAGAAACTATGAAACTAGTTAAGGTCCATGGAGGCACAACAGCAGCGACAATCTATGCAAAAATTAGAGAGGCGGAGAAGCTTGCCATTAAGAACAAGCACAGGTATGGCTTGGAGACGGTCCTCTTCTTTGATGAAGCCAACACCACAGAAGCTATCCATGCCATTAAAGAAGTTCTCTGTGATAAAACAGTTCAAGGTAAAGCAATGAAATGCAACACTGGTTTAAAAATAATTGCAGCCTGCAACCCTTACAGAAAGCATTCTGAAGATATGATCCAACGTCTGGAAATGGCTGGGTTGGGATACCGAGTTAAAGCAGAGGAGACTGAAGACAAACTGGGAAAAGTGCCTTTGAGGCAGCTGGTTTATAGGGTGCAGCCATTGCCACCAAGCATGATTCCATTGGTGTGGGACTTTGGTCAGCTGAGTGACAAAGCTGAAAAGGCTTACACTAGCCAGATTGTGCAAAGATATATCCAGAGCCACAAACTTCCTTTTCTGCATACTAAAACCATAATCAAGGTCCTAACAGTCTCACAGCAATTTATGAGGCAAAAGAAAGATGAGTGCAGCTTTGTGAGCTTACGAGATGTAGAACGAAGCATGAAGGTTTTGGTGTGGTTTTTTTGTCATAGAGAAAACCTATTTAACTACCCAAACCCAAATACAAATATCTTACAGGCTCTGATATCAGCACTAGGGGTCTGTTACTATCCCTCACTATTGTGCAAGGAAGCATATTTAGAAACCATATGCAGATTTTTCCCTGAACCTTATGATTCGCCCAATGAAATTCAGGCTCAGATTGTCCGCTGTCACGATATTTTCATGGGAAATATAAAAACAAGAGAAACAATAGCAAAAAATGAGGCTTTAAAAGAGAACGTTTTCTTAATGGTCATTTGCATTGAGCTGAGGATCCCACTGTTCCTCGTTGGAAAGCCTGGCAGTTCAAAATCCTTGGCAAAAACGGTTGTGCTGGACGCCATGCAGGGACAATCTGCTCACTGTGACCTATTCAAAAAGCTGAAACAAGTCCACATGGTGTCCTTTCAATGCAGCCCCCATTCAACACCGGAGGGGATCATCACCACCTTCAAACAATGCGCACGTTTTCAGCAGGGCAAAAACCTGGATGAATATGTTTCCGTGGTGGTCCTAGATGAAATTGGCTTGGCTGAAGACTCTCCACAGATGCCACTGAAAACTCTTCACCCGTTGCTGGAAGATGGTTGTGTTGACGATGACAATCCACTCCCCCACAAGAAAGTAGGCTTCATTGGAATTTCCAACTGGGCCTTGGATCCTGCCAAAATGAACCGTGGGATTTTTGTTTCCCGATTGGATCCATGTGAGAAAGAGCTCATTGACACGGCCAAAGGAATATGTTCATCCAACCATGTTTTGCTACAGAAGGTGCAGCATCTCTTTCCCATCTTTGCCCAGGCATATTTAGAAATATGTGGAAATCAAAATGGACAGTTTTTTGGACTTCGCGACTACTACAGTCTTGTAAAGATGGTCTTTATTATAGCTAAGAAGACAAAGTGTGAACCAACGGAGGAACAACTAGCCGACACCATTTTACGGAATTTCAGTGGTAAAGATGAGTTTAATCCACTTGAAATTTTCCTCCCTACTTTGGACTCTGTTCCTCAAACAAGCACACTGGAGATGGTGAAGAAAAATATCAAAGCAGATTCCAGTGATGGAGAGTGTCGCTACCTGCTGCTCCTCACCAAGAACTACGTTGCCCTTCAGATTGTACTGCAGCATGTTTTCCAAGATCTGGATGACAAGCCGGAGATTATATTTGGGTCCAGTTTCCCAAAAGATCAGGAATACACCCAAATTTGTAGAAATGTAAATCGAGTGAAGACCTGCATGGAGACTGGGAGAACGGTGATACTTCTGAATTTGAAGAACCTGTACGAAAGCCTTTATGATGCTTTAAACCAGTACTACGTGAACCTTGGAGAATACCAATATGTGGATCTGGGTTTAGGAACACATCGTGTCAAATGCAGAGTGGATAGAAAGTTTCGGCTGATTGTTGTTGAAGACAAGGATGTCGTCTATAAACAGTTTCCCATTCCCTTGATCAATAGACTTGAAAAGCACAGCCTAGACATGAGCACTGTGCTTAATCTCCAGCAGCAAAGCATCACCAAACAATTGGAGCTATGGGTCAAGGAGTTTGTGTCAGTGAAAATGAGTCGTGATGGAGCGCAAGGTGGATTGATGTTAAACCCTTCAGAGGTGATCATTGGATTCCACGCTGATGCATGTGCAAGTGTATTACTGCAAGTCCTGGACACTGCAAACCTGAAAAGTGAAGGTACCTTTGAAGACCCTCGAACTATACTAAAATCAGCGAAACACCGACTTCTCAACTGTGTGACTCCAGATGCTGTGGTCCGTTTAAAACACTCAAAACTCGGGGGTCACGAAGTCAAGGAGCAGTGGGAAGAATATTTTGTTCAACAACGCCATAGGTCACTGAGTGATTATATTCACCAGCACCTTGGAAACGCAGAGACGCGACGGCACAATTTTGTTGAGGTAATAATGTTGAAATTTGTACATTGAAGGAATTTCAATATTGACTCCAGTTTGGAGATTACTCTGTGTAAAAATGTGAAATCAGATTATGGGATCTCAGTTACCATTCATAAATGCTTTCAGAAATTTTAGATTTTTGTTTACATTTCGATGTTGAAATGCGACTGCTTTAAAAGGCTGGGCAGAACGCATCCAAATCATTTGCATTTGATTTATATCTGCAGTTTGTGCACCCTTTGCAGCTGATGGAATTTTTATTCAGTTAATAAATCTGGAATATAAAGCTAGCCTCAGTAATGGTGACCATGAAGCTATTCTTGATGGTTGTAAAAATCTATCTGGTTCCCTAATGCCCTTTTAGGAAAGGAAATCTGCCGTGCTTACCCAGTCCGGCCTATGTGACTCCAGACCCACAGCAATGTGGTTGACTCTTAACTGCCCTCTGAAATTGCCAAGCAAGCCACTGAGTTCAAGGGCAATGAGGGATGGGCAATAAATGCTGCCCATGATCCCATGAAAGAATAAAGGCAAAAAAAGTCAGTTAGTTTCCTGGCTCCATAGTCATGCCCTTCCCGGTTCAAATTGAGTCCAGTCTTCACAGATGAATCAGCCACAGCATGGGCAGAGCAAATGGATTGAAATCAAGCTGAAGGTTGTTCATTTTAAGAGGAGAATGCAGCATTGACTTACCAACCGTCATGCTAACTAAAGTACTGCTGTTCCAGGTAACAACATTTTCGAGGCTGCTTACCAAATCAGACATCAAGGTAATGGCCAAGGAGCTTGGTAACAATGTGGGAAAATTTCTGCTTCTGTTCCTGCACCAGTTCGATACGGAATATTCATTCTGCAAAAAAATCAGGTCTGTACTCCTGAGTTTGCTGCAATCATTAACCACGGTGGCAATTTTCAACAAAGTAAAGATACAATCAAATCTCGTATTATTTTAATTAACATGTCCAAGAATTGTGGTGGGGGGTGGAGGGGGAATTGACCCTATGCAATTTCAGAAAATGTGGAATATCTGTGTAATCCAGAATTAATACCTTAATTTCGCTTTTTTGGTCAAATGCTTATGTGTCTTATACTCGCAGAGAATCGTTTCAAAACTCAAAAACTGAAGTCCGGGTGTTGCTGATACAGATGGATACCGAGGAATCCTCTCTGAGTTCAGAACTGATTGCTTCTGCCAAGTAAGTACAAATGGTTTTAAAATCAAGCAGGAATAACAAGGTGCTACACAAGGAGTCCTGGTTTGGCTGGATCCAAAACTGAGCGGCTGTACTGTCAAGAAAGATTTAACAGGCTGGGGCTCTTTTCTCTAGAAAAGGGTTGACCTGATGGAAGTCTTTAATATTATGAAAGGGTTTGATGGGGTCGATGTAGAAGAGATGTTTCACTTGCGTGCGAGACCAGAACTAGGGGCCAAATGTAAAAGATAGTCATTAATAAATCCAACTCTACCAAAAGAGTGGTTAGAATGTGAAATTCTCATCAATCAAAAGGACTAGTTGAGATGAATAGCATAAGTGCATTGAAATGGAAGCTAGATAACCACACGAGGTCAAAAGGAATAGAAGGATATATTGATGGCGTTAGTAAAGATGGGTGATAGGAGACATGTGTGCAGCATAAACAACAGCATGTTGGTCCGAATGGCCTGATTCTGTGCTGAAACTAATTTCTAATATTTTACTTGTCAAGATTTTTAGGAAGTTGGTTGATTTGAGTAGCGAAAGATGGTTATGTTTAGAAATGTTGGAACTTTGGTTTGCATTAATATAAATTTAGCCCTTGTGCATCGTTAAGCAACCAGTCCCATTCACACTTGCGTCAGTGGCTCCAGTTAGAAAATATCAGATATTGAGGTGGATGCTACCGGCAATCTCAAAGTTGCTCATTTCTTGAGAATCATTTCTGGAGGAAGTTCTCTGCTATGATTTTTATTTTTGCCCTTAATGCAGTCTACTCCTGAAAAGCTGACTTCATTTTTTACAATAAGAACTTTGAATTATCCACTAATTTGAATCAAGCAATGTAATTGACACAGTGATGTGGAGATTTAGGCATGAATAGGGTCAGAGTTGTCTTTTCCTGATGCAATCCAGGGGAGCATTTAGTAAATAATACAATCCTAGCCCACCGATTTCTAATTATTCATGTTTAATGGATGGAGAATTACTGCCAGGGGATGCGCTGTTTCATCATCAGCACGCCCAGCATTACAATATTGTTTGGCAGCCATCAGATAATTTGAATTATACAACTTTGAACTGTAGGAGTGGCTTGTGCCTCACAGCTGGGTGCTGTATGATATGATTTCCTATCTGAAATTTGAAGTTAAGATTTTCTATGTTTCTTTCCAGATACTGCACAATGAACGAAATGAATCTGATGAACTCCACAGCAAAGTCAAATTGTTACGTGTATTTTATCACCAAGCTCTCTAGAATTGCCGGCGGATCGAAATATATTGGATTTCAAGGAGGTGTGTCCAACAGAAAAGAAGGCACTGTTTTGCCTCTGGGCAATAATGGCACTGTCTGGTGTGAACTGGAAGGATTTCTGTATTGTATTTTAGACAGAGAACTGAGAATGATACAACATGGAAGGAGGCTGTTGAGCGCATCATGTGTGTGCCAGCTCTTTGACAAAGCTATCCGATTAGTCCCACTCCCCTGCTCTTTCCCCACAGCCCTTCAATTTTTCCCTTTTCAAGTATTTATCCAATTCCTTTCAGGCAGCGCATTCCAGAGTGTAATAATTTGGTGCATGAGATAATGTCTCCTCTGGCTCCACTGTAGAAGCAACATTCAATCTTTACACACAAGTCCTAAAGTCGCGACCAATTTTAAGTTGTTGCAGTATGAGTGTAGGAACTGACTGATGAGAGACAGAAATACTTGCAACTTTGAGTAGTGGAGCAAAGGTGCTACTGGAGGAGAGGCACAATGCCATTAAGTAGCAAGCGTCAAGTATGGGCTGATGTACCACGAGAATCTCTGGTCTCTGAACAAAATCGCTGGAAATAACTAGCAGGGCACTCAGCGTCTGCAAAGAGAATTTTAAAAATTACATTTAGTGTTGTTGCAATACTGTTCAATCTTGACTGTGTCTTGATTACTGTGCAGGTCAGTGGCTGTCTGTCCACATTGATGATGTGACTGAATCAGAGGAGATGGCATCGGATATATCTGCATTCTATAACACGACTATCAGTGAACTGTTTGCTAAGGCTTTGGGTGTACAAGGAGGTAATTTATCGCTTATGTCAGTGTGAATTACATTCTGCTTCCTGCATTGAGTGTGCACTGAGGAGCGTGTTACAAAGCAGTAACATGTTGATGAGCTCAGAGTAAAGCTGAAGCAATGTGCAAATGCCTGAGACCCTCTCTGTGTGTTTTGTTGTTTTGAAGTGTAATCGTGGGCTTTTGTTATCTTCAGTGCAGGAAGAATTTTTAAAAAGTACTGAGTGCATAAAGCTTTAAAAGAGAAATTGGGATACTGAGGTAAGACCTATCTAGGCAATCATTCGCCTTGAAAGCATATTGCATATCGTAAAGATGTGCAGCAGATTTAAAGGACAGCAAGGCCTAGACTTCCTATTAGACTGTATGGAAAGCGCAGCTAAGTTACAGTGATAGACATGTAACATACTATGATGTTAATTCATAGATTATATTAGTTAACGAGACCTATAAATATTAAATAAAAACAGAAAGTGCTGGAAAAACTCAGCAAGTCTGGCAGCTGGGGGGTTAACATTTCAAGCCCAATGTGACTCTTCTTTTGTACTGAAGAGAGGTAGAAATGTGGGTTTTATGCTGTTGAGGGCCAGGTAGAACAGAAATGTCAGGGATAGATTAGAGGGCGAGAGAGGTTAAATGAGAAAGGTGTCATGGAACAAGAGGCAAAGGGAGTGGTAATGATTGCAGCGAAGAAACAAAGCGTTGGTCCAGAGTAAGTGTTAATGGCGAAATAAAGGACAGCTACGTGTGGAAGCATAAACATGAAAGCAAGATGCAGCCTGGCACTTGGCAAAAAATGTAATCAAAATGGAGGACAGAGTTCACGGTGTGAAGTTGTTGAACTCAGTGTTAAGTCCAGAAGGCTGTAAAGGGCCTAATCGGAAAATGAGGTGTTGTTCTTCCCGTTTGCCTTGGGCTTCACTGGGACATTGAAGCAGGGCGAGGACAGAAATGTGAGCATGAGAGCAAGGTGGAGAATTAAAACATTTGGAGGGTCGGAGTCACGCTTGCAGACTGAGCAGAGGTGTTCCGCTGAGCGGCCATCCAGTCTGCGTTTACTCTTCCCAGTGTAGAGGAGACCACATTGTGGGCAGCAAATGTAGTGAACTAAATTGAAAGAAGTACAAGTAAATCACTGTTTGCCTGGAAGGAGTATTAGGGGTGGTGGACAGTGGGGAGAGAGGAGGTAAAAGGGCAGGCTTTACACCTCCTGTGTTTGCATGGGAAGGTGCCATGGGAACGAGATGAGGTGTTGGGGATAATAGAGGAGTGGACTAGGGTGTCACAGAGGGAACAATCCCTTTGGAATTATGACAGGGGAGGAGAAGGGAAGAGAAGGTGTGTTTGGTGGTAGCAGAAATGATAGAGGATAATCCTTTGAATGTGGAGGCTAGTGGGTGGAAAGTGAGGACAAGGGGAACCCTACCATGGCTCTGGGATGGAGGGGAAGGCATGAGGGCAGAGGCGCGGGAAATGGGTTGGACACAGTTGAGGGCCCTGTCAATCACAGTGGGGGGTAATCCTTGGTTGAGGGAAAGGGAAGACTTGTCAGAAGCACTGCTGTGGAAGGTAGCATCATCGGAACAGATGCAACGGAGGAACTGGGAGAATGGAATGGAGCCCTTATAGGAGGCAATGTGTAAGGTAGAGCATTCGAGATTGCTTTGGAAGTCAGTGGGTTTGTAATGAATATTAGTCATCAGTCTATGCCCTGAAATGGATAAGGAGAAGTCAAGGATTGGAAGAGAAGTGGAGTATCAGAGATGGACCATGGTGAGAGAAGGACGTATTTTGGAAGCAAAATTGATGAATTTTTCCAGTTCCAGGTGAGAGCAGGAAGCGGCACCAATATAGCCATCGATGTACTGGGAAAAGAGTTGTGGGAGGGGCCTTGAGTAGAACTGGAAATAGAAATGTTCCACATGGCCACAAAAAGCCAGAAATAACCAGGGCCCATACGGGTACCGATAGTCACACCTTTTATTTGGAGGAAGTGAGGTAAACTCGTTCAATTTCTTTTATTCATTTACGGGATGTGGGCATCGCTGGCTGGGCCAGCATTTATTGCATATCCCTAGTTGCTCTTGAGAAGGTGGTAGTGAGCTGCCTTCTTGAACCGCTGCAGTCCATGTGGTGTGGGTACACCCACAGTGCGGTTAGGGAGGGAGTTCCAGGATTTTGACCCAGCAACAGTGAAGGAATGGTGATAAATTTCCAAGTCAGGCATGAAGGGGTTTTCCAGGTCGTGGTGTTCCCATGTGTCTGCTGCCCTTGTTCTGGATGGTAGCGGTCGTGGGTTTGGAAGGTGCTGTCTAAGGAGCCTTGTTGAGTTTCTGCAGTGCATCTTGTAGATGATACACACTGCTGCCATTGTGTGTTGGTGGTGGAGGGAACGAATGTTTGTGGATGGGGTGCCACACAAGCGGGCTGCTTTGTCCTGGATGGTGTCAAGCTTTTTGAGTGTTTTTTTAGCTGCATTCGTCCAGGCAAGTGGACAATACTCCATCACACTCTTGACTTGTGCCTTGTAGATGGCAGACAGGCTTTGGGGAGTCAGGAGGTGAGTTATTCACTGTAGGATTCCTAGCCTCTGACCTGCACTTGTAGCCACAGTGTTTATATGGCTAGTCCAGTTCAGTTTTAGGTCAATGGTAACCCCCAGGATGTTGATAATGAGGGATTCAGCGATGGTAATGCTATTGAATGTCAAGGGATTGTGGTTAGATCCTCTCTTGTTGGAGACGGTCATTGCCTGGCACTTGTGTGGCATGAATGTTACTTCCCACTTGTCGGCCCAAGCCTGGGTATTATCCAGGTTTTGCTGCATTTAGACATGGTGTGCTCCAGCATTTGCGGAGTTGCTAATGGTGCTGAACATTGTGCAATCATCAGCGAATATCCCCACTTCTGACATTATGATGGAAGAAAGGTCATTTCCTGTGGAGAACAGGCTCAGAACAGGTGGAGGATGGTGGTGATGTATGGGGATTGTTTGGGCCTCTGTTCAAGGAAGAAGCGGAGAGTTCTCAGACCGTGCTGGTGGGGGATGGAGCTATAGAGAGTTTGGACACCCATAGTGAAAAGGAGGCAGTTGGGGCTGGGAAACTGGAAATTGTTGAAATGACTTAGGCATCAGAAGAATCATGAATGTGGGTGGGAAGAGACTGGACAAGAAGAGAAAAAATAAAGTCAAGATAGGAAGAAATAAGTTCAGTGGGGCAGGAACAGGCTGAAACAATGGGTCTACCATATACTTTATATACTGTAAATATTATCTTTTTTGTCCAGGGAGCTAACTTATTCATCTACTTTAGAGCTAATTTATTCATCAATGCTAAAGGTGCTATATATATTAAAATTGTTGTAATAAAGTGTTGCAATGTTTAGTGCTGAACCCACAGATAATGACAGGATGGAAAAAGTGTATTAGTGGCCTCTGGTGGCGAGTATCAGAAGTGTAATAGTTCAAATTAATCCCCGAGTTCAGGGTAGAACCTTAGTAGGCATCAAACCTTCATCCCCTATGTCTTAGTTAAATATAGAATGATCAGAAATTTTTCTGATCCTATCTGAGAGTATGACTGTGGGATGTTGTAAATTCTGTAGTTTCTGGCATTCACAAAACTCTGCTGTCTTTTTACTTTAGAAATTAATGGTCCGAACACTGTTCCAGAAGATGATCAACAAGCCAAAAAGCTTATGGTACAAATTATTTTTATTTAATAAACCTTTGCACTACAAATATTGTTTTCTTCGCCATCATGAACTAAAAAGTGTATTAAGAGGGAGAATGTTTACAGTCAGTGATAAGGTGCTTTATTTGACAGAAGTATTTATTGTCAACGAATGTTTCACGTAAGATTATAATTTAACAAATCATTTAGGGCACTTAGGAGATAGCTATCACCACTTGCCTAAAATCAGGTACTGAAAAATTCTCCCAAATTGCTCCAGTTTCTCAACATTGCACTGTCCCTCTAACACTGAGAAGCAGCCCCCCTAGTTTATCTTAACATCTTCCTTAAACCCTGTGCTCTGGTTTTGGTTCCCAAAGAGTCTTGTCCTTTTGGGTTTGTTTAATTTCTTGGTGCCAACAGATCAAAGGAACAGCTACACCGTATTGCATGTTAAAGGTATGTTAATTATATTGTTAGGGTACACAGGTGAAGGGCACTGTTTAATTAAGTACTTTGAGCACATATAAATAGGAGGTAGCTGGGACACTGGGAGTGTGGGAGAGAGCTGTAAGACTGAACAAATTTCAATAAACTCTCTTAATAAAGAAAAGCTCTGTGCTTGGTTTCAACTTAACTAACCGGCTTGGACTCTGTGAACACTGCATCCTTGATTCCCTCCCATCTAAGGTGCAGCCATCAACAGAGCTCACGCCCTCACACAAGTGGTCCACGCTCATCGTGTCAGATGTGATTCAGCTGTAGTATACCCACTTCTGGGTCAGAAAGTTCTTGGTTCAAGTCCCACTTCAGATACTTGAGCACCCAATCCAGGCTGACACCTCAGTGCAGCAGTGAAGGAGTGCTGCTTTGTCAGAGATGCTGTCTTTCAAATGAGGTGTTAAACCAATGCCTCTGGGGATATAAGCAATCCAATAGTAGCACTCAAAGACAAGTGGGGAAAGTATCCTGATGTCCTGGCCAATACTTATCCTTCAAACAACATCACTAAAACAAATTATCTGGTCAGATCTCATTGTTGTTTGTGTGATCCCACTGTGCGTAAATTGGCTGCTGTGTTTCACTACATTGCAACCATGACTCCAGTTTGAAAAGTACTTGACTTGCTGTAAAGCACATTGGGGATCCAGAGGATGTGAAAAGCCTAAAGAAATACAAGTTCTTCTCAGCTCCTTCTGGGATTTATTTTTTTGTCATTATTTATGAACAGTCAAGGCCGAGCATTCTCAACACGACATTCCTGTTACAAAGCTGCATACAGAGTGCCATCAGTAACATATGTGATGGGAAAGATGGATCCAGTCGAAATACTGAACGTGTCCAGATCCTCCTGGATCTCCTGAGAGAAGAAGGGAAATGTGAGGGTGAGCACCAGAGCCTGGATACTGTATTATAGAAAATGTTTACATTTTGATAAAGCAAATTCCTGCTGTAAGTTTAGCATTGTTACCTAGCAGCTTCAGCTTCACTCCATCATGAAACTTGGAGTGCAAAGTTTCCCTGTCATGAAAAACCCAGCTCTGACTCAATTGAAGTTGCATTTGCATCATAATAACAAGGCATGAATGCGTCATTAATTAATGCCTTGCAATAGGCGTTGAAAAATATCTCTTAAGGGAAGAATGCTAAGTCGCAATCTTAATCAGTTAAGATTGTGACCATTTATAGAGATCAGCAAGGGATGAAGGGCACAGAATAATCAATAAAGTGAAAGGTTGGTGTCCATATCAGGTTGGAATGTCACTCTGCAATTAGTTGCAAAAAGTCAGCCTTTGAACCCTGTGAGCGGTTTTTAACCCCAGCCCAGGCAAAGAATATCTTTATAACCCCACTTTGGTCACTGATTAAATTCGGGAAGCTCCCATAGGAGAGGAATGTGTAACTCAGCAACAAGTTATCTTTGTATAGCACCTTTAACATAATGAAACATCGCGAGGCATTTCACAGGCTGGGCCTTAAAATTTACTATTTATTTAATTGATAAGAAATCTTCAGTTGACACTATTATTTTGTGTGTCATTGTTTACCAATAAGGTCACGTGTTGGTCTTTGTTTAACATGTACTAATACAATGGGATTGACCAGAGTTTGGCTGTGGTAGGTATTACTGCATCGGACAGTTTTAAAGTGTTGTTGCAATGTGACTGATCATTGTCCATAACAGTACTTTGCTTTTATTTGTTTATATTAAAACACTGCAATAATGGTCTGCATGTGTTTTTACAGCACAGTTTTTGAGAACGGTGAAGGAGAGGCTGATGCTGCAGCTGCAGGAACAGGAGGAGATATCACCAAATCCAAAAGAGTGGATGTGTAATGAGGCCAAGAAAATTGGTGCTCTCCAGGAGGGCGGCACATTCAGGTAACTTTGCAAGCTGTGCTGGATGCATATGCAGATGGACCTATTACTCTAGATATAGAGGGTTACTGTCAGAGCTTGTACTGCAGCTACAGAACATTGGTAGCACTGAGTGCTAGAGCCCGACCTGTTATGCATTCTGTGTTGACTCCTATTGCGACAGATATAGCCCATGTGCTTCCTGCTGATTTCCTACTGTGCCTTGTTCACATGAAGCAGAACACTTACTGCAGGATGATATACTTGAGCAATCTTAAAGGAGAACAGTAGTGTGGATATCATCTCAACTCCAGAAGGCTCACTTTTCTTAGCCACCACCACAGTGAGCTGATGGATAAATTGTTTAAATGATGGTAGATGGTCTTCACAGTACAGTTGCTGGTTCCTATTCGTCTAGAGTCCTTTTCCTTCTCCAATTGCAGAATGTTTAATTGGTGCTTTGGATTGTTTGAGAATGGGTGGATTCCTTGCATCTTGGAATTCCCTTTGAAACTTAATAAGCAGTGAATGTTGCTCAAGTTGCACTACTAAGGATTGCCTTGTGTTTTATTTTTGTGCCGAATTTCTGTATCTCACTCACTTATCCTGAAACGCTTCATCCAATTCAGGGTTGCAGGAAGTCAGAGCCTATCCCAACAGGCAATGAGCACGAGGCAGGGTACACTCAGCACATCATATGCACACACACAGCACACACTGGGGGACAATTTACTGCAGCCAATCCCCCTAACCAGCACACCTTCGGATGGTGGGAAGAAACCAGAGAATTTCTGCATCCATAGGTACAAGTTCAAAAATTCCTGTGTAGAGCCAGTGTGTCTCGTTGTTTTCCCCACTGAAGGAGATGGTCCATCAGTAGGGTAGGAGTGTGACAGCTTCTACCTGACACAGACAATGGGGATGGGGAGGGTGAAATTCAGTTTACTGGATAGGGTTGGGGTGTGCAGTAGTGCAAGGTAGCAGAGCAATTGCTCCATGTGTAGTCCATGCTGGCAGAGGCCTGAGTCAAATTTGGCTCTTTGCGTACCTCCAGGGGTGCCTTTAAGGTCCAGTGGTTTGGCTGCTCAAGATGTGGTAAAGTTAGGCTGGGGTTTATCTGTTTTTTCAGGTGCAAAGCACGTGGCTATGAATTGAATTTCTCCTCAGCAAGAGCTGGGAGTCCAGGGATTTGTAAATGGCCCCATTGATACTTCCTGATATCCTTCCAGGTCAAGAGGTTTAAGTCAAAGCAGTGGGTGGATGGCAAGAAAGGAAAAAAAGGCTTGCATTTAAATTTCACCACCACCAGACATCTCAGACACTTCAATATACTTTTTAAAGTGTAGTCACTGTTGTGACGTAGGAAACACAGTTCCTAATTTGCATTTAGCAAGATCTCAGAAACAACAATAATGACTGGATAATCTGGTTTTTGCAAAGTTGATTGAGGGATAAGCATTGGCCAGGACACTGGGGATAACTCACTCACTCTTCTTCGAAATAGTGCCATGGGATCTTCTACATTCGCCCGAGCAGGCCGATGGGACCTCGGTTTCTGTAACTGCGTTCAGTTTAATATGAATTCAGGGGTCTTTAGTGCAACCTTGCAAACAAGTGCAACTTGGAACTGCGTGTATATCTGGAAGTTTGGTGAGTGGGGAGTCAGGTGAGGAGGGGAAGGAGCTGTTCCTTTCCCTTTGCTTTTGCTTTTTCTAACTTCTGCACCCTGTAGGAATTGGTTCTTACTCTACTACAGGGAAAGAAGCTAGCTGTTTGGTTAGTATCCGGTAAGTGGTTAAGTTCTATTCTATTCCTAAGGTTTAAAATAGTACAGGAACTGGTGGTAAGTTTAATAAAATATATATAAGTAAGGAAAATGAATAATTGAATAATATAATTAAGTAGTTAAGTAAAACACATTAAGGATGGCAGGACAGGTGGTGTGTCATGGCTGCAGCATGTGGGAGCTCCTGGATGCCATTGCAATCCAGGGAAAACACATCTGCAATAAGTGTTTGCACCTTGAGGAGCTTCAGTTCAGTGTCATTCAGCTGGAGGCCGAGCTGCAGGCACTGCGGCACATCGGGAAGGGGGAAAGTTACCTGATGCTTTGTGCCAGGAGGCAGTCACACCCCCTGATGTGGTCAGGGACTTGAGGGTGTGACTGCGAGTGAGGCAGGTAAGGGGATCCAGTGTGCAGGAGCCTCAGCCTTTGCAATTGTTTAAGGTTCAGCTTGTTTGGATGAGAGTGGGGTTGTAGAATGTATGAGCTGACTGTCCATGGCACCGTGGTACAGGAAGCCATTCAAGTGGGGGGGAGAAAAAAAAGAAATGTAGTGGTAGTAGGGGCAGTATAATGCAGGGGATTGACACTGTTCTCTGCAGCACAGAGTGAGAGTCCAGACGGCTTTGTTGCCTGTCCGGTGCCAGGGTTTGGTACATCTGCTAAGGGTTGGAGAGGAACTTGCAGCGGTAGGGGGAGAATCCAGTCGTGGTGGTCCATGTAGGTACCAACAACATAGGTAAGACTAGGAAAGAGGTTCTACATAGCCAGTATGAGGAGCCAGGCACTAAATTGAAAACAGAACCTTAAAGATAATAATCTCTGGATTATTGCCTGAACCATGTGCAAATTGGCATAGGAATATAAAATGAGAGAAATGAATGCGTAGCTCAAAGACTGGTGTGGGAGAAGTGGGTTCTGGTTCATGGGGCACTGGCACAAGGAGTGGGGAAAGTGGGGCTGTACCACTGGGACACTTGAATCGTAATGGGACCGGTGTTCTAACGATCTGCATAAATAGAGAAGTAGAGAGGGCTTTAATCTAAATAGTGGGGGCAAGGGATCAAATTTGGGAAGATGTGTTAATTCAAAGAGTAGAGACAAGGCAAGAGAGAAAGGTATTAATGTGGGAAATGATAAGCAGACTGTGACAGGAAGGGACAGATAGTACAAATCTAAGAGTAAATCAGCAGATGAGGCTAGAAGTTATAAATATAACAGAAGGACAAAACTAAAGGCTCAGTATCTGAGTGCATGTAGCATTCGAAACAAAACAGATGAATTGAGAGTGCAGTTAGAAATAAATAAGTATGATCTGATAGCCATTACAGAGACATGGCTGCAGGATGACATAGCTTGGGACTTGAATATTGAAGGGTACATGACATTTAGGAAGGACAGGAAGCTAGGAAAAGGTGGAGGGGTGGCTCTCTTAATGAAGGATGGTATTAGCACAATCGCGAGGACTGACCTAAGATCAGCAAACCAGGATGTAGAAGCAGCTTAGTAGAGATGAAAAATGATAAAGCCAAGAAGTCACTTGTGTGAGTGGTGTATAAGCCCCCTAAGAGTAACCATAGGGTAGGACAGGGTATAAAGGAGGAAATAATGGGAGCTTGTCAGAAAGGTATGGTGATAATCATGGGGGATTTTAATTTACACATAGACTGGAAAAATCAGATGGGCAAAGATAGCCTAGATGATGAATTCATAGAATGTTTTCAGGGTAGCATCTTAGAACAGCACATTCTAGCACCAACCAGGGAGCAGGCTATACTAGACCTGGTATTGTGCAACGAGATAGAATTAATTAATGATTTTATTGTGAAGGCACTCCCAGGTAGCAGTGATCAAAATATGATCAAATTTTACATTCAGTTTGAGGAAGAGAGGACTGGGTCTAAAACTAGTACTTTAAACTTGAATAAGGGCAATTATGAGGGCATGAAAGCAGAGCTAGCTAAAGTGAACTGGCAGTTTAGGTTAAGGGATAGGTCAATAGAGATGCAGTGGCATACATGTAAGAGGGTATTTCAGAACACACAGAATAGATACATTCCAACGAGAAAGAAAAATTTCAAGGGGAGGACCCGCCATCAGTGGTTAACTAAAAATTTAAAGATAGTATCAAACTTAAAGAAAAGCATATAATTGCGCAAAGATTGGACAAAATATAAAAAACAGCAAAGAATGACTAAAAGATTAAGAAGGAGGGAAAAATTAGAGTACGAGAGAAAGCTAGCTAGAAATATAAAGGCAGACAGTAAGAGTTTCTGTAGGTATTTTGAAAAGAAAAGTATTAACAAAGTGAGCATTGGTCCTATAGAAAGTGAGCCTGGGGAATTAATAATGGAAAGTAAAGAGATGGCAGGTGAATTGAACCAGTATTTGCATCAGTCTTCACTATAGAGGATACAAGTAATATCCCAGAAATAGCTGTAAATGAGGAAATGGAAGGAAGGGAGGAACTTGAGAAAAATCACAGTCACCTGGGAAGTGGCACTGAGCAAATTGGTGGCGCTGTGGGGTGACAGGTCCCCGGGTCCTGATGGATTACGCCCTAGGGTCTTAAAAGAAGTGGCTAGTAAGATAGCTGATGCGTTGGTTTTAATTTTTCAAAATTCACTAGATTCAGGGAAGGTCCATTCGATTGGAAATGTGAAATTGTACATTTTGGCAGGAAGAATAAAAAAGAAGCATATTGTCTAAATGGTGAGAGATCGCAGCGCACTGAGATGCAGAGGGATCTGGGTGTCCTGTGCATGAATTGCAAAATGTTAGTATGCAGGTGCAGCAAAAGCTAATAGAATGCTATCATTTATTGCGAGGAGAATTGAATACAAGAGCAGGGAAGTTATGCTTCAGTTATACAGGGCATTGGTGAGACTACATCTGGAGTTTTGTGTACAGTATTGGTCTCCATATTTAAGGATGGATGTAAGTGTGCTGGAAGCAGTTCAGAGAGGTTTACTGCACTACTACCTGGAATGGGTGGGTTGGACAGGTGAGGCTTGTAACCACTAGAGTTTAGAGGACCAAGAGGTGACTTGATAGAAACATATAAGAGCCTGAGGGGTCTTGACAGGATGGATGTGGAAAGGATGTTTCCTCTTGTGGGAGAATCTAGAACTATGTTTAAAATAAAGGGTCGCCCATTTAAGACAGAAATGTAGAGAATCTCTTTCTCTCAGAAGGTAGTGAGTCTTTGCAACCCTCTTCCTCAAAAGGCAATGAAAGCAGAGTCATTGAGCATTTTTAAGGCAGAGCTAGATAGATTCTTGATAAGCAAGGGGATGAAAGGTTATCGGGGGTAGGAGGAAATGTGGAGGTTGTAGTCAGATCTGCCATGATCTTATTGAATGGTGAAGTAGGTTCAAAGGGCCGAGTGGCCTATTCCTGCTCCTACTTCATTTGTGCGTATGTTCGTACGTTTGATGTCTCATCCGAAAGATGGTACCTCCAACATTGTATCACTCTCATTGCTGACTTGGGGTGGCATCAAGGGGAAATATAAATAGGCAATTCTCCTGTATGAATGGAAAACATTATCCCGATGTTTTATTGGGAACAGATATTAAACTGGTTAATCCAACACCTGGTAAATTCCGGGATAAAAATAATGCATATGTGAACGTAGTATGAGAGCATTAAGTGTTTGTACATGAAGTTTGCTGAATGGAAATTCTATCCACAGTGTGCATATTGACATCTGCAGTGGGTACAATACATATTGAGTGGGTGCTTCAGTTCCTTATGGGAATCTCTAGGATTTATTTCAGCACTTCACACAGGTAGAAAGCTCATGATGGAAATTGTATTTCATTCCACATTTACCTCTCCTTTATGAACTAATAGTACGTTACATGTGTTGTTGTATGGATGAGGCCGTGTGCTAGGTTCACTGCCTGGCAGGCAAAGATCTATGCTGCATTGATACAATGTGGGAAATCCTGACCAACAGCTTTTGAAAGAATGGAACGATGTACTTGAAAATATAACATACAGTTGATTTCACATAAAAGAGAGAACCAGTTTTTGTTTCCTATATACACATTAATTTTCTTTACATTGATATTATAGACACACACTATGGAAGTGCATTCAGAAGACGGTAACTCCCAAACTGGCCCAGATGATTTCCATCCTAGACAGAGACTATAACCTGAATCTTTTGGTGGATCCTAAAGTGAACATAGAGATTAAAGAGCTCTGGCTTGACATCTTCAATGATTTCCAGATGTTGAGAGTATCTCACCAGGCAGGGTAAGAATGACTTATTCAGGTGTTATGTATCTTTTAATGTCACTAGTTTGTACCATGATTCGAAACTGTTTTTATTTGTGTAAATTAAATCCAGTTATTGTGTATAACAAAATTATAATTTGAAAGTGTATATTTTCTGATCAATATATATACTCACCATTTACAGATTATGAAAGCTTAATGACCGATTTTCACCTTTGTAACTGAATTTGTTCACTTTTGGTCCAAATGTATGGAGTCAAACGTCAAACTTGATTGAAGTCCTTGTTACACTCTGATCTTCTGCTGCTTTGTATAAAGGACAACATTTGTAGCGGCTGAAGTCTGCTTCACTGTGTGTGTGTGTGTGTGTGCTGTTCGTGTGTGTGTTTTTATAAGTGTGTGTAGAAAATGAAAAAAATGTGCTTAAAGTATTAGTAACAAAAGGACAAGACAAAGACCTCAGATGTAAAGGCAAAATACTGCGGATGCTGGAAATCTGAAACAAAAACATAAAATGCTGGAAAAACTCAGCAGACCTGACAGCATCTGTGGAGAGAAAGACAGAGTTAATGTTTCGAGTCTGTATGACTTCTTCTGAAGAAGAGTCAACAAGGCCTCAGCTGTCCTTGTTTTGTTCCTTACATTATCACGGTGCGGTAATATAAAATGGCATTCTTTTTCCATTAGGCCAAAGGCAGAAGAAATAACAGTCGATCACAAAGTGAGTAAAGGACATGCAGAGTTTCCCTGTGCTACCCCTTTCAGCTGGCTGATCAAGGAATACATTGACCAGTTGTGGGTTGAATTCCAGTATTTGGAAGGTAATGCTCATTTTAAACTCAATCCATTAATTTCCGCTTCTGATCCATGGTATCAATCCTATGCATGTTTTAAAATACTAGGTGATCGAACTTGACTGTTTGGACAGTCTTGGCCAAGTAGTTAAATGTTTGACTGATAACAGGAGCTCAACAGAAATCACTTCTGAGGTTGTGAAAAAATTGATGTTTAGGAATTGCTGATGGAAGAATACAGTGCTACTTTATATTGCTTCCCTGTTTTATTGAGTTACTGGGACCATGTACAAGCATTCTACATGTATCACTTTTCACTGTTGTCGTCTTGTGTACTTGTCTGTCCAATACCAGTTTCAGCACTGAAATTAGTCATCTATTCACTGTACACAGGGTGGACTGGTTTTCATGAGATCCAATTGGGATCAGTTTTAATTTTACAGAAATATTTATTTCACTTCACTATTTGTAATTGTTGCTGAAAGCCTTTTCAGGAAAAATTACAAGAAGTGTCCAACATTTAATCATCAGAATCCTAGTGAGGTAGAGTTGAAAATAATTAACATTTAAGCAAACTTTTGGTCATTTACTTTAAATTCCGCCCATACATATTGGAAATTGTTCTCAAAATAACCACAGCTTTTCATCTGTATAATAATCAGAAAAATAAGACAATACTAAACACTGCATAGAATAAACAGTGCAAAAATCAAGAAGTGCTTTTCACTTGCTTATTCTTGGAATATTATGTTGTGGAAAATCCATTAAGACTTCAAGGGGTCCATTCTCAGTGGGAGTTCTTCCTGTTTACGGGAACTTCAACTTGTGAGCAGGAAATTCCCAAAATCTTTCCACAATGTGAGTATAGCCAAAACAGATTATTCAGAATTTTCAAAGATGTCCTGACTGCATAAATAATGCACCTTTTCCCCTCTTTTTTTCTACCTCCAGAAGGGTTTTCCAAATGTTTACTTAACTCAAACGCCTGATTACTGAACAGTTAATCTCTCTGGAATTCATTTTTTTATTATTTCACAGGATGAGGGTGTCGCTGACTAGGCCAGCATTTGTTGCCCATCCCTAATTGCCCAGAACATTTGTATGTTTTCAGAATCTTTCAATTGATATCCCGAAGTTGTGCCTCATCAACCCCCTCCCATGCTATTGTTATCTCCTGACTGAACAATTTCAACATTCCCCTAGCCAACCACCCATCTTGAACCCTCTGTAAACTTCAGCTCATCCCTTACCCTAACTTACATAAAGTTCCGTTCACCCATCACCCCGGTGCACACTCACCTGCACTGGCTCCTGGTTGAGCAACACCTCAATTTTAAAATGTTCATTCTTGTTTTCAAATCCCTCCATGATCTCTTCTCTCCCTATCTCTGTAACCTCCTTCAGCTCTACAACCCTCCGTGATCTCTTCCCTCCCTATCTCTGTAATCTCCTTCAGCTTTACAACCCTCTGAGATCTCTGCCCTCCTATAATCCTGCCCTCTTGTTCATCTACAATTTTAATTGCTCAGCCATAAGTGGCTCTGCCTTCAGCTGCCAGGCCTCAAGCTTTAGAATTCCCACCATAAATCTCTCCACCTCTCTGCCACTCTCTCCATCTCTCTGCCACTCTCTCCTTTTTATGATGCTTCTTAAAGCTTAATTTTTTTAACCAAGCTTTTGGTCACCTGTCCTAATATCTCCTTCTGTGACTCAGAGTCAAATTCTGTCTGATAATTTTTTAGTGCCTTGGTATGCCTTGGTATGGTTTATAATATTAATGGCACTATATAAATGCAAATCTTTCTTGTATTTTTATACATCAACTTGCATTTATTACTAAAGAATCAGCACATGTTTTAGATTTTGTTTGACTGGTTCTCTATACGATCTCAGTGTAACATTTTAAAATATTCCTCTCATACAGGGTCAGCTGACAGAGACAGGGCAAAAATGCTGAAATTTGTTGACAGTTTTAACAAAAGTAAGCTCGGAGAGTATTTGGGACGTCACAGCGAAGAATCACAGTGTGACCTTGGTCAGCGGTACCTAACTGATTTTATTTTGATGACCATAAATGGCTCGTCGTTTACTCAAGTTCAGGTAAATCTGATAGCGGTTGGAAAAAGCCTACAATGTTTCTTACACCCTTCCTAACTAATCATTTAACTGGGCACATAACATGTAAATTGAACTTTCCAGTTGCCTCACCTGCTTATGCCCCTAATATCCCACATCAGCTGGAATGGAAACAATCACTTGTGGACCCCTCCACAGTGTGTAACAGTAAGACTGCTAACTGCACGGACACATACTTAACTGAACCAAATGGGAATCTGAACCTCATCTCATCATATATAGTGCTGGAGTGATGACACCATTGTTTCCTCATTGACCTTAGAGGAACAATTTGTGCAGTAGAAAAATCATTCATTTCAGTGATTCAATGAAGGACTCTTCTATCTGGTATTTGCTACAAAGGTAAAATGAAGTGGTTTCCAATATAAGTGAGTATGAGGGCTGACAGCATTATTGAACAGCTTGGATATTAGAAAATAACAAGGGTGTGCTAGTAATGGAAATGGTCCACTAATAAACATCATTGGCATAGGAGTGCTTGCAATTGGAAACAAAGTGATAACTAGTCCAAAGTGATACAGACAAAACATAAGAATTGAGCATTGAGATTCCAAGCTGTGTTCTGCGCAAGCATAGGCATCTCAAGAATGAGTCATATCAGGGAAGCAGAATGTATTAAATATTTATGTTGTTGACCAGCAGTTAAAACGAGTTTGTTGATTCAGCACGTTTAGGATCAGTCAGCACTGATAAGAATGCTGACCCCGCTCTCCACCCTCCAGTCCACTTAATTCAGCAAGAGTCAAAGAAAAGGTCCAACCCACTCTCCCTATGTAGTATCAGCAGTGTCCAAGGGTTACTGATCATGGGTCAACATATGTCACTAAGCCACTATTCTACTGTGGGGCAAGGTGAGGAGGCAGGCCCCAAGAACTACCACAACCGATGCAGGGACTGAACTTGTGCCATTGATGGTATTAGGCACTACACTCTTAGCCAACTGAGATAACTGACCTCGCTAAAGGTTCATTATGTACATCCCCTCCCCGTCAGATCCTTCCTACACACCCAGAGTCTCACCCCATCCGCACGTTGCCCTTGAGGTGGCTCTGGTGGGGAAGAGACCTTTGTCCACCTCATTGTGGAAAGTGCCTTTGCAAAGAAGTTCTGGAGAGAGATGCATTGGTTTTTGTCAAGGTTCATCCCGAGCAACGCCGTGACACCGGACTCTGTTCTATGGGTTGTTCCCAGGGACACACACTGAGACAAACATCAACTGCAGCTGGAAGAGCATCAACTCAGTGAAAAACGCTCTTTGGTCTGCTGAAACTTGTTGGCCTTCCAGTGCAAAGAGTTGTCCCCGACCAAGTGTTGCAGACTGGCACGTTGTAAGGTCCAGGACTACATGCTGAGGGATGCACTAAAGCTTTGGGCAGCTGCTGCAGAGGCACAATGGGGAAAGGTCACTGTCTAAGACTTTTTAGCCATAGTGCACTGAGGGGCTGGGAATTGTATAGACCCCTCAGGCTATATGACTCACATTGAATGTATGCAGTGAATATTACATGTATCACAATTATATTGAAGCACCTCAGAGTGCAACATGATCTATGCATTCTTATGACGTGGCAGATGATGTGTGCCAGGTGGGCCAAATCCACGAGGGAAACTTGGTCACGCTATCACAATGATTTTGCGATTTGTGTTTATTACGAGATGCGTGCACTGAATTCAGGGTAATAAGTCCACCAAGATGTTTAGAAATTTGCAAAAAATTAAATTGAAGTATTTATTAACAAAAGAAAAGATTTCAAGCAGATACATAAGACTACAAATTACTATTATAATAACTTCTAAAATTCCTAATCGACCTGACTCCCAGTTACACTCCCTTTAAGGTAACTGTCCAAAAATAGATTTTAGATTTTAAACAGATTCAGCAAATGAACACAATACTCTGGATAGTAGAATTCCAAATGGCTTTTCTCTAGCTTCAGTTTCAGTAGACAGCAGACTTATGCACAAATACTGGAGGCTTCATTAAGGCTATTTCACACACTTCTGTTAGATCTCACTTGGCCTTCTCCTCCTTTATATACCTTTCTCTCTTTTTAATCTGTAAATTCTATTGTTCCATATGCCTTTGAAACTGTATCTTCATCATAACATAAACATTTTCATGGTGCCAATATTGCCAGTAACCTTTGGGAAAAATAAACACATTCCTTAGCCTTGCTTATCTGGCTAGTTGTAAACAGACTGAGGTCCCTTTGAAATCCAAATCTCCCTTCATCTATCTAAAATTGCAAATCCCCTTCGCACCTTACATGCTAAGCCAACATCCATGTTTACTCATTAGCATATCAAGCACCTAGCTTCTTTTGATGAGTTAAAGTTTGCAGCCTACTTGAGTCCAAATGTAATTAAATCACAAACAGACAGACCCAACTATACTTACTCCCATAAACCTACTTTACAATAAACCAGAAAAATATTATGAAAATTATTATATTTTCATGGCAGTAGAACGCTTGACTATAATTGTACTTTCTGTAATGGCCACTTTGAAATGTTTTTCAATGTTCTTGCAGATACTTTATGAATAAAATATATTTTTGCAACAAGAGAAAAGTAGACCATTAAAATCGCTGGCTCTCCAGCGAACTGTGTTCTCATTGGCAAAGCCGCAGCTTCCCCTGTTACAGAGAAAGGATTCCCAATATTCTGCAGTGGCCCTGAATTTCCTCAGGCTTTCCACCGGCAGCATCGCCGTAACTTTGCCAGAAGTGCGGCAGGTTTTCAACACAGCCCCGGCAAAGTCACATCAACGCCGTGGGGAAAACAGGAGGGAAATTCAGGGGGCTGACCGTTTTGAATTATTTTTGGTTGAAGGTCCTCCAGCTGCACTGAATGGTACTTTCCATTTTCTTTTTGTTTTATTAAAGGTTTTCAGGGCAGCATTCATTTCCTGCATGAATGAGCTTCAGAATGATTGTGGTCTGACCCTTCAAGAGCAATCGCCTCCCTGGATACACATTGCCTATAACATTTTCAAAAGCCGTCTGCATAATTTGTCCAAGACAATTGCTCTGTATCCAAAAATCCTGGAACACATTTATAATTATCTACAGGGAACAATGGATTCTAACCCTCAGGAAATGGTGAGTCTTATGAAGATATTGCAGAATGTTTAAAGTTTATGAAGAATTGATGGTAAAACACAAGGTTCTTTTAAGTTATGATTTGAAACCATTCTTAAATATGCCTCTGTACTCATTCAACTGTTTTACTGACAAGCTAGACCCATTTTGTTTTGTCCTTCAGTCATTCAGGCTTAACCTTACTTTGGAAGTATGATAAATATATATATATATATTTGCGTTATTCAATTAAAGACTGCCCTTGTATCATATTTAAGCGTGCACATTTTGCACTTCTGTTATCCTAACCCTTGGTTCTACAAAACACTCAAATTTGCTGGTTATGCTGAACTTGTATGGGGCACTAGTTAGGCCTCAGCTGGAGCATTGTGTACAGTGCTAGGTGCCACACTTTAGGGAAGATGTGAATAATTGGAGAGAGTGCAGAAGAGGTTTACAAAAATGGTTCTGGGGATAAGAAGCTTCAGTTATGAAAATAGATGGGAAAAGATGGGACTGTTCTCCTTGGAAAGGAGAAAGGTAAGAGGAGATTTGATAGAGTTATTCAAAATTGTGAGAGGGCTGGACAGAGTAGATAGAGAGAAACTGTTCCTGCTCGTAAAACAACCGAGAGCGCACAGATTGACAGTGATTTGTAAAAGAAGCAAATGCAACGTGAGAAAAAACTTTTTTCACAGCGAAAGTGGTTCGGGTCTGGAATGCACTGCCTCAAAGGGTGATGGGGGCAGGTTTGATCGAGGCATTCAAGAGGGCATTAGATGATTATTTAAATAGAAACAACATGCAGGGTCACGGGGAAAAGGCAGGAGAATAGCACTGAGTCATAATCCTCATTCGGATAGCCGGTGCAGACACGATGGGCCGAATGGCATCCTGCTGCACCATAACACTTCTGTGATCCTGTGTTGTGTTTCTGATGACTTAAGTCAATTCTCGGAAAGCTTTGAATAATGAGAGTATCTGTTCAGCCTCCTCAGTAACAACCAGGAGGAACAGTGGGATTATGATAAGCGATTACTTATCTCTTCTGGTTCTCTGCTTCTTCCAGTTGTATTAATTGAATTAAAAGAAAGTGACTTTCTTGAGTCCTGTGAGGTAAAAATACTAGTTAGTGCCAGTGAAAATTTGATAACTCTTAATTTATGTATTTTGAACAAGAATGTTGAATTCAATAAATCTCAACTATAGCCTACTCATGAAGAGCTGACTACTTCTTAAAAAGGACTTGATGCAAACGTTTAAAAGATCATAGCCTTTTAAAGATTTGCCCAGGGGCAAAACAAAGTAGACAAGCTCTAGGCTATAAGAATCATGTGTTTTGTTAGTCGAGTAAAAAGCAGCATGAATGTACATCAAAGAAAATTGACTTAAAGGCTTTAGCTTTCCCAGGTACAAAGGATTACATTGCTGCTAATGATATGGAGAGAGGAGAAAATGCAAGTGGCATAGTCTTGTTAAACACTCGCTGTAACTCTAGATATTGCAGAATGATAAGCACTCATTTAAAGTGACCATGGACAATATTATCAAGCAGACATTTTATAAAGTTGTGCTTGTTTGTGCTGCAGCACTAGGGGGAGCACTTTTTGCAGATGCAATTAGTGTTGCAAGAGTTAAGTGTTGCAGCCGCTGCATGTTCCATTCTAAAAGTATCCCTCAAAATGAAGACCAGGATAGCAAAACCATGGCAGAATGGTGGTGGTGGGGGTGGTGGGTGGGGGGCGGGGTGGAGAAATGCCAATGACAAAGTAGCGGCAGTGCCAGCAACAATAACTGGTTTCTTAAATGCTGCATCCAGCTCCCTTCCAATGAATGTGTCAGCTCCAACATGTCATAGTGGAACCAACCAATATCCACCAAACAACTGTGCCCAAACTACCTTGCCCAAAAGTTTCTAGCTCAGTTAATTGAGTATAATTTGTTAACCTTCTTAAATAAAAAAAGCCATCACCCCAATGTGGGGCACAAGACCATGACCCTGGGATTAAGAGTCCCATACCAACTCAGGCTGAGAAGGACCTTGCTCCACAAAGCCGTTCCAACTTGGGTGACTGCACCACAACTCACTGTCCAAAACTTTTCAAACTTTTGTCTCCCGCTGGTCTGAGCAAGAAACTTTTGGACAATGTCGTTTGGGCACAGTTCTTTGGCCAATATGGTTTGGTCCATTATGAAATGCTGCAGCAGACACATTTAATGTTATTTTGCTGGCACGACCACGACTTTCCCATTGGATTTTCCCCTCATTCTCTGCCTTGGATTTACTGACCTGGTCTTCGTTTTGAGGGATTATAAACACTTAGAAAGTGAGGCTTTAAAACTTCACCGATGCTCATGCCGCTGACTGGAAAGGCAACAGGAGCAGTTGCGCAAATGCCAGCAAGCGCGGTGTGGGCTTGGTGCACACATGCAATCGTTCCTGGTGCCTTTCCAGTCAGCGGCAGCAAAGTGTATTGTAGAACCTGATAAAGGCATAAAGAAATGTAACTGCTTCCACAGTTACCAATGTTAAAATGATGTTCAAGGGAGCATCTCTTCATAAGTGTATTGTTTGTACTTATTTTTCAGACGCTTGACATATTTGCAGCTTATGCCTGTGTTGAAAGGATTCAAGCTTTAGATATTGTGACAATCGAGGACTGTAAAGAATTAATAGAAATAATGGAAACCGTACAGCCATCGGTTAAACTCATTTATGATAAAAACTACATCAAAGCATGCAGACCAATATGCCAGCAAACTATTGCTGAAATCAGGCAAGCCTCATATTTTGTTCATCTCGTGCTGTACCTGCTGATAGATATGTTGTTTCATGTTGCAAACCTGCCCCACCCTGTTTCAGATCTGTGGCTATGGTCAGGATTTTTTGACGACAGGGTTTCCCTTCCCGCCATCCAAAGAGTTGGCGGACAACACATCCCTGCCAATACTGCCTGGTCCGCAGCCATTTAACGCTCCAACAAACGTTAATTGACTTCAGGAAGGACGTCCTCCTCTCTTGGGAGGAAGCCCCGCCCCAGAGAGTTGCCGGCCAATCTGATTGGCCAGCAGCCCTCTAATCCCTGCAGCGACAGAAGCAGCAGTGGACGGAACTGGGACTGCAAGCAGTTCCCAGAGCCTCAGTCCCGGGAGTCCAGGAACTGGTAAGTTTTAGTAGCTTCAGGGTGGGGAGGGTAGTTGAGGCTTGGGGAGGTGGACAGAGCGGGGGTTGGGGTATGTTCGAGAAGCCTGTGATAGGGGCAGAGCCCTTGCAGAGGTCAGGCATTTTGCAGGGGAGGGCGCCCGTTGTTAAGCGGAGTCTGCTGATGGAGGCACCCCACCCATCCCATCCCCACCCCCCCCACCACCCGTGGTCTGACCATGGATAATTTTAGGCTCCTGACTTGCTGCTGTGCTCCTCTCACCAGCCTGAAAATTGAAGCTGGGCGAAAATAGCCCTTAAGTGGTCAATAATTGGCTACTTAAGGGCCTCAAATGGGACAAGGGCAGGCGGGCCTCACCTGTGTAGAATTGCCGAGAGGTCGGGGAGGATGAGAACTCGTCGGGAATGCCATCTGACAAATTTTGTGCTCACCCCCTCGCCTTCAAACCCGCTGGTGTGGAAACATAAAATTCTGCCCATGTTTTCCTTCAGTCTCTAATATAACTGGAGAAGTCAATGCAAATATAAAATGTATTTTTCCTCAATGTTTTCTCATTAGTGACCATGAACCTGGACAAGAATGATCTAGTTAACACAGGCCAACATACAAATTTCATACTCTTTGTGATCTGAGACATCCATTGTTTTACCAGTATATGTAATGCATGATTTTAGCATGTTGTATGGTAGGAGAGAGCAAAGGGCGATGCAGGTCTATTAAGAGAGAGGAGAGCAGTGGCATTAGCTTTGGTTTGCTTTAACAAAATAGCCAGGACAGACAAGTTGGGTTGCATTTTGTCCCTCCTTGTGAAAACACACCTCACTGCTACCTACCACGTGGGATCGAGCACTCAGCCTGAAGGAGATTGTGATACGAACTGATTGTATCCCCTTCTATATACCATCACCTAAATGCTAAGACGAATGTGCACTTTAGTTCTGATAACGTTTATACTTTTTTATTCTTACCATGATTCATTTCAATTTTAGAATCGTATAAAGAGTAGTAACATTATTTATTTTATTGTCTGTTAGATCAAACTGGGAATGTGCACTTGTGTTGGGCGTGTTTATCGAACATGTCGTTTTCAGTGTCGCTGACACCGATGTCAAGTTAAGGCACATTGCTGTAAAACATTGCGCACAACTTCAGAAGGTAAAGAACAAAACTCTGCAATGAATGAGTTTGTCATCATGTACACAGTGACTTGTATATGGCAATTATTATGTTTTAAATAATTTTAGGCTTATAAAAACATATTTGCTTGTCGAGAATACTAAGCACATGCGATTTCTGGATGTCTCTTTATCTTTCTCTTAATTATCATAGATTGACATTTAACACTTATATCGTGTGAAAATATCTCATCTGTTTGCACTGCGAATAACTCACTGTTTACACCATGACTGAGCAAGAGATTACGTTGCAAGTCACACAGGGGTCATCTTCCTAGTGGTGCAAAGTTGAAGAAAAACTCTACACGTTAGCCTAGCAAAACGATTATTCTTTAACTTTACATGCATATATCCTGCAATTCCTCATTCATAAGCTGGTCAACATGAGTGTCCTTTTCATACCAGTAACTACTTGCTTTAGGAATTCCACCCATTATTTATCACCATCTGTTCTTTATTGAGAAAGTCAACATTCGGTTTCTGCCCCTCGTATAAATTCTTTTGCAGATTTTACATAAAATCTCAACTATATCAAAACTTCAATAGAACTTTTCTCAAAATTTCAAGGCCACCATCCTCAAGTATCCTGAGGTTAAATAAAGGAAAGGCTAAATTAGCTTAAAACTGCCCCAAAATCTGCCAGACTTAGAAGAATGTCTTACCAAAAGAATACAAATTCTGTTTTCCATACCAGCTGTCTTTACTGAAATGCCAATTTTTGTCCAGTTGTGGTCATTTTTGTACCAAAGCTTATACAAGCCCCTCACAGCCAACAAAGTGAAGATGCTTTCTGCTTTCTGGCTGTGCTGTAAGGAAACAGGAGTCCCTTGACCCTTTTCCACTGTTCAGTGAGATTATGGGTTAGGCCAGCATTTATTACCCATCCCTAACTGCCTTTGAGAACTGAGTGGTTTGCTAGGCCATTTTAGCGAGCATCTACAAGTCAACCACATTGCTGTGGGTCTGGAGTTACATGTAGGCCAGACCAGCAGATTTCCTTCCCTAAAGGGCACTGGATGGGTTTTTACAACAATGATTTCATCATCATCATTAGACCTTTAATTTCAGATCTTTTTTATTGAATTTAAATTTCACCATCTGCCATGGTGAGATTCAATCCCAAGTCCCCAGATCTTTACCCTCAGTCTCTAGGTTACTCGTCTAGTGACAATACTACTATGCCACCACCTCCCCTCTGTGACATAACCCTAAATCCCTTAATAACTTTGATTACCAAAAATCTATCAGTCTTTAGCTGTTTCCCTTAATATCTTAAAAATTTCAATCAAATCATCTCCTTAACTTTCTAAATTCCAGGGAGTACAACTATCGTTTGTGTATTCAGCCAAGGGTCTCAGAGACGAAACAAATCCATTCTCAAATCCTTTGAGAAGGCAGAATGTCAACAAAAAATTCCTTAAGAAACCCTTTTCTCAGAAGAAGCTTCCAAGTTAATTTTATTTAAAGGCTGAAGGTCCATCAATTGTATTGCTCATAACATAAGAGGACAAAGACTTAATGCATCCTTATGACACTCATCTGCTCCTTCCTTTCTCTACTGTGATAATGGCGGCACTAATTCATTTCATATAAACCTTCTTTTAAAAATAGTAGATAGAAGGAAGTTGTAAGGGCATGTTAACTGTTTTTTCCATTTAAAGCACAAACAGTAATTTCTAGACGTGGCTCTCATAATAGGAAATGAGTTTTTGATAAGAGGATCTGTATATTGTCATTTAGAAGTTTCCTGTGCTTTTGTCCCTGGAATTATTCCATTTCCTTATGAAGAATTAGTTTTGTGGTTACATTGAACAGTGACAACTTATTCAACGGTTTAACACAGATTCTCAGAACATCCGCTGATTTGAAAAAGAACAGAACGGTTGAAGCAGTTATTGAAGTTTTGCAGATGTGCAATGAGGAAGCTAGTCACTTGGACTACAGGTAACATTCACCCATAAAGACGCCATTCGTTGACACAGCCCATGTAGTTCCTGCGAATAATTGTGTTGCTGGGTGTTAAAGTGTCACTTTTGGCCAGCAGCTCTATTCAGTTTGCCTTTGTTCCTTAAATTAGTGCTTGGCATCCATTACATGATGCTGCAACACATAATGCTACAACATTGCCCAAACATGGAGAATGTCAATTGGCCTAATGTTTCTACATCTAAATCAAAAAGACGCTGAATATATATTCGAGCAGCTTGGCTGCAAATGCAGTATCTCTATCTTCTCTATCAACTAGGTTGGGAGGGGTGGTGGGGGGGCATCAAATTTCTTGATGTCTGGAACTGGAGGTGGCAGGACTCACTTGGTTAAGTGGATCATTTCTTTGCTGATCGCACTGATGCAAGTTGTGGCTAATTCTGAAGCCTCTCCTTTTGGAAGAGAATGCAGGATAGAAAAACAGGTGTTAAATTAGGGAACTGTCGATATACTATAAAATACTGCGGATGCTGGAAAGCTGAAATAAAAATGGAAAAATGCTGGAAAAGCTCAACAGGTCTGGCAGCATCTGTGGAGAGAGAAACAGAGTTAACGTTTCGAGTCCGTATGACTCTTCTTCAGAGAAAATTGTCAATATTGCAATTTCTTAATATTTTCTTACTGTGTTCTACCTCAGATATGGTATCAAAGAATGTCCAATCTGCCTTGAGGAGCTGAAGGATCCAGCTTGCCTTCCCTGTGAACATGTATTTTGCATCAACTGTCTGGAACGTTCATTTGAAGTTCAGCCTTTTTGTCCAAAGTGTAAGGCAACTGTGCCAAGTTCGTTTAAAATCGAAGTCTCCATCCGGTTAAAGTAAGTTTGACTCTTCCAAACCAAGTTTCAGAGTTTTATCCTTTGTCTAATTACTTTAATAAAAGAGTACAAGAGTTTGTGCCTAAATTAATTATTTCTTTGGGGCATTGTGAGCAGGATTTTCTGCTGGATTTATGTTGAACCAAGCTTCTCTCCAGCAGACTAGGGTCACATCTTAGGGTTTCTGTTGAAAGTGTATGGGAGGTAGAATACGTCTTCCCTAACATACTGTTTGAGAATGTGTTAACTGGGACTCACATTGCACCGGTCCCCCCCCCCAGCCCCTGTCCCCCCACCACCCACTACCCACCGCCGAACACAAACCCCTACCCTCAACCTTTCACTATCCTTCCCCCTTGCTACACTCTGGCTGCTTTTTTTTTCTTCATTCGTGGAATGTGGGGGTTGCTGGCTGGGCCAGAATTTATTGCCCATCCCTGATTGCCCTTGAGAAGGTGGTGGTGAGCTGCCTCCTTAAACCGCTGCACTCCATGTGGTGTAGGTACACACACAGTGCTGTTAGGAAGGGAGTTCCAGGATTTTGATCCAGTGACAGTGAAGGAACGGCGATATATTTCCAAGTCAGGATGGTGAGTGGCTTGGAAGGAAACTTCTAGGTGATGGTGTTCCCATGTGTCTCCTGCCCTTGTCCTTCTGGGTAGTAGCTGTCATGGGTTTGGAAGGTGCTGTTTAAGGAGCTTTGGTGAGTTGCTGCAGTGCATCAGTGGTACACACTGCTGCCACTGTACTTCAGTGGTGGAAAGGGTGAATGTTTATGGATAGGGTGCCAATCAAGCAGGCTGCTTTGTCCTGCATAGTACCCAGCTTCTTGAGTATTGTTAGAGCTGCACTCATGTGATTGCACTGACATGATAGGTGGCTCACAGGCGATGACCTCACCTTTTACTGTAACCTCCTCGCCTGATTATACTTTTCTCTACCTGCCTGGCCCAATTTACCATAGTGATAGTGCAACCCTGGTCACCAAGTCTCACCTTGATCCATCACTCTACTCCTTTGTCATTTTTCTCCTTTAAGCACCTCACCTAATTCCAACCCTCTTAACTCTCCTTTTGAATTCTTGTTCTCTGATGCCCATCCATACCACATACCAAATTTCTCACTGAGATATCGTCACTGCTTTCCTCAGCTTCTACACTTGAGTCACTCCTTATCTCCAGTGATTTAGCTTCCATCTCAATTCACTTCTAGGCTGAGTTCACTGCTGTCATCATCGCTTAACTTCTCCCCCCGCCAGATACTTACTCACTTACCCACATTCATAGCTGTCCCTTTGCTTTTTTATGTGGCCTCTCTATTCCCATCATCTGAAGACAAGATTTGGCCTGCTCATGTCCTTGTATACCCAGCCATTCGAATGTTTTTTAGTAAAAATAAATGTAAACTAAAATGTGACACCTAATGACTTAAAAATGGACCCCAATGTCTGAACGATCTACAGAAGCAGTGAAAAGTTATCGAATTCTAATATATCTATTAAAAACAGCAGGAAATAAAACTACAGATTCATGATCAGACTGGAATACTGTTATCAGTTCTGCTGAAGAGCTGTAGATCGGAACTGCTTGTGAACCAGTACCAATGTTCTCCTGTACAATGCATAGGCACATTTAGGTTTTTTAAAAAATTCTTCCATGAAATGTGGGCATCGCTGGCAAGGCCAGCATTTGTTGCCCATCCCTAATTGCCCCTGAGAACTGAGTGGCTTGCTAGGCCATTTCAGAGGGCATTTAAGACATTGCTTGTGGGTCTGGAGTCATATGTAGGCCAGACCAGGTGAGGACGGCAGATTTCCTTCCCTAAAGGACATTGGTGAGCCAGGTGGGTTTTTACAAAAATCAATGATAGCTTCATGGTCACCAACACTGAGACTCAATTCCAGATTTTATTAATTGAATTTAAATTCCACCAGCTGCCATGGTAGGATTTGAACCCATGTCTCCAAAGTACTAGACTGGGTCTCTGGATTAGTAGCTCAGTGACATAACCACAACACTACCGTTTCCCATCAAGTATAGCATGAATGATCTGGTATTGTGATGTTGTAGTCTAACACTACAAAGTACTTATATCCCTAAAATGTATACTTTTTGATTTGCAGAAAGGCTTTGGAAAAACATAATAACTTCCGTCAGAAGTGCAATATGTTTTTCATGGAGGTTGTTTCCAGGTTTTGCTTCAGTGAAGATTCTCCACCCAGTGATGGAGTGATTATATTGCTGCTGTCATTACTAATCGCAGTCAGGGAATCACCTAAAGGTTTGTATTGATGTAGAATGTAATAAATCTCCACCCACCTTAGCATTGAAGATTTCACTCTGTCTTCAAAGTTTGATATGACAGGTGCCTAATGCTTAAACTGGGCTGAGGCTTCAGGCCTATATTGTACCCAAGGTGTCCCATTGTGGGGGATGAACAAGCTTCAGCACATTAGGTACATGACAATAATGCAGTTGGCTAAGTCTCACACATACAACAATAGTCTCACAGTCTTTTGGAACAACCACAAAATGACACACTAAATAGAAAGAAAAGCTGCCTGAAAAGATGCTTGGACCCCAAATAGTGAAGATAACACCTATTGTCTCAGTCTGGGGATTTCTTTCCATTCCACGTGCAATTCAGAATGAGATCTCTATTTTTGTTTGTGTTGAGCTCATGTCCACCTGAGACTGCCCCCAGCTGATTCTCTTTGGATCTTCCCAGACAGCAAAGAAGAGATTTTGAACCCATGGTCTGAGCTGAATTGGAGTGCTGGGTTCAGAGAGAGCGAGAGAGAGAGGTACACTTTGTGAGAATGGTTTTGATCTCAACCTTTACCACGAAGCCCTTCACATCTTGAATGAATTTCATAAGTACTATTCATTTAGTATACCAGGCAACAGGTGATTTTTTCATATTGTACATCACCGTGTCAAGAACCAGTGTGATTTACAGACTGACACACACTTGCACCGATGGTTTTCATTGTTCTTCCTACCTGTACAAGAAAAATCTAAATTCCCTGTGTGCTGACCATGTTTGAAAGTTTCTGCATGTAGTTCAGCAATAAAATTAAAATAGAAGTGATCTGCAAATCTATAATAAAACCCTTATTTGTAACATTAGGTAACCTCTACCAGACTCGGACTTTAACCCCATTCTCTGAGTGCGTGGACATCAATCCTGTGATACGATCCGTTTTACTGAAACTTATGCTGCATTATAGGTAAGGGGAACAAAATAAACTAGTTGACTTAAATATCTACCAGCTGATGTTACTACTGGACAAGCCTGATCCCAGAGTGGGTCGATCCTAATGTTTAATTGTTTGTTTAGATACATGAAGAGTGGCTACTGAACAGAGTCACCGGAGTCAGCTGTTGAACTTTTAACCAAAGAATAAAGCATTTATTTAACAAGGAAAGATGAACTATATTACAATACTCCTTTACCCACAACTATACCATTATAGATAAATACAGATTTGTAAGGATAACACAAGTTACAAACATATACTCTAATATGCTCAGTAAGTACAGTCCATGTAAACCAGTTGGCAACCTGTGGTCAGACACACCACACCCTGAAACCAAGGGCAGAATTTTCTGCCTGTTGGGCAGGCTGTGCAGCAGCAGGCGGGCACGGACCTGATCGCCGCCCACAATTGAGTCCGCGCCACCGTTCTAAGCGGGTGGGCCAATTAAGGCCCGTCCAGCGTGAATCGTGGCTCCCGAGGACAGCGGGAGTGGGCGGGCGGTGGTAGGATTGTATTGACTGCTGGGTCCAATGGCGACCTGGTGGCCTGTTTTAAAAAGCTCCTGTGGCCTTTCAAAGGCTGTGAATCATGGCCAGTGGAAGGGCTCCCCAGAGCGCTGCTGGTGAGCAGGCCAGGCAGGAGGGTAGGGCAGGGGGCACCATGCCCCTCGTTTTTCTGATGATTGCCTTGCTGCCCTCCTCGAGGAGGTGGCAGCACAGCGGGAGGTCCTGATACCCCAGGACGGGAGGAGGAGGCCCCTCCACATGACCAAACGTGCCTGGGAGGAGGTGGCGGAGGTGGTGAGCTCCCGTGACGTGATGCAGCGCACCTGGATCCAGTGTCTTAAGCACTTCAATGACTTGTTGCGCTCAGGAAGGGTGAGTACTGTGTTGGCATTGGTCACTTAACCCAGCAGGTAGGCTTTCCCCTGGCACACCACCCCCCCCAACTCCGAGTGCAATGACTGCATTGTATCATTGATGACATGTGTCCTTCGCTGGGTGGGCCAGCAGATATTGCCCATGCCGAGGTCAACCTGAGAGGGTGGTGAAGAGATGGGTTCTGTCCCCGCAGCATGTGGTACACTGAGATCCACATTACTGTTTTGGGGGCAACCTGGAGGAGCTGCACCCAGCCACAGTGCTGGAACGCCAGAACATGTCAAAGTCAGGGTGATGATAAGTTGGAAGGGAAGCTTCAAGGTGGCGTGGCACCAATCAATCTGCTGTCCTCTGCACTCCACGTGCTTGTGCCTCCTTGCTATGGAAGGTTAGACGTGTGGTGCCTAATGTGATGTAGGCAGCATTGGGCAAGGGGGTGGGGGTTTGGGGACAGGCCTAGCATCTTTGTGCGAGTGTTCGACAGCAGCAGGGTGAGGAGGCACTGGAGCCCTGCAATGTCCCAATCTGGTTGGGGTGGGCCGTGCGTGAAGAGAGTCCAGGTACAAGTAGCACTAATCAAAGCTCTTCTCTCCATTACAGGAGAAGAATGCACATAATGCCGCCGAGCGGGTGAGGACTGGCGGCGGCCCGGCACAGTTGGCGATTCTCAGCCGCTTCGAGCAGGAGGCCCTAGATTTGGAGAGGCGCCATGTGCCCAGGTCCACCGGTGTCGGTGAGGCTGGGGTGCCACGGGCAGGTATGTTTGCCCGGCATTGAGGTCGCCATTGTTCTCCCAACAGCCATGGCAGTGCTGAATGTTCAGTGATTGAAGTTTGCAACATGGCTTGACCATTGCTTACGGAAGGATGATCTGGGGGACAGGGCTGCACATTGACATTGTCTCCACGTTAACTGATTCAATGCCCTTATTCTCCCTTTCAACATCAGTGGAGCAGGGCCGGGAGGAGGAGCAGCAGAGGCCCTCTCTCACACCTGAGGGCCCTGAAGTCTCACCAGCATCACACCATCTTTGCCAGGCAGGCACCAGCGCAGATACTGGCACCTTGGTGGGAATTAGAACATCGGCTAGTGTCCCGGGGCACAGCGGTGAGGGTACTTCACAGTCGCTGGAGGAGCTGGCAGAGACAGCGAGTGCCTATGATGCCAGCAGTCGGAGGATTTCAGGGGGCCAGGCACATGCTCAGTCGGTGGCTGATGATGTGCCTCTGGAGTCGTCCGCAACACAGCAAACGCAGGAAATGCGGCCGGGTGTGCAGGAGCATCTGGTGGACATACTTGGGGCTATGCTTGTCTTGGTGTCCGTGGTGGAGGAGTCTACCCACACCATTGCCAATACAATGAGCCTCATGGCTAAGTGCCATGCATTCTCCATGGAGTAAGTGGTGACTCTCGTGGAGAGGCTCCTCCAGGAGACCAATCAGGGCTTCCTGGGATATGCGGCCGGACCAGCAAGCCCTCACATCAGCATTGACCTCAGCTGGTCAGTGCCAGTGTGGGACATGATCTGGGCACCAAGTTTCCCAGCTCGGTGCCCATCCATCCATGGTGAGCAGGGAGGTCTGAAGCGACCTCACGGCGCAGCATCTGCCTGTCATCTCTGCGGGCTCCTCTCAGGGCGCTCCAGACAAGGGCGGCAGCTCCTCTGCCCCTCTCCCAGTGACCATTGCATCTGGTGAGGCTGCAACAACTGGGGAGATGCCAGCTGTGGAACTGGCAGCTCCCTCCCAGGTGGGGCCAGCACAGGCTCCACGGGCCAGAGGACGACCACCAAGGTCATCGAGGCCAACAGGACAGCAGAGTGAGCAGGCTGTCTCAGATGCCACTCCTAGCGAGAGGTCAGCACCAAGACATAGCACCCAACAACATTAAACATAAGGCACCTTCGGCACACCATGGGTTCATCACTGGTGCTTTTGTGTTGGCCTGCAATGAGGTCTTTATGAGTCAGTGTGATTTTTAACACCTTTGTCATTTTGTTTTCTTAAGTCGCTTTGGTTGTAATATTAAATTCAGACATGTCACCATGGCTGAGGATGCTTCTTTCCTTCTGCAGGTGGATGGTTTCCAAAAATGTTAGGAGTGTTTTGTGGGACATTTAGCTTTATTAACAAGGCCCTAACATTAATGTTCCTAACCAGGCAGATTTTGCACTGAGGTATCGAGTATGGAGCCTGCAGCCCAGGCTTGTCCTGGAGGTCCATATCTGGTGTGCTAGCTGAAGGTTCGTGGATTAAAGCCTCCCGGGTGTCCCTGCTTCCCTGGAGTATGCCCGGGTAAGCGTCTACCCCCTCAGCATTTCCCTGTGCGTGCTCATCCTCGGACTCACTGCTGGACTCATCGTGTGCAGCCGCAGCCAATGTGTTTACGTCTTCATCATCCACAGCGTCAGATTGCGGTGAGCGCAACATACAACCACTATCAGTGACACACGATCTGGGGGGTACTGGAGTGCACCCCCTGAATAGTCCAGGCATTGGAAGTACATCTTGAGAAGACCAATGGCTCGCTCCACTACAGCCCTTGTGGTGCCGTGGCTCCTATTGTGCCGCTGCTCAGCTTCTGTTCTTGGATGGCGGAGAGGCGGCATGAGCCACCTTCTGAGGGGATAGCCCTTGTCACCCAGCAGCCATCCATCAAGCCGGGCTGGAGCACTGAAGAGCCCCGGCGCCTGGGAGTGTCTGAGGATGTAGACATCGTGGGAGCTGCCTGGGTACCTTGCACAGACTTGAAGAATCACCATCCTGTGATCACACTATCTGCACGTTCATGGAGTGGAAGCCCTTCCTGTTGACGAAGGCACCGGGCTCACCTGCTGGCGCCTTGATGGCCACATGTGTACAGCCTATTGCACCCTGGACGTGGGGGAAGCCAGCAATGGCCGCGAAGCCTCTGGCTCGCTATGTCTGGCTTGCCTAGCCCCAAAGGTAGTGGATAAAGGTCAATGAACACCTGAACAGAGCGCCTGTAACCTGTTTGACACAAGTATGGACAGCTGATTGGGAGACACCGCAAAGATCACCCACTGGCCCCTGGAAGGAGCCACAGGCATAGAAGTTGAGGGCACCTGTGACCTTCAGAGCCATTGGCATGGGGTGTCCGCCCACACGGTTAGGGGAGATCTCAGGCCCAATCATCTGACAGATGTAGTTGACTGTCTCCCTTGAGAGACAGAGCCTCCTTCGGCACTGCACCTCACTCATATTGAGGTCGCTGCTTCGCGCCTGTATACCCTGGCAGCAGGATAGTGGCGTCTTCTGTGGCCCCTTCTGCCTTGGACTTCCTGTTGGCCCATTGTGCCTGCACCTCTTCTCCCAAAGGTGGCTCCCCTGGAGGCTGAATGTGCACTCCTGGCCTTGAATGTGAACTCCTGACGCCGAAAAATTGCTGTCGATTGGTGCCTCAAGGATCTTAAGTGGCCGTATCAGAGATCAACGTGTGCCCACTCAACGAAATATCACGATGGTGCGCAGTGACATCAGGATGCTCGCCTGACGCCTCCGCGCACATTTTACGCGCAGGCATGCGGGGCCCGTTGCCACAATTCAACGGAAAAATTCTGGCCCAAGTGACAGATGCCACCCCAGACAGATGCTATGGATCTCTCATCAGCTCCTCCCCCAACAGTCCCTGATGCTTGTCACACCATGGGCCAACCAGTCTCACTGAACTCTGGCTTTCACACAAAGGTTTCCAATCCCCACTCTTGGAATCTTCTCCCAAACCAATGCTTTCTCTCAGACGCCTTCCGCAAGAGTCCACCTCCAGGGTTTCAAACTCACTTTCTGATGTTCCTCTTCCTGAATTCAAACTTTCTTCCACACACTCTTCCTCACCGACTCAGCTGTCAACAGTATACCACTGCTTCACATGCCCATAGCAAAGAGTTTCATACCTTCAGCCGTCTCTTTGAACCTTCTGGCTTCTCACAAGCCTTTATATCACTTTGACTCTGCTTGTTGCAGCCTGGAGCTTTAAACTTGAAACTTGGAGCCTTTCTTTGCCCCTAACTTTTAATTTCACTTAACAGGACTTTTTCCAGGTTCCTGTCCTTCCTTTGACTAGAAGGTCTGCTTGGGACTTTCTCCTGTTCCACTCCCTGGATTCTGGGACTTTTCTTTTAGCTTGGGACTTGCTATCTGTCCACTTTGCCCTAACCTCTGGTGGCAGCTACTTTCAACCACCTTTGGTTTGGAACTATCTGAGCCTTCTAGACTGCTTCTACCTGGTGGTTGTCTTCAAAACCAACTCAAACAGCTTCCAAATCAAACTGCTGTTTCTAGTTTCTTCTGCGTATGTCTGTGGGAGGGGCCTGCCTCCCTGGACCCCTGTTGCTAGGCAACAGCCCAGTTTTTTCATCTGTGTTTGCTTAACTTCCCCAGCAGTCGTAAACTCTCATTAGAAATGCAGACACCTTTTAAAGCGAAACGAAAACTCAGCTTGACGTTTCCTTAACACACAGATACAGAAATACAAATCAAACTTAAACACTAAAGCTAAAACACATTCCTAACCCGACAAATACCAATATAACTTACTTAACATATTTCTATTTCCTAACAGTAGTTACATGAAGTTGACAGAAGGTGCAAAATGTTTTAAAGCTTTGAAGGCTTTTACCAGACATTTTTCTCATGCTCATTGTTAAAAGTGATTCTGAAAGTAAGCTCTCGCTCCCAGTGAAGCTGAACAAAAGTGTGACAATATCTAGTAATTCCGTGTCACCCAGGGATTAAACAAAACCCACTTTTTTTAACTGTAGTTACCTTATTGAATAAACATTAGCCTTCTCATGATGATCTAGGCGATGACCAATTTCCTGGTGCAATCTCTTGTGCCTAACCTGCCCCAGAAGCTTCCAAATAGGCAGCTGGCAAATACCAAGTATCTGGGGTATCCGCCTAAGATAAGTGTTGGACCCCTTGAATATGCTAATTATGGGCTAAACACCTTTTTACAACCTCCTCCCCTCCCCCATTTCCCCAAATTCGACATATACTGGGGGGGGGCTCTACTCAGTTTCCCCAGCTCAACCTTGACCCAATCAGCTGTCCTTAAAGGGACCGCTGGGGGCCGATAATGGAAAAGTAAATAAAAAAATGTTTTACTTGTGTTAATGTGGAGCTAGAGGGGCAGGAGCTTGCCTTCCCTGTCCCAGTCACCTCATCACCTGCCTCCAGCCCCACCGCCCAAATCCCTTGATACCCAAGAGTTACCTACAGGCTGAGATTTCTAGGGCCACAAACTAGCCAATTGTATCAGGGCACGTGATTGGCATCCACAGACTGCCAATTGTATGTAGATGATGCCCACTTTGGAGCTAGCCTCGGGATGATGTCTTCAGGTGAGGTGGGGAGGGTTCCAGGCACCCTGCCTGCTTTGTTCCGGACTCCGGCATGTAGCCATATTTTGCAGCCCAAATTCTGTCCGCTTTTGTCACTCCCAACCAAAAACACAATGGCACGCTATAGGTGTTCTGCTAACAGTGATTTAAAGCTACTTCAGCTTATTCCAGTAGCAGTAAAACCAAGCAAGCAGTTCCGCTGCCTCCTAGCTCCTGAGACTTGTGTGGCCACTACCAATGAGGCAATGCCCTATTATTCATTTCTTTAAATAGTTGAGCTGCTTGTGGGGGCCTAGCAAGTGCCAGCAGATTGCTCACTTATTATTCCTGGTCAGCCTCAGGCCCTCCCTGTCAAGGCACATGCTCTGTGAGCAGGCCTAAAGGAATTTCAATCCCCGAGTATTGCTGTGTTGTCCTTTACTGCTTGCTACAGATGCAACTCCTGCCCCCTGAAGGGGGTATATTGACACCAGTATAATGTAGCAGGATTCAAACAGCGTTCTCTAAATATTTAACAGCAGGACATGTGGGTTTACAAAGTGCACAAAGACACCTCATGGGTTTAGACTCAATAAAGAGTAAAAATAAAGTTTTGAGACTGCCAGACAGTATCACTGAAGTTTGGAGTTGGGTCAGCGAGTTTAGTGTCAGTGGGAAGTAGAAATCACTTTGTTCTGACACTAAATTTGCAGTGTGAATAATATCTGAAGACTCGTCTCCAAGTCTAGAATTGTATTTGGGCGCAAGAAATGAAATAATTTGGGGAAAGGAAGGTGAACTAGGTGAATTGATTAAGCATTGGAAAGGATGCTCGTGTCAATAATATATGGCTCAATTATATGAAATTCCATATAACAAATGAAACACGGAGTAAAATTTTGGGATGCTAATGCTTTCTACGTCTCTCGATAGTTTTGACAAAGTAAAAGCCTTTATGCAGAAGTACCTCTCAAGCCTGGAAGAAAAGATATTCTTCAAAGAGGATCTGAAGGAACTCCATCTTCTGTTCATCAAATGTTTTGAGGTAACGCGGAGAGCTTAAGTCCATCTCGCTCCTAAACATTGACGATTTGGACATGCTTCTGAACCTTTAAATGCATTTTCCTTTAAAGGATTCGATATGTGGTCACTTTGAACAAAGTGGAGGATTTGGCAATTTAGAACTGTTCAAACAGCACTGCAGCTTTGCTAGCAGGTTTGCGAGACACCAGGTAGCTACCTGTGAAGAAAATGCCACAGAATACTTGCAGAACATTGCCAGGCTGCGTTTCTGCTTCACTCTTACAGCTAAACTGATGTATGAATCACATAACAGCACAGGTAAAGAATTCGAAAATAACCTTAAATCATTTTATGCCCAGCACTCTCCTTCATTCGTAAACTGTTCTCCAGCTGAAAGGACCTAAAAGCCACTCTGCTTCCAGCCTCTCTCAGAGCTGCTCTGGCTGGCTGCTTTTCAATTTAGTGAAACTGGCCTAAGCTCACACAGCCAGGCATATGCCCACCCTCCCTGTTGGAAAGGATGTAAGCTGTGTTTGAATTTCTCCCAACCCCAGGCGAGATTGTCATGGCAACTCAGGACCTGTTCTCTGGAAGTGTTACCGATCCAACCTTTTTGTTCATCCCCTCTCAAATGACAAAAGGTATTAACACTGGCGAGTACCAGCTATCTAATCTATGGGGTGAAAATCCTCCTCTTCCTGTCATCAATTCAATTAATATTTATATTAAGTCAGTTTTTTTTCCAACTAAAATATAGGGATGATATATATACTGTATATGAGAGAGAGAGAAGTAGAGACAGATATAGATATTAAGTATGTTACTTAATGTTAACTGGAATTGTATTATATGGTACAAAGGGTTTAAGTTATTATGTAATTCAGTAAGAGAGATGATGAGACAGATATGAGATAGAAAGGAAAGAAAGATTTGCATTTTTATAGCAATGTCCCAAAGTGCTTACAGTCAGTTAAATACTTATGAAGTGTAGTCCCTATAGGAAATGTGGCAGCGCATTTGCACACAGCAATGTGATAATACAAAGACAACTTTTTTTTTAGTGTTATAGCTTGATGAATAAATGTTGGCCAGAGCTCTGGGGAGAGCAGTCTTTTAGGTCCACCTGAGAGGGCAAACGGGTCCACGGTTTATCATCTCATCTGAATGATGGCACCTTTGACAGTGCTGCACTCCTTCAGTACTGCACTGGAGTGTCAGCATAAAATTTGTACTCTGGTCTCTAGAGTAAGACTTGAACACACGACCTTCCACTCAGGAGCAAGTATGCTACAGCTGAACCACATGACTATGGTCATGTTTCGTTGTTCCTCTACTTTTTGTTAACTATTGCACAATGTTGTCCTATTCATAACGCACTCCTTGTGAATAGGAATCCCCTGTTTACACTCTTACATAACACATTCGCTGTATGGTGGTCTGTGTAATTTGAATTATTGCTCAAGTTTTGATTTCTAATTTTTAATATAATTATATTTTCAGATGTGAAGCACAAAGTCATAAAGGCAAATTTCATTGAACATATAAAAATGATTTGTTTGAATTCTGACAATGACTGGTATCGAGTTTATTTGATGAGGACAGTCTATGGCCAGTACGGGATGGATTTTGTTCAGACTTTACAACAGCTCAAAGACAACCACTGGATGTTTCCAGATAAAATAATTGAAAAACAGGTGAAACATGTAATTTTAAATTAGATGCGCACATCAATCTATTATGCTGCCTATTAGAAATGATTAAATTCATCAAGTAAATGTGTATAATTCTTTGTTGTTATATGCAATATTGTAAATGGAACTTAAACTCTTTAACATACTTTGCAAATATTGCATGTGTTTTTTTATCACATAATTCTGCAATGTTAATGAATACAAATGACCACTATAGACTTTTATAGAACATAAGCTGAGATATATGTATGACCACAAGTTATTTTTCTTTAAACAAATGAGTATCAAATCAGCACCAAAATGAACACCGCGACAGGTTGAGAATTATTTTCACGCAGCGATTTACTTAGTCATGGAAACCCCTACTGGAAAGAGTAGTGGTTGCATAAATCAAGCCTTTAAAACAGAAGTGGATAAAAATGTGTAAAAAGAAAAATTCAAAAGAATGTGGGAAAAGGGCAGAGAGCCAGCAGAGGAAAAGAGGGCTGCATGTCCTCCTCTGCTGTAAAATTCTACAATTCTAATTGAAATGATGGAACTCAGTGATGCACACCTTCTGTAAAGCTAAAAAGAAACAGGTGGTTTAGTGAAATCATTGCCCATCAATTTTAAAAGCAGAGATTTTAACTTTGGTGCAGGTTTGCTCCCTTAGTCCTTGATTGTTTAGTATGCTGACTCGTGGAGTGGTTGTTTCTTCCAGTGTTGTTGGTCAGGTGGTCAGATGGATCGCTTTATTTTCTGCGGGCAACATTATAAAACCATTCGTGACGCAGTTGCTGAGGCAGCCTTGACGTGCCAAGTGAGCAGCATGACAAACAAGTTAAAGGTATTTGCAGATAGTTCTTTTCTACTTATTCTGTTTAGCAATGCTGTACCCTCAATGCTTTGTCGCAGTTTTGTGCCATTTTTTTTAACACCAGCATATTTTGCTGGCACTAATATTTGTTTCACAACTTTGCTCCTTAAAGGCTTCAAAGTGCCGTTTAAGTAATCAGCAGGTTTACATGGCCTTGGCATTCTTCCGTGAGGTAACATGTTCGTTTGCAGTGGAGGATGACAGTTTGCATGCTAGTTCAAAGGTAAGAATCAATTTCTGACATAACTTCAGCCGAGAGGGAATCTCTACCTATAATAGTTTGTGTCTAGCATGTCATCACGCTGGCACCTGATTGGCGAGAATCTCTTAGTCAAGAAACCAACAGCAAACCATAGTTGAACAATCCCATGAAAAGGAAGAAAACCAGTGAGTTCTTTTGTTTTCTGATCTTCCCAAGGGAAGAAACAGAAGATTTATAAGCAGCAGCCAACCTAAACATCAGCTCTCAGCATCACCAATTAGCCTTTAATTGACCTCTGGAGATGTCTACTTGAAGCACTTCTTCCCAAAGGGCAATTGAGGAGGGAGAAAATCATAAATCTTCTCTGTTCCGATATTTAGCCTGTGTCCTTAAAGGGGCAGACCATGTTCAGCACATCTTCACCTTAGCAGTGGGCCGTTTTCCTCAGTCTCTTCATACCTATTAGTAAAGGGTTATCAAGGTGGAAACGCTCCTTTGTTCTATAAACTCACCTCGTACATTAGATGGTATAACCTTCCTGTCAGGACACGTATATTCTCTGTTTATTATTAGCATTATCACAGAGGATCTGCTAGTCTTGAAAATAGGTATTGGTCACTTCTCTAAATTAAAATGAATTTAATCTGCTCTTGGTATATTGCTTAGAGATGTAGCACTTATTTAATTGTAGTATTATTGGTCATTGAAATCATGGAATCTATTTGATTGGTCAGTAGATATCCACAAAAATAACATTACTTTCTCCAGGGGGCTGTGTTATGGTGGAGGTTGATTTTCTTTTACATGTATTCATAATGGAATTTAACATTAGCGTTCATGAAGGACAGTACAACCATGGGAGCAGGAATGCTCATAATGGCTAGATGAGCCATCCATAAATCAGACCATAAATAAAATTTGTTTTAAAGGGATTTTGATAAAATGAGGACAGGTCTGTACTCAACAGGAACAGGATTACAAAAGTGTGACGCCGCACCAGCCAGTTGTTAGAACTATTTTTAAGATGGCTTCTTCCCACCATGTGTCTGAGTATTGCACGTTTTGGGTTTGATGTAACTTGGATACAGGCAGTAGGAAATTTAAGTATTGAAGACCAGCATTAAAAGAGAACACCAGTGGAGACTGTGGCTAATTTCTGTCAGTGTTGAGCACTCCAGCAACAACTGGAACGATTCGCAGTGCACCGTTGTTTTGAAGAACTTTGCAGCACCATCAGCGAGATATATTTATATTTTAGGTGCAGGGTAAACCTTTGCCACTGCTCAGTAACATGCTCTGCTAGCTGAAGGTCTGCATCAGTTCAATAAATTAGCATACTTATTGTTCTTGGATGCCAATCTGAAACAAAAATTAAACCATTAAAGTTCTCTAATAGCTGAGTGCTGGTGTGTATAGTAAAAGATAATGGGGGAGAAATTTGTTCTTGTAGCTATGCAGACTTACTTCAATTCCCCGGTGCCGGCAAAGCTGTGGCCCACTTGACTTTCTCCACTCCTATCATTCCTTCTCCCATAATCTTTGCTGACATTAGCAGCACTTTTAATGAGCGCTGTTAAAGTTCGCAAGAGAAAGTGGTGTACCTTACGATGTTTTGCTACAGTCTTCATTTCTCCTTAGATTCTGAGATAAAGCATAGAAATAGCACCTGTGGATGGTATCAGAATTTTTGACAACTCCAATTTCCAACCCCTAACCCTAAAGCCTAAATGACAACAATGATTCGATCTGATATAAAGTTTATAAAATGATCTGGTCGGGCTTGATTACAACACTAGGTGCCCAATGTGGAACCATTAATGAGTACAAAAATTTGAAATGCCATGTGAAATTTCCATCACTCAGGGCTGAGAATTTTTCACCGAACAATTAATGGATTAACAGCCTATTTTGTAAATGAGAAAATAAACTGTGGTTCAAATGTATTCACTTGCAAAATGTGTTATCTTTCAGTTAATCGGCACTTTGCAGGAATTTATTAAGGGTAATAAACTCTTTGAGGCTCCAGCGCTGAAGGATTTCTGCACCACTTTGGTAAAAAATGAATTAGGAAGCCTGGAATTCTCCCTGCGGATCACACCAACACAGTCAAACCGACGGCGCATCTTGATTGAAATAATTGTTCACGCAGCTTTGGTGTTCATCTGTGGAAAAAATGTTTTGTCATCCCCTCTCCGCAATATTGCTTTCGACTCTGCAAAAATGAGGGTAAGGAAGCCGCAGACGTGCAATTCCTATCTGAGGGATTTTCTGCCAGTGTCCTCTTCATGCACTTGGTCATCCGATACCCGTTTACTGTTCACATTGTAAATTAAACCTGTGAATAACCCTGTCTCTGGGCAGAATTTTGCCCTTGGTGGGCGTGCGGGCCCCACCGGCTTGGAGGCGGGTGGACAGCCGACCCCCGCCGCCGAAATGGGGCCGGCCGCCATTTTGAGTGGGCGGACCAATTAAGGCCCGCCCAGCGGCCTGTCCGACGGGAAGCGCTATGCACTTCCTGTGCAGTGGGGGGAGGGAATCCCCAGCTGTCAATGTGCGCTCTGAGACTAAGTGCTGTCTCAGGGAGATTAGTGACAGTCTAAAAAACTTTAAAAATAGAAAGATAAAAGTGTTATTAACATGTCCCCCTCATGTGACAATGTCACACGAGATGGGACATGTTAATAAATATAACATTACATTTATTAGGGATGAGGTTTCATGTATTATCAGAAACCCGCTGGGGCTCCTGGCCTGCCCCCCAGGTTGGACGGGCAGGGCCTTTAATTACATTAAGTACACTGTCATTGGCCTTAATTGACCATTGACAGGTGGGCGGGCGGACAGCTGATTTTGCTGCCGCCCACCTTTCTGAAAATTTAAAGGGACCGGGATGACGTCGGGGGTTCCTCCCAACGTCATCCCGCATCATTTTCCCGTCGGCGAGCGGGCCCCGCCCCCAAATCACCGATGGGAAAATTCATAAAAAGGAGAGATTTCCAGGTCTATTGGAAAATAACAAGGGAGTGGGACTAATGAGTAGCTTTTTCAAAAAGTGCCAGCAGAGACATGAAAGGCCTACTTCGCCGCTCTATGATCCTGTGCCTATCATAGGATTATCACAAACCCGTTAGCTTTTCTCATCCTTGATATGTAAATAGCATACATCGTTTTGATCTGTCCTGTCCGGAAAAGGATTCCACTGCTCAATGTCTGTGATTTTTGATAATAACAGCATAAAACCATAAGACATAGGAGCAGAAGTAGACCATTAGGCCCATCGAGTCTGCTCCGCCATTCAATGAGACTGCGGCTGATCTGATAATCCTCAACTCCACTTTCCTGCCTTTTCCCCATACCCCTTGATTCCCTTACTGATTAAAAATCCATCTATCTCAGCCTTGAATATACTTAACGACGCAGCCTCTACAGCCCTCTGCGATAAAGAATTCCACAGATTGACTACCCTCTGAAAGGAGAAATTCCTCTTCATCTGTTATAAATTGGCACCCTCCTTACTCTGAGATTATCCCCTCTGGTCATAGACTCTCTCAAAAGGGAAAACAACCTTTCAGCATCTACCCTGTCAAGCCCCCTAGGAATCTTATATGTTTCAATAAGGTCGCCTCTCATTCTTTAAACTCCATTGAGTACAGGCCCAACGTACTCAACCTCTCACAAGAAAATCCCTCCATCCCTGGGATCAATCTAGTGAACCTTCTCTGGACTGCCTCCAATGCCAGTAGATCTTTCCTTAGATAAGGGGACCAAAACTGTTCATAGTATTCTAGGTGTAGTCTAACTAATGTCATGTATAGTTTTAGCAAGACTTCCCTATTTTTATATTCCATTCCCTTTGAAATAAAGGCCAACATTCCATTTGCATTACCTATTATCTGCTGAACTTGTATGCTAGCTTTTTGTGATTCATGCATGAGGTCCCCCAAATCCTTCTGTGCAGCAGCTTTCTTCAGTCTTTCTCCATTTAAGTAATATTCAGCTGCTCTATTCTTCCTGCCAAAGTGCATAACCTCACATTTTCCCACATTATATTCCATCTGCCACTTTTTGCCCACTCACTTTACTATATCCCTCTGTAGACTCTTTGTGTGACCCTTACCTTTTGCCTTCCACCTATTTTTGTGTCATCTGCAAACTTGGCGATAGTACATTCATTTCACTCATCCAAGTCATTAATGTATTTGTAAATAATTGTGGCCCCAGCACTGATCCCTGTGGCACTCCACTAGTTACAGGTTGTCATCCTGAAAATGCCCCATGTATCCCAACTCTCTGCCTTCTATTAGTTAGCCAGTCCTCTATCCATGCTAATATACTACCCCCAACACCATGGGCTCTTATCTTATTAAGTAGCCTTATGTGTGGTACCTTATCGAATGCCTTTTGGAAATCCAAATATATTACATCTACTGGTTCCCCTTTATCTATCCTGCTTGTTACCACCTCAAAGAATTCTAATAAATTTGTCAGGCATGATTTCTCCTTCATGAAGCCATGCTGACTCTGCTTGATTAGATTATATATTTCTAAATGTTCTGCTATTACATCCTTTATAATAGACTCTAACATTTTCCCAATGACAGATGTTAAGCTAAGTGGCCTTTGGTTACCTGTTTTATTGTCTCCCTCCTCTTTTGAATGATGGCAGTTTTCCAATCCTCTGGGACTTTTCCAAAATCTAAGGATTCTTGGAAGATTACTATCAGTGCATCCACTATCTCTGCAGCTATTTAATATCCTAGGATGCAACCCATCAGGTCCAGGTGACTTATCTGCCTTTAGCCCCATTAGTTTCCCTAATACTTTTCCCCTAGTGATAATTATTGTATTTATTTCCCCCCCCCCACCATGATTATTTAGTACTTTTGGTATGCTATTAGTGTCTTCTACCATGAAGACTGATGCAAACTCCTCTGCCATTTCCTGGTTCCCCATTATTATTTTTCCAGCCTCATTCTCTAAGGGGCTTATATTGACTTTGGTCTCTCTCTTCCTTTTTATGTATTTAAAGAAGCTCTTATTGTCTGTTTTTATATTACTTGCTAGTTTACCCTCAACGTTTATTTTCTCCCTCATGTGCAAAAGAGCGCAGGCCCCGACTCAGGGAATCCCCCCGCCCGCACAGGGAGTGCACAGCGCTTCCGGGTGGGCGACATGCTGGACGGGCATTAATTGGCCCGCTCACGTAAAATGGCGGCGCAGGTTCGCGCTCGCTCCTGCCCGCCCTCGCACAACCCCCCCGATGAGGGGGGGAAATTCAGCCCTTTGAATTCTTGTTCATGGTTATCTCTGTCAATTTGATTTTCCCAATCTACATGAAGATTAAAGTCACCCATGATTAATATACTGCTCTTTTTACATGCCCTCGTTATCACCTGATTTATTCCCTGTCCTACAGCATAGCTACTGTTAGGGGGCCTATACACAACTCCCACCAGTGTCTTCTTCCCCTTGTTATTTCTTACCTCCACCCATATGGATTCCACATTTTCCAATCCAAGGCAAAGCTCCAACACTAAACATTCTAAGCTACAGTGAAGGACTAAATGTTTATTCCTTTCTCTCTCGTTATTTATAAGGGCAGACTCCACTACCATTGCTTTATTAGCACATTTCCCCGCTTAGTAGCATCACAGTCTAGACCATATAATTCTCCATTGCTGCCAGAAAAGTCACTGGACGATTGGGAATGAACTTGTCCTGATCATTTTTCCTCTTACACTCTCCTCCCCCCTCCCAAGCTCCCAACACAGGTTCACATCAATCTAACAGTAAAGAGGGATGTTAGTACCATTTTTTACCGGGGTGCCAACTGACAGTGACAGTGGTGGGTGGTGGGACGGTGGAGGGGGTTGCAGGGGGGTTCACCATTCTGTTCTGATCAAGGACCAGGACTTGAGGTGTTGCATCCACAAGCTCCAAGAATAGTGAAATAATAATCCTACCTGATTTAGCAACAGTGCTTCTCTTTGTTTACTCATTAAACTGCTCATGTCACAAGAGTGCTCCTGCAGCTCTAAAAAAAATTCTCCAAATTTTAGATAGTTTGGCATCTATACCTGAGACTAGAGTGAATACGTCAGAGCTTGGGATTCAGTGGAACAGAATTTTTAATGTTCTTTCTTGATTTGTATTTTTATATCAATCTTCAGAGGAGAAACTAGTGATGCTGAAGTTTGAAACATCTATACAATATTAGTTGACCTACTGTGACGATGTTTACTTGCCTTGTTTAATTTTTAGCATGCTTACTTACCAACCATGCCAGAAGATCTTCGGAATGAAGCCAAGGGCTGGATTTCAGAGAACGTGACGTGGTATGGTAAGTGTTATGCATCCCTGTGCTTTTAAATATTTGCAATGATACCAAAGGATTAAATCTAAATGTGAAATCCTTAAACTTGTATTTTGTAAATGTACGTCAAACATGTATTTATTCTCATAGGCAGTAATGTTTCACTTTTCACAATAAGTTACGAGGCTAAACTTTTCTTGCCCTTATACATTTTGAGTAACCTTGTATGCTGCAAGCGCCCATTAGTAAGTTGTAAGGGCCCTGACTGGATTGTCTAAATGTCATAAAGATGCAGGAAGCAATGGAAGAGGCATTTGCTGTGTGAGTTGCCCTGCAGTGTAAAAGGACTTGGAAAACCTACCCTATGATGTGTATGTTTAATTTAACTGTTAGATAATTAAATACATAACAGCATAAGAAATAGGAGCAGGAGTAGACCATATAGCCCCTAGAGGTTGCTATGCCATTCTATACAAGGATGGCTGATCTTAAGCTTCAATTCTACTTTCCTGCCACTCTGCACCTGAGAGATGAAAAATCTTATCTGTGCCAGTCTCAAATATACTCAACGATGGTGTATCCGCAATCCGTTGTCCTATCAAATTTCCAAAGATTCACAACCCCCTGAGTGAAGAAATTTCTCATTATAATAATTTTAACCTTTGAAAGATAGTTGATGTTATCAGTATCTAATCAATCAGGCACAACTGCAATTAATATGGTGAGAATGTTGAGTTTAATTAGAGCTTAAGACAGGATATAGCATACTAGTTATACGACAAAAATATACAACCTGCGGCAAGTAGCGAGCACCCCCCCCCTTTAGTTTAAAGCCCTATCTATAGCCCCTGTTATATGATTCACCAGGATGCTATCCCAGTCCAGTTTAAGTGCATAAGTGAATCAATTGGTGAGTTATTCTGACTCAGTGATTCAGGTTTCCAACTGTTTGCTTCAGGCAGGAGAAGGGCTTGTTCTAGATGCCTCCAATCCAATGACTGGGGTAACATCAAAATCACCCTCCATATATTCTGAAAAGCCCCATAGGTTTTTATTTTTTTAAACTCCCCTTCATCAGCACAAGCCAAAGTTGTGTTTCCCCAGTGGCACGTTTTGTAGAAAAATTATAGAATGGGTTTTATTTTGCTCAAGGAGTATTTAGACTCTATACCTTCTGTCGGTTCTCGCTGCAACATGTTTTTATTCGTTACCTATTACACCCGCTGACTGTGCCAATCCAGAAATTCACAAAATGCATTTTCATAAGAGGTAGAAGAAACAATGACGCCAGGAGATCAGCAATGTTATTAAGGCAGCAAGGGCTGTATTAGAATGTGTGCACACAGGAAACAGGGCTAACAGAAAAGGAAAAGCCTGAAACACTCTTCAACATGCATTCATGTTTTTCTGGCAAGAAGTTAATTTGTAAATCAAAAAAGGGCTCGGTTTTGGTTTTTAAGTGTGCGTGTGTCACCTTAACACTGTTCAATGCAGCTAAGAAGAATGGACATCTTCGAAAGACACTAGTCCCTACCAGATGGAGAACTGTCAGAGGTATCTGGGCTAGTACAATCCATTATAACTCTAGAATGTGTTTTTCAGTCAGTTCTCGGGTTTTACTTGGAGCTTGTGTACTTGGTCACCGCCTTTGTCCCTTCCGACACGGCGTGCTTGGCCAGTTCCCCGGGCAGCAGCAGGTGCACGGCGGTCCTGATCTCCCGGGAGCTGATGGTGCTGCGCTTGTTGTAATGGGCCAGGCGGGAAGCCTCACCCGCGATGCGCTCGAAAATATCGCTCACGAACGAGTTCATGATGCTCATGGCCTTGGAAGAGATGCCGGTGTCGGGGTGAACCTGCTTCATCACTTTGTAGATGTAGATGGCGTAACTCTCCTTCCTCGACTTTCGCCGCTTCTTGCCGCCCTTCGCTACCGGTTTCTTTAAGGCTTTCTTGCCTCCCTTCTTGGGAGCTGGTTTCTTCTCATCAACCATCGTCACTTTCAGACTCTAGAAGACGCACCAGATGTGACTGTCTAAAGCAGCCTTGTGCAATCCTGAGAAGGCACATCAGATATGACTGTTCCAGTGCAATTCTGGCTACTACTTTCTTTTTTTAAAATTCATTCTAGGGATGTAGGAATCGCTGGCCAGGCCAGCATTTATTGCCCATCCATAATTGCCCTTGAAAAGGTGATAGTGAGCTGCATTCTTGAACCGCTGCAGTCCATGTGGTGTAGGTACACCCACAGTGCTGTTAGGGAGAGAGCTCCAGAATTTTGACCCAGTGACAGTGAAGGAACGGCGATATATTTCCAAGTCAGGATGGCAAGTGGCTTGGAGGGGAATTTCCAGGTGGTAGTGTTCCCTCATCCTTCTAGATAGTGGTTGTGGGTTTGGAAGATGCTATCTAAGGAGTGTTGGTGAGTTGCTGCAATGCATTTTGTTGATGGTACATACTGCTGCCACTGTGCATTGGTGGTGGAGGGAGTGAATGTTTGTGGATGGGGTGCCAATCAAGCGGGATGCTTTGTCCTGGATGGAGTCAAGCTTCTTGAGTGTCGCTGGAGCTGCACTCGTCCAGGCAAGTAGGGAATATTCCATCGCACTCCTGACTTCTACCTTGTAAATGGTGGACAGGCTTTGGGGCATCAGGAGGTGAGTTACTCGCCACAGGATCCCTAGCCTCTGATCTTGTAGCCACAGTATTTATATGGCTAGTCCAGTTCAGTTTCTAATGTTGTAATCTTTATAAAGACCATAATACTGTTAATGCTTGACTTATAGCCCAAGGTTTCAAGCTTCATGTACAACTAAATCATACTTTGTTATATGTGATCTCTTTATAAATGGGCTTTAGAATATAACACCTATGGCGTAGAGATCCCAGAGTGAGTTCAGCAGCCTTTGTTACCCATGAATAGACTCACTGGATTTTTAAGAATTGACTGTTAATCAGAGATACATTTTTAAAAAGTATTTGTTTGTTTATTTATCTATGTTTAATTAATTAATTATCCAGGAGCTTGGGGGGCCGATAATTCTTTGTTGTTTTCTGCATGGCAACACCTTGGCCAATCAGAATCAACTTGCCAACCAATCAACACTCTTTCCTCCAATAATATAAATTGTAATCATTTGAAATTTGACATTCTTGCATGTGTCCTGATGAGTGCAAGACAAAAGGTTTTAGCAACATATCTCTCTTTTCAGCAATTTTGAAGAGACACATTTGTAGAGTAGAAATCTGGAGACTAACTTTGTGTTATCCTTTGATGTCTCTGCCTCTGTCTTTCTTAGCTCGGGTGGTTAGTATTCACATTTAGTTATCCTTTTCTTCAATTTATTTTGGAAAGACACTCTGCTCCTGATCATATTTGCATCAAGTCTTCCAAATTCTTATCTCGAATTTGTTTTCTGTGTTTTTGGAAAAATCGATGGTTATGGAAATAATTAATTGACATATATAGCTAAGCATGGTTTTCTGGTGTGGCAGGAAAATGTTTCCTCCTCTTAAGAGAATTAGGACTGCATTGTATCTCATTAGAACAGCCTGTGGGATACCTCATCTGTTCAAAAGTGACGGTAATCACCAAAAGGAGACAGTTTTAGTCATCACAGCATAAAATGACATGAGTTGGGGTCAAAAGTCTCTTATAAAGACAGGCATCCTGTTGACATTCCTAATATGTGATTTATACCTTCACTTGAAGGGTGGCAACTATTAACAATACGAATAATTAATGGTATTTTCACTCCAGTGTGAATATTCCAAAGCTTTATTTTACTGGAGTTCAAATACTAATGCCAGAACATATTAATATCTTGGCTGCTAGAAAATGATGGAAGGGCAGAAACAATTACAAAGGAGTTAAGGCGTTTCCATGATGTCCAGATTTAACCTTCAGCAGTGTTAAGAATGCAGAGATTGGACTAATGCCATTACAGTTTCCAATGCATTTTATAATGCTACATCTCAGCCCTTGCCTAATATTTGGGTGCCTGTCAGAAGTGACATAGACAAATGAATGTTGCAAGCACCATACTGCAAACCAGTGACACTGATGTTGTGGCTGGCAAATGTGTTGCAAGGTTTTTCATTTCTACAAGGAATGTAAGGCTAATATTTGGTATATATTGTATCAGAGATTTGCAATGGTGGAAAATGCTGCCTTTTAATACCTTACTTTTAAAATGCTCACATAAGAGCAGAACAAGGAAACTTGTTTTATGTAAAGATTGAATTGTTCTTATTTTTGTTGCTGCACTCTTAATGATGCAACTCCTACTTTCTATATTTCAATGCAGAATGCCAATGTGGTGAAGCTATTCCAGTTGATCATGTAAGAATCCATATTATTATTTTATGTTCAAATACTCAGATAAGATTTCAATCTACTTATTAATTAAAAATAACTTTTATACAGCCTTTACAATTTTCATGATGTCAGTGCTGAAGGATTAAATTGTCAGTCATTACGTGCTAGTTTTTAAAAAAATGCAACTATGTACACAATACATTAGTCTCTACAGGAAGATACTAAATTAACATGGTACTCATTATTTTATGAGTTAGGATGTGAATGGTTACTCTTGATGCTGCTTCACAGTTAATTCCCTAAGGGGCACTGTGAGAAATGGATGTTTTTTTAAATATAAGTTCAGAGTTTGTTTGGGTATCAAAGGGGAGTCAGAAGTGACAAGAAATATGTTTGCATCTTGCAGGAGTTCCATAGGTAAACAAGTAGTGGGGGTATTCTATTTTATTGACCCGAAAGCGAAAACAAGATAAAGGTATGAAAGATTTTATATTTGGAAGGATCTGAGTTTCAATGAGGTGTGAGAACAATAGAGCCTGAGATGAAAGGGGAAAAAAGATATTTTAGATTTGTTGTTTGAGCTATAGAAATAGCTGCTGTTGGGCTTGGAGCTGTTATCTCTGGGCTGGGAGGAGATGCAGTTTGAATCAACCATCCAGTCAAGCCAGAGAAATCATGGCTGCAACAAGCAGTCTTGTTCTGAGGTCTTGAAGTTCCATGGCAGAGTGGAAGAGAAATAGAAGTCATGTGGTATGCCTTTATTAAAGCTACAACAGTTTGCCTTAGATTTTATTATTGGATTTCATAGTTAAACATCTATAAGGGAGTGTTGCCTGGAAGGTGCAACTTAATTATGCAACTGCAATCTTGCGTGCTCAAGTTTTCTTTCATTCTTGCTAATAAAACTTTTACTTTTAATTTTTAAAATCCCAGAAGTATCACTGGATCTCCTACTGCCGAGATCAGTATATTTTCTTCTCATTTTCAGAATACAAAAAAAAAGGGTATGGCTTAAGCCAAGTTTCCCTCTGGGATTTGGTTTTCACAGCAATTAACATCGACTGTGGTCATTACAGCACACATGAGCAGGAAGGGGCAGAACCTGAGCTCCACAAACTTGCTTTCTCTTTTCTTCAGATGCCCCAGCAGAGTTAAAGAAACTTTAATGTCAAAGTTCCAGTGAGATCTCAGTGAGGGCTGGAATTCAAGTATTCCCTTCTAAATCTAATTTTCATTGCAATCTGCTATGCAATCCTGGTTTAATTAGCACTCAAAGTGACCCCCTCTTGTTCTATTGGAACTATCTTTACCTGTACAGCAGTGCCATTAACTGTGAGCCAGGCTGTCCACTCCAGCTGTTCCCTTTCCCCATGTAACCCATCACCACCCACCCCACCCCATTCTATTTGCCTGCTTCAGAGTTTCTCACCAATCACAGAGATGGAAACAAAATAGAGTGGAAATTACAGCTAATTGCTTTAACAAAAAACCTCCATTGTATTAGAGTGACCCTGAGCTCTCTGTGACCAAGCTGCCACTTGTAAGTCTTCTCCTCAGGGCTGCTCCCAGGGTACCATTTTGAAGCAGAGCAGGGGAGTTTTCCCCTCATCCGGACAAATGCAAGAATGTCAAATTTCAAATGATCACAACGATTTATAACAAAGGGGAAATGGGGGCTGCAATCAGAGTTATGTCCTGACCAGTATTTATCCCTTAATCGACATCACAAAAACAGATGAATTGGTCATTATCACGTTGCTGTTTGGGGGAGTTTGCTGGGCACATAAAAGTCGCTGTGTTTCTTACTTTACAACAGTGATGCACTTCAAAAGGTGCGTCATTGGCTGTAAATTGCTTTGAGATAACCGATGGTCACTATAGCAAGTTTTTCTTTCTTTTCATTCCCAGACCCACTTCCAATCCCACTTTGTATGATGCCAGATATAGAATTATATGTTCCAGCCGAATTCAATGCAAGTCCCAGGGACAATATCTGATCTTTCTCCTGAGCACTTTGTAGCCCTGTGGACTGAATATTGACCTTAGTGACCAGGCTTAGTTAGATCCACCATTTTTTTTTAGCAACAATGGTTGCTTAAGTGTTGCTGTGGTCCTACAAGGTTAAATCCTACAATCCATTCAAGATACGATGGCCCACTGCTTTGGATCGTACCACTTGGCGACTTGGCCAACAAGAAAAATTTGACTTGGTTTCAAATTCACTTTCCTCCGAATAGGAAGTCCATGGGTGGAATTTTCCCATCCTGCCCGTGGCTGGTTTCGTGGCGGGCGGGAGCGGAGGTTCTACCGACAGGCTAAAAGTCGGAAATCTACCGGCTTCAAAATAGCTTGCGATTCTCCTGATGGCGGGTCAGTTATCCTGCTGTTTCATGGCGGGAATGCCATTTACATTCATTACCATCTCATGAAAGCTCATTGCAACAGCTGCTTACTGGAATCTCATGGTGCCTTCCAATATTGCGTCACGCCAGCGGGAACTTACATCGATCTGAAACCCGTTTGAAAAGGAGTGGCATGCACACGTCGGACCTCAGTTCACTCGTGGCTTTGAGGTGAGTGCCTATCTGTCATAGCGCTGTGAGGAACGCCTCACTGCTGGAGCTGTAGGGTTGGTCTCTTTGCCGCTGTTGTCCAGAAGGACACCACTGCGCAGCGGCACTCATGCAGGGCTGCACTTTCAGGCACCGACCAGTATTGCGCCCGGGGATGGTGAGTGCAGGGTTGTTCTGCCCTGGTGTTTGGAAGGAAATCACAGTGCAGCGGTACTCAGGCAGAACTCCACTTTCAGAAAATTAGCATTTCGACTGGTGGTGGGGTGCGGGGGGGAGGGTGGGGATGATGAGCATAAGGGGAGCAATGAGGAAGGAAGGCTGTGCAAGAGGTGTGAGGAGAGAAGGGCAAACACACGACGGGCAATGGGGAAGGAGGGCTGTGCAAAGGGGGTACGGGGGCCACGATGGAAGGCAGAGGGGCAAGGAGGTGGAGGAGGGAGGGGAACAGTGGAAGGCAAACCCGAGAGGCGGAAAGCTGGAGCCCGACAAGGGTACATGAAACGCTGACAAACAAAGGGGTGAAAGGGGTAACACATGTATGAATGGGAGGGAATGTATGCAGGCTCTGGAATTGGAAGGAGGGAGTTTAGTGTAGCAAAGATGAATGGGTCGCACGGGGGGGTGGTGGGGGGGTGGGGGGGGTGGTGGTGGTGGTGTGGTTAGTGGGGTTGCGAGGGGAAGTGTAGTCTTCAGTCCTCAGGGGAGTGGTGAACTCTGTGAAAGTCAAAGTCCTTGGCCTGGGGCTTGCAGCCGGGAGCCACAGAGTACAGACACTCCAGGGGCTATGTGCAACTCAGAGTTAGAAGTCAAAGATTGGAGATAGTCCAGGGGTGCAGTGGCATGTTGCAAGAGGAATCATTGGGAGCACGGTGTACTCCAGCTGCAGGGAGGGGTGAGGCTGTGTGCTCTAGAGGATAAAAACGCACAGTTTGGTGTGCAGGGCTGTCTCACAGTCCCTGTGCTTGGGCTTGGCTGTTTCTGTACTGGGTTGCTGATGAAATGGTGATAGTAATTGGAGGCAATAGTTAGTGGCTTCACATCATAGTCGCTGCATCTCAAGAGTTACACACAGGAATGAAAAATTTGGAAATGCAGGCAATAGTTAAGGAAGCACAGCTGCATCCTATAAGGCATTCCATCAATGAAGGCCAGTCATGTGTTCAACAGATTTGGCATTCACAATGTCCCAATTGGGCATCCTCTCATTGACCATGAGCAGCTGATTGCTAATTATTTTGCCACATGTCAGAGATTGGAGCACTGAGCTACGTTAGGTTACACAGCTCATTTACACCTTATCATACCGCACTGGACTTCAGATGTTACACACCTGGGATGGCATCTTGGTCACCTCGATGTGTGCTAGCCTCTCAGGGATAAGGCTGCATCAGGCACCATGCATGTGGGGCAGAGAACACTAGAGACCATCGCTTGTTGCCATAGGTTTCATATTGTGAGCTTCAGTCTCCTGAACCTTTAATGTCTTAAATTTTTAATTTCAGAGAGAAGGTACAAGCAACAATGGATCCACAACTCGATGCTGCCTTTGTCAGAGTCCGAATGCAATGGAGGAGGTGAAGGGGAGAGAGAGCACAGCTCCAGCGGGAGGCCCTGCCTGAGGAGCATGGTCAAGGCCAGCAAGAGGGTCAGGAGGAGAGACCCAAACAACAGAGGTGACTTGCCAGACCTAGGGTATACTGTAGAAGGCTCTCGTATTTACAGATGAGAGAGAGGCAATGCCGCACATTCCATGTCTGTCCCAGGATCCGGTAGATCACATCTGCCACATTGTTCATGAAGACCTGACGCCCCATGAAGTCAGAGGCTATCCCCTGCCAGTGGAATTAAAAGTGACCGGCAAGCTCAACTTTCTTGCCTGTGGCTCCTTCCTTGGATCAACAGGGGACCTGTGCAGCATCTCACAGTCCACAACACACGGATGCACCAAGGAGGTCACAGATGCCCTTTACAACAAGGCACATCAGTATGCCAGGTTTGCTCTGGACAAAGATAGCCAGGCTGCAAGATTCACCGGCTTCACTGCTATCGCAGGCTTCCCATGAGTGTAGGGTGCAATCGACTGCACCCATGGGCATTGAGGGCTCCATGGCAGTAGCCCCTAACGTTTATAAACCGAAATGCTAACTGGTGTGTGATCATCAGGAGCACATAATGTACGTTTGTGCCAGGTACTCTGGCAGTGCCCATGACTCATACATCCTCAGTCACTCTCAGGTGCCTCAGATTTTCGAAGGACCTGAACGTCTGCAGGGATGGCTGCTTGGGGATGAGGGGTACCCACTGAAACGCTGGCCGATGACACCAGTGTGTCACCCTCAGGGTTGTTCCAAGGAGAAGCACAACACAGCTCCCAGCCCCACACGTTCCCTCATCGAGCAGACCATTGGCATTCTGAAGGTGTGCTTCAGATGTTTAGACCACTCAGGTGGCACTCTACAATCTACTCCTGATAGGGTACCCCGCATCATCGTGTGTTGTGCCCTTCAAAACCTGGCACAGCAAAGGGGTGATCCCCTGCCAGAGGCATACACAAAGGAGGATGAGAGCTCTTCGGAGGATGAAGATCAAGAGGGCCAGGAGCCTCAAGAAGGTGCTGAGGGTCAGGTTGAAGGTGCCAATGCCGTAGGGGAAGCAAGACGTGGGAGATGTGCCCATGGCACTTTAATCACTGCCAGGTTCCAGGAACAGTAAAGTGAAGGCAAGGTGGGTAATGGCCACAGTTCACCTGGTCCTCAAAGTCATTCCATTTTATCTCAAGAGATGTCCAACCAGTTGCACTTAGCATTCACACTTGCACCTTCTAGCCCCAACATTCAGCAGGCCATAATCTGTAAGAAGGTCAGCCAGGCCATCAGCATGTGCTTGCTCTGGGAAGTAAGAGTGCACTCAATGAGAATGATGCAGAAACTTCCTTGAAGCAGTCATCTCCACAAGAATGAGAAACTTCAGCGGGCAGTGAGATGAAGACATGGTTGGGAATCTGCTCCTGCCGCCATTTTATGCATTGCCACTAGCACTGGGGAGGCACAACTTGCGCTAATCCCGCAAGGCCACCCTCACACAGCGGGGCTTCCAGAGGAATGAGGGCTGCAAACAAATAAATCACTCACTTCCAATAAAGATATGAACACTTCTCTGTGACATCACACAAGGATGCGGGAACTTTCTTCACTGAGGTTCACATCACAGGAATGTGAATCTCACAAAGGGATATTGTCACTGACTAGGAGGATGAGTAAACCTTGAGATAAGAGGAGTCAATATTACATAATCACAGTGCCTTCTGTTGACCAAGACATTCACATTAACATTTAATTTATTTACAAAAGCGCAATATTTCAACAATTGTAGCACACCCATGACCCAAAAGTGATTTCAATATTTCTTGACTTTTCTAACCCTACCACAATGCCTGGGTGCAGCCCCGACATCCGCAGCAAAGGTGGAGGCAGCCTGCTGACTGCTACGTCCGACTGTCTGTGATGACCTTGGCAGACATCCTCTAGTGGCCCAAGGCCTGGAGGGCCCCAGCCTGACAAGGGTCTCCTGCTTAGGGGGCAGTTGCACCCTCCTCAGCCTGAACTGTTGGAGTGGATTGGGTCACAAGCAGAGGGGACTCTGAGTGGCTGGATACCCTTGGAACACCCTGAGAGGAGGCCGCCGGGGTGTCCGGCTGACGCTCATCCTCCCTGTGGGAGGACAAGGTGCCTCTCCCCATCTCCCCTGGACATTGATGGTGCCTACCCGTGCTTGCGGCCATGGATTCCACGCAAATCCGGCAGAATCTGCTGGACCAAGGTCTCCATGGCGGTTGTCAACCTTCCCATGGTGACCTCGAGGCGCTGCCATGTCGGGGCCACAACATCAGACATAAAGCAGATAGACTCCTCCCTCCTTCGCTCTGGTCTGCTGAGTGACTACCACATCTCTGCCCGCTGTTCTGCCGCCTGTCATTGCATCTCTAGCATGGAGTTGGCAGCAGCTTCCTGACTCAGAGTGAGCACGCGGCTAGTCTGCAGCAGCCCTCTGAAAGCGAGAGACCTGGGCTGTCCCTGCCTCTGATTGCTGCAAGGATGTGTCAATGATGTAAAAACAAAAAACTACTGCGGATGCTGGAAATCCAAAACAAAAAACAGAATTACCTGGAAAAACTCAGGAGGTCTGGCAGCATCGGCGGAGAAGAAAAGAGTTGACGTTTCGAGGACTCGAAACGTCAACTCTTTTCTTCTCCACCGATGCTGCCAGACCTGCTGAGTTTTTCCAGGTAATTCTGTTTTTGTGTCAATGATGTGTTCTCTAGTAGATGACCACGAGCCTAACCTAGAGCTATGCCCCGCCTAGGCATGTGTCTCCAAGCAAGTGGAGGGTGCGGGCGAGCGCTGTAATTCATCGGTGGTTTCTTCATGTCTCTTCATCTGACGTGGCCGGGAGGTTGGGACTGACGGTGGGCACCCTTGTGGACCTCGTTTTGGTTGATAAGCATGCAGATTACAGGATAACAAGTAACTCACTGTGATGAATGATGGAGATAAGATCTGTTCTAAGTTGCTGAGACAATCTGATCTCCGCTTCCCCACAGGAGCGATCCCTGTCCTCCCCAGCAATCTCAGCTGCAGTCTCCTCAAGTTCCATGACGGGTATGATATTGGCCGTGCCTCCCCAGGTCTGGGATTTTCCCACTAGCTTTGGGCAAGCCTGCCCTGGATGACAAGATAAGAAAGGCATGTGATGAGAAGGGATGTAGCATAGGATGGGAAAGATGCATGTCCCCTGTGTTTGGTGAGCCCGCCCCAGTGGGTCTGAGGATGGAGAGCGTGCAGCATGCTAGATGCGATGGTGGTGAGGTGCAAGTGTGTGAGAGACAGTCAGTGGTTATATGTGTCCCCCACTAATGGTTGTGTCAGATCCCTGAAGGGAGCACCCCTTTGAGTAGATGATGCAATGATGAGAGTTGGATATTGGAAGGAGTTGAAGGATGACTTACCCTGGTGGAGCGGATGAGATCATTCATCCTCTTCCTGCACTGGATGGTGTTGCGGCAGCGGTGAGCAGCCTGCTGACCTCTGCAGTGGCCTCCCAGGCTAAAGGGGGGAGGTTGGTATGCTTCCTGTACAGCACATTCCTATGCTGCCTCACTCCTCTAATCAATGCCTGAAGTGCGTTGTGGCTGAAGCGCTTCTTCTAGGTGCCGGACATCTCTGTGGCTTTCCTGGAAACGGGTGGGCTGGAGAGAGTGAAATGTGTGCGCTCAGGCGCCTTGACCCCGCCAGGTAACGGCAGGCGGATGGATCAGCTTCTAAACCACCAGGTGATTCAGGAGATTCTAGCCTGTGCATTACTAATGAGGCTTCAAGCAATTTCCTGCCATTACGAGCAGTGAAATACGCATCGCCAAACACACCCACCGTGGTACTTAGTCTCAAAAACAGAAAATTCGGCCTCATGATTCTATTGCTAGAATCCGTAAGCCATTTGCCCATTGAAACATTTACGGCTCATCCTGTTCCATTCCCTGCGTGTGTCTGTTTTACGCCTTTTTCCATTCCTTGTTAAATGCTGATCACTGACAATTTCTTCCAGTGTTGCAAAAGGACCTGCAAAGAAAAACATCCACTTGTCACAGGTGGTGCCTGACCTCCCAAATGTTTCTTGTACTTTCTGTTTCTCTTTCGGACATCCAGAAGCTGAGGTTTTCTGCTTGATGTCTATGATCAGATCAGTGGTGCAGCTTCACCATTCCTGGTGGTGAGAGAAGTTAAGTTGATAACTAGCTAAGCATTTGTTTTATTGACAGTGTGGAAAACCGGTGCAAGTTGCTCGTTGCCCTAATTGTCGTGAGCAAATTGGTGGACAGAATCACAGAGCTGTTCCTGGATTTACTCTTGCAGCAAGGTATATGTATTTCTCTTTCACGATTCTAGCTGCTTTGTTAATAAACTGTAACCCTGCATTGTACATGGTGGTTGTGCTGATGCAAAACTGGTTGTGCAAAGCCATGCCAAAGTACGTTGTGAATGCCAACTGAGCTCCATCCCCACCCCAATCTGCCCCACTGGCAGTGGTGGGAAACAGCAGACGAGGCTGAGGGAATGGCACTGTCCAATCTCACTAATGATCAGCCAGCAGCTTTGTAATTTACATTGCAAATACTGGGAATAGGGGAAAGGTAGCCCGACACTGACCTCTCCAGTTATACTTTTGGAGAAGAGAAAAATAGGGTGAATTCTGCTGCACAATAAGACACTGCTGGAAGGCACTTCTGACCGCTAAAGACAGCAGTGCAATGCCAGCAGACACAATTAGTTTTGAGCGAAATCTGAACTGGCCCTGAATGGTAGATAAGAGTTCGACCAGTGCTGGAAGCGGCTTAATTCACTTTTGGCCACCTCCTGCAGTAGAGCAGAACCCCAGGAATCTCGTGCTCAACCAGCCTATGGTTCTTTTCTAGTCACGGTGATCAAACCCAGAGTGGTCACATCTTGGGACCTGCCTCAAAGAGAAATAAAGTTGTTGCCCCCGATCAACAGATGACTCCTGTTGCTTTCTTGTTACTGCGAGCACTGACGCATGTGTCAATGATGCTCGGGGCAATTCATCATCATCAGGTAACTGGCTCTTTTTTTATGAAATTATTTGCATGTTTTACTGTGCAATAGTAGCATTTTAATATCTAAAAGAATGAAAAGCTTACATCGATAATGGATAAAACATTAAAAATCACATATCTGTGGACTTGCTGTCAACTTTTTCCATTATAAAGTTCTATATCCACATTTATGATGGAAACTGCATCAAATTTGTCTCTCTGTAATGACACACTTCCCCCAATAGAGACGCTGTTGTGCTATCACTGACAGGCGGGTATAATTACAGTCTGACTAATTTACAGCAACAGTTCCCATTAGCCCCACTGCTGTAACCCAGCTGCAAATAATAGCTGCTCCTGATCTTAACCCTCTGTGTTCAATGTCATGTGGGAGCAGCTAGTGTTATAATGTATAAGTATCATCAGTAATCGTTCTTTGCTTTTTTTAGCTCTTTTAAAATAGATGCTAGATCCCTCCGCTAAAATAGCGAACAAGAGAATTTCACATGAATGTGTCGTGTTCTTATCACATGGTATAAGTTCCAGTCTATCATATTTAATTTATCATCAACAATAAATTAAATTATGTGGCAACCACAGAAAGTGGTCACAGCAGGGCAATAAATTGTCATTTAAAATGTACCATTGTGGTCAGGGTTTTAAGTCCCTTGTTATTCAAAGATATGACTGATATAATTAAGACTCCTTATTTAAAAAAAGGTGAACATTCAAGATGCTTGCTTTATGAATACATTTTCTGTAAAGTTGTAACTACCAGAATTGTGTCTGTTTATTTCTTATGCAGATCATTGGAGAAATGATTAAATCACAGGTACCAAATGTGTCAGAGTTCCTGTGGCAGCATCTTGAAGTAGATCTGAATCAGCTTGGAAAGTCACTGGGGAAGAACATTGACGACACAGCCACCTGCATCCATTTGGTTATTGATGGCCTTCTGAATAAGCCTCAGGGTAATGGTAGCGTAGTCTTGTGCAGTACATTGAACTGTTTACTCATATCATCAACAGGTGCTGGGAACACATGAAGAGCCCTCAAAACTATATTGACTTGTGTCTCTTTAAAAAAGTCTTTTCATTTGAAACTTTCAATTGCTCCATAAACAAAGTGTAATTACTTGCTTTTGTTAAAAAGAGTGATTATCAAAGGTTTAAATCAGTTTATTTAAACATAGCATGAAAACATAACTGATGGAATGGTTGAGATGCAGTGACATTCAATCCCAACAAAACTTGTGTAGTCTCAGAGTGTGCTCCCGATATACAGCCCTTTGGTGCTGGGATCGGTGGGGGTGGTGGGGGGAGGGGGGTTGGGGGGTGGGGGGAGTTTGTGTTGAGGGTTGGTGGGGGCCTGCACCTGGGGTTCTGCAAGCAGAAGAAACTAACTTGATGGGATTCTTTGGACTCAGAATGGAATCCTGTATACCTCACCTCCTTCAAGATATCAGCCTCCAATTTTCGGACAGGCCATCAATAGTGCAGCCCAACACTGGGAGGCTCACCTTCAGTCAGCCTTGTCCCTTCGGACAACAGGTGCCCAGATAAAAGGCAGACGGAGTTTCTGCTCCCTGCTAGAGCTCCCAGGAACCCAGTGTGACCGCAGAGAAATTTCAGCCCCAAGATATTCATATCTGGAGATTTATCACGCATTATAAGGCTTAACCTTACAGAAACAAGTTGATGTGGACACGTTGCATGTGACAAAACATTACTTTACACAGCTTGGATTCAACTCAGAAAATGATTTAAAATTCCATAGGCTGACACAGTGCACTTTCAGGAATATTCATGTCAATTAGAATTCAGCCTTTCGATTGTACATTGCGCATCTTGCAAGTTTGCAGTTTAATTTATCTACCTGCATAATATGCATGGTTTCTATGCTAACAACTTAGAAACTAACTTTTGTTTTCAAGTAAAAGGACAATTGTTCCCCAAAAGTCTTCAAGAAAAAAACCTAAAGAGGGCAAGTTATTGGCTCATGGGAAATTCATATACATAGTGAACCTTGTACTGAATTATGCTCTTTCTGTGACATTGTTTGCCCAGAATACCGAGAAGTGTGGGATGAGGGCCTGTCGTCAAAGAAAACTAGAAATGCATGGGAGAGCCATTTCATCAAAGCTCTTATTTCTCCATTGTTAAAGGTTAGTTGAATTACTGTATGAAATGTTCCCTGCTGATGTCTTGGTGTGGTAAATGTGCTAATCATTACAACTCTGTTTTCATCATTTGAACTTTCAGAACTATTTTCAGTATATAAAGTGTAGCCAGCAATACCAGGGGAGACGTGGTGTAGTGGGAATGTCACTGGTCTAGTATTCCAGAGACCCAGCTAACACTCTTGGGACATGGATTCAAACCCCGCCATGGTAGCTGGTGGAATTTGAATTCAATTAATAAGACTGGAATATAAAGCTAGTCTCAGTAATGGTGACCATAGATATCATTGATTGTTATAGAAACCCAACTGGTTCACTAATGCCCTTTAGGGAAGGAAATCTGACATCCTTACCTGGTCTGGCCTAATGTGGTTGACTCTTAACTGTCCTCTGCAATGGCCTAGCAAGCCACTCAGTTCAAGAGCAATTAAGGATGGGCAACAAATGCTGGCCTTGCCAGTGATGCTCATATCCCATAAAAGAATAAAGAAAAAAAATAGAGTGCTCCTCACAATGCAGGGAGACAGGAGAGAGAGCTTTAAAGCAAAGATGGATAGGTCAGGGAGGAGCATGGGAAAAGTGGAGAAGACATGGCAAGGTTAGGATGAAGGCATGATTGCAAGGGAACTATATGAGGATATAGAACAAACTATTTCAAAATTAGCTTCAGCTCGTTGCATCTTTAAAGGAATCACTTTGTCAGTAACTTGGCTGCCTTGGGTCAGTGAGCCAATGGGGTATGGGTTCAAGCCGCACTTAGAGTCATGACAACATAATCTCGGCTGTTACTTCACTGAAGCATTGTGGGGGTATTTCCTTTGTGATAATATGTTAAACTGAGGCTCTGCCTGCACCTTAGATCGACATGAAAGATTGCATACAAAAGAAAATCAGAATATTATTCTTGGTCAATATTTATTCCTCAACCAACACCGCTAAAATGGACTATCTGGCCACTTATCTCATTGATGGCTGTGGGACCTTTCTGTGGGCAAATTGGTTGCCACATTTCCCTTTCATACAGCAATGTCTACACTTCAAAAATTACCTCATTAGCAATGACATGCTTTGTGATGTCCTGAGGACATGAAAGGCACTATATAAATGGTGGGTTTTTTTTATTTGTGTGAGATGAAGTGGCCAGGACACAAAACTAGCCAGATGCATCCAGATATTTGTTTACGTGTTGACCAACTTTGGGTAGTGAAATCAGCTGAAGTTAATTAGGTCAAAGATTGCTTGAACTAGTCTCTCATCAAAACATTAATATTAACAAGACTACAAATTAATTGGAGGTGGCTTTCATCTTCATAGCTTGGGCGGTAAACTGGGTGAGTGGATTGCCTGCCTTTTATAGAACCTATCTGGCCTTAATTTCATCAATTTAATTTATTTACCATTCAAGCAGTAAAAATATTATCAACTTTGACTCTGATGTTTGAACAATTAAAAGAATAATTGTCTCAACATTAATATCTGTGACATGATTACCTTGTCTATGACATAAATCACAACCCTACCTGCTCAACTTTAGTTCTCAATTAATGGTTGGGATCTATGTGGTTGCCCAAGAATTATGCCACCCTCATTCAAAGTTGCATTGTGACATCTACAGCTCTTTTACCCAAAGGTGTCATGCAAGGAACTGTGTAGGAAGTACAAGTTCTAGAGAAGAGCATTAGCACCTTGTTGACTCACTCTGTTTTGATTATATTTTTAATTTGTTGCTGTGTCTTACTCCTTCTGTTTATGATCTCACTTGTAAATAAATCCAAATGTTATTTTTAGCCTGTACACATTGGTCTGACAGTGTGACATTTATCACTTTGTGGAGAAGACAAGGAAGACAACCCAAGTGATTTCCATTACATTGTATATCATACCGAAGGGCAATTATTCGTCTTGGAGATGATATTGCAGACACAAAGTATTACGGGGGGGTGGGGGGGGTCATCAGTTTGTAGGATATTTAGTCTGCTTTCAGATACAACATCTTTTGCTGTGAATCCTAGATCCAAGAGTTTGGCAAATTTTATTCCATCTTAGATGTTGTTAAAATAGTTGTTATTGCTGAAAAAAGAGACATGTCAAGGCTTTTCGTCTTGCACTCATCGACATTTCTCTTTTTCTCAGCAATACTCAAGTTCTGTGCTACCAAAGATGTACACACACACATTGCACCTGTTTCAGCAAAACAAAATAAGTGACAGCCATTCGCTGACTCATTCCTCAGGGCAATGCCTTGACCAATCAGGGTCAAGTTGCCTGGTTTAAATTTCAAACAATGCTTGGCAGTTAACTGTCAGTCACCATCACTCATGGATTCTCCATGGCAATGCCTCTGCCAATCAGAGTCCACTTGCCAACCAATCAGCACGGTCTTCTCATATAGTATAATTTTTTGTTTTCCTCTTCTATTTGGTATTCTTGTGAAGTGTCCTTATGAGAGCAAGATGAAAAACTTCAACATGTCTCTTTTTTCAGCAATACTCATGTTGTTAAAAATTGAATTTTGAGTTTAAGTGAAACCTACTCACCAAACAGTAAGTAGTTATTAAAATGTCTCCTCAGACAAAACTGTTAACGCTTCTAAACTGTGACTTACTGGTGAACTTTCAGGTTATGGAGCCAGTAAACAATGAAGCTTTCCCCTCTTTTTGTAATTCACAGGTTCTTGATGAGAGGTTGTCGGAGGTAGGTGAGCAGATGAGTTCGGATGACAGAATTGGTGGGAGTCCTGTTGTTAAGATGCTGTATGGCGATCCATCAGATTTGCTGAGCTTTCCTCGTGATGTTTTGGACTGTTCCTCTGCCTGGAAATGTCAACCTCGAATATGTGTAGAGAACTTCACGCACATTATAGAGCAAAAGGGTGGAAAGACGCTAACACCTATCCTGTGGCAATTTCTTCAAAAGGTATTTTCAGTGTTGTTCAGGAGTCACCCTTTATCAGCAGAATGGACCTTAACATAATGTGCCCTCTATAATAGGGCTCTGTTGACGTAACCCAGTGAGCGGCCAGTTCGTCTGGGAGTGGTTCCAGAGAGACTCGGCCAATACTGATGGCTGAGCCTCATTAACATACTTTTTTTTTATTCATTGGATGTGGACGTCGCTGGCTCGGCCAGCATTTATTGCACATCCCTAATTGCCCTTGTTCAGAGGGCCATTAAAAGTCAACCACAATGCTATGGATCTGGAGTCACATGTAGGCCAGACCAGGCCTGCCTGTCCTTTCCCCATCAGTGTTGACCCCCCCACCCACATCACATTCCACCTCCCCACCATCACCTACCAAATGTAACATTATTCAGCCTCATTTCTCCCTGAATTGTTATCCGTATGGAACTTTCACCTTGCTTTTTTCCTGGTGACTTCCATTAAGCCTCCCCAATGTCAAATTGAGGTTGCTTAAAAAGTCACATAGTCAGCACATTTAAAATGGTACACATTTCCAATAGGTAGTGTAGCATTTAACACCTTGCCCTCAAACTCATTTATTTGGTGTTATATAATGATTTTGCTAACTGGCACAGAGAAGCAAGATTTTCAGCTACTAGAAAAGTGATGACCTATGACCTATGGCTTAACTTGATTTCCTTACAAAATGATATGCATCCTGCCTTTTTTGTAGGCATGTTATATAACGCTGCTTAAGGATCTACCCAACCTTCTTGGACTTCAATATAAATTAATCAGGACATTCCAAAGTGCCTCAGATGTGAAATCAAAGACCATTTCCCAGTTCCTGCAGCAAATGGCTTCAGGTAAAATGTTAGTTTTTTTTGCTAACAGTGTTGAGCTGTGGAGAAGCTCATTTACTGTGAAAGCAGTGGGAGTGTATGACAGAAAGCTATACAAAAGTTGAAATCCTTTGACGAAATAAGTTGCTGCTGTTTCTAATCTATATAATGGCTGTCTCTGAGATAATGAAAAGAAGGGAAATTAAAGAGAATGTAGGTGTAGGGCAATTCAGCATAGATGACAAGTGGTTTTATTAATCTATTTACAGACACTTGATTTATTCTTGTTTCATTTTTGTGTTTCTAGATCAACAGGGCCAAAGGCATAGCTTTGAGAAAAGGATCAAGATTTTCTTACAGCTCTGGAATCAGCTGCGTTTGATCCTGGCAGAAAACGGTGGGTGTATTGCGGCTGTTGTATCCACTTTTCATTGGATCCATTTTCCTGTTGGATCCATCTTATTTAGTAACACCATTCTGCTGTGGTATCTGACCATTTTTCACACCAGTCTTCTACTTGCCAATGCAGCAGATGGCTGCAGAATTTTACACAATGTCTTCAGTCTCTGAGGTTTTTGCTTAAATCCCGAAGTGCCTCATATATCCATGTCGCAGCATATATCATATTGGAAATTTCTGACATTACGTACTCCTTCTCAGACATATTTTTGGCTGAAGGAGAACAGGAAGTGAACATGGCTTGGCTCAGAACAAGACAAACTGATATGTGTCCATTCTGTAGAGCTGGGCTGTCTGCAATATTTGCTGCGTTTAATGAGAATCACGCTGTTAAAACCATCTCAGTGTGGAGCTGGTTCTCTAGTGGTTCAGCTTAACTGGGATTCTGTGGTAGGCCATGGAAGTGCAGTTAAATGAAGAATGGAGAACCTTTGTGCTCATCAGATTTATAGTAAGCTTTTTGATTCAGAGAAAGTTAGAATAGATAGACATTAAAACATGCTGCATGGTTGAAAATGAAAAACCGTTTAGTACGCCAAATAATAGTGCCATTTAGGCCCATATTGAATGCTATGCATTAAACTACCACCTTTCTGCCTTGCTACCATGTCCATATCCCCATCTTGTTGAGTTAGGAATCAGCCCATTCCATTTTTTAAACTACTTCAATCTGGTCCCCAATCATTGCACAAAATAACAATTTGTCTCATAGGTTGAATGGGTTGGTAGGTCTCATAGGTCAACCTGTTTGAGGATGCTACTCACAGTTGCGTTTAGCTCAGTGGAAAACTATGTCTGCGAGCTCGCTCCTGCTTGCACTCAGTTATTGTAGTAATATCAAGGCCAACATGTTCCCCTCAGAGCTACAAGAGGGTTTAACAAACTCAGCAGAGTTGTATGTCTCTGTTTCACTTATATTTTCAAATTCTTGTTTTCCAGATCTGAAAATTCCAAAAGAGCTGTGTCAGAAGGACTTAACGCTTGAAAGTCCCATTGAAATTTTGTTACCTCAACCACAGGGTCCAGGCCTTTGCGCGACTGCACTCAGCAAGTTTCTCATTGAGATTCAAAATAATCTCATTGGAGCCATTAGCGATCACAAAAAGTAAGCACTTTCCTTGAGTGAATACTTGAAGATGAGGAACTGTAATGCTAAGGAAAAAAATCTTTCCTGATTGACACCCAGTCAGTGAATCTACATGCAAAGATTAGTCGCAATGCTTGTCCAACATTTCCCAGACATTATGCTTCAGTCAGTGAAGTTCGGTCGTTAATGTGTTTCCATAAGTATTATAATTTCCTCTTTCCTCATATAATATTTCAGAGTGAGATGTATGAATTATAGAATGTATGCTTTTATTTCTAATAGATCTTCCATCAGCCCCGAAGAGATATCAGATGTACATGTAATTATTTGCGACCCTGATAAAGATTTCATTCCACTCGTTCTGTCAAATTGCCAGTACTCCCTGGAAAAAGGGCAAGAGACGATACGTGAATATGATATTAAAAATATTGAGCGGCAGCTAATACGACTGTTCCTGAAAGAAAAACCACTCATAGTTGACTATGTAAGTATGTTTTTTGAAGATTCTTTTAACTTTATAGTGAACAGAACCAATTAGCATTTGCATTTTTTTTTTACAGAAAATTCCCAAATTTGTAGGGAGGCACGAAAGAGATTATTTAAGCATCTTCATGAAGCTGAAAGCAAAGATAACTCAAGTAAGTGTTTTCTTCAGGCAGAACAAATTCTACATTCTGGACATAAAATTGCAAGATATAATTCACAGCCAGATACATTCTATTCAATGTTAGTGTTTTAAAATAGTTTTATTGTAGATCTAGACAAGTAGGTTTTATCCAAAGCGGAGTTGCCTGCTACGGTATAGTGTCCCATTTAATAGCTCAAACAGACTGAGAAAGTTTTAGCTGGTGACAGGCAAAAAGGCAGCGTTTTAACACATTCCTGAACAAGACAAAGGGCCCACCACCAGGATCCTCTGGTCCTGCCGAAGTATCAAGTAAATTAGTTTTTATTGTTCCCAGAGCTGCTTCCATTCGTCCCTCTAAGGAACGCTTATTCTGCTGTACAATTCCAGCATTCAACAAGCGTGCGCTTAAATGAACCAAAATTGTGCTAATGAATAACAAAGCTCTGGCCTTTTCTGGCAGGAATGATGGCACCTAATTTGAGGGCCACCTAAAGTTGGTTGGAAGTTTCATTTTAGTCTTTCTGCTGCCTGATTCCTACTGAGAATCAGAGTGATGCAAAGCTCAGAATCAGGGCCATTAGACTTTAGTAGAAAAGATTGATAGCTGAGTGGATTATAAGGCAAACAAGTGGCTTTGTGTTATATTTTTGACTCACTTAGGCCTGAGACTGTATTGTGCTCACCCGACTCCCAAGAAGGACAAACATTGGCACATTTCTGTGCTGACATTTCATCTTCGCAGTCCCTGTTTTACATGCTCTGTGGGATTAATTAACATGTTTATTTAATAAAACATCAACCCAGGAATCTAATCCATGTATTGCTGAAAAAAGACATTTTGTCAAAGCTTTTCATCTTGCACTCATCAGGACAATCACAAGAATAACAATGTCAGGGGGAGCAACAACTTTATACTGTGTGAGAAGAAAGTGCTGATTGGAAAATGGACTCTGATTGGTAGAGGGGTTACCATGATGAATGCACCGGTTAATGGTGACTGACCGTTAACTGGCAAGCATTGCTTGAAATTTAAACAAGGCAACTTGACTCTGATTGGTCAAGGCATTGCCCTGAGGAAAGAACCAGCAAATGGCTATCACTTATTTTGTTTAGCTGAAACAGGCGCAGTGTGTATACATGTTCTTTCTGTTTGCAAAGAACACAGCCCTGTGTATTAATATATGTAGTTTCCAGTACATATATTAATACACAAGGCCCTGTTCTTTTTCAGCAATAATAAAGTTCTGTACTACCAAATGACTATAATCTAATGTGAAAAGTTTGCTGCATTTCCTATTGTGTTTTGTCACTCACACTGAATGGAGCTAACCTAGACTGACCCACTAATCACCTGATGGAAAAGTTGGAGAACAATAATTTAATGCATTGCCCTGTCAGCCTGTAAGGGATATTTTACGGTGTTGATTGCAGACCCATAATTAATGGGGCCTAGATCCCTTGGACAAGTGAAGTGGTCGGCCTTGTCTCTGCAGAACTGTGAATTGTGAATAGGTCTGGACCTAAAAGAGCAGGTTCAGGGCCTGAGAGACCCCCAGTGTGTTGGAGTTGTACATTTCTGACATCCTTGTGTCATTATCTTACACCTCTGCCTGTAGCCAAGTTACGTCTAACTGCTTGTCTAACCATTTATTCTTACTCTTCTTGTGGTTTTCTCCCTCTGGTTGGGTATTGAAAATTCGGCAGTTCTGACTGCCACATTCTAAACAGTATGACTGCGGTTTGGGAATAGTTGGGGAGAGAGGTACAACATTGTTAGGAACAATATAACTTAAGGTTTAATTTATAATTGTATTTGTGCATTAAGAATGGTAAAACATGGTTCTAATTTCATTTAGAGTTTTTTGTGAGCTTGGTGCCGGCAAGTCTGGAGGCCCTGTTGGTATGCATGCATTTTTAATGAGGTTTTAGGGTCTTTGATGTGAAGAGTTGGGTTACAAAGGAGTTAGTAGTTTAGTGAACTTAGGGAAAACATAAAATAGAAAAAATTGTTCCGTTGCATTGCCTCAGTTTCAGGGGTCAAGTGACACACACAGACACAGGAAAGACAAAAGCAGTTCAGAGTGTGTCTATCAGAAAGTGAAGGCAGGAATTCTAAGCGCTCTAGTAAGAAATCCTGCACGGCTGCTGGGGCATTAAGTTTAGGGAACTCGTGTGTTTGTCCAGAAATCTGCTGGAAGAAAACCGTTTGTAACTGGGCCAGCCCAAGCAATAAGCCTTGGTGTTAAGGTATTGGGACTCTTGCTTTTCCTGATATGTATCAATGATCTAGAAGTTGGTTTCAAAGTTTGCAGATGATATGAAGCTTGGGAGTTTTGTAAACTGCGAGGAGGACAATGTAGAACTTCAAAAGGACATAGACAAGTTGGTGGAGTGGGCAGATAGGTGGCAGATGAAGTCCAATGCGGAGAAGTGTGAGGTGATGCATTTTGGTAGGAAGAACATGGACAGACAACATAAAATAAGGGGTGAAATTTTGAAGGGGGTGCAGGAGCAGAAAGACCTGGGTGTATATGTGCATAGATCATTGAAGGTGGCAGGATAGGTGGAGAGAGCAGTTAATAAAGCACATAGTATCCTGGGCTTTATTAATAGGGGCATAGAGTACAAGAGCAAGGAGGTTATGTTGAATTTATTTAAGACACTCGTTAGACTTCAGTTGGAGTATTGTGTACAGTCCTGGGTGCCACACTGTAGGAAGGATGTGAACACGTTGGAGAGAATGCAGAAGAGATTTAAAAGAATGGTTCCAGGGATGAGAAACTTCAGTTGCGAAGATAGATTGGAGAGGCTGGGACTGTTCTTCTTGGAAAGAAGAGGGCTAAGAGGAGATTTGATAGAGATGTTCAAAATCATGAGGGGGCTGCACAGAATAGATAGGGAGAAGCTGTTCCTGCTCGTAAAAGGATCATGAACAAGAGGACAGAGGTTTAAAGGGATTTGCAATAGAAGCAAATGTGACGTGAGAAAAAACTTTTTCACACAACGAGTGGTTCGGGTCTGGAATGCACCGCCTGAAAGTGTGGTGGAGGCAGGTTCAATCAAGGCATTCAAGAGGGCATTAGATGATTATTTGAATAGAAACAATGTGCAGGGGTATGGGGAAAAGGCAGGGAAATGGCATTAAGTCATAATGCTCATTTGGAGAGCCAGTGCAGACACGATGGGCTGAATGGCCTCCTTCTGTGCCGTTAAAATTCTGTGATTCTATGATAGTGCGAGTTTAAAATCATTTTCTGGTGTATGTATTGAGATATTTCCAACCTTTTTGTCTGCTGTAATATGGTGCATTTTTCCTTGTTTAATAAATGTTTTATTCTTTATATTAAAAGTTCATCAGTAAACTCCTGTGAATTGGTTCAGTAACTTTCCTCCATGGTTTGTAAAAAAAACAAAGTTGGGATCTATCAAGCTAGGTTTCACTCTGGGACCTGACTTCTCCAGTATTAACATCACCTGGGATTGCAACAATACATATCAAACAAACCTCACCCAGTACCAGTACCAGCATCAAAGAGGCATCATTCCTCACTGTTCACTTGCAATTCTACCAATGTGCGCGAAAATAAACTGAGTGAACGACATTTATTCTTTCCTTTTCACCATTTTAGGAAATATTATCACATTCTGTCTGCACCGCAGTTACAACAGTGCTGAAATCCTACAGTGACATTTGTGATGCCCTGGACATCATTGAGATTGTGGTCGGATTCCTCGCTACTGCAGGAGGAACCCCAGACAACCAGCTTCTCTGCTATCTCAAGGATACTTTATTGATGGGTCGGCGAGCATTAGCCTGTGTCAGCAAGGTCTGTATAAACATAGTCACTATCAGCGTGATAGAACGTTGCTAGTGCTTGCGTGAGGTAAACCCTTACTTTCCAGCATTGCAACAATACTTGTCTTTTCAACTTTCAATTATTTATCAGCATCTTCCTTTATAGCCTTTCAATTCTACTTCATTTAATGAATTTCTTTAATAACTATTGGCTGTAATTGTCTAGTGTTTGGGTGAGGTTGGCACTGTTGTGAGAGTATAGTTGGAGTTTGCTCCACCTCATTTATCCAGATGCATTCTCTTCACATTTCCCACTTGCTCACCTTTCCCAACCCAATGTTGTCCAATAAAAATTACTTGACTAGCCACAGGTATGGCTATGGCGCCATCATTTAGCCGTATGCACCAATTTTAGTGAATAACACCTTGCACACACTACTGGTAAATGCACTTCAATTGAGTATATTTACATAACAAACATTGACCACTACTCAGTAACCAAGGAAATAAAGCACTCACAACAAGCAAAATAAACTCAGGTTGCTCTGATTTTTCATCTTGCCATTTGATCAACACATGCACAGAAAGGTTAAAGCACTCATGCATACACTGTGCAAATATGAGTACTGAGATCACATCATTCTGCAGCATGAGACCTGCAGTTATTTACGAATTGCACCATGTATGGGGACACTAATTTGGCTCCTGTCAGAATGGTGTTTTAATTTTTCAACGGTATTATATTAACAAATGGAATATTTTTGTTCTTTTCCGACTAGGCGTTTGAAGGATGCAAACTGAAGCACACACTGTCCCTCTGGCAACTGCTGTCTTCTTGGAAATCTGAGGTCATGCTGGGCACAAAGAAGGTGTGAATGTTAATACCCGTATTCGTGTTTAGCAGCATACCTATAAAACTGGAACAAAAGAGGTTTATGTGAATTAGAAAAGAGAATTGGTCTGATACATTAGAAAAGTTACCATTACAGGATGGAAAGTCACAAATTACTTCATAGCTATTCTAAACTTCGATTGTGTTTCACTCTTTACAAAATGTAATAATTGACTTTATTATTCTTTTGAGAGTGGCACCCCCCCCCCCCACTTTATTAAGATTTATTTTTCTCCTCCATCTCTTGGTTTTCATCCACTATCCCCAAGGGAGCAGATGGATGACTTGCTCTTAGATCTCTGTCATTGCCCCATTGATGGGTGCTTCTCTCTCTCTCTCTCTCTCTCTCTCACTCACCCCATCTCTCTCTCTCTCTCTCTCTCTCTCGCTCTCTCTCTCTCTCCTTATCCATTTTTCTCTCCTCCCTTCTCTTTCCTCTTCACTCTCCATGGAGATGGTCCTAACTGCATTTAGCACTGTCACAGTGAGGCAATCGTGACTGACAACTTTGAATCTGAGATATTACTGGGGTGGAGTGCTATTGCACTGTTGCACCTCCCCTTAGTGTTTTTACTTCTTTTGATTTGAGTGTTTATGATATTCAGAGGAGCACTAGAGAAATGGGACAGTTGGATAGGAGGAGCTGCTAAGAGCAACAGCACATGGGACATAAATTAACCAGCAGCTTCTGCTATCAAGGAGAGATTGAGGACTTTGTGGTTTATTTCTGGAATGCTATGAAAGTTAGTGTTATTTAAGGGATGTCCATGATATCGTATTATTTGTGTGAAATATTACTCAAGGCATAAGGGACAGGAGCTGCAAAGTGCCATGGATTTTATCAATCACTCATTTACTAAAAAGCATATGCAGGACAGGAACGGATCATTCAGCCCTACAGGTCCATGTCGGTGTATATGCTCTACACAATCCTCCTCCACCCTTTCTCATCGAACAACATATCTTTCTATGGCTGGGGTATTTCGGCCCCCCCGCCCTGGTGGAACCAGCTGTGGGAAATGCGGCGGCCCAGCCAAAAGCCCATTGACTTTCGGCAGAACCAGACGACCCCAGCATTGGGCGGGGCTGGAAAATCCCACCCTATGGCCAGAATTTTTACCTTGGTGGGCAGGTGGGCCCCACCAGCTCGGCGGCGGTTGGGCAGCCGAACTCCGCCGCCGAAACAGGGCCTGCCGCCATTTTGAGTGGGTGGGCCAATTAAGGCCCACCCAGCGGCCTGCCCGACGGGAAGCGCTATGTACTTCCTGTGCAGGGGGTGGGGGGAGGGAATCCCCAACCGTCAAAGTGCGCACTGCTCCCTGAGACTAAGTACTATCTCAGGGAGATCAGTGACAGTGTCAAAAACATTAAAAATAGAAAAATATTAAAATTATTAACATGTCCCCCTCATGTGACAATGTCACATAAGATGGGACATGTTAATAAGAAGCACATAAACTTTATTGAAGTTTTTAAAAACGGACATGAAACCTCATCCCGCCAGTGGATGAGGTTTCATGTATTATCAGAAGCCCGCTGGGGCTCCTGGCCTACCCACCAGCCTTAAGGTTGGACTGGCAGGGCATTTAACAAGCTTAATTATCCTGTCAATGGCCTTAATTGGCCATTGACAGGTCGGCGGGCGCACAGCTGATTTTGCTGTCCGCCCGCCTTCCTCAATATTTAAATGGACCGGGAAAAACATGAAACCTCATCCACCGGCGGGATGAAGTTTCATGAAGGGTTTTGAAAAGTTGAATGAAGTTAGTGTAAATTATGAACATGTCCCATTTCGTGTGACATTGTCACACGAGGGGGACATGTTAGGGAATTTTTTTTCTATTTTTAATCTTTTTCAAAGTGGAAGCGATCTCCCTGAGGCAGCACTTAGCCTCAGGGAGAAGTGCGCTCTATCGTGCGTATGCGTGAAAGAGCGCACTCTCGCTTTTGGGGAATCCCCCCGCCTGCACAGGAAGTCCATAGCGCTTCCCGCCGGACGTCACGCTGGGCGGGCCTTAATTGGCCCACCCACATAAAATGGCAGCGGGGCCTGCTTCTCCGGCAGGGATCGGCTCCCCACCCGCCTGCCCGACCAGGCAGAAAATTCTGCCCAATGTTTTAATAGCAGACTTTGATTAACTTCAGAGGGACTGGGTTACAATAATTCTAAATTCTCTTTTACTCTTACTAGGACCCATTTGAGAGGATCCCTGACGGATACAAAGAAAAATTACATCCCGAGGAAGAAAGAGAGCTGAAGAGCTTTTTCGCATCCACTGACATCAACACATTTCTCTGGGAGCTCCATGAGATATTGGTCCTGAAGACTACTCAAAGCAATGTAGATGACAACTTCCTATCCACTTGGAGGTAATATGCATTAGTAGTTACAATACAGCTAAACAGTTTGATATATTACTGCCCTTTCAGTCTGGACTGGGATGAAGTTCTTCCCAGATAAATGGTGGGAAGGTTTGCACTTTTTGATTAAGGATCCAAAATAGAGCAAGCTTGAGTAATCCTGACCCATGGGAACAGCACAGAGCCTTTATAAAGTTTGTACAATTGTCACTAACTTTGATCGTCTCACTCAGGATTACCAGCAAGTTGGGCACTTTGGTAAGGGGAGCATTGCAATTTTAAGGGTAATTTTCACCTTCCACAACAGGAAACTGATGGGATCAGATTGGGCAGCCTTTTCACATGCTGTCTGACATTATTTTGCATTGACTTTGATGGAATGTAAAATTGGTTGGGTGTTAAGCAGGCGTAGAAACAGTCCTCAGTTTCCCACTGGGTGCTTTAGGTTAAAATAACCCCTTTTGTGTGCAATTCTTAAGTATTTTTCCAAGACTGAGGTTCAGGTACTCACAGTACATAGAAAATTCAGGGATAAGACACGGCAAGTGAGCCCATCAAAGCCCATTCCCCCAGTACATTAACTTTCCTTATCATGGCATCACACATCGATGAAGAGATACACCACTGAATCCAATGTGCTACTCAGCCTATGATAAATTACATATTCAAGTTTTCCAGAATTATGACTTCAGTCCTGACACTAAACGCAAAGTCAGCAGTGGTTCTTCCCACTCTTCTCAATGGTGCTGAAGCTCGCACAACTTAATGATGCCATATTAAGGCCCGTGAACAACTTCTTCAACACTGTTTTAGAAAGATCCTGCAAATCAAGTGGGAAGACAAAAGAACAAACATGAGCACCCTCCAAGTCACAGACATGGCAAGTATACAGAGGCCGTGATAATCTTACATCAGCTGAGATGAATGGGATATGTCATCAGAATGCTCAACTCAAGATAGTTCTCTACTCAGAACTACACCAGGGAAACCGCTCACACAGGAGCCAAAATAAACATTTCAAAGGCAGTCTTAAAGCTTTCATGAAGGATGGCTCTACTAACATCAACACATGGGAAGCAGCTGCCCAATCATCTACTCCGAGAGAAATGGAAAGAGAGGGCATTTGCACAAGCCAACAATCCACCACCACCTCTAGCAGCCAACAACTGATGCGCTCACTGTGGGGGAACCAGAAAGGTTAAGATGGGACTCATGAGCCTTTTGCAAACCCACAACCAACACTGACATACTGCTTAAACCCAGACATCTGCAAGGAAGAATCATCCTTAACTCAAGGAATTGTCGATGATGATGATGATCCTGAAAAAAATGTAAACTTACTTTTCACTGGATTCCATCTCTGCCCTCTCGGCCTACTTTCCTTGGTTATTTTGAAGTGATAATCTAGGTTTACCTTATCTTTAGTGTTAAATATTTTGTAGAGACTTCAGCAAAGCCTTGCCATTAACTGTCTTCTTTATAATGGACTGTTGCTGTTCTGATCTTCCTTCAAAGCCCATTCTCTTGTATTTGGGATTATACCTGTTTGTACACCTTTCTAAGTCACTTCTTTTGTGTGTGTATCATGGCGTCCAGAATTGAATACTGCACTTGAAAGCTTCAAAATAAGGAAGCTGATTTTCCTGGTGGGTCTTGCCAGTAAACTAGTGGCGGTTTTGTGAGGGTATTGGGGGAGGTGGTGGGGAAGGAAAGTCAAATGGAGAGCCATTCCACTGCTCCCCGACACTTGATGCCACTCCAGAATTGCATGCTGAAAATTAAGCAGATGCTCAATATATCCAATGAATGATAGGCAGACACATCTTATTTGGATGCAAACAAGAAGATGGCATCATGCAATTGTTTCCCATCATTTACCCATTAGTAACAAATGCTAGTATGTTCCTAGAATCTAATGTTACCACAGGCCCTAAGGAAGTTGCTTAACATTTAAATGCCAACTTTGACTTTGCCTTAATGAATGCAGAATTCTGGAAACGATGAAGTGTTTTCTCTTCTTTCTTTGTTCTCACTTTTTTCTTTGCTCTGCTCTTCCCCAACCCTGTAACCCCTAGTGGCAGCTGATGCAAGGAACTCTGGCAGCACCCTCTATATATAAATGACCCTGTCCATGGAAAATGCGCCAGTTTTAGGAGTGTGGGTGGAGGTCCTGTCTGCCAAAACACGTAACAAAATAAAATGGTCCCACGCATCTTCTCAAAGTAAACTAGCAATTATGTAAATCTTAAAAAAACAAAATCATAGATCTATTTATTGGCACTTGCAAATGATGACAAGTTATTTTAATGCATTAATTTTTGAATTTTAAATCTTGTTGTTTTATTTCAGCCTTAAAGACACTCTTTCAAATTACCTGGAGTCCAAGGGTTCTGACATTCTGCCAGGACTGGAAGACAGTCTTTCTGATGAAATCACTCTGGCTAAAAGCATCCAGACCTGGAAACTTGCAGTAAACTTTAAGAAAGGAATTCGATAATTTCACTCTATTTGGGCCTAGGACCTTTTCTGCACTGAAGTATAAATGATGACGAAAATGAGTGAATACCTGTTATCAGTAAAGGCTGACCTGATTTAATGGTGGCCTATTTCAGTTTTGCACTATTTCAGAAAAGTCCATTATAAGTGAATTATTATGTGGCTATAAACAATCTGCAGGTTTTTTTGTTGTAATAACACAGTACTGTACGAAACATGCATAAAGAAATTAGCACTGTGCAACATTCTGCACAATCACTTGAAAATGACATACAGTGGAAAGAATAATTAAAGTTTAATGTTGTTCCCTGTGAATAATGTTCCACCCTGTATGATTTAAAATCTACCATTTTGTAAATAAATAGATACAAGCTGTTTGGCAGGGAACATCCTCCCACGACAAATCCCATGAGTTATTGCATTAATGTTTGGCACCACTTGCTAGTCAAGTACCACAATTTTGTATTGAGGTTCCAGAGGCAGTGGCTAATGGTTTCTGAGTGGATGCAAGAAGATATTACTTGCCTTCATTATAAAGTCATCTCCCTGTATAGTTTGTTATCTGAAAAGCACAATGCGTAATGTATAGGAATGGGGGGAGGCCATTCAGCCCCCAAGCCTGTACCATCATTCAGTTAGCTCATAGTTATCAGTACCTTAGCTCTGTGACCCTGAATATCCTTGCATAACACAAATAAGCTCCCGTTTTTTAATTTTCAATTGATTTAACCTCAACAGCTTTTCGGCGAGAATGTTCCAGGTCCACCGCCATTTATGTGAAGAAGGGCTTTCTGACATCACCCCAAATGGTGTAACTCTAATTTTAAGGTTGTAGCACCATGTTCTATACTTCCCCCACTTTCCAACCCTATGAACTCCTTTAATTCTCTTAAACACCTCCATTAAATCACCCCTTAATTTCCTAATATTCAAGGAAACACAAGCCACATCGATGCAACCTGCCCTTACAACTTTAACCCCTTTGGTCCAGGGATCATTCTGGTGAAGCTGCTCAACTATTTTTCAGTATAAGTATTTAATACATAATCTAGCCAAAAATGGAAACAGTAGCATTGAGGCATACCTGCTTCCTGCTGGTTTTGCACATGGTTGCTTTGAAAATTTCATTTCAAATTAAAAACAATTTCATCTTCTATTTCTTTTACTTCCACGGCTGTTTTAATAATTATTTGTCTGCTTGGTAAATCAATTTAGTGTGTATTGATCTGAAATGCTGTAATTTGTAGTCCATTTTTAGTTTATGTACAAAGAATAATTTTAGGAAGTTTTCGAACAGTTAAAAATATACGAACGATTAGAATTGACTCCATTGTTAATAGGATGTGAGGCAATGAATGGTGATCCACTGAATAATTATAGAGGTTAATTACACCCTGTCATAGAGAGTTTACTGCTATTGTGTTACAAATAGTTTTTGTGAAATACCGTTTAGCGAATCTAAATAAAGCGGAAACTTCAAACTATTGTGCTAATGTCCAAATGTTGCATTCTGAAAACCTGCCAATTTTTAGTTTTAGGTCTCGGAGTCATTGTGACCTAATAATCCCTTCACTAATTAAAGAGGCACGTTGTGGAAGGTTGTCAGACAACAGTTCGTGGACGGATAGGGCTGCTTCAAGTGTATTAGATGCCTTTGGTGAACCTTCAACTTTGCACATCCCCGCGCCCAATAATTAACTTTCAAAAGTGAATATTGATATGATTAAAAATGTTGCATTTATAATTACAGATTTATTTTACATGAAAAAGGAGGATATTATGATACTGATGGTACATTCTCATTGTTCTACATTTTTCACAGGATATGTACTAGAAGAAATGCATCTTATAATGTGTAAGGTGGCTCACATGATGTAATACAGTGTATTCCTGCAACAGTTACTAGATGAGCTTATGCGCAGTTTACACAAATTAATAATCATTACAATAGAGTGGGCTAGATTAAATTAAGTTCTTTGACATTATTTACTGGTTTGCATTTTGGAATATGTAGATTTGTAAAACTGTTGCATTAACAATGAGGAATATAATGACATTTTGGGGAAGACTGCAATGTAAATACATGGAAATCTACATGTATGTTAGCACAAGTGTATGTATATCAGTAGATCTAGACCTTTCATTCCCACTGCTCTAGCCTGTTTGTTGGCTTAGGTATTTTCATGAATACTTCATTCAGTTGTTTGCCGCTCCCCCATCCCCAACTCCCGGTGCCAAATGTTGCTGCTCTAGGTGACCACTTAGTTTGCCTAGTGTTTGCCCTGGCTCTGTGGATGGATGTCCACTGAATTGTTCACAAACTCATTAATTTCTGTCAAGAGGGCTTCGGAACCGGTATCAGCTATGGCCCAATTGGTAGCATTCCCACCTCAAAATCAGATGGTTGTGGATTTTCAATCCTGCTCCAGAGATTGGAGTAAAATCAAGGCAGGCGCTCCAGCGCAGTAGTGAGGGAGTGCTGCATGTTGGAGGTGCCATCTTTTGCACAAGCTATTCAATATTGGCTCTCTCAACTGGACGAAGCTCCCATGGCATTATTTCAAAGAAGAGCAAAGGAATTATCCCTGATGTCCAGACCCGTATTTATTTCCCTAAAACAACATCACTAAAACAGATTGTCTGGTCATTATCTAATTGCTGTATGTGGGAGCTTTATTTGTGCAATTTGGCTGCTGGGTTTCCTACATTACAACAGTGAACACAACTTGAGGCAGAATTTTATGGTCTCCGCTGGCAGATTTTCAGGGAGGGGGTGGGGGGGGTGCGGGGGGAGTGTAAAATTCCTTAATTGCTGACCCTCCCATCCACCCTGACCTGTCCATAATTTTACAGGGGATGGGTGAGGCCTAGGCCTGCCTGACCCTTGCCCTATTTGAGACCCTTAAGTGGGCAATTTTGTGGCTGGAAGGAGACCGTTATGTGTCACACCCCTGTAACAATTTGAATATTGCTCCCATTCCCATTAAGCAAAGCAAAAGGAATGTGCATTCAGTTAGGAAGATGCGGAAAGCGTTATCAATAATTATTTCGTGTTTCAATTATTTGAAGAGAAAGGCGTTTTGAGGAAAGATGGGAGGGCCCGTTATCCACATCATTGAGGAAACAGTTGAAAGAAACTTCATTTATAAGTATATATGAACTATTAAATGCCTTAGGTATGGTAAATGCTGAATATTAATTTAATAAGGGCAGAATTGTAGGGTCAGAAATTTCAAGAATAAAATGGCAATAGTGCAGATAAAGCACAATGCTGTAAATTCTGAGTTAAAATTATTTGAAATAGATTTTAAACTTTTGTAGTGTCACGTGGCATGTTTCAGCCAATTAGAATCAGGTTGGGACCAAAGTCAAGGGCATGATGGCCTCAGAGTATAGAATCAATTCCAAACTAGTTTTTAGTCTTTAGATATGTAAGAGGATTGGTTCAGCTCGTTTCTCCTCCGTTTTGTGGAAATAATTAATTACTATAAAAAAGAAACATAAAAGAAAACTTCAGATATATTGCCAGAAAACCTCAAGTTCCCTGACTGACTTTAATGGTAACTGGTACAGCAGTAGGTCACCCAAAACAAGAGAATCTCAGAGATGTTTTGTTGAAGATAACCAAGGTTTGAGCTTTAGGTTTTCAACGTGAACTATTCTCCATTTGGAGGACTTTCCACGCTTGAAGCATTACTTCAGAATTTCAAGACTTTGTTGACAATAAGTTAAAACTGTATGATTTCTATTTTAAAATGCCATAATCAACTTATTTTAAAGGCTCCTGCTTTTGTGTTGTGCAGTATCTCCTTAGCACCAGATAAATTGCTCTCACACTCTGCTGGTGTTACTTAATAAAAATGAATGAGACGTGTTCACAAAGGAGTTGTATGATCCAAGGTTACCACTTCTTGACAAATTGAATATTAAACAAGGGCCAGGATGAAGTGGAGAACATGTTGTGCATGCAATGCCCAATTTAAGCTTCCCTTCTGGCAGAGAAGTAATCCAAAGGGAGATTTGACTGCATATTTGGAGGATCAGGGAGAGCAGGAATGTTTCTCTGGGCTACACAATGCCAGCGTGGGCCACTTTCACACTGGGTCGTCCACCAGCTGAGGTAACACCTCGCTCCTTGAACAGACCACCTTCTTCCAATTTGCCTGCCAGATGTTGTGGCAGCTCAGAACCAGTGGCCTTCCCTGCGGTTCTCATTGTCTCTGCGCTGGCCTATCAGCTGACTGCTAAGGAGGCTCAGGCAAAATGGGCTGGTCCTCACTCCTGCCCTGTCAGCGCCCTCTGGCACCTGGCTGCCCAAAGTCCGTGCCCAGGGAAACTCTACCCCCTTTAGTCTTTCTATCGTTTCAGATTTCCATTTCATATTGAACACGGCTAATATCATACCAATACACAAACAACAGAAGTGTTGGCAAAGATATTGGATGTAAAATTGGAAAACGTTCTTAGATATTTCATTGACTGCAGAGTGTTTTGAGATATCCGGTGACTGTGAAAAGCGCTATATAAATGCAAGTCTTTTTTGTAAACTCTGACAAAGTGGGAATTGTGAGGGGCAGATGATAATAGATAAAAAAAAGTCTCAATGTAGTGGATTATTCAAAACAGAAGTAGCCTAATGCTATAGCTTTGTCCCTGTCCACAAGCTATTGAATGGAATGGAACAATGATAATTTTGAGCAACATTTGCCAGATGAATGAGAGTGTTTACTTTTTTTTAAACTCACCAGGTGGCGCTGTGCATTGTATAGTGTGTTGTCAATATAATTTAATCAACCATTTTACCAAGAGAAGCTACTGATTAAGGATGCAGTTATACTGCTACTTCTGCATACCTAGAAGCAGTTTCCACTTTGCAGTGTTGCAGATGGTGTAATTCCTGAGTCAATGTGACACTCCCTGGGGCAGGCACACATCAGCTCATGCATGCATGGACTTCAATTGCAGTGTGGTGCCAAATCAAGTTTGAGAAATCTCCGAGGATTCACTGGTTAGTCCTGTAGATTTTATAAACTTAAGGAAAGCATAGTTAAATGCAATTTTTAAAAAATCTCCTTCCCACGCACTCTACATTTAAGTTTTTGAGCCTGTGTAGCTGTGAACTGGTTGGAAACTGACATTGACAGTTATTAGTGTAATGATAAATAACTACACTCTAACTTCATTCTAAGAAGTACATTTCAAATATTATCACATTTATGTTTGGCCAGTTTTATTGTTCAATAGCAATATGGTTAATCATATAGTTGCTGAATGTGCACTCTCTTGCTATTTGAAAAGGATCCTAAAATTGGCATTATTTCAAAACAGATTGAACATTTCAAGTGTTTGGAACTCTTTCCAAGACCACTTAAGTAGCTGAGACCAATTCCCACTTAAAATCAAAACAATGTTGATTTTTAATGAAAGGAGAGCCAAAGGAAATGTTGCTCACTGTGTATATTACAAATCTAGTGAGCCTGACATTTGCTATGACATTCGGAACATGTTCACCAGACTTGATATCCAACCAGAAGGTGGCAGGATTGAGTTTCATGTCTGACTGTTCCTGTAATACATGTATCTCCAGTGAATTTGTCAGCTCCTGGACCCCGCCACCCTCAACAGAGTGTCATGCAGAACCATGGAATGATATACCACAGAAGGGAGGCCATTTGGCCCATTGTGCCTATGCTAGCTCTTTGAAAGAGCTATTCAATTAGTCCCAATCCCTTGCTCTTTCCCCAAAGATTCCCCTAAATTTTTTGCCATTTCAAGTATTCATCCAATTCCCTGTTGAGTGTTACTATTGAATCAGACAGCGTATTCCTAATCACCACCACAACATTACTCCATCAAATAATGTTTTCCTCTTGCCTGGTTCTTTTCCCAATCACCTTTAAATCTGCGTCCTCAAGTTACTGACACTTCTCCCACTGGAAACAGTTTTTTCTTATTTGTTCTATCAAAACCTTTCATGGTTTTGAACATCTCTTAATCTTCTCTGCTCCAAGGAGATGCAGACACAGCATCTCTTGCCTCATCCCTGGAACCATTCTAGTAAACCTCTATTGCATTCTCTCTAATCCTAGACATCCTTCCTAATGTGTGTTGCCCATTACTGGGCACAATGCTCCAGATGCAATTTATAATGGACCAGCCTAACTTCCTTGTTTTGGTACATTCCTTCTTCACATGCCATGCCCCTAAGAGGGTGTTGACAATTATGCTAAGTAAATTACTGCAGTGGTTTGCTGTTCCCTCCTGCAGCATGGCTGACCAGGAAACTTTCCTGCTCTTTACCATCCACCATCAGAAAGGATTTACAAGCTGATGATCAGTCTGCTTGGCCATGTTATGAACACACTTTCCCCAGTCATCAAGTGGGACTTGAACCTGGAGCTTCTGGCCTAGAGGTACAGACATTACCACCGTGCCACAAGACCTCCTCTGGTGTGTGTTTCTATTTAAAAAGACAAGGATCACAAGGTTTTATTAACAGCCTTCTCAACTTGTCCTGCCACCTTCAAAGATTTGTACACATACACCCCAGGTCTCTCTGTTCCTATCACCCCTTTAAAATTGTACCATTTAGCTTAGACTGCCTCCATTCATTCTTTCTACCAAAATGTATCACTTTACACTTGCCTGCATTAAATTTCATCTGCCAGGTGTTGCCAATTTCACCAGTTTGTATATGCCCTACTGAAGTCTGTTACTATCCTGCTCTTTGTTTGCTGTGTTTCTGAGTTTCGTATCATCTGCAAGCTTTGAAATTATGCCCTATATATACCCAAGTCCAGGACATTAATATATTTCAAAAAGAGCAATGTCCTAAAAGTGGCCCCTGGAGAACATCACTATGTACTTTCCTCCAGTCTGAAAATCAGCTGCTCACCAATACTATCTGCTTTCTGTTCCATAGCCAATTACATATCCACACTGCTGCTGTCCCTTTAGTTCAATGGGCTTGAACTTTGCTTATGAGTCCATTATGTGATAACAAATAACAAGCCATAAACTAACATCAACTGCCTCATCTTGCTCAACTCATATGATTTACCGGGGAGAAAACCATTGACCAGATCATTTGCCCTCTGTTTTGGGACTGTACCTTTAAATTTAGGGTCATGTGACTTATTCTGCAGTCTGCCTGACAGTAAGCCTGGGTGGTTTGATTGTTAGAGATCAAAGAAAGGCTTAGATTGTTTTACTGGGAAGAAGGTGCAAGGTATTTATGCTTGGAGACAATGGTAGCAGTCTCTGAGATCACATGGGTAGACTCTGAGTCACCCAAAGTCCCAGAAAGGTGTTTTAGGTATCAGGCTGTAAACAGTTGTGCTGTAAAATGTCCTTCTACTGCTAAGGTGAAAAGAAGTTGGGATCAAGGATAGTTAGCAAGCATTTCTACCTGGATGCAAGGTTAAAGTGTTTCATGTTGCCATGGGGAAGAGGGCAGAGGAAGCCATTTTTGAGATCAGATTACAGGCTTCCCTACAAATCAATGAATCTTAGACAGCAGTTCTGTGTGGTCAGCAGAGAGAAAAGACTGCTTAGCTTTGCACGGTTCCACAGCAAGATGCAGGAGGGAGACAGTCTCTCGTCGAAGAGATGCATCCTGCAGCCTTCTAATGATTGAGAGATTTGTCCTAGCATGGCCAGGCTGAAGAAGAATCATCACAACAGACTTTACTGCTGGTGGTAGATTTAAGAAACTTTTAAAACTGAGGAAACTGCCTGTAGATGGTCACTCAATCTTATTACTTGGTGAAATGGGGATTCAGGAACCCATTGAAGCTGGGAGCAACTGTGTACTGTTTACTATAAGGACCATGGAGAGTGCAATGAGTGACAAGTATGAAAAGAGAATGTCACCATCTGTAGTTTAAAGTATAAGTTGCCTATATAAAAAAACTGTTTAGTTAATAGCGTTTTTAATCATTTGTTACAGTGAAAGTTTTAAAACACAAAATCTTGTGTCATTCCTTCAGCTAGAAACAGGAAGTTCTAATCACTTTTTCAAAGTTATCAGTCTCTTAAGAAGATCACAAAAAATAAGCAGGAACGTCCTTATACCCTTCCCTTTTAAAGAACAGTAAACAAACTTACCTGGAGGGCCTCATCAGCTTCCCAATCCTCTTCATGCTGGTATTCAACTGGTGGAAAAAGCATCATAAGTTTCCACTCAGATTAAAGTTAAACTTACTCTATATATATGAATTAGGACGCTGCTCACTTAGCCGCCTGTCCAGAAAAATCTGCAATGACTGGTAAGCAACCTAGGACGCTTTCATTGCCCTTTTGCCCAGATTCCAGTTAGGTGGCATTGAAGTGTCAGCCAGCTTGCAAGTAGGCCACAGTCCAGATGTCATTTAGCTACTGTGTGGTTGGGCGCTGAATGGACAGTGGAAGCTGGCTTGTGTTTGAAAAGTAAAATTAAGAGAGGTAGTTGAGGAAATTTCGGCTTAGATCAGAACGTATAACAGAGTAAGGTGGGAATGTGGGGAAGTAAGGATTTCTAAAACGGGAAATTGGTGAGAGTGGGAATTAGGTATATTGGAAGAAGGAAGCATTAGTAGACTAGCTGATATTGTAAGCAACACTAACTTTAAAGTAGAATGAATCAACTAAATGTAAAAATGGCAACACAAGAAAGGAGAATGATGTGTCACCCATCAAGATTTGTGAGCTCAGAAGGAATCTTTTAAAAGGCATGAATTGAAATGCACAGAATGTGAGAAATAAACTGGAAGCAATTATTTTACAGAAAGATCTAGACTTAATGGCATGAATAGAAATCTGAGTGAAACTTGTAAAGAATAAAAATCAACATATAGGAATATATATTCAGGGATCATGGAAAGGAGGAGGAGTGGCAATATTGGTGAAAGAGGGAATTTATGCTGTAAAGAGGGTTAATGTACATCAGAGAGCAATACAATAGTCAATTTGGCTGCAGCTCATAGATAACAGAAGGGCTTGTGACATTATTAGTGGTGCATCCCAGGTCTCCAATCTGTGCAAAGAAATTAAACAAAAGTAACAAAATTGATAAAGGAGAGTCAATGGACGCAGTATACTTGGATTTTCAGAAGGCTTTTGATAAAGTCCCACACAGGAGGTTGATTAGCAAAATAAAAGCACATGGGATAGGAGGCAATATACTGACATGGATTAAGGATTGGCTAAGAGGAGAAAACAGAGAGAAGGAATAAATACATCATTCTCACATTGGCAGGCTGTGACTAGTGGGGTACCACAAGGATCAGTACTTGGGCCCCAGCTGTTCACAATATATATCAATGATTTGAATGTGGGGACCAAGTGTAATATTTCCAAGTTTGTGGCTGATATAAAGCTAGGCGGGAATGTGTGTTTTAAGGAAGATGTAAAGCGGCTACAGGATTTGGACAAACTTGGCGAGTGGGCAAGAGCACGGCTCATGGAATATAATGTGGAAAAATGTGAGGTTATCCACTTTGGTAGAAGGAACAGGCATGCAGAATATTTCCTAAATGATAAGAAGTTAGAAAGTGTAGATGTACAAAGGGACCTGGGCGTCCTTGTGCATAAGTCGCCGTAGGCAATTAGGAATGCTAATGGATGTTAACCTTTATCACAAGAGGATTTGAGTACAGGAGTAGTGAAGTCTTGCTTCAATTGTATAGAAGCTTGGTTAGACTGCACCTGGCGTACTGTGTGCAGTCTTGGTCCCCTTACCTCAGAAAGGATATTATTGCCATAGAGGGAGTGCAACAAAGGTTCACCAGACTTGTTCCGCGGATGGCAGAACCGCCTTATGAAGAGAAATTGGGCAAACTGGACCTGTATTCTCTAGAGTTTCAAAGAATGAGAGGTTATCTCATTGAAACAAACAAAATACTTAAATGAATAGGCAGGGTAGATGCAGGTAGATGGGGAGTCTAGAACCAGGGGACACAATTTCAAAATAAGGGGGAAGTCACTTAGGACCGAAATGAGGAGAAATTTCTTTACTCAGAGAGAGTATGAATCCTTGGAATTCTCTACCCCAGAGGGCCGTGGAAGCTCAGTCATTAAGCGTGTTTAAGGTAGAGTTTGATAGATTTCTGATTAACAATAATGTAAAGGATTATGGGGATAGTGTGGGTAAAAAGCATTGAAGTGTTCGATCAGCCATGATCGTGTTGAATAGTGGAGCAGGCTCAATGGGCTGAATAGCCTTCTCCTGTTCCTATTGTGGTGGACAAAAAAAATTAGCTAAGTTAATTAGGCTAAAGGAAGGTAAGACTAGGACCCAACAGAATTAACTTTTAATTTTACACTGAGGGCGGGCTCCCCACACCCCAGCGTAAATTTCAGGGGTGTGCCTGTCTCCGCCGAGCCAGCTCATCTTGCTTTAATTTTTGGGGAACAGCCCTGCTGGCCAATCAGAATCTGGCAGCTCCGCACACTGGCAGCGCCAAGGATAAGTGGTGGTCACTGCTGGTACTGCAGGTAGACCAAGGCAGTGGTGTCCAACGATGGACCTGGACATTCAGGTATGTCTGAGATCTCGCTGGGACCAGGCTGACAGGCCCCAAAGAGGGGGGTTTCAGGGCATGTTGCAAGGGGAATGCAGGGGAGGGTGGGCATGGCGAGGCAAAATTGTGGGCAGTAGGTGGGGGGGGGGCCTCCAATTGACACAGGGGGCCTGAGAAGGAGATAATTCCCTTCAACTGACCTGCAGCCCGCAGGGTTAAACCTGCCAGGCTGCACGTTGGGCGTGCCTCTCCCGCCGCCCATTATATTGAAGCAGCAGCAGGGTAATGCCCTTTATCTGGGATTAGTTGCCCACTTAAGGGTCTCAATTGGACCACAGCTGGACCACCCACCCGACGCCTCCTTGGATGCGTGTAAGATTGTGGAAGGGGTAAGCACGGGTATACCTAATTTATCGGTCCCGCCTGTTTTCCCATCCGCAGGTGACCCATAAAATTCAGCCCAATGTTCCTGAGATTGGAATTTGCCAAAGCTCCAGAAATTATATTTCAGGGCTCTATTAAGTATGGATGTTTGTCGGAAGACTGGCGAGTAGCCATGTTTAAAAAGGAAGAGAGTTAATTCCAGGCCAGTTAGTTTTTATGAGCTACACCGGGGAAAATGTTTGGGTTTCCAATTAAGGTAAAGTTACCATGTATCTAGATAAAAAGAAAATATGAGGTTACAGCATAGATTTCATGAAACTGATATTGGTATTTTGGGGGAATGGGCTTCAAACTGCGAGATTGAATTCAATGTCAGTTTAAGGTGATGCACTTTGGAGGAAAAATAAACAGTAATTATACTCTGCATGGAGTTAGGTTCAATGCTGCAGAAGGGCAGAGAAATTTGGGGGTTACAGATTTGTAGGGAATTAGAGGCAGCATATTTTAAGTTAATAAAGTTGTAAAGCAATTTAACAGAAGCCTTGCCCTTATGACAAGAAGTAAAGAAATATAAAGCCCAGAGGTAACGCTGAACCAATATAAAATCCTGAGACCTCAGTCTGAGCGCTGTGAGCAGTATTGGCCAGAATATAGAAAGGGTATTGAGACTCTACAAACAATGCAGATTCCCTAGATGCTGCCTGGTGTGAAAAAATACAGATACAAAAGGAAGATGTGAAATATCACAGCTTTGTTAGAACATTGCAGATTAAAAGGCAACGTGAAATAAGCTTTGCAATTATGAATGGGTGGGGTAGCACAGACAGAGGCAGACTGTTTCCAGTTGTTTAGGGTCTAAAATGAGGAGCTTTGGACACACTAATGGATTTACAACAGAAAGCAAGAAATGCGGAGTATTGTGGAGCTTTGGAATTCACTTCCAGTATTAGTGGCAGAGGCAGAAACTATGTTAATATCACCTGGATGAAGGACTGTGGAAACAAGGTGTGTAAATATGATTAGGACTATGGGCTCATGTGGAGGTTAAATGCCAAAACGACTGGTTGAGCTGAATGACCTGTTTCCATGTTATAATTTCTCTATTTCCAAGAAGCCTAAAGTCTGAACAACAATACCAAGTGGCAAGACCACCATCCACTTTCACTTGAGGTGATAAAATGTAATTTTGATGCAATGTGCCTCCCTGTTTCCAATACTACAAAGAATGCTACAGAATTCACACATGACTTCATAGGGTTTAAAATTATTTGCACTTTTAATGTACAAAACTGCAACAATATAGAGTTAAATATAGATGAGAAGCAAACACATCACATCTTGGTCACAGGCAATAAAAAATGAAACAGATAATGGTATCTTTTTTTTTAAAAAAAAGACAAAGACACACACTCAAACCATTTAAAAAACAGTTGTTGGGCAGTAAGCAAACATTTTTCAGATCACAACAGCCATTCAAACACTTTTATCTCCTCTCCACACCCCTTGGTTGTTTTATGTCAAAAAGGTGAAAAAAAATTAAAATGTTCACTCCATCCAGAGCTAGAAACCTTGACTGACTCCTGTAGAAAGTTCCTTGAAAAGTCTAAAGCAATAAGCCTCTCAGTAGACAATTGCGATTAGACAGAAGTCCTTGGGACAATACCCCTTGGGGCCAATTTTCGAAGCACTTTTTTTTGGGAGGGCTTTTGTAACTGTCCAGCACTTCACAATCAGCCTTGTGAATCTTTTCTGACAATACGTTATTCGGTGATATGGATGAAATGTTATAGGGATATTTTGTGGCCTGGACAGCAATTCATGCAATTCCATTCTCAAACTCATCCACTGCCATAAAGAACATGGATACTGCTTTGGATTTGGAGCTTTGCCAACTGAAACATTGCAGAGGCTGACCAGGAAAAAGGGCAAGTGGTTGTGGGAGGAGATTGTAGTCTCTGTGGAGTCACTCATTGGTGCATCCAGGAGGCCCCTATAATCTTAATATTGCATTTCTCCATTATTAAATTATAATTTCTTAAACTGCCTGGTGTATTTTCAAGCCTGTTGTCATCATTGGTTAAGATTGTGAATGGTTCACTTTTATGCTATCTGCGTCAGTAGAGTTCACTATACTTACCATGTACATTTGTGTAAGAAAATATATTGATTTTAAAATGTCCTAACTCACGGTAGTTGCAAATAAACATGGGATGTGACCAGATTAAAATTAATTTCTAAACTTTTGAAAATATAACCTAAAATTCTTTTGATTGAAAATGGGCCTTTGATTTCTGCCTTTGTCACTTGGTGTTTTCAGCTCGTGTTAGTGGAATGCCATGAAGGTGACATTTTATGGGTCAAGCCCACCCCCTCATAATCAGTAATTGCAATTATTTATGTTGTAAGAAAGGTTTGTATTTATAAAAGCCCTTATCAGATCTCTATATATAACCGTAGACTACGGATAACTACCTACCTACCTTATCAGATCTCTGTATACCGTTGTAGACTCTGGCTATTTACCTACTTTCCTGCCTAACTTATCAGATCTTTCAGAAATGACTCAGCGTTTAAGGTAGAAGCACCTTCCTTCTGGAAAAAAATTAAGGATGCAGGAATCTGAATTATAAAATCCCGTTGCTGTTAGTCATCACAATCAGCTATGAAAATCTGCACTGCATAATCCTGTAAACAACTTGTAATGGGTTTTAAGTAACATAAATAATCTGGTTGATGTAAATGGGCAATGACCATGTAACATGTAAAAGCATAAGAATCATCAGGAACAAGTATCTCAATTACACTGGAATCTTTTATTTTGCAAACATTTATGTGAGGGTGGGGAGGAGGCGCTGGTTGGGGGGGAGGTGTTTGTCATTATCCTCCAAGTGATCATACAAAAATAATTAAAAGTAACATGACCAACTCTATGCAGAATTGTTACCAACTCTATAGATTACAATTCTTGTCTTTTATCACAAAAATAGCTAATTTTAATGAAGGTGCATTATCCAAACAGGAACATAGACACTAAACAAAAGAAACACGCATTTAAAGCTGCATTTTGCAGCTGATCTAATGGACTTTTCCATCTCCTGTTTCTATAAGTTGTAAACCTCTCTATTCCAATTATACAAACTTTCTTATTCACTTGCCCATTAATTTGCTAGCACACACTAATACAAGATACTTAAAGTTGAACAGGTAATATACAACCACATATAACATATAAAACCAGAAAGCTCAAGTGATAGACTGAGTTCTTTCCACAACTGAGAAATGAATGTAACTTAATGGCAGCTGTCGTAGGAACATAGGACCAGGAGCTGGTCATTCGGGTCCTCAAGCCTGTCCTGCCATTCAATGAAATCATGGATGATCTTTATCCTAATTCCATCCACCTGCCTTGGTTCCTTGATACCCATGGCTGACAAAAATCTATTAATCTCAGATTTAAAATTAATTAAACTACCATCTACTGCTTTTTGTGGCAGAGCGTTCTATACTCCAAAGACCTTTGGCATGAAGAAGTGCTTCCTAACTTCTATTCTGAATAGGCTGGCTCTGATTTTAAGATTATGTCCCTTTGTCCTAGATTTACCCCACCAGTAGGAAAATGTTTCTGCTATCCACCTTACCAATTCTTCAGAAAACCCAAAAACTTAATCAATTCAACCCTGGAAACTCATTATTCCAGGAAATGCAAGCCTAGTTTATGTAATCTCTCCACATAATTTGCTCCGTGGAGTCCCTATAGCATTCTGATGAACATGCACTTCTTCCAAGGCCAATTTATCCTTTCTTAGATGCAGTATCTAGAACGATACCAAGTAACCAGGGCTTTGTATAGTGGTAACAAATCCCTATTTCACTAACATTCCAGTAGATTTTTTAAATTATTTTTTGTACCTGACAACTATACTTTCATCATTTGTGTCCCTGGCTTCCCAAATATCTTTGGACCACCACCATCCTTAGCTTTTGTCATTTAAAAAAAATCAGATCTATCCTTTTTGGTGCAAAATGAATGACCTCACACTTCACGGTTTGCCACTCTCTGCTTATCAATGTCTCTTTGTAATTTTATGCTCCTGTCTGCCCTACTTACCATGCCACCAATCACTATCATCAGCAAACTTAGGTAACACATTAGAGAACCATATATCTATAGTCATTGATAAATGTAGTGAATAATCGAGGTCCCAGATCCTTGTAGATCACCATTAGTCACTTCCTTCCAATTCAAGTATATATACGTTGGGCAGAATTTTGCCGTTGGCGAGCAGGCGTGGGGCCTGCTCGCCAACACATAAAATAACGCGGGATCACGTTGGGCAGAACCCCCGACATCATCCCGGTCCATTTAAATTTTCAGGAAGGCGGGCCCGCAGCAAAATCAGCTGTCCGCCCGCCGACCTGTCAATGGCCAATTGAGGCCATTGACAGAAGCAATTATACAATTAAAGGACCTGCCCGTCCTTAAGGTTGGTGGGCAGGCCAGGAGACCGGGCGGGCAATAGAAAAAACATGAAACCTCATCCACCGGCGGGATGAGGTTTCATGTAGGGTTTTTAAAAGTTTAATAAACTTGTATGTAAACTATGAACATGTCCCATTTCATGTGACATTGCCACATGAGGGGGACATGTTAGGGAATTTTTTTTTCCATTTTAAATATTTTTAAAAGTGTCAGCGATCTCCCTGAGGCAGCACTTAGAACAACAATGTTCTTCAAGTGGGTCAGATGACATCCAATAACATTTTTGTAGTTTAGATTTGTGATCTGAATCCTCAGACTAATTTGTGAATTTATTTGCATGTGACTCTTATTGTTACAATATTGAAAACATTTCTAACTTTGTTACTACATTTTGGTTTAAGGATGGTTCATGAGAAATACTGCATTTATGATGTAGAGTATGTTGTACTTCCATGGTATTTATTGCAGTGAATTATTGGAGAATTGAATACACTGTATGTATAGAGAATGTATTGACTGGGTGGTGCGAAACTTCATATACTAGGTGTTTATGATTAGCTTGTTAAATAACCATCAGACAGTAGTACAACAAAACCCATCTACTGAGCATATGATAGTAGCTTTGACACTAAACTATTTCAAGGCCAGACTGAAGTTAATTATCATAGGGCTGTAGTCTATAATTGTATTGGATTTATTCCCTGGATCATTAACTTGAAAGTTTGAAATGTATTTTAGAACATTAGTTCTAAAGTGACGTATGGCACTGGGCAACAGTCATGCCCAAGGCAAATATATATATGTTTGATAATGAGCCTGTTAAAAACTTAGAGTTTCCCAAAAACAAACCTGAGTGCAACAAAGTCATAGAATGATGTATCAAAATAGTAAGTGAAAACATCCTACACAATACAATTTTTTACATTCCACAACCAATCCTAAAGATATAGGAACACAGTGAGGAAATCTGTTCCATGTGAAACAAGTGGCTGCATACTTAATGTGTGTTAGGAGCTACAAATATTGTCTCAGACACATGTAATACATACATTTTTAGAGAATATATAATTTGGCATTTGAGAAGCTCAGTATAATTTCTCCAGCAAAACCAAAAATCTTTATTGCAAGGTTACATATTTTTAATTTATTTGAAATTGTCACAAATTAATTAACCCATTCTGTATATTTCCCTAATTGAAATTCCATATATTATATGAATATACAGAAAAACTCAGTCATTCAAAAAATGTTTTTCTTTTAACTGTATTTTAAACTCAAAAACTTTTCTCACTGATCAATCGGAGAATGGATTCCATTGTAGCCATAAGAAATATTCACTTCCTAGGTGGAACTCCCCAGTTTATCTTTGGCAAATTATTAGCAGAGTCTTCTCTGCTCATTTGCTATTACCTCTTCTAAAATATTGCTCTTACAGTTCTAGCTGTCAAACATCTTTTGAACGTTTGGGATGATTTTATACACCTCAAGACACTCATAACAACCAAAAGCTATGTTTATATTAACACAGGCTTCACTTGTAATGCACTGAATTTCTTAAAGTAAAGCTGTTGCTCAAAATTTGCAAAGCTTGATTTTGTTTACAAAGGATGTGTACACACTTGTTAGTTCAGAATTGAATAACAATGCAATGAACAGTGAAGTAAAGGTTGCCTGGTACTTTGGTAACACTAAATAATGCAGGGGATTACATTTACCTTGATTCAAATTTCTGAATCGGCTGTGGAGGGTCCAAAATGCGACAACTTTGATATCAAAATTGGAATGGTTATGGACCTCTTGTCTTGCAGAGGTAAAACATCTACATCTGATTCAGGCAAGAGTCTCAACCTAATCAATTTTGGAAACAAGATTTAGAACTGTTCCTTTCTGAGGTCTTAAGTAATGGATATTTCTGGAAGAAAATGAATATTTGTTTGAAACTACATCCTTCTGAACTTCCATTGCTCAAAACACTAAATATTTCATTACAAAAGAAAGTAGGTGAACAGGGAAGGTGCAGGTCACCACCATGTTTGACATGGAGATATGTTGGAGTGAGTAGGTAGTATTAATAATACAAATACATTAATTCTTGAGTTTACTTCAGATGGGACCAGTTTAAATCACCTAGGTTTTTTAGCTTGAAAAAGTCATATTTATCTGTTAATACTTTTATTTTATTGAGGAATTTGGCATTGTAGTTGCAGTTATTAATAATCCCTTGATAAAGTCATTCTTATTCCCCTGCTAATGGGGCCAATGGTTCAGATTCTTTGTGCTGTAATTTCCACAAGCCCATTAAATAACCAACTAAAATGTATGAAATTGTAAAAATGTTGTTAATTTCAGATTCCCACTGCCTGCCAGAGATTCCATCCTCAATGTAAAATGGCTACTGTTTCTGGCATGCTTCTGGCAGCCTACAGTCTGACCTTATTCGCCAGGTGGTATATGGATAAGCACAGATGCAATGGGCTTCTGGTCGGGACTGTCACTCAACCTGACCTGAATGATGCTGGAGGCAGTTGTGACCTCCCCCATCCCCTGTACTAAGGGTGTACCACCAGAGCAATGAGGGTGAACTGAATTTTTTTTAAAATAAATAAATAACAATCATTCATCAGAACATAAGCATTTGCAAATAAGTTTTGTCTGACCTACAGATTGACTATATCCATGCAAAAATATAATTTAAAATATATATAGTTTAAAAAAAATTCACATTCCTGCACCAAGAAAATGCCTAAATCTCGAGATTAGAGTTGCATCCCTGCAATGTTGTTGACTTTACTTTTCACTGCAACCTGTCATAAAACTGAACAAAAGCTTCAGTGCATTAATGGACTCAGTTGGAATAGCTCAGCGCTCTGCTGTAAAAATTGCTGCCAGAATTCACAACACATGTAATCATGAGTGGCCATTGATGAAACGAGACCCATTTTCCCCAGGGTGGACTACAACCCAATTCCTGTCAGCAAAAAAAAAACTTAAAAACTGTAGTCCACCAAAGTCTCTTAACCAGCATCATTTTCTTATGTCAAAGCTAAATGCATTGTGTGCCTGTACTGAACATAAGAGTATTGTTTGTTTTTACTGCGTGTGGTTGTAGCATTTACAATAGTTAAAAGTTGAAACAAGGTGACCTGTGTGAGCAACCAATAAATATGGAAAGGCAAGTTTTTGGATAGTGGAGCATTAGACATGGGGGAACATGTTCTGAAAAGGTGGTAGGAGTTTGTATTAATTTTCGAGCAGGAGCATCATTTTAGCTGAAGTACAGACAGTGGAGGAGAATGTTGCAATCAGAAGGTTCTGAAATAGAACAAAATGCTTCTAACCGCCAGTAATAAAAGCACATTGATTACTAGATTCCTTGAAACTCTTTCATTTTTTATGTGATTGTAATTTAGACATCTTATTAACCAATTTGAAACTCCTACACACTATTATTTGCCACTTGGGTCTCCAGCATGGAGGTAAATCAACTTAAAGAGATCTCATTTCCTGGGCAATTCTCATGCACATGTGGAAGCTATTACAAACTGAAGGTATATTATTTAAATTTCAGAAATTAAATTCTACTTTAGTGGCATTTTTGATCCATGAAATGGTTTGCTCCAATCTGTAACTCACCCTGAACTGGCTTTGAGAAAGGAGCTATGAAGTTGACAAGTAAATAAATGCTTGCTTTTAAAATGGGCCATACAGTGTGACTCTAAATGAATCAATTCCAGGGCTTGACCTGAAACCATTTTGTTTCACTGTTGTAGGTTTGGATTGTAGTGCATTGTTGGGATATCCAGGTGTAGCAAAAAGAAATCAACTAACTAGGAACAAAAATAATTCACTGGTTAACATTGACTCCATGGCTGGGTGGACACAGTTGGCCCCAGGCCTTTTGACTACACTTGTTCCAATCTCACAAGTCGAAATGATTTTATGTATTCCCTCACCCTTACTGCTTGATGAATAGCCAGATGTTAGAGTGGTACAACAAAAGCAAATGTATGAAGAATTACATGTCATTGATGATCATTACAGGGATCTTGGGCACAACTTATGTGAATTGAATTTGTAATCATTATCAAATGTAACCCAGCATCGCCTAGGGGTCTCTCTCTGGTATAACATTGCCCCAAACCCATTCTCATTTACCAGGATAAACCTATGGAATAAGAATGTGGAAAAATGGCTCCTGAAATGGCTGCAGTAATTCATCAGTCAAGATTCAGTGTTTGTCTAAACATAAAACATTTTAAATGGCCGCCTTGTGAGCTGGGTCGTTACTTCTCGACAATTTCAATTAGAGGAAAAATGTATCAGAACTGAAAAATAAAGAACAGCTTTCAAAGCCAGGTCACAGAGAGAAAAAAAAAGAAAGGATCCTGGTTAACACCGCTTTGTTATTTCTGAAACAGGTCAGGATTTACTCCTGAAGTAAAGCAGCAGATGTCAAAAACGATATATGCAGATCAAGTACAGGCCACCAGTTCACTGATTCACAGAAAATGGAATTGCACTGGAGCTCATTGTATCAATATGCAAACACTCCAGTTACTTGGGAAAAGCCTGGGGTGATATATATTCTGACGAAAGGTCGGGCTAATGCAGTTTCTCTCTCCACAGGTGCTGCCTAACCTGCTGAGCATTGCCAGTAGTTCCTGCTTTTACTTCTGACAGCCGGTCATGCCGTGTGCTTTGCTAAACGCGGAGCTCCTGCACACCCCAGGCAGAGGCAAAATCCAGCCATCAGCCAATTAATTCACCAGTTAACTTTCTGTCCTGTAAATCTACAGAGAACCGGGTGACAGGGGCTTCAATGCTTAAACTCCCCACCCAGACGAGGTTCACTGAAACAGCGACCACTAAGCTGGCGCACAGGAGAACTATGCTGAAGCATTGCCAAGTTAACGTCACTGGACTAGGTGTTTACCATGTGGTTATCCTGGGCGGGCTTTCACACAGAAAGCAGTTTGTTAACCTAGTGGAATATGAAGCAATGACACTGTGGGAACGTTACCCCCGCCCGCAGCTGAACGCATTTGCAGGAGCGAAAGCTGTGGTTAGACTTGTCCTGCAGTAAACAGCAGCGCTGCTCCGATTGAAAGTTCAGCTGTGGTGCAGTTGCTGTACACAATATCGGCACGGATGCACTGATTTATGGGAGTGCGTGTGCAACACGAGATTAAATAATGGGAATTTGTGACTTGGTGGTGCACCAGTTTTTTTGGGGGGGGTTGGGGGTGGGGGGTCCCATGACTGCCCACATTAAAATCCGGTCTCAGTTGCAATGAGACTGGGAGCCTTGCAAGCTGGTGAGGTGAGGTCGGATTTGCACGACTCGGGTCCAACAGCCCCTGGAGGTGAGGTTTACCTGTGGCTGGACACTGGAGAAGAGGCAGCCAGCTCCATGCACGCTCATCCCTGCCCCTGCCCGGCCGGGACGGGTTTTAAATACTGGTTTGGAGGTCATCGCCATTGAGTAAAGTCCTCTGAGTCTCGGTGACATCGTGCAGCCTGGACTTGTCCTGGTGGCTGTCGGTGCGGTCCGCCTCGTCCAGGCCGCTCACCGCCTTCAGGCACAGCACGTTCTGGAAACTCTTCTTGAAGTTGTCGGACAGAAAGGCGTAGAGGATGGGGTTGGCGCAGCTGTTGGCGTAGGAGAGGATGACCACGAACTCGTAGAAGCCTTTCATGGCCAGGGTGGGCTTGACGTCCACGGCCAGGGGCAGGAAGTTGAAGATGTAGAAAGGCAGCCAGCAGAACACAAAGACCGCCACCACGATGGAGACCATGCGGGTGACTTTCTTCTCGGATTTCTTGCGCTTGGAGGATCCCACGCGGATCCCTGAGGCTTTCACCTTGATAATGATCATGAGGTAGCAGAGGCAGATGATGGTCAGGGGCAGGAAGAAGCCCAGAGCGAAGGTGTAGATGCTAAAGGCTGTGTACCAGGAGGGGCTCTGGCTGGGCCAGGTGATGGTGCAGCTGCTCCTGCCATTCCGGGTCTGTACAGCCGAGTAGATCATGATGGGCAGAATGACCAGCAGGGAGATGAACCACACCGCCCCGTTCACCAGCTTAGCCAGGCGCGGCTTGCGCCACTTGGAGGACTTGATGGGGTGAACCACAGCCAGGTAGCGGTCAATGCTCATCACGGTCAGGCAGAAGATGCTGGTGAACTGGTTGATGCCGTCCAATGTCATGAGCACCCTGCAGGCAGCCTGGCCAAAGGGCCAGTGGGCCAGGGCCGCCTGGGTGGCGAAGAAGGGCAGCGCCACCATGAAGAGCTCGTCCGCTATGGCCAAGTTGAGGATGTAGATGTTGGTTACCGTCTTCATTTTGGCGTAGCGGAGGATCACATAGATGACCAGCGTGTTCCCGCTGAGGCCCACCACACACACCACGAAATAGATGAAAGGGAGGAAGACACTGCCGCTCATGTCAACGCCGGGCTGGTTGGAGGGCTTGCTGGTGTTTCGGGTAAGGTTGGAGTCGATCTCGGTGGAGAGGTTTCCTCCCTCGTACGTTTCGAAGAGCCATTCTGCCGTTGTGGTCAGCTGGATGGAGATGTCCAAAGCCATCTTGGGTTGCCCTGGACTGACGGCTCGCCTCAGCCTGGGCTACTGACTGAGCATTATAAACAGCACCTGAAGCAAAAAGATATAGCTTTACTCAGCATCGGCCATTACACACTAGTGCACCAGGAAATATACTTTAAACTTCTAAAAAAAAATCAGCAAAAAGACAAATAGCCGGGTCTGCAGGTCATTGTACACAGTGATATCAGTGCACAGAGAGTTTGGCACCTGCATTCCGTTTTAAGCATTGGTTTTTCCAGCGATTATGATTCTAATTCTTAAATCCTTCCTGTAAAATCGAGATCCCATCAACCCTTGTCTTTTTCTCCAGTCGTTTTCTGTCATTTTTATCGAGTAGAGGTATTATAGAGAGAGATAAAACCTTCACGAGATTGATACAATATGCAAATCGGGCAGCTTTTCCCCCCATTTAAACTGTGAGCAGACTCAATCCGATCGATAAGAGAGAAAATATGGGAATCCATTTAGCAAAACAAAAGCTCACTGTTAATCTCGGCATTTCACTTATTCTGACAACCTCTGGGTTCCTGAGCATCAGAAACCTGCGAGACTCCGAGTGACTGACAGATGAGGGTAAATGGAATTCTCTCTCTGAAAAGGTCAGAAACGCTGAACGTCTCCCAAAAAAAAAAGACATCAATTCAAAGGTGTCAATCAAGCCTCGGTATCTATCTTCGAATTTTGAGGATTTTCAGATTGATTTTCCCCACCACACGCAAAGCAACGTGGAAAATAAAGTGCAACTTGTCCTCAATGTTTTGTGCTGTACATTTCTATGCCCTGTTACTTATCGTCTCTATGTGCCTGTATGGAGAAGGTTGGATACCTGTGGAATTCGTAGTGCCCAGGTGGATCTAAAGGTGGAAAAAGACTGTTAGGTTCCACCCCCTCCCCTTGCACATCGGCGAGATTACACAGCTGATGGCACATTTGGAAACCCTAACTCTTCCGAACCCCGGGGGAATCGTCCTCAGTAACAACCGAGAGGCGTCTGTCTGCATTGCTGTATTAACCATTGATACTACCCAACTCAAACCATTGGCGACTCGTCACATTCTGAGCTTATCAACCTCGTAACAAAAAAAAAACACTTACCTTCCAGGAGGGGGGGAGAGGAGAGAGGGAAAAAAACCCCAGAAAACGTACAGTAGAGTTCGTCCCTCTTTAACTTTAGAAAACCATTAAAAGACCCATCCGTTTAAATTCACACCCAGTCCAAAAGCAAGACTTCGACCCTCCTTGGTGTTTAACAGGCGGGACAGCTCGGGGGTCGCTGGGAGCACCTGTCGTTTGGTTGCCAATGTCATGGAAGTCCGTGGAGAGGGCTGGCAGCCGAGGACCCGAAAGGGTCAGCCAGATCCCAGTGAGAGTTGCTTCGCGCTGCCCGTCCCCAGTAATCTCGGCGACTCTCTCTTCACCCCCTTGCGGAAGCAACAGCTCGACTGTTACACACACGATGGAGACAAGAGCTGTGAACGCCGATAGCAATTAATGTTAAATATCTCCGACGTTTCCAACGTATGCTTTTACGTCAGAGAGCTTAAGGCAGAGAGCGACAGGCATATCCCCGCTAGGCTGCATATGACTGCAGCAACCAGGCAAACACACACACACACACATACACAAATAGATGGGGTGGGGAAGCCAGACAATTAGCACATCTCTTCAACTGGAAGTATTAATGTTGTAGAAGCAAATTGGGGTTTTAAGAGCATCCTCCTTCTCGAGTCCAGCAGGATAGGTGAGCAGCCTCGCTCATTCCCATCAAAGACAGGGTTTGTTTGGCCATAGGTGGGCGTTCAGGGCTTGGGTCTCTATGAACTTCCACGCAACTCTGGAAGCCACTTGCTGGTCTCGTTCCATCTTGGGAGAAATAGTGAAAGCACTCGATGATGCATTGCTACAAATGGTTATATAGCTGAACGGTCGCCTCAGTTGGCATGCGGGAATGTTCCGTGGTGTCGATTGGTCACTGCTCTCACTTAATGTTTCTCAGGTGCCACCCCTACTCCCACCCCCAACACACACACACACACACACACAAAAAGACAAGGAGGCGCCCCCACTATGTGCACGGCAGGTGTGTGGCTGCACAGGAAGTGGGAAAGAAGCGACATTTAAATTGGGTTTAAAATGACATTGGTGGAAGGGAGCTGAGCGGCGCCGAGGTGGGTGCGCTGGATTCGCGTGGGTGTAGCAGCTTTTTGCCATGAAACAGCACAGGAGACGTAAAAGCAAAACCATCGGTGCTATCAACTTGCATTAATGCGAAATGCAAGAGGACAGGGGAATGACAGATTCGACATCAGCGCGAATTCCAGTCAGTTGGGGGAGATTTTGGCGAGAGATCACTGCGTCCCCCTCCTGTGACAATGGAAAGCAAAAAAACCCATTCAAACGCACGGCCGGAAAAAATGGTAAGAGAGAACAAATTGTGATACGTAGAGTAAATTATATCTGTTCTTAAATTCAGGTAATCAAATTCAAATAATCTTATTTTAACGTGTGCCCTTCCAATTCTACAGCTGCAGGTATGTACTCTCGTGCAACCTTAATGCTTTTTCCCCATGTCAGTATCTTATTTGAATTTGTATTGAATATTTTACTTCCTTGCACCGATACACCTGGATTTCAATTGCTGCTCTTACAACTTTGCTAAGAACGTTCGCAGTTGGCTGTTAAAGAGGCCAGTGTGAAAGAAGCCAGTGGAATCCTTATTAATATCACTCTCTTTGACGGTGACATTGGATTAAGTCGCCAGTCCAGTCTGGGTGGGTGCCGCCTAAAGTGTGTCCCAGTTTCCTGACGTTCATCCCTTAACTACTTCACTTGAACCACTAGCGATTTTCTTAACATTTTAATCTAAAGATTTACTTGAGCGTGTCCCGCTTCACAGCTCCTCGTGTTTGAGACTATGGACTTGCATTTTATGGGATTCCCTCAACCGTTGCTCGCGGTCGATAATATTTAGCGATGGGTTTAGTGCTTGGATTATGTTGGAATCTGACGGGCTAGGTTCCAACTGCATTCTTATAACAACTGGGCACCAATATTGCACTTTCACTAAATCCACTTGAAATTTAAACATGTATACCCTGATTCAACGGAAACCTCAAGCAGTGACATACAAGGAGGAATTGTATTGTTACAAAGGATATTTACAGTAAGAGAACATCGTAGAATAAGCCTTTAAACTTGTGCCCTTGCAATTCTACAGCTGCAAGTGTGTACTCTCATGCAACCTTAATGCTTTTCCCCCCATGTGAGTTAAAATGTCCTTCCTTTTGGAACGCTTAATCCAAATCCTCTGTAACAATGTTCTCTGCCTCAGTTGTCACTGATGCTCTGGTATGAAAAGCAATTCTAACGCCCCCCACCCCCTTGGTTCCTCGAATGATAATCCTGTGCCCTTTTATTACAATTTGTTTGAACCCAGATTAGACGCTAGTTTCTTACCTTTTCGTAATTGTTTGGTGCATTATAACTGGCTAGAAAGGTTAATGCAGTAAGTCACATTGAGAAAGTTTGAGGGTTTGTTTTATTACATTCAAGTGGCAACAAGAACAGGGTTTGTAACTTGGGTTGCCATAGCAACTAACCATTCTAACTACCATTGGAGTTAAGAGAAGCTTGAAGTAAAATTGTTGAACTAGACAAAAGTTAGACAATCTATGGCAAAATAGTTTATGACTTAGCTACAGTAAATAAGATCCTGAATAAGGGAAGAGTGCAATTACTCTGGGAGGTTTGCAGACAGAAAATAATTGATGTAATGTGGAACATGTGCCTTCTGCAGAGGGTAAGAACATGGATGAACTGATGGCATTTAGGCATCTCTGCTATATTAGAACACCAGATGGTACCATGCTGTAAGTCAACGATTAACACACAGGCTGCCAGTACTTTTCCCTTGTATTGGTTTCAATACCTGGTGTTCCTTGATGGCCTCTGGCTCACAGGATTCTATTTAGTGGAGAATTAATGTGATGTATCTTTTTTTAACCTGCTGTTGATGCTCCCTATGCTTCAGCAACAACTCTAATCTTTCCTTCCTAAACACATTAAAGAGTAAGAGGAGGAAAATGCCCATTTTTAGATATACCTATTGATGTATGACAGTTTCTGCCTTCCAAATTTCAATAATTGACTCCAGATTGTAAACATCTGCTTTTCATGATTTGCCCTTGGAAATTTCTCACAAATTGGGTACATCAAGTAATTGTATCTACAATAAACACTGGAAAAATGTTCATAACTATCCGCATTGGAAAGTGCTTGCTATGGTCAAAACTAAACTCAAATACCAAGTAAAGACTGGTGTTCTAAAATAAATATTTTTTTTTACTTCAATCTGCGTTGAAGGTATGTCAGCAATTAGAGTTTGTCCTTGCTTTTTTTCTGAATCTTGCTGCAAAAATCAACTGCTGTAGATGGACCAGTGTTCCCAATGATCAGAGAACTGGAATCTTGAAATGGATTGTTTATAATCTGGACCCTGTCACACATCACTAGAAATAATTAAGGTTATTTGTCTCCCATTTAAGATGGAGACGAGGAAGATTTTCTTCTCTCAGAGGGTCGTTAGACTTTGGAATTCTCTTCACCAGAGAGCAGTGGAGGCTGGGTCATTGAATATATTTAAGGCTGAGTTAGATTTTTGATTGACAAGGGAGTCAAAGGTTATGGGGGCGGGCAGGAATGTGGAGTTAAGACCACAATCAGATCAGCCATGATCTTATTGAATGGCGAAGCAGGCTCGAGGGGCTGAATAGCCTACTCTTGCTCCTATTTCTTATGTCCTTATTTTCCTCCTCTTGCTAATTCATGCATTTGGGATGGAGAGATTAAACTAACTGCTGGAGCATAGAGAGCATCAACACCAGGTAAAAACATTTCACACGGAAAGAATACTCAGTGAAATACATAAGATTCTGAGAGGAATTGACGGGGTACATGCTGAGAGGTTGTCTCCCCTGGCTTGAGTATCTAGAACAAGGCAGTATAGCCTCTGGATAGGATGGCAACAATTTTGGCCAGAGATGAGGAGAAATTTCTTCACACAGAGTTGTGAATCTTTGGAATTCTCGACCTCAGAGGGATATGGATGCTCAGTTGTTGAGTATATTCAATTCTGGGGTCAATAGATTTTTGGACTTTGGACAAAGAATATGAGGATTGGGCGGGAAAATAGAGTTGAAGTGGACAGCCATGACTTCATTGAATGGGGATGGAGCAGGCTTGAGGGGCTATATAGCCCACTCCTCCTATTTCTTATGTTCTTATTAGAAGAAAGGAGGTAACATTCCAAAGGGCAAAAAGTTCTCCCAATTGCGATAGCGCTATTGGATTGTTATGCAGGATGTCACTATATCTCACATCACCCCAGAAGGACGATACCAGCCATAACAGATGTAAGAGGCTAAACAGTTATTGGGTATATTCATGTAACTATTTATAGAAACAAGCAATACAGCTGAGAGATACAGTACTTGAACTTTGGAGACAAATTTAATTTTTTTAATAAGTTAAAACAGTTCCCTTCAGTCCTCAGAGAACCTAAAATGAAGAAATTCTCAGCAAAAACAATGAATGCTGGAACAACTCAGCAGGTCTGACAGCATCTGTGGAGAGTCATAAGGAGTCGAAACGTTAACTCTGCCTTTCCCTCCACAGGTGCTGTCAGACCTGCCTGAGTTTTTCCAGCATCTTTAGTTTTTGTTTCAGATTTCCAGCATCCGCAGTATTTTGCCTTTATTTTCAGCAATCTTGTTCCTCAATGAAAACAGATTACCATCTTTGCATGAATTGCCCAAATGTAAAGTTACAGAGTTTAATACTCTGCTCCCCCCTCCCCCACCCCACCCCCACTGAAAGATGCACTATGGTAGTAATTTAGTCACCACTTAAATGCTGGGCCCCCTAGCGGTTTTCTTCCCATTAAAGTGAGTGAGGAAAAAAGTAGCGAGCGCGCAAGTGTGGGGCAAAAAACCCTCACTCAGTGGAGAGTAGATTTTTAGTTTGAGTTTTTTGGTTTTACTTGAGGTAGATTTTTAATGTTTAAAACTCCTCTTCAAAGATAAAATCTGACAACAGGAGAGAGCATAGACCACATGTCAGTGTTTGTCACAACAGTGTTTACATAGTCATGAACGGTGATAGGAATTTAACAGCGCTGCGAAACAATGGCTGGGTTTTGCTTTGGGCTTCACGACCCCGAAAGGGGAGACCCAAGCCCGCACTTGCAGGCTCACCGACCTTCCAGGAGGCGGCCTCTTAAGCAGGCAGGCTGGGCGGGACCTCGATGCTGCTGGCCCGGCCCCAGCAGAGGGTGGGCAGCTCAGGGGTGTCGCCAATCCGGAGGGAGAGGTGTGGGCGTTGCTGAAGCAGGTTCAGGACAGCGAGGGCGCCTTCATTTGGAAGGGCCTTTGCTGGGCTGCCTACATGTTCAGGAATTAACAGCAGCTCCACAGGAATAGAGGGTGACCCCCCTCCCCCTCCTTCTCACCCTCCCACCCCCCCCACCCTTCTCACCCCTCTCCCTTTCCATCCCCCTTCCCACCCCACCTGCCCCTTCCCATTCGTTCCCCTCCCCCTTCCCGCCCCCTCTCCTTCCCACCCCTCTCCCTCCTCACTCCCTCTCCCCTCCGCTTTCCTCCATTGGGTCGGGTGCAGTCACCATCCAGACCTTTAATGCTCGTGGCCCAGTCACTGGAGTGTGGAGGCGCCTGCTCCCTCCTGCCGCAGGGAGGGCTGCGATGAGGAGGCCAACCCCTGTGGCAAAATGCTGGCGAGCTTGCAGGACCAGCTGGAGTTAGGGCCTTTACACGTGTAACTGGCTGGGGCTACCCCGCCAATCCGATTCTCAACATTCTCCTGGGAAAGTTTTTCAACAGCGGGAATTGGCCCTGATGTGACTTCCCCCTATTCTCGCGGCTCCCCTCCCCCACCGCCAAGCAGGGAAAGTTCAACCCACTATGCTGCCAAAAATATTTCTTTTTTTATTCGCTCATGGGATGTGGGTGTCACTGGCTGGGCCAGAATCTGTTGCTCACCGCTAATTGCCCTTGAGAACTAAGTGGCTTGCTAGGCCGTTTCAGAGGGCATTTGAGAGTCAACTACATTGCTGTGTGTCTGGAGTCACATGTAGGCCAGACCAGGTAAGGACAGCAGATTTCCTTCCCTAAAGAACATTAATGAACCAGATGGGTTTTTAATGACAATTGATAACAGTTTCATAGTCACCATTAGACTTTTAATTCCAGATTTTTTATTGAATTCAAATTTCATCATCTGCCATGGTGGGGTTCAAACCCAGATCCCCAGAGAATTACTTAGTCCAGTGACAATATCACTACACTACCACCTCCCCAAGAGTGGTAATGAAACATTTCGATACAAAGAGAAAAAGAGGTTTACCAAAGGTTTGATGATGCAACTAATGTCAAATTTCTATTGAAAAGACAGTAAAATGAATCTTCTTAGCTACCTCAGCTATTCCTTCCTCCTATCTAAAACATTTTAAAACTCAAGGGTGGATTTGATTCATCTCCTCTTCTATCTTAACGCTGTTCAGCCTTGATTGTATGCAGGTTTATGTGTGGACTCCACAGTGGGTCTTACTTCCAATATAAGGAGAATCTTAATAAGGTTTTCTACTTTGACTCTTCTTTGGACGGTGCCCCTAGAGTGAGATTTATCTGAGACATAATGACTGCGCTAATTCATTTGTTGACAGTTAAATTACACATTACAATCATTAATGCTAGTTAGGTAGATTTATAACACTTGCCTCTCAGTCACTCACTTTTGCTGGAAAGCAGGCACTACAAGTAATGTCACTAGGGCAGGACTTCAGTTGCATGAACTGGGCATTTTATTTTCCTTTTTTTACACAAAAATTGGAACTTGCATACAAACAAACAGAGAAATGTAGTAATGTTTTCTAATTATTTTTTCAAGCTTAATACAGCTATTTTCACATGTGTCCTTTACAGATGAGTTTAATAATGCCACAGTTTGGTAGTTGAATTTAATGCCAAGTCACCCATCAACGCCCAAGCAGGAATTCCAGGAATGAATCTTAACTTCTGTCCTCAAATACGCAGTGGAATTTACCTACATATACTTCCATTAATGATGCCGTTGTACAGGTATCTTTTACAGACTTTTAAATAGCTCTTTGCAGATCTAAGTAATGCTGATGATTCTGGTAGCAGTTTTGATGATGTGACTGAAGAGCCAATGGGGTTGTTGGCCCCTTATCAACATTCAACCATTTAAAAAATAATTTTACTAAGTTTACAAGCAGTTTATTGGAGCATTTTGAAGATTTTTTTTTAAAAATCACACTTGTTACCATTCTACTGCAGCCAGTGTGAAGCTGATGAAGGTAGTTCTTCTGGTGGTAGTTTCACTATACTTACCTTTATTGGATCTGGCTGACTTCACGTTGAGTTATAGAACATTTAGCATCAATGTAAATGCAAAAAAGCATGGATGCAAACTGTACAATGTAACTATAGCCAGTAAAATAGACTGAAAGGTCAACCATCAAAAATATTCAAAATTGCAGTTTTTCAGCATTTTGCATTTCCTCAGAAGCAGATATAAACATACTGAACTTCCGTAGTTACCCATAAACAAAAGCCATTATAAATAGCTGTTGGGCAATACAGAACTTGAGTATTGCTGATTCCTGATGAGCATGTCTTTTTTTTCAACAATATCCATTATCTTGTGTTCTGAACTATATCCAGTTATAATGTTGAAAATTACAATTTTTAATCATTGACATCCTTGCAATAAAACACTGGGATATTTTATTTACCTTTTGGCTTCTTAATGACTAAGTGTAACTTGGCTTAATGGCAGAACTCTCACCTCTGTGTCAGAAGGTTGTGCATTCTAAGCCCTACTCCAGGACTTGAGCAAATAATCTGGTCTGATGCATCAGAGCACTGAATTCTCAAAGCTTCCTTTATTTAATTAAATATTAAATTGAAGATTAGTCTGCCTGTTTAAGTGATATAAAGAAATCCCAAAGCAGTTTTCAATAAAGGCTGAGCTTTTTAAATTCATTTAAGAGTCAACCACATTGCTGTAGGCCTGGAGTCACATGCAGGCCAGGCAATTTCCTTCCCTATAGAACATTAGTGAACTGGATGGGTTTTTACAACAATCAGCTCCATGGTCAACATCAGACTTTTAATTTCAGCTTTTTATTGAATTCAGATTTCACCATCTGCCATGGTGGGATTATGAACCCAGGTCCCCAAGGGGATTATACTGGGTCTTGTGGGATACTAGCCTAATGACAGTACCATTATGCCACCACCTAGCCAACACTAACTGTCAACAGCAACTTGCATTTATATGGCATATTTAACAAAGCAAAAGGCCCCAAAGGTGCTTAACAGTCATTTTTGTTACATTAAGCAACAAAAGGAGATATCCGGACAGTTGACCAAAACCTTGGTCTAAGAGGTGGGTTTTAAAGAGCATCTTAAAGGAGGAGGGAGAGGTTTATAAAGGGAATTCCAGAGCTTAGAGCTTAGGTGGTTGAAAGCATGGTCACCAATGGTAGAACACTTAAAATTAGGGATGCCCAAGAGGCCAGAATTGGAGAAGTGCAGAGCCCTTGAAGACTTGTAGGGCTGGAGGAAGTTTAAGAGATAGAGAAGGGTGAGGGTGTGGAGAGATTTGAAAATAAAAATGAACATTTTAAAATTGAGGCGTTGTTGGGCTGGGAAGAGTGTAGGTCAGTGAGCACAGGGTGATGAGCAAACGAGACTTGTTTCGAGTTAAGTTAATTCAAAACTCTGCTGTCCGTATCTTAAGTTTATGGAGGGAGGAAGATGTGAATATGGCGAGGAACTCACTGGATATTCAAATCTGGAGGTAATAATAGTTGAGTTTTTTCAGCAATAGATCAGCTGGGGCGGACCGAGGTTGTGATGGAGATGGAAGTAGTTAATCTTGGTGTTGGAATGGATGTGTGGTTGGAAGCTCATTTTGAGGTCAAACACAACATCAAGCTTGCGAACGGTTTGGCTCAACTTCATACAGTTGCAAGGGAGCCGGATGGAAATGGTGGTCAGGGAACGAAGTTTGTGGTAGGATCAAAGACAATAACTTCAGTCTTCCCAATATTTAGTTGCTCATCCAACGCTCCATGTCGGAGAAGTCATGTGACAAATCAGAGACAGTGGACTTAGTGAAGAGAGGTGATGGTAAGATAGAGCTGAGCGTACATATGGAACCTCATGTTGTGTTTTCAGTTGACCCTTTGGATACTTTAAAGGTAATCATAATTTCACCCAGCTAGGCAACTGAGGAGTGGTGTTGGAGGAGGATGAAATGGTCAATTATACCAAAGGCTGCAGATGGTTGATAAAGATGAGGATGAGGAGGGATTGTTTACCACTGTCACAGTCACATAGAATGTCACCAGAACAGATTATCTGGGATTTAAGGGAATGTGGGTATCAGAATGCAATCTGTATGGTTTTCCTAAATTCAATGTAAGTCTTAAAGAGATCTATTGCAGGTGACATCAGATCATTGTAAACAGGGAGATGACATAAGTGCTACATGGCTGTTGGGAAAGCAATAATGTCACAAAGGTATTAAGAAAAGTGATGATATCACAGTACCCTTGAACTCTTGCTATCACCACACAATAGGAACATTAAAAGAAGAATAGACCATTAGGCCCTCAAGACTATTTTGCCATTCAGTAAAATCATGGCTGCTCTATATCCAAAGCCTATCTACCTTCCTTTGCTCCACATCCCTCAATACTGTTATGACCCCAGCTGAGGTTACCCCTGGACAAGCCTGGTCCCAGAGTGGAACCCAGCTTGATAGATCCTAACTTTTATTTGTTTGTTTAGATACATGAGAGTAGCTACTGAACAGAGCCACAGGAGTCAGCTGATGAACTTTTAACAAAAGCATAACTCATTTATTGAACAATAAAGGATGAACTATATTACAATACCCCTTCACCCATAACGATGCCTTTACTGATATGTACAGATTTGAAAGGATAATACAAGTTATAAAAACTATCTTCTACTCAAATGTCCGCAGTAAGTGTACAGTCATGTACCAATGGGCACCCTGTGGTCAGACACACCACACTCTGAAGCCAAGTAACAGGTCTCACCTCAACCAGATGCTATGGATCTCTCCTCAACTCCTCCCAGACGCTTGTCACATCATGAACCAACCAGTCTCACTGAACTCCATCCTTCACATGAGGCCTTCCAATCTCCACTCTCCAAGGACTCGCTTTGGAATCTTCTCCCAAACCGATGCTTTCCCTCAGATGCCTTCCGTAAGGGTTGACCTCCAGGGTTTTGAACTCTCCTTCCGATATTCCTCTCCCCCAGGTCACCAGATGCAATCAAGCTTTCTTCCATGCACTGTCTCTCATCAACTCAGCCGTCAACAGTACACCACTGCTTCACATGCCCATAGCAAAGGGTTACAGACCTTCAGTTGTCTCTTTGGACCTTCTTGCCTCTTGCAATCTGCTCTTGCTTTAAATCTGCCTTCTGCAGCTTTTGCCTCTTTAAATCTGAAGCTTGGAGCCTTTCTCTCTGCCCCTCACTCTTAACTTCACTTAACAGGACCTTTTCCAGATTCCTGTCCTTCCTTTTAACCAGAAGGTCTGTTTGGAACTTTCTCCTGTTTCTGTCTCACTCCTTTGGCCTTGGGACCTTTTGGTTCTTTTAGGAAATCTGTAGCTCCCTCTCCCAGTGTCCAGTCTCTCTGGAGTCCTGGCTTCAAATTGAACTTAAAACTGCTGTTTCTTTTGTTTTTCTGTGTGTGGCTGTGGGCGGGACCTGCTTCTCTGGACCCCTGTTGCTAGGCAACAACGCTGCTTTCCCCTACAATTGTTTGCTTGACTTAGCTTACAGCCGTAAAACACTCATTAGAAATGCAAGCACCCTTTTAAAGTGAAACTAAAACCCAATTTGACCTTTTCTTAACCCACAAATACAGAACTACAAATCAAACTTAAACATTAAAGCTAAGATTCATTCCTAACACCAACAAATACAAATACAACTTACTTAACTTACTTAAACTGTCTCTATTTCCTAACAATACCTTTGGCTAGTAAAAATCTATTGCTCTGAATTAAAATTAATAATTGAGGTAGTGTAGACTGCTTTTTGTGAAAGAGTTCCGCATTTAGAATGGGCTGGTTCTCATTTTTAAGGAAATGTCTCCTTACGCTAGACTCCTTCACCCATGGAGAAAGTTACTCACTATCTGCCCTTCCTTCAAAATCCTAAAAACCTCAAACAAATCATCCCTTAACCTTTTAGGTTCCAGAAAATAGGAACCTAGGTTATGTAATTTCTTCCCATAATTTTACCCTTGGAACTTTTGGTAAAATTCTGGTGAATCTGCCCCTTCCAGTGCCAATATATCCTTTCTAAGGTGTGGTATAAAGACTAAACACGGTATTCCAGATGTGGTTTAGCCAAAGCTTTGTACAGCTATAGAAAGGCTTCCTCCCTTTTGTGTTCTAGTCTTCTCTTCGTAAAGGCTAACATTCCATTAGCCTATTTGATTTTTTTTGTACCACTTTACTATATTTTAATGATCTGTGTATCTGGACCCCTAAATCTTTTTGGACCCCTACTGCTCCCAACTTTTCGCCATTTAACAAATACTCGGATCTATCCTTTGTTGGTCCAAAATGAACGACCTCACGCTTATCTGTATCCCATTTTAAATATTATTAAATAGGTTCTCATAAATATGAGGGGGGAAATGGTGCTTATACATTTATCTATCTAATATATATGCTGCCTGTGTATGACTTTATCCCATCCCAACCCAAGCAGGGAAAATCATTGCAGCACAATTATTGACTGACATATGGTAAATAATTGCAGTAAGGTCAAGGAAATTAATATTAATAGCATTACTTCAAAACTAAAATAATGCAGTCCAGTGGTATAACTTGCCATCTGAATTTTGCAAACAGCAACCTATCCATTGTCCCTCCCTGACATTCCCTCCTGACTCAGCATCCCTAAAATTCAAGTGCATTAAGTTTGGAGACGTTGTCATATCTCCTACTTCCTGTCCTCTGGATCAGAATTTTAAAAAGCTAAGATGGTATCACCATTATAAGAGCAGTTGATGCTCTGATTCTCTCACTCGGACTTTCCCAACCCGCTAAAGATTTGTACAGAATTATTCACGTCACACATCTTGCTTCAACGGTAGAATTTAAACATTTTAAGTAAAGATGTATCTCTCCTTGGTTTTTGTATGTTGTGATTCATTGCGTAGGAATTAATGAGGTTACAGTGGTGAAAGTGAAGACAGATTGGTATTTCATAGGTATTTGGTGATGTTACATTATTACATGCAAAATTTGTAGACATTAGAATGTTATTACTGCTATTTGCATGTATACTTGTGCCTAGTTCTGTTTTCATATGCAGAAACTACTTGTTACGTAAGTTAAAATTCTCATATAAAGTCTCTATTCTTGTAAATAAATGCCACACATAGCAGCTTGGAGGATGATGCATCCAAGAAAGATTGTTCTGGTTTTGTGTGAAAAGCAGATTGCCTATCACTTGGCTTTATCTATCTCTGGGTGTGAGCTTCAGTAGTACTCAGACAGGCCACTAGATGGAGAGCTTTGCTGCCTTGGCTGTTCCCATTTTAGACGTAGGTAGGGGAGGCAAGAACTGGTAAATTTCTTGGGTCTGCTGCAAGCAAACCTTCTACGAGCTGTTCATGGGCCAACAAGAGCTAGGGTCATCGAGGAACCTACTTCTTTAGGCTTTGTTGCCTTTCCTGACTGAAAGAGGCTGCACTTTGGTGAGAAAGTCATGAGAAATACAAGAAAGGAGGAAGGTGATAGCAAGCTACAGACACTTGTCTAGTGCAATGTGGACTATCCTGTGAAAAACAAAATAGCATTTGGGCAACAATCAACAGAGTAAAAATAAATAAAGTTCCTCTTCTAACATAAGTAAGTATCCAGTAATGACCATTTTCTGTAGATTGTTGCATATGTGAGACTTTATAAGATAGTTATGTTTTAAACTGTCACCTTTAAGGTAACGTCGAGTAGTGGAGGGGGGATGAAGTCTGCCCAGAGACAAACTTATGTGATCTGGTTGCCATGGGGACAGGTGCCCAGGTGGAAACTTATTGAAAGTCAGGTGCAGGTTTTTTTAACGCCTGGACACAAGGCAAAGGCAGGTGTTCTTGCTGCTTGCAGACTCACAGACTGTCAAGAGTAGTCAGCCATTTGGGGAAGAAGACCCACAATAAGCGCATCCAACCCAGACAGAAGAAAATAACTGCTTTTGGGTTAATCACCAAGCAGAGGTCTGGTGAGGACGGAACCCAAGTTTGAGGAAATAAGGATTGTGAAGAGTTAAGGACCATGGAATCACCAGAGGTTACCTGGTGAATGGGAGGTCCATTCAATCATGCTCAAAGGGTTTAGTGAAGGGGACTTTGTTCGAAAGAACACTGGAAGATTCACCCTGCTGAAACAGGGAGAAGAGATCCTGTTGGAGCCAGCAGGAACTTTGGACTTTAATCACAAGACTATAGTCCTGCAGACAATGTGGTGTAATGTATAAATGCTGTGTGGGGTTTTTGGTTGTGTTAAGAAGTTGCTAGGGAATACTTTCTCTGTAGTTTAGTGTATTAGTTGCTCCTAAGTAATGTTTGGCCTATGTTGATTTTAGTGTGATTGTTACAGTAAAATTCTTAAAATGTGGAATCTTATTACGTGATCCTTTGAGTCGGTCACTGGAAAATTTATATCTCTTTTTAAAAGTTATTGGTCTGAATGGGAATCATAACATGAATATTGCTGTTGGTTTGCAATCTTAGTTTTTTTGGACCAATAATAATTTATGGAAAAAAGAGCAGATGAACCATATCAATAACAAGCATAAAAATCATGTACTGAGGCAAGTTATTTTATTCCACTTGTATCATATTTTTAAGGAATTGGTATGCAGTTCCAACAGGAACTACTGGCAATACATCACTACTGTCGCCAGCATATGTGAGCAATAAAAACTTGTTAAAAATCCTTTTGAATTGAACGGTTTTGTTGAATGGCAAAATTGCGTGACTCTTGCAACCAGTTGTGGGTCCAGGCAGATCTTTTCAGTTGAGTTTTTTTCTTTCATTCCTCACCATTTCTTTTTCCCCACCAACTTCTGCACTCTCCTACCTTCGCCTCCATACTTGGATGCAGTTCCATGGGCGACGGGTGCCTTCTTGGACCTCACCCAGGAGGCCATTGTGCATCTGCAAGGCATGACAGGGAGAGTCACCTGCCAAATTTGCAACTGCCCCTAATTCTGTCACTGCCCAATGACCATACCCACATGCACTTTCAACAGGGATCACTGGACAGCAACCAGAAGCAGGTCGTGATCAGGTTTTTCAGCACATGTTTGAATTTCAAAACAATCCCTGGTAAGTTATTTCTGTTAACAATGGAAAATATACAATAAAAATGTGTGAATCTTGTTAGTCCCAAAGATTGATCACCTTATTAGCAGAGTATGCCTTTGGTATTTCATTCTTAAACTTTTGCATAAATCACATTTTAAAATAACTTCAAATTCAATTACATGTACAAAATGCGTTTGTGGCTTTAATTCACTGCATCCATAAAAAATGCATCCATGTACTCCTAGCTTATGTTATCCATTAACATTGAACAGCCATTGGAACTAGCAAACACAGCCCCACTGTCCCTACAGTCTTAAGAATGAAATTAACTCTGTTTCTGATGTAATTGGGGAACAAAGTAAATTTATAGTACAAGAAAAAAAAAGGAATTTATTCAATTGGTTTACAAAATCAGTAATGCAGGAACTGTGTGCCCTCTCTCTGAGTCACGCAACACCAGTTATTCATACAGTATCGAAAATCTCCAAAATAATAGGTTGATTTGAACTGGATATTATTTTTTTTTTCTTCATATACAATAAATATGATTATAAAGTACAATTTCATATTTTTGCAGGTGTAGTTTAAAAAGAAATTGTGAGATTAGTTATTTATACTTTTTTTGAGTTTCTTTATCTGTGTCATTTATCTGAACTGTTGCATGTAGTTTACCTGTACAAATAGTCTTGTGATACCTGTGCTACACAGCACTTTGGTGGAAAACTGCTGAGTCGATAGTTCTTACAGCTTGGCCTAATTTAAAATTATTTTAAATTTGAAGTTTTGTAAAACTTAGCTAAAATAAATACTATGCGATGTCATTCTTGTTTAAAGAAATACTGAAACACTATATGTCACACAACTCTTAGTACAATTGCAAAATATGTGGGTGCCTGATTTGTTAGTAAACTGAATCTTAAAAGGACAGTATTCTGTTCTTGGTGGCAGAAATCATTGATCCAAAAGTTCTATTGTCAGCAACACAACATTTTAAATTTAAAAATAAAAATTCTCTATGGTTATAAAGTAAAACAACACAAAGGTGTGTAATTGACCCTGACCCTGAGGGAAACTATAGTTTTGGTAAAACTTTAGCCTCTCTACTGTTGTCATATAAAAAGCCAATGTCCAACAATACAGAGTTTCTTTCTCCCTGGACCATGACCCCACCACTGAACATCAAGCCATTGTTTCCAGGACTGTCACTGACCTCATCTCCTCTGGAGATCTTCCTTCCACAGCTTCCAACCTGATAGTCGCCCAACCTCGGACGGCCCGCTTCTACCTCCTACCCAAAATCCACAAACAGGACTGTCCCGGCAGACCGATCGTGTCAGCCTGTTCCTGCCCCACAGAACTCATTTCTCGCTATCTTGACTCCCTTCTCTCTCCCCTTGTCCAGTCCCTTCCCACCTACATCCGTGATTCCTCTGACACCTTACGTCACATCAACAATTTCCAGTTCCCTGACCCCAACCGCCTCCTCTTCACCATGGATGTCCAATCCGTCTACACCTCCATCCCTCACCAGGATGGTCTGAGGGCTCTCTGCTTCTTCCTCGAACAGAGGCCCGAACAATCCCCATCCACCACTACTCTCCTCCGTCTGGCTGAACTTGTTCTCACACTGAACAATTTCTCCTTTAACTCCTCTCACTTCCTCCAAATAAAAGGTGTGGCTATGGGTACCCACATGGCCCCAGCTATGCCTGTCTCTTTATGGGGAATGTAGAACATTCCTTGTTGCAGTCCTACTCCGGCCCCCTCCCACAACTCTTTCTCCGGTACATCGGTGATTACTTCGGTGCTACTTCATGCTCTCGTCGGGACCTGGAAAAATTTATTAATTTTGCTTCCAATCTCCACCCCTCCATCATTTTCACATGGTCCATCTCTGACACTTCCCTTCCCTTCCTTGACCTCTCTGTCTCAATTTCTGGTGATAGACTGTCCACCAATATCCATTACAAGCCTACCGACTCCCACAGCTACCTCGACTACAGCTCCTCACACCCCGCTTCCTGTAAGGACTCCATCCCATTCTCTCAGTTCCTTCGCCTCCGTCGCATCTGTTCTGATGATGCTACCTTCAAAAACAGTTCCTCTGACATGTTCTCCTTCTTCCTTAACCGAGGTTTTGACAGGTCCCTCAACCATGTCCGCCCATCTCCCGTGCATCCACCCTCACGCCTTCTCCTCCCTCCCAGAAACATGATAGGGTGCCCCTTGTCCTTACTTATCACCCCACCAGCCTCCGCATTCAAAGGATCATCCTCCGGCATTTCCGCCAACTCCAGCATGATGCCACCACCAAACACATCTTCCCTTCACCCTCCCTGGCGGCATTCCGTAGGGATCGTTCCCTCCGTGACACCCTGGTCCACTCCTCCATCACCCCCTACTCCTCAACCCCCTCCTATGGCACCTCCTCATGCAAACGCAGAAGGTGTAACACCTGCCCCTTCACTTCCTCTCTTCTCACCGTCCAAGGGCCCAAACACTCCTTTCAAGTGAAGCAGCATTTCACTTGCACTTCCCTCAACTTTGTCTACTGCATTCGTTGCTCCCAATGCGGTTTCCTCTACATTGGAGAGACCAAACGCAGACTGGGTGACCGCTTTGCAGAACACCTTCGGTCTGTCCGCAAGCATTACCCAGACCTCCCTGTTGCTTGCCATTTTAACACTCCACCCTGCTCTCTTGTCCACATGTCTGTCCTTGGCTTGCTGCATTGTTCCAGTGAAGCTCAACGCAAACTGGAGGAACAGCACCTCATTTTCCGACTAGGCACTTTACAGCCTTCCGGATTGAATATTGAGTTCAACAATTTTAGATCTTGAACTCCCTCCTCCATCCCCACCCCCTTTCCGTTTCTTCCCCCTCCTTTTTGTTTTTTCCAATAATTTATATCGATTTTTCTTTTCCCACTTATTTCCATTATTTTTAAATGGATTTCCACCCATCGTTTATTTATACCTTTTATGCCCCTTTAGTCTTATTTCACCCCACCCCCACTGGAGCTATCTGTACTTTGCTTGTCCTGCTCTCCATTCTTAATTAGCACATTCTTTTAGATAATATCACCACCTTCAACACCTCTTTGTTCTTTTGTCTGTGACATCTTTTGGTTATCTCCTCCTATCACTGCTTGCTTGTCCCAACAAACCCCCCCTTCTCCTCCCCCCCCACCTTAAACCAGCTTATATTTCACCCCTTTCCTATTTTAACTTAGTTCTGTTGAAGGGTCACGAGGACTCGAAACGTCAACTGTGCTCTTCTCCGCCGATGCTGCCAGACCTGCTGAGTTTTTCCAGGTATTTCTGTTTCTGTTTTTGTTTTGAATTTCCAGCATCCGCAGTTTTTTGTTTTTATTTAATACAGAGTTTCAGTTACCTTCTCACTAGAGTGGTGGATGGCCAGTCAAGTGATTCCTCAGATGTCTCTTGGGGATAGCGAAAAGGACCTTGTATAACTGTGAGCAGTGCTAAACTTCACTGGTAGTGTAGAGTAATTAGCTACACTGGCCCCAGGTCTTCCTTGATCAAATGGTGCACCTCAGTTAAAGCATCCCTGATGAGCCTGAACCACTTCATGAATTGTTCCTCTGTCATGTCAGATAGTTGATTTTGTTGTAATAAACACGCTGATACAGGTGGGGAGAGCTGTGAGATAATTCCTCCCTTTCCCACCTCTTGACTGACTGCAACAAGATGTATTTTAGAGAAGTGTTTTAATCCCTTGAGTGTTGTGACTATAAAGACATGAAACAAGCTTTCTTATAACTCAAAAGAAAGGAGAAACATTTATTTGCACAACACCCAAAATATAGTCACAATGACACCCACTCCTCATCCACACACACAAAGATGATTTCTAGACATGTAGCTTGCACTTAAATTGTTTAAAGGGTAAAAAAATAAACATGTCACTTCCATAAACAGTCCTCAAGATGGTAGTTGAAACATTGCAAGCCTGAAGGATTCTCTCTTGGTTCACTGAAGATAATAGAAGTTGGAGGCTTTTGTTTTTTCAGTCGAAATTGTGTTTGAGCCCCTGTAGTGAAGATTATAATCTTTCAGGTAAAACAAATTAACCCCACTTCACTGCCTGAGATAACTTTCTTATTGAGGCACTGTTCTTTCCTTTTACTGTGCAAGATTTCTTCCTTTGTAGTATTGGTCCCACACTAACTTTCTGGGCCGCCCTTGTGGATTAATAAGATATTTTCCTATCACGAGCCAATTTCTGTCATGTGATCACAGTATCAATGTTTCTATTGTTCACACAAATGGGTGATGGCTGAGCAATTCATCACACAATGGAGGATGTTTGGTAAGCAATCAATATTCCAGCCATGAATTGCCTCCAAAATGTCTTTATTTGTAATTCCATCTTCATGGGGCCAGCAAGTCTAACAGTCATTGTTACCTTAAGTCTCTTCAATGCAAGGTCCTCCAAGGTTGTTTTCATTTTAATTTCATTCCAGAGGTATGCTCAGATGTGTCTGTCCTTGTCTGTACAAAAACCATAAAGGAGGCCAGATGACCGTCTGGAGTCCATTTTGTCAAGGTAATTGTCCATTATTCCATGGTGTCATCTTTAGAAATAGTATCCGTCTTCCTAATAAGTTTTACAGGCATATGACATAACCATGACAACACCACCTGGAATAAACCTTGCCGGTTAGTGTAATCCTTATGCAAATCAACTTTCTCCTGGGGTTAAATTATCTCCATTCTTTTGAAGTCCACCGTAATTCTAAATTAGTTTTTCAAATCTTGGCTTTTAACAAAACATTAGTAAGTTAAATTAACTTTTTTAAAATCACCTTTTACGAAGCTTTCTCGATCCATTTCTGAATATGACCAAACCTTAGGATTGGGTTAATCATGAATGGCTAATTTGTTAACACGTTGTAATGATAATGTGGCACTGTTTAGACTGGGCTACTTTATCATTACAATTACTGAACAGGGCAAAATGTGGTCCAAATATTTTGATTTGTGGTATTATATTTGTTCGCAGGGGTATTAAAGGTCACAGAATGAAAGTGGGTAGATAGAGACTACCCACGGATTGGCCATGATCTAATTGAATGCAGAACAAGCGGGAGGGGCAAAGTGGCCTACTCCTGTTCTTGTGTTGCTATGTAGTTTATTGGACTTCTCCACATTGCAGAAGGTATGTCAAATGCCAGCTAGGAACCAACCCAGTTTGCCAATAGTGCAGTGTTTGTTACGCCAAATACTTTGCAGTGGCAGATCAGCATTAATTTGGAACAATGAACAGCCACATTTTTTAGGTGAGGTGCAGTATTAAAGCTTGGATCAGCTGCGTGTGTATTTTCTTTACCTGCTGCAGCAACACCATTCTGCTTTGTTCCAGTTCAGTGTCCACATGTTCAGTCCCCTCCCTGCCCCCCCCCCCCCCCCCCCCCCGCCCCCCCCCACCACCCACCACCCACACAATGTTCAGTGCCTTTGAATCAGCTGTACATTCAGGCTAATTCAAAGGATATTCAAATTAACTTGGAAATGTGCCAGCTCCTCCATTGACAGCTTGTGGACCTAATTATCACCCAATCCTCACATATAAAAAATTTATAGAGGGAGTGAATGTTGGGGGGGTGCATACTAATCTAAGCCGCTTTCCATTTTAGTAACTCAATATTTAACACATCACTTGACACCAGATGGCTCATCGGATAACCAATGCTGGAAATCAAAAGAGAAAATGCTGGAAATACTCAGCAAGACAGGCAGCGTCTGTGGAGAGAGAAACAAAGTTAATGTTTCAGGTTGATGCCTTTTCATTAGAACTGGGATAAGGTGGAGATGTAATAGTTTTTGAGCAAGGAGGAGGACAAAGGAAGGTCTGTGATTGGGTGGATGGCGGGAGATTAAATGACAGAAAAGCTACCCTTACAGGGCAAAAAGGAATGGTGTTGGGGCAAGCAAAGAAACAAGCAAAAGATGTGCCTAGAGCAAGTGTTCCACTGTTTGAAAGCGAAAATAAGAGAAAAACTGAAACATGCAAAGAAATGGAAATGAAATAGGCAGAGTTTAGAGTCTGGAATTGTTGAACTCCACGTTAAGTCTGGAAGGCTGTAAAGTGCCTAATTGAAAAATGAGGTGCTGTTCCTCAGATGTACGTTGAGCTTCACTGGGACAGTGCAGCAGGCCAAGGACACAGATGTTGGGGTGATGGTGAAGAAATATCCAGAACATGTTTGTAAAGTCAACCCTCTAATTTCTGAATTAGGTTTTCTAATTTTTTAATTTGTTTTTTGTATGATAGTTTCTTTTGCTATCAATTGTTTCCTTTCATTATTTTGGAAACTTCTAAAGATCACCTGAAATTGTTTTTACTTCCAATGAGAACAAACTCGTATTAATCTTTCCTAATAAATAAGATTCCTGAGGCTGAGTATTATCCAAATTGGCCTATGCGCTATTATCTCAAAGGCTAAAGTATCCTTCTGATGGTCTAAAGACTGGAGTAATGAACACTACTCCAGAAAAGGTCTAACCAGTGTTTTTTATTGGGTTGCAACTTTGATTTGTATCCTGTTCTATCACTACTACAACTACAATTACTAGTTTGATTGTTTCAAAGGAGTTTCTCCAATAACTGTAAATTCCTTTCCCGATCAGTATGCTGCATGACTTTTGCATTTAACTCAAATTCCCTATCCTGGTCTCATATCAATTATTCCTACATCTTCACTGCCTCCTTTTTTCATCGATTGGCTCATTTTCCCAAAGGTTGCAACTTCCATTGAACTTGCTTGTGTTATTTCTCAATGTTTGCTATAGCTCTAAATTTAGTATCTTTTGCAACCCTTGAAATATTGTTTTTCATGCCATGAATATTATTAATATCAGAGGCCTGAGGTATCGCTTCCATAAGCCTTTGCCTACTGGAAAGTTCTCTTTTATGGCAATATTCCAATTCAGTCAATTTTCTACCCAATGCTTTCGTTATATTTGGTGATTTTTAACTTTATGCGATTTTATATAACTGCCAACATGGCAGTGATATCTACAACATGAAGTAATATCCAAATAACAATCCAACTCTTTAATTCAGCACAGTTTCCCCCTCCTGGGTCATGCTCGCAGTCCTTTGTCAAACTGTCCTTTCCAGGTCCCTGTCTATGATTTCTTTTATTCTCTATGACTCGTATCGGATGCCATTTGGCAATTTTGAAACAATGTAATCATGTTTGTGATTTTGCAATCCTTTGGGACCTCTTTCCAATTAAATGAATTTTTTAAAATATTGCTTAAAGATTTGGCAATATTTAACCCACTTCCACTGGAAGTATGTTTTCTAAACCTCATTCTTTACTTACTTTAGAAATAGGTAACATTTGTAATGACCATTCCTATCATTTACAGCGTATTACCTAACTCTTCCTTGGTCTTTTCTGAAAACATAATCCTTGGATTAGGCAAATCTCCAACCTATTCCTCTGTAAAACAGGTGGGAAGAAACTGTTTAAGAGGATTCTTTTCTTATCCCCAGGTTCAGAATTCTCTCCCCTTTTTAAATGGCCTGATACTTTCTATTTGTATCACCTTGTCTGCTATTTAAACAACCACTTGTTAGATGTTCTTCATTTTTAACATGATTTTGTTTGTGCTTTATTTCAAGTTCTCCAAACCCTTCTTAAATTACTCTATTTTAGGTGGCTTCTGTTTGTCCCTTAAAATATAACTTATAGTCCTATTTAGTTATGTTGGCCCCTTTTAATTTTATTTTACAAAATTGAATTTTGACTGCAGCCTTCCTCACCATTATAGATTCTCCATAATGAGTCCATTTTCTTTAAACATTTTTTTTATATCTCCTCGCAAGTCTGTTCTTTTTAAACTTCAACATTTTTGTGTTACTGCCCTTTCCATACAGCCCCATGAGCATTTCACATCTGATTAGTCAGTGGATCTTAGATGTTCCTCAGGTTTGAGTTTGAATCTCCATCATTAAATCCAAAATAAGTTCTAACTTCATTGGCTCTCCAACAACTGTCTTCCACTGCCCCAGGAACATAAATCTTCCTCAGTTGTTTTGCTGTTGTGATCCAAGTCAATATTCAGGTGACTGAAATCTCCATCATCAATGTGAATCTTGTGTTTTGGTGTGAGAAGTGGGCATAATTTTCTGGAAAGCTCCCAAAGCACATCCTGCAAACACAATGTGCAGCAAATTTCAATCAGCCCGATGGGAGGTCTCCCTCAGTGCTTAACTACATAACCAAGTCATTTTGCAATGGCTCAGGAACATAATGTTCAGGAACATGTTGCATCAACTCATCCGTTCTAACCTTCTATTGCATTTTAATACACTTAGATCAGAAGAGTTCTGTCAGCTATCTGGATAGTATCTCAAGCCATGAACTCAGCTTGAGGCCTCACTTCAAGTTGGACCTTTACCAGTTTTGTTGCTTAGTGTCTGACCATGATAGTTCAGATTCAAAGCATGTTGAACACTTATGTGGCTGATCAAGTTGAAGACAGTTTATATCCCTGTGTAAGGAGTTTCTATTTTCCTAAGCAGTGTTCCTTTACAACCTCCATATTCAAAATCTGAATAATAACTATTTTATTTAGGTCTATTTCTTGTTTGGTCAATATATATTCATAATATCTTCTCATTATTGGTGGAACTTTGACAAAGATTTACAGCCAATTGAATTGTTAACTTGGTCCAAATATTGGAAGTTAAAAGCCCTAACTGTTCATGTTTTGAAACTATTGTCGAAATATCCTCTGGTTAGTGCCTTCAACCGGATTCCCATGGAATTCAGCTACATATCCTTTTAGCAATTCAGATTTAACTTGAGGTGCCTTCTGTGCCATCCCTTATCATTAGCTAATGGATTGAATCTGACAGAGACACCAATCACTGACCCTACTCAGAATATTTTAGTACTGCACAGTAAACATAGCAGGTCAGTGAGAGACAGTTATACAGATAAGGCTGATGTTGAATTTGAATTTGGTGGCTTATGGCACCTCAGAAAGAAATAGGAAAAACTGACCATTGACTAAGCAAGTACAGTACCTACAGATTAAATGAAGCACAGATAATGCTAGTCGACAATTGCAAGTAGACTTATTTCTCCGTTATGAATGTATACTACCATTTTACTTAAGGAATCAAAAACTTAAATATGTTCAAATTGCTTTAATTTTCTGAATTAATTTGATGGGGTCAAACGAAGAACATTCACACCAGCACCAACCCCAATATTTATTCGATTCTTAAATTGGCATTGGCAGAACCACGTTTCAACAAAATACTTTTACACAACTTTGCACAGCTGTCAGGATAAGGTACGGAGGACGCATGAAATGTAATTTTTAACAGCCTGGGCGCTGTTGCTGCTGGTATCTTTATTAAAACCGTTCACACAGTCTAACGTTGGCGACAGAGGGGATGCACTTAGTCATGAAGACAAGTTAAATTTGTTTGCGATCTTTGGTCCGAATAAATTGATGCAACGCCCGTCTGAGCGCAAAAAAAAAATCCCCCCTCGCTTAGGTTCTGTTCGACTGTGGAGGAGTTGACCTCGCATCTTCTTAAAAAAAAAACAACTGAGAGTGCAGATTTCTCAACTGGGAATCGTCCGCAAAAAAAAAAGGCGAGAATGCAGATTTCTCAACTGGAAATCATCCGTAAAAAAAAGCGAGAATGCAGATTTCGGAATCATCCGTGCAGCAGAAGGAAGTGTGTGAAGCATTGGAGAAGTATTGTTAGACGGAAGCCCTGAAATTATACGGCAGGATAGAAATCTAACCCCCCACCACCCACCCGCTTCGCCCTCGGGGTGACAGCCTTCGCCCCTGTGCCTTCCTGAAGTAGCGAGAGAGCAAGTTTAAATCCCGCAGTGAGTAGACAGAGCGCCTTGGGGCGCTTCTGAAAGGTGTGACACGGGGCTGGATAAACACTCTTCCCCTTTCGACAATGAAAAATGCGGGGAACAAGTACAATGGGCTTTGTTTAATATTTACCGAGAAGCCTCCAAGGCTTGTTCAATCCATATTTGCATAACTCGAGTTTAAAAACCTATTTTCAATTGGATTTCACCAGACCGAGAGAGATGAAATTACTACATTGTATAGTTTGCCACCAGGTCATTTGTGAGTGACCTCCAAAAGGGTCGGGGACAAGCCCTGCAGCCAAACACCCATTGAACCCCCTAATCCTTCGCACGCAACTCGCTCGTAAATAGTTTGTGGGATTAGTAGAGGGTTTGCACCTATCGCACTCGTTTCGTGTAACAGATTTCAGCTACGTGACTCCAGTAAAATTGCTTTTCCAGAGTCCCTCAGTTTACTAATTCCGGCTGTTACGACTGTATTTTCACTGCGCCCTGTTTTACCCTTGAAATAACGGCTTTAAAATACGTATAGAGAACAGTCACCGATCGAAATAATTCACTGCATGTGAACCGCTTTGCAGCTTCCAGAGCGAAACCAATAACCAATTCTTTCCTTCTTATTTACAACCTTTCACTGTTGCTGTGTTAATCTGCATCTGTGGTATTATTATAGTCACACCCTGACATAGTGTGTGACTATTTTGAACATGAGCTGACTGTAGATGCGCCAGGCTGTGTTCAGTTGCTCTTGAATCTTGCAGGGTCCCGCCCGAGTGTAGCCCAAGTCTATAGAAATGTCCCGATTCCTTTGACTTTTAGCACGTTTATTCAGAAAGAATTTAAAAAAAAAGAATAGCTTATCCAAAGCGGCCAAATTGGTGGTCCCCGCAATCCTGATGCAAAACCCAGACTGTGTGTGTTCGGATGTCTCCAGTCACGGTTCACTGCTTCTGTCTCTCCTCCCTGTTCATAAAACTAAAAAAAAAGAGAGCCCTAGACTGAAAATTCATTTTTTGGACACCTTTTGATTTGAAGGGGCTGCCTGCAGGAGGGGTGGGGTTACACTCTGAACCCACTCTCCACTTGCCCAGCAGAAACAATGAGCTGGGACTCGGTGAGACCCTCCATCGGGTGCTCCTCCACACCGGCCCCCTTCTCCCTCAGCGCCAGCCTGGGGCACAGCATCACTTGGCAGCTTCTCCAGAAAGTGTCTGACAGGTAGATGTAGAGAATGGGGTTGGCGCAGCTGTTGAAGTAGGAGAGGACCACCATGAACTCGAAGAACCTCCTGAGGGTGAAGCTGTCGGGGATGGGCAGGAAGACAGCGCAGATGTTGATGATGTAGAACGGGAGCCAGCAGATAGCAAAGGCCAGCACTATGGCCACGACCATGGTGGTGACCTTCTTCTCTGAGTTCTCAGCCTGGCTTCTATGGGATGATATCAGGGCGCTCTTTATTCTCATCAGCAACAAGATGTAGCAGAGCGAGATGATGGTGAAGGGCAGGGCAAATCCCAGCACAAAGGTATAGACAATGAAGGTGGTGGACCAAACAAACACAGGCTCCGGCCAGATTAAAGTACATACACCCAAAGTGCCGTCCACATCCGAATATATGGCCATGGGGATGACAGGAATGAAGGAAATCGCCCAGAGGATGACACTGACCCTCTTTGCCAGCCTTGGGCTGCGCCACCTGGACGATCTGACGGGGTGGACCACAGCCAGGTACCTGTCGATGCTCATCACCGTGATGCAGAAAACGCTGGTGAACTGGTTAATGCCGTCAAGGATCATCACCAGCCGACACATGAAGCCGCCAAAGGGCCAGCGGCGGAGGGCGATCTGCAGAGCGAGGAATGGCAGGCCCAGCATGAAGAGGCCGTCTGCTATTGCCAGGTTGAAGATGTAGATGTTGGCCACTGTCCTCATCCTGGCCTGGTGGACAATGGTGAAGATGACCAGCGAGTTGCCGGTCAGCCCCAGCACACACACCAAGCAGTAGAGCGTGGGGACAAGGACGTCGTAGAGACTTGACTCTGCTCCATCCTCCAGGTCCTGGGTGTCGTTCGCCGGCCACAGCCCATCGGATGCGTTGGCTGCCGCTTCCAGATGAAAGAGGGTCTCGGCATCCACCCTTAGCACCGACGTGTTCCCTTCAGGTGGAGAGCAGCTCATTTTGTTGCTGTTGATGTTCACGCGGCGGAGGCAGGATTAAGACATCCGAGCCGCTTTGAGGTGTTCTTCACTGAAACAAGGGGGCTTTCACCAGCTGAATGGCCAATTCGGAATCCGGTCCATCTTCTCAGCTTCTGATCGCTGGGGCTTTTTGTGAGTCATTTCCAGCCGTTTCCACATCCCCATCTGCTCAGTGCCCCAGATCGCTGAACTCTACTTTCCATAATCACTCTCTCTTTTCAAATAGTTTCCAACTTTCCTGGTATTAAATTACTTTGTCAGTGGTCATCAGTTAAAGCACAGCGCCCACTACAGCAGCTCATTACAAATTCCATCACTCATCTCAAGAGAAGTTTACCATTGCTGTCAGGGCCAGCTTATTGCACCGAACCCCCTCGACTGTTACACACCAACGTGTAAGGGCTGTTTATTCTCCCGGCATTAACTTCCAGAGTGTGTTTAAAACACTGCAGATTTACTTGTCAAATAGCTCACTCACTAAATTCTAACCTCTTCACATATCCAGATTCATGGGCACTGGAATATTTATTAACTGCTCTCAGGTATTTAGACAAATAACCAAAAAAAAAACACATCTTGGGTTGAAATGTTAGTTCGCTGATCTTGGGAGAGGTTGAAGGGGGAAAGAATGGATGTTAACTGGCGGGTGAGAGCATTTCTGCTCTGGCACATCAACATGCTGCTAGTCCCTATACAGTTCAAATTGGAAAGGGGGTACGATCGCCCTCCGCCCCCCATGTTTTAATCAGCACTTGATTAAAAACAGCTTTCAAATAAGGCGCACAGGCAACACACACACACCAGATGATTGAAAGTATTTGAACAATGTCCTCATACAGACAGCTCCGGATGTCACTTTTTTCCCTCGATTGTGTCGAAAGACATCCCTGGAATTCCTCAAAATGTTCTCCTCCCTCATCAATCACATGTCACGCCTAATTTAACACTTTCCCCGTCTGGCAAATGTTCAAAACTCCAAAAATAAAATATTACATCCCCTGGAATCCTGTGGATCGACGGGACGTACCTCCCTGCGAATCCTCAGCAAGTATATGAAGCCTCTCATTTTAACCTGGCCTAATCTGCCTTTAAATCTGTCAGGGCTGGACTGGACCCTTCCCCCTTTAACGGGGGGAGTCACCATTTGAGAGGAGGGCCTCCTATTTTAGGCCACAACTTTTTGAAAATCACTTTAGGCGTCAATTAGACCCCAGCTTTTAACTAAGATGGGAACTTTGCAGCGTTTCACTGTTGAAGGGAGCGGGGCATGTGTATTTCAGACAGGTTTCGCAATAGTTTAGGGCATCATTACTAAAGTTCGATTTGCGAAAGAATATATTGAGTGCAACCAATTAATAGGAAGGAAATAAATCCCTTTACTGGCAGGACTCGTCAATGTAAAGTTATTCACTTTTGATTCTGCAGAATCTGTGGCTGCTGCAGGCCAGACCGCTTGGTCTAAAGTTTTGAGGACCTCTGCACCAGCAGTGGGTGTAAGAACTGCACAACCTGCCTTAAAGGAAGGAATGGTCAGGCTGAGCCTTACCCTCACCTCTTGCCAGGTTTAGTTGAGCATGTTTGCGGACCTGGTTCCCTTATGCTGCACTCTCACCCCTCCCCACCCACCGCGGTCAAGCACTCTTTCAAAGGACCACTGGCCGTGATGTGGGACAAAATCATAGCGAAGCGCTCCCACCTCTAAAATCGGGCGGCTGTCTTCCATCTCCACTGGTCTCCTTTTAAAATTAGCTACTCTTTCAAAAGTGGGGCTGACTCTCACTTGGGAAGGACGTTGACAGTGATTCGGAGAAGCGTCGCAATGGGGCTCTCTTTAAACAATGGGCTTGATCCGCAGCCCTTCGGATTATATATGGACTTGGCGGATCCACGGAACCTAAATTTAAGCAAAGGTAATTTCCGCTTCATTTTTATTTTTCTCTTCATGCATTCAACCCTTGAGGTCGCAGTCCCCAGGGGAGTTTAATTTACAGTGGGTTATTCATTACGGCCATCCTCAAACGGGTTAACGGTGGGTTGGGTGAGGGGGGGGTTCCAGAAGGCAGCACATTCCACTATCCCAATCTTCAGACTTTCCTTGACCCCCCCGGCAAGAAATGAATGGGGGTGGGGGCGGGGAGCCCCATGTGATCATCTTTCAATAGATTCAAGAGTTATACTCACTGAATTTAAATTCCACCAGCCACCCTATCGATTTCTTAAACCTATGCATTGGGTGTTACATCTTTGTTTACAGAGAAAACGACAATCCCCCATGGAAAAGCGGCATTTCCCAATTACAACCGTTATTCGCGCAGATTAATGTTCATGCACTGTTCGTTATCTTTAATGGGGGCTGGACTTAAACTTTAATTGGCCCCCGGGGGAGGTGCGGGGGAGTCACGTCTCCCTATTGTCATGAAAGAGAATAAAATCAGAAAATGCATTACCAGAGAATCCAGTAGGTCTGGTGCGAATGAGGCACACACAAGGGCTGGATGGAGTCTGACACTGCAGACTTGCCTTAATACACGCGAGAGGCTGCAACAAAACATTCCCCAATGCGGCTTGACAATGACTTTGAAGTATTTTTTTTTTAAACACCGTTTTAATTCATATACATTTCCAATAAATTATTGCGCTTGTGACCCGATCTTTATCTTCTTCGGTCTTTCCTGTTTTTCTGCAGCAGATTTCCCAGGGACAATCCCTCATAAACACGATTCCTGCAATGTCAGCGGTCCTATGAACCCAAGGCCCACATTTCCCCCACTGACCATCATTTCGAGTTGTTTAAATTCTGCAACAGGATTTAAAGAAAACGAGCCACGTGTACATCCCCTTGATTGCGTTTCGAGCGATTATCCAGTTGTGACCCATGTACCTTCCTGCACATATAGAAGGGTACAGCACATGGTGGGCTCTTCACGCTTTTGTAGGTTCTCCAAGAACTGCCCATTCCTGTTACCCCGCACCTAGACATTTCCCTTTTCTTTTTGATATACATATCCATTCCCTTTTAAACGCTCCTATAGTTTCTATACCATTGCTGTTACTGACGGGGCTGTTCATGCTCTGACAATCTTCTACTTAAAAATAATGATTTTGATGAGGATGATAGAGTGATGGGAAATATGGTGAGGTGCGGGGTTGGGGGAGATGGTAGCGCAGTGAGACTGTCACTAGATTAATAATCGACAGGTTAATGCACTGGCCTCATGGGTTCAAACCCCACCAGGGTGGCTGGTGGAATTTAAATTCAATGAACGTAAAGCGAGTCTCAGTAATGGTGACTGTGACGTTGTTGTAAAAACCCGTCTGGGTTTATAATTAGGACCATGGTACAGAAAGAGCCCATTGTATCTGCACTGGCCCAAGAAAGAAACTAGCACCCCGTTTTAATCCCACTTTTCAGCACCTGGTCCCTAGCCTTGCAGGTTACATCAGCAGATCCAGGTATCTTTTAAATGCTCTGAAGAAGAGGTATACGGACGCAAAACGTTAACTCTGTTTCTCTCTCTCCCCAGATGCTGTTGGACCTGCTGAGTATTTCCAGCGTTTTCTGTTTTTGTTTCAGATTTCCAGCATCCGCAGTATTTTGCTTTTACCTTTTAAATGAGTTGAGCATTTCAGCCTCAACCACCAACTTTGCAGTGAATTCCAGACACCCACCACCCTCTGGGTGAAAAGGTTTTTCCTCATGTCCCCTCTAATCCTCCTACCAATCACCTTAAATCTGTGCCCCCTGGTAATTGACCACTCAGCAGGAGGAAACAGGTCTTTCCTGTCTACCCTACCTAGGCCCCTCATAATTTTGTACAACTCAATTAGGTCACCCCTCTACCTCCTCTGTTCTGAGGAAAACAACCCTAGCCTATCCAATCTTTCCTCATAGCTGCGATTTTCAGGCCCTGGCAACATTCTTGTAAATCTCCTCTGCACTCTCTCCGACAGCAATTATGTCCTTCCTGTAATGTGGTGACCAGAACTGTGCACAAAATGTCAGCTGTGGCCTAACCAGCATTTTATACAGTTCCATCATTACATCCCTGCTTTCATATTCAGTACTTCACCCAATAAAGGAAAGCATTCCATATGCCTTCTTGACCACCTTGTCCAACTGCCACCTTCAACACCTGTGGATGTGCACGCCAAGGTCTCTCACTTCCTCAACCCCTCTCAATAACTTCCCATTAATTGAGTAATCCCTTCTTTGTTTGCTCTCCACAAATGCATTAAGACCAGAAGACCATAAGACATAGGAGCAGAAATTAGGCCATTCGGCCTAATCGAGTCTGCTCCGCCATTCAATCATGGCTGATAAGTTTCTCAACCCCATTCTCCCGCCTTCTCCCCGTAACCTTTGATCCCCTTACCAATCAAGAACCTATCTATCTCCGTCTTAAATACACTCAATGACCTGGCCTCCACAGCCTTCTGTGGCAATGAATTCCATAGATTCACCACTCTCTGGCTAAAGAAGTTTCTCCTCATCTCTGTTCTAAAAGGTCTTCCCTTTACTCTGAGGCTGTGCCCTCGGGTCCTAGTCTTTCCTACTAATGGAAACATCTTCCCCACATCCACTCTATCCAGGCCTTTCAGTATTCTGTAAGTTTCAATCAGATCCCCCCTCATGCTTCTAAACTCCATCGAGTATAGACCCAGAGTCCTCAAACGTTCCTCATATGTTAAGCCTTTCATTCCTGGGATCATTCTCGTGAACCTCCTCTGGGCCCTCTCCAGGGCCAGCACATCCTTCCTGAGATACGGGGCCCAAAATTGCTCACAATATTCTAAATGTGGTCTGACCAGAACCTTATAAAGCTTCAGCAGCACATCCCTGCTTTTATATTCTAGTCCTCTCGAAATAAATGCCAACATTGCATTTGCCTTCCTAACTATCGCGTCAACCTGCAAGTTAACCTTACGAGAATCCTGGACTAGGACTCCCAAGTCCCTTTGCACTCCAGATTTCTGAATTCTCTCCCCATTTAGAAAATAGTCTATGCCTCTATTCTTCCTACCAAAGTGCATGACCTCACACTTCCCCACGTTGTATTCCATCTGCCACTTCTTTGCCCATCCTCCTAACCTGTCCAAATCCTTCTGCAGCCTTCCCGCCTCCTGAATACTACCTGTCCCTCCACCTATCTTTGTATCATCTGCAAACTTAGCCAGGATGCCCTCAATTCCTTCATCTAGATCATTAGTGTATAAAGTTGTGGTCCCAACACTGACCCCTGTGGAACTCCATTAGTCACCGGCTGCCATCCTGAGAAGGACCCCCTTATCCCCACATCTGCCTCCTGCCAGACAGCCAATCTTCTATCCATGCTAGTACCTTGCCTCTAACACCATGGGCTCTTATCTTACTGAGCAGCCTCCTGTGTGGCACTTTGTCAAAGGCCTTCTGGAAGTCCAAGTAGATAACATCCATTGGCTCTCCTTTGTCTAACCTACTCGTTACCTCCTCAAAGAATTCTAACAGATTTGTCAGGCATGACCTCCCCTTGATGAAACCATGCTGACTTTGCCCTATTTTACCATGCACTTCCAAGTATTCTGAAATCTCATCCTTAATAATGGACTCTAAAATCTTACCAACGACCGAGGTCAGGCTAATCGGCCTGTAATTTCCCGTCTTTTGCCTCACTCCCTTCTTAAACAGGGGGGTTACATTAGCGAATTTTCAGTCCTCTGGGACCCTCCCTGACTCCAGTACCTTATACTTTTCTGGATTGAATTCCATTTGCCATTTTCCCACCTACTCAACCAAACCATTGAAATCATTCTGAAGTCAACAGCTAACCTCTTCATTATCAACTATATGGCCAATTTTTGTGTCATCTGCAAATTTCCCAATCATGCCTCCCACATTTAAGCCTAACAAAGTCAACAAACAGCAAGGGCCCCAACACTGAGCTCTGCGGCACACCACTGGAAACCGATTTCCATTCGCAAAAACATCCATCAGCCTTTATCCTTTGTTTTTTGTCACTGAGGCAATTTTGGATCCGACTGCCACCTTCCCCTGTATCCCATGATATCTCTGAAGAAGAGTCATACAGACTCAAAACCTTAACTCTGTCTTTCTCTCCACAGATGCTGTTAGACCTGCTGAGTATTTCCAGCACTTTCTGTTTTTGTTTCAGATTTCCAGCATCAGCAGTATTTTGCTTTTATCCCATGAGATCTTACTTTCCTGATCAGTCTACCATGTGAAACCTTGTCAAATGCCTTACTGAAATACATGTAGACAACATCCACTGCACTACCCTCATCAATCCTCCTTGTTACTTCCTCAAAAAACTCTATTAAGTTAGTAAGACACAATCTTACCCTAACAAAACCATGCTGACTATCCCTGATCAATCCGTGTCTTTCTAAGAGACAGTTTATCCTGTCTCTCAGAATTGTTTCCAATAATTTGCCCACCACCAAAGTCAGACTGACCGGCCTATAATTTTCTGGCCTATCCTCCACACCCTTTTTAAATAATGGTACAATGTTCACAGACCTCCAATCCTCTGCGATCTCGCCTGTATCAAGTGAGGATTGGAAAATGATCCACAGAGCATCCACTATTTCCTCTGTGGCTTCCTCCAACAGCCTGGGATACAATCCATCTGGTCCTGATGGTTTATCCAACTTCAAGGATGCCAAAACCTCCAGTACTCCCTCTCTCACACTGCTTATTGTATCTAATGTTTCACACTCCTCCTATTTAACTAGAATGTCTGCATCATCCCTCCCCTTAGTGAAGACAGAGACAGAGACTCATTGATAACCTTGCCCACATCTTCTGCATCAGCCCGCAAGTTACCATGTACATCTCTGATAGGCTCTACCTTTTCCTTAGTTATTCTCTTGCTCTTAAGGTACTGGTAAAACATCTTAGGATTTTCTCTGATTTTACCTGTCAATATTTTTCCATATCCTCTCTTCTGCTTTCCCAATTTCCATTTTTACTTCAACACTGTTCTTTCTATACTTCTCCAAGCGTGTGACTGTCCTTTAGGGAAGGAAATCTGCTGTCCTTAGCCGATCTGGCCTACGTGTAATTCTGGACCCACATAATGTAGTTGACTCTTAACTGCCCTCTGAAATGGCTTAGCAAGCCACTCAGTTCATGGGCAAAAAAAGGGATGGACAACAAATGCTGGCCTTGCTAGTGACACTAGCATCTCATGAAATAATAAAGAATGATGCTTTGGACTTAGGCCCTCTGGTTTTCTCCCTGTTTATTTCATAACATTTCAGAATTGAGTACATATCTACCAGATCTTTCCATAATCTTCTCTGTTCTAATAAAATGAGCCCCAGTTCTGAGGAGTCTTGTCTCATAACTAAAGCCTCAATCCTTAGCATAATCTAAATTTATGTGTTACCTGCAGAGGCACTGCAGTTGAGCTCCAGATAGTGGGCCTCTTAACTTTTGCTAACATTACAAGTGACCACCATTCAAAAATTCTACATAGGTTGGAAAATGATGTCAGACGCCTTGACCTGAGGACATGAAAAGCACCAAATAAATATGAATTCTTCCTTTCTACTCCTGATGCTAGTTTCACATTGTAAAGATTCCCATTGTCCAAACTGCACAGATCTGTATAGGCAACAACTTTGTGCTGGAGTGAACTAAAGCTATGTATATGTCCATAAATTCACATTCCGCAGAAAGCATTTTGTGAGTAGCCTCTCACTTACACCTTACATCATCCACATTTTATCCACACATTTGAATTATTCTGCAGCTGCAGGTTTTCTGTTTTACGTTGATATCATGCCAAATTTTTGATTCCTTCTACAGTTAGTTAATGATCTTATGTGAGATGTGAGTGATCCAAAGGAGCTGGGGATATAAATGCCAAGCAAAGGTTTTTTCTACAACAATAATTTGCATTTATTTAGTGCCTTTAATGTAGAAAAAAAATCCCAATGTCCTTCAGAGATGCTAATATTCCTGATTATTTTTTCACAATATTGGCCAAATGCAATAGATGCTGTTGTATCTATATTAACTCCCTGTCCAATGTATGTTGTGATGTATCATCTGTGTGCAGTGCGTAGTTTTTAACCAGTTGGATTTTGCAATAATTATGTCTTGTAACGATAACCCTTGAGCTAATGGAAAGTCACAAAATGAAGGAGGGATTTTTAAGCAGACCCTTGACACAGTAACTTATCTGTTCCTGACACCTTCTCAAGGGCAAATATGCTTGGGCAATAAATACTGGCATTGCCAATGATGTCCACATCCCATGAAAAAATTTTGAAAAGATGATGACAGACTTTGGCGAGTGCTTCCAGAACATTCTGCTTGCATTTCAGATTTCCAGCAGCTGCAGTTTTTCTGTTTTATATCACACCAAGTCTTTGATTCCATATACAGCTAGTTCAAGATCCCATCTGTGTGATCTGAAGGAGCTGGGGAAAAACACGCCAAGCAAAGATGTCTTCTGCTACAACAATAACTTGTGTTTATTTAGTGCCTTTAATGTAGAAAAATGTCTCAATGCGCTTCAGAGGTGTAATCAGAAACAAATGGCACTGAGCCAAAGAAAGAGTATTAGATGGGAGTAGCTAAAACTCGGTCACAGTGTAGTTTTACACTCAGGCTTAAAGGAGATTTACAGACCTAAGCGAGGGATTCCAGGTCATGGGGCCTGAGTGGCTTAAGGCATGGCTGTCAATCATGGGCAAAGGAACGCTGGGGGCTGCTTGTATGGCAGGAGTGAAAGAAACAGATAGTTAGGGGAGCATTGGCATATGATGTTGTGTAGCTGGAAGTAGGTGGTCCTTGTACTTGAGAAGATATGTAGTCAGAGGCTCTGCTGAGGTTGAACAGGATAAGGGGAGGTGTTGGCATAGTGGCGTTGTCACTGGACTAATATTCCAGAGACCCAGGGAATGCTCTGTGGACCTGGGTTTGAATCCTGCCATGGCAGATGGTGAAATTTCAATTCAATAAATGAAAATTAAACAATTGTTGTAAAAACCTATCTGGTTCACTAATTCCCTAACTAAGGGGGAGAAACCTGCAATCCTTATCTGGTCTACATGTGACTCTAGACTCACAGCAATGTGGGTTGATTCTTAAATGTCTTCTGGACAAGATGGGTAATAAATGCTGGCTGAGCCCAGTGAATGAAAAGACAATCTCTGGGAAATTGCAGCTTGCCAATACAGAGGCAATGGAGGGTGTGGGAGCAGATGTTGTCAATGTTCATGTAGAATAACTGCAGATTTTGCCAAAGGGCAACATTTATATGTGGAAGAGGATGGGGCCAGGGCTCAACCCATGGAAGGTTCTGGAGGTAATGGCGTGGAAGTAGAAGGAGATGTGATTTCTGGAAAGAATCTGCCTATTATCAGCTTGGGGAAAAAAATAAAAGCAAGTGAGAGAAGTTCAACTGAGGCGGAGAAAGGAGGAGAGCCATTGGAGGAGGAGGATTGGGTTGACTTACGTAAAGGACTGCAGAGGCATTGAAGAGGACAAGGTGCAATAATGCATCATGGTCACTGTCACAAAGAGTCTAATTTGTGCTTTTGATCAGGGTCATTTCAATTCCTTGGCAAACCCAGAGATTGCAGAGATTCAAACATGGAGTTATAGTAAATTTGGGCACGGATTTGGGAGGCAGCAATCTAATCAAAGGCCTTGGAGAGAAAAAAAAAATTTGGAGATGAGCTGGCGGTTTACAAGGACTGATGGGTGGAGGATAGTTTTTTGAGGGAAAGGTGAAAGGTAGGGGACGGGATCTGAGAAGAGGGAAGCATTTACAATGGATGCTAACATGGCAGACAGAAGGGGAAGTGGCTGAGTCGTCATCAGTTTTAGTGGGAATGGGATAAAGGCAACAAAATGGTGATGGTCTCATGAAGAAAGAGAGCATAGCAAGGGCATGAGAGGAAATAGAAGAGAAACGAGAGATGTGGGGTCAGCTTGAGGGCAGGCAGGGGAGCCTGGGGGGTAGTTTGGTTTTGTGAGGAAGGGGAAGGATGGAAACATCAGAGAAAACTGAGAAGATGGTCACAATCATAATGATGATGAAGTATTGGAGGAGGTGAGTCTGGAGGGGCCAGGAAAGAGGGGATTAAGAAGGCAGTTGGTAATGGAGAAGATAAGCCTAGGGACAGCTCTGCTGTGCAAAATGATTCTTGAGTGGTAGAGAGTTTTGGCAGAGAAGAGTGAAACTTTCCAGCACTTTCTCTGCTCTAGCCTGATTCTGGAGGTGGAGGCTAAACCCACTGTGCACCAAAGATAAAAGTGAAAAAGTGAGAAAGCATCAATAGAGAGAATAATATTTCTGGCATGCTCTCACCAGCAGCTCCCACCCCACCCCCTCCCTCCAAGTGCTGACATCCAACCACACATCCCCCCCATCAGACAGACTGGTTACTTCCACATCAGTAAAATTGCCCACTTCTGTCCCTACTTCAATCCATTTGCTGCTGAAACCTGTACTCATTCTAATGTGCTCATAAACTTCAACTCACTGGAAGCTCAGCTGCCTTTATCCTATTCTCTACTCATTCCTCCCTATCTCTGTAACTGACTCTAGCCCAACAACATCCACAGTATTTTGCATTTCAAACCCTCTGAGATCTCTTCATCCTCTCAATTCTGGTATTTTATGCACCCACCCTCCTTTCACTCCACTATTAGCAGCCATACCTCCAGCTACTTCGGCCTTAAGCTCTGGAATTCCCTCCCTAAACCTCAACACTGTACTGCATCTCTCTCCTCCTAGCTGCTTTTTTGGCTCAGCATCCTTTTATTTTGTCTGATGGTGATTACACTTTTGTGAATCACCTCGGGCTGGTCTTGTACACTGAAGACGCTATATAAATGCAAGTGTTTATTGTTGTCAGCAAAGGTCCACAGATACGCTCCAGTCTGCTTTCTTTGGACATGAAGCGAAGATGGTGGATATGGGAGAGAATGAAGGTTTTTTTCTGGGGAAAGAGGGGAGATAAAAGGGATCGAGTCATTTCTTTTTTTATTTGAAAAATATACTTTATTCATAAAATATCTGGAAGAACATTCCAAACCATTTCAAAATCACCATCACATAAGTACAATCAGATTCAACTTTTACACATGTATCACAAGGTGCATCAATACAATCAATGAATATTACAATCATTTCAATATGGTCAATGCAGGCAATCAGACAATGGTATTGGAGTTATCAACATACATCATGTTGCACTCTGAGGTGCTTCAATACAATTATAATACAATTAGTATTCAATGCATACATTCATTTTGAGCTGTACAGCCCGGGGGGCTCTCAACAGTTCCCAGCCCCTCGGTGCACTGTGGCAGAAAGGTCTTAGACAGCGACCTTTCCCCATTGCGCCTTTGCGGCGGCTGCCCCAAGCTTTAGTACGTCCCTCGGCTCGTAGTCCTGGACTTTGGAATGTGCCAGTCTGCAACACTCGGTTGGGGACAACACTTTGCGCTGGAAGACCAATAAGTTTCGGGCAGACCAAAAAGCGTCTTTCACCGAGTTGATGATCCTCCAGCTGCAGTTGATGTTTGTCTCGGTGTGTGTCCCTGGGAACAGCCTGTAGAGTCATTTCAACCATTTTGAAAGACTTGGAAGCAGTTGACTGACAAGTAACTTTGCCAGAGCATTGGATCAAATCCAGATGGAACGCGTATACATTCACAACATTCCAGTTTCTAGCTGATAGTTGGAAAAACGTCATGGAGCTAGATTGAAAACGAGTCACAATTTATTAAATCATATTTAGAGCTCAAACCAGTCAAACCAGCACTGGGAGTATCCAAATCTGTAATTTAATAAATTATGCAAATAACAGCGGAATAATTTACCTCGTGCTTTGTGCTGCAAATTCCCTATGATTCAATTAATGTTGGATTATATATTCAACTGCCTGCGGTATTTAAAATATTTCTGCATTTAGTCTAATGCTGTTGGGATATTTATTGTTGACTTCCAAAATGCATGATGCGATGATTAGACTAATTTATTAATGTGATAGCACCGTAAGATACCAGCGACAGTACAAACAGGAAGCTTAGCGTCAATTAAATAATTTTTGCAGCAGCATTAAGTGTTTATCTGCAAAATGAAAAAAAAAAATGAATGGTGCTTGGCGACAACGAATTGGTTTTACTCCGTTTTTTTAATTAAATGCATATTCCTTTCTTTTAAAGTTGCAGATCAACGCGGAACTAAGGTCCCCACTTGCTGACTTCCACTGGGCTGCAAAAAGCAACAGGACTTGGATTCTGCCTCTGGAAACCTCCGGCGCCGCGCGAGAGGGGAGGCAGCGCTCTGACTGACGGGCGGCGCAGCCAATCAGCCGGCGGGGCTTCCCCAACCCCGCCTCCCCATTGGGCGAGGGCGGAGGCGGCCCAGCCAACCAGCGCGGCGGAGGCGGCGCTTGTGTGTTGCCCGAGAGACACGTGTGCAAGTGGATGAGGAAGTGAATGGGAGCAGTGGCTGCTGCGGGACTCAGGGGACAATGATCGAGGGCTGGAGCCCGGTTCTTCAGAGCCTCCTGGGCACCTTCTTCACCTGGGGGCTCACCGCTGCTGGAGCTGCGCTGGTTTTCGTCTTCTCGCACGGCCAGGTCAGTATTTGTGGACCGGGCTTTGAATGCAATGCATTGCAGTGAGACCAGTCCCCAGGCTGTCTCAGGGCAGGCTTTTCATCAACTTAAACTGATTTCTAAAAGTAAAATCTTAAATCAAAGGCATGTATAACCTGGGCAAATCCCAGCCTTTTATGCAATATTTATGACAATGAAGTGGAACATTCAATTTAGGATCATATTGCAAGGCAGAAGGAAGGTCGACAAAATAATTGTTGAACTTTGCAAATCAATTAAAATAACTTCCTCAATGAAATGCTGATGAATGAGGAACGTCAGATTTACTGTAAGATGCCCATTACACCGTTTCTTCCCCCCCAGTACGTAGCATTCCTGGTGCCTTTCAATGATTCTCATCCCTATCTTTCCTGATGACCTTTTGTATTGTGTCATGGAGTAGTTACAATATTTTGCAATGCCACATTGATTGCCCAACCCTTCCTGCAAACCGACACCTTCCTGTAATTCTTGCATTTGTTAATCTTCAGGCCTGTCACTTATCCTTATCCTTTCTGATTAATTTACCTTGTGTAGGTTCCCATTCAGTTTCCATTTAGCGGGTTCACTGTTAAAGGTGGTAATGATCTGAAACCTGTGTATTGCTGAAAAAATAGACTTTTTGTTGAAGTTGAGATGATCAATAGTTTCAAAAGAAAACTGGATGGGCACTTGAGGGAAATAAACTTGCAGGGCTATGGAGATAGAGTGGGGGAATGGGACTGACTGGATTGCACTTCAGAGAGCTGGCATGGACTCAATGGGCTGAATTGCCTCCTCCTGTGCTGTAATAGCTCCATGACTGTAAGCCTGGACAGCTCTTAATGATACTGATGTCTGACAGGCCACTTAGAGTAATGCAAATGTCCACTTCTGCCTGTTGCAGGATGTGTCAGAGATATCCACACCAACAACAACTCGCATTCATATAGTACTTTTTATTGTAGGAGGCCTCCCCAAGGTGCGTGACTGAAGTGTAACCAGGCAAAATTGACACCAAAAAAGAAGTAAAATGTTTAGGAATTGGATTCTAGGGTTTATGGCCATTAGAATTCTTAATTTAGTATTTCTCATATTCCTGTTTGTGCCACCTTGTTGTAGACAAAGTGTCAGCTGCATTTTCTGACATTACAGCAACAACCACACTCCAGAGGGCTTACTTTGGCTCTGAGATACTTTGGGACGTTGCAAGGTCATGAAAGGGGTTACATCAATGCAAGTGCAAATGGGATGGTCATATAGCGGCTGCATTACTGGGTTGTTAATCCAGAAGCCAGGATGTCTAATCTGGAAATGTGTTCAAATTTTGCCATGGCAACTGGGAGGTATAAAGTTAGTTAATTACATCTGAAATAAAAAGTTGGTATCAGTAATAGCGGCCATGAAATGATTGGATTATTACAAAAGCCCATCTGGTTCACTAATGTCCTTTTGGGAAGGGAATGTGCTGACTGTTCCAATGCGTCAGCTGTGGCTTAGTTGATGGCCCTCTGGCCTCTCGGTCAGAATATTGTGGGTCTCAAGCTCTACTTGAGGACTTGAGCACAAAAATCTAGGTTGACACTTCAATGCGCTACTGAGGGAGTGCTGCAGTGTTGTAACTTTCAGCTGAGACGTTAAACCAAGGCCCACCCACCCTCCCAGATAGATGTAAATGATCCCATGGCACTATTTCAATGGAGACCAGGGGATTTATCCCCGGTGTCTTGGCTGATATTTGTCCCTCGATCAACATCAGAAAAAAAAGATGATTTAGTCACTATCATGTTGCTGTTTGTAGGGGTTTGCCATGTACAAATAGTCTGCCACGTTTCCACAATTACAACAGTGACTACACTTCCAAAGGACTTTGAGACTATGTAAAAGATGCTAGACAAGTACAAGTGTTTCTTTCTCTTGCCTGATCTGCTCTATGGGGCCCCAGACCCACGGCAATGTGGTTGACTCTTCAATCCTTTCTGAAGTGACTTTGCAAGCCACTCAGTGGCTGAGGATTGGGCAACAAGTATTGGCTTTACTGACGACATTGACACCCCATGAACTAATTCATAAAAAGTTTTTTTCTTTAGTGCAGATGACTGAAGATAGAAGGGACTAGGGGTTATGTAAGAGGCAAGAATGGGATGAATACAAATATTCAACCATTTAAGGGCAGGTAGCTGAGAAAGGGAGGGGTGAGGCCTTGAGGGAATTGAACATAAGAATGGAAATTTTAAATTTGAGGTGTCGGTTGATTGGGACCCAATGTAGGACAACAGGCACAGTGACGATAGATTAGTGGGACTTTGGATTAGGATCTGGCATTGAGATTTGTGTGGAAACTGGTCAGGAGCATGCGGAATAATTGAGTCTGGAGGTGACAAAGGCACATATGAAGATTTCAGCAGATGATAGACAAAAGCCATGGAGAAATTTGAGCTGATTAGAGAGAGCCAAAATGGACTTTTTAAAAGTAGGTTTTATATCACAAATCTAATCGAATTTTTTGAGGAAGTAACATAAAATAGTGGATAGTGGAATTTGTGTGGATGTAACTTATATGGATTTACAAAGGCATTCTGTAAGGTTCTACAGAAGGGACTGCTGTTAAACTCGTCTATGGATTTGAAGGCCTGATTCTTGGTGTGGCCAGCCTGTAAAAGGCAGAGAACAGGATAATGGCATGTACTCAAGTTGGAAGGAAGTAACTAATGGAATTGCAAGGATCTGTGCTGGGGCCTCAATTGTTCACCGTATATTTATTTTGCTGACTTAGATAATACAATAGAGAGCTGTTTATCCAAGTTTGCCAATGACATGAAATTAGGTGGCGTAGTAGTTAGTATAGATGGGAGCATAAAATTGATAGATCAAATGAATGGACAAAACTGTGGCAGATAGATTTCAACACAGATAAGTCAGTGGGCATTCCAGAAAAGAATAAATGTAAATACTCCTTAAATGGTGAAAAGCTATGAACAGCAGAGGATCATGAAACCTGACAGTGCTTGATGTGGTTTAGCCAGATGTGGAGATTTGTGGCTAATCAGTCGCATGCCATTTAATGCTCAATCTGCACCTGTTGATTTGAGGGAGCAAAGATGGGCCATACCATAGAAAATGCTAGGATAGGAGAGAGTTAAGACCTTTGCAAAGACACCAAAGGTAGAGGTGAGGGAGTAGTTGAGGAAAGTAAAGAAATGGCCAAAAAGCAACTTACCCAACTGTACGAATGGCCACAGGAGAGGATGTACCTTTGCACCATTTAAAATGGTTCCACACATGCCCACATTGGATATACCCTCAAGAATTCAGAGGTCAAGATACAGACCAACGTCATATCTTTAGGGAAAAGAGCCAAGTGCGGCAGAAATGTCATGGAGCAATCCAGGGAGCTACCAAGTAATCCTAGCATTTGTAGTGCTATGATATGTCAGGTGGTAATTGCCGGCCTGGCCAAATCCCAAAGAGAAACTTGGCCAAGCTATCACAACAATTTTCAATTTGTATTTTTATTATGAGAAGGTATGTACACTGAAGTCAGAAGTAAAGAGCCCACTACCACCTTTAGAGATTTTAAAGATTAAATTAAAACATTTATTAACAAAAGAAAAGAAAACTTAAACACACACGGTTATTGTTACACAGTTATGTTTAGACTTACAACATTTCCCAAAACATTTCTACTTAGCTAGACTCCCAAATAAGCACCCTTTCCCAGGCAACATTCCAAATAGATTCTTAATCTATAAAACATCCGGCAATATTACCACAAGGCACCCACTGTCGCTCTAAGGAATGTATTTCACAGCTTCTCTCTTCCTCTCACTTGACAATAGAATTCCAAGACTTTAAAAAAAATCCCTGGAACAGGCATGCACTTCTCTAGGGTGGCTAGAGGCTGCTTTTTCTCAAGTCTGTCTTTGCACAGACCACCTTTCAACATCTCCCATGGCCGCTCCCATGCAGCTTTCAATCTTTCCTTAAATATGTTTTCTCTCCTTCTTATCATTAAATCCATTGTTTTAAACTTTCTTTGAAATTCAAACTCATCCAAATATAAGACCTTTCATGTTTCCATCTTGTCTTTGCTTTTGGGTCAGTATCCCCACTACTATTTTATCTAAGAACTCCAGCAAGATGCAAACATTTTCCTTGTCACCTTCTAATTCCCCTTTGAAACTCAAACCTCTCAACTTATCTACAAATGCAAATGTTAGCTTGTCCATTTCCATTTGAAAATGCCTGCTTTTACACCTATTTTCTTGATGATTTAAACCTTGCAGTCTGACTGTCTTCAGTTTAATTAAATTAGTCATGCACACACACAGCCCTCACAAGTCTGCTTCAGTATTGCACATTAATATTAGAAAAAAGTATTCCCCTCACAGTAGATGGATATGCACTGTTGATTTTACAACAAAAATCGTATGTATTATAAGGTCATTAATGAATTAAGATGTAAAATTAGGTCAATGCATTGTTCTGAGCCATAATGTGTACATTATGTTTACATAATGGTGTAATCATGTTCAAGGACTTCCAAAAGATGTTGATAAAGTGCCACATAACAGGTTTGTCAGCAATGTCAAATCCCATAAAATATAAGGGACAGTGGCAGCATGGATACAAAGTTGGCTGAGTGACAGGAAACAGTATTGGTGAACGAAAACAAAAATACCTGGAAAAACTCAGCAGGTCTGGCAGCATCTGCGGAGAGGAATACAGTTAACGTTTTGAGTCCGTATGACTCTTCAACAGAACTAAGTAAAAATAGAAAAGAGGTGAAATATAAGCTGGTTTAAGGGGTGGGTGGGACAAGTAGAGCTGGATAGAGGGCCAGTGATAGGTGGAGATAACCAAAAGATGTCATAGACAAAAGGACAAAGAGGTGTTGAAGGTGGTGATATTATCTAAGAAATGTGCTGATGAACAGTTGTTTATTGATCTGGAGCAAGTTATACTGAGGGGTTACCCAGGCGTTGGTGTTAGGACCACTGCTTTTCTTGATCTGTATTAATGATCTGGACCTGGGGTACAGGGCACAATTTCAATATATGCAGATGTCGCAAAACTTGGAAGCATTGTGAACCATGAGGAGGAAAGTGATAAACTTCATAAGGACATAGACAGGCTGGTGGAATGGGTGGACACATGGAATTTAATGCAGAGAAGTGTGAAGTAATACATTTTGCTAGGAAGAGTGAGGACAGGCAATACAAAATAAAGGATACAATTTTAAAGGGGGTGCAAGAGCAGAGGGATTGGAGGGTATATGTGCACAACTTGTTGAAGGTTGTAAGGCAGATTGAGAAAGTGGTTAAAAACATACGGGATCCTGGACTTTGAGTCCAAAAGCAAGGAAGTCATGGTGAACCTTTATCAAACACAGGTTCTACCTCAACTGGAGTACCATATCCAATTCTGGGCACCACACCTTAGGAAGGATATGAAGGCTTCACATGGTTTACGTCCTGGCTCATTAGCATATTCCCTCTTAAAGTGATATCACAACAGGAAGGTGCAGAGAAGATTTATGAGAATGGCTTCAGGGATGAGGGACTTCAGTGATATAGATTGGGGAAGCTGGGGCTGTTCTCCTTCGTGAAGAGAAGATCGGGAGCAGATTCGATAGAAATGTTCAAACTCATGGGGCATCTAGACAGGACAGATGAGAAACTCTTTCCATTGGCAGAAGGGTCCAGAACTGAGGGGACAATTTTAAGGTGAATGGTCAAAGAATCAAATTTATTTTTTTACACAGCAAGTGCTTAAGATCTGAAACGCGCTGCTTGAGAGTGTAGTGTTAGACAGATTCAATCATGGCTTTCAAAAGCCATGGGTAATTATTACCCAATTCAAAATTGGGAAATTATCTGAAGGGAAATAAAATTACTGGCTACTGAGAAAAGGATGGGGGTGTGATAACTGAGTTGCTCTTCTAGAGAGCCGGTATGGACATGATGGACCAAATAGTCTCCTGTGCTCTAACCATTCTGATTCCACAATAATGTGTTTTAATCTTTCACCTGTTGATAGGTCTCAGGGAATGGTTATTTCTTTGGCAGGCCAGATTTATGTGTTTTCCTGTGAGCTGGGAGATCAATGTCAGATTTCATAAAGAGTAAGCAGTAATTAAGTGTTTAAACAGATAAGCTGTTTCGTTTATTAGAAATTTTGTTTTCTAATTGTACAGTCCCACTTATATTCTACATGCTATTCGACACTTGACGTCACATACTGGAAGAAAGAGTTGCAATTTGCATCAATGTTTGAGGTCCAGAGATTACATCACTGTCTCTGGCCTGTTCTGTTATACAATTTTCAGAATTGTTCTTGGGCTTTAATCTTTGTCCATGTGGTACATAATAATGTGTCCTGCTGTTTGTTAAATCCTTGCAATGCTGAAAAAGACACACTGCAGTTCTCTTGTGCTTAGAATGTCCCAGTAATGGATTACAGATTGTGAAATTATCACAGTAAGTCGTGAGCAGAAAGTTGCAAAGGGACCTAGGCATTAAGTGAGTGAGCAAAACTAGGGCCAATTGAGTTAAATGTGCATAAACTGAGGTCATCCACTTTGGACCCAAGAAAGATAAATCAGCATATTTTCTGAATGGTGAGAAACTAGAAACTGCACAGGAGCAGAGAGATTTGGCAGCCCAAGTGCTTCCAATCACTAAAAGCTAGTAGACAGGTACAAAAGGCAAACAAAACTGGAATACAAAAGGGAGGAAGCTATCCTTTAGTTAGATAAAAGCTTTGATAGGCTCCCATCCACAGAATTACATTCAGTTGTGGGCACTGTATCTCAGGAAAGGGTATATTGGCTTTGGAAGGGCGTGCAGCCCAGATTCACCAGATTTACAGGGTTAAACAATGAGGACAGGATGCATAAATGTAGTTTATATGGTCTTTGAGTGTTTCAGATTGAAGGGCGATGTATTAAAGTGTTTAAGTATTAAAATATTTTGATGGTATAGATCCAGAGAAACCATTTCCTTGGTTGAAAAAAATCAAGAATTAATCTTAAATTGGAAGGAGGTCATTCAGGAGTTGAAATGAGGAAGTACTTGTTCAGACATAGGGTAGACGAAATCTGGAACTTTATCTGCCAAAAAGCTGTAGATGCAGTGACAACTTTCAAGACTGAGATTGGTAATCTTTTTGGTCAAGGAAGGGCGTCGAGGGGCATGGAAACAAAATCCTGTGAATAGAGGCACCGATGAGTTGCAATTTAATTGAATGGTGAAGCAGGCTCCAGGGCTGATTGACTGACCTACTATTTTCCCTAATGTTCCCGTGGAGGTTTATTGGGATATAATAATGTGTTTATTGCTTTTGAAGGGAATGGAATGTTCTGTCAACTGTAATTAGCACTAAATGTGACCAAAGAACTCCGTGTGAAATTGTAACTTTGCAAATTACTGACGCCAAGGGCCGACTTCAAGGCTGCAATCTATTCTGTGCATAGAAGCCAGTTACTAACTGCTTCTGCATGTGAGTTGCTTCTCCTCCTCAACTACACCCACAACAGTTGTACAAACTTTAACTGGTCAATATTTTCTCTTAACGATGCAGCAAGTTGCTGGGATTTGGCCCTTGATATTGTGAATTTTGCAGTGTAATGAATGCCATTTACTAAAGAGTCGGTAAACCTGTACTCCTTTGTTGAATGAAAAACTGTCGACAGGGATGTAGGCAACACATCTAATAAAGTTTTCTTTTCAATATTTTTGATTCCATACATCTGTGCACCTTGCCAAATCCACATAATTCAAATTGACACTTTTAACAAGTGCCTGATACAATGCAGTGTAACTAGATGACTGCAATAAAATCAGTGTAACATTTGGAACAAAAATAATTTGAATAAAATAATCCTATCCTGCATTCCAGCTGTTTGAAGTTGGCTGTCGTTCAATTAGATTCAATTTGACGAGAATTGTGTATTCAACCCACAGTGAAAATTAGCATAATCAGTTATTAGCTGTGATTTCTCTTGTTCTGCTCTTCATGGGTCTTAGCAGCAATAAACAAGCCAAAACATTGTCTAAACTTGAGACTGTGACTTCTTTTTAGAGCTTGGATTGCTGGTAAATCTAGAGAAATGGCCATCTTCTTGAGCCAGTAAGCTTTGCTGATTCACGGTAATGATGAATTTTACTGTAATCCTTGACTTCTTTCGCCTCATCCTTGACGGTTGCGCCTTTAGCTGCCTAGGCCCGAAGCCTTGGCATTTCCTTCCTTAAACTCTTTGATTCTTCAGCCCTCTCTCCTTTAAAGACACTCCTTCCCCAAGCATTTGGTTACCTAATACCTCCCCCTTTGGCCCACTGTCACTTTTTTTTTACACTCTCTAATTGCGATCCTGTAAAGCACCTTATTGTATTTTACTATGTTGGAGAAACTGTATGAAAGCAGGTTGTTTTAATGAAGTTGCTGAGATATCTGGTGCAGCTTTCCTATTGTAATATTTAGCCATTAAAAGTAAATGATTAAACAGGTTTACAGGTACAAGACCCTGTATCTGGGAAGCTCGGGAGCAAACGTGTGATGGATTTGGGGAATTTATGGATTTTAGGTCCTAGGCCTAGCATGTACTTATAAAACATAAAATAAAGAATAAAAGGGTTTTATTCAAATTGCTACCTGGGCTGCCAGCTTCGAATGTAACTGGTTTTTGGGTCCTTCCAGATTTTGGGATGCTGGATAAGGGGTCAGGTACCCTCCCTTCCACTCTGTCTCTTTGTAGTTTTTTTAATTTTCCTACCTCATCTAAGTTAAAGCATCTTTTTCTGTGCCTTATTCCTCAACAAAACTAAGTTTAAAACTCTCTGCATTCGTTTTTTTCTTCACTTGCTATTGCTGGCTCCCATGATCCTTTTTTTAATTCGTTTGTGTGATTGTGGGTGTCGCTGGCTAGGCCAGCATTTATTGCCCATCCCTAATTGCCCTTGTTCAGAGGGCATTCTTCTTAAAAGTGTCACATGTAGGCCAGACCAGGTAAAATAATGTGATTAAAGGACATTAGTGAACCAAATGGGTTTTTATGACAATTGGCATCATCAGACTTTTAATTTCAGCTTTTTATTGGATTCAAATTTCACCATCTTCCATGATGGGATTCGAACCCTGGTCCCCAGAGAATTACCCTGGGTCTCTGGAATATTAGTCCAGTGATAATACCACTATGCCATCACCTCCCCTTGGGAAAGCTTACCTGGTCTTCGGGTAGAGGCTTACTAATAATTTTCTTTTTTCCTTACTACTGGTGTGTGATACTCACGCACATGTCTGGAAATGCTTAAGAGTGGTCTTTTTAAAAAGTCTGTTTTAATATTGCTGTTTGAAAATATGCCTTTGTGAAGAACATTGTTTAATGACCTGAACCTTGTATGTTTTTGAAGTGCTGTAGAAAATTGGCCTGGTTTTCAAAACATTATTAGTTTGGAAAGGGCTTTGCATGTGTAAAAGCCATTTGTTGACAATTATATTTCTGCACAAACTCATTTTAAAACAAGGCATTTAACTTTAACACGTCAAAAAATTCCACTGCCTTTATCTTTCATCTGTAATCCAATTATCAGTCAGAGTGTTTTCAGAACGCAGCCTTACACAAGGTTGCCCCGATTGCTTTTAGTTTATTATATTGTTACCTGCGTTGTACTTGTCATCAATGCTTGGTCTTGCATATAATATAGATATAAAAAAATAAAAATAGGATCCTTCTATTATCTCACAGCTTCCATTATCTCAGGTGTTCGGAGTGTCCTCTTCATTACGGGGGATGACCAAGGTCCCATTACATTACTGTTTATGTTACTGTGCAAGCAATTGTGTTTTGCTTGAATTGAGCACTTAGTTCTGGTGCTCCAAAAGATGGGTGGGCCATGTTGGAGAGTTGTGATGTCTTTGAAAACTCTTTGTGGAGAGCAAGCGAATGAACGACAAAACTATATTTTTTCAGATAGTTCTTCCATACTATGTGCCAAAGACATTCCTATTAGCAAGCCCTCACTTCCTCTGAGTGTGACTGATCAATATTTGCACACTGCTGGATTTTCAAGGCTGATCTGTTGGACGTTGTGAGTTTTGATGGTTTTGAAACAAGAATGTTAATGTTAAACAACCAACACCGTCAAAACAGATGAATTAGTCATTTATCTCATTGCTATTTCTGAAATCTTGGTATGTGCAAATTGGCTGTTGTGTTTGGCTATTCAAAGTGATGATACTTCAAAAATAGTTGATTGGTAGTGAAGCACTTTGTGATGGCCTGAACACATGAACATGAAATAAGTTCTTTATTTCTTCTTGGTAAAAGTGTTTTAATTTCATTCTCATCTCTGTCTCACACAGAAACAAATACTGGATGGAAGTCTTGGTTTTGCTGCTGGGGTGAGTATATAAAGAAACTTTCAGCTATATCCTTGAAAGAAATGATGTGATTAAAGCCTGTCTTTTAAATGAAAACTTTTGCATGAGTAACAATTTATTGCTGCATCCTTTTTTTAAAAAATAAAATTGTTAGGACAAGTTAGGGAGAACAAGAATATTCTGAAAAAGTCATTCTTTGAAGAAGCCAACGCTGAAGTGTTCGTCTTTCGAAGACTGGTTAAGATGCAATTTATCACGAGCTGCACTATCAAACAGACAAAAAAAGTGTCAGCTTATCAGAGGGAAAGACAGTCTGGGTCGACAGGAAGTGAGGGCTCATGCCAACAGAAACAAATTAAAACTCAACGGAATTATGCTTGCAGGTTGTGGGAACAGGGAGTGCTTTATTTCTGTGCTCATCAAGGTGAAGGATGTCATTGATGAGAAATGCAAACATTTATTTAATTCAAAGACTGAGCAAGTTCGGTTAAGTGTGGCACCGGGCAATGCAGAGCAATCTCCCTCTGCTTTCCCCCGACTGCCCCACCTTCAGTTGCACCAGTGGAAACTCAATGAATACAAAAGATTAGAAGGATATGTTGATGGGATTAAATTACGTAGAGTGGGAACAGTTTTATGTGGAGCATAAACGATGGCATAGACTTGTTTCTGTTATAAGTTCTATGTAATCTATGTAACATCGTCATTTGCTATGTTGATTATTGTTGAGGCCCTTGTGATTGAATCTGTCAGTTAATACCAAGTTGAGGGATGTTTTATGCTGTGGATTTCCCAGGAATAGTGTTGAGATTGCCTAGATTATTACATGATGAACCATTAAAACTGACAGGAAGAGGAGTCCTGCACTGCTTGTGAATGTGAAATGACAGTGGCAGAGACCACCCCTCTAGATATATCACGATCAAGTATGCTTTGAAATTTTGTATGTGTTCTGACGTTGTTTGTGTGATTTCCATAACATTTTATAATTCAATTTGATGCTTGTGTTGTGTTCTCAGAAACAAACTGTTGTCCAATATCTTTCCTTCACTTAACCTTCCCTGAATGTGCTGGTAGGGATCCTTTAACAGCCTGTGTATTTCGCAGAATCCCATACTACAGCTGTTCAAATTCTGATGTTCTCCAAGGGGAAGGTCTAATCCTTCAAGTTATTGGACATGGTTTTATAACAGGCAGTTAAAGATAAGCAGACCATTTGCTTTTGTTCGACCTCCTCCCCTTGAGGCAATGGTCTGCTTTTGATCAGCTTTGTTCCATTTGAACAGCAGCAGTACTGCAAATGCGCAGTATTTTTTTTGTTGCTTCTTGCTATGAATTGGGCAATCAGATGAATACAGGATTCCTTCAGGAATAGTGGTTGACTGGATCAATTAACAGGACGGTTTCAATAATTAGAATATGGGTTCAAACTGCTGAAGTTTGAATACTAAATAGAAGACCTAATAAAATAGATCACAGTTGAATGCATGTACTTTGCTACAGCTACACAGAATCTGAGTTGGACCACACCTGGAGAACTGTTCTTAGCACCGCATCTTAGGATATGTTGGCCTTGGAAGAAGTGCTTCTCATTTGTCATCACAGTCTAACATCTGTGTTCTGCCAACATTTTTTATGAATGTGGTTAACAATCTAATAGTGACCAAATAATCTTTTTTTGTGATGTTGAGTGAGGGATAGACATTGGCCAGGACACAGGTGGTAACTCCCCAACTCTCCTTTGAATGGTACCATGGGATCTGAGCAGGCAGTTGGGACCCCAGTGTAAGGTCTCATCCAAAAGGTGGCATCCATGATAGTGCAGTGCACCCTCGGTACTGCACCAGAGTGTCAGGTCCTGGAATGGGACTTGAACCCAGAACCATGTGATTCAGAGTCGAGAGTGCTACCAACTGAGCCACGGCTGACACGTGGTGCAGCACAGATTCACCAGAATATAATCAGGTCTTCAGGGATTAGATATTAAGCAGCGATTACGTAAACTAGGTTTGTGTTCCCTGGACTATAGAAGACTAAAGAGGAATTTGATTGAGGGTTTTAGAATTTTGAAAGGAATTGATGAAGTAGGGAGAAACTTTTACCCATGGATTGGGCGGGGGTGGAGGGGTGGTGGTGGAGGAGATAGTCCAGGACAAGGCAACATTACTTTAAAATCAGAGCCAGGCTATTCAGAAGAGAAGTTAGAAAACATTTGCTCAAAGGGTTGCTGAGGTATTGAACACTGTCACAAAAAGTAATAGGTGCGAGTCTGATTAATAATTTTAAATTGGAGGTCTAAAGATTTTTGCTAGTCGAGGACATAAAAGGATATGGAGCGATGACAGGTGGATGGAGATAAGATGCAGATTAGCCATTGTTAATAGGATCCAAGCCAGTTGGTGAAGCAGGAACCAAGATTGAGCTTTTCTTTACTGAGGGAGTTCATTGACTTGTTCAGTCTCACAGTTCTCCTTCCACCCAACCCAGTGTCCCAGCTATCCCCTATTTATATGTGCTTAATTAATATGCATTGCCTGTTTCTTTTAACATTAACAATGTAATTAACAAACCGTAACAATGTAATTTGACAACATTAGCAACCATGATCTCGTTCAATGGTGACAGAACAGGTATGAGGTGCTGAATGACAAACTCTTTTTCCTATTTTACTTGGTTCAGCTTTTCAGACTAAATAATCCTACTTTAGATTCTGTTTTACATGACTATCATGCTGTATATTGGTGACATATTGCGGGCTCTAAAACTTGCAGTTTTCATTACTACAGTTATACGTTTTATAATAAAGTGGTGAAGTTAATTATTGTAGAGCACACCGGTGTATCCATATGGGAAGTCATTGTTCTGTTGAGAGTGTAATAAATCCAAGATTCCATCGTAATCTGGGAAGTTACAATGAAGCTGTTGAACCGTGTGCCAGTACAAGAGCTAAGAATACAATAAAGTGCCTCAAGTTATCAGCCTTAATTTCAGTGAAGTTACTGGTGATTTTGTTTCGTAATGGTGTTCGTGCGAAATAACGTGAGATTCCATTCAGAGTAAGTGTGACCCCGTGGGGCCAGGCGATAAGCCAGCGGGCAGCGTGAAGCGCACGCCCCAACCTGGGCCACACCAGCCACTGACACAGGAAAGCCGAAGGATAAGACTGCAGCAGCCGGCTCCGCGGAGTCAGGCGGGAAAACTAAAGCCAAAGCTGCCGAATCCAAGAAATCTGGGAGACAGAAAGGGGCTATTGACTCTCCACCGGAAAGTTTGGGAGCCATGCTTTTGGAGTCAAGAGAGGAAAGCAAGCAGCAGAAAACGATGGAGCCCTGTGCACCAGTAACAAAGCCGGTAGTGGCAGTCATGCCTGTGCCAGTGGAGGGTCAAGTGGGGTTAAACAATCACACCAGACCAGAAAAATTCACCACACACTCAAGAAAGCCTGCCTGAAGACTTGGCTGATTATGAGCAGTGCACTGACTCAATCTCCTCTGATGAGTACGCTCCACAGGAGAATCAGAACCATAGAAAAGTTACAGCACAGAAAGAGGCCATTCAGCCCATCGTGTCTGCGCTAGCCAAAAAGAGAAAAAAGAAACTAGCCGCTCATTTTTAATCCCACTTTCCAGCACCTGGTCCCCCATAGCCTTGCAGGTTACAGCACTTCAGATGCAGATCCAGGTACCTTTTTAAATGAGTTGAGCATTTCAGCCTCAACCACCAATTCAGGCAATGAATTCTAGACACCCACCACCCTCTGGGTGAAAAAGTTTTTCCTCATGTCCCCTCTAATCCTTCTACCATTCACCTTAAGTCTATGCCCCTTGAGAGAACCAGAGAAAACATGGGAGTACTGATGATGAGTCCAGTGAGTGTGATTATTTTATACCCCCAAGTGGAGCAGTCACTGGAGCCAGATCCGAATCCAGTCCGTTCCAGGTTCGAATTCTGATGTCGATAGGTCATGATCTAGTACTCCTCTGGTCATAGACAGACCACCCGTGGGAAACCAATTGGCCGTTGGCGGCAAAACTACAGACAGTATGAAAAACAATCGATAGGTTTCACATCGAGATTTGACCCCCCCCCCGCCCGAGACGGGAGATCCGCTGAGTGATGAACCCGCGTGGAGTGTGAATTTTCTCCTGACAAGTTTCCCTCGCAGCGAAGTGCACGCCAGAAACATGCCAGAAGGACCTCAAGTCAGGTAACCGCAACCTGATAGTCCTACAGGCGAATCCCTTGATTTGGGAAAACTTGAATCATTCAGTCCGCAGTTTGGACATGAAGTTTCACAGCTGCTAAGGACCCCTTGTGAAGGGGAGCACAGCATTCTTAAGAATATCGTCATTTGTAGATTTTATTGAAGCTTGACGAGATGCTATTGCTCTGCGAGCCAATGCCAGCTTTGAGCTGAATCAGCCCAGGAAAGGCCTACTGAAGCGTGGTCTCAACTTGAGATGCGCACATCTGTGCAAACCGAGTGTAAAGACAACACAGAGGCTGTTCGGAGATGATCTCCGTAAGATGATGAAAGAAATGGGCAAGGGAGAGGAACAATAGACAGCAGGTGTGATAAGAAGCCACGCTCAGTTTAGAGCATTTTATTTATTCACTCATGGGATGTGGGCGTTGCTGGCTAGGCCAGCATTTATTGCCCATCCCTAATTGTCCTTGAGAAGGTGATGGTGAGCTGCCTTCTTGAACTGCCGAACCAGGATGCTGGAAAGTGCCTCAGCCTTTTTTTTGGGGGTCAAACACCACTTCAACCACTCTCAGTATCTGCAGAGGAGACATGGACAGGGGCAAAGACCCCGACGAAGTAACTCCAATTCCTACCTCCTTATTGCCCAAAATTGCTTCTTAGAAGATCTTGATTGTCAAAGATGCTATTTTTAGCTGTTTTCCCTCCTCCTTTGAAGCACAGGTATGACTGCATTTGATTACCGGAGAACACATTGGAATATCTTCACCAGAACCATGCAAATAGCCCAAACAGGCAAGGCCTGCTTTAAAAAAATGAAAATTAGAACAATATGAACAGCACAGTCACCATACATCATAACATTTTATTTCTGTTTAGCTGCATGTAAACTGGGAAGGGTCTGTTTCCATTTTACCTCAGTGTGTAGGTTGGAGGTGGAATCATTCTGAAGCAAGGAACTTGGATTATCCAATGATACTGCAAGAACATATAAACAGATGGGTGGAAACAGAAAAATGGATGGAAAACATTTTTATTCACCCATGGAATGTGGGTTTTGCTGGCAAGGTCTACATTTATTGTCCATTCCTAATTGCCTTTGAGAAGGTGGTGGTGAGCTGCCTTCTTGAACCGCTGCAGTCCATGTGATGTATGTGCCATAGGGCTATTAGAGAGGGAGTTCCAGGGTTTAGACCCAGTGATGAAGAAATGGCGATATATTTCCAAGCTGGGAAGATGTGTTCCCATGCGCCTGCTGGCCTCATTGTCCTTGGTGATAGAGGCCCCTGGGTTAGTTTTTAAATAATGTGCTTATCTGCTCATCATTTCCCTAAAGGTGCAAAATCACCTTGAATGATTCAGGCATGTAAGATGATTATTGTTGGCGTCGGGGGACATTGTAAAGGCTCCAATTTAAAAAAAAATATAATCATTGGCTTTTTTCCCTCTTATTTGAAAATGTTTGGAAAGAATAGTAGACTCGTCAGTTTCAGCGTTTAGCGAATGTGATGATATAGTCAAAAAGAAAGGAAAAGGGTGGTAGAAACCAGAAATTGGCTACCAATAATCAGAACAGTTGAGTAAAGGTTTTCAAAGATTCTGCTGAAGTCTTCACCATGCATGCTTGGAGTACTATGTTTAACTCTGCTGCCTTTTAGACTGAAAATGTATGGCGTACAACACCCTCAAATGGGCCATATAGACTGAAGTGACTTCATTCTAGGGCAAGTGTACTGTTGTGAATATAAATATAAAATAAATATCTGTCCACATATAGATGCCTATCCATATGTGTTTTTAATGGCCTACTCCTGCTCTGAATTTATGGGCAGAATTTTTCATCCTGTGGATGGGCGTGTGCCTGACCCAAATGGGAGTGCAGTAGTGCACGGTGACGTTGGGCGAGCGTCCCGATGTCATCGCGCACTCTTGCGATATTTCACTTGGTGGGCGCGTGCGAGAGGCGGCAGTATGCCTGCCGCCAATTAAGAGGCTAATTAAGGCTCTTAATCAATTAATTAAATTGAATTTTTCGTTGCCTGTCCAATCGTTTGGTTGGCGGGCGGGCGAACAGGCCAGGCACCCTTTGCATTTTTGACAAAACCTCATCCACGGGCGGGAAGAGGTTTTGAACAGTGAATAAAAAAACAATAAAAATTTTTAAAACTCACTTTTAACATGTGCCTGTTCATGGGACAGAGTCACATGAGGGGACATGTTTTCCTTATTTTTGAAATCTTCCTTTTTAATGTTAAAAATCTTCAGCTCCCTGAGGCATCTCTGTGCCTTCAGGGAGCTTTCAGTGCGCGCTCCCCTGCGCATGCGCACACTTCAGCACTCGCACTCCTCCCGCCCCCACCCTGGCGGCGCTAAGTCTCTGAGTGCGCCTTTCATGCTGGCCGTTAACTGGCCAGCCAGCGTGAAATCGTGGGCGGTGGTTGGTTTCGTGTCCGCCCAGTGAAGGAAAAACTCTGCCCCATATGTTGTCAGCTGCCACCTTTTAAAGATTTGTGTACATACACTCCCAGGTCTCCCTCTTCCTGCACCCCCTTTAAAATTGTACCGTTTAGTTTACATTGCCTCTCTTTATCAAAATGAATCGTTTCACATTTCTCAGTATTAAATTTCATGCGCATGGAGTCTGCCCATTTCACCAGTCTATGCCCACCTGAAATCTGTTAATAGTCTCCTCATTGTTTATTACATTTCCATGTTTCATATCATCTGCAAACTTTGAAATAATGCCCTCTGTACCCAAGTCCAAGTCATTAATGTGTGTATATTATATGTACATGTATCATAAGTAATACTGACCCCTGGGAGCACCATTGTATACTTCCCTTCAGGCTGAAAAACAGTCGTTCACCACTACTCTCTGCTTTCTTTCTTTTCATCAGTTTCATCTCCATATTGCCAATGACCTTTTAATCACGTGGGCTTTAATTTTACTTGTGTCTATTACGTGGTGCTTTGTGAAATGCCTTTTGAAAGTCTATACACATTACTGCAGCCAGACTATGCTCGTCACCCCATTCCATGGCTTTATCAAAGAGCTCAATCAAGTTAGTCAAACATGATTTACCTTCAACAAGTTCATTCTGACTTTCATGTATAAGTCCTGTACTTTTCTAAATGCCAATTAATTTTGTTCCAGATTATTGTCTCTAAAAGTGTTCCCAGCACTAATGTTGACTGAGTGGCTTGTAGTTGCTGGGTTTATCCTCCCCCTTTTTTTTGAAAAGGGATGTAATCCTCCAGTCCTGTGGCACCACACCCATATCCAAGAAAAATTGGAGGATTGTAGCCTGAGCCTTGGCAGCTTCAACCCTTGCTTCCCTCTGTATCTTAGGACTAATAATGAGCTGTGTACACATTATACAGTCCAAATACTGAAGTTGCTCTTTAAGGAGAACTACTCATTCCTCACACCCATCAGATAAAAATATATAGTCAGGTTTCATTTTCACACAACAGATGAAACCCACAAATGAATTGGTACAGAGCTCTCCACAGTATGGATGTAAAAGTATTCTCTGCTTGTCATCTGAATTTCTGTTTGTGACGCCACTTTTAATATCCCTAACATCATTCTTTTAATTGAAAACTCCAATCCTGGAAATTAGTATTACTGTAAGAATCTTTGGTTGTGTGATAAGAGTGAGCTGAAGAGTCAGACCAGAAGGAGTAAAGCCAGAACCACCAGGTGGACTCCTGTGTACCTGGGTGGGCGTCCTCAATGGATGGTCGTGCCCTTTTTTTTAAACATTTCTTTAAGAGTCCATTACTTGTTCCTTTTTAAAACTCAAGAGTTCAAATTGTTGGGAGAGAAGTTGGAAGTGATGCTGTTCTTGTGGTGTTGTTGTTTTTGACCCCCTCAGTGGTAAAGATTGTGGGAGCTCGGAAGTGATGCTGAAGTCAAGTTAGTAAATGGTTGCAGTGTCTCCTGACCTGGTGGTCGAGAGGGTAGATATTGAGTTCAGTGATGTTTGCACCAATCAGGTGGAAATGCTTTTCCGCTGGATGGTATTAAAACTTGTGGTTTCACGTGTCTAGAAATGATGAGTATTTCCCCCCAAGCTACTGACTAAAGCCTTGTAGATGGGGAGGGATTGAAGGATAAGGAGGTACCAAGCCTCTGCTCTTGCAGCCGTGACATTGACATGGTTGGTCCAGTCAAACTTCCTATTAGTGGTGACCCAAGGATGTTCAGGGCGGGGTTTCAGCAATTTTGGTGCTGTTGTGATGATTGGGTCGCCTCTTGTTGGAGCTGATCTTTTCTTAAAGAATCCAGTGATCTGCAGGAATCCTGGATGATGGCGATAGTCTGATGTGACATCAAGATGAGGCTATATTTCTGCTTGATCACAGACTCATACGGTCATCTTAGAAAACACTGGAGAAACTGACAATTACAGGAATATCTGATTGATGTTCCCCCATTGCATGGCTCATGATGACAATGAACATGCTGTTTTCTAAGAAGGTTGCAAACAACAAAGAATGATGGGAGGAATGATCAGGAAGTTTGTGTGGTACGTGCTGGGAGCATATATTTTGTTATAGTCCTCTAAATGAGTGTTTTCAATCAAGCTAGTTCAAAGCTGCCGTGATGCTTCGAACATGATGGGTCACCATTCACACGTCATCCAGACTGTCCATACCTAATTAGTGCTTTGGTCATGTTTAATCTGATTAGCCCCCAGGATCCAGTTTCTGCATCCTGGCTAGTTTGCAGATTAAAGACTTCTGTCTGCATCTTGCATATCCAACAGCTTAGCTTCAAAAGCAACTTTTGAGTGACAATTAGGGTGATTGAAGTTGGCATCTATTTATCATTTCAAAGATGTGAAATTTGTAATGCAGTTAACTTGTGACGAGAGGCAAAGGCCATCGCTGTGGGAAAGTGACAGGTCAACTTTCTCTTCCAAAATCCACCAGTTTGATTTAAAATTTAAAAAAAAACTTAGAGCCACCTAACACTCCTGTGTTGCTTCTTTTTTATTATGTAAAGTATGACACAGCTCCTCTACCATAAGCAACTTTCAGGGTTGAATGGCCAACACCTTTCAGCGCATATCAATTCAATGACCATTGGCTGTTTATGTTTGTATGTCAAGAAGTCAGAGCGACTGAATGGTGCCCACTGAGAAAAGACTATAAGTGGAATCCAAAATCGAAGTTGTGGGGCAATGAATGGGGAAGTTCATGTCTTTTCTTTCTCTCCAATGGAGCCAAGAGCTGAAAGATTGGGTTAATGGTTTACAAATGGCAGAGGGAAGGCTGTTAAATAACTAGGTCGTTGAAAGAACGTTTTAAGGGCAAAAATTGCACTCTTAAAGTAAGACATTGACCTTCAGTGAGCATGCTCATCTGCTGGTTTGGACTTTGGTTCTTTTAGGTGTGATTGTACCACCTATGTTGTTAGTACTTTGAGCAGACAAACGCAGTAGCTGGAATATTGGGGGATATAATGGCCAGGTAAATGGCTTCTTGTTGTGATTGACATTTTGACTTTGAGGCAATTATTGGCTGTGCTTGTACCAACATTTTAGCAATCGGCATCTGTCAATACCAATTCCGATACCCATTGGTGTCTTAAAAGTTGATTACAAAGTTGCACAGTGGTAGTCTTTAAACTCATTTCTAATCTGAATTCCATTGAATGTCCAATGGGTATGTACCTGCGACCCTGTGTTGGTGCCAGTCCGTTACAGTACCTGCAGTGTCTGCATCAACCCCAATCCAGTAATTTGTTCCTGAATGGTCCATATGTGTACTGATGGATCACCATGCCAACTGCAGGAAGAATTTTGGTAAACTCTCAGTGACATCACTGTGGAAGTCAGAAGATCTATGGTACAGTGAACCTCAAAGGTCGAAACGCTCCTTATTTGAAATAGCTGAAGATTGTTTTCAATAGAATAACAAGCACCTTTATGACTTGACAAAGCAGCTCTGAACAAGCATTCCTGGATAATAACATTATGTTGTTTTAGTTGCCAGCTGCGCACAAGCTGACGTCAGTGTAAACATCTTGAGGCTCTCCATTGTGAAGGACACACCAGTCCCAATATTTGTTCTGAGAGACTGCTGAAATGACTCTCCAAGGTAATCGCTTAACCTTTCCAAGCCCTCGCTTTGACTTAAACCCGAAAATGCTGGGAACAATCTGTGTCAGTCGGCAGCTGTGGGGATAACAGATGGGAATGTTTCTGAGACAGACTGGCAGATCACCACCTGGGAAATTTAAAAAATATCCACATGGTGGATGGCCCAGTACATCCTGCAATACAATTGGTTTTGAAAATTGCAATTTAGTGTCATGAGCTAATGATCACTGCAAACTGATTACTAAAGGTACTGTAGCTACTTGAAAGCATCCTCTTCAGTAAAATAATTTCTTGCTGCTCTTTTCTGTATATGAAAGAGAGTAGGTTCAGTGAGAGACTCTTAGTACTCCATTTCAATGGGAGCACTCCCTACTCTGAATAATGATACACTATAGTTTATGTCCCCTTGAGTTAATTAGGGTCTCATTTTTGTCATCTCATCTTTGGTAATACAGCACTTTTTCAGTATTGCACTGAAGTGTCAGCCTAGATTGTGCATTCAAGTTCTGATCTGAGGCATGAACCCATAGCCTTCTGCACTAATTTCAACCCCTTGACTGTTTTATTCCTCTGATGTTCTTTTCCCCTGAAGGTGCTCTTTCATGCTAAGCATGTGGTTCTGTTACTCAAATGCCCAATCCTCACTAAAACCTCACCCTGTATCTTTTTCTTATAAAATATATAGAGATATGCTCATTGCTATCTCCAAAAATTTCAAACTGGACAAAGACCTAAAATGGCTGAATCTATGTCTGTCTGTGACCCCCCGAACAAAATAAGCTACTTGGCAATATTGGGGAAACTCACACATTGTTATCTCTGGGGAGCCACTAACAACCCCCTGTGGGCTACCCAGACTAAATTCAAAGAGAGCAATACAAAGGCCATCTTCATTTCAAAACCCAGGCTGGCCAACAGGAGTCTGCTTGTCCATTAAGACAAAGGTCCCCAAAACCTTCCTTTCAATTCTTAATAGTTGAGACATTCCACAATCTTGGGGGACCCAGACGAGGGATGCACATCTTTTGTCATAGACAGTGTGGAGAGGTGGGAGTCATGTGACATCGGCCTCTGGCTTCTGGAACTAGTAATATTGCCTTGCTGAACTGCAAAGTCTCAGTCAGCATTTTTATCATCTCACAGACAAGGAGCTCTGGCCCAGGTTTGACACCTAGCCCCATCTACACTGCATCTGCTGGAAATTCTCTACCATCACCGTCAAGATTGATTCATCTCTGCATGCCTATCTCCATCATGTGAAGTCAACAGCACTGGAAAATTGAATTATCCAGCATCGGTTTTCAGCTCACTGACCTCTGTGAAAGATTACCTCATTGGACTTTGATCCTGGACTCTGGAACCCACATGAAACAATATTTATTTTCTCTGTGGTCTCTGCACAATAAATGTTTATTTTCTCTACCCCTCTTATTATATGAATGCAAAAGAGGCAACATTGTGATCCTTCTCCTGTGTTTCTGAGTGTGTGCAAATAAACTAACCCTTTGAGTTCATCCTATCTCGAGTTTGCTGTGGGGCTATTAATAAAAAATTGGATCACACCAAAACCAAGGGGTTGGGAAATATGCCACCGCTTATAAAGAGGGAAACAAATCAAAACACCTTCCTGTTTATGGACATGGTTATGAGGAGAAATTAGTGCTGTTTAAATTATCCTTCCCCTCCTGTCCGTAACAGCCCACATTCTCCCTTACCACTTTCTTTTTCTTAATATATTTATAAAAATGTTTACTATTAGCTTTGATATTCCTTGCAATTCTATCCCCCTTTTATTACTTTCTTTGTAGACTTTCTTTCCAGGATGTGCCTTGTTGATTATTATAACTCTCGACCTGTTTTCTCTTGTAGCTTGACATTTGCCTTAGCTCACTTGATGCTTGTAGTTGCTTGATACCCCAACCCCTTGACTTTCAGCACAGCCTCAGCTAGCAACGTCTTGCATTCAATCTGAGTTCTCATGGTATCTAATAACATATCTTGTGGATTCTAATGTTCCAGGTACTGTTTTACAGGCTGTGATAAACTGTTCACAGCCCTGAGGCACCAAATGGTGGTCAGTTCTCAATAGCCTTTACTCCCAGTGGCTCCACCAGCTACATTGATCACGCCAGTCAGAACGTGACAGCATATTAATTTCCAATTACTGAACAACTGCCAAGCTACATTTATTTGTTTGAGGACAGGTGCATGTTCATGACTCTGTGAATCCCTGAGGTGAGACCAGTTCTGGTTTCAGTGTAATGCGAAAATATGAAGGAAGCCATCTCTTATTGCCGAATATGTTGATTGGAAAAAGTTCAGACCACCCCGAGCAGCGATTGTGTCGTTTTTGATATAATATGCCTTTGCCAGCAGATGCAGAGAAAAGGGTATATAATGTGATTTTTCAAACGCAGAGCTAGCAAACTGAATTATTGAGTTGGTGATTGCATCCACTCCCATGGAAGCATGCTAGAGAAGCCCAAAACGTATAACATCAAAGAGCCACTCAAGGATGGACTTAAGTACAAAGCAATCCTTGGAGGTCGGCAAAGCTGACAGGTCCTAAGTACAACCCCAATTGTTAACACATTCATTGGAACACCCAAACCTAGCAAGACATGTGGAAGGTGTGGCCTACTGCATGCACCAAGGAAATGTCCAGCTTTCTATCAATTCTCCAAGGGGTGTGGCAGAAAGGACCATTGGCAGAGGCAGTGCACTAGAGCAAAGGCTGATGGAGATACAAAGAGCCATGCACTGATCCAAATGATCTGTGCACAATCAAGCAGTAAGAATGGCCATCCGGTATCCTCTCAGAAACATACTTGAGGTGACTGACAAACCAAAACTTGATGATGATGTGCACGATGAGACGAAGAGCGGTGAGTACACATTTCGCACCTTCGGCCTTGTGGAAAACATAGATGTTGTCAGACTGTCCAAAGTGTTTGCCAAGGTTCAAATTATCTGCCCTAAGAAAGTTGGTAACTATTCGTCATTGGCCAAGATTGACACAGGGGCAAGTGTCAACATGTTACCTCTGTGAATTCTAAAAGACATGTATCCACAGACATGGAAGGCCATGGTGACATGGGGCGGGGATGTGGCCAGCTGACTGGAAAATTCCAGTTGGCATCTGCACAGTAGCCTTGTTCAGCCCCTTGAAGGGGCTTAATTGGCTACCTGCTTGTGGGCAGGTAGCTGTTGGCACCCTCCCAACCAGCCTCTTGAAAAATGGCCTTGCGGTGGGAACATGCTGGCGAACTGGCACACTGACCAGTGGCAAGAAATTGGGGGCCTGCTCCTCTCCATTCCCACTTCTGCACCCCTTCCAAAATGCTGCGCAGCGTGTTGATGTTGCTGGAAACAGTCCAGCCTTTTGTTTAAAAAAAAAAGCCAAGTGTGCTGCAAGGGTTTTCGAGCTAGCAAGCAGGTAGGAAGATGCTGGGACCGCTGAGGTCCCTGCTGGATAGCTCCGCTGGCTAGCACGGCAGGAACATTTTCCGCTGGTTGACTGTGGCACAGGCACCAAAGAAAGGGTGTGGGCCGTGCAAGGAGGAGCACAAGAAGTGGTTGACTGTCAATCACTCTGAGGATTCTGTGTGGGAGTAAACACCAGAAAAAGGAAGCCTTGTGTCATGTGCAGGAAGGTGTCAATGCTTGTGTCTCTCAGAACTGTAGACCAGTGTCTCAAGAAGTTCAGTGACCTCACCAAGGTTGGCCAATGGCTACTGTCCCTTATCTTCCTTGAGAACCAGTAATTCTTTACCCTTTAAAACCAAGAGTTTCACAACTAATCCTTCATACTGCACTCTGGTTGAACTATGGATCTTGATGTCGGGGTACCAGTTCCCTTAATGGTACTTACGCAGATGCAGAACCTAATAATAAGCCTGAACTTTAACAGAGTGGTGCCTTCACACCTCTTGCATCAGCTCTTGGAAGCCATCTGAGGGCCCTTAATGTCTTTTCCTAGCGCATTCACTACTTTTGCAGGAGAAACTTGGATACAGTGCCTGCAAGAGGTAGGGCAATGGAGGAGACATGCCTAATATTGAGTCCATGGGAGTTGATGGGGAGAATTAGGGTTAGAGATGATAGGGAGGTGTCTTCTCTTGCTGTGGTAGATGACATGGTTGGGCCATGGTGCTGGCAGCAGAATAGTGAATGTATATCTACACATCCTGTGAAACAGCAAACAACCCACAGTTTCCACACCCACTTCTGTCTCCATAATTTCGAGAGGTTTATACTCACTCATTTTTAGCTTGTACCCTCCTTTCCTCCAGATCTATCACAGCAACGTGGGGGAAGAGGATGGAAATACTTTCTCTTCACCTGAGGATGGTGAAGACAGGGAAGGCTGATGATGAAGAGCATTGTCAGTGAAGAATGAGAAAGCAATTGCCAAGACCAGCCCTGATCAACCACTCCTCCCATGTTATTCTGCCACGACCCCCTCAGTACACCTCAGTTCACTTCTACCTGTTCGAATTGAATGTGGCAACAGCTGAGTCTTGCATCGCCGACGCTAAATTGTCCCAAGTGCATTGTGAGTCTGAAACCAGGAAATTTGGGCATGCAGTGTCAGGGATACTGTTATGTTGTATGCTAATTGAGGTTCGACACGCATGTGGAATTTTTGGGGATTGTTTTTGGGGTGGAGATGGCTCATACCCCAATTTCCTGGCTACAAGGAATACTTATTCCAGTCTTGCACTGTAGTTCCACTGAAAATGGAACAGAATTTCAAGGCCTACATCTTTAGGAATTATTACATCTGTTACCTACAGTAATTCTGAATTTAATACGTAAATGCTTTTGCAGCCCAGTCTTAATGATTTTTGGTTTCAGTCTTTGCATATGTTTCTTTTCCTTTGCTTTAACTCCCTCTTTACTTTATCATCTGGCTGCTTAATTTCATAGTTGACTTTATGTACATTTGGCTTGCAATTTATCTATGATAATAGGGTCCTGTTTCAATCTAAACCGCTTGCTGCAACACATTTTCCTATGATGTGTTGTCACGCTGTGACTTATTGCCAAAGGATTATTTTTGTAATCTGTAAAACATATAGGAGGCCAAATTTAACATGTGTATGTGTTACAAATGATTCCATCTTTCCTCCGAAAAATTGTGTTTTGATTGCAGCCTTTCAAGTATTTGAAGGAACTGAGTGGAATTATGCGTTTACGTGATTATAAACAATGGCACTTACTGCTCAAATGAAGCCAGTCTGTGGGACAGCTGTTGCAGTGTTCAAGAACAGTGTTTCTGGGATAATGGGGTCATAAATTCTGCTCTGTTGAAAGCCTCCAAGAAACTTGTGTGGGGTGGATTCAGCACTCAGTATATTTTCAAACACTCGTGCATCTCCTGTGGCGTTGGTCACTGATTCCTGTTTATGGGCTCTTGTCTCTGTGTGGCATTGCTGCTGGTGGCTGATGCTTGACTCCAAGGCTTGAGAGGGTGTCTTGGCACCTGCTCGTTTTCTATGTGGGAGGCCAGGGCTGAGGTTCAGCTGGCAGGGGGCCTCTTATACAGCTGTATTTCATTTTGTGAGGGTGGGTCAGCTCATTTGGCTTGATGGCTAGAGTGTGGTTCAGAATAACACCAACAGTGCGGGTTCAATTCCCCCTTTCCAGCTGAGGTAGACCTGGGACCTGCTTGCTCACCCTGCCCCACGCTTAATGTGGAGTGATGCCCCTCAAGATGTGGAACCAATTGTCTCTCTCTAACACAGGGATGCTTACTCTATGGTTAAACACCTCCTACCTATTTTATTTTGTGTTGAAAGTGATGAGCTGGAAAATTCAGAAAAGGTAATTATTTTTGGCAGAATGTGATGGTTCACCATTTGCTCTTGGTGTAACAGGCATCTTGGCAAGTCAGTGCGTGTGACATTTCTATCACTTTTGTTGTAAATGGTAGACAGTGATACTACCTGAACCCTCTTTTTCTACAGTTTGACAGTATATACCCCTCACTCTCCAAAATAACGAATAGCAGAGAGACATGGCACCTATTATCTGTTGTAGAAAGCACACTGGAGTTCCTGCCACTGGATCCAATTTATCTCGAGGAACTGCAGAGTAAAATTGGAAATGACCTTTGTCATTTATTACTTCAAGTTCAAAGATTGCTGAAAACCAGCCAAGCAACCGAACCAAAGACACACTGGCAAAAAAAAATCAAATGAAAATTCACCTTCTGATACATATATGAATGATACTGGGTAATTGTAATTGATTCTAAGGCAGTAATCTAATTTTAAGGCTCAGTTAACAGGCTTAAGCTGCTCGAGCTTTGCTGCTGTGGTTTGTGATGCGATTTGAGCTTTGTGATTAAATCAGTTTTATTAACAATTTCCATAAGAGAGTTGATCTCTCACTGAGTCTCCCGTGAAGAGAGTAGCCAAAGATTGGCCTCCTGATGGGGTACCTTGTGTGATTTATTTTGTGTCGAGTTTCATTTCACATGCCTATAATCACTGATGTCATTGCACAGGAGGCTGAGGCAATGTATAGAACCAAAGTGAGAACTGAAAATCTGAAAAACTAGGTAACGTCCACCAGGTTGATCAGCATCGGAAAGAAAGGGGAACAATCCAATCTGATAAAGGATGCCGCTCGATTTGCTCAACTGCCATTCTCTTTTAGATCCTGATTGATGGCTGTACATTTGTAGTTTTGTGGCAGTAAGGTAAAATGACATTCCGAGTGATACAATTTTTAAAAATACAGTCATACAGCACAGAAGGAGGCCATTCAACCCATTGTGCCAGTGATAGCTCTTTGAAGGAGCTGTCTAATTAGTCCCACTTTTATTTATTTTTTTCTTTCACGGGATGTGGGCATCACTGGCTAGGCCAGTATTTGTTATCCATTCCTAATTGCTCTCGAGTGGCTCTCTTGAATTGCTGCAGCCCATGTGGTGTAGGTACACCCATCGTGCCGTTAGGGCGGGAGTTCCAGAATTTTGACCCAGCAGCAGTGAAGGAACAGTGAAATAGTTCCAAGGCAGGATGGTTGCATGATTTGGAGGGGAACCTATGGGTAGTGGTGTTCCCATGTACCTGCTGCCATTGTCCTTCTTGGTGGTAGAGGTTGCAGGTTTGGAAGGTGCTGTCGAAGGAGCCTTGGTGAGTTGCTGCAGTGCATCTTTTGATGGTGTACACTGCTGCCACTGAGTATTGGTGGTGGAGGGAGTGGATGTTTAAGGTGGTGGATGGGGCGCTAATCAAGTGGGCTGCTTTGTCCTGGATGGTTTTGAGCTTCTTGAGTTTTGTGGGGGCAAGTGAAGAGTATTCTATCACACTCCTGTCTTGTGCCTTGTAGATGGCGGACAGGCTTTGGGGAGTCAGGAGGTGAGTTACTCACTGTACAATTCCCAGCCTCTGACCTGCTTTTGTAGCCACAGTATTTAAATACTTGTCCAGTTCAGTTTCTAGTCTTGGTAATGCCAAGATGTTGTTATTGGGTGTTCAGTGATGGTACATCAAGGGTTGAACATCAAGGGGAGATGGTTAGATTCTCTTTTGTTGTTCTACTGCAATAGTTCAGCAAATTGCTCCCTTACAAATGGAGATTAGTAGTAAGACTTTGAGTAGAAAAACAGTCTAATGAGCAGATTTGATGACTTTTATGTTATTTGAACTCAGTTCTGTTCAGGATGCAGTTCTCCTCATGCTTTACTAGTCAGTCATTTTAAGAGATTCTAAATTACTAGGTACTATTCTGCTGAGTTGGATAGAACCATTCTTGTCCAGTGAGTGGACTGAGGGCTTTGGTTACCAATACTACAAAAATCTATTCCATTCAGATCACTAAAAGTTTTCACTTTACTGTCTGATTAATAAGTTCATTTTAAGGTAAAGTAACTTTCGAGCATGGGTAAACAGAGGAGGGTATATTACATTTTATTGACCCAAAGGTAGAAACAAAACAGAAACATGAAAGATTCTATATTTGGAAGGATTTGAGTTTCAAAGAGGTGTGAGAACAATGGAACTTGAGATGAAAGGGGTGGGGGAAGGTATTTTGGAGTTACTGTCGAGAGCATGGGGGTTGGCTGTCAGCTGTTGGGGTTGGTTGTTGGTTCTCTGAGGAAGGTCTCCTTGGAACAACTTTAGGCTGGGAAAAGATGCAGCTTGAATCAGCCACTCAGTCAAGCCAGAAAAGTCTTGTGCTGCAAAAAGCAGTCTTGTTCTAAAGTCTTGGATTTGCACAGCAGAGTGGAAGAGAATTTAAGAGGTCATCTAGTATGCCTTTATTAAAGGTACAGCAGGTTTGCCTTGGGTAGTATTACTGGATTTTTATAGTTTAACATCTATGAGGGAGTGTTGCCTGGAAAGTGTTTACCTGTGGGTCTGATCAAGTAGAGAGTCTTTCAGGGGAATGTTTTGTTAGACTGATTTAAACAGTGCAACTGTAATCTTGTGTGCTTAAGTTTTCTTTTCTTCTTGTTAATCTTCTACTTCTAATTTTTAAAACCTCAGATGTGTTACTGGACTTCTTGCTGCTGAGATCAGTACGTTTTCTTCTTGTTTTCAGAATACAAAAAAAGGATATAGCCCATAAGCTAAGTTTCCCTCTGGGATTTGGTTTGCTCAGGAATTAACACCTGCTGTGGTCAGAACACACTTTTGTTATGTCCATTCCTTCATTTTTCCATGCAGCCCCTTGCCAACCTGTTTCATATAAAGTTCTGAACACCCTTGAACTCTTTTCTTCCCTGACCTGCATTGGCTCCCTTCCCCTAGCACATTGTCTTTTCAAATCTTTGCCTGAATTTTCAAAGCCTTTCTCCAATCTATCTTAGCAATTTCTTCTTTTCGAATTCCCTGGGATTCATCCACTGTTCCAGCAACTCTGACCTACTTTACATCTGTCTCTTTACTTTTACCCCTTCCATTCATCGGCACCCTCCCAGTAGAAGCCATCATGGCCTGTGCCCAGGAATCGTCACTCAGAACCTCTGCCCATTTTCAAAGCCTCTTCAGGGTTTGTCTCTTTGATCGTGCTTTTGCGTTTTTGGTGTTTTGTAAAGCACCTTGAGACATTTTGTGACGTGAAAAGCGCTATTAAGTGCCAGTTGCTTTTCAGCTGCGTTTCAGTGTGTGTCGTACTTGGTCTTGGATAGCTTCCAATGGCAGAATACTGAAAGTGCACTTCTTGACTGGGAACATATTTTCTGCCTCAAATTAAGGAGGGGAACCATTTTTGAGCATCTGGAGTTTTGCAGAAGCCAGCTGCAGCACTGTGCCATCTATACCTAGAGCTACCATGCAGCACAGGACTGTCAAGGGCATGAATAGTAAGTGTCAGCTACAGCCTGAGTACACCTTCCTCGCTGGCATACAGCAGAGGATGACCTGTGGCGGTGGCACTATAGAGCATCACAGGGCAGTGCTGTTTGTGCAGCACCACCTCCATTTCTGCAGCTGTCAAAAGGGAGTGCCATCACTTTGGAATTGTAAGATTCATTTTTCATTCCCACCACTTTGTGTTCTGCCTGCACACATCCATATTTGCAGCTAAAGCCACGTGTAATTAAGATAATGAGCCACCAACAGGAAACTGGCTACTACCAGTGCACCTTTTTGCGTCGGCACGAGACCTTTTTCGAATCGCTTGGGTGGAAATTGCTCCCATTTGGGAAAACCTAGGCTGAAGTGCCCATGAACCAACCTGTGACTGTAAAGCCCGTGGCCATAGATCCGTTACCTGAGGAAATTTAGTGTAAAACTGTAAGCCCTTGTATCGCAAAGGCTTTTCTCACAATCCTGGGACGCCACACCTTTTGTGTGCCTTGTGATCATGCCACAAAAGTACTGAGCATGTTTTCTCCAAGTAAAATAAGTGCACGAAGATGAGCTGTTTTTATCCTGCATATTTTGTGGTTATAAAATCAACAATGAGACCCACGTCTGTTATGAGCCTCAGCAAAATGACTAGTTTCCTCAATAAGTAGTTCCAGTTGATCACACTGTCTAGTCATTTATATGAGGAGGACTGGCTTATAACTATTCATGTTAATGATTTAATGATGTTTGTACCCATATAATCACAAGGAAAGAGCCATAGAAAATATGCGAATTCTTGCTGTTAGGCAACATGCAGGTTCTCTACAATTTGGGCACCCAATGCTTTAGATGCACAATGCCTTTCGCTGTGTGTGGGTTTGTCCTGGAATACAGTGGGAGTTCTCAAATTGGGTAGAACGTTGTTGGAATGCAACAGCCATTTTACTGCAGAAACAGAGTAACAGCCTTGTGCAAAGGTGGGCCTGCCCATCATTGGTGAGAAAGAGTTGATACTCTTTGCAAAATTGATAAACAATGGAATATATCTGGGCTTCAAGAGTTAAATTGCAAGGACAGGTTGCACAAACTTGGGGCAGGATTTTCAGGCGGACGTTAAGTACAGACGCCGGCCGGTGTGCCGGTTTCCTGTTCCCATCGCTGGTGCAGGCCATTTTTATTGAGGTGGGTTTGGCACCATCAGAGTTACCCGCAGCCACAAGGGAGGTAGCCAGTGAGGCTTGTCAAGAACTTTGTTAACTGCAATTAAAGGAGGCTAACTGGAATTTTCCCGAGCTGGTTGGGAGAGGGGGCAGTTTAACTGCCTGGAAGTAGGTACCCGGCGCATGCCTGGGGATGGGATGCCAGTTCTCCAGGCAGGCCAAGAGGCCATTCCTGCCTGCTGGGAGCGAGAACACCTACAGGCTGCCCTGCGGAGAGGGGCTCCCCCTATCCCCCAAACCACCACCACCACCAACGCCGCCGCCGCCGCCGCCGCCGCCGCCGCCGCCGTCCTGGGCCCGGTGGGGAGTGTATGAGTCAGTGATCTGTGTGAGTGCGTGTGCGAGTCTGTGTTAGTGGGTGAGTGAGCCTGTGTCAGTGTGAGAGTAGGAGTGAGTCGGGGACACGCACCCCTTTCCCTCTTGCTCCTCCCTTCCCAAAAACTTATCCACAAAGCAGGCCAGGATAGGAGGAAAACCCAGGCTGAAAGGCTATCTGCTTCTGACCCTTGCTTTCATATGAATTCCACTGTGGTAAAGTGGAGTGCTGTGTACCTTTAAGAGCATGTGGTTAATTGAGCATGTGACTATATTGACCAATCGCTACATAGCGCGGGCTACTTTGGTAACTGTAAGTCTAGAGCTGGAGGTGATTGAAGTAGCATGCAACGTGTTAGTGCTCTGTTCTTAGTTCCAATAAACCACCAGTTCAGTTAATCGGCCTCTCTGCCTATTTTGTTTCAAGCACCAACTACTGTGTTACTATCAAGGGCGCAGCTCACGTTCACTGGACAAAGTGAACCGGATAACCAGAAACATAAAACCCACTGAGGTCAGCATGGAGCCTGTGCCACCAGAGGCAAATGCAAGGTCACTGCTGGTTAAATGCAACTCCTTAGCTTGGCCCCGGTCCCCACCCTTTCCCTGGTGGCCAGGACTTGGGGTCTAGTCTGTTTCTCCAGCTCTGTCTCTTAAGTGAAAAGGCAAAAAAAAGTTGTATCTGCTGCTTGACACTTTTTATTGGTCATTTTTATTAACTTCTCTTTTTTTTTTAAATCATCAATTTATTGCTTTGACATTGATATTTTCAAAAAATCATATTTGACATTGTGCCAAACTTCATCCTGCTGAAGTTTGCTCAATGGCCCCTTGAGTGAGAAAAAAATTCAAATGTGGTCCTCGACGTGAAAAGGTTGGACAAGCCTGAACTACAACAAGAAACATAGGGAGCAAGGAACAGAAGGATATGCCGACGGGGTTGGATAAATTAGGGTGGGAGGAGACTTGTGTGGAGCACAAACATTGGTTTGGACCGGTTGGGCCAAATGACCTCTTTCTGTGCCATACCTTAGGGATGGGCAATAAATGCTGGCCTAGCCAGTTATGCCCACATCCCATGAAAGAATTAAAAAAAAAACATTCGATGTAATATTGAACAGGATTGATACAGAGAAATTATTCCCTCTAGTTAGGGAATCAAGAACAAGAAGGCGTAATCTTAAAATTAGGGCTAGGCCATTTAGAAGCGTAATGACTAACCCTTTTCACACGAAAGATGATGGAAACATGTTAATTGCTCCCCAAAAATGGCTGTAGGTGCTTCGTCAATTGAAATTCTCAAGAGTGAGGCCTGTAGTTTTTGTGTTAGGATATGGAACAAAGGTAGGATACAGGAATTTAGACGCAGATCAGCCATGATCTAACTAAATGGCGTTTTGAGGCTCGAGTACGGCCTACTCCTGTTTGTTTACCCTCATTAAGAGAGGCGATTTTTTTGATATGCTTTGCTGACAGACAAGCTTCCTTGCCTAATTACTTGGCAAATTAACTTAGTTGTATCTTTTAAAAGTCAACATTTTTAGTCAAGTTTTGTCTTAAAATCCATTGTAGAACCAGAACGTAATTTTTATTTAAAAAAAAACTGAACGAGCTACACAGTAAGTAAAGCGATGACCAGCCTTGAGGGGTCATGTCCGAGGCATAACACCATGCTGAAGACCCCTTTATCAATATTTTAATCTGATTGGCATCTTTTTTAGCTTGAGGCAGACAATTCAGGGAATGGTGAATTGCATTGAAAACTCCAGAGACAAATATTTATGTCCTTCCTAGGGATCTGCATTTGATAGTGTTCAGACTGAAGTTCCTCTGTAGCAGTAGTGAGAAGTGCAGGTATAGCCCTGCGTAGTTATTCAAATAATTGTTGTCTGCTAACTCATATGCAAGCAGTTTGCCTCAGAAAACTGGAGATCCACTTTGAGTTGAGTTAGGAGTTACATGCGTGTTGGGATAATAGGAGGGTTATAATTAAGTGTTTCTGAACATTACTTTCAATAACTGAATAGTCAAGAGAGGGGTAAGTGGAAGCAGTGATACAGATCTTAATTTTATTAGCTGAGAGTAGTTTGTGGTTTTTAGGCCTTATGCCTGAGGGGTTCAGTGGAAGAAGATTGTGGATGTTTGATATTTAGTGAGACATCCTGCCCTAACATCATTAACATTTTAAAAGAAAGTCTGAGCTATCTTAACCTGTCGAGCATGATATCAAATTCTAAGCTAAGATTTCAGCACATGGAATATTTCACCCTGAGGACTTTTAAGTAAAGAGATGATTTGTGGTGTAATTCCTATTAGACTTGGCCAATTAGAAGTACTGTATGATTTCTCCCAAAAGATGGGATAAAAATGGATAAATCAACATAATAGATACTGTTTCTTTTGGAATAAGAATATGTACCCGTGGCTTTACATTTGGTTCCCTAAGGACAGTGAGGAATATATGACTTACTGTGGTGCTGCTTCCATTTTGGATGTCTGCTTTGGGGATTCGGGGGAGATCTGCGCTGACCATACTTGTGTAATTGTGGAGTGACTGACACTTCCAGGTACTTGGTGGAGAGCTAAGTTCTCAGCTTATGGGAGTGTAGGCATGAAGACTGCATGCTTACTCCCGGTTTTGAACTTGGACCGCTGCAGTGCGTGGTGCCTGGATTCTTTTTCAGATGTTCCACAGGTCCATCTCTTCAGCAGAACCAGGCTGCACTTTGTGTTGGAGTGTGTAAACTTACTGCTGTAGCTCAAGATAGGTTAGCACTGCAGCGTAAGATACCATTGGTTTTCATACTGAGTGCTGTGCAAGGCAGTGTCTGTCATCCAAAGTTCTGTTGAAGGGTCATGTGGACTCGAAACGTCAACTCTTTTCTTCTCCTCCGATGCTGCCAGACCTGCTGAGTTTTTCCAGGTAATTCTGTTTTTGTTTTACAAAGGGTGTGGTATGTTTGGGAACAGCATGGAACTCTTCTAGTGTCGCGATGTGAAGCATAAAGCATGACTCATCATGTTTTCTTTCTTCTTTCTCTCAGGTACATAATGCAGTGCTTCTTTACAGGGTAATAAATCACACTTAATTGATTCCATTGCCTTATGCTGAAATTTAATAATATTTGAAAGCTAAACGATTTCCTGCATTAATTGAACACAACTTTTGGTGCATTTAATTAAATATAAAATTGCTTAGCAATGTCCGATTTCACTACCTTAATGCAAGCTCTCCAGGCTAGCTGCCCAGTTAATGGATAAGCTGTCAGTTGGATATGTTTACACTTCTCACCACTCAGATCTTTTTGCCTTTGAGCAGTTTTCTCTGTGTGAGAACACAGGAAATTTGCAATCAAATTTCCTGCAATTATTGGTGTTGTAAGCTTATCTACCAGGAACCACAGTCACTGAAGCTTAAGGAGCATCACATTATTTTTGGGGTTGAGGAGGGGAAGAAGGCTGATCTTCAACAGTACTGCAGTTGTTGGTCATCATTGCTCTCCAGTATCTTGGTTCATTATAGGTCAAGCCTTTGAGTAAAATACAACCCAATTTGATAAATAAACTTGTTTTGGCAATGTCTCGATTGAGGTTGATTGTCACGTCATTGAGATCCTGAGGCTGGCACTTTGGAGATAACTCCATGGCGGCAATACCAACACTGCCATTTTGCATTTATATGAGTATTGTTGACATAGTAAAAAGTCCTGAGGTACTTCATGGGAGCACTATCAAACAAAGTTTTATGCTGAGTCACATTGGAACAAGTGACCAGAAGCTTGGTCAAAGAGGAAAGTCATAAGGAGCATCTACAGGAAGGTTGAGAAGTTTAGGAAAGCAATTCCAGAGCCTGGGGCCTAGATAGGTTGAAGAGATGAACCACTAATGAATTGATTTGAGGTGAAGCAGTATGCTTCAGCTGTATCAGCCCAGCTGAAACTTGTCAACGTTTTATCACAAATGTGGACAGTAAGATTTGAATGGTGTGTACTTCCCTGCAGAATCAAGAAGCCATTTCTGAGAAATGTGTAATGGAGAAACAGCAGCAGATATTAAAATATAACCGGTTACAATAACACTGGTATCGAAAAGTCTAGCAGTTCATACGGATCTGCTATGATAAGTGTGCATCATCTGCCCATCCTCAATTTTGAGATCACAATGTACCATATAGCAACGTAATAACTTACTCCCTGGTCTTTGATGATGCCAGAAGTGATACATGAGCATGGAGACATTGCTGATGCACCTTCCCAAACCACCCCCGCCCCTCACTGCCCCTTGCTCCCTCTCTTTGGTTGCCTCCTAATATTGAGGTTGTGGCAGAGATAGGGAACTCAGCACTTGAGCAATGATGGGTGTGAGCGTTCCTCTAGCCCTCCGTGGTATAGCATGTTGATACAGGAATGTGATGTGCTGCCTATCTATGTGGAAAGAAAGACTTGCATTTATATAGCGCCTTTCATGATCGCCAGGCATCTCAAAGCGCTTTTTAGCCAAGGAAGTACTTGTGAAGCGCTGTAGCCAATTGGCACACAGCAAACGCCTCTGCTAATGCCATCGGATCTCTTACTGAGAGGGTAGAAGGGGCTTTGGTTAATGCCTCACCTGAAACTCGGCACCTCTGACCGTACAGCACTCTCTTAGGACTGCATTGGAGTGCCAGCCTTCATTTTTGTGCACAAGCCCTAGAGTGAGACTTGAATCCAGAATCTCCTGACTCGGAGGTGGGAGGTGCTATCCCTTGAGCCACGGCTGTCAACCAATGTGGCAAATTGCAGCAAGTGTACAGAGTATATTGACGATGGATTCTCCCATCGCTTTGATGGATGAGCGTTCAGCAAGGAGACCAGTTGTTCACTGTCTAGGTTGCTGTTGCCTCATATCTGATGTTAAATAAAATATTAATTTGTTGATCAGATTGAAGGTACTACATTTGAAGTCACCGTTGGAGGGATGTGTGAAGGCACTGGCTTTCTGGTGTGCTTGCTTGTCCTGTAGGGACCTGACTCTCTCCTCCTCAACTGTTGAGATTGCTTGATGACAGAGACTTCTCCATTTGGATTTCTCCAGGGTTAATTTTACCCATGTTGTGGGGCCCATCTTGACATTGGCTTTTAGAATGCCTTTGTATCTAAGTTTGGAACATCCTATGGTACGGATTCCTGTGCTTAACTAGCTGTAGGATACCGTCTTTGGCATGTGGGAATCCTCCACGCAAACCACATGGCCGACCCAGTCAAGCTGAGCACTGAGGAGCATGCTCTTGATACCAGGTATGTGGCATCTTGCAAGAACTTTGATGTTAGGGATTTTATCCTGCCACTTGACGCTGCGAGTGGATATTAAGTAGCGAAGTTGCTTTATAGAACACCAGCCGGTGCTTCATGACCATAGCGAAGTGATATTATTAGAAAATATTAACATTTATTGTATATTTTGCCCTATTTTACGTCATATAGAGCCACAGGTTTATCATCATTGCTTTAGGTTAAAAAGCTTATTGAGCATTTGAAAATATTGGGCTGGATTTTCATCCGTGAGTCAGGAAAATTCCCGTCTCGGCCCCCATGCCCTGGGAGAAAGTGGCCTCAAGGATGGGATTTTCATCGTGGGGGGCAGGTGTGGGCTGCAGCCGGGCCAGTCAACCCAGGAGAAAGTTTGGAGGCAGCCACAAGGGCTGCTGGGTGCGGAGGTGGGCTGTTTAAAAGGCCAAGCTGTGCCCCCCAAACAATCCCTGTGGCCCCTCATGCCCCCATGTCAAGCTATGGCACTTCCATGCCCATTCACCCACTCAACACTTATAGAAGCAATGAACCCTGTAGTGACAGTAGGATTTGTAAAATAGCTTTTTAAAAAAGTCATTCATTGATAACTTTACACTTTCTTAAAAAAAAATCTTTTTTACTACAGCCCAATAAAAGTGTCAATCATCGAGACCCTTTAACTATCAATAGCAGAAACTGCAAGCACTTGAAACCTGTTTATCTTGTGTAAATAAACATTGTGAAATTGATAACATAGATCAGCCAGCTAGAACTGTCAACCAAGCAGTGTTTTCTCTGGGGCTCAGGTGTGATAAACTAAGAGAGAGGAGAAGGTAAGGGAGCAGGATAGCAAAAGGAGAAATGGTTATCAGAGCATAGCACTAAGGGGTAGAGCATACAAATATTGAAATGCGCCAGCAGTTAAGGCTAGAGATTGTAAAAATGATAAGGCAAAATTAAAGGCACTCTACCTGAATACACGCAGAATTCGCAACAAGGTAGATGAATTGATGGCACAAATAGAAGTAAACAGATATGACCTAATTGCCATTACAGAGACATGGCTGCAGGGTGACCCAGGTTGGGAACTTCAAAGGTGTTCAGCATTTAGGAAGGATGGGCAAAAAGGAAAAGGAGGTGGTGTTGCATTATTAGTAAAGGATGGGATCAGTAGATTAGTGAGAGCGGATCTTAGAACGGAAGATCAAGATGTTGAATCAGTTTGTGCGGAGCTAAAAAAACAGCAAGAGGCAGCAAACTTTGGTGAGAGTTGTTTATAGGCCACCAAATAGCAGTAATAGTAATGTAGGGCATGGTATAAATCAGGAAATTAGTGGTGTATGTAACAAGGGTAACACAGTAATCATGGGGGACTTCAATCTATAAATAGCCTGGGTAAACCTAATTCGCATGAAAATTGAGGATGATGGAATTCCTGGAATGTATACACGATAGTTTTCTAGAACAGTATCTTGAGGAAGCAACTAGGGAATGGGCTATTTTAGATCTAGTATTGTGCAATGAGAAAGGTCTAATTAATAATCTCATTGTAAAGGAGCCTTCAGGGAAGAGTGACCATAATTTGGTAGAATTTTACATGAAGTTTGAAAGTGATGCAGCTCAATCTGAAACTAGGGTATTTAATCTAAACAAAGGAAATTACGAAGATACGAGGGACAAGTTGGCTGAGGTCGATTGGGGAATACATTAAAAGGTATGACGGTAGACAGGTAATGGCTAGCATTTAAAGAATTAATACATGGTTTGCAACAAGTTTTAGACACTAAAGGCCAGCAAGAAAAGTGATCCAGCCATGGCTACCAAGAGAAGTTAAAGATCAAAGAAAGAGGCATGTAAAGCTGCCAAAAAAGGTAGTAAACTGATGAGGATTGGGAGAATTTTAAAATTCAGCAAAGGGGAACCAAGGAATTGATAAAGAGAGAAAACATAGTATATGAAAGTAAACTAGCGAGGAACATAAAAACTGATTATAAAAACTTCTATCGGTATGTAAAAAGGAAAAGATTAGTAAAGACAATGTGGGCCCATTACAGGCAGTGAATGGAGAATTTATAATAGGTGATAAGGAAATGGCAGAGAAACTAAACAAATACTTTGTGTCTGTCTTCATGGAGGAAGATACACAAAACCTCCTTGAAATATTGAGGAGCCAAGTGACTAGTGAGATTTAGGACCTGAAAGAAATTGGTAATAGTAAAAAAGTAGTGCTGGAGATATTAATGGGACTGAAGGTTGATAAATCTCCTGGACCTAATGACCTATATCTGAGTGTTGAAAGAGGTGGCTGTAGCGATAGTGGATGCATTGTTGATAATCTTTCAAAACTCTATAGATTCTGGAAAGGTGCTTGTGAAGTAGAAGGTAGAAAATGTTGCCCCACTATTTAAGAAAGGAGGGAGAGAGAGAGAGAGAACAGGGAACTTCAGGGCTGCTAGCCTGACACCACTTGTAGTGAAAATGCTAGAATCCATTCGAAAGGATGTGATAACTGGGCACTTCAAAAATAATGGTGAGATTGGGTAGAGTTAACATGGATTTATGAAAGGGAAATCATGTTTAACAAATCTGTTGGAGTTTTTTGAGGATGTCCTGTCTTTGAATTTTTGGAAGGTTTTTGACACGGTCCCACACAAGAGATTGGTAAGCAAAATTAGAGCCCAAGTTTTCGGGATAATATACTGGCATGGATTGAGAATTGGTTCATGGACAGAAAACAGAGAGTAGGGATAAATGGGTCATTCTCAGTGTGACCAGTGGGATTCTGGAAGGATCACTGCTTGGGCACCAGGGTATTCACAATCTATATCAATGATTTAGATGTGGGGACCAAATGTATTATTTCCAAGTTTGCTCATGACATTAAACTTGGTGAAAATGTGTGTTGTGAGGAGGGTGCAAAGAGATTTAAGCAGGCTAAGTGAGTGGACAAGAATATAGCAGAAGGAATATGATGTGGAAAAAACTGAAGTTATCCACTATTGTAGGAAAAACAGAAATGCAGAGCATTTCTTAAAAGGGGAGAGCTTGGGAAATATTGATGCCCAAAGGGACCTGGGTGTCCTTGTTCGTAAGCCACTGAAAGTTAACGTGCAAGTGCAAAAAGCAATTATGAAGGCAAATGGTCTGCTAGCTTTTATTGCAAGGGAATTTGAGTACAGGAGTAAGGAGGCCTTGCTGCAATTGAAAAGAGCCTTGGTGAGACCACACCTGGAGTATTGTTTGCAGTTTGCTGTCCTTCCCTAAGGAAGGGTGTACTGGCCATAGAGGGAGTGCAATGAATGTTCACCAGACTGATTCCTGAAAGGATTGCCTTATGAGGAGAGGTTAAAACCATAAGACCATAAGACATAGGAGCAGAAATTAGGCCATTCGGCCCATTGAGTCTGCTCCACCATTCAACCATGGCTGATAAGTTTCTCAACCCCATTCTCCCGCCTTCTCCCCGTAACCTTTGATCCCCTTACCAATCAAAAACCTATCTATCTCGGTCTTAAATACACTCAATGACCTGGCCTCCACAGCCTTCTGTGGCAATGAATTCCATAGATTCACCACTCTCTGGCTAAAGAAGTTTCTCCTCATCTCTGTTCTAAAAGGTCTTCCCTTTACTCTGAGGCTGTGCCCTCGGGTCCTAGTCTCTCCTACTAATGGAAACATCTTCCCCACGTCCACTCTATCCAGGCCTTTCAGTATTCTGTAAGTTTCAATCAGATCCCCCCTCATCCTTCTAAACTCCATCGAGTATAGACCCAGAGTCCTCAAACGTTCCTCATATGTTATGCTTTTCATTCCTGGGATCATTCTCGTGAACCTCCTCTGGACCCTCTCCAGGGCCAGCACATCCTTCCTGAGATACGGGGCCCAAAATTGCTCACAATATTCTAAATGTGGTCTGACCAGAACCTTATAAAGCTTCAGCAGCACATCTCTGCTTTTATATTCTAGTCCTCTCGAAATAAATGCCAACATTGCATTTGCCTTCCTAACTACTGACTCAACCTGCAAGTTAACCTTAAGAGAATCCTGGACTAGGACTCCCAAGTTCCTTTGCACTCCAGATTTCTGAATTCTCTCCCCATTTAGAAAATAGTCTATGCCTCTATTCTTCCTACCAAAGTGCATGACACTTCCCCATGTTGTATTCCATCTGCCACTTCTTTGCCCATTCTCCTAACCTGTCCAAATCCTTCTGCAGCCTCCCCGCCTCCTGAATACTACCTGTCCCTCCACCTATCTTTGTATCATCTACAAACTTAGCCAGGATGCCCTCAATTCCTTCATCTAGATCATTAATGTATAAAGTGAAAAGTTGTGGTCCCAACACTGACCCCTGCGGAACTCCACTAGTCACCGGCCGCCATCCTGAGAAGGACCCCCTTATCCCCACTCTCTGCCTCCTGCCAGACAGCCAATCTTCTATCCATGCTAGTACCTTGCCTCTAACACCATGGGCTCTTATCTTACGGAGCAGCCTCCTGTGCGGCACCTTGTCAAAGGCCTTCTGGAAGTCCAAGTGGATAACATCCATTGGCTCTCCTTTGTCTAACCTACTCATTACCTCCTCAAAGAATGCTAACAGATTTGTCAGGCATGACATCCCCTTGATGAAACCATGCTGACTTTGCCCGATTTTACCATGCACTTCCAAGCATTCTGAAATCTCATCCTTAATAATGGACTCTAAAATCTTACCAATGACCGAGGTCAGGCTAATTGGCCTGTAATTTCCCGTCTTTTGCCTCACTCCCTTCTTAAACAGGGGGGTTACATTAGCGATTTTCCAGTCCTCTGGGACCCTCCCTGACTCCAGTGATTCCTGAAAGATCACCACTAATGCCTCCACTATCTCTTCAGCTATCTCCTTCAGAACTCTGGGGTGTAACCCATCTGGTCCAGGTGATTATCCACCTTCAGACTTTTCAGTTTTCCTAGCACCTTCTTGGTAATGGCCACCATACTCACCTCTGCCCCCCGACTCTCTTGAACTTTGGGGATGTTACTCGTGTCTTCCACCGTGAAGACTGACGCAAAGTACCTATTCAGTTCCTCCGCCATTTCTTTGTTCCCCATTACTACTTCTCCAGTGTCATTTTCCAGCGGCCCAATGTACACTTTTGCTCTCTCTTACCCTTTATATATCTAAAAAAAACTCTTGCAATCTTCTTTTATATTACTGGCTAGTTTACCCTCATATTTAACCTTCTCCCCCCTTATTTCTTTTTTAGTTGTCCTCTGTTGGTCTTTGTAGGCTTCTCAATCCCCTGGCTTCCCACTGCTCTTCGCCGCATTGTATGCTTTCTCTTTAGCTTTTATGCTGTCCCTGACTTCCCTTGTCAGCCATGGTTGCCTTGTCCTCTCTTTATTATGCTCCTTCTTCCTAGGGATGAATTTTTGCTGTGTCTCCTAAATTACTCCCAGAAACTCCTGCCATTGCTGTACCCCTGTCTTTCCTGCTAGGCTCATCTCCCAGTCAATTCTGGCCAGCTCCTCCCTCATACCTCTGTAGTTGCCTTTATTCAACTGTAATACCGTTACATCTGATTCCAGCTTTTTCCTCTCAAATTGCAGGGTAAATTCTATCATATTATGGTCACTTCCTCCTAAGGGTTCCTTCACCTTAAGCTCCCTTATCAAATCTGCCTCATTACACATCACTAAATCTAGAATTGCCTGTTCCCTAGTGGGCTCCACCACAAGCTGCTCCAAAAAGCCATCTCGTAGACATTCCACAAATTCCTTTCCTTGGGATCCACCACCAACCTGATTTTGCCAGTCTACCTGCATATTGAAATCCCCCATGATTACTGTAACCTTGCCTTTCTGACACGCCTTTTCTACCTCCTGGTGTATCTTGTGCCCCACATCCTGACTACTATTCGGAGGCCTGTACATAACTGCCATTATGGTTTTTTTATCTTTGCGGTTCCTCAACTCTACCCACACAGATTCTACATCATCTGACCCTACGTCATTTCTTGCTATCGATTTAATTTCATTTCTTACTAACAAAGCAACCCCACCCCCTCTACCAACCTGCCTATCTTTTCGATAGGATGTATATCCTTGGATATTTAGCTCCCAGTCCTGATCCCCTTGCAGCCATGTCTCCATGATGCCCACCACATCATACCTGCCAATTTCAATCTCATTTACCTTATTTCGTATACTGCGTGCATTCAGATACAACACCTTCAGTCCTGTATTTCCCGTCCCCCTTCTCATTGTCGTCCCTTTATCTGATGTGCTTGAAGTTAGATTCCTAGCTCTTTCCAAACACTGTGTCCTATTTTGTGTTCTGGAGACTTTAATAGCCTCTCCTGGGCTCTCCTTTCTTTTCAGTTTTTTCATAATTTTCCATGAAATTGAATCCACCCCCCCACATGCTAACCTGCTGCTTTGTTTCGCATTAGTCATACTTCTTGGAGTTTTACCCTTCCCTTTCCCCCCATTTTCTAGTTTAAAGCCCTGTTGACCACCCTATTTACCCTTTTCGCTAGAACATTGGTCTCAGATCAGTTCAGGTGGAGACCATCCCAATGGTACAGATTCCACCTGTTCCAACTGAGGAGACTGATCTTGTATTCTCTAGAGTTTAGAAGAACAAGAGGCAATCTCATTGAAACATGTAAAATTCTTACAGGGCTCGACAAGGTAGATGCAGGAAAGACGTTTCCCCCGGTGGTGTTGGGAATCCCAGAATAGTGTCCCGGCTACCATTTTTAAATGGTTCCTGAAACATCTGGACTCGGCGAAAATCCAACCCATTATGACTGCAGTGGATGGTGTTTTTGTGCAATATTCTACTGTGTGAGCTGTGTTGTACGTTTTGGCAACACCAAGCTTAAAAAATGCCAGATGAGCTAAGCTATGTGTCAACATGAAGCAGCAGTTAACAAATAGCACAATTTGGAACAACATGATCCCTGGAACCGGGCACTAGTGTTACAATTTGCCAGTTTTGGGATCAATGCCTGAACTTTAATAGTAATTACTGTAAAAGGCTTTTGCCATTCTCATCACCACCTATTCTTAACAGGACTATCTGCTTATGTAGTTGAGTCAAAAAACATTGCATAGCTCTTTTTGAGCATTTTTCTACAAAGCTTTACTACTCACTCCTTTCTTAAGGAATTAAAAAAAAACTTGAGTTTGTTCCAGAAACCTTTGCTTCACAGTCCAGCTTCACAAAGAAACTATGTTTGTAAATTTAGAAATCTCAGATAATGTTCTGTCCTCTTAAGTCATTTGTAAAAATGATAAAAACAATGTTGATCCAATGCTGATCCCTGTAGATGTCAATTGGCAAACGGTTTCTATTCTGACAATTCTCTATGCACCAGCAAACCTTTCTCGTCTACCTTTCGACAACGCGTTTGTCTAGTCCAATACTTTGCCATTTTGTTCTTGTGAATGTCTGTTATAGTGATCCTGAGGTTAGATGGATAACATTTATTCCCTCACCCTCGCCCACCAGATTTGTAATCTGCTCATGGAACTTCAGTCAGTTGGTTCAACACAACATTCTAAACCCATGTTCACTGTCTCGAATGAGACTCTGCGCATTCATCTGATCCCTTGTGTTATAAACACCTCCAGACTCATTGCCCATAATTGAAGTAAGCCTCACTGCTCTGAAATTCAAGGTTCAACTCTTAGCTCTTTTTTTCTCAAAAAATGTTGGGTTCACTTTTTCTACTTTCCACTCAAACCCTGCAGCCCATTCAGAGTAATTGAGAACAAAAACAGAATTACCTGGAAAAACTCAGCAGGTCTGGCAGCATCGGTGGAGAAGAAAAGAGTCGACGTTTCGGGTCCACACGACCCTTCAACAGACCCTTCAGCAGTTCTGTTGAAGGGTCGTGTGGACCCGAAACGTCGACTCTTTTCTTCTCCACCGATGCTGCCAGACCTGCTGAGTTTTTCCAGGTAATTCTGTTTTTGTTTTGGATTTCCAGCATCCGCAGTAGTTTTTTGTTTTTACCAGAGTAATTGAGAGTCTTGCTACAACTGGAGAGGGGTTTGGTGAGAGCACACCTGGAGTACTATGTGTGGTTTTGATCACCTTACTGAAAGAGGGGCATACTTGCATTGGAAGCAGCTCATGGAAGATTCACTAGGCTGATTCCTGGGATGAAGGGGTTGTCTTATGAGGAAAGGTTGAGCAGGTTGGGCCTATACTGTTTGGAGTTTTAAAGAATGAGAGGTGACCTTATTAAAATATATAAAGTTCTGAGGGGGCTTGATAAGGTAGATGCTGAGAGGATGTTTCCCCTTGTGGGGGAGTCTAAAACCAAGGGGTACAGTTTCAAAATAAGGGGCCTCCTATTCAAGATGGAAGTGAGGAGGAATTTCTCCTCTCAGAGGGGGGTTAACTGTTTGGAATTCTCTTCCCCCAGCAAGCAGTGGAGGCTGGGTCATTGAATATATTCATGGCTTGTTTGGACAGATTTTTGATTGACATGGGAGTCGAGGGTTATGGGGAACAGACAGGAAAGTGGAGTTAAGGGCACGTCAGATCAACCACGATTTTGTTGATTGGCAGAGCAGGCTCAAAGGGTCAAATGGCCTATTCCTGCTCCTAGTTCTTATGTTAATTGAGAGGCTTACAGTGTTGTAAAAAAAAACAGTAGCAAATCTGAGGATTGGGAAGTGTTCTAGAAACCAGCAGAGGGCCACCAAAAAGTTGATAAAAAAGGGAAAAAAAATAGAATATGAGTAAAGTAGCTGGAAATATAAAAACAGATTGTAAGAGCTTTTATAAGTATATAAAAAGGAAGAGAGTAGCCAAAATAAACGTTGGTCCCTTAGGAGCAGAGAAGCAGAGACAGACAAAATTATCATTGGGACTGAGGAAATCACAGAGGCGTTGAACAAATAGCTTGTGGCACCAAGTTTCATACCAGAAATAGACAGTAACCTAGGGTCTAAAAAGAGTGAGGAAATTAAGGAAATTAATATCAGCAAAGAAAAGGTATTGGAGAAAATTTAGGGAATAAAATCAGACAAATCTGTGGGATCTGATGGCCAATGCCCGATGTTGGCCAATGTTCTAAAAGAGATAGCTGTAGAGATAATGGGTGTGCTAGTTATGATTTTCCCAAATTCCTTAGATTTGGGAACGGTCCCATTAGATTGGAAGTTGGCAAATGTTACACTACTTTTCAAGAAAGGAGAGAAAGAGAGAAAACAGTGAACTACAGACCAGTTAACCTAACTTCAGCTGTTGAGAAAATGCAGGAATATATTATTCAGGAAGTCTTAACAATGCACTAAGAAAAGCATAGCATGATTAGAACAAGTCAACATGATTTTACTAAAGGGAAACCCTGTTTGACAAATTTATTAGAGTTTTTTGAGAATGGAGAATGTAGATAAAGGACAACCAATAGATGTCGTATACCTGGATTTCCAAAAGGCATTCGATAAGGTGCCACAGAAGGCTAATAGGCTAGATAAGGGCTTATAGAATTGGGGGTAATATTTTAGCATTGATAAGAGGTTTGGTTAACAGACAGGCAGCAAAGAGTAGGCGTAAATGGAGATTTTCAAGTTGGCAGGCAGTGAATAGTGGAGTGTCACATGCTACTGGGGCCTCAGCTATTTACAATCTATATTAATGACTTAGATGAAAAGGCAGAAAGTAATGATCAAAGTTTGCTGATGATACCAAGCTAGGTGGGGAGGACAGAAGAGGCTGCAAAAGGGATATAGACAGGTTAAGTCAGTGGGCAAGAAGACAGCAGTTGGAATATAATGTTGGGAAGTGTGAAGTATTACAAGGAGCACAAGAATAAAGAAGTCTTATTACAGTTGTACAGGGTTTTGGTGAGACCACACCTGGAATACTGTGTGCAGTTGTCTCCACATTTATGAAATGGATTTTCTCCAATACCTTTTCTCTGCTGATATTAATTTCTCCACGTTTAAGAAACTTGCTTTGGAGCTGGCACAAAGAAGGTTCACTAGATTTTTTTTATTCGTTCGTGGGATGTGTGTGTCACTGGCTAGGCCAGCATTTATTGCCCATCCCTAATTGCCCTTGTTCAGAGGGCTTTTAGAGTCAACCACATTACTGTGGGTCTAGAGTCACATGTAGGCCAGACCAGGTAAGGACAACAGATTTTCTTCCCTAAAGGGCATTAGTGAACCAATCGACAATGGTTTCATGGTCATCATCAGACTTTTAATTCCAGATTTTTATTGAGTTTAAATTCCATCATCTGCCATGGAGGTCTACCCTGGGTCTCTGGATTACCAGTCCAGTGACAATACCACTGTGCCACTGCCTCTCCCTAGGTCCCTGGGCTGAAGGGGTTGTCCTATAATGAGAGGTTAAGAATATTGGACTGATATCCTCTGGAGTTTAGAAGATTGAGAAGCGACCTTATTGAAACCTACGACATTCTGAAGGGGCTTGATGGGTGGATGCTGAGAGATTGTTTCTACTGATTAGGGAGCCCAAAACACGGGGGCACAGTCTCAGGGTAAAGGGTCAATCATTTAGGACTGAGATGAGGAGAAATTGCTTCACTTAAAGGGTTGCGAATATTTGGAGCTCTCTACCCCAGAGGGATGTGGATGCTTCATTGTTGAATAGATTTAAGGCTGGGTTAGACAGATTTTTGGCGTCTCAGAATTAGGGGATATGGGGAGTGGGTGGGAAAATGGAGCTGAATCTGTAGATCAGCCGTGGTCATATTGAATGGCAGAGCAGGCTCGATGGGCCATATGGTCTACTCCTGCTCCTGTTTCTCCTGTTCTTGTGAATGACGAGAAAGATGACTGATGGGATAAAATAACGGCTTGTCATCAGTTTAGTTTATTTTGCAAAAATAAGTTTCACCAACAATCAAATTTAATCAACCAACTGTGCTTGTTGAGTATGCTGTGCGGACATCTGTAAGTGCAACGGAGAAAATTTCCAAGACAGTTTACCTCAGTTATGAAAGAAACATGTAATCTCGCCTTAACGTCAGTGGGAAGAATGGTTTTCTTCAAAGCACTTCCCACATCCCACCTCCCCCTCCTTGATTCTCATGTTTCTTTTTCCATTTTGTTCAATCCCTGCATGGTGCAGGTTAGATTATAAATTGTTTATAAATGAGAATTTTTTTTAAAAAAAGGAACTTCTAGTCCCAAGGTTTTATGTATTATCTACAGGGTATGATGGCCCCATCTCACATCAGCATGAAGTAAAATGGCTCTTAGTTTGAAGTCAAATGATTTGACAGTGCAACTCTAATGTTTGTCACTGTGGTGCCCACTGTCTTCAAAAACTAAGTGGTTACATGGAATGCCTCATACAAGCAGCAGTTGTACCTTTTGTAAAATAGCACAGGCTGAAATATGTATCAAGGCCTGCTCTTTGGGCTGCAAATAACTGTGATAGGTACTGCTTTGGCTTATGATTTTACTTTTACCATTTGGATGTTTTCATGTAACTGCAGCAGTTTGTGTTTAATCTTTTATGCCTTGCTGTGCTTCATGCACACTGATCACTGAATGAATTGGAGAAAATATATCCCACTTCCACACCCAAAGTCCATCAAGAGGCCTGTTTATGTGAAATCAGTGATGTGCCTCAGGTGCTAACTAATTGAACAAGATTCCTCCTTCAGCATCTCCATGAAAAAATGTATAGCATTGCATCTGGATGAGCATGAGTGCTGCATAAGACAATAGATGTTTCATGCCAAACAATGTCAAACTACAAGAAAATAAGCTGTGTGTTCTGATCCATAGTGTAGTATACGCTCTCTTGCTGTTTTTGCGAAGCCACACCATGCTAAGAATTGACACTGTGTGTTTGTCCAGTTTAGTTATAACAGCCTCTGTTCATTTTGTTTCTGCACCCTAGGTTATGCTAGCTGCTTCTTACTGGTCGTTGCTGGCCCCAGCGATTGAGATGGCAGAATCTTCAGGGACCTATGGCGCGTTTGCCTTCCTTCCCGTGGGAGTGGGCTTCACACTTGGAGCAGCATTTGTTTACTTGGCTGATGCTTTGCTGCCCTCGCTGGTGAGTGTGCAGAAATTAAAGTCCACTCTGGAGTCCATAGGGCTCCCTGCTGTGCAAACCTCTCTTAGCCGGCATGTCGAACTGTTTGACACATTCAGCAGGGAAAGAAAAAGGGAAAATATGGGAAAGCTTAACAAAAATACTGGACTAGACCCAAAGAGTTGATTTATTTTACCTAAAGGCAATTTTCTGTCAAGCACACAAGTTAAACCAAAAAAAAAACTAAAATAACTATTCTTGGAAGATTTATACTACTACCGTGAAATAATGGATCCATGTGTTTTGACTGGCTGAATGTTTGTTTGTGTTTTTTCACTTAACTGAGGACATTCTCTGGAGACAGGCTGAGTCACAGTGTGAAATCACCAAAGAAAATAATTGTGCTGTCCGAATTCTTCCTCATCTTTGGGTCTTTCCATGGGGGCTTCTGAAGATGTGCAGCTCCTTGCCACGATAAAGTGTACCCTGAGGGTGTAGGTAGGAGGTAGCTGGAATACTATATAAATTTAAGTAGGTAACGTGGCAGAGGATAGTGGAGCAGGTAAGAGGTATGTAGAGTTCCCAAGGGTATGTAGGGGAATAGTGGGAGGGATTTATTTGACTGTATCCCTGAAACTATTCCCCACCTCCAACTCCAACTCCAACTCCAACTCACACACACGCATATGTTTGCATTGGAAACTTCAGGGCCAATCTAAGACTTAATTTAACATTTCAACCCACCAACCTGTTTTGAATATACTGGTGCAGCATGAATGATAACTCATTATTGCTTTAATTATGGAGCATGAGGAGGGTCAGAATCAGCTGCCTGACCCAAAAGACTCAACTTGATGATCCCGCCATTCTGAATTCCTACTCTGAATTCCATGATGCGGCCATGCGGTTATTATTGCTTAATCACTTGCTTTCAGATACTGGTTGATTTTTTAAAAATTTATGATCTCATTGAATGATAGAACAGGCTCGAGGGGCTAAATGGCCTACATCCCTATGTTCCTTTTGTCCAACAGAATAAAGCTACAGAGATGAAGTGGGGGAAGGTTGGTCATAAATTGCTGGTATTGTAGGTTGTGCAGACAATGCCATTTTCCCAAGATCATCAGGCTTGAAGCAAGAAATTTTCCTGCACCAGTTGCTTCTTAGGAACCAGCTGAAAATGCAACAGATGCAACAAGATCACGCTGTATATATTCAAAATCTCTGTGCAATTCTCCAGTTAGCAAATGAATTGGGACAGATGACACTCCACAACCTTCTTTAATTATGCAAGTCAGCTAAGTGAAACAATTAAGAACCTAGCTTGGTTAAGGGTAGAAACTTGAAGTTCAGTATGATAATCGGTTTAATCCAAGATGAGCTTCCAGCTACATATCCATTCCAGCACTAAGACCACCTACATCCACCATAATATCATCCAACTTCTCCCTTGTGTCAGGAAGTTATCATTTTTTCCTAATATTATTGTGGGATATTTTAAAGCAGGCGTGTGTGGTTCTGTGTGGGGCTAATTTAATTAAATTATAAACTATTAGACTGCAAGGTTTAAATAATCAAAGATGTGAGGTGTAAAACAGGCGTTTGGAATGGAGATGAGTAAAGCTCGGATGAGGTCAGCAGAGATGGCTTGAATTAAATTTGCATTTTTAGGTAAGTGGGAGAGGTGTTTGATTTTCAAAGGGACATGGAAAATGTTTATAACTAGCAAGATAAATAAGGCAAGGTAATTACGTTGATTTTTCCCATACGTGCTGGCCATAATGAGAACATGAAAGATTGTTATATTCTAGGAAAAGTAACTTCTAAAGACAAGTGGAAACAATGGGATTTACAAATCAAAAGGGGTAAAATATATTTAAAGAAGGATGGAAGGCTGTGTGAGGTCTGGCTATGTGAGATCTTGAAAGGTGACTGTATGAAACAGACTTGGGACAAAGCCTGTAGTCGCCCTGCAGAAGTTTGCTGTTCCAGTAACCAAAGTTGTGTTGAAAGCCTTTGGAAGTCCATCGTCCAGTGGGTGCTTGTGGTAAAATTGCTGGATGACTTTGGAATCTATTTGGACTGTTGCTTTAAAGGGGGTGTGTAGTTGGGAGTCTGGTTAAGTAGAAATTTTCAGAACTGTGTAACTGTAATATTGTTTGTGTGTTTATTTTTCGCCTTTTGTTAATAAATGTTTTAATTTAATCTTTAAAATCTCTAAAGGTGGTAGTGGACTCATTACTTCTGACTTCAATGCGGAAGCCTTCTTGTAATAAATACAAATTGCAAAATTGTTGTGGTAGTGTGGCCAAGTTTCCCTTGTGGATTTGGTCAGCCTGGCAAATACCACCTGCCATATCATAACACTTGTCTCTGCTCATCTGCTTAAAACCTCATCCATGTCTTTGTTAACTCTAAGCTTTATGATTGCAATGTTTTACTGGCTGACCTCCCATCTTCCACTCTACTTAAAATTGGACTTGCCCAAAACTGTGCTGCCTTTTATCCTAAGTTCCATTTACCCGTGACCCCTGTGCTCACTGATCAACATTGGCTCCCCATCCAACAACTCCTTATGTGACTCGATGTCAAATTTTGTTTGATAATGACCCTGTAAAGGGATGTTTTACATACTATGTTTAATAAATCCAAGTTGTTACTGAAGTGGTTTCAGATTTGCATCAGTGACAAACCTCCAGAGTAGAAAATTGGGTGTTGAAGTTTGAATTGACTCCGAGGCATGTGTGAGTGAGATTCCCTCTTGCTGAGAGCAGAGTGCCTATCGAGATCCATTTGTCAGCCAGTGAGTTGAAGGTGGGCAGGACTTCCAGCAAATCATCTATTTTATAGCAAGAACAGCTTATTTACTCAGCAAACAGAGTCCGCGGAAACGACGCACTGCAGCAAACCCGTCTACAGAATCTGTTTACCAACAGTCAATACAAACTGGAGGCAACCAATGCACGTCCGAAATTGCAGCAATTTCTCCCAATGAAAGCAGCGTTATTTCTCCAGAACAATGCAGCGAGGGGAGAATAGTTACATGTTACAAATTAGGTGCGTAAAATAAATTCCAGACACGACAGCAGTGCTGGCTCCATGCATAATTGGCAGCGGAATTAACCAGTCAATTCTGTTCTGGCTGGGAACAAGTGGCGTAACTCTATGCAGCCTGATTCCTCTGCACCGGTTTCAGATTAGGCCCTGACTATAGATTCACGCTGCATTTGTATTGCAACTGCAGTGTCGTGCAGAGAGACGCTGCTTCACACCAATACAATGGTGAAGTGCACCAGTGCTGTAGTGAAGTGCACTTCTACTGTAAAGCTGAAAGCTGATAAAATATTGCAGTCGCTCAGCTACGTGGCAAAAGTAGTATTTTGCATGATAACGAGTTTAATGAGTTTAACAATTAAAAGAAGTTTAACGTTTTGAATAATTGCTTTTGGTTTTGTGCTAAATGTTACTGGATTAGCATTTGTTGCCGGGCTGAATAGTTACATATTACCAGTTACCAGTCTGCACAAGTTCCATTTCAAAGCGATGAGTTAAACATCAGAAGGATGGAGTCATGTGGAGTGTTCATCAGTTTTTACTTTTATTAAAATATCTTTATATGGGCAACACTGCTATGCCTGTTGCAGGTTTATTTCCAATTATTAATTGATTATTGATAAACCAAGTGCACTGGATCAGTTTTTGTGAGAATTCCTTTAGCTATCTGGTGAAAAATTGAAAGCAGTGCTAGAAATTGGTCTAATTTTTCACCCCCTGGACCAGCTTAGGACGCCCCTTTCTGAAAGCACCCCTGCTGGCTGGAATTTTCATTTCAGCCAATGGAACTCGAGTTAGCGTCCATGGAGAATTCGTAGAAATAGAGGTGTTTCCCCTCGGGGACTGTCAAGAACTAGGCACCCTAAATGTAAGATAACCACTAATAAATCAAACAGAGAATTCAGGAGCGTGGTTAGAATGTGGACTCACTACTACATTGGAATAGTTGAGATGAACAGCACAGTTGCATTTAAGGGGAAGCTAGCTAAGTGCATGAGGGTGAAAGGGCTGTCAGAGCATGTTGATAGGGTGAGATAAAGTAAAGTGAGGAGAGGCTGATGGAGTATCAACACTGACATAGACTTGCTGGGGTGAATGCCCTGTTAATGCGCTGTAAATACTTTGTTAAAATAAAAAGAAAGATACGTAGGGCTGAATTTTACTTGGAGGTGATGGCCACGTGCGAGTCTGACTTCACCTGGCTGCATTGCCCCGAGCTGATTTTACAGATGGCCGGCAACTCTCTCGTCACAGCAGTCTCACCGGGAGTCGGATAAGAAGGTATATAGGGGTCTTCTGCTGGGGACTAGCTGGGGACACGCCCTGGCAGATGGAATGGAAGAACCAGTTATGGAGAGTGTGGGCAGGGGGTGTGGGGGGTGCATATGTGGGAGTGCTGAAGGGGGCCACTCCGTTGGTCGCAAGACCTTACCTGCAAAAATGCTGCCAGGTTTTGTCTGACCACTTTGCCAGGTGGCATGGACACTACCCAACACTGGCAAAATTACCAGTGGCAGTGGGAAGAGGCCCTGATATGGCCATAGGTTGGCCACTTTAAGGGCCTCAATTAGCCCAAGGATGGGTGGGCCTGGTAAAATGCTAGCACAGGCAGATCAGTGACAGGTACAGCGTTGCCATTATGGCAGCTGGTTTCACAGTCCACCCCACCTGCCAGCTTGCTCCTGGGGGTAGGGCCAGGTGGAGGGTGGGGTGGGGGTGGGGGTGGCTGCCTGGTTCCACCCCTAATGTCTGAAGGTGCAAACAGAGAGGCTCAGAAAAAATAACTGATAGGGCTGGTACTTCTGAACAGCAGCCACTGGGATGGGGATCAGGAGCGACGATACTGGAGGTCTGGAAGCCATTTGTAATGAGCCACCAATTCTAATTCCAATTAAACAGGGAAATGCCTGAAGTGTAGGATGAAGGCAAGAGCCATTCTTATTTTTATGGGATGGCAATTTAAACACACAGCTTGTTGAAAGGAAAGCAAGCAACTTTCACTTTGGCTTGGCTCTTTTTGTTTGGCTATCAAGCTATGGCAGAGTAGCAATTTGGCTTGGACTTCAAATAATGCTCAAAAATATCTGGTTTGTCCACTTTAATTAAGACATGGCAAAGACTTAGGTGCAGTTGATACGTTAAGGGTGTTTGTTTTTGAAGGAGTTGGAGTTAAGTTTGCTGGAAATACAACTTTGAGGAAAAACCTGAAAGTTTTATGACTGTATCACACCTCCAAGCACTTCTGTTTTCTGGCCCCTCTCTATGGCAAACCAAATAATATCCATCTATTATTTATCAGTATTGCTCCTGGGCGCAAAGAACTGAAATGATCAAAGTTGGAAACGTCCAAGGATTTTACTCTGGGCTACATGCTTTACCCATCAGTGTTATGCTGTTTCCTCCTCTCTTGACGACCAGCTTGTGTGTCACACCCTGAACTATTTGATGACCATATCTGCTTATGCCCAGTATTTAACTAGGCAGCTATTGTGACCAGTTCTGTCTCTCGATACTCTCCCTCCGTTGGCCAATTGACTGTGTGACCCCCCTACCTGAAAATTACAGCCTGACAGCAAAAATCACGAGTAGGCGATGGAAGCACTTGGAATAATTGAGGTGAAGATTTGTGATTGTGCTTTGGGCAAGGGACGAATTTGGAAGCTGAGAGGAGTCCGGTCCCCAGGTTAATGGAGGGGAATTCACCACTGTCAAAAAATATGACTTACCTCCCCTTTTAGAAGTCTAGAAATAAGATTTTATATGCATTGTTGGAATGCTGGAGTTCTGGGGATGCTTAAGTCTGCAGGATGTCCATGTTAAAGATATTGAACATAGGGCATAAGGATGTTTCAAAAAGAAAATCAGGGGATCTTGCAATGCCCCATTTTATGCATTATTGCAAAAAGTATGTTGCATGACTTAGGGTAATATCACCTTTCAGCACCCGTTTTATATTTATTCTTTTAGAAGTTGCTGTCATACTCACTGTGCAAGGAATACTGGACCATCAAATCGTGGCTTTAGAATTGTTTTTCCTTTGCTGCTTTTGGACAGGAAAGTATGTTGGAAGGCCATTTGAAAAACAACGGCTGACACAATAGTGACACTTTTTTAGTTGCAAGGAAGTTGAAAATGTTGGTGTGCTGTATATGCACCCTGCAGAATATAATGTTTCTTCCACAAAATCCGGTGTGCTGTGAAGATTAGCTTTAAGGAGGCGTCCTGCTGCCACAGTGAGTTTATCAAGAGAGCAGCAAACGTGAAAAGACGAGAGAAGTTCCAGATTCCATCACTTAATTTGTGCTGAATTAACAAATCTCAGCCAAGATCGTACGTGGGTGCCAACAACCAGCTTCTTGGTGTCCTGAGGTTAGGGAGGGGGGAAATAAGTCGGGTTTCCTGCTTTTCATCCTTATCGGGTATTCCCTAATCCAGAATTGAGTGTGGATATTGGGTGACAGCAGAAATGGGCTCCACTGTCACATAGCTTTCCAACTTCGGAACTTCCCACGTTACGATTGTTTGATTAAGTTTCGGAGGGCGGCTGGCACCTGTAGGAAGTTCGCCAGCAAAGGGCCAAAGAGACGGGAAGACAGAACAGCAGAAAACTGAAAACGATGAGAAAAAATAGATGCTGAAATTTGGACTTTGAATAAAAGCCATCAGTGCAAAGCTAATGTTTGTTTTGTATTTAGTTTTGTCAAACCCAGTTTGGACAGGAATCATAAATGTGATGTTGGGAAGTTGCATATAATGTCTGCTGATCAGTTGATTACCTTTGAAGATAATGTGGTTAGGTGTAATATTTAATATATCTGTGGACATCTTGAGCAGAATCTGATTGCATCCAGTTTTCAAAGCAGCCCAGTTTAATGCTGACAACCACTGAATGACGTGGATAATTATTTTAATTGTAAGTAATTAAAACGCCCGCTGGCAGTTAACTTCTGTTGCAGCTAAATGCATACAGCCGCTAAATGATTTTCATTGTTAGCTGACTGGTGTAAAATATGATGTGAGCTAAATATTTAGCTATGCTTAGAAAATGTGTGTAGCAGCGTCAGTGTTTGCCTGTGCAACTCAGAGGCTGCTCTGTGGAGAGAGTATTCACTTGCTATCTGTCACGCATCATTTAACAGTTACACTGATAGACGAGCGAGCGTTTTCCTGTGGTTCCTTTTGGAGCACATGTATTGCTAGTGTTTTTTACATGATAATTATCTTATCTAGTGGGCCACGGAAATTCTTTCGTGTGTTCTGCCTGAGATGATGAATGATGACAGTGTTAACAAGGCCAGCAAGCAGGGGTAGAGGGTTCGTCCTCGTAGTTTTGCCAGCCATTATAAACATGGAAGGGGAAAAGTCAATTGCATGATATTTTGAAACTGCGAGTCTTGAGAAGTACAGAATGTTTAATACTGGCCATAAACCAACAAGACGTCTGATTCATAATCTATGTATGGCTGAATTATTTGAGTCACTGAATTACCTTTGACCTCTGCTAGCTACTGGACTTGAAGTGAAGGGTATTGTGCAGAAGCCTGCAGTACCCTGTTCTCTAAGTATGGTTAATGTCTAAACACTTCAACGCCAGTTATCACTCAACTAGGCTGATTGAAAATACAGTGCACTCCCTTTAATTGTAAGTTGGATTTTGCATAATTTTATGTGCGCCAGTTTAGAAGTATATCACAAACAGGAGCATATGCTAAATGCACTCCAGTGAAAAACTGTTTGGAGCTACTATTGATTTTCTTTTTACTTATATTAGATTCTAGACTTTGGGAGAGCTGGAACAATTTTAGTTTCTGTTTACTAGTGTCTGCCAAAATTAAGAACTTTGCTGCTGCTTGTATTGCCTCTCTGAAGGTGTTCTTTTCAAGGAGGCATCAGTCAGAAGTTAAAATATTTGTAAAAGAAAAATAGAGGCCTTGCATTTATATAGCATCTTTCCTGACCTTCAGATGTCCTAAAGCACTTGCAGCCAATGAAGGACCTTTGAAGTGTACCCATTGTTGTAATGTTGGAAATGCAGCAGCCATTTTGCAAACAGGCAAACTCCCACAAACAGCAATGCGTAAATGATCAGATAATCTATTTTTGTGCTCTTCTTTGAAATAGTGCCCACCAAAGGGACAAATGGGAACGAGATTTAACGTCTCCTCAGAAAGACAACACCTTCCTCACTACTGCACTGTACTCTTTTTTTACTCACTTACAGGTTGTGGATGTCGCTGGCTAGGCCAGTGTTTATTGCCTATCCCTAATTATCCTTGAGAAGGTGGTGGTGAGCTGCAATCCCTGTGGTGTAGGTACACCCATGGTGCTATTAGTGTAAGTCTTTATTTTTGCGCTCAAGTCTTTAAATGGGACTTGAACCCACAACCTTCAGACTCAGAGACAGGAGTGCTACCAACTGAGCCAATGTTGCTCATTAGATATTTGCTTTTAAAATTGGGGAAACTATGTAAATGCTCTATTTGTGGCATACGCAAGTTCAGTTCTTCGTTTGCATTCACCGTAGTATTTTTTGTGCGTTCTCGTTCCAACTGACGTATGTGTGTATAGCATATTTTTATACATATCTCACAGTGGTGATGAACAGCTCCTGATCTATCAAAATGAAAAAAACCCTCCTGGGTCAGAAGTCAAGCCATCACTCATTTTGTTCTTTGTTATTGGTATGATATCAGATTTGAAACTGTGGGAAGAAAGTCCACTGACCTCAGAATGTGGTCCCTCTGTGCATTCCTCTCATGTTCAGAAGTGAAATATATGGTAACCTAGCCCTTTAGACCTGTTAAGCAAATACTGGACTGAATTCAGATGGGATGTAACATGTGCATGTGTACGATTGACCTGTCTTCGGTGTTACAGATGCATGTGGACTTTACACTATGGATCTAGTGGTGGTGCTTTAAGGATGAGTTGCTGTGCGTGCGTGCGTATGTGTGTCTGTGTGTGAGACAATTGTGCTTATATAGTGCTAGAAATGTAGTCACTCTTGTAATGTTAGGAAAATGCTATAATGATGGAATGGTTTGCATTATTGAGCAATAAGATTATATACAGTAGATGCAACATGACTTGTCAAGAACATCAGGACATAATCAATCACCCCTTTGCCACATTTCTACGCTGTGGTTGAACAACTTATTTTAATAAATGATTGACAGATCAGCCACAAAGGTGTAAATTACAGGATGTGAATGCAACGTCCTTCACAATTCAACAATAGAACTACACTTAAAATTATAACACATTTTGCCTCAACGGGTAGCACTTTAACCTCTGAGAAGGATTGCAAGGCCATGGGTGGAAAGCCCCACTCCAGGGACCAGAATACATACTTTAGGATGGCTGGCATTTAGCATTGAAAATTAAGGGATTGCTGCAGTTTCGGAGATGTTGTATTTCAGATGAGACTTTCAACTGAGCTGACCTCTCAGATGGAAGTGAAAGATTCTTGCATCAAAATTTGAAGAAAAGCAGGGAGCTTTTCTCAATATCCTGGCCAACGGTCATCTGACAATCAGCACTTGAAAGAAACGGTCTGGTTTTTTACCTCATTGCTGTTGGTGGGGCCTGGCCGTGTACAAAATTGGTTCTTGTGTTTTCTGCTTTATGACAGTGACTACGGTCACGGACAGAGATTATATATTTTATTGTTGTTCATGATCCAAGCATTTTAATGTGTAAAGTTGATGTGTTTTCTGACCCTTGGAATGGCTTGTCCCAGTTGAAATGATTCCCACAGCAAGCTCTTGTGATTTTAAAATGAAATATTATTTATTAATACACACTTGCCTTGGAGGTTTAGAAGCAGCATCTTACACACACTATCACACACAGAAAAGAATAGATGCAGATGGAGGAAAAAATGATTTTGAAATGACTTCAGTCTCTTGTAGCAGGCTTGTAGTTTGTTGGATGAATTGATGCTTTAGCTGAAGTGGAGGCCTTGTAATAGCAGAGGATTCTCGCTAAGCTGTGAGGCTTCTTGTAGTTGAATTGCCAGGAGGTCGACTGTCAGGTGAACTTGAAGTTGAAACAGGATCGGGGGAAGAGTCCATCTCCCACTTTTTTCGAGGTATAGCTGTATCTTACCTTGGCTGTGAAGTTCTCTTGCAGCTGGTGTGATGGCTTAGGCGGTTTATCTGATGGTATCTGGTCGTGGTGTTCCTGACCTGAGCAGCCTCTGCTGTTATTTTTCAAAGCAGGTAACAAATACGGCTGCCTTTACCACATGAGCTGGTATAAATCCAAAGTCAGTTTCCAAAGAAGGTGGGGTATTAGGCTAGTAAACGTCCGAGGGAGAATTTTCTCCTCATCGTGCGGGACGGGCGGGAGTGCGCGTGCATCCGATCGCCACTCGTGATCGGCTGCGTGCTGCCATTTTACGTGGGCGGGCCAAGTAAGGCCTGCCCAGCGTGACGCGCATCTGGAAGTGCAGAGCGCCCCCAGTGCAGGCGGGGGAAGGAGGGAGAGTCAGGGCCTGTGTTCTTTCACACATGCACACGACAGAGTGCAGAATTCTAAGATTTATTTCATTGTGGAAACCTGAAAAAAAAATTTGAAAAAATTAATTGGACATGTCCCCGCTCATGTGACAATGTCACATGAGCTGGGACATGTCTATGAATTTTATTAAAAATTTTTATTGAAGTTATAAAAAACCTTCATGAAACCGCATCCCGCCCGTGGATGAGGCTCCATGAAAAATGCGAAGGCCGCCTTAAGTTGGCGGGCAGCCCTGAGAATCAGTGTCATTAGTTAATTAATGGCCTTAGTAGGGCTTTGACAGTTCGGCAGGCGCGCAGCGGACTCTGCTGTGCGCCTACCGAACTAGGATTGGAATGACGCGCGGTGATGTCGGGACGCGCGCCCGATGTCACTGCGTGTCATTTTGTGCGTCGGTGAGTGGGGTCCGCCCCCGCACGCCCACCAGAAGATTCAGGCCCCTGTGTTGTACCCATTAAGTTTTGACGTCTCTGTTGTCCGTGGTGAAGCAGAGAGCTGGTATATCATAGTCCTGTTTGTTGATGGTTCATCCTTAACAAAGGGGTTTGTGAATTGCATAAGTGGCTGTGATTATCCATAAGTAATTAGGTATTTGCCCGAGTTTCAGGTCTGTCTGGAGCTGATACTGCGAAGTCACATGATATGCTACAGCTATCTTAAACAACTTCTGGTGCCCATTTTAAAAATAAAATACAGTACATCTCCATGCCTGTACTGGGCATGACACTGCACTTCAGAAGTATTTCATTGGCCGTGAAGCACATTGAGACGTCTTGAAAGTGTCATTTAAATGTAAACTTCTATAGAAATGGATCTGGGAGAGATGTAATTTGCACCATGCTGAGTGGAAAGGAAAGTTATTATTAATGAAACACGCATCTCCACCCCCCCTATCCAAAGTGATTTGACATTTAAGTAACAAATAGAAGTGACCATCTGATACAAGATAAGGAAACTGAGTGTACTACATCTAGTCAGACCCATGAGCTGTTTAAATGTTGTACAGCACAGTGTGATATATACCTTTTGATATATTGGCAGTATCGTTGGGGGAATTCATTGATTAAAATTGTATGAAAATGACTATTGTATTGTTATTGTATAGGGTGTTAGTCTGACTTCACTGAAATACCAAGGCCCAGAACTTCCTGAAAATATAATGGCGTGTTCACAGTGCTGGCTGTCATCCCTGTAAAAGGAAAGGAATTTATGGTGGGAAACGAGATAACTCAAGTTGAAAATTGCCACAGATGGCTGGACAATTTGCGCCATTAGCCTTACAAAAACTGGAAGCCTGCTGACAGTGTCCCTGTGAATGTCAAGAAACTGCTAGATTTGTGCCATAAATACGAATTAAACTCCCTGCATAAAATTAGGTGTAAGAACCCTGTTAATAGGGTGATTTATGGCGTGACATGTTATACAACTGGAAGCTCAGAAACTGGAGTCTCACTCTTGTAGCATTGGTAATAAGTTGTCAATGGAGGATTTTTAATTTTTTTAATTAAAAATTTAACAACTCCCCTGCCCCACCTCCACCAAAGGCTTATACACAGCCTCTTTGTGAGTGCACAAACCTTCAACACACATGTGCACACACACTCACATCTATTGGAATTAAAAACATAGTAAACAAAGTTCCTTCGCTGGTTCAGCATTTTCTACTACTCCATGTAGTACTTGACAACTTTAGCAACAAGCTTTTACCAACTTATTTCCTGAAACTGTTAACTTTTATCCCCACTGTCTCTTCTGAATTTGTTTAGCTGTTTGGTCTGAACAATATATTCGTGCAAAATTCCATAACACAATATAGGAAGAGGGATGTTGACAGCTTATTGCAATTACTGAGTGGGGACTCTCACATCAAGAGATTTGCCCTTTCTTCTGTATTTTAAAAGTGAATCAGAGTGTTCTCAAATGCTATTAGATTTTAGATAAAAATAGTAAATTGTTTTTTCTAGGCAAGGGTTGTTGAGTGATTTTAATGGAAGAGATAACATAGAACAAATCCATCTTAACAAAATGATTTGGTCAGGGCACGCATATTTTTAAAAAAATGCATGCTGCAGTATTGTATTGAAGGAAATTGTGTAATAATGGATGTGTGGGAGTACAAGAATATAGAACTGTGAGGTGTTTTGAATACAGAGTTGAAAGTTTATGTTTTGGGACTGTTTACTTGATTTTACCTTAGATTAGTGAAGGGATCATGTGACCTGCTCTGAATCCTGCTTGACAACGAGCCTCGGTGGCTTTGCTGCTATGGGGACCGAGAGGCCCAGATTGATTTACTGGGAAGAAAGTGCGAGATGTTCACACCTGTAAACAATGATTAAGCAGCTATGCTGCTGATTGATTGATTTTTAGTGTACTAGTCACAGGGAGGTGTGAGGAATATCAGGCATTATATATGCTTATACTTTGACCTGTCTGTTAATTTCCATGTTAGATTGGAGTTGGGGGTTCTTCTAATCAGCATGTCTGCCTGGATACAAGGCTCATGTGATTCCCATCACCATGGAATGGTCTTTGAAAGGGGAACAGGCCATAGAAAGCCATTGTAGTCTTGGGTTACAGGGTTTTCCTCGGATACCACTGAACTTCACTGACCCAGACATTCTCCAAGAATCTGAGAGACCGAGAGATAAGAGAGAGAGAGAGAGAGAGAGAGAGAGAGAGAGAGGCAGCCGGTCTCTTTTGTTCATTGTGCAGAATGCAGTTGGGAGCTTGTACTCAGACTGAAGAGACCAAGTTTGTGATGGTTTAAATGGGGCTGGAAGATTTGCCTAACTTTGACTAGAGGATGGAATCTCCGGGATAACCCTCACCACGAAAGTCATTTCGGAGATTCAAAGTTATCTGGCTGGAAAAGAGAAAGGAAGCAAGCCATTGGGAGCTGAGAATAGCTTTGAACAGGTTCCTGGAGAATGAAGTGTCCACTCAAGGGACAGAGTAAAGTATAAATCCTGGAGGCAGTTTTTCAGTTGACTAAAAGTTAAATGGGGAATCTTTTCATTAGTTTAGAGTATAATTTGCCAACTGAATAGTGTTTAGGCAATGTTGCTTTTTGATTGTTTATTACAATAAAAGCCTTAAAACTTGAAATCTAGTCATGTGATCCTTGCAGTGAATCACAGCAAATTCAAATATCTTTTGATAGGTCTCTATGGGAATTGTGACAAATGATACTGTATGCTGCCTAATTAAGGGACGAGACTGATTAATGGGGGATAGATGGTGCTGTTTTTCCTCCCCTCTGTGTAGCAGTGCTAATCTCTTGACGTCTCCACCTGAGGATTGGTGACATTCATCTAAGCTAAAGCCAGCCTGTGGACTGAAAGGCTATCCATAGAAGTCTTTATTTTCCACTTTCTTTGATTTTTCTTTTCAGTCTCTTTCTCTCTTTCCCCCTTCTGTTTTTTTTTCTTTCTCTCTCTCACTACCTCATTCTTTCTCGATTTCACATAAGATCATAAGGAATTGGAACAAGAGCAGATCATTTGGCCCCTTGAGCCTGCTCAACCATTCATTAAAGTCATGGCTGATCTGGTTGTGGCCTTAACTCCACTTATCTGTCTGCCCTCTATGACCCTTGACTCCCTTGTCTCTCAAGAATCTGTCTAACTCAGCCTTGAATACATTTAATGACCCGGCCCCCACTGCTCGCTGGGCAAGAGAATTCCAAAGGCTATCGACCCTCAGAGAAGAACTTCCTCCTAATGTCTGTCTTAAATTGGAGATCCCTTTATTGCTCCCTCTAGTTCTAGGTTACCCCACAAGGGAAACATCCTCTCAGCATCTACCCCGTCAAGCCCCCTCAGAATCCTATTATGGTGTGCAGTTATGATCGTACAAATTTTTCAAAAAACTGCTCTGAAGATCACCTTTCAAAAAACCTTCAACTGAGTTTAAAGACCATTCTCAAAGTGGTTGCAGGCTACCAGACAGAATTGTGCATCCCTGAGACATATACATTTAAAATTCAATGAATGTTCCAAAAGAATGAACAGAAACCCATTGACTTGATGGCTTTTCCACCAAACACAAAGGCACTAACTGATAAGCCACTGTAAAGTGTGAACAATCTTCACCCTTTCGATCACTACAGGGGATAAGGAGACTTTGGATAACTTTAATGGTGTAAGCACTTGCCTGATATGAAAAGTGACTCTGCATTCTTATACAGGTCACATGATAATGGAGGTCATCTTAGCTGACCTGCAAAAAGCATTGAAAGGGCAGAAAGTGGCAGATCCACAGAGAAACATCTTGAAGAAGCCACAACCCAGGTAGAGATGGAGAAAGGCATCTGAAACAGTTACTGGTCTTACGGCTCTTTACTGCTGTAAAGTAACCAGGCAGCTAAAAGTGCCAGAATGGAAGTAAAGAAACTTCTCTCCTCCCTGTAACCCTGATTCGACCTACTAAGATCACCTGTTAAAGCTATCTCTGGCAATTTGACAGTGGAAGCCATCGCAGCTGCAGAGACAAGTCTACAACCTCAAGACCTTCACTTCAGAAAACCCAACCCCTCAACTTCAAAACATATCAGGCCTGCACCAAATGTGGAATAATCTTGATTTATAAGTATTGTTTTATCTTCATTTGTAACTAAACTGTGTGTGTGCACGTTTGTATGTGTTAATAACTTTATCTTTTGTTACGTAACTTCCAGAGTGATAGAGTGAAATAAACTAACCTTTTCTTTTTATGTAAAAAGGCTTTGCTATGGGGTTATTTTAAGCTGAATTTCTCATTCCACGGGTAAGAAAATACACACACAATCACATACAAATACATTGCTTACAGGCACCTTTGGGGCAACACCTTTTAAAACATCCATGATAATCCTGTATGTTTCAAAAAGATCACCTCTTATTCTTCTAAAGGCTCTATCACTCTCATCCCCTCTCTCCCTAACTTTCCCCCCACCCCTGCTGCTTTTGGAAAACAATTTAGCACCAAAAAAGGCATTTGCTTTTGCATGAGTGCATATTCTGATTTTGATGTCCCAGTGTGTATTCTCATTCTCTTATTATGCTCACTCACTCTGTCTGCCTCTCTCTTTGTCTCTCTGTCTCTCTGTCTCTCTCTCTGTCTGTCTCTCTCTCTGTCTGTCTCTCTCTCTGTCTGTCTGTCTGTCGGTCGCTCTCTCTTGAACCTATCCTTCTCTTCCTGGCTTGGTCAGCAATCAGATTGCATAGAACAAGCTGGTGAAACTTGAATTGCATGAATTGCCTGCTCTCCATCCCATGACCCTCTTCACTGGTCCTCGCAGTCCTCCAAGCAAGACTGCACCTGAAGACCAACCTGGAACTTCACAATTGGGACTTCAACATAGTAGTCACTAGATCTGAGCAACCTGACTTTTTTCTGATTTTGCTTAAGAGTGAAATTGTTTGTGGGAATAAGAGACAAGTATACACCTCTGCTCCCCTGAAATTTGGAGCCTTGTCTGTATTTGCCTGCCTTACTTATATTGGAATGGGCCGCAGAAGTGAATTTAGAGTGATGCCATGAATATCATGTAGTTGCATTTGATGGAAGTGTGATTGCATTTTTGGGGAGTTGGGTCATACCTTGTTGGTCGTATATCATTGCTCTGGAATCTGAGTGTGATATGAAGGGTTATTCTTAAATGGGAACCCTCCAGAGTAAGAAACTGAAAATGATGAATGTCATAAGGAAAACCACCAGCCAAGTGCTGATAATCCTCTTGTCTGACATTCATTTTCTTTAGCTGAAAGCCAATTTTCTTTGGCCTGCAGCCAGTAATCCATCTAAACTGTAATTCCCTTTTGCTTTATTTTGTAATTGAGCAGGAAGCATAGTGATAAGAGGTATGAAACAGTAGAAATAAGATCAGATAAAACCTCCTCTTGCCCTTTTTTGGACTGTTGAGCATCGTAGCCTTGCCCGCCGCAGTTTCAGATAACCTCAGGAAACCGCTAGACTGACTGACAGTCAGTCTCATGCTCAGCAATCAAAACTGATGGCCAAGACAACTTAATGTGCAGAGATCCTAACCTCAGGAATTTAATCAAAGCCCACGCAAAAATAAATACTTACAATATACAGCAGCATCCCAACACAGCGTGTGCAAGAAACAGTGAGAATGTAGAGCTCGCAACCAAGGCAACAGGACCAATAGCTAATGGGCATTACTGGTCTACAGCAAACAATGGAGGGTACTAAAAGTAATGGAAACAAAATGAATTTCCTACAGTTACACTCGCTCGTTCTCTCTTTTTCTCTCTCTATAACATTCGCTATCTTGCATACTCTAACGCTGTTTCATATATGTATGTTTAGTTGATCTCTGCTCACTCCACTAATGTTCTTAGTTGCTTGTGAGAATGCACTCTTGCTCAGTCTCGCTGGCATTAACTTTTACTCTCAGTTATTCTTTGACTGGAATTTCTGCAGATCCTCTGCAACCATCTGTTATCGCTTTCTTGCTTCATGCTATGTACACACTGTTCTCCACCAACCCCCACCACCACCACCACCGCCACTTTCCCAATAGCCTCAACTCCCCTGACATATGGGCCCTGATATTATGGTAGAAATAAAAATGATGCTATCAGTGCTCATTGTTATTGAAGTGTAAATCAAATAGCAACTTCTGGTGTCTAGGATAAAAGCAAAATACTGCGGATGTTGGAAATCTGAAACAAAGACAAAAATTGCTGGAAAAACCTGATCCGACAGCCTCTGTGGAGAGGAAGACAGTTAACGTTTTGAGTCCGAATGACTCTTCATCAGAGCTAAAGAGAAATAGAAATGTGGTGAAATATAAGCTGTTTAAGGGGGGGTGGGACAGGTAGAGCTGGATAGAGGGCCAGTGATAGGTTGGCCCTCTATCCAGCTCCACCTGTTCCACCCCCCCTTAAACAGCTTATATTTCAACACATTTCTATTTCTCTTTAGTTCTGATGAAGAGTCATTCGGACTCGAAACGTTAACTCTTGTCTTCCTCTCCACAGATGCTGTCAGACCTGCTGAGTTTTCCCAGCAATTTTTCTTTTTAATTTCTGGTGTCTGCTTGGTCCAGTTAAATGTGGAAATCTGGGGGCTGCAGTCCGAGTTGCCCTGCCCTGTAAGAAGACTTTCTCAAACACTTTCTTGCCGAGAGACTTGGTGTTCAAATACATTTGGAACAGTGTGAAGTTACGCTAATTATGAATTAAATACCCATTAAACATGCCAGGAAAAGTTTGGGGTTGTTCAATCCAGTCTAAGTGATTTTTTTAATGGCGTGGTAAGTCACAGTTAATTGCAGATTAGTGGCACTAAAAATGAACATTTACAAGTGTGGACTCAATCCTTTAGATTTGAATTATAGTTGGAGATTTAAAAAAATAAATGAAACATTATTTACTTTTTCTTTCTGCCTCTAATCTCTCATTCTCATCGTTCTCTCTCCCTCTTAATATGCAGAAAGACCAGGGCGACATTCAGGCTTGGCCTGATAAATGGCAAATAACATTTATGCCACACAAGTGCCAAGCAGTGATCATCTCCAACAAGAGATAACCTAACCATTTCCCCTTGATGTTCAATGGTATTTACCATCATTGAATCCCCCACCATTGACATTCTAGGGGTTACCAATGATCAGAAACTTAACTGGACCAGATATATCACTATTTTGGCTATAAGAGCAGGTCAATGGCTGGGAATTCTGCAGTGAATAACTCACCTCCTGACTCCCCAAAGCCTGTCCATCGTTTATAAGGCACAAGTCAGGAGTGTGATGGAATACCCTCCACTTCCCTGGATGAGTGCAGCTCCCACAACACTTGAGAAGCTCAACACTGCCCAAGACAAAGCAGCCCGCTTGAATGGCACTACATCCACCACCTTCAGCATTAACTCCCTTCACTGGTGCTAAGTGGCAGCTTTGTGTACCATATACAGGATGCACTACAGTAACATTCCAGGGCTCCTTTAGCAGCACCTTCTAAATCTACGACCTCTACCTCCTAGAAGGACAAGGCCACTAGATACATGGGAACACCACCACCTGCAAGTTCCTCACCAAGTCACACACCATCCTGACTTGGAAATATATCACCATTCCTTCACTGTTGTTGGGTCAAAATCCTGGAATCCCTCCCTGACAGCACTGTGGATGTACCTACACCACATGGACTGCAGCGGTTCAAGAAATTGGCTCGCCACCACCTTCTCAAGGGCAATTGGGGATGGGCAATAAATACTCACCAAGCCAGCAACATTCACATCCCATGAAGGAATTTTTAGAAATGAACAACTTGTGCCATTCTTTCACCTTTGACAGCAAAATTCGACCGGCCGTTCCTACCATTCCTTCCCCATGGCCTGGCACCTCTTCTCATGTTGTCACTCTCACTTTTGTCTGAAACTTGTTCATGCCTCCAAAAATGTCTGCCTTCTTGTGCTCTCTGGTTGGTGGGCTTTCCATCTCATGTGCTCATATGTGTACTCTTGTTGAATTTTATATGTACTTTCTCTTTCTCACCGTATATAGGCTTAAAATTCATTGTACAGTTATATATTATGCATGTGGATGATCAGTGCTGAGAGTGCATGTTCTTTTTGGAATAGATATCCGTGTGTCTGTTAGATGAGTGAGTCAGTATATATTGATATTCTGATCTCACCCTAATGAGCCAATGTTAATTTGAAGGATGCACGGGTTGACATCTTTCCATCTGCAGGAGATGATGGGAATGCAGCCTCAGAATTTTGCTGAGGCCAGACGAGATTATCTGCAGCACTTCTGATGGCTGAACAAGCCGATTCTGGAAATACAAAGTCTGCCACATGTGAAGTTGTCCCTGGTCGGTGATGTGGGACGATCTCTGGTGTTGCCTTGTTTATAGGGCTGGTGTCGGATTTGGAACTTCTGAAACCACGTGTTGCGGTGGTGGCGAATTCCTGCCCACAGCACCGGTCGTCAGCTCGGGTTTCCCACTTGGCGTGATTGATGTTGCAAGGCTTTCAAGTCTCTTTTGACAGCAGCCTTGAATTGGAGCTTTGGGCGCCCTGCTGCTCTCTTGGCCCAGTCCACCTCCTCACATACAGTGTCCTTGACTACCTAGCAGCAAGGAAAGCACCTGGAAAGGAGGGAACACCGGCTGAGCTAGTCAAGTATGGAAAGCCGCACCTGTTCCCATACCTCCACGACCACCTCCTCCTCTGCTGGAGAGAAGGCTCATCCCACAGGATATGCATGGTGCAAACATTGTCGCATTATATAAAAACAAAAGGCAATTGGGATTGTAACAAAAAACGGAGCATCACACACCTCAGCATCAATGAGAAGGCCTTTGCTGGAGTCATTCTAACAATGCTGCATTGACTAACCAGCAGAACATAACTGGAAGCACAATGTGGGGGCTTTGGAGGAGCAGATTCATGGTGGACATGATTTCCCCCCTCTGTCAGCTTCAAGAGAAGTGAATGGAACTGCAATCCCCACTTGACCTTGGTTTTATGGCACTCACTAAAGCATTTGACACTGTGAGCAGGACGGGCTGCTACCAGATACTTGAGAAAATTGGCTGCCCTCCTCAGCTTGCAGTCTCATTTGAAGGATGCACCAGTCTGGGAAGTGTAAAATCAAGAAATCTGCAAGATAGTGTTAGAAATGGCACTTGATAGTACCCTCTCTGTTCAAAAATCAAAAGGACAAGTGCCATTGTAAATTGTGACAAGGTTACAAGCATAGAATTTATCACATTAACAACCAAAGGCTGCACTGCAGTAGTTATACTGACTTTCTCTGAATATTGATGCGTGAAACCAAAACTTAAAACAGAACAAAACTTGTCTTCTTATGAAGCAGTATCACATCTCGAAGCAACAGTTGTGTCAATGCACTGCTAAGCCCTCAGAAATCATCAACGCAGAATTTGGGTGCACATCGCTCAGAAGGTACTCCGAGCTGCCTTCGAATTCCAAATGGCATCCATGACGCAGGACACACTTTGACATTGTGAAACGGAGATGCCATATTGATGAGGGCATTAGCGCATGTTCAGCGATCAGCCATTGGAAATATGCAGAGTAGACATATTGTGATGTCAATCAGTGTTTAATGCTGGCATTTTGGAGCTCAATGTTCCAGCTAACACTGTCTCTCAAACACGCAAAGATGAACACTTGTTCAGCAGCAGGATGGATCCCCAGTCAGCACTTTATAAAGACATCATGAACTATTTTCAGGTTGTTGCTAATTTATTTCTTCTTGCCCTTGACATTCAATGGCATTACCATCACTGAATCCCCCACCACCAACATTCTGGAGGCTACCATTGACCAGAAGCTGAACTAGACCAGCTGTATAAATGTATAAATACTGTGGCTATAAGAGCAGGTCTGAGGCGGGAATTCTGTGGTGAGTAACTCACCTCCTGACTCCCCAAAGCCTGTCCACAAGTCAGGAGTGTGATGGAATACTCTTCACTTGCCTGGATGAGTGCAGCTCCAACAACACTCAAAAAGCTTGACACCATCCAGGACAAAGTGGCCCACTTGATTGGCACTCCATCCACTCCCTTCAACATTCATTCCCTCCACCACTGCCACACAGTGGCAGCGTTGTGTACCACTGCAGCAACTCTCCAAGGCTCATTCAACAGCACCTTCCAAACCTGCGACCTCTACCACCTGGAAGAACAAGGGCAACAGATGCATGAGAACACCACCACCTGCAAGTTCCCTTCCAAGTCACACACCATCCTGACTTGGAAGTATATTGCCGTTGTTCACTGGCGTTGGGTCAAAATCCTGGAACTCCCCCTGCCCCTAACAACCCCCTGAGTGTACCTGCACCACATGGACTGCAGCAGTTCAAGAAGGAACCACCATTTCAAGGGCAATTAGGCATGGGCAGTAAATGTTGGTCTAGCTGATGATGCCCGCATCCTGTGAAAGAGTAAAAAAAAGAAGTTGCTGTGATTGTACAATTTGATGCTTTCTAGAGTTCTTCAATGTTGCTGAAGTCTTCAGGGAGTGGTGTGGCATGTGCTGAAGGACTTTTTCCTGACTGCAAGGCTTCCGCACATACCAGATGCTCCCAGACGTGGGTGCTGTGATAGAAATTCCCCTTGGATATAGTATAACTGGGAGAAAGACAAAGGTGACCCAGTGCATAGCAAGCTGCTGGAAGAGAGAGGAAGCAAGAGAAGGGGAGAAGGTCTCTCAGCATTGGGTGATATCTACTTAGGGTGCTCAAGGAGTAATTCTCCTGTCCAAACCTTAGTGACGAACGATGTACTAGATGTCTGTACTTCAGGGCGCCCTGACTGAAATCAGCCTCCTGCTGCAGTCACAACTGTTGCCTAAGCAGGGCAATGGCTGCATTGCCAGTGGTAGTGAGGTTACTGGAGCCATGAACTTCAATGTGTCAAGATCGTTTCCAGGCTCGAGTTGAAGATGTTCGTAACATCTCACAGTTTGCTGCCCACTGTTGCATAAGGGAGATTATTGCACCTGATATTCAAAGAGAGATGACCTCATTTTATTGTTTTTTGTTAGAAGACGTGACTTTGTAAGGATTGCAGTTGCTTTCCCAAGGCGAAGGCTGCCATTGACTTTTTATTCTTTCATTGGATGAGGGTACCGCTGGCAAGGCCAGCAGTTGTTGCCCATTCCTAATTGCCCTTGAGCTGCATGGCTTGCTTGGCCATTTCAGAGGGCAATTCAGAGTGGACCACATTTCTGTGGATCTGGAGTCACATGTAGTCCAGATGCAGTCCAGGTAAGGATGGCAACTATCCTTCCCTAATGGACACTCGTGAACCAGATAGGATTTTACAATGATGCACACGTCTTGCTTTGCAGGTGTGGCCTGTCAACTCAGATGCACTGAAACCCTGCACAAAGCCCAATGCATTGTTGCCCCAAGCAGAATGCGCCTCACCTTTAAGTGCTGACTTAAAGTAGTGCAGGTTAACTTTAACTGGTGCTGACCCCTTACAGTTTTGGTCCCCCTGTTGATGTGTGCAATCATATAAATTAGCAAGCAATCCAGAGTTGCTGTGCTTCCTGGGCATGGGCTGATCTGGCAATCATGACCCCTGCATTTGTTTTCGAGAGCTATCAAATTTAAGTTTTTGATGAGATCTGCACAACAATACAAAGGATAATGTAACAAAGAAAAACTTCAAATTATTGTGGATTTTAATATTCAGCATATTATCGCAATGATTCGGTTTTGGTCATGCCTTTTTTAAAAAGAAATTGTGATAGGATTTGTAATTTTATTCCACATTCCCTGATCTATTTAGAGTAACATACACCATCTTGTACTTAATTGTTCATTTATGCAACTTTCCTTTGCGATAGGTACAGTATAATGAGACCTTTCTAGGACAATCCCTTTTAAAATTAAAAGCAAAATACTGCGGATGTTGGAAATCTGAAACAAAAACAAAAATTGCTGGAAAAGCTCCAGCAGGTCTGACAGCATCTGTGGAGAGAAAAACAGAGTTAACATTTCGAGTCCAGATTATTTTTCTTCAGAACTAAAGAGAAGTAGAAATGTGGTGAAGTATATACTGCTTAAGAGGGGTGGGACAGGTGAAGCTGAATAGAAGGCCAGTGATAGGTGCAGGCAAAGGAGAGATAGCAAAAGGTGTCATAAACAAAAGGTCGAAGGGGTGCTGATGGTGGTGATACTGGCTAAAGGAGGTGCTAATGGTGACATTCAGAGTAGAAAGCAGGATGAGCAAGTGACAGATGGCCCTAGTGGGGGTGGGGTGGGGGGGAGGGGATCAAAATAGGCTAAAAGGTGGGGATAAAATAATGAATGGAAATAAATTTTAAAAATAATAATAGAAATAGGTGGGGAAAAATGTATATATAAAAATTAAAAAATAAATATTTGAAAAAAGGGGATCAAAAAGTGGTGAGGATGGAGGAGAGAGTTCACGATCTGAAGTTGTTGAACTCAGTGTTAAGTCCGGAAGGCATTAAAGTGCCTAATCGGAAGATGAGGTGCTGTTCCTCCAGTTTGCGTTGAGCTTCACTGGAACATTGCAGCAGGCCAAGGATCGACACGTGGGCATGAGAGCAGGGTGGTGTGTTGAAATGGCAAGCGACAGGGAGGTCTGGGTCATGCTTGCGGACAGACCCTTTTAAAATTGCTTTTGCCTAACAATTGTGAAAATGAAGGTTTGCTTTCCTACCAGATATAGTAATAGCTCAGCCTAGCCTGCATCAATTAACATTGTGACATTCCATAACTGACAATCATTTCTATTCTTCCAGCGAAGCTTTTCCTGTCGAGAGTTTGCATATGGAATTTTGAAGTTGTTATCTTCAGACTTTTTTATCTACCAAGGAACTATAAAGTTTGTTGAGAGGTGAAGTAGTAAATGCATTGAGACGGTTACTATGTATTTTCGCCATCATTCTCACACCAATGCAAAGTCACTGCAATAAACTGGATGAATAATGAAGTGCCGTTGGAATGTTTGTCAATGATTTCCTTTTCAGTTGAGTTGAGACATCATTCAACAGCTGAGTTCTCAATCTACTGGCTTAGATGTGACAACAAACCAGCATTAGCAGAGTTAAAAAAAACCCTGGACTTTTTATAGCAGTTTTATCAAAGTTTTCTCTCTCACTACTAACTCTGCTCACAGTTATGTCCTACTCATGAATTTGTTGAGGTTGGCATAACTTTGGGTAGAACTGGAATCAATATTCAAAGCAAAATTATTTCTCACTCACCAATTACTGAGCCAACAGTTGTAGGTGGGAGGATAACAAATATACCTGACTTTCACCAAACTCTACAGCTAATTTGTAATTAGGCCTGTAGTGAAGGCCTTCAGTTACTTAAAAGAGTAACAGGCGTTGCAGGTATTGATAAGCTTTCAATGAAAATCGTGCACTACAAAGCTCTGAGCGTTCTTCGAGCAAAGAAAATTACGAGGAGACCTAATAGAGGTGTGAAAAATTGTGAAGGATTTTTAGAGAGCAAGTCAGGGAGAAACTATCTCCTCTGGCAAGTGGGCCGATAACCAGAGATCATGGATTTTAAAATAATTGGTCAAAGAACGAGAGAGAAAATGAATGCTTTTCTAGAGGACTGTTAGGGTCTGGAACACAATGGTCCAGATCTTCCGTTCCCCGGATAGTTGGAGACTGGATGTATGGCCAAGGATGTGGAAGCTCAGACACTGACTCTGTGGGAATTGCCTGGGAAGTTTTTGACTCCGAGTTAAGAGTTCGAGACTTCAGACAGTTCCGATTTACTTACTTGGATAGTTATTCAGGAAATGTTAGACAGAAAAACGTTAGTCTAACTCCTGGGTAACTATACAACTGACCCACCCAATCATTCACACTGATCTCCCCAACAACCCCCTTGACCCTCTGACTCTTTACCTCCGTCCCTGACCCGACTAGATGTCTCGACGTGATCCGACTATCCCCCCGACCCAGGCTGACAAGCCCCCACCACCTGGCCACCTCCACAACTCACTTGTACCCTCACCCACCGGCCATCCTACCACCCCACCCACCTGCCACTCTGCCACCCTACCCATCTGCCACCCTACCTACCTGCTACCCTGTCACCTCACCCGCCTGCCGTGCTACCCACTTACCTCACCCACCCTCCCCACTTACATATGCACCCACTCACCCATTTACCCACTCACCCACCTGCTCACTCACACACGCGCCCATTCTCAAAAGGTTTTGGACCTTCCATCACTTCGAGAATATGACAGCTTGGAGAATATGGCAGCTATTGCTGTAAATGGGGACGCATCTTCTCTGCTGATTCGTTTCCCTGCTTTCTCCATGTAGTCTTGCACTAAGGGAGTTCTTCAGCATTGTGGATCAGAAGTTTGGCTATAAAAATCGTATGCAGGTAAGTGGGTGACCATCTGTCCGATCAGCATCAGACAAAGCGATTCCAATGCTGATCGGAAGATTTGAGCCAATATCGAAAGTATGATGAAATCAGATTCCACAGGAACTTTCAAAAAGCAATTGGACATGTACTTCAAAAAGTCTAATTTGCAGGATTATGAGGAAAGAGCTGGGATGAGAAATTAAATTGCTGAGAGTGCTGGCACAGACTTGGCGGCTTGAATATAATCTTCCTGTGCTGTAAGATTCTATGACTTGTGAAATAGCTGGGAACATTTGGAGCAACTCATGGAGATCTAAGTGTGAACATGGTCGTTAAAAATGTTTTTACAGGCAATTATGAACAGTTTCTACAACTTAACTCTAGACGAAGTGATGAGAAGAAGGGTATAGCTTCTCCTGGTGTTATGGCACGGCAGATGGTAAATGCTGAGCTGGCCAAATCCCAAAGGGAAACTTGGAACAGCTTCCAAAACATTTTTTGCAATTTGAGAAGAGGTTGTGAAATCAGGAAATGATGTCCCTGACTACGTGTGATGATTTTATAGGAGAGTAAACATTTATTTTTTTAAAAAAGCAAGCAAAAAAGCCTCACAATTACACTTAAACACAAGGATGGCTTCACACAGTAAACAGTATTTTAAAACATTTCCAAAAGATCTTAACTACCCTCAGAGCTACCCTTTTCTGTTCAGCAACTATCCTTATAGATTTTAAAATCTTTAGAATTCCAGTCATTTTCACCACACGGTGCCTTTTTCCTTGGGGTGTCCTCCGAGGCTGACAGCAACTGGTTCTCTAGATCTGGCCTTCTTCACACACTTCTGGGAGTTCTGACCAGCTATCCTGCTGCCTTCTGGGAGATCTAAACAGCTACTCCTCACATAGGCTTCAGTATTTCCTGAAAAGCGTTCCTTCCCTTTGATCCCTCTATTGTCTCAACCAGTCCCTTCAGAAATACTTTCTTCCCAGAATCGATCAAACTCGTTTCTTTACTCTACTGTTAGGGTAAGTTTATTTTTTAAAAGCCTATCTTTACCTTGCTTATTTACACCTTTTACAACCTGCATATATCTCCCTTTGAACTAAAACAACTCAATTCAATCCTGTTATTGCTTTATGTAAAATTCTGATTGAAGTTCCTCTTGGTTCACTAACATATCAAAACCACTTCTTACTGTTGGTTTTAGACTCTTGCAGTTACTCTGTCTCTTACTCCAATTACCATACTTACAACCCCCGATAGCCTGTTTTCCAGTACATAAGAATATGACAGTGATACTATCAAAAGAAAAACATTACAATTTCTTGTTTTCTTGACACTGGGGAGATGGTGGCATAGCGTTAATGTCAGCGGACTAGCAATCCAGAGGCCCAGGCTAATGCTCTTGGGGCATGGGTTCAAATCCCACCATGGCAGCTGGTGGAAAAATCTAGAATTGAAAACTAGTCTCAGAAATGGTGACTATGAAACTATTGTCGATTGTCATAAAAACCAATCTGCATCACTAATGGCCTTTAGGGAAGGAAATCTGCCATCCTTTCCTGTTCTGGCCTACCTGTGATTCCAGACCCACAGCAATGTGGTTGGCTCTCAACTGCCCCCTGAAAGACACTCAGTTTGAGGGCAATTAGGGATGGGCAACAAATGCTGATTTTGCCGGCGATGCCCATATCCATGACAGAATAAAAAAAAATTAACCATGCAATTTGATACTGTAATGAAAACAGAAAATGCGGGAAAAACTCAGCAGGTCTGGCAGCATCTGTGGAGAGGAAAAAGAGTTATCATTTCAGGTCAAATATCTTCAGAACTTTCGATCACTTTCCCCCACTAGGGCTATTTGTACCTTGCTTGTCCTGTTTTCTACCCTTAATGTCACTTATTAGCACATTTCTTAGCTAATATCACCACCGTCAACACCTCTTTGTCCTTTTGTCTATGATATCTTTTGGCTATCTCCACCTATCACTGGCCCTCTATCCAGCTCTACCTGTCCCACCCCCCCCTTAAACCAGCTTATATTTCACCTCTCTTCTATTTTTCCTTAGTTCTGTTGAAGAGTCATACGGACTCGAAACGTTAACTGTGTTCCTCTCCGCAGATGCTGTCAGACCTGCTGAGTTTTTCCAGGTATTTTTAATTTTGTTTTTGTTCTTCAGAACTATTGTTTGATACTGGAGTTGTTTATTTTCCCATCCGGACTCTTTCCTTCATGACATTGAAACACGTGCACAGACACTAACAGCAATAGCTAAAATGCTCAGAATTGGGGAGTACACAAACACATTCTAGAATGGGAAAACTTTGCAGAGCTGTGGGAAAAGAGTGGTACTAAAGGGCTGGAAGGCACAGTGAGCGAAATGACCTCCTGCACTATAAAATTCAATAAAGTGTGGAAGCGCATGCAGGACAGTGAACTCCCTCTGATTGAAAATATGCTTTAAGTGAAGTATTCTGTGTAAATTCCAGTCATAGGAATAATAAGTCGGCTACTTAAGATCAGTGGAACAAACAAGTGACGTCTGCCATTTGCTGTTTGGGTTCATGACGTGACCAGGCACCCTCTCACTATGAAAGTTGCATTTACTGCCGCTCTATGTTGTTACTTGGAAGAACAATCGTACTCTTCACAGAATATAATGTGAAGTTGTTTTAACTTTCATTTCTACGCTTTTGATGAATAAAGTTTTTGGAAACCATCTTTGCACTTGTGGGATCTTGAGCATCTTTGTAGCAGGTTTTCCCATAATTTTCCGTAAACTTTTGGTGATCACTGTTAAGATCCACATTTAATCGTTTAAGGAGGAAATAACATCATCTAGAATTGCCTGGTTTCTCCTCAGTGTAATAATTAATTCTGTCTGAGGGTAAGTTAACCCCAAGACTTTCTTTTTGTATTTATTTCACATACGCAAGCTGAAATTAGAAGCTCACTGATAAAACTGAAGTACTTCAACTAATATACATCAGTCATGCTAAATTACCTTTTAGATGTCTAAAACGATTTTGAAGGTAATTCAGGTCACGGCCTCCACTTCAAAATAACTGGTAAATACTTAACTCTGAAAGGAAAAGTCATATCGACTCTGTCTGCAAAGGGAGCAGTGATCAGGCAGGTATCACCACCTTCAACACCTCTTTGTCCTTTTGTCTGTGACATCATTTGGTTATCTCCACCTATCACTGGCCCTCTATCCAGCACTTCTTGTTCCCCACCCCCCCAAACCTCTTAAACCAGCTTATATTTCACCTCTCTTCTATTTTTCCTTAGTTCTGTTGAAGAGTCATGCGGACTCGAAATGTTAACTGTGCTCCTCTCCACAGATGCTGCCAGACCTGCTGTGTTTTTCCAGGTATTTTTGTTTTTGTTTTGGATTTCCGGCATCCGCAGTTTTTTGCTTTTATCTTAGTGATCAGGCAGGGTTGGGAGCTGGTTCCATTGTCTCAGTGACTTGTTTATTTAACTTGCACAGATGAAGCCTGATGTACCTTTACTTGAACAAATGCAGACATCAGTGAATTAACTGAAAAATCTAATCAGAAAGCAGCTAGGGTTCATTTAAATGCTCGCTACAAGACAGGGAATGTGTAACTAATAAGATTTTAAAAAAATGTTACTTAGTACAACCATGTTAAATGCAAATAATGCTCGTGGGGATCTAATTACTTTTAGAGATACCAAGGAATTGTGGTATCATCCAGAGAATTATGGCTTTAAATGAAAAGAGAGTGCAGGATTTTTTATTGCTGCAGTGTGGTTTCTGGAGGCTTATTCAGGCCCAGGCAGCCGAAATGCAACAATGCTTAACCAAATTACTGATTGAGGACGATTCATTGAAGCAATACATCACAGAGCTGGCATAAAAATATTACACATCTTCCCTGTACTGACATAACATTTCCTTAAAATTTGGTCACACTGCAATTAACTTTGTTTGCTATTTCTGCATCTCCCCCCACCCCCGCCACATACGTCTTGTTCTGTTCTATACAAAATAATATTTATTTTACTCTACCTCCCATGGTAGATTTGCAGCTTAAATACCCTTTCTTCCTCCTCCGAGTCTGCCTTGTTTCTCCTTGAAGTGATTTATAAGGTTATGCAATACATATTTTTCTTCCTTTTTAATTCTAACCGTGGTTTTGCAGTTCTTGAAAAAGCTGTTGTTCAAGTAGCAATATTGAGTCTAAGAATGTTTGCACTGTTGAATCTACAGCCGCTGGCTTCTGAAGCAGGTAGACTTTTGTCATGATGTGGACCTGACTGACGACAGGGCCCAAGACCAACAGTAAATCACCTCAGAAGTGCTCCCCTTTGGCCCTACAAAAAGCCTCAGTGCTGAGCAATACAACAACAAAGATCTCAACACAACAGTACCAGTAGTTCAGATTCCTTTTTGTTTAAACTGGGGTTATCTTTTTCATGTCACTTGTGTCTTGCCCTTTTTTGAATTCTTGGTCTGGTATAGTCATGTGATGTACATTGTCACAACGCTCTGGGAATTTGAGATCCTCCGGTCAGGATGAAAACTTCAACTCTTGTGATACACCAGGCATGGAGCTTGCCAACAGGCACTCGAATGCCTTGGTCCTTGTTGAAGAATGACGTTCCTTAATGAACAGGGGAAAATTACAAATTTGCATAATTGCACAGTGCGCTCACACACCCAATTTGCCCACTGCAGCTGCAAGCCTCTCGAACTTAAGGCTCACGTAAAATCTCCAGCTCAAGCCTCCGGGCCTCAGAGAGAAGGACATGCAGACCTCTGTGGGGCGTAGTTCCTGCGAGTACTCCTGGCCCTGGTGTGAAATGATCAGTTTTATACATGATTTGTGATTTTATTTTGATCTAAATGATGCAATTTTCTTTGTTATTTTTAGCTGCCTATACTGAACTGAGTGCCAAAGGGAATGGCAGCTGCCAAAGGTAGACAGAAGGAGATTGAGAAATTTGATTGCTTTATTTTTTTTTGGTAGCCATGGAATTTAGCGTCTTCAGTTTAGCAAGGAGCAAATGAGGAAGTTAGGTGGATGTGTGATGCCTGCATCGCTGCAAATTGGGAATCTCATACTGAATAGAACTGGTTTGTGCTTCAGTTTCAGCTGAAATATTCCATTGAGCAATTAGCGTGGTTAACATAGAAGAGGCTAATTGTGCTACTGACATTATCTTTTTGTCCTGCAAGTTTATGACTCTTTTATGGCACTTACTTCAAGATATGACCACGATGAAGATGTGTTAGGTGTAAGGCACAATTATATCTGTTGGAGGCGGGAGTGCTGTCTTTGTTCAAAATACTACCTGAGACATTTAGTAGGAAGTTTGTGCTTTAATCAGAGTGTTCGGAGCTTGATTCACTGCACATTTGAACAATTTAATCAGAGTGTGATGATGGCGGAAGAAAATAGCCCTTGGTATAATGAGAGCAACTAATGTTTCCATCTGTCACTTTGCAGCTTGAGATAATTTCACCATTCATTCAATATGAGACCACAGAGCAATATTGAGCTGAATTAGATGACATTGTACAACTCTTTTTTATGATGATTGAAACAGGATGTTTTCTTGTCCAAGTACAAAGTCGGAGTTGGGCTAGGCCTGAAGACCACTGAGGGCAATTAGGAGTGAATGTTCAAAATGACATGGCTTGCTTCAAAATAAAAGTGCAAAATAATGCCTGAAAGAAGCCGGGGGAGCTGATTGAAATGTGGTGAAGTGAATAGCAGTGGGCGCAGAACAAATTGATAAATAACCGAAGGGTAAAGTAAACCTGAGAGATTTCTGTGGATCTGAGTAAACAGGTATTGAAATTAAGAGAGAAATGAAACTTAACGGCAGAAAAATATACAAAGGAAGCAAGAGAGATAGAAAACTCTTGAACAGGAGCTGAGAAAGAGATGAAGAGAGGGTCATGAGAGGGATGTGCGTACAGTACACTTGTCTGTTTTGCACAAGTGTGGACAGACATGTATGAAAGGGCAGTGAAACAATGGGACTGTAAATAATGTAATAGAAGAGACTGTTGCCCACTGACCATTCAAAATACAGATTTAACCTGTTAAAAATGTTTTAACGCCAATATGTCAAAAGGTGCCATGAAAAACGAACAAAGATTTAACTACAAGTTCTGAACTGTAGCTTTGTTACCCTTTCCTCGTTAGATTGCAGAGGAACTTCAGATGTGTATAAAGGCCAGTTACATCTGACTTCGGGTCAGTAGATTCCTGCTATAAGTTTTAACTGGACTCAATATTTGTAAAACACAAATAGTCAAATCAGTTTGTCATTCAGGTCCTTGCATCCAGTATATGTTGGACAAATTCATAATATCCACTTCTGAAATAGTAGCAAGATTTTGTCCTGAGGTTTTGACAGCTTCGGCTGTCAAATTCTAAGTTCACGCAAAAACCTTGTGGGCCCTCATTTTGGAGTCCCAATGCTCTGTAGAAATTTTGCTTTTGGCCTTTGCTTTTGATCAGAATGAAGCCATGGATCTGCACAAATATTTAATCACTATTTGGGGTCAGATTCTGTAATCATTATTTGCACAGGCACATTAATTAAGTACATATAGCGAGCACATAGTCTGCACTATTCAACACATATAGGTACATTTCTTCAAGTCCGGCTATCTGAAAACCAGACTTTTGTTTTTAAGTGGGCCGTGTGAGAATATCCCGCGGAGACAAGTGCATAATTAAAAGTTTAATAATTTTAAGCAGTCAGCCCCCAAAAGATGTGTATTATTCTGTGAATTGTGGTTAATTAGTTAACCACAAATCCCCAGTAGAAGGTAAAATTCTAAATGTGCCCTCTGGCAGTAGTAGAATGAAGAACAAAATGAACCCTTCCATTCAGTATTGTGCGTCTATTATTTCCTGCGCTCTGAGGGTCAGAGTGACGCTTGACCCCACCCAACCCAGCTTGACCCAAACCTTAGTCACAACATGGTGCCAGTCTTACCATTAGGGCCCCACTGCAGGTGCCGCTGGTGAATGAAAGTACTGTACGGCAGTTTCCGCCGATAATGATAGTGTCACGAGGCTGTGCCCCTTTATTTTTTTTGAAAATATGATTTTTCGACTGACTGGAAATTTTGTAGTTTGAACTGAGACGGAACAAACTGCTTAAAAATATAAGGCCACGTTCCAAGCCGCATCCCAAGGTGAAGGTGAGAAACAAACAAATCGTCCTCGGGGGTGGGGGGGGGGGGGGGTGAAATGAGAGAGACATTTCCTATAATCCAGATACTCATCGAAACTCATAACTAATCTAAGGGAGGGACATTAAAAATGCAAAGTACTGGATAGTGAAACAATGGTTGCCACGGACAGACGCACGCAAAACCTCTTAGAAGTACACAACGGGTGAAGTATTTCAAGGTAAGGCTGACCAGCCACTGGAGAGAGATTGCAAGTGACACAAGCGGTGTCAAGAAAGTCTTCAGCAGAGGAAACAGGCTGAAGGCTGCTCTCTCTCCCTCTCTTCTCTCTTTTTGAAAAAGTGTGTCACCCAGTTCGACAAGCCAACTCTACCAGAAACCTACCAGTGAACTGAAATCTCGTAATACCTTGAGTGTGTGTGTGTGGGCCCAAATTACTGCACGAGGGCCGAAGGCTTGACGTGTTTTTATTATTTTTCTCCATTTTAGTGGTTAATAAATTTGCTCTTTCTTTGACTCAAGAACACTTTCTTTGATTGTCTCCTTACTGCTCACAGCTTGAATAGTTAAATAAATTCTGATTTTGAAAAGGCCTATCCTCGGGGGGGGGAAAAAAAACTTCAACCTTTGTTGTGACCAACCGAGGAGGTTGAATAGAGGGGAGTGGGAGCTAGCTCCTTCTCACCTGGTCGTAACAACAGCTAAGCAGCACCTATGGAAACTATATCTTTCTTGACCCTTAGAATGAAACAAAGTAACATAGCAGAGGGAAATAGCCAGGCTCTAGGAGCAAACAGGACTCATAAGCGAGGGATAAGCACATAGGAGCAGACATGTTGCAATATGCACGAGGCTAACACCAACCTTCGAAAACCATCCAGATTTGAAACCCGACACAGACTCAGTCCTGAGGTTGCTGGTTGAGACACTCTACATGCACCAAGCTTATTGCAAATGTTCCACAATTTGGAGCTGCAACTTTTAACACAGTGCATGTTTATGTCCAATTATTTGTCCCAATTGTTACTGATCTGCTGAACATTGATGCCAGGCAGCATGGCATGTCCTTCTCCACCTGCTAACTTTGATTCTCTCTGTGAAAGAAGAAACTGTTGTTATTTGGCTCTCTGTTCCTTCTGGTGGAATGAAAAGTAGAGAGGAAAGTAACAGAAAAAAATTAAATCAAAGAAATTGCGGAAAATGGCCTTGGGTGTACAAGAAGTTGTCGCAGGGCCTTATTTAAAGCGCTGAAGAAGTGTTTGGCAAAAATTGTAATTTTTGGAAAGTGAAAAATTTTTCACTTTTGTCTCTGTCATGTACAAGTGATGAAATTATTAATTTTAAGGCAATTTCTGTCTCTCTCTATTTGGTGTGCCATTACGTTTTGAGATTTTTTTGCTATTGGACTAGGGTAGAATTCCTAATGGCCAATGTTAAGATCTTGCTGTCTATTTGAAAAGGGTTTAAATCCACCAAAACAATTGTTGGAATGCAGATTCTTGTTCAGATAAATAATCTCAAAGTATGATGCTGCCTGCACACCACATAAACCTGAGACAATGGAGGTTTATTAAAGTCATTCCAGTAAACTTTCATACATAATGTGTTGAAATGGCTCAGAGTAGGGGCAGCTGCCTGGATCCGAGACCTTCAAGGGTGGGAACAGATTTAATTGGCGGTTAAACACATCAATCATTGAGTATAGAGAACTGAGGAGAGGGTGAGAGATTAAACTTTTTTGCCTTCCTGTTCAGCTAAGTGCATGCATACATTCGGAAGAGATCTGGTGAGGAAGTCAGGCATTGAGAGTAAGAGCTCCCTGCTTATGTTTAATGTTGTTTAATCTTTGAGAACTTGTCAGAAAAGTGCATTTAGCCCTCTTATATATGTGTCAGCTGTGGCTCAGTTGGTAGCACTTTCGCCCCTTGAGTCAGAAGGTTGTGGGTTCGAGGCCCACTCCAGGACTTGAGTACAACAATCTGTGCTGACATTCCAGTGCAGCACTGTTGGAGGTGTCACCTTTCAGATGAGATGCTAAACTGAGGTACTCTCTGTCCCCTCAGGTGGATGGAAAAGATCTCAGGGCACTATTTGGAAGAAGAGCAGGGGAGTTATCCCTGGAGTCCTGGCCAATGTTATCCCTCAATCAATGTCACAAAAGCTGATCATCTGGTCATTATCACCTTGCTGTTTGCAGGAGCTAGCCGTGTATAAATTAGCTACCATGTTTCCAACATTACAAAAGTGATGACACTTCAAAATATACTTCATTGGCTGTAAACTACTTTGGGATGTCTGGCGGTCATGATAAGTGCGATATAAATGCAAGCCTCTCCTTTTTTTCCTCATGAATGTTGTGCCGTACTTTGTTATTTTTTGTGTTAAGAGGAGTGTTATTAAATAGATTAACATCACCATGGCGTGAGCCAGGGTCTTTAACTATCACGTGACCAGGTGTGGCGTAATAAAAATGTACTTCCAATTGTAAGGTACGTGGGCCTGTTTACAGGACAGACAGGTAACACTGAAGCTCAAAGAATATCTAATAAAGACCCAAATTTACTAACAGTATTCCTTCAGTTCGAAATAGTTCTGGCTGGGCCCAGGGGATAAACATGAAGGAAATGTGAAGAGATTCTGACAGTGCATCAGGAGGAAGATTCAGTTTCTAAAATGTAGCAAATTGAACATGGGCAGTTAAGCCGGGAGAGGCTAGAGTTGTAATTAAGACGCTGAGTAAGTAAGAGTGTATCCTGCACAACACATTACATCAGACATCCTTTACAAGTATTAACTGCAAACCTTTCTCATTTAGGAATTTTGTCAGTCCCTCAGAACCCTGTCGATTAAAAATAAATCCCTGTTAATCATAATCCAGTTAATTGAAGCTGGATTAAGGTTGTGAAATATGATGCAACTTCAAAATAATTCGGTTGCCCAAGCTGCTGCTTGAAATGGATCACTTTTTCCTCCTGTGTAATACTCCATCTGCTGGCTGACTGCAGAACGGAACAGAAGTGTAAGATATGGTGGAAACAGTGATATTACCTCAGCAAATGTGCAGATCATGACGTCTCTAAATTCTTTAGAAGCTATTTTCAGTGAGTTGTGAATTAATGTTCTTTTTCTAAGTGTATGCTTATCCTGGAAAAAAATGATGGTTGTATCATCCTTGACATTTTCCTTTTTTTGTACTATTCAATCAATATCCTAGCTATTGATTCAGTTTGGAAAGAGGGCAGCGGAAAGGTCTTTGCTCCGTTAGCCTGCATTATTACATAGAATTCCATAGAATATAGAGCACAGAAACTGGCTATCCTGACCAACCAATCCATGTTGATGTTTAAGCTCCACTGGAGCCTCCTCCTACCCTTCCACATTTAACTCTATCAAGATAACCCTCTATTCCCCATTGCCCCTCATTTTGCTTATCTAGATCCACTTTGAATGCTCTATTACAATTGTGACAACACTTAAAAGTACTTCCTTGGCTGTGAAGTGCTTTGAAATAGTCTGAAGACATGATATAAATTCAAAAACAAAAATAGCTGGAAAAACTCAGCGGGTCTGACAGCATCTGTGGAGAGGAAGACAGAGTTAACGTTTGGAGTCTGTCTGACTCTTCATCAGAACCTAGACTCTGATGAAGAGTCATACGGACTCAAAACGTTAATTCTGTCTTCCTCTCCACAGATGCTGTCAGACCTGCTGAGTTTTTCCAGTTGTTTTTGTTTTTGTTTCAGATTTCCAGCATCCACAGTATTTTGCTTTTATCTTCGTGATATAAATTCACGTTGTTTTCTCCTTCCTATAGTGTTGCTCTGTGAAAAGCCAGCAAATGAGTGAATTTTTTTCTTATTCATTCATGGGATGTGAGCTTCGCTGGCTGGGTCAGTATTTATTGCCCATCCCTAGTTGCCCTTGAGAAGGTGATGGTGAGGTGCCTTCTTGAACTGCTGCAGCTCATGTGGTGTAGGTACACCCACAGTGCTGTTAGGGAGGGAGTTCTAAGATTTTGACTCAGCGACAGTGAAGGAACGGAGATATATTTCCAATTCAGGATGGTGAGTGGCTTGGAGTGGAACCTCCAGGTGATGGTGTTCCCATCTATCTGCTGCTCTTGTCCTTCTGGGTGGTAGTGGTCATGGGTTTGGAAGGTGCTGTCGAAGGAGCCTTGGTGAATTCCTGCAGTGCATCTTGCAGATGGTACACACTGCTGCCACTGTGTGTCGGTGGTGGAGGGAGTGAATGTTTGTGGATGTGGTGCCAATCAAGCAGGCTGCTTTGTCCTGGACGGTGTCAAGCTTCTTGAATGTTGTTGGAGCTGCACCCATCCAGGCAAGTGGGGAATATTCTATCACACTCCTGACTTGTGCCTTGTAGATGGTGGACAGACTTTGCAAAGTCAGGAGGTGAGTTACTCGTTGCACGATTCCTAGCCTCTGACCTGCTCTTGTAGCCACAGTATTTATATGGTTAGTCCAGTTCAGTTTCTGGTCAATGGTAACCCCCCAGGATTTTGATAGTGGGGGATTCAGTGATGGTAATGCCATTGAACATCAAGGGGCGATGGTTGGATTCTCTCTTGTTGAAGATGGTCATTGCCTGGCACTTGTGTGGCACGAATGTTACTTGTCAGTTGTCAGCCCAAGCCTGGATATTCTCTAGGTCTTGCTGCATTCGGATATGGACTGCTTCAGTATCTGAGGAGTTGTGAATGGTGCTGAACATTGTGCAATCATCAGCGAACATCCCCACTTCTGACCTTATGATGGAAGGAAGGTCATTGAAGAAGCAGCTGAAGATGGTTGGGCCTAGGACACTACCCTGAGGAACTCCTGCAAGTGATGTCCTGGAGCTGAGATGACTGACCTCCAACAACCACAGCCATCTTCCTTTGTGCTAGGTATGACTCTAACCAGTGGGGAGCTTTGCCTCTGATTCCCATTGACTCCAGTTTTGCTAGGGCTCCTTGATGCCACACTCGATCAAATGCTGCCTTGATGTCAAGGTCAGTCACTCTCACCTCACCTTGGGAGTTCAGCTCTTCTGTCCATGTTTGAACCAAGCCTGTAATGAGGCCAGGAGCTGATTGGCCCTGGCGGAACCCAAACTGGGCATCAGTGAGCAGGTTATTGCTAAGCAAGTGCCGCTTGATAGCACTGTTGATGACCCCTTCCATCACTTTACTGATGATGGAGAGTAGACTGATGGGGCAGTAATTGGCCGGGTTGGATTTGTTCTGCTTTTTGTGTACAGGACATACCTGGGTAATTTTCCACACAGCCTGGTGAGTGCCAGTGTTGTAGCTGTATTGGAACAGCTTGGATAGGGGCGCGGCAAGTTCTGGAGCACAAGTCTTCGGTACTATTGCCGGAATGAGCCCTCCAGAAGGAACTGATGAAATGCATCCATCCTAATTGCCTCAAATTCACCACCTTCCGGATGTTGTGTGACTCTGAGAGCCATGTGCCTAAGCATTCCCGCTACAGACTGTACCCGAATATCCTACAAATTGGACGTGATGTAGTTGCTAATTCTCATCCGATTATAGCAGAAATCAAACAATCTGGAAACAAAAGGGTTCCAATTGTTGCATTAATCCACCTGATGCTGCGGTCTCTTGAGCAGCTTGGCACTGAATGACAATGCTAGATTTTAACTTGTTTTTAATATTAATTGATTTGTGACCGACTCCTGCTCCTAATTCATGTGTTTGTACGTGACATATGTCTTGCAAATGGAGGCCTATTTGTTCAGAGCTTCCTCTCAATGTAATAGGAACCTGTGGCAGATAAATAGTTGGAAGGCTATATAAATTTCACTGTAAAAAATTGAACCAGGTGCCTTGTTCACACAAAACGTTGAATTGTAAATGGTTTCCACAGCAGTAATCATAGTGTTACAACATTTTCCATTAGTCCAATTGATTCAGTGCAAATTGACCAAATCCCTTATCTCGCCGTAGGAGCAAACTTTGTAGAAATTTCAGGAGTGAGGCTTGGATGGACTTTGCACTCCCACTTAAATAACAATCCTAAGTCCACTAGGCAATCACCAAGTCCTTTAACTTTTGACAGCAATTATTAGAAGCTGGCTGCTTCAGAGTGTATGAATTTTGCAACCTTCCCTTGGTGATTTCTTTCAATTATTTTGAATTTTTAAAACAAGATCATTTCAGATCTTCATACAACTGCCGCCTACTCACGGAAACTGAAACCGAGATAAATTAATCTCGACTGCAATAGTTCAATGCAGATGCTGCGGGGGATGCAATTTACTGAGAGGTTGCCATAGTTAGCTGCTGGGTCTTTCTCTCCTGATACAGACATATGGATACCTGTTAAATTAACTCAATGCAGTTTTAACTCTTGGATTTAAAAATCCTAGTCTGTAATTACTGTGGGAAGAAAAGCTGTTAAGCAAAAAATGCATACAAAATATATACACATATGTACATGTAAATATTCTGGAGCGTTTCACCGTAAGCAACCCTTTGATGCTGATCTTCTGACCCTTGAAGTCCAGCATTCTTCTGATTAGAAAGAGAAATTAAGTTTGAAAATAAATCACATTTTTCGAAAGTCTTTACATTATACTGAGTCATGTGTTTTATATCATATTTACAAGCAAAGGACTAAAATATTACAATTATATCTGTGCCATTTTTCAGTTCACCCAGAAGGCAGCACCTTCAATAGTGCAGCACTCTCCCTGGGTGTTGCACTAGAGTGTCAGGCTTGATTTTTGTGCTCAAGTGCTGGAGTGAAACTTGAACCCACAAGCTGCTGACGGTGAGGCGAGAGTACTATCAACTGAGCCATAGCTGACACCTAAACTTACACAGTGGTGTTTGCCGATCTGATATTTTACAATGTGTTCCCTCAAAGGCACTTATATTCGCAGTCTTAATGCATATTCAAAGTCGGTGTGGAACAGTGAATGGAATCAAAATGAAACTCGATCCACTGATGATAGTACACCCACCCAGGCAATCGTTTCAATCCATGCCACCAAATCTTATATCCATGCAAAAGGACTTGTCAGAAATGGAAGCTACCACAACAGAGGGATCTTACTCTGCCAGTATGAGCACGTTTCTTTGTTCCCAATTTTAATGGATACATTGATCCAATTATTTTAAAAAGGCCAGTGTTAACATTACAATGGTCTATCAAGAAATGTCTCATCCTGCCACAAACAGAATTCCTTGGTTTGTTTTTTCAGCTACCTAGGTATGGATGGCTTTCCACTATGCAAGGGACAAGAAGGGGTGTTTGGGCCCCTCGGGCCTGCTCCACCAATCAGATCATGGGCGCCTTGCACTTTAACTACATTTATCCATCTTTGCTCCATATATCTTGATAACCATTCCTCATAAAAACCAGATTGATTTTGGTCTTGAAAGGACCGATTGTTCAAATTTTACCAGCCTGCTGATTTGGAGCGTTCCAGATTTCCGCTATCCTTTGTGTGGAAAAGTGCTTCTTGATTCCACACCTGAGTGGCCGAGCTCTAATTTTAAGACATTGGCCTGAATTTGACACTTCCTCACCGGCGGCTTTTGAGGCCATGGAGTGGGGAGAGTGAAATTGAAGGGATGGGATTCCCTCGGTGTTCCTGCCCACCCCAACCACACAGCATTTTTACGCTGGGGTAGACAAGGCCTCAGATGGGAAGCCCACCCTTGGCCCGGTTGAGGCCCTTAAGAGACCAATTATTGGTCTTATAAGGGCTGTTTCGCGCCCTGCCTCAATTTTTAGGTTGGCAGAAAGATTGAACGTCCGTGGGGAGGCCCAAAATACATCAAAGTTACATCTTGGGTGGGAAGGATGTTGGGGAGAGGGCACCTCCATCAGAAGGCCCCTTCTGTAGTTGGACCCTTCCCCCCTCCCCATCCCTCCCCATCTCTCCCCCCCACCCCCCCCCCATTCCCTCTCCCAGCCCCTTACGGTCCAGTGGCTCCTGGACCTACCTCCCTCCTGGCCTCTCCCCTGAGGCCCAGATTGCCCCCCGCGTGGTCCACCCCTAGGCCTTCCCTACCCTCCCCACCCTGGGACCCTCTGAACTTACCTGGGCCTCCGCTTCCTGGAGTTAGTCGCCAGAGTCTTCTTGGACTTCCTTTTCTGTCCACTGCAGCGCTGTCGCCGCAGGGACTGGAGAGCTGCCAGCCAATCAGGATGGCTGGCAGCTCTCTAAGGCGGGACTTCCTCCTGAGTCAGGGGTGGAAGTCCTACCCGCAGCCAATTAACACCTCGTCGGAGCGTAAGTTGGCTGCGGGGCAGTCGGAGTGCCACTGACTCTTCGGATGGCGAGAAGCAAGGCCCTGCCATCCGAAAAATTCAGGCCTATGTTCCCTTGTTCTTGATGTTGCCCAACAGGGTAAATAGTTTCTCACTGTCTACCCTATCAAGTCCTTTTCACGTTTTAAACGTTGCGATCAGGTCACCACCACCCAAATCTTCTCTACCCAGGAGAGTACAAGCCAAGTTTGTCAAACCAATTCTCATAATTTAACTGTCTAAGCCCTGGTATTAGCCGGGTGAGTCTGTACTTTATCCCCTCCAAAGCCAATATATCCTTCATGAGGTGCAGTGCCCAAACTGGAATTCAGTACTACAGAGGGGCAGACCCAGGCCCTGTACAACTGAGGCACGCCTTCGTCCCAATATCTCTTCACTGTCCTGTACATAGATGGGTCTGAAGTGGTATTGCCTTCCCTGTCCTGTACTGATCTTCCCCAGCCATTGAGGGAAGAGGCGCTGGCCGCTGCAAAATCATCACTTCTGCAACTTTGAAACCAGGCATGGGGGAAAAATAAATTGGAAGTGAGAAGAAAGTGCTACGTTTGGACATTAATATTCTGCTTCAAGGCCAGGCTGCATCAAACAGCAGAGCAGATCACGCCACCTAACTAGCTGTGAACAAACCTACAGTGTCACAGCAAGATTCAGAAGTATAATGAGGATAGCAAACAAATTAAATTTGGCTCGTTACCCATGATGATAAAACTATGTAAATGATCTGTGCACATAAACCACTTAAACATTTCGGATGTAAGGTTATCAATAAGTGCCATCTGAATTGATAACACTGCTAACTGGTGTTTCTAACAGTAAGTGCTGAGAAAATGCCGCTGTCAAACAAAGTGAGCAGCATCTAATGATTTGCATATCTTGTATGAAGTGAAAGACAGATAAAGTGATGGCACCGTTTGTAGTGCTTGCTTAGCAGTGGAACAATCTAGTTCCTTCTGTCCGGATGCATTCTCCTCAAAATATATTTGAGATCATATAGCATACAATTGTTTCAACTCTATTCATTTGGCAACTCACACAAGAGATTAGATTCATACATAAATGGGCAATGCCCATTACTCCCCTTCTTTCCCTATCCTTAAAATTACTGCAACAATTTGCCTCCATAACCTAGGTTGCGTGTGTTGATCGCTTTGTGTGTGAAGAGCTTCCTAATGTTGGTGTGATGAAAGGTGACAGAATTGAAACGTTGGGTGGAATTTAATGCCTCCCTCCCCCAGGCAGGGGGCTGCTTGATGAGGCAGGCTGGTCAGTGGCAGGGATCCCACTGCCTTCTAGACTGTCTTAGATCATGCTCCAGGCAGGAAAGGTGGAGGGTGGCCTTCCTACGCAGAGACCAATTCAGGCCTGTAAGTGGCTATATAAGGCCCTCATTGTGCTGCCTTTGATATTCAACCAGCAGCAGGCGAGGTACTTGCAATCTGCAGAGACCACCCTCTCAGGTCTCCCAGCAACCTACCAGTTGTGGTGGTGGCGGGGTGGTGTAGGGGGGGTCCCTCGTTCACAGACATTCTGTGCCCGATCGAGGGACCCAGCATCAGGAAGGGAGGGCCCTGCGGGAAACTACCCCTGGCCCTTGCTGGTGACGCCCTTCCTGTGACCCCCATCCTGCCCCCTACACTCGCCTCTGTCTGGGGATCGATGGCTGATTCCTCCTGCAGACCCGAGTGTAATATTGGCAGCGGCTGCTGGTACTGGAGAGCTGATTGGCCGAAACATCTCGAGGGTGGGATTTCGACCCTGCTCGGGGCTTAATTGAGTCAGAGGCCTGACACTGTCCACGTAAGTGCCTGATTCCCTGTAACTGTGTCAGGCCTCCTGGAGAGAAGCTACACAGGGTTCCCACCAGTTCTGCAACCAGTGTGTGACAGCCCTGTTGTGCTCATAAATTCCGCCTGTCAACTCTGTTTCTTTCTCCGCAGATACTGAGTATTTCTAGCATTTTCTGTTTTTATTTCAGATTTTCTGCACCTGCAGTATTTTGCTTTTGCCCCCCCAAAACAACATTGGACGAGATTTTAACACGCTCAAAACCCATTTACTTAAGAGTTAAAATCGGGGCCATTGAGTCCAGGTCATATTTGGACAACTGCTATTAGTGCTAATTCTGTTTTCCCATTTACACTTTCTCTGGACACAGTTTTCTGTGTCTTTATGTGTCATATTACCTTTGATTTTTGCCTTCCACTATGATCCCTTTTGTCATTTAATCTCTCCTGTCTTCCATCCGATCGTGGACCTTCATTTTTGGCTTTTCCTCCCCTTCCTGCTTTGCTTAAAATCTGTCAAGTATTTCCTCTGAGTCTTTCCAGCATTTTCGGTTTGAATATAAAATGTTTGTGCAGTCCATTCAAGGGTAAATATTTGCCAGGGCCTTGGGAGAACTCTGTTGCTTATAGCGGGCACACCCATGTAAACAGGCTTTGCCCACCATATGCAAGCAATGTGTGGCAGTTTTCATAAAATTAAAAATTATTTTAATTTGTTTGGCACCCCATCCACAAGCATTCACCCTCTCCACCACCCACACAAAGTCGCAGCAGTGTGTACCATCTACAAGATGCAGCGCAGGAACTCACCAAGGCTCCTTCGGCAGCACCTTCCAAACCCACGAAAGCCACTATCTAGAAGCACGAGGGCAGCAGATACATGGGAACACCATCACCTTCAAGTTCCCCTCCAAGCCCCTCACCATCCTGACTTGGAAATATATCGCCGGTCCTTCACTGTCGCTGGGTCAAAATCCTGGAACTCCCTCCCTAACAGCATTGTGGTACCTACACCACAGGGACTGCAGCAGTTCAAGAAGGCAGCTCACCACCACCCTCTCAAGGGCAGTTAGGGATGGGCAATAAATGCTGGCCCAGCCAACGAAGCCCACATCCCATCAATGAATAAAAAAAATCACCACACTCCTTTACTGTATGTGTTATCCGTCTCTCTCCTTCACAGACCAGACACAAATGAGCTGCTTTAGGGTTTACAGAAGCAAGTTACTGGCAGAAATAAACTGACATTAATTTTCTATCCTCAGCAACAGGATTTCAATATAGGTTTGGCTGACATGAGACTTATTCTGTTTGATAAATTATCAATGAAGTTGATAACTATTTCTGGAGTCGTGACCACAGGGAAAGTTAATAGGAATAGTGTTAGACAGCCAAACTGTGTACTGTGGCTTAGCAAGGCCCACCCAGGTAAAGACAGTATTTCAACGGAAGTGTGGCATTGTTCTAGTAGAGCAGTTGAACGTGGCATAAGAGTCTCGGAAACTAAAACAATCACCAAATCTACTTAACACAGCAAGTTTGACTTCCTTTAAGCTGATAATATTTGTAGGAAAATTGTTTCTAGAGTGTGCTGCTGTGTAAAGCAGATAATGAACACTTGGTGGTCCTGTCCCCTACAAGTTTAGAATTTTATTGTACATGTGACTATAATTGCGTGCAGTGTCCTCTATGCCGTGACAGTCCAGTTGGCTGTGACTCAGTTGGCAGCATTTTTGTCTCTGAGGCAAAAGATTATGAGGCAAAGTCCCATTCCAGAGGCCTGAGCAGAAAACTTGAGGCTGGCGCTGTAATGCAGTACTGAGAGAGTGCTGCATTGTCAGAGCTGCCGTTTTTTTCAGATAGACATTAAACTGAGGCCCCACTCCTGCCGGATGGATGTAAAAGATTCCATGGGACTATTTTGAAAAATACCTGGGGTATTATCCCTGGCATCCTGGCTAGTATTTATCCCTCAACTAGTAAAACTAAAACAGGTCATCTGGCCATGAACATATGGTTATTTGTAGGAGCTTGCTTTTCACAAATTGGCTGTTTCATTTCCCGCGTTATAAGTGACTACTTTCAAAAGTACTTAATTTGCTGTAAAGGTCTTTGGACTTCCTGAGTTCATGAAGGATGCTTTATAAATGCAAGTCTGTCTGTCTGTCTTTGGGGAAAACCACAACGAACATGGGTGAATGGAGTTCCCTGGCTGAAGTTAACCTGTGTTGTTTAATGCATTTCAGTCATAACGTAACTCTCAGTATAAGAGTGTAAGTTGCCTGATACTGCCTTCTGACTCCGTCATCGTTAACTCCACATGAATGATGTTATCCCATCAGAACCCCCCAGCCAGTCTGTTCCTCCAGCTTTGGCCGCCTGCTCACTCTCTGCTCCAAATGTAGGGGCCAGCTTTCAGCCATCACAGTAGCAGCAGTGTGTACCATCTACAAGATGCACTGCAGAATCTCACCAATGCTCCTTAGGCAGAACCTTCCAAACCCACGATCGCTACCATCAAGAAGGACAAAGGCAGCAGATACATGGGAACCGTACCACCACCTGGAAGTTCCCCTCCAAGCCACTCACCACCCCGACTTGGAAATATATCGCCGTCCCTTCACTGTTGTTGGGCCAAAATCCTGGAACTCCCTCTCTAAGAGCACTGTAGGTGTACCTACACCATATGGACTGCAGCGGTTCAAGAAGGCAGCTCACCACCGCCTTCTCAAGGGCAATTAGGAATGGGCAATAAATGCTGGCCTAGCCAGCAATGCCCTCATCTTGTAAATGAATAAAAAGAAATACTTCAAGTCTCTGCAACTCTCTCCTGAGGAAAGCTTTACCTTGCTACATGTCTCCAAACTCTCAGCACCTTCCCAAACCCTGACCCTTCTCGTTGGCCTTTGTGCCAGGTTCACTTTTCGCACATGAGGCTCGGGCACCTCTACAAAGTCCAGATATGCTGGCACTTCACATGGATTTCTGAGACCTTCTGTTGAACCTTTTGATCCTTGGATACCTTTAGGAGCTGACAGAATGATACAGCTTTACAGAAATGTCTTGGTTATGGGACATAATTGGAATGCAGTGAGGTACAATTGTCAGTATTAACTAATCTAGCTTTATTTACCTAGTCTATATGTTAGGATTTCTATCGTGTCATTGGCAATTATCTGCTATAAAGGCACATTTCAATTTATAGGATAGTAAATGTTTACTCACTTTTTATCAAGCAGTTATATTTCTTGGTAAAATAGGTAACTTGACCAGTCGCTCAGCAGACAATGATGGATAATTAACTGGGTCGAACAGGGCGGCCAAGAGTTTCCACTTGGGGCGCAAGATGAGTTCAAAGTTATACCAGTTTTCAAAATAGTTTATTTTTAATTAAATTTGCGCTCAAATTCACTTGCTCACTGCATTTCAAAATTTGTCATGACTAGCGCAATTGGGCAGCGTTATGGACCGTAATTTTGTTTAAAAAAGATTTGCATTAAAAAATACTCCTTGATATATTTAAGTATGGCAACTTGGTGCAGTTTAATTAATCCAGCTGAAGATGGGTTTATTGCAACAAATAAACACTTTATAATTAGAGTGTCTAGTTCTGCTCTTGTGAGTAGCTGGATTTTAATTAATTGAAAAGGACTTTAGAAAACTCTACTGTTCACTAGTGTAGCTGGTTTTGTAATCAGTTTCTTAGTAAATAATAAGAGGGCAGCAGACACAGGGGAACACCACCACCTGCAGGTTTGCCTCCAAACCACTCACCATCCTCACTTTGCCGTTCTTTCACTGTCACTGGGCAGAATTTTTTGCCTGCCGGGCGGGCGGGCCCGACCCAATCTCCGGCGGGCGGGGAGCCAATCCCAGCCGGAGAAGCGGGCCCCACCGCCATTTTAGGGGCGGCCCAATTAAGGCCCGCCCAGCGTGACGCCCGGCGGGAAGCGCTATGCACTTCCTGTGCGGGCAGGAGGGGATTCCCCAAAAGCGAGAGTGCGCTCTTTCACGCATGCGCACGATAGAGCGCACATCTCCCTGAGGCTAAGTGCTGCCTCAGGGAGATCGCTGACACTTTTAAAAACATGAAAAATAGAAAAAAAATCCTTTACATGTCCCCCACATGTCACATGAGATGGGACATGTTCATAAATTACACTGAAACTTTATTAAACTGTTTAAATCCCTACATGAAACCTCATCCTGCTGGTGGATGAGGTTTCATATTTTCTCTATTTGCCGCCGGGGCTCCTGGCCTGTCCGCCAGCCTTAAGGTTGGACGGGCAGGTTCTTTAACTGTTTCAATGAACCTGTCAATGGCCTCAATTGGCCATTGACAGGTCGGCGGGCGCACAGCTGATTTGGCTGCACCCCCGCCTTTCTGAAAATTTAAATGGGGCGGAATGACACCGGGGGTTCCCCTGATGTCACCCCGCGTCATTTTACGTGTCGGTAAGTGGGCCCCGCCCCCTGCTCGCCGACGGCAAAATTCTGCCCCCTGGGTCAGAATCCTGGAACTCCCTCCCTAATAGCACTGGAGGGGTATACCTATACGACATGGACTGCAGCGGTTCAAGGAGGTGGCTCACTCCCTCCTTCTCAAGGGCAATTGGGGATGGACAATAAATTTTGGCCCAGCTATGAAATAAAAAAAATTGTAGCTATTAGTAACCTTGCACCTAAAAAAAAAGTTTCATTTTAAGAACCTCCAATTAGGCATAATGAGCATAAATTCACCGTGAGGATTAATTCCATCTGAAGACAGTGGGGTCAGCTTCTAGCATGATGCTTTTAAAATACCCTTAAAATGGTGCAGAACTCCTGTTTGTGCCGGACGTAACTGGTGTTTAAAATTCCTCGATCCTTTGCACTGGTTTGGCTGATTTTTGAGCAATTTGTGCATAACTGAACAGGAACCCCAGGTTGCATCCGTATTGAGTGTACTCCTAGGGATTCCCTTTATTTAAGAGGCTTTACAGCCTCTTGCTGGATTAGTGCCCATTTTGCGTTGCCAACCTGTGTCTCTTGAAAGTGGACAGTGAGGCTGTCCAGCCCCTTGCTTATTGGAAGTAAATGACCACCTTCCCTTTTTGGGCTGGATTTCAGCCTGAGTCTGTATGGAGAACAATCTAAAAATCTGTGGTCCCTGATTTCCCCGAAGAAAAGGTGATCATCACACCATAGTGCCTCTATCGACCGCACTTCTAGTTAAAAAGGAAGTTGGCTGATGCAGTTCAGCAGTGTTTACACCTTGCTGTGATTAATAATGTGCACTTAAATAGTGACATTCTGGGGTTAAATTCCTCATTTAAGTTACTTAAAAGCAAACCCGCAGGGCAACTGCAGAGGTTATTAACCAGAAGGACTTCATGCTTTATTTCTTCCAAAGAGTTTGAGACAATGCCATTGATAAAAGTACAGCTATCTTACTGACACCGTGGAGAGTAGCACGAGGGGTTTGTTGTATGGGTTTTGTACTTGGTGCCTGTGTCACTGTTTTTAAAAGGAGATTGTCACTCAAGTAATTCTTAGGGTGGAATCGCCCCAGATTTGCGCTCAGTGCGGTAACGGGCTGAAAAAAACAGCGGTTTACCGCCAGCTACAATGGCGGGTTTTCACACAGTGGGCGGGGTTTTCCACACCCGCCCGCCGCGGGGATCTTCCGGTCACGCCACAAGTCAGTGGACTTCTGGTTGGGGCATCGCCTCGCCCACAGCAGGGCTGGAAAATCCCAGCCCATATCGTCCCAAATCCGCCGCATTAATTGTGCATTCCCGGGATACACGCAGTTTCCATGGCGGGCGGACTCCGATTCGCCTGGCACGCCGTCACCTCGCCGCTTCATCACGCCGGGCACCACATTTAAAGTACAGCCGCGCTCAGTGCTTCCAGCCCAGGACTGCAGCAAAGAAGACACAGCCCCGAAAGGCAAGAGGACTGCAGCTCTCCAGCGCCTTTGGGATGTCATGGAGCCCTGTTGTGATGCCCTCTACCCTCGCTCTGGCCGCAGGAGGGGCAGCTACATTACTGCTCCGGTTTGGTAGGCGATGGCAGTGGTGATCAGTGCCAATGTTGCACAGAAGAGGTTGGCCATCCAATGCAGGTAGAGGATGAATGATCTCATCTGTGCAGCCAGGGTATGGAAACCATCTCATCACTCTAAACTCACACACTCAAGCCAATCACGCATTCACTGGCATCTCACTCACTGCCAGCTCAAGGGACATCATTTTTACACACACACCCTCACATCTCCATCTGGCCTCACCTCCTCTGGAGACTGCTGCCTCAGCCCTCACCATCTCGAGGCCACTTGCTCAGATCAACATGTGCCCCCCCCCACACACACCCTGGGATACCCTCTTTCCCCAGTACAGCCCTCTCCCTGCAGCCTCTTCCCTTGGCTGAGGGAGAAAGATGAAAATACAGCAGCAGAAAATTGGATGGGACTAAGAACTGGATTTTATTGTATTTGACTGGTGTAAGGGATAGATATTATTTCCTAACCTTCTCCCATTAACAATCACATGATTCTTGACTCTTTTTCAGCAAATTGATGTGCAGCAGTAATAATGGGCGGAATTTTCTCTGCCCACTGGTGTCAGGTGCCATGGCGGGTCTGAGCCGACTACATGACGGGAAGGCTAAAATTTGGTTTCATGACGTTGTGAAACCAGTTTGCAATTGTGCACTCCGCCTGTCAATAGCAGGCTGCACTTCCCACCATTGCATGTCAGGAACTTCATTGTAACACATCTGCATATCTTTATAAGCCCAGCTCGCTGGAATCATCCCTCCCCGACACTAGATCATCTGAGCACATGCCGACGGGTTTGACAACCATCCATAAGCAACATGCACTTGACGAGTTGTAACTCGCTTGGGACTGTTTGCCGACCTTGCTTTGGGCAGCACTCGCAGTCATCAGTCCCAGGCTTCACAGGCAGCACCACATCACTTTTAGCGGGGGGCTCACGGGCAGGTCTCTACCAACCAGACCAGCCATATGTGGGTGGTTTTTCAACAGCTGCAGGGCTAGGGCTTGCTTGGGGAAGGGGGAAGAATTGGCCTCAGGTGAGGGAAGAGGCTGCAGGGCGAGGGCATTACTGGGGAGGTGGGGTATCCCTGGATGTGTGTCGGGACACATGTTGATTCGTGCAAGAGAGTGAGGGTTCAGGAGGCAGTCTCCAGAGGAGACGAGGCCAGATGGACATGTGAGGGTGTATGTGTGAGCGTGGGTGGTGATGTCCCTTGAGCTGGTAGAGCGTAAGATGCCAGTGAATGTGTGCTGGCCTTGTGAGTGTGTGAGTTCAGTGTGATGAGATAGTTGCCTTACCCTGGCGGCACAGAAGAAATCATTCAACCATTTTCTGCACTGGATGGCTGACCCCTTCTGTGCAACATTGGCACTGACCACCTCTGCCACTGCCTCTCAAGCTGGATTGGTGACACTGATGGGCCTTCTGTGGCCAGTGGAGGTAGAAGACATTGTGGCCGGACCAAAGGTGTCCAGAAGGCGTCCCAGGGATGCGTCACCAAATCGGGGGGGCTGCAGTCTTCTTGCCTTTTGGGGGCATGTCTTCTGCGCAGCGGCCCTGGGCTGGAAGAACTGAGAGGTGTGCGCACAGCTGCACTTTACATATGGCGCCTGGCATGAGGAAGTGGGGAATGGTGGGCAGGTGAATCCGAGGCTGCCCGGCAGCAAAATGGCGTGTTTACCGGGAATGCGTGATTAATGAGGAGGGATTGGGACGATATAGTGTGAAAAGCCACCATTGCGGCTGGCGGGTAAAACATTCGTTTTCCCGCCTGCTATCGCACTTAGTGCAAATCTTCCCAATATATTGCTTAAGGTGCTTAAAACCAATACATTTGTTCAGTCATTTTGGCCATTCCCTCCCTCCCTCCGCTGCCATGGCTCCAGCATATTCCCAAATAACAGTGGAAATGTCCTTTTCAAAATGGCTTCTGCGCCACCGATATGGAGGAAGTAGCTTTTAGATCTTCCATATTTGTTGTCAGAGAATCCTGATATCACAAAAGGAAAAGGATTTTTTAAAAAATTAACTGAGGTCCTTATGAGAATTTGGCTTAATGTAATCTTTGTGAGTAAACTCCCAAGTTGAAACATTTGGACTATTTGGTTTGACATTCATCTCCTTTGCATCCAGTGTGATTTATTCACCCACCTGTGGCTTGTTGAAACTCCCTGTGAAACTCCAGAGTGTCGTGTGAAGTAGGTTGGTGGCCTTGGGGAGCTGCATTGAAACGCTCCAGTTGTGAAATCCATTCTGATTATGTTGCCTTTCTAGAAGACACCTTCATTCACTTTGTCACAGCTCAATTCAGATCTGCACTTTCATGCCTTGCAACACAAATCTTTTCATTATTGTGCCTGGTCGCCAGCATTTTTCAATGAGGTTCTCAGTAGGCATTATCTTCACAGTCTTATCCACTGCAACATTAAGCCCAAATGTTTGGGTTAGAAAGATAATGGTTCAATTCCCAGATGTGTCCACAATTACTTTCTTCTCCTTCCAAGCAGCATAATTGGAGGAGGCATGACAAGGGGGCGGATAAACAAGAGGAAAGAAAAGTAATGATATCATTAGAAAGAGATCAAACAGAGCAAGGGAATATTTTATTGTGTAGATTTAACCTATTTAAGGTGTGCATCTGTATGATCGGATGTGGTGCCTAAAAAGTCCTTTGTGACAAGTTAACAGTACAATGCTGTGGCGACAGTTGGAAGCTAAGAGTAAAATAAAACAATAAAAGTAACAAAACAGTAGGAAAAAAATGATTTCCAGCATCCACAGTATTTTGCTTTTGTCGTTGCAGAGAGCCAGCAGACTTGATGGGCTGAATGGCCTCCTTCTGTGCTGCAACCTTCCTAAGATTCTAGGAGATAATAGGAATCTTGGGACCATGCTTAACTCCCAGTACTGGAGGGAAATCTGTTTTTGGTACATCATCACTTGATTTTATTTGTGGGCAGGGACATTATGTTGAATATGGCATCATAGGTGACATTAGTAACATTAGGGGCTCTACACTGCGTCGGAGTGAAAGGAAATTTCAGACACAGCCAACTGCTGGGTGGCACCATGAATACACTCGATTGGACTGAGGAACTAACAAAGTAACAAAGGTTTGGAAGATATTCTGGATTTAACTGATCCTCCCAACTCCAGCATATTGCAATACCGATAACTTGCATTTATATCACAAAATTGTTACAGCACAGAAGGAGGCCATTCAGCCTGTCGAGCTTGTGCCAGCTCTCCAAATGAGCAATTCACCCAGCACCATTCCCCAGTGGTTGTATTTATTTCTTACCAGCGTGTAACCTCAAATTAGCATCTACACTGTTGAACATAGCATTGGAGGCAGGATATATATAATAATCGCCTCATAGAAATGTGGAAAACAAGCAATGCTAAATAATCCATGCTTTCTTTAATGGTATGTTCGAGACTGTCCTGATGCTTTGCCCCCTTGTATGGTGCCATTAAAGTTGTAAAATGTCTCAAGATACTTCACAGTAGCATTACCAAACAAAATTTGACGTTGATCCACATGAGGGGATACCAGGACAGGTAACCAAAAGCTTAGTCCCAGAGTTAGGCTTAAAGTAGTGCCTTAAATCAGGAAAGTGAGGTCGAGAGGCTGAGAGGATTAGGAAGGGAATTCCAGAGCTTAGGGCCTAGGCAATTGAAGGCAAGGCTGCCAGTGAGGGAGTGAGTAAATTTGGGGTGCAGGAGAGGCCATTATTGGTGCAATGCAGAGGATCGTAGGACTGGAGGAGGTTACATACACAGAAAGGGGTGAGACCATGGAGGGATTTGAAAATAAGGCTGAGAATTTTAAAATCGTGGTGTATCCAGCCTGGGAGCTAATGGACATCAGCGAGCATAGGGGTGAGGGTGAATGAGACTTGGCGTGAGTTTGGATGCGGGAAGTCAGAGAACATGAAGCTGGTCAACTATATGCATTTGAGTGAACGCAACTGGGCAAATAACATGTCCCAGAACAGCACAGGTAGAGTTTTGCGTGTGGGCAGTTTCTGTGTTTATATCTTTCATTTGAGCACCTGTGCCGATGCATGATTTTTGTTTGCCCCTTATTTTCAATTGCTTGTGTTAATTCATTTCTGAAACAGTAATTTCTGTAATTAGTGTGAAAAATATAAAGGAGTGATTCCCGTGAGAAAATGGCAATTTCGGGATTTCATTAAACCAATAAATTTCTACAGTAACATGAAAGCATTTTTCGAGACTGCCATGACTTTGATAAAAGAACCTCTGGGCATCTAACGTTGTGCTGAAGAAAAACATTCTGGAAGCATTGTCCCCATTGGCGCCCCTTGTTAGTTGCCCATGTGTTTGCTTTGATGAATCTTTTTTTGGCTTTGTAGCCTTGCAGGTGCTTCCTGGCATATTTTCTTGCTAAGCCCCTTTGGGAACTGTTGGCAAAGCTTCCAAGGACTTCCTTTTATTTCTGTAATTCCACAGAAATACTTCTGGCATCTCTTTAAGAGCAGCCCTGCCCTCTGTAAGGTGTCCAATTAAAGGCTAAGCTTGTTTTTTTTTCTGCATCAGTTTTTGACGCTGCTCTTTATGTTAAGTGTTGAATCATTGCATGACCAGATTTCTGCTGGCACCAAGTGCCTCTGGTAATTCATCCCAGAGCTTACGTTATTTGGCAGTAAGTCTTGACGGCCAGTGGAAGCTGGCGTTAAGTACATCACAGGTGTGGTCGGACACTTTCCAGGCATTCACAATGTCCTGCAGCATTGGAGAAACCATCAGGATTAGAAACTTGTTCTGATTTCCTCTTCAAACCCAGGGCAGTAAGGCCATTTGTGCTACCTCTGCTGTTGCCCAGCTGAGATCAGCTAAGTTAATGTGAGCCAGCAAAAGGAGTTAGGGGTCTTCTGGTTTGTTTAGTTCAGCTACCAATTGGGTAAATTCACTGAGCCATTGCGGCAGCCCATTAACTTTATTTTGCACAAGAACGATGAGAAGTGTTTAGTTCCTACCTTATTCAGCTCTGTATAATGCAGTGCATTATGCAGGGGGTGGTTTATAGACTTAGACATTACATACAGAAATTCTGTGAACTAAATTATTTAGCCTAAATGGTATATTGGGAACATGGATACTGTGCATTTACCAAGAGACACCAGGGATCCAATGCAGCCTGAATAATGCAAATTGAGCCTTGGGAAGTAATTTTGAAAAGCACTGTTAGACAGCATACTCTCATTGCATTTACCAGTTGACTCTATTAATATAAAGAAAGGTCTGCATATGTATAGCACATTTCATGATCTCAGGGCATTCCAGAGCACTTACAACCACAAAATACTATTTTCTTTAAGTGCAGCCAATGTTGTATTGTAGGAAATGTGGCAGTCAGTTTGCACACAGCAAGATCCCAACAGCAGTAACATGTTAATGACCAGATAATCTGATTTTTTTTTTTGAAACAATGTTGATTGAGGGATAAATATTGGCTGGAATACTGTGGGTAACTCACCCGCTCTGCTTAAAGTGCCTGCCTTTGCACCCGCTTGACGTGGAGAAATGATTTGACATCTCATCCGGAGGATAGCATTTCCAACAGTGCAACGTTCCCCAAGTACTTCTCTAGAGTGTCAGCTTAGATTATGTGCTCAAGTCTTCGGAGTGGGACTTGAACCCATTGACCTCTGACTCATAGGCGAGAGTGTTATCCACTGAGGCATGGCTGACATTGAATGCTACTCTGTAGAGTGAATAAATGAAGAATCAGTTATTAGGGACAACTCTCCAAATGAAGCGGGGCTCTGTAACTTGAGAAAAGTTGAGATTTTAATCTTTGCCATTACTCAGTCTGAAATCACAAGAAAGGATTCTCAAGTCATCCAGTTTGAGTTAACTGCAAATGATGTTAGTTGTTCAAAGTCATGCAGCTGCCTGGAAAAACCTTCAGGACAAGGAACAATAAATTAAGCAGAGAAACCTTGAGGCGTGAACTGGCTTTATACCTGTTTAGTGGAAAATGATAGGGCTGAGTGCTTTTATGGTTGTTAATACTGTGGGTGGACCATAAAATTTCTCCTAGGAACCAGGGTTGAGATAATCTCATCACGGAACCTGACAGATGGGCTAATTCATGCCTGACTGAGTCCCAGAGCATCAGGCGTTGCATTCTAGATTGAGAAGCAAAGATAATGGTTGCAATTTGCTTGTAGCTGTGCAATTTGTAGATAATGAGAGGCCAGTTAAAACATTGCAACTACTGGTCATTTACACTTTTATCAGAAACATGCGAGTGGAAACAAAAAAAAGAAATGTCAGTGAAATATTGTAATGTTTTGCTTCGTAAAATGAACTTCATATTTGTAAAGGCTCTTGAAGGAGCAAGAATTTTCATTGTAAAATTTATATATTTATTACATCTAATTACTTTCCACATTTTTCTTCCCTACTCCTCATCTTCAGAGGGCTGTGATTTATCCTGTAGTATGCTTTAATGGGTAATGATGGCATTTTAGCATCTCAATCACCTAGCTACTTTTGTGCTGAGTTCTAAGAGCAGGTTTTTGGCAGGTTGTTCCACCATAGGGGCAATCGTGACCGGAGCGGCATTCTGTCTGCACTTGGAAGCCACACATTAAATCCCAGTAGCAGTTTAGTTAACTGTCAGTCAACCATAAGTAGGTCATCGACTGTATCATTAGGTACTGTGTGGCTGAGTGTTGACTGACTATTTGAAACTAGGATGTGTCTGAAAGGTATTTAATAGAGAGATTTCCTGCAAGCGCACAGAGCACAGCAAAGTGAGCTGGTGATGGGGTGAAGACTTTAAACCAGGAATTTGGTGACAGTGGGAATTAAGCGGAGGGGAAGAGAAAAGGGAGAATTTCAAGGACTTTTATTGTCTTTTGATTTCAAACTGCAAAGAACCCCCAGACTTCAAACCTGCAAGAGAATGGAATGCATTGTGTGTCACAAAAGTTGTGAAACGCTTGCCTTCCAAGCAAAGTTTCAGGAGGGTTCCATCTACGCCTGAAGTGCTCAACCTTAATGAGCCACTGGCCATGCATCAAAATATTAGGGAGGGGAGAAGTTCTTATAGATCGAATATTAGAGAAGACCACACTGGGTACGGGGTGGGGGAGGAAAGGGAACCCTGGTTCCCAGGCGACGGATGGGTCTCTGTTAGCAAGTACTTTAGAAACCTCCCTGCTGCTCTACCAATGGTTTGTCACCTCTGGAAGGAGATGATGTGGAAGCTCAGAAGGTGGCTGTGACAGGCAAGGACTTGCCACACAGTGAGGCTATCCAGCAGCCTGTCAAGGAAAGAGGGAAGAATAGCAGATGAGTTGTGACACTGGTGGATTTAATCATTTGGTTTACAGATAGAATTCTGTACATGTGAAACAAATGGTATGTTGCCTCCTGGGTGCACAGGTCATGGATCCGAGGTTCAAGTTGACGATGCCAGAGGGAGCAGGGGAAATGCTATTGTTGCTCATGTCAGAGTAAATAACCTAGAGGGAAATCAAAGCTAGATTTAGAGCTTTAGAAAAGGAAGGACCTTAAGCACAACATTTTCTGAACTACTAGTCATGGCAAGTGTAAGTGAAGAGCGACAGAGGGTAACTAGGCAACTCTGCTTTTGGTACTTCCAGCGATGGGAATTCCTTTTGGAATAGGGGAAGTCCATACAAACCAGGTATGCTGTACCGAAACAATAGTGGCAGACAGGGGTGGGGAGGAGTAGAGGTATCGGTCGACAGTATAGATAGAATGGTGAGCAAGTGTTTAAACTAGTTACAGGGGCGGTTGTGGTAGGTATAAGGGAACATCCATACAGTTTTGAGAAAACCTTAACGTGCCAGTGGAAACACAAATCAAATTTCAAATGTCTAATTTCAATGGTGGAAGATAAACAAAGTGAAAATAGTTAATAAAAGGTAAAAAACACTGGAGCTGTCTTTGCTAGAGGTCTGATCTATAAGATATGTGATCTGAAAGGTCTTGTAAGAGCTGATGCATTGGACCTTATTAATATCACAGAGTCATGGTGGAATGATTCCAGTCAAGTGATGCATAACCTGAAGGATACAGATTGTCAGAAGACACTATTTGGGAGTAAAGGAGGTGATTTGACAGTATATATTAACTCCAGTACTGAGGAACAAGTGAGTGAGGTAAAGGCAAGGATAGAATCACTTTGGATAGATAGATGGTAACACTATTATTGAGGATGTGCTGTAAACCATCAGGGAAGAGTGAAAGGCTTGATCTAGAACTGCGGGATCAGGTAAGGAAGGGACCAACTTTGGTAGTTGGAGATTTCAACTTGTTGGAAATTGGCTGGGATGACAATGTCTCCACTGTTGCGATAGGAAAGAAATTTCTAACGTTAATGGAAGACTGTTTTATGACTTAGCTCATAAAAGGGCCAACAAGGTGAACAAACATCTTGGATTTTGTTATGAGTAATAGGGCTGATCAAATCTCCAATACAAAGGTGGGTAAAGGCTTAAAGGGCCAGTGATCAGATTTGACATTTCAAGGATTGGAGAAGCTACTGTAACCCAAGTAAACTGGCCAAACTTCGAGAGGACTAACTTGATGCGCTTGTGTGATATTGCCTAATAATATGGCTAGGAGAGTGGAGGAGCTGTGGAATTCCCACAGGTGATCTAAATTCCATGGGCCAATATGCTTAAAAGAACTCCTGCTAGGTTAAACGGGACTGCCATACAACCCATAATTTCAAAGCACATACAATGAATTACTTTGTGATACAGGTAGTGTGTATGTTGGCAAACACACCTACTGTTTATCACACAGCAAGATGCTAGTCAGAATAATGTGACCACTTTTTTGATTTTCGCCTGTGGTGATTGAGGGTGCAACATTGGCCAAAATGCTGTGAGAACTCTTGCTCTTAGTGTTGTTAAATAGAAGATGTCTCCGGAGTATAAGTGATAAATATCGATACAAGTGAGATTGATTTGGGTGAATGGTAAGTGGAGATAAATCCCTTGTCACATGCTTGAAGTTATTTTGTGCCCTTTTTTGTGGTTGTGTTGTCAAAGTGCTTAAAATGTAAACTTGATTTCTGTTCACACATTGCCACAAATGCTTAAAATTCCTTAATGTGATGCGCATTGCTGAACGTTTTATAATGACTTCAAGTGTACCTTGGTTTCTCATTCAATGCTGAATGAATCAATCTGCCTGAGGTAGAGTTCAATTGATACATAAGAGATTTCATCTATTCACTCATGCTTGAATGAAGCAATTGGGACCTGTGAAACTGCTATCCACCCAATTTGGGCACCAATGTTGTTCAATATCCTCTGCGAAAAGGGTAAGAATGTGCTCTTAGGAAAAATGGGTCATTTTATGAGGTAATCTGTGAACATCTGAGAATGCCTGCAAGAGCAGCCATTCTCAGATGTTCACAGATGACCTAATGGCTGGTGGTATTGTGTAGTAGGACCTGAAAGACGTGACTCTCATTACTATTGATAGTGATTGATTGCGCCTTTTGGCTGTTTGGTCTATTTGAAAGTAATAACTTGTCTTCATATAGCATTTTTAAGATTATAAAACATTCCAAGATGATCACAGGCATATTAAAAAGCAAAGAATTGATGCCAGGGTCATAAGGAGATATTAGGACAGATGACCAAATGCAAAGTCTAAGAGAGAGGAGTGTCTTAAAGGAGGAGAGCAAGGTAGAGAGGCGGAGAGGTTTAGGGAGGGAATTCCAGAGCTTAGGGCCTCGGTAGACGAAGGGTGCCTGTCAGTGGTGGAGTGATTAAAATCGGAGATGATCAAGAAGCTACAATTCGAGGAGAGCAGATATTTTGGAGGTTTGTGGGTTTGGAGGAGATGACAGAGATAGATCGGGGCAAGGATATGGAAGGATATGAAAACAATGATGAGAACTTTAAAATTAAGGCCTTGGCTTAACCGGGAGCCAGTGTAGGTCAGCGAGCAGAGGGGTGATGAGTGAAGGAAGATGTGAGTTAGGACACAGGCAGCAGAATTTTATTTGATCTCAGGTTTATGGTACATAGAATGTAGGGGGAGGTTGACGAAGAGTGTGCTGGAATGGTCAAATCTAGAGGTAACAAAATCATGGATGAAGGTTCGGCAGCTGAGGCAGAGGCTGAATTGTCAGATGTTACGGAGGTGGAAATAGGCCGTCTTAGTGATGTCACGAACATGTGGTCTTGGGGTCAAATGTGACACCAAGGCTGCCAACACTCTGGCTCAGCCTCATGCAGTTATCATGGAAAGGGATGGAGTCAATTGCTAGGAAACAGAGTCTTTGGCAGGGACCGATTTCAGTGCCTTTGGTCTTTCTGATTATTCCCGAAAACGTAAATGTTTATTGCTGTACTGTTTCTTTACAACTCAATGTTAAATGTGTTTATGATCAAAGCATACTGGTAGATGATTGTCAGTTCTGTAGTTTCAGCTAGGGTGTAAGTGCCCTAGAAACTAATTTCATCAAACTACAGCAAGCATAACTATTTTTGCTATCACAGTTTGACTGGAAGATGACTTTTAGAGGCACAGTTCAAATTTACTTGCTAACACAGTGGCCAGTACATTTGTCTACGATTAAATCATGTGCAGGTTTTCTTCCATAAAATTGAATAGCCAACAGGTACAGAAAGCTTCTTAAATCATTGAAACCCTCCTTCAGCACTTTAAAGTGTTGTCTATTAATTATTTGGTTTTAGACGCCTCAGTTTCGCAGTATAGCCTCACATCACCCAATACCTCATGTAGCTAAAACTCCCCCAGTGCCTTAATTTAATGCCAGAATTAGAATAAGTTGTATTTGAAATGGTGCTATATCAAAATTTACGCCATAATTAGTCATAAATATATATATATTTTATGTATATATATATTTTACATATTATATATATATATTATATATATATATAAAAAAAAATATATATATAAATACCTATGCAAATTTAGCGTGCTAACCGCGTTGGTGAATGGTAGGAGTTAAAACAGTACAAACAAGCATGTGCTTTGCCCTGGTAATGGAACTGTATAGTTGATTGTGCAATCAAATTGTTTGTCGCATAAAATTTGCTGTTGCATGGAAGGAAGTAAAATGTTTCCTCAAATGGTTTGTCAGTGCAGCTCAGGCGCTGAGTGCTTGACTTTGAATCAGGAGTGGATCACTGGGTTGACTACATTTCAAACCAGGCTTCATCAGCTGAATAAATTTGAGGTGTTCTGGAATGGAATGCCGCATGCAAATTGGAGGTGGAGGGGGAGAGAGGGAACGAGAGAAAATTAACAGTTTTGATCATTTCACTAACCCCCCCGCCCCACCCTCCCCAACTTAAATCATAGCCACTTCCCATTGGATTACAAAGTCGTGGGCGGTTGTCATGGAGATAGTTACACTCAAACTCGCTTGGCTGTCAAGCTATTTGCAAAATCAGGAAACAATATAGAGAGAGAGATTATCATTAGAAAGGAATCCATAGACCAGTCTCTTGAAATCCAGGATTCCTACTCACTTGATGAAGTCTGCCATCCACTCCCCTTCCCCCTTTTGCTGGGACCAATTCATTTCCTCACTTCTAATATAGGAAGCGAGTTTGTGAAAGACTTAAGGTCCATAAGACCCTTGACATTCTATTAATGTTGTTTTCTTTGCGACTTGTACACCGCACCTCCTGATATGTCGAAGATGACAGACATGGTGTATTTTTTAAATGACTTTTTTTTCTAGCCTGATGAGGTGCACAGTTTGTTCCAGGGCTTTGCAGATGAAAACGAATAGCAAATGTGACATATTGACCTGTGTGCTATATATAAGAAGAGCTTTTAATAACTTCATTTTAATCAAGGACAACACTAAAATTAATTAAGTAGGCATGTTCTCTTTGGACCTGTAGTAGGTCATTGATCTTTGACTTTGACACATGTGAATTTTTTTTATTGAGTTAATCAATGAAACTGGCTTCAGTGAGCAGTTGTCATAGAAACATAGAACCATATAGCACTGATGGAGGCCATTTGGCATGTTGTGCCCATGTTGACTGTTTGAATGAGCTGTCCAATTTAGTCCCACACCCAAATTTTTCCCCATATCTCTGCAAATTGCCCTATAATAGTAAGGGGGATGGGGTAGGGTCATTGATGATAGTCTGTTAAGTGCTGCATCTTTGCTTTACAGTTCTCATCTGAGAGATCAGGCAAGAGATGGGGGAAATAGGATTAAAGTAGATAGTTCTGATATAAGACTATAAGACCATAAGACACAGGAGCAGAAATTAGGCCATTCGGCCCATTGAGTCTGCTCCGCCTTTCAATCATGGCTGATAAGTTTCTCAACCCCATTCTCCCGCCTTCTCCCCGTAACCTTTGATCCCCTTACCAATCAAGAACTTATCTATTTCGGTCTTAAATACACTCAATGACCTGGCCTCCACAGCCTTCTGTGGCAATGAATTCCATAGATTCACCACTCTCTGGCTAAAGAAGTTTCTCCTCATCTCTGTTCTAAAAGGTCTTCCCTTTACTCTGAGGCTGTGCCCTCGGGTCCTAGTCTCTCCTACTAATGGAAATATTTTCCCCACGTCCTCTCTATTCTGCAGCCTCCCCGCCTCCTCAATACTACCTGTCCCTCCATCTATCTTTGTATCATCTGCAAACTTAGCCAGAATGCCCTCAGTTCCTTCATCTAGATCAGTAATGTATAAAGTGAAAAGTTGTGGTCCCAACACTGACCCTTGCAGATCTCCACTAGTCACCGGCCGCCATCCTGAGAAGGACCCCCTTATCCCCACTCTCTGCCTCCTGCCAGACAGACAATCTTCTATCCATGCTAGTACCTTGCCTCTAACACCATGGGCTCTTATCTTACTGAGCAGCCTCCTGTGTGGCACCTTGTCAAAGGCCTTCTGGAAGTCCAAGTAGATAACATCCATTGGCTCTCCTTTGTCTAACCTGTTTGTTACCTCCTCAAAGAATTCTAACAGATTTGTCAGGCATGACCTCCCCTTGATGAAACCATGCTGACTTTGCCCTATTTTACCATGCACTTCCAAGTATTCTGAAATCTCATCCTTAATAATGGACTTAATATGTGTCAGTTGTGTAGACTAAGGGCGAGGATAAACAGGTGTAGGGCATTCATTATTTGAGCACATATAAAAAGATACTTATTGACACTGGTATGGTGAGTCAGGTGAGGAACGATACACTTAGATATTGTTCACACTACAGATAAAATAAAGATTGATTTTTGGATTTCCTGCTTCACCAACTGGCTGTTAGAAGTTTAACGATGTTGATCTAGCAAGCACAGTGACAGTGGACCAAATAACCTCCCTGCGTGCTCAATTCCACTGAGTCAATATTGTGAATGAATGAGAGAATGGGAACCCTCTGATGCCTGAAGTCTCACACATGTAGTGGATTCCCATTAAGACCAGAGATGGTTGGTGCTTTCACCTTCACCAGTTAAGGTGCAGCCATGGCCACTGCCCAGCTCCCCTCATCAGCTGGCATCATTGAGCTGTAAATTAATCAGAACCTTGAGCCGAAATTGCTTCCTTGCAGAGCAGTAAATGTCAACCATGGGAAAGGAAAGCTAATAGGTATAGAATTAACCAGGAAGAACAGACAACAGCTTGAAGCACCTACACTGTTTAGGAACATTGAAACACGAGTGATGGTATAGTGGACAACAATGATTAACAGGAAGAGTCTTGAATATATAAAATGCAGTTGCTTTAGGGGTAATTTATCCTTTTTTTTAATAGTGACTTTATTTCTTTATCTGGCCTGCCCTCGTAAAGCTTGCTCCATTCCAGAAAGAGCACCCTGTGAGCTTTTTGCGATCTGAAATATACTGCCTGAAAGGATAGTGAAAGCAGATCTAATAGAAACCTTCAAAAGAGAATTGGGTAAATACACGAAGGGAACACATTTACAGAGGAGTGGGATGAATTGGATAACACAGGCATGATGGTCTCTTTCTTTACTGTATGACTCCATGATTGTACTCTCACTCGCTGCGGTCAGGACACAGTGACATCCTTCCAAGCTACTGCAACTGCTTGTGGGAATTTTCTTTGGTGACCACTTTCCTCCTGACTTTCCTTACGGGGAACAGCCTGAGCTCCTCTTGCTGCCCCCCCCCACCCCCCAATCGCAGGAGTATGACGGCCGTGGGGAGGGGGCTGTTTAAAGTTGTGTTCCTGTGGGGTCACCCTTCACACACTTTTATGCCAGCATGCGACACCACAACATCCAGCATTTAGATCCACGGTCAAAGGCCTGTGCTTTTCTGCAGGGAATCCAGCTGGAGCGTGACATCACTCTAGTTCAACAGCATTCCTGCCAACCAACAGATTTAGACTGAAGAGGGAGAGAAAAGTGAGCAGGAGCTCTGCTTGTATAATTGCACGTTGAGAGCAATCCATCTCAATTAACAGTTCAGCGGCTGAGGAAACATTGTAGCTGAACAGCAGGGCTAACACTAGATTTCAGAGAAGCAAGAACTTCAGGTGAGATTTGGTTAGACAAGGTTTTTTTTTAATGTCTGACCTACATAAGATTACAAAGGGCATACTGCACAGAAACAGGCTATTCGGCCCAACCAGTCCATGCCAGTGTTTATACTTAACTCGAGCCTTCTCCCATCTTTTCTCATTTAAATCCACCATTGTGATCACCTGTTCCCTTCCCCTTCAACTGCATGTCTAACTTCCCTTAAAAGTTTAAGATTCGCCAGATCAAACTAGTCAAAAATCCACAGGAGTAGACTTTCCAGTTTATTGGGGTGCAGTAGACAATGTCCCCTCTCCTGCAGGAATATGCTCCATTTACCTAAGGCTAGAAAATGTACAGGCAGGTTGGCAAAAGCTAAGGCTTGGGTTGTCCTAAGTGTATCCCGAGGGAAGCTGATTTAGGATGGAGGTAGACAGGGAATTGCAGAATTTTGAGTTTTTATTTTGTTCATTTATTTTACATTTTAAGCTGATGATGGAAGTGGTTAGTTGAACAAGGAGTAACTCACTGTATTCGGTGGTTGTTGTACAGCGTTTACACATCAGCAAATAGCGGGGACTCAGATGAAGAACATTTCACATGCTTCAGCTTTGCACTCAACTCCTGCAGATTTGATGATGTGCACTTCAGGACCTGAACAGAATAAGGTGCAGAGTTTAACTTGCATAACTTTCTGCAACACCTTTTGCCATTCAGTTGCCTTGGCACAGTTCCTCCGTCGGGCAGGATGATGACAGTTACAGACTGCAACATAATATTTGTGTGTCCCACTTCAGATCCAGCTGACAGACTTGCTGCTAATAGAACGAAAAAAAAACACAAGAGCAAAGTGCTGGAAATCTGACAACCAAAACTGAAAATGCTGGAAACACTAAGTAGGTCAAATAGCAGGTAAAGAGAGGGAGAGAGAAGCAGGTTTTAGGTTTCAGGTTGTTGACCTTTCATCAGATACCTGGCAATATGCTCGAAAAGTTGGGCCTGATTTTAACCCTGCGCCATCCCCCGCCCTACCCTGTCGAGGTCAGAGGGTGGGTGGGGCTAAAATATTGGAGTAGAGCAACCCAATCCCATTCCCGCCCATTTTGGATAATAGAAACACAAAGCAGACTTCAACAAAGCTCCCACAAAAAGCTGGCAGGGGTCTGTTTAACATTTAGAAGTTACAGCCTGATGATGAAATCAGTAACACAACTTAAGTTTAGCCCCACGCCTTGTGCTGCGGGATCCCCAGCAAACAGATGAGGCGGGAATGCTGACTGGCCAAAGTGCTGAAGATCATCTCCTTTTAGCACTCCCTGTGAGGCAGGAGGAGCAGACCTGTTCCTCGAGGGCCTCACAATGAAGCCTTCAGGCTCTCCTGCTGGATCACCTCCGCGACCTTCTTGCCGCCCCAGCCCCAGTGTTGGTGCAGCTCGTAGCCTTAGCTTGTACTGGCTGCTGGGGACCAACCCACAGGCGCCTCCGACTGCAGCTTGCTGTCACATACCTGCGCCCCTGCCCTCCAGCCAGGCTGTCCATTCGGGTGGGAGCCTGCAGAAAATTATTTCAGTCAGGCTCTGCCATGCAGATTGACAAGGCCTCCATGTTCCCAAGCCTCGCCGAACTTTACCCACCCAACTGTGTTCCCTTCCATACCCTCCGTCTCCCTGGTACTGTTGGGGCTGTTAACTCTGTTTCTGTCTTTGCGGATGGCACGTGACATACTGATGTTCCTGAATTTTCTGGTCTTATTGCTGATAACAAGACTAATTGCTGACAACAAGACTAATTGCTGACTATTGTTATTCTGTCCATAGCTAAACTGAGGCATGGTGTGCTGCATAGAGGTCTGGTAGAAACACAGGCACTTCCCTTCAATGTGGAGGGTGAAATGGGTGCTCTTGTTGATGCACTGTTGAATCAAAAACAACAGAAAAAATACATAGTTAACTGGTTTATTGAAAAATCATCATGGTGGCAGGTGCCGAATTGTGATGACGATACAAATAAAACAAGTGATCGTAATTCGTAACATAGTTATGGACAACCATTGAAATAAAAATAAAGCATAAAATAATAAAAGGACTGCATAATTATGAACATTTCAGTACACAGATAATTACCATATGTTGCATAATGCACGTCTCCTTAACTGACAGAATAAAAATGAAAGGTCTACGACACTCTGCATTTTGTGGTAAAGCCCATTGACCTTTTGTTGTCAGGTTCAGTTCACTAAATTCCACAGCGGTAAGTGATAGTTGCCAAAATGTACCAACTGATCTGTAGCTGTACATTGATGTTATCAAACCTGATAATTACAGAATATCACATTAGAGCAATAGTACTTAGAGGCAGAATAAGTTTACTTCTGAGGAACAGGATACAGTGCTGAGGGCTGGTGGCGGTGATGAAATGAAGGAGCAGTTTTCATGTAACCAACTATTCCAAAGCATTTACAGCACAGAAATGAGCAATTCAACCAGCTGGTCCATACCAATGTTTATACCCCACATGAGCCTTCTCCCACCCATCTTCATCTAATCCCATCAATGTATTCTTCTATTCCTTTCTCCCTCGTTCTCTAGATTCCTCTTAAATGCATTTATGCTGTTCCCCTCATCCACTTCTTGTGGTAGTGAGTTCAACATTTTGACAACTCTCGGTAAAGAAGCTTTTCTCGAATGCCTTACTGAACTTATTAGTGAATGTGTTTTATTTATGACCCCCCAATTCTGGTCTCGCCCGTGATTGGGAACAACGTTGCTACATCTTACTCTGTCAAACCCTTTCACAATCTGCCACCTTTACCAACCTTTGCATCTCATGACCACATACACAAAGTGAAGGAAGGCTTCCTTGACCACTTAAAGTTGACAAAGCTCCATTTTTATCCCTGGACCCTTCAACGTTTGCTCTTGACAAGAGCTACGAAAGGGACATAACTCTAGACCATCTCCATTTGCAGGACGTAAGTTGGTAAGCTGTTTGCAAGGGGAGACACAGGGTAGGAAAATAATAAATATGCACCTTTTTAGTGGGAATATCAAATGTTGTGTCCTGAACAGCCTGCTGAGGAATGTTGTATGTGATTGAACTCAGTGCATTCAAGACTTATGTGTCAGCCTCTAAGCTAATTAAACTTCTTCACTACTTTCTTGTGCTTTATGCTAGGACTTTGACAGAATTCCTCAAATTGCATTGTCATGAAGCTATTAATGTATATAATATTTTGGAAAATATTTTTCTTTTAAAATAGAGGTTTAGTCTGCGGGTGTGTCTTAATTGGATTAAAGTCAGTTAGTTTGGGTGCTTTGGTAATTACTAGTTTGAGATGTAAACAGAGAGGTAGAGTGTATTTGCATTTTTTGAATAGAGCATTCAAGAAGTGGAATGAAAACCAACCTGACGCCTATCTAGTAGCTACCAAGCAATATGTTTATATTACTAATAAAATTGGTACTATGAAAGGGGCTTCATTGTTAAAAGATGAAGTTCAAAGAGGTTGATGAGACAATGAGAATTTGAATTCAATGGGGCTGGTAGGTATAACTTAAGTAGTTTTCGGGTGTGCAGAGCAGAGGCAATGTGAGATCTAAAGGCAGCTGTAAGCCTCCAACTGGCTCCACAGTGAAAAGAACCTCATTTTGAATTTGTAAGGTGAAAATGCTTTGCCTGGTGTTTTGGTTAAGTCTATGGGTTGCTGTTAATGGAGTTTAGTTTGGGAATTTGTTAAGAGTTATGATAGTAGTAATTTGTAGCCATGTGTATATCTATTCTAATCTGTGTAAATTAATAAAATGTTTCCTTTAGTTTAATGTAAAACCTTGAGAACTGGTGGTCTGATTCCTGCATTTAGAGTCGCATCTCAAACATAACACTTAAAATGATAGGTTATGACAGTTGTTTAAAGTTTCCCTGTGGGATTTTTAAATAACTCCGCTATACCAACAGCATCGGTCATAACAGTATTCACTCAGTCGCAGATGCAAATGCTTCATATAATCAACAAATTGCCAGCTCACATTCCAGCAACTGGGGCTAGCCTGAAGAGACTAGCTCGCTATAACTACCGCAGCACAATATGTAAGGTGACTTTCTCCCTGTTTATTCTAAGATGGGCGACGTAGTTTCAGTTCATCTTCAAAGGCATTACAGTTTACTTGCACATTTTCTGAGGCTATTGCACATGCTTGTACCAAGAGAGCAACCTGGTAAATCAAGTGGCTAAACATTTGATTTCTAATGAAACTTGTAATCCTGGGGCTAGTAGACTTATCAATGAATTGTCTCAGTTCATTGAATTCTGATCGCTTGCAGGCTTATTGTATTTCCAGAGGACATAATGCAACTTGTCTCACTTGAATTGTGCTGACATATTGTGCTGCAGTGGTTATAGTGAGCTAGTCTCTTCAGGCTAGTCCCAGTTGCTGGAAGGAGAGCTGGCAATTTGTTTATCAGACGAGAGAATGGGTGGAAAATTATTACTTTTCTACTCCGAAATGCCTGTGGGAAAACTGTATCCCAAATCTCAGAACAAATGCAGCCAAATATAATATTTATTTCAAATAAAGTAATTCCTGCTTAAAATTTATGCAGGGTACGATTCATACCTCATCAGAGCCCTTATGTTGGTAGACAATTTATACGAGCCATTCCCAATTAACAGACAAAAAACAGAATTGAGCACAGCTACTTTGGAGATGTAAAAACAGAAAATGCTGGAAAAACTCAGCAGGTCTGACAGCATCTGTGGAGAGAGAAACAGAGTTAATATAGCGAGTTTGTATGACTCTTCTTCAGAGATGTGTTTGTTAAACAAAACCATGTTCATTTAATTTAGTGACGGAGCGGGAATGGATATCATTGTGTTAGTGAGCCAAACTCCTGCAATGGCTTTTCATCCCACCTTCATGCTGCTATTTCCAGTATCCCCCACACATCTATCCTAGCCCACCTCCTATTTCTCATTGGCATGCTGCGACATCAGCTGAAGGCATGATATCAGGTTCCACATATATGCTGATCACACCGAGCTCTGCCTGCACTACCAGTGGGTGGTGAAGGAATGGCCGGTGTGTTTGAAGGCTCCTGTCCTCCCAGTGTTCAATTGTGTTCTCAGTCCTGGATGAACTGAAACTTCCTGCAATTAAACCTGGGAACGATGGAAGTCATTTTCTTCAAATCTGGCATCCGTTTCCTTGTTATCAGTTCCATCCCTCCCTCTTGTAATCTCCTGCAGCCCTACAGTCCTCCAAGAACTCTGTCCATCCAACTCTGTCCTCTTACCCAACCCCAGTCTCTCTGTTTCCCCCTTTGGCAGCTATGCCTTCAACCATCTGAGCTGGAGGCACTGGAATTCCCTCCCTAAGCCTCTCCGTCTCATGATCTCTTTTAAGAATATCCTTAAAATCTACCATTTTAAAAGCTAAGTTTTTAGCTATGTACTTTTTTTTGACCCAGTATCAACTTTTGTCTGAACACACACCCATCTATCAACATCCCGGGGGTTACTGTTGACCAGAAACGGAACTGGACCAGCCATTTAAATACTTAGGCTCCAAGAGCAGGTCAGAGGCTGGGAATTTTGTGGCGAGCAACTCACCACCTGACTCCTCAAAGCCTGTCTGCCCTTTAGAAGGGGCAAGTCAGGAGTGTGATGGAATACTCTCCGCTTGCCTGGATGAGTGCGTTCCAGCAACACTCAAGAAGCATGACACCATTCAGGACAAAGCAGCCCACTTGATTGGCACCTCATCCACCACCTTAAACATTGACTGCCTTCGCAACCGATGCATTGTGACAGCAGGGTGTACCTTCTACAAAATGCACTGCAGCAACTCACCAAGGCTCCTTCAACAGCGCCTTCCAAACTTGTGACCTCTACCACCTAGAAGGACAAGGTCAGCAGATGCATAGGAACACCACCACCTGCAAGTCCCCCTCCAAGCCACACGCCATCCTGACTTGGAATTATATCGCTGTTCCTTCACTGTTGCTGAGTCAAAATCCTGGAATTCCATTCCTAACAGCACTCTGGGTGTTCCTACACCACATGGACTGCAGCGGTTCAAGAAGGCAGCTCACCACCACCTCCTCAAGGGCAATTAGAGATGTGCAGTAAATGCCGGCCTAGTCAGGGACACCCACATCTCATGATCGAATAAAAAAAAGCACACCTGCAACGTCTCTCAGGACATTTACCTTTGTTAAAGATGCTATATAAATGCAAGATGGCATGTTTCCTAAAGTGGCCAGTGTTGTGGAGAATTACACTGAGGCTGTCTACTATTGGTGCTGAACATGAAGCATGCTTTAGGTGCCCTATCCATCGAAATTGAGCATTTCCCCTCTGGCCGTATGGTGTAACTGATAAAGTGACCACGTTTTTTTGCAGACCATGGCAGTTGAAATCATCCGGAAAATATGCCGGAATCTATTGGTATGTTTGTTTACATAAATAAGAAAGCTCAGTGGATGCTGTTTGTATCTCCCATGAGTGCATCAGTGTCTAGGTCATTATGTGCTGCTCTTCCTTGCGTGTAAACATCGCTCATAATCACTGTTATTTGGCTCTCAGATGGTTCTGCTTGGATTTTGTTTTCTTAATTAAATTTAGTGGGGAAGTATCTGCCTAACTGGCGTTTTCCGTTGCCGGGTGACATTTTTCGTCGCTACTGGACATGCCAAGATGGGCCGTTTTGTGAATTGATGCTGAGTTGCTTTGGATGCTCGCGTGATTTAAAAGAAGCGCCTTTGATCCAAAACTTCAATCTGACGGAGATTAAAATTTGCCATTGCAGTGGCACACCAAAGTGTGGAGGAGCCGAGATGGAAACCAGCCGAAGGCTGTGCTTGGGATCAAATTGGAAGGAAATATCTGCTCAGTTCAATGAACCGTTCTGTCTGGTTTGTTTCTGCTGGCATGGGGTGCTTGGCCCTGGAGGGAAGATAACCAGATATAAGAAATCAGAGATTCAATGGATCATAAATTGACCATTTAAATTTTAATATAGTTTGGGGTTGACAGTATGAGATAGGAAATCAAATAGATTGATTCTGTTTTAAGAAGATAATTATTGTCATATATTTCTGAAAAGACTCAATGAGTCATCGCACAGTATGAAAGGACATTTATTTGGATGTTGCCTCCTCCGTAAACCTTCAGCAGGTCATTTTTCCTAATATGATACATTTATTTGTTTCCCTGGGCAACTAAGAATTGATCACCTTGGACACAAACTCAAGCTCTGCTCTTATCCTGTAACTCTCTTTCCTCTGCCCTTGTTTTGCACTCTTCATCTTCTGAAGCCTTTGACCACTTGTTAGTTCCACAAATGGTTCCTCACCTAACTGGTTATTATTATCCATGTGTGTTATGGGTAGAGGGTACTCTTTGAACACAAACAAGTTCATTCTACTCTTTAGGTGTGAATCCTACCTAATTTCTTCCTCCCTAATGCAAAGCATTAAAATTGCAATAAAAAATAGAAAGTGCCGGAAAAACTCAGCAGGTCTGGCATCTGTGGAGAGAGAAACAGAATTAACAATTCGATTCCAATATGACTCTTCTGCAGAACTGAAGAGAGGTTGGAATGTGATGGGTTTTATTGCAAACTTTCTGGTAGGTTTGACTCTGCTTCTTCCTGATTTGACTCCGAGAGATGTTGGGAATAGCGTTGCTGCTTGGGCTTCCATCAATTCCTCCAGCTCATTGCACTTCTCCTCACCAGATATTTTTTCTTGTTCTCTTCCTTAATACCTAGCGGATCTATAAGCACTGAAGAAATAGATTTGAGCAGCCCACAGTTGGGTTTTATTCTCTTCAGTCATGCCCTTATGAACTCCTCCTGGGCGTCGCTGGCTAGGCCAGCATTTATTGCCCATCCCTAATTGCCCTTGATAAGGCGGTGCTAAGCTGCCTTCTTGAACTGCTGCAGTCCATGTGGTGTAGGAACACCCAAGGTGCTGTTGGGAATGGAGTTCCAGGATTTTGACCCAGCAACAGTGAAGGAACGATGATATAGTTCTAAGTCAGGATGGTGTGTGCCTTGGAGGGGAACTTCCAGGTGGTGGTGTTCCCTTGCATCTGCTGCCCTTGTCCTTCTAGATGGTAATGGTCATGGGTTTGGAAGGTGCTGTCTAAGGTGCATTGGGGAGTTCATGCAGTGTATCTTGTAGGTGATACACCCTGCTGCCACAGCGTGTCGGTGGTTGAGGGAATGAATGTTTGTGGACGGGCTGCCAATCAAGCGGGTTGCTTTGTCCTGAATGGTGTCAAGCTTCTTGAGTGTTGTTGGAGCTGCACTCATCCAGGCAAGTGAAGAGTGTTCCATCACACTCCTGACTTGTGCCTTGTAGATGGTGGACAGGCTATGGGGAGTCAGGGGGTGAGTTACTCACCGCAGGATTCCTAGCCTCTGACTTGCTCTTTAGCCACAGTATTTATATGGCTAGTCCAGTTCAATTTCTGGTCAATGGTGACCACCAGTGTGTTGATAGTGGGGCATTCAGTGATGGTGATGCCATTGAATGTCATAGGGCAACAGTTATATTCACTCTTGTTGGAGATGGTCATTGCCTGGCATTTGTGTGGCGCGAATGTTACTTGCCACTTGTCAGCCCAAACCTGGTTATTGTCCAGGTCTTGCTGCATTTGGACATGGACTGCTTCAGTATCTGAAGAGCCGTGAATGGTGCTGAACATTGTACACTCATCAGCGAACATCCCCACTTCTGACCTTATGATGGAAGGAAGGTCATTGATGAAGCAGCTGAAGATGGTTGGGCCTCGGACACTACCCTGAGGAACTCCTGCAGTAATGCCCTGGAACTGAGATGATTGACCTCAGCAACCATCACCATCTTCCTTTGTGCTAGGTATGATTCTAACCGGTGGAGAGTTTTCCCCCTGATTCCCATTGACTCCAGTTTTGTTAGGACTCCTTGATGCCATACTCAGTCAGATGCTGCCTTGATGCCAAGGGCAGTCACACTCATCTCGCCCCTGGAGAAGGGCTCTTCTGTAGCCAGAAACACCAGTTTTTGTCTTAAAAAAATGTCTTGCATAGTCAAGATGTAGCTTCAGGCAGGTTTAATGAGCTCATTCAGTGCCCTACATTCTGCCTTGCAGAGCATTCCGTTGAATGCCTCTTGATGTATTTTCTACCTCTGTGACACACCAATGCAGGTTTAAACTTATGACTTTTTCCTTGTTGCAATTGACCAATAATGGCATGAAGGGATTTGGGAGTACAAGTCCAATTCAAAGAAGTCTTCAGGAGCCAAACCAGAGCACCATAAAAATATAAAATCTGAATTTTTAATATATTTATGTTCATTTCAGGAAGAAAGGAAGTGTTACCTCTTGCTTCAGGTCCTCTGTCATTTTTTTCAATGCTGGTTTGAAATTGAATTTCCCACTTCCTGCCAATGGGAAACAGGCACCACAGTGGAGTGCGCGAGTTTCAATTTACGCGAGGACTTTTGGTCCTTGCTGCACTTTTGACTCATCTCAGTTAGTACTGTGCTGAAGGTTGGTACAATTGGCCTCAGGGAAAATGCACTATATTCCCTACTTCTGATTGCTTTCAATCCCTTCTGGAAATCTCATGTGGATAGGAGAGGGTGTGTCTGTGAGGTCTCCCATAGTTAAAAAGCCCATGAATATTCCCTTCTCAGGCTTGTGTGAATAATGGACGCTAGTTATTGGTGCCTTTGGCACCACATCCCTCTTATGTTTTTCAATTGAGGGATGCTGGAAGAGAACCCTCCCAACAATCCATATGGCCTTTGGGGTCAGCTTCATTGATGAAGTGAAGATGAGCTGGAACTTTTTTTTATTCTTTCATAGGATTTGGGCATCACTGGCAAGGCCGGCATTTGTTACCCATCCCAAATTGCCCTTGAACTGAGTGGCTTGCCATTTAAGAGTCAATTTACATTACTGCAGATCTGGAGTCAAGATGAGGTAAGGCTGGCAGGAGATTAGTGAACCAGATGGGTTTTTACAAAAACCAACAGTGGTTTCATGGTTACCATTACTGAGACTAGATTCCAGATTTTATTAATTGAATTTAAATTCTACCAGCTGCCATCGTGGGATTTGAACCCATGTCCCCAGTGCAGTAGCCTGGGCTCTCTGGATTACTAGTTCAGTGACATTACCACTATACCACCATCTCCCCTTTATTCTGTGCTGGAAACCAAGTTGACCAGAACCCTGTGCTATGGCACTTGCATGAGATGCCCGTGCTGTGGGAATTAATACCCAGCGTGGGGGCAGTTCTCTGATTTTCCTGGATCCCCGCAGCAGTTCTTCCACCAGAGTTATGGAAAACGCTGTTGGGAATTCATCCTTGGCAATGTTACAAATCTCTGATGAAAGTACTCATGTTAACAATTTCATTTAAATTGTAAGATCACAGTCACAGCACCTGCTTCTGCTGTCTAATCCTCACATTTAACTCTCTCCCACTTTAAAATGGGCATGAAAGGTTTACACTCCTGCTCTATGGAAGTGTGGCAATTACTCAGAGCATGTTTGTGAACAGTTATCAGTCCGGAAAGAGAGTTTGGCAAATATTATTTGTCCTTACAAACCTGATAAAACTGCATTATGTACAATTTTAGATGTGCCAAGAAATGTTCAGTTTGAATCTGAAGTTGCCTAAACCTCCAAGAAAGAGCCAATAAGCCATCATTACGTCACAGCCCATGTAATCATTCAGTCAGACAGTCAGTCACAACATGGCATAACCTCTGCTTTATATCAAAGTGAGTAGGCTTAACATGGGAAAGTATGATGATGCTGGAAAATACATAAATGGGACCAATTTTGATCTGAAGAGGATTCCCTATTTAAATGCAACCCTTCCTCTTTATGGACCATAGAATGGTGCAGCTAAGTTTTTTTCTGATATAACTAGTTGCCCCATACCCCTACACGTTTGGTTTAGATGGTAAAGATGAAGATGACATGAAGGAAGCCATCTAAAAGTCGCAGCTGCATTATAAAGCCCTTCATCAAGACAGCAGCGCACACCATTACTTCACCTGACCCCTTCACAACACAAGACCACTGAAACGTAGGAGGGGACACCAAGCTGAAATGGGCTTCAAAAGCTTCCTACAATCCTGCCTCTGGCCATGTCTTTAGTGTATACACCCAAACTTGCCACACTGCTTGTTGGGTGCACTCCTGCCTGTTGTGTTAAGCACTCAGAATTGTTCTTTTGCAAGCAGAATCTGTTACAAATATAAGGTATTGACTACTGCAAAAGCATGTTACAAGATAACCGAGGAGAAAATCTGAGCCTTGGGTCTTGGTGTGATTGTACTGTTTGCAGACAAACAACCGGCAGCCTCTGTATTTCTTTTTTTTCACATCTCTTTTCATTTCCAGCAGGGATGATCCAAGACTTAATATAGGTCAAGAAGAGGTTGATGTTTCAAAAACAGGCCAAAGAAACTAGAGATTCAGAAAGAGGCGCTGTTAGAAATGATAATCACAATGGCTGAGTCATGCAGTGGGGTCCTTTGGAAAGTGAACAAAACAAATTGACGAGCTTTCTTGGTTAATTATAAATCATACCCACTGCTTACCTGGAATTTCTTAATCCTTCGTAGGGTCCATTGAATGCTTTACCATTTGCTCTCTCAATATATTAATAGCAGGATTGGGATCAAAGCTAATATATTAAATTTCTTGATCACTTGTTCCACCGGAACTTCTCTCACCTGAAGAATGATGCTGTCAGGAGTTCCACATCCTTCACAGGGTAGGCATGGTGACGCACCTCTACCTTTTCTTCCTTGCCCACCCTGGGCACCAGTACACTTTGCACGCTTTCAAAGCAACGTTTGCACACACAACTTTTCCCAATGCTCTTTGGTTAATGCGGGCTCCAATCTGGCAATAACTTTGCTGAAGCATAAAATATGAAAGCAAATTGTCCTCAAGAGCATGACGTTGGCATTGGACCAAGATAGCGTGCAGTGCAGTTCGAGACAAAAGCAATTTGCACCAACTAGACAAATACAAACAAGCATCAGCTGCAGGTGAAGCGGGGGCTTCTCATGGGTGTTGGCTGTCCTTTCAGCTTTTACACCTAGCATTGACAAAGATTCCTGTATTTACCTCCCTTTTCAGTGGCAATCCTTTGCTGAATTTATTTGCTCTCCTTTCATAAACTTGGTGATGTTTCATTGGCCAATGGCTTCACCTTTCAGTAGATAGTCACCTACCTTTCAGCGCAGGTGAGGAATCGTTTACCCTTTCACAAATTTGGAATTCATTTTCCCTGTATTCTTGTATTCTGTGGCTAGCCTTAGCCAGCTGTGACACCTGAAACTGAGCAGATTATCCTTCGATTTAATCTTTTTTCTGCCATTAAATCATGGCTGTGGATTTTCTTGTGCCTCTGTTGCACAATTGGCCAGTCATGCTATGATTTGCACAGTTGGGCACTGTCACTCATTCTACCCTCAGGATATAATGTGTTACTTCCATGTTGTGACTCCATTGAAAATGAAGCAAACAGACCTAAAGGAGGCAGATGAATTGAAATGACCAGTGTCTATGGTACGTACCCATGTCTTTCTGCTTGAGTATCCATTGTGAAACCATTTACATTTCAGGAGATGCTGTTCCTTTTTTGACTTCCTTTTCTTTCCCTTCGGGCAGACATTCTGCTTTGGAGCTGAAAGTGAGCATTGGCGTCATTAAATGCAACCACTTGCCAATACTTGTCAGGGTTAATATTTTTCCCCCTTTCTCCTGAAGGCTATGACTCATGATGCTTCATGGTCTGTAGGGTCAACAGCCCTTGTCCAAACCCATTTAAATAGCTGTTCTTCACGTGTAACACAGGCCAGGGTGGGTGTCAGTAGTCAAATTGACTATGGGGCCACTACAGCAAATCCCAGTTCTGTTCTCACTTCCTGCTCACGTAGACTTGCAGCAGATGTGACTGAATAGCTCTGGACTGATAACCCTTCCTCTCCCCTACCTCTCCCCCTAGCCAGGCTGTTTTCTCACTGCTCTGGCTGAGATCATCTAAGTACATTGTAGGGCTCAGGCCACAAGCTCTTTGACTCAATATCCCAACCATTGACCAATTAGACATTGAGCCACTGCAGAGTTGTGTGATCAGATTTTTAATCCTATCTTGAGTTTTGCTCTTTCAGCTTCCTAGTTGTTGTCACACTGATTTGCCATCCATACCTGTGGTACCCCACCTTTTCACTCCTGGTACACTCCATGATGACCTTTGCAACCCACCTACTGCCCACCTTCCATCTCGGCACCTCAAATGGAGAAGCTTCCTGAGCAAGGTCTACCATCACACATCCTTTGGATCAAGGGATGGGAAAACACAGGAAGTCACTAACGAGTTCCCTGTGACAAACTCTATCTGTCCAATGGCAGACTTTGAACTGCCACAGCAACAGTGGTCCTTTCCAAATAGGTTCAGGACAGGCCAGGTTCCCTTTGTAGCTAACCCCAGGCTGGGGCCTCAATACAAACCCCTTATGCACTTGTGGAAAGACACAAACAATGCTGCTCATTACCGAGGAGTGTCCCCTCCACAGACTACTTGGCGGTCTAAATCACCTTAAACTCAGCAAATGCGGAGGCTGTCACTTGGATTCAGGGATATGCACTTGCTAAATGAAATAAAATCCCTGGTACAAACTCCACAGACTCTAATGGCCTCCAGAGTCATGTTCTCCTTCTCAGTTTGAACCTGACTATTGACAAACTTGCCACCTTGTTTGACCCCAAGCTGGACTTTCATATTCTCTCCAATACAAAGACGGCCTCCCTCCACACCTGTAACTTCACCTGCTCCTGCCTTGGCTCATCTTCTGCAGAAGCCCTCATCCATGCCTTTGCCTTCTCCAAACCTGATTGTCCCTGTGTTGTCCAGGCTGGAATTGCATTCTCTATCCTGCAACTTCAGCTCATGTCCTATTGAACAAGTCCTGCTCATCCATGGCCCCTGTTCTCCCTGACCTTCTCTGGCTTCCAGTGCCACGGTCTCTCAAATGTAATTTTTCAGATTTGAGGGGAAACTGTTGGTACAGTACATAAAGAAAAAGGAAAGGAAGGATTTGCCAATATGATGGGATTAAGTTGGTCGGGTGGTGGCTCATTGTGAAACTTAGACACCAGCACAGACCAATTGGGTTGAATGGCCTGTTTCTGTGCTGTAAATTCTTTATCATTCTTATACTTTAAAATGCAGTATTCTTGTCTTTAAAATCCCTCTTTGCCTTATTTCTCCCTAACTTCCTACAGCCCCACAATTGTCTCTTGTTGCACTCCCTGCCTGTCCCCACACTTTCCTTTCTTCCCCACTACAACCGCTGTTCCTCAGATTCTGGGCAAACGTGCATCCGTTTAACCTTTTCCCCACCACGCTTTTAGTTGGCGAAGCCCCACACGGTAGAATTTCCCTCCGAAGTCTCTGTTTCTCCTCAACTCTTCTGACCAAGCTTTTAAACTTTCCTCCTGCGCTCATTTCTCCTTGTGTCTCTTTGAAGCACTTTGGTTAGTTTCCCTGCATTAAAGATGCGATTATCTATGCAAGTTACTGTAGGCTTGCATTGAATAGAAAATTGAAAATGCTAATTTTTTACTTAGCAATTTCTAACCACGCTCCCTATGAGATAAGGAAATATGAAATCAATGCAAACAGTTTTGTATCAGAACAAACTAGTGTTCTAAAAATCCCTGATTTGCTATGCATTCATGTGTGAAAGACATTTGATATGTTTTTGTTTCTGTTGCAATGCAGCAAGCGTCGATAATGCATTTCTTAAGACTTCTTATCACAAGGTAGACCATCTGTTGCTTTTAGCACACAGCTGGTAACTCCTTATCACTGATAACGCAGGCTGTGACGACTCTTTTATCTGTAGGTAGAGCAAACATAACGTGTAACTTTTTCGTGTGGTAATCTATACCGTATCATCATTCTCGTGGCCTGGGAGCGTTATCAAAGTTGCATTGTAAATGTGAACAGTGGCCACTGAGAGTTCACCGAGAAGACCAGTTTAGTTTCTTCAGCAGTGAGCAAAGTGCTCAGTCACAGTAATATTGATGAGTCGCTTTCGGACTGCAGTACTGTAAAAGACAAATTGGGCCATTTGTTCTGGGGAGTTTGGCCTTTTCTAGGCATTAAACCACAAGGCATGCACCAGTTTACTTAACAAGGCTTTATCTAGCCCTGATAACTAAGCCAGAATGGAAGGAAAGCAAATTATAATGCTTTAAACATTATAATTGTATATGGAAGGACACTTCACAGCAGAAGATGTCGGGGGTAATGATGCGGAACAAGTATGCTTTCATAAGTGACAGATAGTACTTTCTCATGAACAAAATAACAAGGTAGCGGTACTGTCAGTGGTGTGTATTTTTGTAGAGTCCAGGGAATCAATCAGGATGTGGGAAATTAAAATATACAATTATGCTTGAAGGGGTACTCTTCTGAAACAATAACAGAATTACCTGGAAAAACTCAGCAGGTCTAGCAGCATCGGCGGAGAAGAAGCTGTTTGGGATAATGCAGCGAAGCTCTACATTCAATAGCACAGCTTTCAGTTTACATGTTCCCCGAGTGCTTCACATCAGCAAATATGAAGCAAAATTTGACACAGGGCCGCATAAGCAGATTTTAGGAAGGGCTTGGTCAGAGAGGTAGGTTTTAAGGTCCGTCAGAAAGGAGGAGAGAGGTAGAGAGACAGGAAAGCTTAGGGAGGGAATTCCAGAACTTCAGGCCCAGGCAGCTGAAGGCACGGCACCAAAAGTGGAGCAGTGAAAATTGAAAATGAGCAAAAGTCCAGGATTGGAAGAGGGCAGCGATCTGAGACAACTGCAGGACTGAAGGGGGCTACAGAAAGATGGAAAGGCAGGAGACAGAGAGAACAAGACTGAGAATTTCAAAACCGATGCGTTGCTGGACTGTGCACGCCAATGTCAGTCAGCAAGCAGAGGCGTTGTGGAAGCAGGACCTGGTGCACGTTAGGATATAGGCAGCAGAGTTTTGGAGAAGCTCAAGTTTAAAGAGCCTACGAAGTGGAAGGCTGGTCGGGAGAGCATCGGAATAGTTACGAACACGGTTGAGCCCAGAGATAGCAAAGGCATGGATTAAGATTTCAGCATCACATGAGCAGAAGTGGGGCAGAGATGGGAGATAATAAGGAGGTGGGAGTGGGCAGTTATGAAGCCAGAAGCTCAGCTTAGCTTAGGGTTAAATAGGATGGCAAGGTTGCGAACAGTCTTGATTTGCCTCAGCCAGCTAGAGTCAATGGCCATCAAAGAGTTCCTATAGATAGCACCAATGTCACTAATAGAGGTTTCGACTTCCATGATAACCACTAAATCAACTGGCAGTTTAAAGATTGAATGCTGTTTTCCTTTTGGCACGGACCTACACTTCCCTTAATCCAAAGCCAGGAATAAGTTGCAGATTGTGACTCAAATGACTGCCTGTGCACATTCTCATTGAAATAGTTTGGAAAAGAGGATCCCAAAGTTTACTGGACCTGATTGAGTTGTACAAAAAAAATCCACATACACTCAAGTAAGGGCCAGAGGAAGAAGGGAATGCTTTATTTCCTTATATAGTCCTTGTGGGGAAAAAAGGTAATGAAGAAGACAGTCTATGTAATTTAATAATTGACTCCAAATAAAGTTACAAAATAAATCACATTCATCTCGCAACTTACCTTGGATTGTCTCAATAGTGCTTATAACCATTGAAATACTCTTGAATTGCAGTCTCTAATTTTATTGGAAATGTAGTAGCTTATTTGAACACGGCAAAGCCCATAAATAGCAAATTGGGCGATTGAGCAGTTAATCTGCGTTCCTTTCTGGTGATGTTGCTCGAGGAAGGAATGTTGGCCAGGATACCAGAGAACTTCCTGCTCGATTCTGAACGGTGCCATGAGATTCTTTCAGGGGCAAGTGGGTGTGGCCTCAGTTTAACATCACGTTTGAAAAGCGGCACCTCCAACAAAGTAACACTCCTTCCATACTGCACTGAAGCCTCAAGGGAAATCTGTGCGACAAGTGGGAGGTAGTTTAACCCATGATCTTCTGATTCTGAGGTTGAACCAAGCTGACACTCGAATATTCTGTTAATGACTGCTGGGGCAACATGCCCCCATGCAGACCTGTTCGTTCTCAATGGGGATCCCTAAAAATAATTCCCTGTGAAAGAAAGTGATCTCTGGTTTGTAGCTCTAAGTGAGAAGAAGTGAGAGATTATATTTTATAGTTAATTATATCCCTGGACCTGTAATATATGCTGGTGGTTCTATATATAACAACAATGACTTGCATTTATATAACACCTTTAACACAAATATGACACCGAGCTACATTAGGAGATATTAGGTTGGTGGACCAAAAATTGGTTGGAGGGTTAGGTTTTAGGGAGTGTCTTAAAGGAGGAAAGCTGAGGTAGAAGCGTTCAGGGAGGGTATTCCAGAGCTTGGGGCCTAAGCAACTGAAGGGCACAGCCACCCTTCGTGGAGCGATTAAAATCGGGGATGCTCAAGAGACCAGAATTAGATTGCTAAGGATATCTTGGTGGGTTGTGGGGCTGGAAGAGATTACAGCGATAGAGAGGGCCAAGGCCATAGAGAGATTTGAAAACAAGCTTGAGAATTTTAACGTCAAGACATTGTTTGACTTTTTTTTATTCATTCATGGGATATGGGCTTCGCTGGCTGGGCCAGCATTTATTGCCCATCCCTAGTTGCCCTTCAGAAGGTGGTGGTGAGCTGCCTTCTTGAACCACTGCAGTCCATGTGGTGTAGGTACACCCACAGTACCATTAGGAAGGGAGTTCCAGAATTTTGACCCGCGACAGTGAAGGAACTGCGATATATTTCCAAGTCAGGGTGGTGAGTGACTTGGAGGGGAACTTCCAGGTGGTGGGGTTCCATTACACTCCTGACTTGTGCCTTGTAGATGGTGAACAGGCTTTGGCAAATCATAAGTTGAGTTACTCGTTGCACGATTCCTAGCCTCTGACCCACTGTTACTTGTCAGTTGTCAGCCCAAGCCTAGATATTGTCCAGGTCTTGCTGCATTTGGACATGGACCGCTGCAGTATCTGAGGAGTCATGAATGGTGCTGAACATTGTGCAATCACCAGCGAACACCCCCACTTCTGGCCTTGTGATGGAAGGAAGGTGATTGATGAAGCAGCTGAAGATGGTTGGGCCTAGGACACTACCCTGAGGAATTCCTGCAGTGATGTCCTGGAGCTGAGATGACTGACCTCCAACAACCACAACCACCTTCCTTTGTGCTAGGTATGACTCCAACCAGTGGAGAGTTTTCCCCCTGATTCCCATTGACTCCAGTTTTGTTCGGGCTCCTTGATGCCATACTTGGTCAAATGCTGCCTTGATGTCAAGGTCAGTCACTCTCATCTCACCGCGGGAATTCAGTTCTTTTGACCATGTTTGAACCAAGGCTGTAATGAGGGCAGGAGCTAAGTGGTTCTGGCAGAACCCAAACTGGGCATCAAGGAGCAAGTTATTGCTAAGCAAGTGCCGCTAGATAATACTGTTGATGACCCCTTCCATTACTTTACTGATGATGAAGAGTCGACTGATGGGGCGGTAATTGGCCGAGTTGGATTTGTCCTGCTTTTTGTGTGCAGGACATACCTGGGCAATTTTCCACATAGCCGGGTAGATGCCTGTGTTGTAGCTGTACAAGAACAGCTTGACTAGGTGTGTGGCAAGTTCTGGAGCACAAGTCTTCAGCACTATTGCCAGAATGTTGTCAGGCCCCATAGCCTTTGCAGTATCCTGTGCCTTCAGCCATTTCTTGATATCACGTGGAGTGAATCGAGTTGGCTGAAGGCTGGCATCTATGATGCTGGGGACCCCCGGAGGAGTTTGAGATGGATCATCCACTCGGCACTTCTGGCTGAAGATTGTTGCAAATGCTTTAGCTTTATCTTTTGCACTGATGTGCTGGGCTCCTGCAACATTGAGGATGGAAATATTTGTGGAGCCGCCTCCTCCAGTGAGTTGTTTAATTGTCCACCACCATTCATGACTGAATGTGGCAGGACTGCAGATCTTAGATCTGCTCCGTTGGTTGTGGGATCGCTTAGCTCTGTCTAATCAGTGTAGGTTGTCCTGCACAGAGATGATAGGGACTTGGTTCAAGTTAAGGCATGGGCAGCAGAGCTTTAGATGACCTCATGTTTGGAGGGTAGAATGTTTGGGATACCAACCACGAGTGTGTCGAAGTAGTTGAATCTAGAGGTAGCGAAAGCATGAATGATGGTTTCAGCAGCAGATGAACTGAGATGGGGCGAAGTTGGGCAATGCTGCAGAGGTAGAAATAGGCGGTATTCGTGCTGGCGTGAATATGAGGTTGGAGGCGCATCTCGGGGTCAGGTGTGACACTTAGGTTTGGTTGCAAGCAGACTGGCTAACCTTAAGATAAAAGCAAAATACTGCGGATGTTGGAAATCTACAACAAAAACAAAAATACCTGGAAAAACTCAGCAGGTCTGACAGCATCTGCGGAGAGGGATACAGTTGACGTTTCGAGTCCATATGACCCTTCATCAGAACTAAAAAATATAGAAATGAGATGAAATATAAGCTGGTAGAGGGGAGTGGGAGGGCCAGGTAGAGCTCGATAGGGGGCCAGTGATAGGTGGAGGCCAAGAAGAGACTGCCAAAGATGTCATAGACAAAAGGACAAAGGGATGTTGATGGTGGTGATATTATCTAAAGGATGTGCTAATGGGGACATTAAGGGTAGCAAACAAGACAAGCTAGTGGCAGATGGCCCTAGTGGGGGCGGGGTGGGGGGAAGGGATCGAAATGGGCTAAAAGGTGGAGATGAAACAATAGATTGAAATAAATTTTAAAATTTGTGGGAAAAGAAAAATATATTTGTAAAAAAATGATAAATTATTGGAAAAAGGGGGATCGGAAAGGGGGTGGGGATGGAGGAGAGAGTTCATGATTTGAAATTGTTGAACTCAATATTAAGTCCGGAAGACTGTAAAGTGCCTAGTCGGAAGATGAGGTGCTGTTTCTCCAGTTTGCGTTGAGCTTCACTGGAACATTGCAGCAGGCCAAGGACAGACATGTGGGCATGAGAGCAGGGTGGAGTGTTGAAATGGCAAGCGACAGGGAGGTCTGGGTCATACTTGCGGACAGACCGAAGGTATTCTGCAAAGCGGTCACCCAGTCTGCGTTTGGTCTCTCCAATGTAGAGGAGACCGCATTGGGAGCAGCGAATGCAGTAGACTAAATTGAGGGAAGTGCAAGTGAAGCGCTGCTTCACTTGAAATGAGTGTTTGGGCCCTTGGACAGTGAGGAGAGGGGAAGTAAAGGAGCAGGTGTTGCACCTTCTGCGATTGCATGGGAAGGTGCCGTGAGAGGGGGTTGAGGTGTAGTAGGAGGCGATGGAGGAGTGGACCAGGGTGTCCCGGAGGGAACGATCCCTGCGGAATGCCGCCGGGGGGGTGAAGGGAAGATGTGTTTGGTGGTGGCATCATGCTGGAGTTGGTGGAAATGGCGGAGGATGATCCTTTGAACGCGGAGGCTGGTGGGGTGATGTGAGGACAAGGGGGACCCTATCATGGTTCTGGGAGGGAGAGGAAGGTGTGAGGCTGGGTGCGCGGGAGATGGGCTGGATACGGTTGGGGGCCCTGTCAACACCATGGGTGGAAAACCTCGGTTAAGGAAGAAGGAAGACATGTCAGAGGAACTGTTTTGGAAAGTGGCATCATCAGAATAGATGTGACGGAGGCGCAGGAACTGAGAGAATGGGATGGAGTCCTTACAGGAAGCGGGGTGTGAGGAGCAGTAGTGGAGGTAGCTGTGCGAGTCCGTAGGCTTGTAATAAATATTGGTGGACAGTCTATCACCAGAAATTGAGACAGAGAGGTCAAGGAAGGGAAGGGGAGCGTCAGTGATGGACCACGTGAAAATGATGGAGGGGTGGAAATTGGAAGCAAAATTAATAAATTTTTCCAGATCCAGACGAGAGCATGAAGCAGCACCGAAGCAGTCATCGCTGTACCGGAGAAAGAGTTGTGGGAGGGGGCCTGAGTAGGACTGGAACAAGGAATGTCTTAACCTTAAGACAGTTGCTAGGGAGAGGGATGGATTCGGTAGCGAGGGAACAAATTGGGGACTGAAAACAATGGCTTCAGTCTTCCCAATATTTAATTGGAAATTTATGCTCACCCTGTACTGGATGTCGGTTAAGTAGCCTGATAATTTAGTGACAGTAAAGGAGTCAAGAGAGGTGGTGGTGAGTTAGAGCCGGGTGTTGTTAGCGTATTAATGCTGTGATTTTGAACGATATTGTCTAAGGGCAGTGTGCAGTGTGTAGAAGAGAAGTAGGAGGAGGCCAGGGATGGAACCTTTGGAGGATTCCAGAAGTAACAGTGCGGCAGCAGGAAGAGAAGCCGTTGTTAAATGATCCCCTGGCTGCAATTTGATAGATGAGATAAGAACCAGTTGAGAGCAATCCCACCAGCTGGATGACAGTGGAGAGGGGTTGGAGGAGGATGGTGTGGTCGTCAACAGTGTCAAAGACAGCAGACAGGTCAAGAAGGACGAGGACGAACAGCTTTTTGTGGTCACTGTCGAATAGGATGTCAGTTGTGGCCTTGGTGAGAGTTGTTTTGGTATTGTGGTGGGGCAGAAACCTGATTGGAGTGATTCAAACATGGAGTTCTTGGAAAGGTGAGAATGGATTTGAGAGGCAACAAATGCAGGTCTGTAAAGTTGGAGGACTCTGAAAGCAGTTTCCAGAGCAGCATTTGTACGACTGGATGAAAATGTGCTTTAATGGCAAATGCTCTTTTAACTTAAACTCCCATGATCTTCCAATTTGAGGTCACCCTTGACCCTCCCCTGCCTAGTTATTTCCTGTATAGATTCCTTCTGCTCAGCTCTGGAAGCTTGCTGTGGCTCTCTGCAGTTTTGAGTGATGGCTCTTTTTGGCTGTTCTGTACCTTAGTGGGTTGAAATCAAAATTGCTTGATTAACCACTTGAAATTTGTAACTATTTTTGCTGGGCTGATAATTTTTAAGGGACTGGAAAAGCTGTGTATTTGAAGATATCCATCTCGGATAACATTATCGAAACACAGTGTGGCAGATTTTACTGCCTCTTCTTGTTTTGACATGGGGCTAAGTGGGATTGTGAAACAGACATTGCATGTACTAAAATGTTGATGAATGCACTTGTTACAGTTTATTCATCCTGCCGGAATATTATTCAGTGTGTTCACTTCTAATATTGTTACTTCCCAGGTCTGGCATCAGTCTTATTACGTTTCAATTTTCCTTTACAAGCGTCCGTATCTACTTATCTGATCCACCACACAGTGCGCAGGATGAATAAAATATGCATGGTGAAGAACAAACAACAGTAATTCAAATTTATTTGGCACTCTTATTGTAGAAAAACATCTCCAGGCGCTTCAGCGCAATCAGCCTAAAACCGATGGCGATGAACTAAAAATGAATGAAAAGCTTAACATATGAGGAACGTTTGAGGACTCAGGGTCTATACTTGATGGAGTTTAGAAGGTCAAGGGGGATATGATTGAAACTTACAGAATACTGAAAGGTCTGGATAGAGTGGACGTGGGGAAGATGTTTCCATTAGTAGGAGAGACTAGGACCCGAGGGCACAGCCTCAGAGTAAAGGGAAGACCTTTTATAACAGAGATGAGGAGAAACTTCTTTAACCAGAGAGTGGTGAATCTATGGAATTCATTGCCACAGAAGGCTGTGGAGGCCAGGTCATTGAGTGTATTTAAGACCAAGATAGATAGGTTCTTGATTGGTAAGGGGATCAAAGGTTATGGGGAGAAGGCGGGAGAATGGGGTTGAGAAACTTATCAGCCATGATTGAATGGTGGAGCAGACTCGATGGGCCGAATGGCCTAATTTCTGCTCCTTTGTCTTATGGTCTTATGACAAGCCAAAACAAAACAGCAAAAGTAAACAAGCTACATTCTGTAACCAGACAAAGCTGGTTCCGAGCTGACTGTAAGAAGCTGGAGTGAAAGAGCGAGTATGTTTACGATAGAGCCAGAGAAAGATTTTTAATCTTCCTGATCCTGTTGCTGCTCCCATTTAAACTGCCAGAAGTGCAAAGATTATGTTGAGTGCAAGGAGGAGATCAATAATTAATCAGTACTACCCAGCCATGAATGTTTGGAGTAAATTGCTCTTAAGCTTGATTTCTTTCCATCCAATTTGCAGTTGCTTTGTGTCATGGACTGTGGACAGAGCAGATCAAAATGTGAAAAGATATTAAAGCTAGCCAACCTTGTGTGGGGGAGCCTTTCTTGCTGTTGTTGTCTGTCCGTGTGACAAAAGGAACGTGACCCTACAAAACCTTATTGATCTATGCACACATACCATCCATGATTGAAGATTCATTGTACCTGCCATTTGTTGGATTGTATTTAATGCTGGTGGGTTGAATACATCTGCTTCTGAACTTATGGCCACAAAGAAGTCTCTCTATAACTGCCTCCTACGTCTCCTTCGATGTTGTTATTGCTCAACCCGGTTTTTAGCTCATTGTGCTACAGACCACTCCTTGCCCATTGGGCCATATGCTCCTCGTCTTCTACCAGTGCCAGTCTGTGAATAGCTCCTATTTTACTTGAGGAATTAAGGTGAAGGGCCAGTGCCCACAGTGCAAAGCATCAAAGAGGTTGAAAAGATCAGGAGGAGAAACAAAAGTATTTAAAACTGAAAAGGTGCGAGAACTCGACCTCAGGCCATTGCTGCCTTAGTGAAGGAAGGAAAAGGGAAAATTAAGTCACACCCAGAACAAACTGGTGCAATTGCCCTTTTTATCCTCCTTCCTACCAGGACCAGTGAGCAGCCTCGACAGCTGACCCGAGGTTGAGTGTTCACTTTATGGGCAAACTGATGCAAAGCTGTGTGGGTCTACTCTTTGCTATGTGCTGGTTTGCTCCTTCTTGCTTCAAAGTCAACTCGCTGGAGATAATGCAGGTCTGAGCAGAAAAACAGTTGGCTCGAGTGGTTTTCGCTCATTTCAGCTGAGCCACGCCCCCTCTCTGGGTCTCATTGCTCCGTGAATGGAAAGGTCAATTTGACCTAGCAGCACTGAGCGTTGGGATTGAAGTTAGAGTCCCACATACTCATCAAAAACATATTTTATTTGTCAGGGGAGAGGTAGAAAAGATGTGGTTTGGAAACCAATGGATCAGAATGATGCAACATTTAACAATGAAAATACATATCTTATTGAAGAAAGATTAGTCCAGAAACCTCTTCGGGTAGAACAGAACTTAAATTCGGAGAGAGACCTTTAAATATGAATGGTTGAACAGATTCGCGTTCAGAGAAAGGAACCAGGTGTTGTGAGCAGAGTTTTGCTCTGTAGGTGCCTTCCTTTCAAATTATTGCATTTAACGTTATATTTCATTTATTAACCTGTTGAGTGTGGAGCAGAAAATGAGGATTAGGGAGAAAAATCTGTAGGAACAATCTAACCTTGCCTCTATCTTTTGTGCTTTGTTAGCACTGATGTTACTGTTTGATATTGGACAGGAATTAAGCTGACCAGTGGTTTTGTTGCAATGCCAGGTCAGCAATGAATCCTTTACAAAAGCTGCATGTGAGCCGTTGATCGGCAATTAAAAACATTCCCTTCAAAGTTGGGCAGCTATTTTTCTGCACTAAACCTGTTTTATTGTTTCCCAATGCTTTTGTTGAACAACATTGCACTTCTCCAGGTGCTTTGTTCAGAACAGAAAATTATTCCAATTTTTTTTGGTTACAGCATGTGACAGAATCAAAATGAAGTTTACTCAGGTCTGCTTTCCTCATTGTTGACCTTACCCTCTCTTGGTCAAAGACATGGCTGGAACCCGTTGCTCGCTGTAAAATTAAACTAATTCTCTGGATTTACCTTTTCTATGCTGTAACCTAGCATTTCCTTCATCTCAGATTATTTCTTAAATGCTTCCTGCCATAGCTAAAAAGCCCAAGTTACTTCAGTCACTCCTGATAACTCAGACTCTAACAGGAGGGATCATCATCCTTTTGGCAGATCTCTACAGTGTCTTCAAAGCTTGAATGACTCCTTTGTGTCTAGCTGACCATAACTGGATGCAGTACTCTGATTGCGGACTGACCAGTGTACACTTGGTTTGTGACTTCCTTTGACTGGTATTCTACTGCTTTGGCTATATCATTAAACATTCTTCACATTGAGCATCAAATCTACTAAGACTCCTAGTTCTTTTACATCTTTGTTGTTAGCTATTTAAATGCTACTCTTGGAATACAAGTAAAAGAACTTTTTCCTTCTGATTTGCAGCACGTTACATTTTGTCTGTATTGAGTTCCACCTACCCTTCTTTTATCTAAGTACCTACTTTATCCAGCTCATTCTATAATCCCTGAGCCCCCATCCTCTTGATTCTGCTACTTTAGTATAATTCGCAAACGTGACCAATTTGCACTGGGTTTTGAGTCCAAGTAATTAAGGTAAATTAAGAGCGCTAGCAGCTCCAGAGCTGATCCCTGGAGTATCTCAGCGAGAACTGTCACCCTTCCCACCACCTAAATGTGACTCCTTTGAGCGCAAGTCTGTGAGCTGTTGGTGAGTGGAGTGACTATTTTATGCTTGCAAAATCTTTAAAGGATACGTAAAGAACCATGATGTTCTTAATTGCATAAAGTGTGTGCCAGTAGTAAATTGCATTCGATCTTCATCTGAATAATGTGTGCTGAAACCATGGACGAGCATGGATCTCAGCTGGAATGCTCGTGTGGGGCTGGAATTCCGGGATATTGCCAGGATTATTTGTGGAGAGTTTAATGTGCCATGTGACCCATGTTAACCTGCCCTTGAGGAGATTGTTTGATGCTTCATTGGTGACTAATGAAAAACAAATGCCATGTATCTCAGTCCAATGAGCACAATTTGAGAAACAAGCAAGATATAAATAGAATTGTGAGACTTTGCTTGGATTTAAATTTGAAGTGTTCAAATGAAAGTGGCTTTTTTTTGTACACGAAGAATTAGAATTGGGTGGGCTTATTCAATTTCAATGTTTTGACTTTGCTCAGCAAGTTTAAGAATCCTGATAAGTTTAAAGACAAGCTGCACTACAATGGTGTTTTCATTTCCACACGGCATGACAGGAACATGAGTTTGCACTAATAAGTCTTTTTTTGTTTTATTGAACTGCTTTTGAATGCCCTTTTCCTGTGAATGCATTCAGTGTTAATCAGTGAACTTGACTGAGATTGTCTCTCAGTGACCAGAGTATTGGCTGCCAGGTTATTTCCCCACCTCCTCTGGTGACCATTTATTGCTTTCAGAGGAATGCTGAATAAAAGTACGCCGATAAATTACTTCACTGTTTGTGGATCAGCTGAAGATTGTTAACTTATTTTGAGGTGGTGACTTTTTGACATAATTTTGCGGGTTTACAATGCGATTCGTGAGGCCTTGTGCTTTGGCGACAGCCCAGGTGAATGACAGCAAGGGACAGTGGACTTTGTTTTTAAATGTGCTACTCTTCTGAGACAGAAGATAACCCATTTGGCAAATGAGATTCCAGAATGTAGCATCTCAGTCTGGATTGCAGGGCAACAACACGTTCCCAGCCGCTTTTGTTGGTATTGAATGGTTATTTCGCCATTATTTATTATTTTTGTTTTAAGGACTGTTTGTGAAGGATAACCCTCACTAGATTAAGAAAATGAAAAAGGCCCTTTGATGCTTTGCCCTTTTCCTTTCTAAACAAAAATTCCAATCACCAGCTGTTCATCACTTGAAATGTCAAAAAAGTTTTAAGTTTGGTGTACTGGAAAGTTATTTCTTTTAGTAAAATGATAAATGAAACCTCAGCAGGGTGCAAATATCCTGAGGAGGGGGAAGCAAAAGAAAAATGCTGGCTCTAGTTCATGACCAGCAGGACTTTCTGCAAGAAGCCATGTAACTTCTGTGTGTCAGAAAACATGCTGGCAAAGCATCTCATCTTGCACGCATCAGGACAGAATCACAAGAATACCAGCTATGAACAGTGCCCAGTCTACCTCAGATTACCCTGGAAGGGGAAGGTGTCTCCAATATTTGAGCAACAGGTGAAGCTGTGCAGCTGCAAAACGCGTGGTAGTCTCCACCAGAAGGATGCTGCTGTCAAGCCAAAAGAACTGTTCTTGCCTACCACACAAACAAGTAATGAGGCATGTGAATTTCAGTGTCAGTGTGATGCCAAGCATGTAGGCCGTATTTTCTAACGCCTGGTAGATCGTATCAAACAGTACGTCCTTTTTGGCTGCTTGCAATAGGCAGAGTACTGACTGTATCCAACCAGCCTGTGTTTGCAAAACGTAGAACGTAGTGTCCAACATTGGATGTGATTGGGACGACACTTACTAAACAATCCCAATTGTGCTAAGAATTACACGAACAACCATTTTAAGATTCTCAGTCAGGCTCACAATGTGGCTTACTTCCGTTTGCTAGAAGCTACATATACTCGTACAGAATATTTGCAAACACAAAGAACATGTCCAGGCATTGCGCCTTTTTCAACTCAACAAACCTTGGGGGAAACTGTACCCTGGTGGCTTCTCCATGGCAGCGCCTCTACCAATCATAGCTCACTTGCCAACTAATCAGCACAATTTCCTCATGCAGTATAAATTGTTGTTCCCTTTGAAATTTGGTATTTTTGTGATTCTATCATGATGAGTGCAAGAGAAAAAGCTTTGACAGCATGGGCGGAATGGTCCCAGATTTGTACTAAGTGTGGTAGCAGGCGGGTAAAATGACGTTTTACCCACCAGCCGCAATGGCGGGTTTTCATGCCGTATCGTCCCAAACCTGCTGCATTACTTATGCATTCCTGGGAAACGCACCATTTCCATGGTGGGCGGGCTCTCATTCGCCCGCTGTGCCATGTTTAAAGTCCAGCTGTGCGCACGCATCTCAGTGCTTCCAGCCGACGATTACTGCAGGGAAGATGCCCACGAAAGGCAAAAAGGCTGCAGCCCCCAGGATTTTAGTGACGGGTGACTGGAATGCCAGTTGGATGCCGTGGAGGCCCACCAGGATGTTCTTTACCCCCACTCTGGCCGCAGGACAGGTAGCGGCATCACCAATCCAGCATGGCAGCCGGTGGCAGCGGTGGTCAATGCCAATGCCACACAGAAGAGGTTGGTCATCTAATGCAGATAGTGGATGAATGATCTCATCTTTGCTGCTAGGGTATGGCAACCATCTCATCACTCTAAACTCACATACTCAAGCCCATTGCACATTCACTGGCATCTCACGGGACATCACCACCCATTCTCACACACATACCCTCACATGTCCATCTGGCCTCAGCTCCTCTGGAGACTGCCTCCTCAGCCCTCACCATCTTGAGGCCACTTTCACAGATCAACATGTGCCCCCCCACACACCCTGTGATACCCTCCTTCCCCAGTACAGCTCTCGTCCAGCAGCCTCTCCGCTTGCCTGAGGCCACTTCTCCCCCTTCCCCAAGGGAGACCTTGCCAGGCAGCCATTGAAAAGCCACCTATATATGGCTGATCTGGTAGGTAGAGACCTGCCCATGAGCCCCCCCCTAAAAATGATGTGGTGCTGCCTGCAAAGCCTGGCGCTGATGGATGAGTGCTGCCCGAAGCAAGGTAGGCAAACAGACCTTGAAATCCCGAACAGCCCCCCAGGTGCACATTGCTAATGTGCTGTTGTGAAACACGTTGGCATGTTTTCCCGCCGACGTGGGTGGATGATCCAGGAGCGGAGGGGGTGGAATGAGTCCAGTGGGCTGGCCTTATAATGATATGCTGATGTATTACAACGAGGTTCTCGCTGTCCGATGGTGGGAAACATAGCCCACCATCGGCGGGCTGAGTGGACAATTGCAAACTGGTTTCACGCTGCCGTGAAACCGATTGTGCCACATTGTTCACTCACACCACTGAACACGCCCGATGCCAGTGGGCATGCAAAATCCCAGCCCATGCCTTTTTTTCAGCAGTGCTCAAGTTCTGTACTACCAAGCGACTATTTTTACCTATCAGTACATTTTTTTTATCAATTATTGATCTCCTGACTTCTGTTGTTTCGATAAAACATGAGAGTGATGAGCATGTTTTTATTCATTGTTGTCACCCATCACCTTGAAATGAAGTAGAGATGAAGACTCAGGTTAATGGTAGCTGATGATTTTTTAAAATTAATTTATGGGATGTTGGCACCACTGGTGAGGCCAGCATTTATTGCCCATCCCTAAATGCCCTTGAGAAGGTTCTGGTGAGCTGCCTTCTTGAACCTCTGAGTCCATGTGGCATAAGTACACCCACAGTGTTGTTTGGGAGGGAGTTCCAGGATTTTGGCCCAGTGACAGTGAAAGAACAGTGATATTGTTCCAAATCAGGATGGTGTGTGGCTTGGAGGGGAACTTGCAGGTGGTGGTGTACACATGCATCTGCTGCCCTTGTCTTTCTTGGTGGTAGAGGTGGTGGGTTTGGATGGTACTGTATAAGGAGCCTTGGTGAGTTCCTGCACTGCATCTTGTGATTGGAACACACTGCTGCCACTGTGTGTCAGTATTCCATCACATTGTAGATGGTGGACAGACTATGGGGAGTCAGGAGGTGAGTTATTCACCATAGGATTCCTAGCCTCTGACCTACTCTTGTAGCCATAGTATTTATAAGGCTGGTCCAGTTTAGTTTCTGGTCAATGGTAACCCCCCAGGATGTTGATAGTGGGGGATTCAACTATGGTAATGCCATTGAATGTCAAGGGACGATGGTTAGATTCTCTGTTGTTGGAGATGGTCATTGCCTGGCATTTGTGTGGCACGAATGTTACTTGGCACTTGTCAGCCCAAGCCTGGATATTGTCCAGATCTTGTTGCATTTAGACACAGGTGCCTTCAGTACCTGAGGAATCGCGAATGGTGCTGACCATTGTGCGATCATCAGTGACCATCCCCACTTCTGACCTTATGATGGAAGGAAGATCATTGATCAAGTAGCTGAAGATAGTTGGGCCAAGGGTGAAATATAACCTGTTGTCAATGAACTTTTGTCTATGTATCAGTGAAGTGCAGTTCCCGAAAATGGTTCAAAAAAGGACATAGCAAACACAAATTAGTCATCAGTGTGTATTTACTGATCTTGTGTTTCTGTACTCTCTGACACAGGCGTATAATTTACCAACATAATTGCAAATGTCTTTATGCTCAAAGTGTATGATTGAATACCTTATGCTTTGCCAGGTATTTCAGTTCCAGTAATGGATATATGCAGGTCAATCCCATTTCTGTAGGTCAAAATTGCACGCTGCAGAGCCTAATTCCAACAGTCCTTGATGACGCAGATCTAGTATAATGCTGGGCTTCAGCTGAAGGGGCTTTCATGTGAATCAGAATTGTAACTACCAATGGAATTGACCACATCCTAGCTGGGAACCATACCTCTACAGATAGACTTCTCCAACTAGTCCTTTACCATCAATAGTACCAACCTGGTGTTTCCCCATTCCACCCCCCATCCCACTCCCTCTCCCAGTGCCCCATAAGATGGGATAACAGAGGAAAGCATGGAAACCAAAGATAAAATGGTGACACAAAGTTAAATAATTGCTGTGGTGTTAGATTAGTATGACAAATACATTGAAGTTGTAGTCATGGGGCAGGATTTTCAGCTTGGTGTGCGGGCGCGCGCCCGACACGCACAAGTGTGAAATAGCACGCAATGACATTGGGCGAGCGTCCACAGCGCGCCAGCCGACAATGAAGAGGGCTGTTAATCCCATTGATCAATTAATTAAAGTGAAATGTTCCCCTGTGCGACCAACCTTACGGTTGGCAGGTGGGCAAGTAGGCCAGGCGGTCAAGTAGGCCAGGCGGCCTATCCATTTCTTGCACAGGTGGGATGAGGTTTCGAATAGTGATTTAAAAAAAAAACAATAAAAATTTTTAAAACACATTTTTAACATGTCCCCGTTCCTGTGACAGAGTCACATGAGGGGACGTGTTTTCCTTACTTTTGAAACCTTTATTTTTAATGTTAAAAATCTTCAGCTCCCTGAGGCAGCTCTGTGCCTTCAGGGATCTTTCACTGAGTTTACCCGCGCGCAAGCGCACACTTCAGCGCTCGCGCTCCTCCCGCCCCGCCCCCCGGCAGAGCTGAGGTTATCAGCGTGTGTTTCACGCTGGCTGGCCGTTAGTTGGCCAGCTAGCATGAGATCGTGGTCGGAGCCTGATCGTGGGTGGTGGGCCGTGGCGCAGCCGCTCCTGGACCTGCACACCACACCCACCAGGCGAGGTAAAAATTCTGCCCGTGATCTTGCTAATGGTGGGTCCTCCGCCCATTTCTCCACAGCTCGTCACTTGTGCTTTCTTCTTCAGTTGCTTGTAGGAGTCTCCCATTTTCAATTTCATTAGGGAAAAGAATACATGAATCGGAAAGCAGAATATTATGGTTTCTGGAAACCTGAAATAAAATCAGGAAGTGCTGGAAACACTCAGCAGGTCCAGCAGCATCTGTGGAGAGAAGAACAGAGTTACCGATTCAGGTCGATGACCTTTCACCTGAACTGGGAAAGGTCAGCGACTTGAAACATTACTTAAATGTTTTTATTATGAAAGAATATACGAGGTGGTTTCTTGTTGCCTTTCCCATGTGTTCTTAAAGGAAACACAAGTCCTCTTCCTGAAGGATTCTTTATCCATAAGCGGTCATTGTCCTTCAAGGCTCTCGCTCTTCCAACATCATCACCAAAAACTTGCTGGTTCTGGTGCTGGTCATGGCCCATATTCCTGAGCTTGGGACCCTTACCGAGGTCTTGGGTGGTTCTCAAAATGGCAGCTAGGGCTGATAACCCCCTGAAGCCTCAAATGATCCTGCTACACCAAAATACACTAACAGCGCAGGTTAAAATATGAAGACCAAGCTGTCACATTTAAACTGTTTCAGATTTCATTTTAAACACGGAAACAACTGTCTGCTACTGTTATAACTTTGCTAAAAAAAAATACAGTTGCGTGTGGATTAAGAAGAAAAAAGGTTTAGTAATCAGACTGAGCAGGTTGGTGGTTGGCCACTTCACCGTCCCATTCCTGCCACATTCAGCCTGAACCATCCACCCCACCCGATTCCTCTCCTAGCCTAGGACCTAGTTTCTCTCTCGCTCACTTCCATGGGGCAGCCAGCTTCTGCTTATCAGCTCAGTGGCAAGTGTACTGCTTGGTCTTGTGTGGATTCAGGATGGTTCCAGATTCAATACTTTGTTTGCGCTGCATTCGATAATTATATTTTGTTTGCGCTGCCTCTTAGCTGAAGGGGGCGGCGAGGTGCTTCGAAAGATAATTGAACAATTTTCTGAAGAGAACAAATTGGAGGGCTCCAGGGAAAAGGCAGGGCGGTGGTTGGTGGGACCAGGTGCGTTGCCCTTGCTGAGGGGTGACACGAACAAGATGGACCGAATGACCTCCTTCTGTGCTGTAACCATTCTGTGATTTGATGATTGAGCACACTGTTCACCATCATGCACTGATCAAGAAAATGCTCATGTAGACATCAAGTAAGAACTAGGTTCACAAATAAAAAATGGTCAGGTACCACATGATTCCTGGACACTATGGTTGCCAGGATTGTCCTGGAGCCCCCAGGAATTAAAGAATAACCTCCTGGTCACCGCCAGGAGAAACCCTGGAAGAAAACTCACTGCTGCATGATTTATTTTTACAATTTCTTTGAACAATTTTGCTCATTTATTTTATATTTAAAAAATTGGAGAGAGGTTGTTTGAATTCGAGATTTGTCCAGTCAGGTAATGAAGAATCTGTTTGCTTTCCAATTGGTGGGAGACCAGTACACGCTCAGGATCCGCCGATTGGGTGACAGGAGTGTGGAGACAGGACACCACACGATGGGAGCTCTGGAATACATCAGACTAGAAGGGTCAAGGCTTAGTGTCCCACGGAACTAGGTGAGCAGGAAACACAGCTTTCAGAAAATGTGGATAAAGGAGAAAACAAAAGTTGAAATTTAAAGAAAGAATACCTAATTGTTAGGAAAATATCCTTGATCTGATTTCCCTTTCTCACCAAGTTTCTCTGTTCCACTCCAGGGTGGTGTCAAGGCCTTCAGGAGTCCATTAACACCCTCACTTTACTTCGCTCAACTGCCCATTATTCATATGTGAATCCTGATGCCAAGTGTCAGCCGGATCATTGGGAACAACACTGCTGAGGTTACTTCTGCACACATGCCTAGAAGGTGCTGCTGCATAGCTATCAAAGCAAGAACTCCATTTTCACCTCGGTAGTACAGAACCTGAATATTGATGAAAAGGGAGACATGTTGCTGAAGGTTTTCGTCTTGCACTCATCAGGACAAATGCAAGAATACCAAATTTCAAATGGTCACAACAACTTGTACTACAGGAGAAAAGTGTGTTGATTGAACAGGCGGACATGCAAATTAGGAGCAGGAGTAGGCCATTTGGCCCCTCGAGCCTGCTCTGCCATTCAGTAAGAATGTGGCTGATCCGATTGTGGCCTCAACGTCACTATTCTGATATCTCTGGTAACCTTTGATTCCCTTGTTAGTTAAGAATCTATCTCCCTCTACGTGAAAAAATATTCAATGGTTGACAATCCTGCTGAGTAACTCTTTGATAATCTTGCATACCTTTCAATGCGGCCCTGTTCTCTTTCAGCCATGAAGAGTTTATCAATTTTTGCATCACATGCCTGGCTCCCACCCCAGGGCTGGCTTCACCACAGCTTCCTGGCGGGCTCCACAATGTCGTCTACCTCGAGGCCTGCGTCTGTTCTCTGGCTTCCACCAAGCCTGGTGTTTGTATTCTCTTATTTTCCTTTTTGATCACAATTAATTCAACACAAACATAAAAGTGGTGATTTGTCTCCCAGTGCCTTGTTTGCTCAGCTGTCACTCTGACACTGTCTGTTCCAAAGTGGAATTGAATGTGGTTTGCGTGTAAATGTACGTTATCCACACATCAGAAATGTGGTCTCCCTAATTTGATTAGGCCATCAAACAAGTCTGAAGATCATGAACACAGACCATTTGCAGTCACCGAGACAAGCTGGCACCTGTCGGCCATTTTAGGATCTTGAAGCACAGGACAAACCCTGTCCCATCTTGTCATTTATACGGAGAAAATGAAATTCAAGCATAAATTTACACAGCGACAGGGTGTCGAAACCTGTGACTGGGATGGGGATGAGTAAGAGCCGTGTCTCCAGAGCACCAAATTAGTATCTTAGAGAAATCATGATTTTCTTGGTGTCTGAATTTTATATCCTGACTCAGCTACTAATTACCCGTTCCAAGACAGCAATGTTGTTTCTAACTCGTGTCTCAGGCGCCTCCCAAAGCGTAGCTGCGACTGTCATTGGCACGTATGCAAACAATAGAAATAAAAATCGAGGCAGATGGAAAACAGGCTGCCAATTCACCTGCTTTACTCTAACGCACAAAGTCAAAATTGCCCGATTTATGTGAATTCACCCTTCATTTTGGTAGGCGATGCACAGACTGTAATTTAACACTACTGTACATTTTGAACTTCAGGTACATCAGTAGCCCTCGGACAACATGTTCCCGTGGAATCTCATTGTAGCAGAATTCCTTGCACCAGTAAAGCACTCTTGTGAATTATGCACAAACATCAGTATTAAGAAGGGGCTTATTGTGTCATCCAACGTTGTTCTACCTCGTTAGAGGATACAACGAATGTGATGGTGCTGTTGCACCAAGTGTGTGAGAGAGCTAACTTGCTTCTAACCGCTGCATCCCAATCCCATCTTATTTGCACATCCTATTTTCCACATCTGAGTTTCACCCTGTGGTAATAAAATTCTGATCGTTAATATATAGTGGTGAGTCTTGAAGAAGAAAACGACAATTGTAACAATATAAGGTAAATATTTCTACTTTTTGAATAATCTTTTCAATATTGGCTCCTGGTTGCAGCATAAGAAAAACTTATTCCAATGAAGAGCGTGCGATAATCAGATGGAAACATATTAGCAAAGTAATTTTTACCTAATCAGGATTTGAAAGTTTTAATACAATATAAAAGTGATATCCTTAATTCCAATCCTACTTTTCCCAATTGAAGCCCTGGTCTACATAGGGCTTGCGCATAATGGAAACTTTCTAAGGCATTATACGTGAGAGCTTACATAATTATTCCTTGCAGCTTGCCTGATCAATAGTGTGAAACCAAGGTTAACTAGAAACCTCAATCTTTTCTCTCCCAAAGGATTAATTATCAAATGTGTACAATTCTGGAGGCCAAAAACAATGGACCTATAGTTAACGTATGGAAATGCATGGAGATGGACAGGTGTAGTGCTATTCGATTTTGTTTTAAACTGTTGTAACATTTACATAAAGGCACTATTTGCTCAGACTGTTGGATTATTTCAAAAAATCTTAAGTCAGCGTACATTTCCTGTCACCTTTTGGCATTACTGTCCACATTTAAATGGTTCATGCTATAATTACACACTTCAGGCAATGGAGGTGCTGCAATGCCACCACTGACAGGAGGATGTACTTACAGTGTGACAAGTTTACATAGCTTGTTTGCATTATAAATGTAGATATGTGAATTGAAAATATAAAAATAATGACAGTGTATGATTTTAAAATGGTAACTGTGGCAAGAATTTTCCGGTTGGCGAGTGGGGGCGGGGCCTGCTCGCCGACGCGTAGAATGACGTTGGGTGGAACTCTCGATGTCATCCCGCGTCATTTGCATTCTCAGGTTGGCGAGGTGCAGCCAAGTCAGCTGTGCGCCCGCCAACCTGTCAACGGCCTATTGAGGCCATTCAAAAATCAATTAAACCAATTCGTGGACCTGCCCGTCCAACCTTAAGGTTGGCAGGCAGGTTGGGAGTGCTGGCGGCCACCTGAAAAAGCATGAAACCTCATCCATGGGCGGGATGATGTTTTGTTGCTGAATCAAAAAATTAAGATTCGCTTTTACTTCAAGATATGTCCATGTCCCAACTCATGTGACATTGTCACACGAGGGGACACGGATGGCAAATGAAATTTTCGAAACAAAAACTTTTTCCCTTTGGGAATTGATCTCCCTGAGGCAGCACTTAGTCTCAGGGAGACTGGAGCGCTAATTCACACTCATGCGCGAAGGAGTGCACTTCCGCATTTCCCATCCACCCCCCCCCCCCGCACAGGGAGCGCACAGCGCTTCCGTGCGGACGTCACGCTGGGCAGGCCTTAATTGGCCCGCACATAATAAATGCCGATTGGGGGCACCTGCCCACGCCCTCTCCCCCACTTCCCCCCCGACAGGGGGAAAATGTTGCCCTGTGTTACATCTGTGCAAACTGGTTCACTTATCCCTCATCCTATAACACAGATGACTACATGTGGTCCTGCTTGCACTTCCATCGGAGCTTGACTAGTTTATGAAGATAAACAAAACATTTTGCTGTGTTTTTGGCGTATTTATAAAAACGGTTTTAAAAACCAATCTCAGCCTAATTCTCTGACAATTATACCAAGGAATATGTTTTTGAGTTGCTGAATTAAAATACTTCACTCAGGCTTTTCACTTCCAATTGGTGGTATACCTCTTGGCTGCATTAACTACATGATGGAGGCCTTTTTTTTTTACTGCTGGGTAAATACTGTGCCATCAGACCATGTCAGCTTGATGACTGACTGCTCGTGTTGGTGCCTATAATTTTAGAAAAGAATTGACTGCTGACATGATTGTAAGGTGCAGTACACTGCACTGTGGTGTAATGGGAATTGCTGTGGAAAGGATCGGATCCATCAGTGCCTATTGTAGGGCTGCCAGTCGCAAGTTATTCACTTAAATGCTGCAATTTTAACTGGATAATAATATACAACATGGAGTCTTGATGCACGTCATTACCAATTACCCAGCCAGACAATTGGGTCAGTTAGTTGACTTCCAATAAATCATCGCTTGTGGCAGCTGCCCAGTTATTTTAAAGTTGCAATCCCTTATAATTTAAACCAGTAATAAATGGGAATTTGCGTTACACTGACAAAAATAAGTTAATTTCGGGTAGAGGAAACTTAAAAAAAATTCTGTAATGTATTATGACAGCATATTATTGTTTGAAGCCTGTTTGCAAAACTGCAAATGAATGATATGATGGATTGCTTGCAGGTAAGTGAAAGTACCCATTTAATAAGCAGAATTTAGCAATATTTTGCAGTGTAGAGAGCTGGGATTATAATCTGGTTGTGCTGTTAACCAATGGTAAATTACTAGCTGTTGAATTTTGCATTTTGGGTTTAATTTTCTGTGGGATGACAGCTGTCCATAACAATGCACAGAATTGGAGTTGAACATCGTTCATGGTGTAGGCTTGCATACAAGCAACAAAATTAATTTCCAAAATCTTCTTGAACATTTCAGGTCAATTTTATAAAAGCAAAGTGAACGACCCAAGGCTTGTACTACGCAACTGTTTGTAAGCGGAGCTGGGGAATAATTTAGTGGTAAATGGAGTATTTTATCAAAACTGTCCGAACCTTTGAAAGAAATTAAATCCATATGACATTCACAGAAAATCACCCCCACAGTGGGAGTTGGGGAGTTCTGTGTACCACCCCACCAATTTCCCAAAAAAATATTTTGCTGTGACTTGAGTGACAGAGGGAGGGAGAGAGAAGCATACTGCACTGAGTGCCTCATTTAACCTCCTAATGGTACAATAATATGTCATGTGGAGAGTGATATTGCCTTTAGAAACTAAATAACGTAGAGCACAAGGGGGAAAGTGTGGTTGTGTGACTTGGACTGCAAGCAATGTTTCACAAGCAATTTGCTTTGATAAATTCAATATCCTAACTGCATGGGGATTATAATCTTTCTGGTGCAGTGCCTCACTATCTGAGTTCAGCAGGGATGAGAAGGGAGCAGGAATTTGGAGGGAAACTGACGCAATGCAGTTCACTTCAGGGTGAAATGCACTGAGGTAAAATGAGAGCTGAGTAGCGTCACCTGTTACTGATCTGAGGTTGAGAAGAGAGAGGAGAACCTCAAAGTGAGCGCTCGTGCCAATGTGGCATCATTCACTTGAGCTTCAGCATTACTTTTGCATTCACATTTTCATTTTGTTTTTCACTTCAAACATCTCAAAGCGCTCACCAATAAGATGGAAATATGCTATATTTTCTACACTTGCAGGTGATCTCTTAAACCTTTATGGAGCAGATATTGCTGTAGCAGGGCATCTAATGGCACCTGCTCTTAGTTAGACTTGCCCCTGCGCCCTTCAGCTCAAATCTTTGTTGCCCGCAAAGCTACTGCAAATGTGAGCTGGTATCAACGTAGTGAGGGTTACAGCATCTGGGAGCTAAGTGAACAGAGCAAGCAACAGGGGAGGGTATCTCTTTACGCAACCATATAAACAGCTTAAGGCTGCCTAAGTTCCAATCTTCTCTAAATATGTGGGAGGTGCCAGAGAATTGGAGAGTGGTAAATGTGACATCCTTATTCAAGAAAGGTTGAACAACATTCCCAGTCACTACAGGCTGTTCAGTTTAAGACCAATGACGGAAATGTTTTCGAAACAATAATCAGGAAAAAAAATCAACACACTTTGGGAGGTTAGAGTCAATTCAGGAAAACGAGCAGTGATATCTTTTATTCTTTCATGGGATGTGGTCATTGCTGGCTAGGCCAGCATTTATTGCCCACCCCTGTTTGCCCTTGAGAAGGTGGTGGTGAGCCGCCTTCTTAAACCGCTGCAGTCCGTCTGGTGTGAGTACATCCACAGTGCTGCTGGGAAGGGGCTTCCAGGCATTTGACCCAGTGACAGTGAAGGAACAGTGATAGAGCTCCAAGTCAGGATGGTGTGCGGCTGTGAGGTGAACTTGCAGGTATTGATGTTCCCATGCATCTGCTGCCATTGTCCTTCTAGGTGGTAGAGTTTGAGGGGTTGGAAGGTGCTGTCTAAGGAGCCTTGGTGAGCTGCTGCGGTGCATCTTGTAGATGGTACACACTGCTGCCACTGTGCTTCGGTGGTGGAGGGAGTGAACGTTTGTGGATGGGTTGCTGATCAAGTGGGCTGCTGTGTCTTGGATGGTGTCAGGCTTCTTGTGTGTTGTTGGAGCTGCACTCATCCAGGCAAGTGATGAGTATTCGATCCACACTCTTGACTTGTGCTTTGTAGATGGTGGACAGGCTTTGGGGAGTCAGGAGGTGAGTTACTCTCCACAGAATTCCCAACCTTTGACCTGCTTTTGTAGCCACAATATTTATACGGCTTGTCCAGCACAGTTTCTGGTCAATGCTAACACCCATGTTGATATGTTGATAGTGGGGATCCAGTGACGGCAATGTCAAAGAGAGATGGTTAGATTCTCTTTTATTAGACACGGTCATTGCCAGGCACTTGTGTGGCACGAATGTTACTTGCCATTTATCAGCTCAAGCCTGAATGTTGTCCAGATCTTGTTGCATTTGACATACCCTGCTTCAGTATCTGAGGTGTTGTAAATGCTACTAAACATTGTGCAATCATAAGTAAACATCCCCAATTCTGACCTGATGGAGGGAAGGTCATTGATGAAGCAGCTGAAGGTGATTGGACCCAGAACGCTACTTTAGCACTGATGGACTGTCGATATTACTGTGCAGTTATAGTTGCATCATGAAGTTCAATGCATATCAATGTTTCAGCAATGACCTTCCCTCCATCATAAGGTCAGAAGTGGAGATGTTCACTGATGATTGCAAAATGTTCAGCACCATTTGCGATGCCTCAGATACTGACGCAGCCCATGTCTAAATGCAGCATGACCTGGACAACATTCAGGCTTGGGCTGATATGTGACAAGTGACATTCGCGCCCATGCAAGTGCCAGGCAATGATCATTTCCAACAACAGAGAATCCAGCCATCTCCCCCTGACATTCAAGGGTGTCATTATCACTGATTTCCCCCATTATCAACATCCTGGGGGGTTACCATTGACCAGGAACTGAACTGGACTAGCCCTATAAATACTGTGGCTACAAGATTAGGTAGAGGCTGGCAATTCTGTGGAGAGTAACCAATTTCTTGACTCCCCAAAGCATGTCCACCATCTATAAGGCACAAGTCAGGAGTGTGATGGAATACTCTCCACTTGCCTGGATGACTGCAGCTCCAACAACACTCAAGAAGCTTGACACCATCCAGGACAAAGCAGTCCGCTTGATTGGTACTCCATCCACCACCTTCAACATCCACTCCCTCTACCACTGGCACAAAGGGACAGCAGTGTGTATCACCTACAAGATGCACTGCAGCAACTCACCAAGGCTCGTTCAACAGCACCTTCCAAACCTGTGACCTCTACCACCTAAAAGGAGGAGGGCAGCAGACAGATGGGAACACCACCAGTTCCGCTCCAAGCCACACACCCTCCTGATTTGGAAATATATCGTCGTTCCTTCACTGTCGCTGGGTCAAAATCCTGGAACTCCCTTCCTAACAGCACAGTGGGTGTACCTACACCACATGGACTGGAGCGGTTCAAGGAGGCACCTCACCACCACCTTCTCAAGCGCAAACAGGGATGGGCAATAAAAATGCTGGCCTAACCAGTGACGCCCATGTCCCATGAAAGAATAAAAAAACCCTGTGTTCTTCAAGTAGCCACATCAGCTGTCAAACTGAGCAGGTACTTGATTCAGCTCCAAGGACATCTCAGTGCAGTTCAGCATCTTGGATATTCACAAAGGGAGACTATAGAATTCATTTTTAGCTGAATTCACACCATTGCTCCAAGCAATGCTTTATGTTCCACTCTCTTAGACCTCGCATAAACCAATGAGAAGGAGCACCAGCCGTCCTTGATCTGTGTGGACATGCTCACTCACTGAGTTCATAACTGACATCAAAAGAGATACTTCCTGGTGATATCGAGACCTGAAATGCCAACTATCCAGAGAGCTCAGGAATACTAAAGCTCTCAATGTTGATTTGAATTTTTTAAAATAAGTTTCCCTTTTCCAGCAGCAACATTGGGCAAGTACCCCCTGAATTCCTAAATCTCCTATGGTAATGTAATTGCATAATGAACATAACATTTTACCATAATATTTGGGTAGGAACAAGAGCATGATAAAGTGAGTGAACCTTTCCAAGCCACCTGGACCACATTGGATTTTATTCTATCATTTTGCTTTGCCTCAGCTTTGGATGATGTGTCTAGCTGCACTATTAGTTTGAGGTTTAGACAATAAATTAACAGACACATTTGTTAACAGTGAACTGGTAAATGAATGGTATTCAGCCTATACAGTTTGTTTACGATAATTGCAAATTGCTATTATCTAGCAATTTCCTGCACTAATCCTTAACATAATATTACGATGTTACAACTCCGTTGTCAGCCTGGGAACGGAAATCTTACTATAGAATCAAGGCAATAGCAAAGCATATTATTCAGAATAAAAAGTTGCTGAAAGTGTGCTCGAGGCTGTGACATGCTGGGAGTTTGGATGCGGATCATACAGTGCGAGAGATTATCTTGAGTCCTGTTGTGTGTTGGAGGCTTGTCACATGCTCTCAGCCACCTGTTATTCGACAATGTTGGAGGGTGTCTTGCCGACAGGATGTTCATATCCTGGGGGTGGAGCAAAGTGTGAGATTAATGGTGGATCTTTGTTTTTGCGCATACTGTGTTTAGTTCTTCTTCGCTGCTCCTATTTGTCCAGCACTTTCTGGCTCTTAGGCACCACTCAATCACCTGTAGCCAGGAAGGTGAGGTAAGTCGGACTGTGCATTCCTCTTTGCCTTTTGTCAACATAGCTATAGAGTTGGCCACAGGAAGAAGGCATTACAAACCAAACTAAATGCCAACATTCCTCCACTGTTGAAACTAAACTGAAGAAGCCTCATTTTATCTTTTGTGCCAAATGCTTATGTTCCTCTCAACCATTTTCAACATCTTTTTAGACCAGGTATGTCCAACATATAAATAGACTGTTTGAGGTGCAGAGGGATCTGGGTGTCCTGGTACATGAATCACAAAAAGTTAGTTTCCACGCACAGCAAGTGATTAGCAAGGTAAATGGAATGTTGTCATTTATTGCAAGGGGAATGGGATATAAAAGTAGGGACGTTTTGCTATATTGTCTTGGGTATTGGCGAGATCACACCTAGAGTACTGTGTACAGCTTTGGTCTTCTTATTCAAGGAAGGACATAATTGCATTAGAAGCAGTTCAGAGAAGGTTCATCCGACTGATTCCTGGGATGAAGAGGTTATCTTATGAGGAAAGGTTGGACAGGTTGAGCCTGTATCCATTGGAGTTTAGAAGAATGAGAGGTGATCTGATTGGAACATAAGTCCCCTCAGGATCTTATGACAGGGTGGATGCTGAAAGGATGTTTCCCCTTGTGGGAGAGATGAGAACTAGGGGTAATAGTGTAAAAATAAAGGGTCTCCCATTTGAGATGGAGATGAGGAGAATTTTTTTCTCTGAGAGTCGTGAGCCTGTGGAACCCTCTTCCCCAGAAAGTGGGGGAATCTCTCTCTCTATCTCTTTCCCTGTATCCTTCTCTCTCTCTATTCCTCTATTTCTCCCCCCTCTCTCTTTTTCCCTATCTCTCTCTTTTTATCTATCTCCCCCCACCTCTCTCTTCCTGCACTGAGCTTCCACAGGTTTTGCACAAAGTAACTTGATTGTAGAACACCAAATCAGGTCTTGAGCTGTTGATCTTTCCCTCAGGTGACACTGTAGCCTTAATTGACAATGTAGCTATATTTGCTCCATGCAAATGTTCACAATGTATGAAAAACTCAAAATCAAATTGTATTGAGGAAGATGTAAAGTGACACAGTGAAACTTGATGAATTGACCAGACCCCGGTGAGAATGATTCTTTAACATTCATTCTAATTTATTTTCTTAATCATAAATAAATCACATTTACTTGTTCCTGACAGCTGGACAGATGTTGTATGAGTCACAGGCTGGCTTTCAGTTAGCAACAGCTGGAGAGATTCTAACTGAAGCAAATTGCCGAGTGGTTCATTATGTTACATGGTCAATTAACAGAAGTATTAAACTACTCTCATCATCATTTCTTGTACAGGAACATTAGGGACAAGAGTGGGTCATTCAGCCCCTTGTGCCTGTTTTGCCATTCAGTTAGATCATGGCTGATCTACTCTTGAAATCCATTTTCCTGCCTTTGTTCCATATTCCTTTATAGGCTTTGGCTAACAAAAATCTTCTATTCCAGTCTTGAACATTCCAGGAAAGAACAGGAGCTTGTTAGTGGTGTGGTGCCGGACACTGGAGTACCATCATGCAGTGCCAGAAGAGGTGATGGGGGCCAGATTACATTCCAGTATTCCTTAGGACTTGATTTCTGTCAACATGAGCAGTTGTCTCTGCAGCAGGAAGGAGAATTGGAGGAAGATTCTCCATGGGCCACACTTGATGGTGAATGGCGAGTGGTTCCAGGGCCACACTAATACACTTACTCCCAGAGAGAGATTCTGCTGGGACCATGCTTGCTGTTGGATGTGTTGGTCATTCTCCTATGGCCACTGCTAAAGGAAGAGTCTCTGAATCTTGTACCCGCTGATGGATGGCTCAATGTGGCAATGGGAAACCTGCACATAAGTCATCTGCTCTTTTGGACACTTAATGAGCAGCTCGAAAATAGGAGAGGCAGGAAGGGTGTGTTATTAGAGAGTAAATAAGAATAGCAGTTTGTTTTGTTTGACAGTGAGACATCATCCTCCATAACTGGGGGAGACGGTGGCATATTGGTAATGTCACTGGACAAGCAACCCAGAGGCTAGGGTACATGGGTTCAAATCCCACCACAGCAGCTGGTAGAATTTAAATTCAATTAATTAATCTGAATTGAAAGCTAGTCTCAATAATGGTGACCATGAAACTTTTATGTCTTGAGTCTGAGTTCACTAGTCGCGTAAACCCGAATTGCACGCTGCCTTATGCACTTGTTAGTTGATGCTCGCTAACAATAATGGAGAGAGACCGACATAAGAACAAACTGTGATTGTTTACTGCAACAGAAGGCAGAGCACTAAATCCTTGCGTGCTCCCACAACTACCTCCAGCTCTAGACTTCCAGTTAACCAGTAGCCCGCGCTGTACATTGATAGGTCAGTACTGACACATGGTTAGTCCACTTGCGTTCTTTTAAAGGTACATGGTACAGCACTTTACCACAGAAACTCTCATCGATTGTAAAAAAACCCACCTGGTTCGCTAATTTCCTTTAGGGAAGGAAATCTGCTATCCTCACCTGGGTCTGGCCTACATGTGACTCCGAATCTACAGCAATGTGGTTGACTCTTAACTAACTTTGGAAATGGCCTGGTAAGCCACTCAGTGCAAGGGCAATTAAGGATGGGCAGCAAATGCTGGCCTTTCCACTGACACCCACATGCCATGAACGGATAATATGCTGGTTAGGGCTCTGGGTAGAGTCAGTGGTTAAAGCTTAAAGCTCCTATTTGTAATGAAGTAACAAAACATTTGATTGTTAAACCGTAAATAATTAAAGCAGTTTATGAATTATTCAGATTCAGTTCTTGGAATTACTTCAGAATCGATCCCTCTTTTTAGTGAATTAGGTAAGTTATTTCTTTTATGTTGATGTATGACTAGAACAAAGTTTTGGACCTGCCGCAGCCTTTATGAAGTATTAACCTCTGTCATACATTCATTCAGTTGTAAGGATTAATTACAGTTGTCTGGAAGATATTTGGACATGATTGTCCTGCTGAATTACTTTCACTGGCATGTTTATGTCCCTTGATTGCACTAATATGAACAATTATTATAGAGGAAATTAGACAACTGTATTCAAGGATAATAGATTGAGGTTTCCTTCTCAGTTTTATCTGTGATGCCTGTTTTCATTCTTTAATCATCTGACACAAACCAACTCAATTTAAAATGATACAATGAAATTTCAATCATTAACAGGAGCTGAGCAGAGTATGGATCAAAAAGCATGTAGCTCACAGTACTCCACAAAGGGGTCACGGTTGAAATTTATTACCAATAATTACTTTATTTCACCAATTTTTGTTGGCTAGAGGAACTTGACTGTCAGTGTAATCATTATGAACATTGGCTTCCGAATTAAAATAACGGAGCCTTAGCTGGTTGCATTTATATTGCACCTTTCATGTCCTCGGGAGTCCCAAAATGCTTTACACTTAATTCATTACTTTTGAAATATAGCCATTGTTGTAAGGAAACTGACGGTCAATTATTTACACACCATAAGGTCCCAAAGGCAGCAATGAGGTCACAAATCTATTTTAGTTAGGTTGGCTGAAGGACCAATTTTGGCCAGGGAGCACATGGAACTCTTTTGCTCTTCTTCGAACCAGAGTGCTGTGGTGTCTTTAACGTTCAGCTGAGAGGGAAGACCTTGGTTTAATGTCTCAGCTGAAAGTCTCTCTTGACAGCACACTGAAGTATCTGTCCGGATTATGTGCTTAAATCTCTGGGGTGAGGCTTAAATCCATGACCTCTTGACACCAAGAAGGAAGTGCTACCGCTGAGTCAAGGCCGACGCCTAAGTACAGTTGGGAGATTCTGATTGGATATAGGAAGTATTACACTGGAACACCATAACAGTACTTTGTTCAGTTTTGAGGTCAGGAATATGGACTTGCAGATCTGGCCCTTTTCAGTTTATTTGGCAAAGCAGCAAGTAGCGCTCTCATTCATCATGTTAATGTTCTGCAAAATAACATAAAAACAAGAAGTTTAAATCAAGTAGCAGTTTAACTAACACCTTAAAAAAGTGGTTTGTTTCTAGCCTCTGGGGTGATGTGCAACAGGTTGTCCCCAGTTCTGACCTGACTTCTTGCGTGTTATAATACTACCCTGCATCAAATTACTTTGATGTATCATATCTTCAGCCGCTTTGCCCTGTCACTTACTCCTCCCCAGATTTTGAGTTTCCACTAAAACTATATAAATGTGCATGTTCAAATAACAATCACTTTGAAAGTTAGCATTTAGCATGTCAATGCTAATTGAGCAGCCTCAACACTGCATGGTGCACTACGATTGACCAGCCAATCATCTAAAGGATAGCTCTTTATTTTGTTAAGTCATTGCCTCTCATCCAACAGTTGGGCCTCTCCAACCCTGTGCTAATGGGTAGAGAAGTTACCTCTGCAATGTTGGGTTAATTATGGATAACCCTCCAATATCTGACTAAATTACAGAGTCATTGCCAGTTAGGGATTGAATATTTGCCATGAAGCAACCCAAGTTCTGACTATGATTCGTGGGATTCTGCATCAGGCTCCTGAAATATATTCTTTTTTCGTTCCTTTCCATTAGTAAGGGTGTATTCCCTGAAGGAGTTTTACGTAATTCATTGAACCAAATGTTAGTTACATTGAGACTAAAAAATTACAGTTTTAACATTTAATTTATAAATAGTTGATAATTATTAAAGGAATAATTTAAAGCTGAATATCTTGTCCCAGGGAAGGCATACGCAGTCACTTTCATTGCAATAATATTTAATAGTTGTACTATATCATGGAAAAAAAAGTCTCTTTTAAGTTGCTTTTCTCCACTGCCTTGTTTAGGTTTTAAGGCAGAGGTAGGTAGATTCTTGACTAACTAGGGAGTCAAAGGTTACTTGGGCTAGGCGGGAAAGTGGAGTTGAGGCCTCAATCAGATCAGCCATGATCTATTTGAATGACAGAGCAGGCTCGAGGGGCCAAATGGCCTATTCTTGCTCCTAATTTGTATGTTCGTAGGCTCCCTTGCAACACACACAATTCTCCAAGACAGCAGGGTAGCAAGGGGTAGCAGGTCTCAAGTGCCTGTTTAATTTTCAGCAAGGTATTCAAATCCAAGTCTCACAGTTGCTTCTGCATATTCATTGCTGACTGTCTGAGTCGATAGCACTAATGAAATTGTTCCGTTGCACGATCAATAAAAACAAGATAAATGATGGTGAACGTTTTGAGACTGAAGGTGGGCCTTATTATACATCTGAAGGATGGATTTTCTCTGTAACCGACCAACCAGGTCAATATTCCATCACGGGAAGACATAAGCATTGCACAACACGTAACGCTAGTCTTGTTGAGAAATGGAACCTAATGCCCCAGCAATTATTGCCTCAGGTGTCAACTTTGGTTCAGTGATAACAATTGCACCTCATCCATGCTTTTGTTACTTCCTGGCTTGACTGTTCCAACGCTCTGCTGGCCCGTCTTCCATCTTCCACCCTGCGTAAACCTTAGCTCATCCAAAGCTCTGCTGTCCTTATCCTAATTCATTCGCCCATCACCCCTGTGCTTGCTTATCTAGGTTGGCATCAATCTCTCAAATTTAAAATGATTACCCTTGTATTCAAATCCCTTCTATAGCCTCCTCCAACCTTGATCCCTGTCATCCTCTGAGAACTCTGTCCCTCCAAGTCTGGTCTTGCGTGCCGCTGACTTCCTTCGCCCCACCATTGACAGGGCCTGCACAGCTGAAGGCGATACTCAAGTACTGAAATTCCCTCCCTAAACCTTTCTGCCTCTCCACCTCTCCTTCATTAAGATGCTCCTTAAATCCTGCCTCTTTGATCAAGCTTTTGGGCATTTGTCCGAATATCTCCTTACGTGGCTCAGTGTCACATTTTGCCTAATAACAGTTTTGTGAAGCACTTTGGGACATTTTATTAGGTTAAAGGTGATATATAAATGCAAGTTGTTGTTATTTCAGCTGTCATTGATGTGGTCATTTGCTTTGAGGATAAGGATTAGACATTCCCGCAGTTCTTCCCTTTAATCAATCAGCTTTGCATTTCACTCACTTCCACCTTCTCCTAATTCTCTATAGTATTTAATGATGGACTGTGTCAAGCTGCCACCCCCTGATGTTCTTTATCTTTATTTTGTTCTGTCATGTAACTCCAGTCTTAACATGACCTGCATAAACTTGGGAGAATACTTGATTTGAGATAACGTGAGTTGACTGCTAATATTGTGGTTGATTGCTTGAATAATTAATGACAGTGGACTATTGAATTTGTTTTGCCTTCCAGAACTGGGTTATGAAAACAGAATAAATGAAACCCTTATTGAAGCAGAGTGATGGCTCAATTCTTACAGGAGGACAGGCTAACTCATTACTATGTATTAGAGACGAATGAAGTCATGAGTGAAGTTGAATAATGGTCTGAATGTTACTGAAGAGTAGACCTCTCATTATATGTTAGAAATAGAACCAAGCGACCATATTTTAATTAAGAAGGAGGTTTTGCTGCTGATTTATGTTTAACCTTTCGGTTTGAAAGATGCTTGTTGTGTTGTGTCGTGTGGTGCATCCATGATGAAGATTATGTAATTTGCTGTGGTTTTATGCATTCCCTTATTCGAGGGTGGAATTACTTTGAGAAGATGGATGTTTTTGTGGAGATTTGTGGTTGATGGTTGTGGCTTTATTGAATGGATTGAAAAATGGGATAGTAAATAATTTTGTTACGGGTACAGAAACTGGTCCTGTGGCCTAACACGGCTAATTAATGCATCTGAGTGCATTTCTTAACTCCTGTCTATCAAAGTCTTGCCTAGCACTCTGATCAAATCTCCATGGACTAGAGCCTGCATTTAAAATCACTTGATATCGTAATGAATTAAGACAGAATTTAGACCATCTTAATCAATCTCTTGTGGTATGACACACAGTAAGTTGGAGAACATTTTCTTTCTCTTGCTTGCCTCTCCTGTCTATATGTTGTTGTTTCTTTCTTTGCCTCTTGTTATGCTTCATTCTTTCTCTTTCACCTCTGCTCTTCTCCCCCTAATCCTTTGTTTCTTCCTCTTTTTTTTCCCTTTCCGCCTTGATCTACAGCCAACTTCTGTATCCTCCCTTCACTTTTGCTACATTCATCACTCACCTCACCTTTAACTCTCCGCTTCTCACCTCCCTCCACTTGCACTAGGGCTGGCAGTGAGAACCACTTCGCTTCCTAGCCTCTCATCTTAATTGCTTCCTTCAAAATGCATTGTTTGGATTCAAAATTCAAGTTTTTAAACAGAAACCAAATCAGAATGAGGAAAGACACATTGACCTGGAAAGTTGTTGGGACTGTGCTCGGTTTTTTCAGGCATTAAATGAGCACTTAAGCATCCAACATGGTAAGTGAGGTGTGCCGCCTGCTGTATTGATAAAGGACTGAGCCTGAAATAAGCATTTAGTTGTTTACACATGTAAATAGAAAGCCGAGTGCCTCTTTTACCACTCCATCCCTGAATTGGGTGGTCCTGAACTTACCAAGTTTTTGTTTAAAGAAAATACTTATCTGAAAGTGGATTTTTTTTTATTATTCATTTAGGGGATGTGGGCATCAGTGGCTAGGCCAGCATTGTTTGCCCATCCCTAACTGCCCTTGAGAAGGTAGCGGCGTGCTGCCTTCTTGAACCGCTGCAGTCCTTGTGGTGTAGGTACACCCACAGTGCTGTTAGGGAGGGAATTCCAGGATTTTGACCCAGCGACAGTGAAGGAACGGCGATACATTTCCAAGTCAGGATGGTGAGTGGCTTGGAGGAAAACTCCCAGATGGTGGTGTTCCCATGTGTCTGCTGCACCTGCCCTTCTAGATGGTGGTCGTCATGGGTTTGGAAGATGCTGTCTTAGGAGCCTTAGGGATTATGGAGTTCTCGATCCTGCATGACAGCTGTTCTGAAGACCAATGCTGGCCTCTGTTGAGTCCTAGGCCCCACCCTCCAAATGCAGGAAACTATAGGCCAATTAGTCTAACACCTGTCACTGGGAAAATACAAGAATCCATTATTAAGGAGGTAGTAGCAGGACATTTAGAAAATCATATTACTATCTAGCAGAGTCAACATGGTTTTATGAAAGGAAAATTGTCTTTGATATACTTATTAAAGCTCTTTGATGATATAACAGGCAGGGTGGATAAAGGGGCACTAGTAGATGTAGTGTATTTGGATTTCCAAAAGGCATTCAATTAGGTGCCACATAAAAGGTTACTGCACAAAATAAGAGCCCATGACGTTGGTGGCCACGTATTAGTATGCACCGAGAATTGTCTATCTAACTGGAGTGTCACAGTAAATGGGTGATTTTCAGGTTGGCAAAATGTAGCTAGTGGAGTACCATAAGGATCACTGCTGAGGCCTTAACTATTTTTGATATATCTTAATGACTTATTAATAACAGCTCTTTAACCTTGGTCCGGATCTAGTCCAGTCTAATTGTGGGGTGGGGAAGGAGACCCCTCCGACCCATAATTGCCCCACAGCAAATAAGCATGAACTGTTTTTAATCCTGGCTCTTAGCAAGATTTGGACCACAAAACTATCACTAGTTGGACACAAATTTGTAAATTCAGGGTCCAAGGATATGTTTAGTGAGAGAGTGGAAGTGTTCACATTGGTGCTGTTTTAATGAGCCTGTGGTTAAGTCATATTGTAGGGGAAGCATGGAGGAAGTCACATTCTGGACTTGGCTCATGCTATACTTGACGTGGGAGTGCATACTGCTCATCACTTTCCCAGAAGGGGTGTCCATCATCTGAGCTCAACCAGTGACAATGGGGACACTTAGTACAAATTATATTTTGACAGCGACAAGTTTGCCTTTCCTGTGCTCGGGTCTATTGAGTCACTTGAGCATACCCAATACAAGAGAACTAAACTGGGCTCTGAAAAGCAGCATGTGTAATTGACTGTTGCATCTTTGAACTCATTAACTGTACCCATGCCATCCAGGAATAGCAAATGCTGCATCTGTTTTACCCCTCGCACAATCAAGTTCACAGGCTCCCCAGATCACTTTCTCTGATGCTATTCGCAGATTCTCTTAAAACAAATGTTTGAAGAAATGGGTAAGAGTGAAAAGAATGAAAGTTCGAAATGACAATTGTGAATCACTACCAGTGTGTTTGATATACCTGTATTTGCTCTCTGTCCACAAAATAGGCCTGTGCCACCCACTCAGTGAACAAAATGGCAATATTAAAAATAAACTTGCACTCACTAATTCAAACAGGAAAGACCTATTTTGTGTGTTTTAGTTGAGTGTTTGCTGAAAGGACTTGTATCAGATAGGTTAATAACATTTACTGACTTACCCCAATGTGATATTCATAATACTGTGTGAAAAGTGACAATGTGACTTTTTAAAAGTATATCTGCATGCAAAATGAACAAAACTATGGTGGGAAGAAATTATTGTTCAAGTGATTGTGTCCGATTGCGACTGTTTTTCAAAAGGATTATCGATGGTGATGTTCTCTTGTTAATGGTAGCTGTGGAAAGGAGGTAGCATCCTTCTGAACTGAATTTGAACCAAGTTTTCTGAATGCAGTGTTTCCCATTCTCCAGCCCCTTGCCTTTCAATGTCTCTAACTGATTTTCCCCTTTGCCCCTTGACAGGGGTTTTCAGAGAGAGAGCAGGTTACAGAGATATGAGGAGAAAAATCCAGCTAGCTATTACTGTAGAGTTACTGGAATCTTACACACAGGAGAAAGAGGTTTTAGCTCTTTCTTCTTTCAGGCTAGGAGCTATTCTGCTGCACAGCTCTCACACAAGCCCTGGTCACCTGGTCAGGAGCCAATTAAACCGTTGTTGCCAGGCAGTCCCCCATTAGACCAGACTCCTCCTTGGCACCAATCCTGTCTTTCATGGCACACCCTGTTCCAGGACAGCAACATTGTATATATCCCTCACATTGTTCCAGTCGACATGTCCTTCAGACTGTAGCCATTGTAATTTTAATCCACAGTCCAACAGAAATTAAAAGACATTTACACAAGAAAACAAGTGGTATGCACTGATATGATGTTGCAGTGTTGCTACACATTGGACTGCCTCTCTGTTTTCTTCCAAGGCATGGTAGAACACCTGGGTGTTGAGTTTCCTCAACAACATCATAGATTTTTAGTTGTGCTGTTGTAGGGCAATGCAGCGAAGAAGTTAAATCAAGGGGCAACAAAAAGTATCATAGAATCATAACAGCACAGAAGGAGGCCATTCAGCCCATTGTGGCTGTGTCAGCCCTCTACAGGAACAACTCAGCAAGTCATAGTCCTCACCCTTATCCTGTAGTTCTGAAGATAATTATGTAATTTTTTTTTTTGAACACCACGATTGAATTTGCCTCCACCACACAATCAGGCAATGCATTTCAGATCCCCGCCACTTACTGCATAAAAGTGTTTTTCCTCATGTTGCCTTTGGCTCTTTTGCCATCCACCTTAAATCGGTGCCCTTTGGCTCCCGACCACTCCCGCCAATGGAAACAGTTTCTCCCTCATGATTTGAACACCTCTATCAAATCTCCTCTCGACCTGCCCTTCTCTAAGAAGGACAAGTTCTCTGCCCCACCTTGCCAAGCTGCATTTCCTGGTAAATTGCTCACATTCAAGAGTTGATGTCAGAGAAGCCTGGTTACCTACGCATTCTCTGAGAGAGATGATATGTGGGCTGGGGTAACTGCAGAATGGGAAAGGGAATATAAGAAGGAAACATCTTGGGAAAGCAAATACAAATCCTATTACAGTGCCTGATTACACCTGTCCTATTCTATTCCAGGGTCTTGATGATTCTCCACAAATGGCATTTGCACTCAATCAGGAGCTGAAACCAGTGAAGGAAAAGAAGGAAGATGAAGGGGGAGATGCCCAGACGCAAGATGAAGAATTTGCCATCCGGATAGGTAGAGGTGGATTATCAGCAGGCAAGCATTGTGTCATATACCGACAAACACAAAAATTGATTTAAACAAGTTTTAAAGGGGGCGGGGGCACTGCATTTATTTAAATAAGAAGTTAGGTTAAATGGCAGTCCAAGAGTTTAGTTGTAGTTTCTGGTGGTTCAGCTGCTGAAGCTTCACAAGTAACGAAAATTATTCTTTTCTTTGGCTGCAGACTGTTTTCTACTATGTTCTAATCTTTATAACTAATGCGGTATGTTATCTGCTCTGGACCTGGGTGCACTGTCAAGCCTTTACTCTATCTGCTCCCACTTCTGAATGGAGCGTGGCTTTCTTCACATTATACCGTCTTTTCCAGAGTGAAGGTCAGAAATGATCAGAAGGCATTAAAGACCTCATCAGGCTAGTGCTTATTATTGATACTCTCCCAAAGTTATAAATTTTCAAAATTAAAGAAAAACTTTTAATATTGATTCCACAGATGGATTTTCCTGCAATTACATGCCGAGGCAGAAAATTCATTTGTAATAGTTGCAAAATTGCTGATTTTAGGAAGTGTTGCCATCTTAAATTCCTGAAAATTGTTGGGTTTTTTTTTGTTAGCTTTAAGTTTTTTGTAAGGTTTGGAGTCCCCTCGGGGCTGATGGCTGCCCCATGGATAGACTGGGAGCTGAAAAATAGTGGGTCCGAGCAGGAAGCTGGCAAATAGCTTGAATCTATAATCAATTTTATAAGTTTCTCAATAGATTACAATTTAAGAAGAAAACTCAAGAAGTAGGATAACGTAGGGCTCAGGCCTGGTAACCCAGAGGTGTGTACACTCCTGCAAGTGGGTTGGAAGGGTTCTGACGTTTCTTAGATCCTAAGTTACAGGCTAAAGGGACTTTATCTCCCGCAATTATTATTTTTTTTTTTACAAAAATTCAAATATTGTATAAAGGAAAAAATGAGTAGTGGTTTCTACAGTGTTACAGTGACATCGATTCAACATTGACAGCTTTAAAGACGTTTTACAGTCAAGGTGCATCTCTCAAGTTACAGCTTTTGCACATGTGTGGGAGCATATGCCCCCTATAGGACACAGAACAAGCTTCCTTGTTTCCATCTTTTGTGTTTGATTTGACTCCTAAGGTCTTCCAGCTTTGGATTTTACGACCATTAGGATAGGACCAGTTTGCAATGTGTCCTTTGACTAAAATGCAATGTAATGTGATGGTATGTCGCCCTGTTCAGTTCATGCATGGCTCTTTCTGAACCGCTGCAGTTCATGTGGTTCAAGAAGGAAGCTCACCACCACCTTCTCAAGGGCAATTAGGGATGGGCAATAAATGCTGGCCCAGCCAGTGAAGTCCACATCCTGTGAATGAATAAAAAGAACTGTGGCAACAATTATTTATTTACATTTTTATAGCTCTTCAGAGGGCATCTCCATCTTGAGATATCCTTGCGATCTCCTACCTACATCAGCAGAGCCCCCCCTCTCCCCGTGGGGCTGCTGGCCGGACATCACTGCAGGCGCTTTGATCAGGCCTCCTGATTCCCTGGTGCACCCACCATCCTTAATTGGATGGGGCTCCCGGTGGCGCATTTTAATTGGCTGCCTCCAGGAAGATCACATCCCAATGTCCTGCTACAGCCACTTCCGGGTTTCCAACTATACCGCTAAATTAAAAAATCATTGCGACTCCAGATTATCTCGCTCCATTAATAAAATAGGCCAGTAACTGCATTCATCAGTGTTCAATGGCAGGTAATTGTAAGGAACTGGGAATAGACTAAATGATGTGTCAAAGATAAACAAGTGGGACAGTTGCCAGGCCATCAGTGCAGATGGGTACTCCTTCACATGATATCCTGTGTCTTCAGCTGTGTCCTCTGGCACCCATGCTCCAGGGGAGGTGGGGGTTGGATTTAAAGAAGGACTCGCTGAGCCCCCGGTCTGCCTCAGGGAGACTGTCTCCAGACAAAGGCTGGGTTTTGGCCTCAGCAACGGGGTGCCAGTCTGCCATCGGCTACATCTCGGTGGTGTAACTAATTTGACCCCAAGTAGTGACTTGGTCGTACCTCATTAACTACCCGCCAGTGCCAGTCGGACCCCACCGCCTGTAAGAGCGCTTGGAGCTGGGATCACGTTGGGAGGCCCCCTGACGTGAGATTCTCTCATTTTGCTGCCGGTCTCACCTCCTAACCTACGCCCCCGTGACAGGGAAAATTCAGCTCCTGGTCAATCGAGGCTTAAATTTTCGTTTGTGCCTTGCACCGCTATCTGTTGTGGACCAAATGGAAGAAGGATAAGGAGACTTGACACTAAACAGTAAGAGTCATGAGTAAAAGTGGGCAATTGAGGAATGGACAGGTTTCGAAAGAAACCCTTTGATTCCACCTGACTGGGCACTTAAGTTGAACCTGAGTTTAATGCTGGGCCCAACTTATCTCCCCATCATACTGTGAATCAAAAGACTATCTTTTTCACATCTTCATGTTTGACTACGCACTGGACATTGACTCCAGCAAACACTCTGGTCACTTATTTGTTGTGCCCACAAACAAGGAATTTTTTCCCTTACTTTATCTTTTGAGCAGCTTAACTTGTGCCGTGCTGCCCTGCCATTTCATCATATCCATTCATCCTCCAGATAAATACTACATGCTACCATCAGGTAAATTTGAATGGAGGTGGTATTGGGTAGGAACTCATTACAGGAGACCTCATAAATTATTCCCCACCATAGTATTCAAAAACTGGCGTTTCCCTTCTGCTCTTTCACAAAGGAAAAGAGAGTGAAGGATATCCATCCCTGCCTGATGTTGCCTAATTATTAACGCTTGGCATTAATCGAGTTTGGAAAGAAAAGTGGGATTTTCAGGAGTGTGAAATAACAAAAGATTATAAAGCTAGTTTATTTTCACTTAAAATAATTTTTTTTGGCTCCATTTGTGAATTATCATAACCCTGCAAGATTTACTGGTTCCTTTACCCCTCTTTTTTGCCAACTGTTTGATTGTACAAGAAGTTCCCAGGCTAAGGCAACTAGCTGATGTCACACAGTTCAGAGTTCACAAATAAATTTGCTGTTTAAATTTAGAAAATGAAGTTGTTTTAAAGTGGCGGCTGGAAATTGCGTGAATGTTAACTTTGACACCTGCTAGCTAGTTCCTGCACACACAGGTGGGCAGGGAGAGACAGAATATTGGATGTACACAGAGAGGTGGGAGCATCAGGACCAACATCACAAAAATGTACTTGTGTGCCAAAGCCAATTCGTTTGGCATAAATCAAACTAATTACATAATTTTCTCTTTAGAAGCGGTATTTTCTTTGCACCATTCTGTGGAAAATACTCAACATAATGGCTGAGTTCTCTGCAAGTCATAATCAGCTATCATTTCATATTGGGAGATATTATATGGGGCCATATGGGCCCCTTTCTTTCAGATGCTAGCTACAAGGGAATATTTATGAGTAGTGGCATTTTACTGGGAATATGGAGGTAGTCTCAGTGACGTTTTAAGCCAGAAGCATTAATAGTAAAGTCCAGAATTTCTGGTGGGAACTTTCCTGGTGGACTTTTCTAAGTATTCTTACCCGGAGGTCCGGCAATTTTCCATTATTTGGTCCTTCACATTTTCCCATCACAGAATAATGTTACAACATTATGTATCAGCCTGTTTCCTGCCTATTAAACCCATTATCTGCTTGCCATTGGCAGGAGTCCGCAGCATACATGACTCACTTTTATCCCAATTGCTCTCCCTGTTCTGTTAAGTTCCTTTTTTAACAGGTTGCTAATTCTCCAGACAAAGATACCCCATGCTGAAATGCTGAAGTATATGCTTTCTGTCAGATTCTGATGGATTTGCTGTTTATTTCTGTTTTTAATTCTGGCTTCTGTATTCACAGAATTTGCTCTCCCCTCAGATTTTGATTTTGAAATCTCATTTGGTGCATTTTTTGGCATTTTGCAGCCAACTGTAATTAAGTGTAAACACCCCAGTACCACTTCCTATTTTATTTTCAAACACTGCCAATTTCATTAGTGCAATGATTGGAATTCTTAAAATAAAGACAGTTACCACATTCATTCAACAGAGCAAGTAGTTGACTTTAAACAAAAAGCAGTTGTAAGAGAATAAACCTACATATAAAGCAACAGCTGGGTATGCTCCAGAAAGATGTATTGAGGAATTATTTAAAGAAGTTGAATTTTAGCAATTCAATTATTATAAATAGTTTCTGTGGAGGCCAACACTAAATAAAAGCATTTTGGAGAAGGGAAGGTCAGCCAAGGCCCTTGCTTCTGATCCAAGGAACCCTACTTGTGTAAAAGTCAGGTGAGGACTGGACCGGGCTTAGTTATGCTGCCGATTTTTAAAAAAATCCCTCTGTGTTCATTCCTGTTTTCAAAGCTCATCAAACAATGTTACTTGGGTTGACAGGTGGGGCGATCTGGCTCGCCAAGGCCTTCATTGCGATCCAGCTGTTTTAAAAAAAAAAGGCGGAAGAATGGCTTCTGCCAACCAAAACAGTAAAAATTAAAATGATCCTGCCTCCTTGCAAGCATTTAAAAAATTATACGTCAATTTTTCCCCTACTTTTTTAATTCACTTGTACTTTTTATATTTCAGAGCTGACTATACTAAAATTGTCAAGCTAAGTAACTAGTCCTATTTCTTTTCATCCTCTGCAGCAAGGCAAAAATGCCTTTTCTGGTTACGTTCAGTGTAACCCTCACGTCAGCCACTTTTTTCTGTGTCCTGTGCAAAAGTGTTTCCGCAGCTTAGCTCATGCTCCTTACAAACTGCAGCGTAACCTTCTGTGTCGTGTATTCGGCGACGAGCTGCATGCCCAACAATGGAACCTTTATTGCCCACGATGCATGCATTGAAAATAGCGCAGAATCTCACTGACCTCTCCAATTGATAGACTCTCTGTCCGAGTATATTTCAGTATCTCAAGAGTGCTAGCTCAGATTTATTCTGAAGTAAAATTAAAATTCACAGACGCAGTGGACTTCTTGAGATTACAAAATTTTACTTAACACACAGGACACTATTTTAAAATAACAAAATGCCTTGAAGTTATGGCCATCCTCTGTAGCATTGCACTTTCAGTTTGGACCCAACGTCTTTGATGTGCAATTCACGCATGAATGGAACTTTTATGGAAAACTTCAGCCACCCCAACTTATTAACTGTCCACTGAAGCAGAGTTCACTCTTTGGTTTGAGAAAAGATTTATGCCGCACCTCTTGGATTTTAAGTCCAAACTGGGACTTCGCCTCTCGTACTTGGGCATAAATAACTGATGGACTGAAAATCTCTGCCATGTGTGACTTTCTCGACAGGTCCTATGTGGAATGAATTTAGCCTGAATCCTAATTGTAGTGAGCATGGGCCTACAGCTCAAAGTAATTTAGCACCGACCTCATTCAAAAAGGACACAGGGTGACTGATGAGAGAAATAGAAATTAAAGGCCTACTGCTGGTGTAGTAGGGGCAGATCTTCTGAGATACGTGGTTAAGTAGAGTAGAGGGATTCTTAGTTGAATATATAGTGAAAATGCTGGAAATACTCAGCAGGCCAGGCAGCATCTGAGGAGAGAGAAACAGAGCCAATGGATCAGGCTGGAAACATTGGCCGGAATTTTCCGTTCTTGTCCGCCGCAGGACCAGAAATTCCCACCGGAAGTCCACGGACCTTTTGCTGGTCCGTCATATTCTCCATCCCGCCTGCGATAATTCCTGGAGTGGACGGGAGTGGAAAACCCCGGCCATTATCTCTGCTTCACTCTCTACAGATACTGCCTCGCTTGCTGAGTATTTCCAGAATTTTCTGTCCATACTTCAGATTTCCAGCATCTGCATTATTTTGTCTGGATATTTACTTTACACCTGTTTTTTGTTGTTGTCACATATGAAATGTTCTAATTCTGTTGGATTAGGTGAGCATTTAGCACATTGCCCATGAATGCAATGTCACAAACTTGCACAAATGAAAACCCTTGGCCTGAATTTTCGCTCACGAAAATGCCGGCCGAGGCCTGAATGTGGAAGGCCCACCCCTGAACCCGGCCTTTGCCATTTTCGCGGGCGGAGGGGGGAATGGGGGCAGGTTGGAAATCACGTGGGTCATGGAGGCAGTTGCCCTCATAAATCGTCAATTGCCTCTACTTGCGTGATTTTGGTGAGGTAGGTTTTGACATATGGAAGTGTGTTGGATGATGAGTGAAGCAATGCAAAGAAGAATTGAGGCTGCAGAGTTGTGGTTTCTGAGATGAATAATTAAAGATATCTTGGACAAGTGACACTACTAATGAAGCAGTGCTAGTAAAATCTGAGACCAAAAGAACTCTGCTGACGAACAGAGCCAAACAGACCCTGGCAGAGCCAAACAGAGCCAAACAGACCCTGGCAGAGCCAAACAGAGCCAATACAGAGGCAAACAGAGCATAGCAGGGCCAAACAGAGACTGGCAGGATCAAACAGAGCCAAACAGACCCTGGCAGAGCCAATACAGAGTAAACAGAGCATGGCAGAGACTGGCAGGATCAAAAAGAGCCAAACAGAACCTAGCTGAGCCACACAATGCTAATCAGAGCCAAACAGAGCCTGGCAGAGTAAAATAGACCCAAACAGATGCAAACAGAGCCAAACAGGTAGAGATGGTTGGAATTTCTTCACGTAATAAAAAAAAATCATGATTTATAAAGTCTGCTGATGGGAAAGATCGATGGTATCAGAGATCGAGGTAAAGAAAGAATGATTTTTTTAAAGAGCCTCTCAAACTGGATGAATGTACCACCAATGAAGATGATCCATGCCTCCAGAGCAAGGTTATATAGAGGTCCATGGCCGCCAACACCCTCACAGGGCATGGCACCTGAAGAAACAGTGAGAGAGAGTTGTCTGAAACCTGAAATGTGCAGATTAGACCTGGTAGGGACAGCTCTGAACCTCGTGGATTCATTTGGATAGCCAGGGTACTATTTTGGAGAGGTAAGGTAGCCTTTGGGACAGGTCAGATGTCCTTTGGGATTGTTAAAAGTAGACATGATTGTGCATAAGAAGTGCATAAACCCATTGGAACTATCCAGGCTGTCAAAGCTCATTGGAATTGTCAAAGCTGTCAAGGGATTTAACTTGGCTGGGCTTTAAATTAAAAAAAAGTGTGGAATTAAAAAAAAAAATCAGTGCTTGATATTTCACTCTGAGGTCATAGCCTGAGGCTTATCATTATAGGATTTGTGCTACATGACTGATTTTACAACCTAACATTATCACAGTAGGGTGCCTGTTAGGTGAGCAGTTTTATTGACAGCTCCAAGTGTTTATAAAATAGAAACGTTTTTTTTCATAAGAGATTAGTTGAAGGAATTTCCATGTATTGAATGGTTTTTTATCAGTTTTTTAGAATAGTGACATCATTAATAGACACAACTTTATTTCATGTCGGCATGGCTCCTGGGTTTTGCCCATGGTGGGTACTAGGTGAGTTTGCATGGAGGGTATAAGGGCAGAAGGTGGTGGGTAGGGGGCATGGATTGGCATGAGTTTGCACTAAGTTGGCATATGGGCTATAATGGTCCATGGGGATGTTGGGGCATGAGTTGTTATAGGGAGTATGGGGGCCCATAGAGGGGTGGATAGAGGGGCATGTGGTGGCATAATGTGTTTAAGAGGGCATCAGGGTATGTAGGGGGGCATAGGGTATTAGGGGCCATGTGGGATGGGTGGAGGTGCATGAGGTGACATGGGGAGTGTGTGGGGAGTGAGGAGTTTTTAGGGGTGCAGGCTGCAGGGATGTTTTATGCTTCATTCATTTTTTAAATAACTTAAAGTCTGGAACACAGAGGGAGGCCTTCTACCCAGCTTGCCTTCACCCTCGGCAGCCGCCTCATTCGTTTTGGGGGCGGCGGGCCCGACTTTTAATGCAGCCTGACCCCGAAATGTAAAACCGACCTCCTGGGCCCCTTTTTCCCGGGACCGGGTTCGTGGAGCCAGGAAGTGGCGCCAGACTCTGTGTACCTAACCCAGGAGCGAAAATCTGGGCCTTTGTCTCATTCTCTGTATGTCGCGCATTGTTCATGTGGGAGACAGAGGTGACCAAAAACCAAACTATTTAGAATGGGCTCTTTTCTACCTCCTTTGCTCCCCTGGCCATGGTGACTCATACTGGACTGCAGGAGCAACCCTGGAACCTTGTTGAACTGACCATTCTTCAGCTGTGAGCCTAGATATTTGGGCAGTTCAACTGTGAAGACCATTGGAGGGAACTTGAATCTGACCTCACTCAGTATTCATAAGTGTATTTCCAGTATAATTGTTGGATATTAATCATGAACTGGAACTCTCCCCACTTTATTCTCTCTCACTGCCTCCGCCCAGTGTACTGAGAATAATTGTAACACACCCATGGCTGTGCGATGCTGAAATTAGTTAACTCCGCACTAACCAGAGGTCAAACTAATAAATTTCAGGTGCCATGTCTCGCAGTGTATTTACACACTGAACCAGAAATATGGAGCAGAAAAAGAGGTATGTAACTGATGTCAGGTTGATAATACAAGTGAGAACCAGGCTGAAAATGGAAAGTTCGAGGGGAAGTAATAAAAAATAAATGAAAAGCAAAGAGAACACATAAGAAGAGACTGGCAGCTAATAATAAAATGAATCCAAAAGTCTTCCATGGGCATATAAATAGTAAAAGAGTTGTAAGAGTAAGGGTAGGGCTACTTAGGGACCAGAAAAAGGTTCTACTTATGGAGGTAGTTGAGGTGGTTGAGGTGCTAAATGATCACTGTGCATCTGTCTTTACCAAGGAAGAAAATGTTTCCAAAGTGATAGTGAAAGAGGAGGTGCTTCAGACACTGAATGGGCTAACAATTGATGAAGAGGAGGTATTAGAAAGGCTGGCTAACAGTTAAAAGTAGATCAGCCACCAGGACTAGATCAGATGCATCTGAGAATACCGAGCAAAGCAATTGTGAAACTTGTGGAGGTGCTGACCCTCATTTTCCAATTCTCCTTCGATACATCGGTGGTGCCAGAGGACGAGAGAATTGCAAAAGTTAAACCCTGGTTCTAAAAGGGGTCTAAGGATAAGCCCAACAACTACAGGCCAGTCAGTTTAACCTGAGTGGGGAAGCTTGTAGAAGCAATTATCTGGGACCCACTTCACATTCAACTCAGATAAATGTGGATTACTTAGGCAGAGCCAGCATGGATTTGTTAAAGGCAAATTTATCTAACTTGATTGAGTTTTTTGGTGAGGTAACAGGGTTGATGGGGGTAATGGTGTTGAGGTGGTGTACGTGAACTTCCAGAAGGCATTTGACAAAGTGCTGCAGAATAGGCTTGTCAGCAAAGTTATCACCCAATGGAATCAAAGGGGCAGTGGTTATATGGAAATGAAGTTGCTTGAGCGACAGGAAACAGAGTAACGGTGACCACTTTTTTCTCGGACAAGAGGAAGATACATAGTGCGATTCCCCCGGGGTTGGGACTAGGATCTCTGCCTTTCTTTATCTATATTATCTATTTTCTATTCTATGGGCCAGACCTTGGGGAGAGTGCCTGCAATGGGCACCTTGGCTGGGAGAGTGGGTCTGCGGCGTAAAAGAGGAGCCCCCACCTTTCCCGTCAGTGGCCCAAGGTGTGAGACCTGGCGAGTTTCAAACTTGGCTCTGGCTTTGTCTGCCATGGGAAAAATGATGTTGGAGCTGGAAGAGGCCCTTATCTGATGCCTCCCCTGCCACATGTAAAATTGTGATAGGGTTAGGGGCAGGGGTGTAGGCAGGCAGCGGGAACAGTGTACATGGCATTACCCCAAATTTTAAGCCCCCCGCCTGCCTGCCTTGGAGTATAATGTGGGAAAATGTGAAGTTGTTCACTTTGGCAGGAAGAATAAAAAAGCAGAGTATGACTTAAATAGAGAATGGCTGCAGAATTCTGAGGTGCAGAGGGATCTAGGTGTTCTAGTGCCTGAGTCACAAAAAGTTATTATGCAGGTACAGCAAGTAATTAAGAAGGCTAACGGAATGCTATCCTTTATTACGAGAGGCATTGAACATAAAAGTAAGGGTGTTATGCTTCTGTTATACAGGGCATTGGTAAGACCACACCTCGAATATTGTGTGCAGTTTTAGCCTCCTTATTTAATGATGGATGTAAATGCATTAGAGGCAGTTCAAAGGTTTACTAGATTGCTACCTGGAATGAGTGGGTTGCTTTATGAGGATAGGTTGGGCAGGCTGGGCTTGTTTCCACTGGAGTTTAGAAGAGTGAGGAGTGATTTGATTGAAATATATAAGATCTTGAACAGTCTTGACAAGGTGGATGCAGAAATGATGTTTCCTTTTGTGGGTGAGTCCAGAACTAGGGGCCACCCTTTTAGGACGGAGATGAGGAGAAATTTTTTTCTCTCAGAGGGTTGTGCGATGCTCGAACTCTCGGCTTCTGAAGGCGGTGGAGGTGGGGGCATTGAATATCTTTAAGGCAGAGGTAGATAAATTCTTGTTAGGCAAGGAAATCAAAGGTTATCGAGGGGTAGATGGGGATATGGAATTAGAAATACAAACAGATCAGCCATGATCTTATTGAATGGCAGAGCTGGTTTGAGAAGCTGCATGGCCTACTTCTGCTCCTATTTCATATGTTTGTATGCCAACTCGCCCCAAGGGGTGTGTATAATTCTGCTGTACAATTCCAACATTAATAACAGGGAGGGAGCTGTGGTTGACTGCATTTTCTTCAGATTTTAGTGTCCTGCAGCCATTATTGGAAATGAAGAATTGGTCAGGTAGTGCAGATAGAAGGTATTTTTTACTCCCTGAATAAACTTGTGGAGTTGGTGCCATTTTCATTCTGCATTGTTTAAACAGGATAACGAATGAATTGAGAAACAGCCCTGAGTGAGATGATATATCAGGACTTGAGGTGGATAGATTGAAGTGAGGCCTTATTGCTGTTTTCATTCAGGTTCTAACAGCACTGTGGGTGTAACTAGACCACATGGACTGCAGCGGTTCAAGAGGGCAGCTCACCACCACCTTCTCAAGGGCAACTAGGGATGGGTAATAAATGCTGGCCCAGCCAGCAAAGCCCACATCCCGTGAATGAATGGAAAAAAAACTGCATCATCTGCTGAGCTGATGCCTTATTAAAAGGGAATTCGTGTGAACAAACTTGTGAACAGCACATGTGGAATTCTGGTGGGATTATACACTCCATTTTTTTTTAAACCAGCAAGTGCACTGTAGAACCACTGCAGAAGAAGTAATTGGTAACATCCCTTGGATAGAAGTACAATGGGATTATGTTTCAGGCAGTAACTAGTGATAGCGGTGAACTCCGCCAATTGGAATGGTTGTAACATCACCATACAGGGGACTCAGTTTATCCAATTAAAGCAGCTGATAATTTCTGTGTGGTTTCATCCTAAGAAATGCACAATTGGCCTGATTGGAAATATTCTCCTTCAGTCAGGATTTGCACAAACCACAAATAAAGACTCTCTGTAATGCAACCTCTCAATCAGCCCCTCACTCAGCAATCTAACCTAAGCAGAAAATAACACTTATAAGACACCAATTTCACATAAATATAAATACTTTTCTTAAAAATATTGTTATGTTGTGCTGATTGTTGAGATTTGAAAGATTTCAGCAAGGAGAAAATTTTGGTTTGCTGTAATTCTATGTTGGGAGCAGGACTGCATTTTGTGTTTTATTGTTATGTTATTGATAGATAGAAAAGCAATTTAAGCACTTAAGCCTAAGAGCAGGATGTAGTCATTGCAACATTGAAGTGGATTTAATTGCAATTCAGTAATCAGCCACATTTGAATGGAACTAGTGGCGTGACTATACTACAGCTCTTGTACTGTGTACCGACCTCATATGTATGAAATATTGGTACTGGTGCATGGTTGCTGGAACAAACTTGGAACAACCTTCTGCTATTGCCATGCGGTGACTTCAGTCGTCATTTGCTAGTTTATTGAGATTTTCCATTCTTTTAATAAGTAGTAAAATTCTGCAGATGACCCAGTCTTTGACAGTAATGCTCACTATCAGGATACATATGGGGCAGAATTTTTCTGTCGGCGAGCTGGGGGCGGGGCCCGCCCCATTTAAATATTCAGAAAGGCGCCCACCCCATTTAAATACTCAGTAAGGTGGGTGGACAGTGCGATCAGCTGTCCGCCCGCCGACCTGTCAATGGCCAATTGAGGCCATTGACAAGGTAGTAAAACCAATTAAAGGCCCTGCCCGTCTAACCTTAAGGCTGGCGGGCAGGCCAGGAGCCCCAGCCGGCTTCTGAAAAAACATGAAACCTCATCCACCGGCGGGACGAGGTTTCATGTCTGTTTTAAAAAACTTTAATAAAGTTTATTTGATATTTATTAACATGTCCCATCTCGTATGACATTGTCACATGAGGGGGACATGTTAATAATTTTTTTATTTTTCTATTTTTACACTTTCAAAAACTTTCAGCGCTCTCCCTGAGGCAGCACTTCACGTGAAAGAGTGCACTCTGACAGTTGGGGAATCCCCCCCTGCCCGCACAGGAAGTGCGTAGCGCTTCCCGTCGGGCGGCCCACTTAAAATGGCGGTGGGGCCCGTTTCGGCGCCGAGCCGGTGGGGCCCGCCCACCCATCAAGAGCAAAATTCTGCCCATGGTTGCTGCTCAGTTTAAGGGCCTACCCTTGTGTTGGTAGGTTTGCCCAGTGAATCACGTAGACCAGGCAAGCTTCTCATTTGACCATCTTTGAGATGGCCGGTAAAAAGTGAAAGGGGCAGCAGAATTGGCTGGACAGCCCTGTCCATGGTTGGATGGGGAAAAATTGGCCAGGGTTCCTGGTCAAGAATCTCCAACACTTCCTGCCTACAAAATATTACTCCTCGTCATGTTTTTGTCATATTTTTCTCACACTTTTGGCCTGGCATGATCCCATTGTGAATTCTGATGTCCGCATTTGTAATATGAACCGCCTGCGTTACTTTGTTACACTGCAATTATGCCCTCCTGCTAATAGTGATGCTATCATGGTTCAGGTTTGCGCCTCCCATCTCCCTGTAATGCAGGGAAATTCTTATTCTGCTACTACTCTGATTCATTAGTTGCCCTAGGTTTCCCTATGTGACTATAAAAAATAATAAGTCAAAGCAGAAGATAAAAATTAAGACAGAATATATGACTTGAACACGGAGGCGGAATCCTTAATCTAGTTATCCTTCATCCACTAATGCTGCTTCACCCGAAGGCAACACTTGGCCTTGGCTCCCATGGGTAATGCCGCTGGAGTTTGGCGAACGTTCATAAATAGTGGCCCAGATTTTGGGGTCAGCCACAACGTAACAGCACTTGCTGTTGACCTCAGAGTCAGCTAGAAACTTGTCCGATGTGACAGTGGTGGAAAGAATTTCATCTCCAAAGAGGGATGGTTTCCTCAAGGAGTGAGCCTCGACATGGCTCTACAGCGTTCTGCAGCGAAGGCAGAAAGGACAAATCACATGGTGCAGTGATTGGGAGTCATGCCCACATGTGCACAGAATCTGTCAAAATCAAGCTGCTGAGAGACCTGTCATGTTAAAAACTTCATCGGGACAAAAGATCAGATCTGATAAATTGGATCAGGATCATTTTAAAGAATTATAGATTTAACGATATTTTTAAAAAGTGAGATTTTATTAGAAACTTTTCAATAAATCAAATTATATTTTACAAAGACATTATTTCAAAAAGTGAAGTATATTAAAATATTTAAAGTCTGATAAATCATGCTGAAAATTCATGTACATTATAACATTAAATCTTCTTAAAAAGTCATGTTCATTAAAACATTTAGAAAGTCTGATTAAACCTTGTTAAAACGTAACTTACATTAAAATATTTACGAAGTCAGCTAAATATTGCTAAATCCATTTGAGCATTTAAAAAATCCAAGAACTTACATTTGAAGGGAGCTGAAAGTTTTGCTCCGACTGCCATTTTGAAAGTTCTGCTCCAGTACTTGTATTTTTATCAAGTATTGACGAAACGACAAGAGGCTCTTAATGCCCTAAAGCATCGGCCCTAAAGTTTGTTGGTCAGGATAATTCATTGTTAGTGGGCAATCAGCCCAAATCCTCGCGACAGCCATATCTGTGGTTTTAATCTGCAGGTCAGTGACTAATACTGTGTGATGCCTCTAGAGCAGGGAAGATGAGCCCAGCACAACTTGTGGATTTACAGACGACACTGTGCAAGTTCAGAAAGTTGCCAGGCCTTTCCATGTCGGATGCTGAAAGCTTCCCCGCCCTATACAAAATCAGGGCCATTGTGTTTCTGTTGTCATTGCATCTAGTGAGTGGGTAGAGCAGCTCTTCCCCAGGTGAACATTTTTTTTGTAAAGTAAGAAATTGGTTGCAAAATCTTTCTGAAGAGATAGATCTATTAAAGTAATATGTCTCATTGTTAATGCACACTTGTGAAATGAGTGTCAAGGTCAAATACAGTTGGGGAGTCTTTAGTCCTGTAATATTCCGCGGTTTTTTTTTTGTAAGTCACCATTGGGGAAAACGTGTGCATCTCTATTGTGGCATTGACTGTGTCCTGAAAAGTTCAGTTAGCTTCTGAGAAACATCATGTGCTTCAAAATGAAAGGCATATCAAGATTAGGCATGGATGAAGATGAAAGAGGCAAAGTCGAGGAGACAGTCAGTTGATAACGTGAGATGCAATGATACAATGGCTAGAAATGCAAAGAAAGAATTAAAACTTTAGGAAGATTTAGAAGAACAAGAGCAAGGATGAAATTAGTACAGAAAGGTGCTATAGAGAGAGTGAAAGGAATAGTAGAGATACATGGGGAATGAATAAGTAACACAAAACACATAATCAGGCAAAGGTAGAACAGATTTATTTTGCACACAAACTAATTATTGTATTGAAACTATCAGGATTTGCGAAATTGGTTTTTCAGCTATCTTGAACTTACTGTTTGGCTTGTATGGCAGCTGGCTTGATTCTTTGCTTCTTTCCTGGGATCACTTTGGATTTTACAATATTCTTTCAAAATTGATTGAAATTTGAAGCTAAAAGTTCAGCTTTTGTTGGCCTAACTAGGAGTAGTTGAAATAATTTAACTTACTTTGCCTGACATTTTCATTAACTTTTGCTTTAAAAATGGTGACATTTATAAAGAGCTGGATGATTTTTCACTTCTGATATCCATCAATGCTGCTGTCTTGAATAGAAGTTTCATTATTTTAAATTTTATGGATGCTTTTTTCATTAAGGTGAAGGATGGCATTGTGGCCCCTTTTCTCCTTTTTGTACCAAGCATCACACTGACTGACATCAGACAAAAGGATGGATTTAATGTGGTTTGGGCTGCATGTTTAAATTGCATGAACAGTGTGCCTTAAACATCCACCTTCAGTCAATCTGCATTTAAATCAGAGTTAATTATTTGGTTCTCACGCCTACTAGCTTGAGACGAATTTTCAATACGTGTCACTGCACTGTAGCTTTTTTCTGTGACATAAGTGTGCCAACAACTAAGCAGAACTGCCCAATCTTACTTCATTTTGGAACTTCAATAGCTATCAGAGAGCCTTTCATCCTAAATGTGTGACTTTCCATTCTATTCGAACTGCAAAGCAGAGAGAATACGGTGCCCATCCAACACCTTCAATGTTTTCTAAATGCTTTTACAGCCATCATTTTCCTCCCTTTATTTTCCCCCTCCCCCGCCATAAAGCATCTCACCTTTTTATCCCCTCTCTTGGCTACGCAGGCTAAATTCTCCCCAGTACCTGTCATTGCTGTTTCCTGTTCATTAAAGGGCAAGGTTGAATACATCTCGTATTGTGGCCACATCAAGAACTGGTACAGCACATCACACCTTGGACAGCTCTCCCACTCCAAAGCAAACTTGCCTGTTTTGTAAAGCAGTGCCTTATTATTTGCAATATTAAATAGATTTTCGTAAAATTTAAACCCTCCTAAGTAGGCCAACATCTGCAGCTTGAAGCATGGATGGTTTCAGTTTGCCTTTCTCAATTCATTTTATGGATGTCACAATATATTACATTGAAAGTGTGATGGCCATTTTAAAAAGAAATCTATTATTGAAAAGATCCAGTCATTTTCCCTCAAAATCAACCACAGTTTGTGTACACTTGAGAGTTGACGTTTTAAAGTCAATTTTCTGTAGATATTTTAGGAGTATTGCATTGAATTGGATGAATTATTTGAAGTTATTGACTTAAAATCCCTGATGGATAAGAATAATGAGGTCCTTGTTTGTGCTGAAGATGCAAGTTTCAAGTCAAGTAAGTGCATGTTTCCTTGGTAATTTTACATAAAAAATGTAATTCCTTTCAGAAATATTATTGCGGTAAGTCTTGTCCAGTGAGCTGTTCACCTGGTACACGTTTTCTTGCATTATTTCTCCCTATAATCTACAGTTTTGTTCACAAGTGTTGGGATAAATGACTGCACTTCAATATTGTGACATCCGTGAGGTTTATTAACAAAATCTAAATCAAATCTTCCTAACCATCAAAGACACTGACAACTGCAGAGGAAGAGCTTTTGCATTGATAGCATGAACGTAATAGATCAAGTTTGTTCCTTTGAAATAATTAGTAGGTGTCCAATTTTATTTTCAAAATAGATGACACTTATTATCTATGTGTGGTATATGGCACAGAATGTTACTAAATGCCTGCAATTTTATTACTATCTTAAAAGTAGACATATGCAAATGTTCTGTTTTAGAATTGCAGTAATTTGAAAGCTTTGTTGAAATGGTTTGCCTGATTTGAATGCTCAGTTTTTTTTCAAAAAAACTCACTGCATTGTTTTACTGAGCACACCTCACGAGTATGATATGTTAGTTCCAAGCGAATGTCACTGCACAGAAGAAAATCCATTTTCACAAGTAACCTTTGTCACCACTAATTTGCAGCACTTTCTATATGTCAAAAGGAAAATGATGTGAAAACTTGTGAATAAAGGAACGTTTTAGAGCCTAACTTTTCTATTAAGTTATGCTGGACAGCTGGTATAACTCGGGCAGAATCTGGAGTCAGAGCAGCTTCACAATGTAACTCCAGTGGAATGTACCAGAACCTTCCGAGAACTGCTCCCCTGATGTCTACCCATCCCATTCTTGCCACTTCTGGCATTTTCTGTTGCAAGTGACATTGGGTCTACATTATGTTCCTTCATTATGGCTGGGGACATAATAACTACAAGAAAATGACAGAAATATAGAATACAATGTAATTCCTTTCATTCGTCCTCAGCTATGCTGAATAAAACAAAAGATCAGCATGCCGGTAACAGCAAGTGATTAAGAAGGTAAATTGAATGCTGGTCTTTATTGCAAAAAGGGTGGAGTATAAACGTAGGGAAGTCTTGCAACAACTATACGGGATGTTGTGAGACTGCACCTAGAGTAATATGCGCAGTTTTGGTCCCCTTATTTAAGGGTACTTGCATTGGAGGAACTTCAGAGAAGGTTCACTAGGCTGATTGCTGGGATAAAGGGGTTGGCTTACAAGTAACGGTTGAGCAGGTTGGGCCCATTTCATTGGCGTTTAGAAGAATAAGAGGTAATCTGATTGAAACATATAATCTGAGGGCACTTGGCAAGGTTGATGCTGAGAGGATGCTTCCCATCGTGGAGGAGTCTAGAACTAGGGAGCACAGTTTCAAAATAAGGCGTCTTTCATTTAAGACAGAGATGAGGAGGAATTAATCTCTCGGAGGATCGTTGATCTTTGGAATCCTGTTCCCCAGAGAGCTGCAGATGGTGAGTCATTGAATATATTCATTGCTCAGACAGACAGAGTCTTGAACTATAGGGGAGTCCAGGGTTATGGGGAACAGGCCAAGATCAGATCAGCCATGATCTTATTGAATGGTGGAGCAGGCTCGAGGGGTCAACTCCTATGGCCTGCTCCTATTTCTTCTTATTTAGAGACACCAGCATTACCAGGAGTGACAGAGGGACTATTCATATTTTAAAATGTTCAGAAAGCATATGAATTGTCAACAGAGGCACTTCAAAAGGAAAAAAAAAACATAGGCCTCCATTGAATCTATGCCTCTGAGGCCTGCGACAGCCATTCTCCCACCTGTCCTGTTAGATTACTTCGCGGGGGCTTGGAAGCGAGCCAATATTATTTCGTTGCATCCCCCTCTGAAAAAGCAGCTGATGTCAGGCCAGACCAGGCTCTTCAGAGCTCCCATCCCTCTGAACCTTTTGCTAGCATAATGGCTGAGTGGAAGTTTGGAGCAATGGAGTTCAGCAAAGTGCAATGCCTAATTGTTACTTGACATCTGGAAGACTATAAGAGTGATTCCTTGAGCAGGATATAACTCTGGAATTAATGGACTCAGCAGGCAAGTAGATTAATCAGTTGAACAGCAGTGGACAGCTGTCACTACACGGTGTTCGGCCAGATGCCTGTTGACCAGGAGGCTTCCCAGTAGAGTTACTTATTGATGTTTTCATTCTTGAAATCAACTGAACAGTTTCCAGTAGACTGAGGAGATGCAAAATGATGGACAGAGAAAGCATTGTAAAAAATAAGGACTAATATATATCAGTTCAAAACTGCTTACATGTATTTTTCACATTACTTAGATAAAAGGAGTAATATCCTTTTTTATATTTAAACAGTTGTCTCAACACTTCAATTCCACTGAAGCATTTGTGATTGAGTTTGTGATATTAGCTTGACAGCTTTCCCCTCTTCTTGAAGTGCACTCCTTTGGGTACATGACTTATGGAACAAATGAAGAAGAAAAATGTGTGATCAGAAATATTTGAATAATGTTCTCCTCAAGCAGCTATCATCCATCTCTGCTTGGACTATGATTTATATGGAGTAAAAGATTCTGAATTCAGAGTTATTAAAAGAACAGACCTTGACTTTGGAAAGGTATATCGGAGACGCCTTTGCCTGGGAAAAATGATTAGAAAAAGTCATGAAGGTTATAAAATCTTTGAACCAGAAGCAGCACAGTAAGGAAAATGGGTAACTTCTTTAAAATGCCCATGGATTCTGTGGTTGTTTTTACGATTGTTTGAAAAAGGACTTTTAAAAGTTTGAATCAGTTGTAAAGTGATCAGTTGTAATTTTCTTGAATAGTAAGAAATGCTGGTCCATGTGACCTGGCAACACTTGACTTGGAAGCAGCACCAACAGGAAAGAAGTTAAGACGGAAGCTGTGTGGCCAGACACAAAGGAGAACTGCAAACAAAGAAGAGTTACATCAGGGGAAGAGAAGAGAAGGCACGTTTACACGGAGTTTTGTCTACAATACAGTTAAGGGATAGAAAGCTGAAGACAGAGTTAGAACAGAGATTATGAATGGGATAATTCTATGGCTGTGTTTTAGTTTTGCCAGAGCCGACCAGACCATTTAACGAGGTTTATTAAAGGAAGATAAAGGAGTTTTTGGGGAATCTGTGCCATCAAGACTGTTGTGAACCTAGCTAAGAAGTTTCGGCAGGAGTGTGCTGTTCAGTTGACAACTGTCTCCAGGGAACTTGGATGGAGTGGAGCTTCTGTTGCAGGTGACTCGAGGACCAAATCCATTGAGTGAGAAAAGTGGCAGATCCTACACTCAGGAGGCCGAGTTGGAAAGGCTGTGAGATTGCATGTGGCGCTACGTTTGTTCGGGGAATGATATGAATGCTTGTAATCGCTTTTATATATCTGCTATTCCATGTGTAATTTATAGTTTGTACTGAAATTTTCCTGTGAATTCATGTTTAATTTACATGCATTCTGATTCGTGTTAAAATAAAAGCTACAAAAAGTGTAGTCTTGTTGGTAATTTCTTTAGTTGGGGGTCATTAGGTAAATTTGATTATTTTGGTTTATCGTTGCCCCACGGGGATCGTAACAAACTCTGAGTCACAATTTTAAGCTCTATCTCTGTCACAAGTGACGGACTAGTTTTGAGCAAAACCAAAATTATGTAGCTCAAATTCAGTGAGGGAAGGAAGCCTAGAGACGCATTTGCACTATTTTTTTGAACATTATATAATACAACTTTTTGCAGACAACCATCCGGATTGGACCATAAAGAACTGCCAAATGAGAAAAAGACCGGATCCATCTAGTTTGACTTAACCATTCTGGTAGTCGCGCAATACGATAGTGGACTTTCTCACTAATCAGAACAATCTCTATGAATCAGCTTACAACAGACACAGACATGACATAAGGAAAGTCCCATTGATGGAGATTTCTGGGAGCTGTCGATCCAAAGTCGGTTGTGCCTCCTAAGCATTTTGTACATGTCATGCCTCAAATTACTTAGGACGGGAATTTCCAGCCCCGCCCGCCACTGGAATCGTCCGGTCCCGCCGAAAGCCAGTGGACTTTTGGCTGGGCCACAAAATTTCCCGCCTGCGTGTCCCGCCCCAACAGGACCGGAGAATCCTGGCCTTACTCTATCCCGCAATGTTATTTTCTGGAACTGCCGCTGTGAATTCTTGTGATAGCTTCAACTTGACCCCAGATCTCATTTCTTATGTGCATTCTTTTGCATGTGCATCCACATTGAGCGAACATAAAAGATTTCACGGCACTATTCGAAGGAGTGAAGGGGCATTCTCCCAGTGTCCTGACCAGCTTTTATCCCTCAAGGTCGATTAAGGTATTTCCTGAAGGTCGATTAGGGTATTTATCTCATTGCTGATTGTGGGACTTCACTCAGTGTGCACAAAATTCCTACATTGCCAGTGACATTTAAAAAAACAAGTAGTTCATTAGCTGTGAGGTACTTTTGGATGACCTGATATTGAGAAAGACACTATAAAAGTGCAAAATGACAGATCAATATGAGGAATAAATAATGTACCAATCTCAACCCATAGTGAGAGAGTCATATGAATAATGATAAAAACAAAAAGCTAAAACTACTGCGGATGCTGGAAATCCAAAACAAAAACAGAATTACCTGGAAAAACTCAGCAGGTCTGGCAGCATCGGTGGAGAAGAAATCAGTTAACGTTTCGAGTCCTCATGACTCAGTTCTGCCGAAGGGTCATGAGGACTCGAAACGTTAACTGATTTCTTCTCCATCGATGTTGCCAGACCTGCTGAGTTTTTCCAGGTAATTCTGTTTCTGTTTCATATGAATAATGATTCAGAATTAGACCAGTAGTCGCAGATCTGAATAATAGTGGAGTATCAGCCTAGCCTTTGAATCATAGAATCAAACAGCACAGAAGGAGGCCACTTGACCTGTTGTGCCTGAGGTGGCTCTGTGAAAGATCGATCCAATTAGTTCCACTGCCCTGCTCTATTAATAACACGAACCAAAGATAAATTACAATATTTTTCCAGTGCAATTTTGATTCTTCTTTGCATAATTGATACCCTGTTAATTTCTAATTCAGCATATTTTAAATTACCATTCTCGAAATGTTTTCAGTCGCAGAATATTTATTTTCAGTGTTTTTGGGAAACCACACTAAACTGCAATATTGCTGTGAATTTTGCTTTTGCTGCAGTACTTCTCAAAGAAGTAATTTTGTGGAGATTTCCCAAGGTATGAGGGGACGACCACACTAAAACAATTTCTGCACTGTTAACCCTCAGTTGACCTGACTTAGCTACGCCACTCAGTTTCTTCAAGTTTAAGGAAACCTGTTTCAGCTGACATTGGCTCTTCCCCACCAGCAGATGCACTGCTGGATTCTCATGTTTACTCTGCTGTTGTGTTGAGTACTGGACAGAACCTGCTTTCCTTTTCTGGGCTTTGCTGTAATGTCCATCATCGGCATTGTTTCCTGCTGAGGCTGTATTTCCTGCTGTTCTGCCTCTATTTTTTGCTCTATCCTGCTTCTGTGAGTAGGTTGTCTGCTCCTCCGTCAGGATTTTCCATCTGACTCAGTGCTTGCCCTTACCCAATCCCGGCAGCACCCACCGAGCACTGGAATGTGCTCGAGGGCTGCTGAAAGCTCTCTGCTTTGCTCCCCTATCTGCTTGCTTGGAATGGTCACTAACTCCACTCATTCTTCACAACTTCTGTTTTGCCCTTCACTGTACTCGGCCTGATTGGCCTCCAGCTTCTGTCCCAAATTTTGGGTGCTCCTCACCCCCCTACAACAGCTCCTTTGAACAGCTCTCTCATTAGCACTGATTTCTGTGCTGTTACCTATCATCCTTCTCTGTCTTTCTGGATATCACTGGTGCTTTTCTATGGGTTTCACTTCCATTGCTTCTTCTACTTTTTTCACTATACTAGATGCGCTGCGACCCTCTGAGACCATTACATGCCTCTGCTGGACCCTTGAACCAACCCTTATTGGCTCAGGCTGACCCTCGTTTCTTTTTCTGCCCCCCTGATTGCATTTGAATGCTTCCAGCCACAGACCCACTTATGTCCTGCCCTTCAAGTGGTTCCTGGAATTCCATCTCTACACCTGTCGTTGAACCCGGATATTGGTTTGGGGACTTGACTGCCTTATTGCTCTTCTGGCTAGCCCCAGATTCCTGTTTTCCCCTCTACACTTCAGCTCATCGAAAATTCAGCTGTCTGAGTTCCATCCCACACTGAATCCCCCTCGCCTATCATCCCGCTCCTCGCTGGTGTACTGTAGTTTCTGGACCTCAATGCCTCCAATTTAAAATTCTGACCCTTTTTTTACAAATCCCTCCGTGGCCTTGCCCCTCCCTATCACTGTAACCTCTTGTAGCCCTGAACTCTTGGTTCAGTTCTGACACTGTGTGTGCCCCTCTCTCCATTCTCCCCATCTTGCCTTCAACTTTCGAAGTCCGATGCTGTTGAATTCTCTGCTTAAGCCTCTCTGCCTCTTCAGCTCCTTCTCCTCCTTTAAGACTCTCTTTAAAACTCATCTGTTTAACCAACCTTTTGATCACTTCCCCCTTGACATTGCACCCATTTATTTTTGACTTCACTTCTGTGGAACACATGGAGACTTCTAATGTTAAAAAAATTGATATATAAACACAAGTTGTAGTTGGGGAACAAGATCAGAGGGAAAAAATAGGGCCTTTTATGGCGATTTGTTTAAACTGCTTAGCATCCATGGCATGGACTTGTCACAGCAATGTGACAACAGGATGACTGATGTGCTGCTGCTCCATTCAACAGCTTTCATCCATTACAATAATATATTGGTTCTAAATTTGTTTGGATAGTTCTTCAAGGCCATCAGTCACTTCTGAAAGGTAGAATCATATCTGTGTTTTTGTCCTGAATTGATAAGACAGCCGTTGAAAAGATTCCGAGGGGAATGCAACAGGTGTTTAACATTTGGGCTGGGTTCAGTAAAATCAGCACAGTGTTCGACTTGAAATAACTGGGGTCCCAACACCTTGTGGAATCAGGGGAAAACAAGGGTGGGTGTATGGGGTAATGGAAAAACAGAACTCTTTCATAGTGGATGTTGCACGTATCTCGTCCCTTTGATTTTGAGCTGACACCAATTCCTCTTCTATTTCAATTTAGTGGACACTGCAGTCAGCTACTTTGCTAATGCTTTACCCAGTCTCAAACGAGGGACCTTAAAAACATTTTCCGTAGACTGGGCTAATTGGACAGTTGAGAAACTGAATTGTTGAACAGTCAGATGTATTTTCTGATCTACACTTCAGTTTTGGAATGTGCTCTATCAAATAAGGAATAGGAAATGGATTTGTTTGATGCCTAAAGGTATTTTTACTCATGGTGTGACTATATTGGAAGCTCTGTTGTTGTCTTGTATTATGGTTTTCATAAACCACCTTGTATCTTCTAGATACGAAACAACTTTAAAAAAACTTTGGAGGATTGTTTGTTGCTGTGACTTTTACTTTTGCGACAAACAATCCAAGAACAATATCTTGAAATATGACAAGGTTATAAAACATGTCGAGAGGTACAGATGTTTCAAACCATGAGTGCGGAGTATGACAGGCTTACTGGTATAGATTAAAGCCAATTCCAAAATTTGAACCATGTTAAGAACAAATGAACAATATAAGGCACAAGTCAGGAAAGCGATCGAATATTCCCAACTTACCTGGGTGAGTGCAGCTCCAACAACATTCAAGAAGCTCAACACTGTCCAGGTAAAAGCAGCCCGCTTTGGCACCTTAAAAATTCACTCCGTCCGCCACAGGTGTACCGTGGCTGCAATGTGTGCATCCAAAAGATGCACTGCAGCAATTCGCCAAGGCTCCTTCATCAGCACTTACCACACCCGCAGCCTCTACCACCTGGAAGAACAGGGGCAGCAGACACATGGGCAAACCGTCTGCAAGTTCCCGTCCAATTCACCCACCACCCTGACTTGGAAATATATTACCTTTTCTTCATAATGGCTGGATCAAAACCCTGGAACTCCCTCCCTAACAGCACTGTGGGCGTGCCATGGACTGCAGCGGTTCAAGTAGGCAGCTTGTTACCACCTTCTTAAGGGCAATTAGAGATGGGCAATAAATGCTGACCTTACCAGCGATGCTCATGTTCTATATTATCTAAATGGTGAGAGGTTGCAGAGCTCTGAGATTCAGAGGGATCTGGGCGTCCTAATGCATGAATCACAGAAGGTTAGTATGCAGGTACAGCAGGTAATTAGGAAAGCCAATAGAATGTTATAATTTATTGTGAGAGGAATTGATTACAAAAGTAGGAAGGTTATGTTTCAATTATACAGGGCACTAGTGAGACCACATCTGGAGTACTGTGTACAGTGCTGGTCCCCTTTTTTAAGGAAGGATGTAAATGTATTACAAGCAGTTCAGAGAAGGTTTGATAGACTAATACCAGGACTGGGCACATTGTCTTATGAGGAAAGGTTAGACAGGTTAGGCTGGTATCCACTGGAGTTTAGAAGTGTAAGAGATGACTTGATTGAAACCTTTAAGATCCTGAGGGGCCTTGACAGCGTGGGTGTGGAGAGGATGCTTTTTCTTGTGGGAGAATCTAGAATGAGGGGGTCACGGTTTAAAAATAAGGGGTTGCTTATTTCAGACAGAGATGACGGGAAATATTTTCTCTCAGGGTCGTGACTCTTTGGAACTCTTCCTCAAAAGGCAGTGGGGGTAGAGTCTTTGAATATTTTTAAGGTAGAGCTAGATAGATTCTTGATAAGCCGGGGGTAGGCAGAAACGTGGAGTGGAGATTACAATCAGATCAGCCATGATCTTATAGAATGGCGGCGCATGTTCGAGGGGCCCAGTGACCCAGTCCTGCCCCTAATTCATTTGTCAGTGGATTTTTAAAAATACAGCACTGGACAAAGAACCTGTTTTTGATGATATTGGTTCCGGGATGCCTGTTGGCCACGATATAGGAAATACCTTGTGATCCTTTTACATCAACCTGAACAAAATTCGCTGAGCATGTCATCTATAAAGGTAGCAGGTCTGCTATGCAGCAACCCCTCCATACTTCACAGAATTGGCAGCTTGTATTTCCACGCTCAGACCCTCAGCATTGGCCTACAAGTTTCTTACTCCAGGTATCATGCGGCAACAGACACTGAAGAAATGGTATCCTGATCTTTATGAGCTCCTACTTCTACCTTCAGAGTACACCCAAGAAAGTACGGCTCCATTAAATAAACAGAAGAGTGTAAATGCCACCTATGATTGTGTAAATGCTATCACTCACTGTCAATTGGTTTTAAAGTCAGCATTCATTTCAGGATTATCAAGAGCACAATGGAGTTGGCTGATGAGTACTCATTGCCAATGTGAAAGAAAAATGTCACGATCGAAACGTGGATATGTACATATGTTTTTCAAACAACCCTAGCTAATGGGTACAAAAATGAAGAGAGGTGCCAGGAGGATCATGTGAAGCTTAAACACTACACACACCAGTTGGGCTAAATGGCCTGTTTTTGTGCTGTAGACTTTATGTTTAAAAATACAACTCCGTGGGGAGGTGCTGGCATAGTGGTAATGTCCCTGGACTAGTAATCCAGGCCACTACTGTGGGGACCTGGGTTCAAATCCCACTATGGCAGCTGGTGGAATTTAAATTCATTTAATAAAATCTGGAATATAAAGCTTGTCTGAGTTATCGTTACCATGACATCTATCGTTGATTGTTGTAAAATCCCACTGGTTCACCAATGCCCTTTGGGGAAGAAAATCTGTCATCCTTACCTGGAAACGTCACTGGACTCATCATTGAGGGACATGGGTTCAAGCCCCACCAGGGCAGCTGGTGAAATTTAAATACAATTAAAAAATCTTTAATGTAATGGTGGCCATGACGACTATCATCGGTTGCTGTAACAGCCCATCTGGGTTAATAATATCCTTCAGGGAAGGAAATTTGCCGTCCTGGCTAGATTTGGCCTACATGTGACTCAAGATGCACAGCAATATAGTTGACCTTTAACTGCCCCCTGAAATGGCCTAGCAAGCCACTCAGTTCATGGGCAATTAGGGTTGGGCAGCAAATGCTAGGCCTGGCCAGCAACGCCCACATCCCTTGAAAGAATAAAAAAAAATCTGAGTGCTTCTTCAAAAAAAAAACGCTAGAAACAAGATGAAATTTTGGAATTTAATTTGGCTTTTCCCTCTTCAGGTACTCACTGATCTGCTGTGAATTTTCCGTTTATGTTTCAGTGTGTTTTCATTTGATTTGTTCGGACTAGGGGATAGTTTGGGTACAAAGAGCAAATTGATTTAGTCAAATTTACCTTGGCCCACTGGAAATGCAGTTGATTCATTATTTACGTTGTTGCATTCGGTAGAGCAGAATGTGTCACCTCAGTTTGGGGATGCAGCCAGAAAAATTTCATGGCAATTGTCTTATGGCTCTGTTCAGGACTCCCGTTTCGCATTGGAGCTTGCAGGCTTGCGTGGTTCCATGTTTTTTCTCTCTCCTTGCTGATCTTGTAGCGTGTTCGTCCGAAAAATGGGGCACAGGAATTACAAGTGGACCTCTTTCTGGCTGAGCAGCTCATTGGTTCAAATGGTTTTCTGGCTAGAAGCTGATTTGGGGAGTGCCATTCATTCCCCCCCCGCAATATCCTGTCATGAGCAAATTTTGAAACAGCATCACCATACACACTTAACACAAAGGGATAGGCCATCAGCTACATTGGGCTACCGAATTAGAATATTCCTTTTGTAGGAAGCAGACAGGTGTCATGAGGTTAAAGGTTGTTGGAAGAAATGATCAAGTTCCAGTTTAATGATTCATGTCATGCGTACTCACTGTGACATGTGAAGTGCACACACATTGGCATAACGCTGTTTATTTGCCATCATGTTTTATTGATCTGTCACCTCTCAGCAGGACATGAATCGAGCCATTGCAATGATCATGCCACAGTGGCGTATTTGATGTATGTGACATGATGTTGTGCAAACTCATCAATTATGAATCTACTCGGAATTTAGATGTTGTCCTAGCGCTTGTTACACTGAAGTGTAGCACTTCAGATTGCAAAACACGCCAAGGCTTTGATTGTTTTTTGTGTGTGGGTCGTGATACAAGATCTTCACAAAAATAGACAAAAATAGAGGCCATGACTAAAATTAATAAAAAAGTGGAACACACTTTAGCCCAAGCAAATGTTAACGTATTGGATGTAGCTGTGTTTGATGGTTTCACAAAGTTAAAAAGTCAGTTCTAGTTCAGAATGACTAGTAAGACAAAATTACTGCATTCTGAACTAGAATTCACAGAACTATATGGAAGCTCCAATCCAAAAAAATGCCTGTTTCTCTGGCTTGGTTTGTGAGGCTGACATGAGCTGTACTGAAAAAAAAATTGGTTGAAGCATTGCTAAATGGAACAAAAAGGTCTCTATAATACACTGGAACTAGTACACTGTACAGTCAAATCATTCTCTTTAAATATACATTGGGTGGCAAATGAAGGAAGCTGACAATTTACAGAAACCTGAGAGAGAAAAAGGGGGGGTTTGCTGTCACGGGCGTTCCATTAATAGCCGTAACTGATTGCAGTTACGTTGAACGTGAAACATCGCAGGATGTATAAATCAAAAGAGGATGCATTTGTTCCACATAACCCTGAATTAATTCCCTGATTATGGGTTAAAGAGGTGCAATGGTCTCAACCAAGTTATTCAAGAAAAATAGGGAAAACAAGTCCAATTATGGATTTTAGAGGCATAATGCAACTTAATAACTCGATATCGAGATGAGCCTTACTGCTGAATGGAAGGTACTGGCCCAGTTTCTGGAAAATCAGAAGCCCTGCCCCTGAACATGGCACTTGCCATTTTCATGGGCGTGGCATTGGGGTGGGGCGCGTTTTGCGCATGCACGGTTTACGGGCAGCTAACCATTTAAATCACCAACTGCCTCCACTGGAGTGGGATTTTGGTAGACCAGGAGTGTGAAACCAGACGTGCAGAATAAACCAGGTCTGAACTTGATGGATTTGTTTGGATAGCCAGGGCACCTCTTTGGGGAGGTAAGACATCTCTTTAGATCTGGTTCTAGGACATCTTTGGGGGAGGTAAGGTGCCTTTAGGGTAGGCCAGGTGTTCTTTGGAAGTATTAAAAGTAGGCAAAAATGTGTATATAAAGTGCATAAACCCATTAATGTTAAGCTAATTGAAACTGTCAACAGACTTGTCAAAATCAATTGTCAAAACTGTCAGAACCACCTGTCAAAGGTAGGTATCAAGCAGTCAATGTATTTAATAGTCCAGCCCTTTAAATCTTTGAAAAAATGAAATGTTTTGGAAAAAAAAACGAATGCTTGCTATTTCACTCTGTCTGTTGACATAAGCCTGAGGACTTCCATTACTGGACTGCTGCAGACTGATTTCACAATGATCCATTATCACTGTAGGGTGCCTGCCATTTCACAGTTTGACTGACAGCTAAAAGTGGTTATAGACTCTGTGTGACTATGAATTCCAATTCTCATTATAAGGGATTGTACAAGTGAATTAAATGTTTATTGTTATAAGGTTTTATTTAATAAATGTTTTTAATGTGTTTTTTTCAGTATAGTGAAGTTTGTAATAGACACTTAGAACTTTATTTTATAAAACTTTATTTTTATCTTATCGCTGCATGGGTCTTGAGGCCTATTAGGTGAGTTGGCATGGAAGGTGTAAAGATGAAGGGTGGTAAGTGGGAGACCATGGGTGGGCATGAGTTGGCACTAAGTTGGCTCTAAAGGGCCATTGGGGTGGATGGAGGGGGATAGGTTGGCATAGAGGCTATACAGGAACATGGGGGATGGGTGAAAGGGCATAGATTAGCATGGAGGGTATGAAGAACCATGGAATGGGTGCAGGAGCATAAATTGGTTTGGAAGTTATGAGGCGCCATGGGGGTGTTGGGTACAGGGCATGAGTTGGCACAAATGGGGAATGGGGAGTGTTTGAGGGTTGAGGGCTGGAGGAATGCTCAATGTTTCATTCTTCATTTTTGGACACAGTGCTGAGCCCCAAGGCAGACCTTCCACCCAGCCTGCCTCAGCGCCTGGCAGTCTCACTCTTTGGGTTGTCCGCATCGACTTACAATGTGGTTCGCTCCCCACCCCCCCCACTGCCATCCCTGGACCAAAAGCCTGATGCCCGAGAAGGCGTTTTTAAAGGTTAGGTTTGCAGAGTTGAGAATTCTGCTGTCCCTGCACACCTGACTTGGGAGTGAAAATCTGGGTGAATGTTTACCGTCAATTCCTATGCCATATGGGTTTTAAATAAAGAAGGGTTAGTACACAGACTTTTGCTGAACACTAAAGCAGAAATTAAAGTTTCTTTTAAAGTTAGTTGTTGGGTTTTATTTATTGTAAGTTTTTTTTCATCATCTTTAATTATTTCACTTGAGCAGTTTGCAAATGCTGGAATAATTACCCGAGAACATAGCAGTAACTGATACGTTTTTGCAATCAGAATAGAAGGCAAAAGAGTTGGGCTTGTTGAACCGACCAGATGTTTCCTAAAATTTCCTTTGCTCCCAATCTCTTTGGAGCACATTCAGGGCAAGTGAATTTGTGAATCTGTCACCTAATCATGTTAAAGTGTTGACATTTCTGCTATTCAGAAGAATGGATATATTCGTACAGTGTGATAGATTTTAAATGGGGTTTGAATCGAAGAGCATAAAAGAGGCAGTGCTGCTTAATTATCTGTAGAAATTAGATTTCAAAGGACAATGCTACTGAAATGGGGAAAAAATTTCAGTAATTACTGCCCAAAACAAATTAGTGGAGTCTGGTGTAATCATTTTTAGTCCAGGAATATGGCAATATTGAACCTAATTTACTCTTCTACAAGTAATCCATCAAGTGTAGAAAATCTTGTTTATTCTGACAGCTGTAAGGATACAACAGCTAAGAGGAGAGCTGAGAGCTCATTGTCCTTTTAAGGAGTGAGTCCTTTGATGTTTCTTCTTTCATAACTTCATAGATCTAAGGAAACAGAGAACAGTGAAAGACATTGAGGGTAAGGCATCTGCAGATAATGTACCAGCATTAGTCTGATGATAGCAAAAGCATTGGCGGCCAGAATGAACCGGTCTTGATATTACAACAAATGCCATTTTAGCTAGATTGACCGTCGAAATGTTTTTCTCACCATATAGGAAGATTCCTTTGTTTAAACCCCTCTTAATGACTTTTGAAACTTGGCTTCTGTCAGCTTTTAGAATTGTTATCCATTCTACTTTATCGGGATCTAAGGTGACAGCGAGATTTACTTTGATTTTGTCACGACTGGTCCCCGAGCGAGGTTCCCCCAATTTGTTATGGCCCCAGACAAGGTACCCCAAATTGTTATGCTCCAAGGTGAGGAGGGATGAATTGGCTCCCTTTCTTTATTCAACCCCCTTGATTGGCCGCAACAAAGTTAATTTAAAAAGGATCCCTTCCCTCGTGGACACCTTTTCCCAGTCCAAATGTATTTAAGTTTTAAAAGGAGCCAATCTAAGCAGGCTGCCTTGAGTCAAAGAAAGGGTGAGTTTATTAGTTACTAAACGTGAGGAGAAAGAATAAAAATGCAACACACATACAAACAGATTAGAAATGAGAAATTGAGTCCACAAATAAAAGATAAAAAGAAGATATGCGAATCAGCCCTTTGGCTTGTCCGTGGGGAGTAGATGGTGAAACGTTGCAGCTGTTAAGTTGGGGTGATTCTGGTTGCGCTGACTTTGGCAGTTGAGCAGTTGGTTTGGAGATTCTTGGTTCTGCAGGTTAGCTGAAAGGAGTTTTGTTTCCTTTTCGACTGTGGCTTTGCTGACTTGTGATTTGCTTCCAGCAATCGGAGAGAAAGAGTTTCTTTTTACCTGCAAGCACAGGGATACCCAGTTGGCGTTCTTCAGCTGTGACCTTCACAGCACACACACACACCAGAGCAGAACTCCAGACTAGCACACAGAACCAAGGTTGCAGTTGGCTTTCTTAAACCCCTTTCCTTGTGTATTCCTGGAAGGGACAAAACAAACGCATCTTTCGCCCAGAACTGTTTTCTTATCAACTCAGTTCATGTTCACAGTCTGGGATATAACTTAACAGGAGTTGTTTACAGCTGAGACGGTAATCATTTTCCATTAACTCCCCAAACACAGGAGACTACAGTTCAGTTGGCATTGAATCTTTTCCTTTGAAGTGCCTGTGTCTGAAGTAGGCCGTGTCACACCTTTTAGGTGCGACATTCAGTTCTCTTTGAACTAGTCGGCCAAGTAATCCACATAGGAATTTACAGCCTCACAGCCTCAGCCAGCTTTTGCTTGTAGTCCTTTTTTTAAAAAGCACATGTCTTAATTAAAAGTTCAATGTGTCGGGGATTCGGGGATAGGATCTGTGGTCATGACACTTTCTTTGAAACCTTTATTCTTCCAGCTGTCCATCCCCGTAACACCATTTGGAAGTAGTGACTTCAATGATACAGCAAGAACACAGCAAAGCTGAAGTTACTTTAGAAAAACTGGGAAGAAAAACCAGCTTGTGTCTGGAGACGGGTAGGATTGGGATCCTTTCTGCAGGACGGAAGTACCTCACTTTGCAGAAGTATTGATGGCAGCAGCAGAGGCATGGTTGAATACTTGGAAATGATAAAATAGGGCAAAGTTTCATCAAGGGGAGGTCATGCCTGACAAATCTGTTAGAATTCTTTGAGGAGGTACCGAATAGGTTAGACAAAGGAGAGCCAATGGATGTTATCTACTTGGACTTCCAGAAGGCCTTTGACAACGTGCTGCACAGGAAGCTGCTCAGTAAGTAAGAGCCCATGGTGTTAGAGGCAAGGTACTAGCATGGATAGAAGATTGGCTGTCTGGCAGGAGGCAGATGTGGGGATAAGGGGGTCCTTCTCAGGATGGCAGCCGGTGACTAATGGAGTTCTGCAAGGATCAGTGTTGGGACCACAACTTTTCACTTTATACATTAATGATCTAGATGAAGGAACTGAGGGCATCCTGGCTAAGTTTGCAGATGATGCAAAGATTGGTGGAGGGACAGGTAGTATTGAGGAGGCGGGGAGGCTGCAGAAGGATTTAGACAGGTTAGGAGAATGGGCAAAGAAGTGGCAGATGGAATACAACGTGGGGAAGTGTGAGGTCATGCACTTTGGTAGGAAGAATAGAGGCATAGACTATTTTCTAAATGGGGAGAGAATTCAGAAATCTGGAGTGCAAAGGAACTTGGGAGTCCTAGTCCAGGATTCTCTTAAGGTTAACTTGCAGGTTGAGTCGGTAGTTAGGAAGGCAAATGCAATGTTGGCATTTATTTCAAGAGGACTAGAATATAAAAGCAGGGATGTGCTGCTGAGGCTTTATAAGGCTCTGGTCAGACCACATTTAGAATATTGTGAGCAATTTTGGGCCTCGTATCTCAGGAAGGGTGTGCTGGCCCTGGAGAGGGTCCAGAGGAGGTTCACGAGAACGATCCCAGGAATGAAAGGCTTAACATATGAGGAACGTTTGAGGACTCTGGGTCTATAGTCGATGGAGTTTAGAAGGATGAGGGGGGGGATCTGATTGAAACTTACAGAATACTGAAAGGCCTGGATAGAGTGGACGTGGGGAAGATGTTTCCATTAGTAGGAGAGACTAGGACCCGAGGGCACAGCCTCAGAGTAAAGGGAAAACCTTTTATAACAGAGATGAGGAGAAACTTCTTTAGCCAGAGAGTGGTGAATCTATGGAATTCATTGCCACAGAAGGCTGTGGAGGCCAGGTCATTGAGTGTATTTAAGACAGAGATAGATAGGTTCTTGATTGGTAAGGGGATCAAAGGTTACGGGGAGAAGGTGGGAGAATGGGGTTGAGAAACTTATCAGCCATGATTGAATGGCGGAGCAGACTCAATGGGCCGAATGGCCTAATTTCTGCTCCTATGTCTTATGGTTTTATGGACCCTTCAGTCATCCTCCTGCCAAAGGAAGATTGCATGTATATTTTTGTAGCAAATTTACAATAGGAAGGAAATAAGTAGTTAACTAGCTCTCTATAAACTGTAAGATCAACTTATGTTCTATCTAAATGTCCAGTAAAAATGTGTAATTCATAGAAACTATTTGTATTTATTTTCAGCTTGTGATTGAATGTTACTTCAATCAGTATTGCATAGAGAGTGAAACATGAACAGCCAACAAACTGAGAATGTGCTGTAAACATGTTTAATTTGTAGCAGTCACTCAACTTTTTGGATAATTGGGGGATTTCGCCATGCTTTTATCTAGTCTTCCTCTCCTGAGGGCATTAGCTTCCTACCTGGAGTCCAGTATCATGAGTTGTCATTTGTGCAAGAACCTCATCAGCGTACAAAGGCTCCTCAGTTGGGGAGGACCTCAAACCAAGGTGGATTCTACCTTTGCCCTGTGTCTATGTAACAATCATGAAGAGGGACCCGAGACTATTTTCCCTTTCCTAGTCCAGACCACTGTGGCTAATTTGAATATTGCTACCCAACCCTAGCCTAAATAAGTTATTCAGCACAGGCCAAACATCTTGATCTATGTGGCTCAGGGAAGGAGCAACTCTACAGTATGATTCTTATCATTCGATAACCTAGTTATGAGAACATAAGAAATAGGAGCAGGAGGCGGCCTTATGGCCCTTTGAACCTGCTCCTGTCTTGCACAAGATCATGACTGATCTGTCTCAATTCCACAACGCTCTGAGTGAAGAAGTTTCTCCTTATCTCAGTCCTAAATGGTCAATCTTTATCCTGGTGTATGACCCCAAGTTCTAGATTCTCCACCCAGGGACAATAGCCCTTCAGCAGTTATGTCAGTCAATCAGCTGCCATGATATACTTGTGTGGTCAATGTGTGTATGCTGTGGATCCGTATACCAATTACACACTTTGAACAACGTGGAATGAGCCAAGCATTCATTAGTTGTCATTTTAAAAGTTATCTTCGGAAATTGAGTGCAGAGGCACTTATTGTTTGTGACTCCATTATACTAATGGGCTAGTTATCAGAGTGTTTGATCCAGAAATCAGCTGAATTATTGAATTTCATATTTTACTGTTTGTGGGATCCACAATTGGCAGCCATCCAACTGACTGATCACAATCCTATCCTTTACCTGAAGTGAGGAACCCTTGATATCTGCTGTTTGTAAATGAAGAATAATGCATCTTGTGATGTATCAGGATGGCTGAAGTGCCAGCCTTGTTGAGCACCCTTGAGTATGTACTGTTTATAACTCTCAGCAGTGAACTTCAAACGAGAAATTGATGCAATGAGCAAGTTGTGCCCTTTTCTTAAAGTATCTCAAGAAATCTTACTTAAAGGATCAAAGAGGAAAACTTTACACTGCTGTGTATTAAGTGAGTGACTGGAACAATATTCAAAGTGTTATGCTGCTAATTCTTATGAATATTAATGAATATTAATTGAATGAGAAACCTGATCCCAATCAGATCTTCACATGATACAGAATAGTATTTATCCAGTTTAACACTAAGGTAGCACCAACGTTAGTAATCTTTCCTGTTAGGTTCTGAGGTATATTTTTAGAAGTTTCTCCAATTGAAATCTATGTTGAAACAGATCTGAGATATTGCAATTTCTTCTTAAGTATGTGAATACTGGTATGTTAAATGGATTTCAGTGTCTGACTTTAATGTTAATCTGATAACGCAACTAAATTGGTCCTTTTCAATGACCCTGGTTATTCTACAAATTCTCCGTGGCGGCCTGTCTTTAGTTTATTTTCTTGTTTACTTAATCGTGTTTGACCAAATGGCTTGTTTGACTTAGGATGCAGGAGGTATTGTGAAGGAGTCCTGTGTGTTAAGAAGCGGGAATCCATTTAATAGCCAGCACACAGTCTCTATCAGTAGAATGGAAAGAGTTGAAGTAAAATATCACAGACCAAGTTCTCTCTTTTAATGCAGATAGAAACTTGTGCCAGAATTCAGGAAAGAAGGTGGTTAGAAGCATACAGAAAATTTCATAATATTTCAGTAAATTGACATTTTTGTGCTTGTAATAATTCAAATGACTGACCTGATCAACATCCAAAGCTTCCTAGCTAATGACATTAAAAACTCAGTACTGATGAGGCAGTGACCAAGAACAAGAAACAAACTAGGACAAGTCTGGAACAGTGTGTTATATACTATTCTAAGAGACCGTTGAGGCATATTTCCAGAATTCATTCCTTAAAATACACACAGCTGTCCCAGATATAGGATTTTTCCAAGTCTCTTTTTTTTACTTTCTCTGTCTGGTCCCTCCAGCCATTGATCTTTCACAAGCCAAGCAACAAAGAGCAACCAGTTCCCAAGCAGCCACTTCTGCTGCTATATGGCTAGCAACTAGATAATGCATGCACGTACTTCCAAATAGATTTTCTCACCGATTATGTCATCTGGAGTGGAGGGACCTAACCTCTCATTCTCTTCATAACTGCAAGCAGAGCTTTGGTATTGTGTTGCCCTTTTGCATATTAATGATAACCTGAAGGTGACTTCCCCGTGGGATGGATAGTTACTGAGGGAAATCATGATGTCTTTACTTCCTCCTAATATAAGGTGGTTCCTCCACTAACGACGGGCAATGTTGATTAATAAAACACAGGGAAACCTCATTTGTGTGACACCTGCAATCATCGCAGCACCAGTTTCGGCCAGTTCCTTTTGCCCACAGCAAGACCAATGGTTGAAAATGGGTTGCTTGGTACTCTTGATGATTCAAGTAGTCTATCCAACGCCAAACAGTTTAGATGAGGAAGGTCCCAAATTCATTCTATGCGATCTGTGTTGATTTAGCTGATCTCAGTCAGGGCTATGGTTAGGGCACAACAGTTGTTCCTGGTTTGGGGTTAGGGCAATCCAATAAGGTTCCGAGCTCCAAATGGCAGAGCTTCCTGGTACCGGTGTGAAAATGTGCATGTTGAGTAGGGACAGAGTTGTCCTCGGCTTTGATGTCCCCACTCTTGGTTACCTGTCCTGGAATCTTAATGCTCAAACATGAATAATTCCCACTAGGCTGAAGCACCAGCGGTCACTTTGCCCACATGAGATTATAGCCAGACAAGAAGTTAATACCTTCTGTCTCAGGTGCAGTACTTGGCAACAAGGCTACTTGTGCAGAGCAATGTCTATTCTTGGTTGCAGATACATCAGGAAGTTATTTGATAAACCGCCAACTCTAAATACTTTTGTCAACTCAAAAATTGAACTTCTTTTGAACCAACACCAGGTGACATATCCATCATCTGTTTGATGTGTGCTGGTAAGCGCTCATTGGATTTCTTAGTTCCTGGAGTTCAATAGCAGTGAAATAATGTGTGTAATGCAGTAATGGAAAGTGGTTGTTAACGAGACTGTAGTTCAAATATAGTTATTTAGACACAGTCTCCGGTCTGTTTTAATTCCTTTTAAAAGTTATCCCGTGTAGTTGGCAATGGAAGATTCACAAAGATGTAGCTTGAGTTACTTTTCTGATGTTGGGTTTAAAACACATTGTTCGAGCAGTGTAAATCAGAGGAATTTTTTTAAACTTTGCTTTTGATAGCATTATACATGATCTGGAAGTGATTGATGGTGGCACTTCGTCCCAAGTTGTTGTTGCATTTGCCAGCACTGAGATCCTTCAACTTGGTAAGTATAACTGCATTGCCATAGACTGTGCTGCAATGACACTTGTGGAAAAAGATGTGGGACAATCCTGTTCGTGTGTGTTAGTTCTGCTTTGGTACTACAGTACTGTTCACGAACTGAAAGTGAAAACGAGCAGGAACTGGAGTTGTTCTCCTTCGAGAAGAGAAAGTCAAGGGGAAATTTGATAGAAGTGGTCAAAGTCATAAAGGCTTTTGATGGGGTAACTATGGAGAAACTGCTTCCAGTGACAGAAGGGTCAGTAACCAGTTGTCAAAAGTAATTGGCCTAAGAGCTACAGGCAACATGAGGAAAAAGAAAATGATGCATCGAGTTGTTATGATGTGGCATACACTGCTTGAAGGGGCAGTGGAAGCAGATTCAATAATAACTTTGTCGCAGGGCCATGCCCCTTTATTTTTGAAAATATGATTTTTCAACTGAGTGGAAATTTTGCCATTTGAAATGAGACGGAACAAACTACTTAAAAATGCAAGGCTGCCATCTAGGGTGAAGGTGAAAAAAGAAACAAATCACCCCCAGGGGAGTGGGAAGAGAGAGACATTTTCCATAATTCCGAGACCCAGCAAAACTCGTCACTGTCCGTGGAAGAGACATTAAAGTGCTGGATATTGAAAAGATAGCTGCCACAGACAGACCCACCCAAAACTCCTTGCAAATACACATTGAGTGAAGAATTCTAGGCCAGGCTGCAGCCGCTGCAGAGGTTGTAAGAAAGTTTTCAGCAGAGGTAACAAGCTGAGAGCCATTGTTCTCTCCCTCTCTCTCTTTCGGCACAAGTATATTACCTGGCTCGGAAGCCAATGTTACTAGAAATCTATCAGCGAACTGAGATCTTGTCATAATTGCCACGTCTTCTACATATGACCGCCACCACGAAACCAGCTAATCCAAATCACTGTGTGTGTGTGTGTGTGTGTGTTTGTGTGTATGTGTGTGTGCGTGTGTGTATGTGTGTGTGTTTGTGTGTGTGTGTGAGAGAGACATTGCGTTTTTATTATTTTTTTCTCTCTGCTTTACTGATTAATAAATTTGAACTTTCTTTGACTCAAGAAAACCTTGTTTGATTGGCTCCTTATTGCTCACAGCTTAAATAGTTAAATACATTCTGATTTGGAAAAGACATATCCCATGAAAAAAAAAACTTAAAACTTTTGTTGTGACCAACCGAGGAGGTTGAATAGAGGGGAGCCAGTTCACCCCTTCTCACCAGATCACAGCAACTTTCAAAAAGTAATTGGATAAATACTTGAACAGGAAATACTTGCAGGGCTATGGGGAAAGAGGTGAGTGGGACTAAATGAATAGCTCTTTCAAAGAGCAAGATTGGCTTTATCATTCCTTCTGAGCTATATCATTCTGACTCTGAAGAAACAGTTTCCAATTTATATATATGTATATGATTCTTGGCCATGTCTCAGAAGTACTTATCAAAATGATTTATTTTACAAAGGTATGCAGACAAACACAGCAATATTTCACAGTCATGAGATGAAGGATCAGTTAATTGGATTTCTTTTGGTCCTGTTGGCTGAGGGAAGGACATTAACAAAAACATTGCTGTTGTGCTTTGTAGGGTGGTATGTTTTCAATGTCTGCCTGAATAGGGAGCTGGGAACTCTTTTTATAACAATGTGACATTAAACAGGCACTGGTCATCCAATGTTGCCTGGCTTAGTAGTTTTAAATTTTTGAGTTGAAAAGTTTGAATTTAAAAAAAATATTGTGTCTATGCAGGTGAAATGTGATGTTTGTTATCGAATGTATCACATGCATTTCTCTAATGAGTTCTTTCATGAGTTTAAGGCATTGCAAAATTAATTAAGGAATTCTGAAACTAGCTAATGTTGCATTTTGAATAACGAGTTCTCCAAACTAGTCCCCATTTCACCGTGATTTAAGCTGATTGTTTTCACCAAAAAAAGTGACAAAGAAGCATTGAGTTTAATGAAAACCCAAGCATTTTACTTCTAAGTTGGTGACCTTTAAAAGTCACATCCTACATGCATATCCCTAGGTAAAATGAATCATGCCAATTTCAGTCATTTTTCAAGAATTCATTTGAAAATAATGGTACCTTCTTATTTTATCGAGCAAAGATTTGATGCAGCAATTGATTTCACTCCTGCTGTCTGATATAGTACTGGGTCATAGATAGAAATGTCATCAGATATGGAAAAACGTTCAGGAACTTCCTTCAAAAGTTTATTCCTGGTAGTTTACTAAGTGATGGAACCACTTGATTGTATTCAGTAATGCACTGGAGCGTCGGATTATGGAGTAAATGCATGGATGCCGCAGTGTAGAGTGAAATCCAAAGCCCTTTTTCACACAGAGGCTAATGGAAATGTAGAAGTTTCTGTCTCAAAAGACTCTGGATTCTGGGTCAGTTGAGATTTTCACAACTGAGATTGACAGCAATTTGTTAGATAGATCAAAGAGGGATAAATTAAGTAGATGGGCCATGTTCTGATTGAATGATGTAACATGTCTGATGGCTTCTTTCTATGCTTCTATTAAACCCATTGACCTCAAGATGTTCAAATTAGTCCATGCTGATGGGACTTGAACATAGAAAAATGACGGTCGCTAAAAGAACAGTTGGTCCTGCACTGTCATAGTTCACCTCAACACCAAGACACTTATCACCCCCTCCCCTCTCTGTCAAACACACAGCAGCCAAGTTTTAACTTATATTTTGCACAAGGTTTTTATTTGAAGTGAGCTTGTTTACCCCAACTCAGTCCTAATGGCCGTAAGGCTCGTGTGGGGAATGGGCATGCCATACAGATGTAATAGGCAGCGATGTTCTGAAGATGCCTTTTACATTCATCTTCGAAGTGTAGTTTTAAAAGAATTTACTCATGGGCCGTGAGCAATGCTGGCAAGGCCAGCAGTTATAGCCCTTCCCTAGTTGCCCATGAGAAGGTGGTTGTGAGCTGCTGCCTTGAACCGCTGCAGTCCATGTGGTGTAGGTTCTCCCACAGTGCTATTGGGAATGGAATTCCAGGACTTTGACCCAGCGACAGTGAAGGAATGGCGATTATAGTTCCAAGTCAGGATGGTGTGTGGCTTGGAGGGGAACTTGCAGGTGGTGGTGTTCCCTTGTACCTATTGCCCATGTCCTCCTAGGTGGTAGAAGTTGCTGTCATAGGAGCCGTGGTGAGTTGCTGCAGTGTTTCATGTAGATGGTACATACTGCTGCCACTGTGCATCAGTGGTGGAGGGGGTGCCAATCAAGTGGGCTGCTTTGTCCTGGATGGTACTAAGCACCTTGAGTGTTGTTGGTGGTGCACTTATCCAGGCAAGTGGAGACTATCCAGTCACACTCTTGACTTGTGCCTTGTAGATGGTAGACAGGCTTTTAAGAGTCAGGAGGTGAGTTACTTGCTGTAGAACCCCCAGCCTCTGGCTTGCTCTTGTAGTGACAGTATTTATATGGCTGTTCCAGACAAATTTCTGGTCAGTGGTGTGCCACAAGATGTTGATAGTGGGGGATTCAACAATGGTAATGCCATTGAATGTCAAGGGAAGATGGTTAGACTCTCTGTTGTTGGAGATGGTCATTGCCTGGCACTTATGAATGTCACTTGCCACTCAGAAGCCCAAGCCTAAATATTGCCCAAGTAATGCTGCACGCAGGCACAAACTGCTTCATTTTTGCAATTGGAATTGAACGCTGTGCAATCATCAGCAAACATCTCCACTTCTGACCTTATGATGGAGAGAAGGTCATTGATGAAGCAACTAAAGATGGTTGGTCCTAGGGCATTGCCCACAGGAACTCCTACAGCTATGCCCTGGGCAGAGATGATTGGCACCCCACAACCACACAAATTATACAAAGCAGTTGCAGCTTTGCCGCATCGCTAATGTTATAATGTTTTTAGGCCTGAATTAACTTGATCTAAGTGAAGTCAGATTCCCTGCTCCATAACCTCTTGTTCAAAGTGCACTTGGATGTGTCCAGCCCTTCACCATTTCATTTTCCAAAATATGTCTGTGTGGAGCAGGTGAATGAAATAGGTCATTTCCAGTTGAAATTCATTCCAGCTGAATTGAGGATTTGGTTTGCTGTGAGCATTATAAACAGTTGTGAGTGCCTTAATACTGATTTTCACTTTGAATTGCTGATAAATTTTGAATAAAAAAACTTTTTATTCCTCTTGCTGATAAATTTAGACGACTGATTTTTGATGTAACACATTGAGATGGTATGGTTACGTTATATACTGCGTTTCATACTGGATGTGTCTCGACCTCATTAAAACAAAAGTGCTGTGTCAGTGACGTTTGTCAGTAGTTGGTGGCAGTTTTATGTATATAGAAAGTATGCCCTGACTTCAGTTTAAACTGCACAGAATTAAATTAAAGACCAGCGCAAGCAGCAATCCCATATCCCACACAGAAGCATCACCTTTTATTAGTGTGACATTTAGGCTGTTGTGGAGGGAAGCATACTGAGGCCACACTGCCCGCCATTGATTACTGCAGTTCAGCCATTTCTAGTTGTCAATTAGTACAATATACAGCTGAGACAAAGGCTGGATATTGATTTCAGGACCAGAACTCTCAGCACAACATGCTGTGGGCTGGACTGCAGGCAAATCCCTGTTAGAAAATTATTAGATTGAACCACACAGTAGATAGAACAGTGCAATTTAAAAAAAAACTGTTGTATATAAAATGTCTTAAAGCTGTTACTGCACTGCATGCACAGTATAACTTTAAAAAATAAATGGGGGAAAACAGATGTAACTTTAAGATTTGTGAGAGGAAGTTTCTGGACAAATTTGGTTGATTTAATTTCAAACCTGATACATGCACAATCGTGACATGTCGGCTGACAGTCATGTGGGCTTTAATTTTGTAGTAAGAGCGGAAATGAAATCACAAGCTATTTATGAAGTTAGATCCTCATTGCGATTGGAGATGTTTATTGCGTTGCTCCTTTATATATTTGGGCCTTTCCCCTAAAATTCAAGATGGCTGTATTTGCCATATTGGACTTTTATCATTCTCTCTCCACACGAGAAACTTGGAGAGTTTGAACCCATTGGTAACGAGCATTCTTTATTGCTCAGACATTTACTTCTTTAATAGGCCATTGCCTATGACAGTCAGGGCTTGAACAGTGACACTGTTTAAAAATAAGGGGGTCGCCCATTTAGGACAGAGATGAGGAGAATTCTTTTTCTCAGAGGGCACTGAGTCTTTGCAACTCTCTTCCTCAAAAGGCAGTGGAAGCAGAGTCTTTGAACAATTTTAAGGCAGGGTTAGATAGATTCTTGATAAGCAAGGGGGTTGAAAGGTTATCGGGGGCAGGTGGGAACGTGGGGTTGAGGTTACAATCAGATCAGCCATGATCTTATTGAATGGCGGAGCAGGAGGGGCTAAGTGGCCGACTCCTGCTCCTAGTTCGTATCTTCGTATGATCTTACAAGGGTTTCCAGTAGAATTGGCAATAATATTTGTGGCTGTCGGTAGATTTTGAGAGTCCATCCCCAGGATGAGGTGCGTGACCTACACGATTGTCCATTGCAAAATGTGCAGTTCACATCCACGGCCTGTAGAGTGCCTTCCAGTGTGGCAAAATGCTCAGTTGACCATACCAGCTGTGTATTTGCTGGGAAATTTGGCACCTGTCCATTTGTGGAGGAAGTGGGATGGACAGTCGGCCCTCCCTGAACTGCAAAACATTCCTATTGGCTCCCTCAACTGGGTGCATTTAATTTAAAACACTGGATCCCCAGGGCACTTACAAGGCTATTGCCCCCCCAATCACTCATTCTACACGTGACCCATTCAACATGTGGCCCACACTGAGCCTGAGCAGTGGGAACTGCTAGTTTTGGAAGTCTGTGCCTCTGGCTTTACCCTCTGCGTATCATTAGTGCCTCGGAGGTCTACCCCTTAGAAGGCACTGAGGAAGCTTCTAGAAAGGGTGCTCACCTTGCGGCACTGGGTCTCTGGTGTTTCTCTAGGGATCCTGCTTCACCCGTGAGTTCCAAGTTCCCAAGACAGGGGTATGGCCCTGCTAGGTTATATCTTTGAGTGCTACAGAAGACTATACATGCAGCACTGTGTGTAGAAATAAACTTTTTCATCTGGATTCTTTGGGCGGGATTTTCCCCTCACTGTACTAAGTGCGGTAGTGGGCGTGAGAATTGGTCACCAGCCGGCCGCAGCGGCAAGTTTTTGCGTCATGTCGTCCGCTTCCTGCCTCATTAAATATGCACACACGGGAAACACGCCGGATTGGGCAGGCAGCCTCTGATTCGTCCGCCCCACTGTGGGCTCACCGCTCCCTCACCCCGGGCGCAATATTTACAGTGCAGCCGCGCACACGCACACCTCAGCGCTTCCAGCCCACGACTGCTGCACATGGCCCCGAAAGCCAAGAAGACGGTAGCCCCCAAATTCAGTGACGCCTCACTGGAACACGTTTTGGGCGCCGTCAAGGCCCGCTCTGGTATCCTCTACCCCTGCTGTGGTCCAGCAAGCTCACCAGTCTGGCCTGGGAGGCAGTAGCAGCAGTGGTCAGTGCCAACGCTGCACAGAAGAGACCAGGCACCCAGTGCAGAAAGAGGATGAATGATCTCACCTGTGCCACCAGGGTAAGTCAACCATCTCATCACTCTGAACTCACACACTCATAAGCCCCACACATTCACCGGCATCTCATTCATTGCCAGCTCAAGAGACGTCATCACCCACTCTCGCACACACCCTCACATCTCCATTTGGGTTCACCTCCTCTGGAGATCGTGTCCTCATCCCACCCATGGCTCCCCTCACCACCAACACATGGCAGACATCCTTGGCATCTGCCCTGGCACGTGCCGTGCTCACATTCTCTCTCCACCTGTCTTCATGCAGGACAAGCTCGCACATAATCACAGGGAGAGACCCCAGGCTCGGGGTGGAGTGCTGGAGCTCCTTTCTCGGTTAGAAAACCAAAACATTGAGCTAACCGGAGAGGAGGTGGACTGTGCCTGCGGCAATGATGAGGTTGGTGGCAAAGACACACGTGAGGATTCTGCACCAGCTCACCTCTCCGACAACCATACTGTGAGTGCATTGTCCTGCTTTACAGCTGCCTGCCTCGCACTAATTATCTCTACTTTCTTCCATAGGAACCTCAGCCAAGCGCCCGACAGCCTCAACCAGCCAGGCACTTGACTCGAGCCCCGACGACACCTTGGATGAGGATCCTGAGGACACCACATCAGAAGACCCGTCACAGCGCTCCCCCACACCCTCCACCATCACAGAGACACACACCTCGTTGGGACCTAGTTTTAGGGCAGGCTCGGGCTCACAATCTGGTGAGCACAGCACACAATCTGGTCTTAATCAGGCGGAAGTGGGGCATCTGAGGTCGCCGGCACTCGGAGGACCGCAGGAGGCCTGGATTCTGCTGAGTCCGAGTCAGATGATGAGCTTCCGGGCTTGGTCCTAAATCAGTTGCTGGAGCTGCAGCGACAGCCTGGGAACATCTGGAAGGGATGTCAGCTGCATTCCTCAGATTGCAACGGACGATGGAGGAGCCTGTCCATGTTCTGTCTCAGTTGGTCACACCGGCATGTCAACACTGGCAGGATGGCATCGGTCCTGCACTGGTACAGGAACTGCACTCCATTGCTGTAGCCACTGGTGGCATCCATCAGTGTCCATGCGAGAGGGGTGAGGGGCACCTCAATCTCACTCCAGCTGCCCCTTCTCCTCAAGGAGCCAACCAGGGGCCCTCGGGCACCCTTAGGGAGGAGGATGAGCAGATGGACACCCCGGGGCCATCCACCCTGGTGAACTCCTAGAGTGTCCAGCTGATCCCAATCCCCCTTTCCTCCACAGGCCGAGGAGGGTCCACCTGCCCCACAGCAGGACACCCAAAGCAGGCCAGGGCCCTCTGGAGGTCTTGGCTCGCCAGAGGACACCCGCCAAAGTCACCACAGACAACAGGGCGTAGCAGTCAGCAGGCTGTTTCCACCTCCATTGTGGATGTCGGAGATGCACCCATGAAATGGTAGGGTTGGAAAGTTAAAGTTTAGGAGCACAACAGTGGCACAGGTGTTCGCAACATGCATATAATGTCCACAGGTGTAAATAGAATCGCACCCATTTCATATCTCCTCTTGTGTATGCCTCCTTTTTATGATGAGCTGTGTTGCTGTCAATGAGGTGTGATGCCAAGGTCACTCCCCCCACTTATTGCAGATGTCGCTATCACAGGCCTCTCATCCATGTAGTGTGCTTCCATATCACCACAGCCTGTGGCCCTTTTCCAGATTATTCTGGACATCAGTGATCCCTCGACCTTAATGTGAAGTGTACTTGTGGAAGGAACCTCGTTCACATGCTTTGCAGGGTCGTGTCATGTTTATTCTTGGCTGTGTAAGAATCAGGCAGGGGTGTTCTCCTATCTCATCTGCATTTTTGAAAGGTGAAGGTGTAGGGTGCAAGGCGAGATGTGTTCACACATAGAGAAGGGTCATATTATCGCGCAACTCCATGTGCTCTCTGCACCTTGGAAGGGTTTTCATGCCACGAGCCCATGCTTAGAGTTTGTGTGTGCTCATGCCTGCTGACCCTTCTCGACATCTGCTAAGCTCACCAATAAGTGGGAGCACCTTTGCCATCTCAAGGTGCTGAAGCTCTGCCCCTCTCAGCCACATTATTTCCCTGGCACTTCAAACTACAGCCTTAATTGTTTCTCAGTCTGTAATTGTCTATACTGGGGTCACAAAACTCTCTTCACAATGTTGGGATGCACGCTCTCCGTCCCATCACCTAATCGCTCGCCAAGACAAGTGATGCTAATTGCAAATGGTGATTTTTGGCGGTCAACAGAGCCTTTGTTCAAGCTCTGGAAGTGCACATCATCGCTTTAGACAATGTTGAAGAGGAGCAATGGGATAGGAGTGAGGATGCACTGAAACTGAAGCCTGCTCTTTATTAGCAATGACTCATCACCTTGAGGGCCTCATGGTGTCTGAACATTTTGGAGTTTGCAAGGGCCAGGGCACAATGTGTGTCTTAAAGAGGAGGCATTTTAATGTCTGGCATGCAAGTGGTTGAATGTAGTCATCTTCAGGTGGTCCACATGCTTAGTAAAGTGAGGATAAAAGCAGGCCAGCATCCCTACCTGGTGCTGAATGTTAATGTGATAGAGAAAGAAGGTGACACTGAGGATTGAGTCATCGCAGAATAGATGCACACCTGCGGAACATCCTCAGCTACTTTGGCCCAAGTGTCACCTATCAGTTTCACCATCGAGGTTACACAGAATGCATTGTGCTGTTTTGGAGATGGATCTCCTTGAGAAGCTTTGTCAGATTGAAGGCATACTGCTACGAGCCCACTGAGGGTTGTGGAACAGCTCCTGGCTGTTGCAACTGGGATGCTGGGCAGAGACTTGAAGAGGCAGCACCTTCTGACGTCTGGTGCTAGGACTCCCTCCCCCAGTGAGCACCTCATCTCAGCAAGGACACATGCTCCTGAGGCTTCATCATCCTTCAAAGGATCAGGGCAATGTGAGCCTGATGTGTAACTACTCACTCTCATGTTGAAGTGCATGTTTGAAATGAGAGGAATAGCAACGCTGGTGTTAATGTTGGCCCATGATGGAGGGCACTTGTCCAAGAGCATACTCACTGCAACTCGCCATCCTCCTCGTGAAATCTGGTGGCTGTGAGGGCTTCACATGTACGCCTGCCTCATCTGGTCCGTGCTATGACGTCTTCCCCTGCAGCCTCGGCTTCCTCGAACTCAATGCCCTCACCCCCTTTGATGCCCTCCTCACCAGAGGAGACGTGCAGCTCCTCCATGTCAGCATCTGGCAGTGTCAGGTTGTGCAGCGCACAGCAAGCCACGAAGATCTGTGAGACCCTCTGGGGACTGTACTGAAGCGCTCCACCAGATCTGTCCAGGCATCGGAATCGCATCTTTAAGATGCTTATGGTCTGCTCCACCAATGCTTGGGTAGCGACATGAGCATCATTGCACCTTCTCTCTGCAGGATTCTGTGGCCACCGCATGTCATCAGCCACATCCTCTGTGGATACCCCTTGGCGCTGAGGAGCCAACCCTAGATCCTGTGTGGTCCTTCGAAAATGTCTGGGATCCACGATCTACTCGATGTATGAGTCGTGGACGCTTCCTGGGTATCTGGCGCAAACTTCCACAATAAGTTTCTTATGGTCGCAGACCAGCTGCACACTGAGTGAGTGGAAGCCTTTCCTGTTCATGTACTGGAGTGCCTGTTGCCGGGGAACTTTTATAGCCACATGAGCACAGTTGATCGCACCCTGCACCTGTGGGATCCTGAAATTGCTGCAAAACCCCCTTCCCTGGCGTCCTGGCTTGCTTGATCTCTGTCGAAGTTGACGTCATTGTGGGCATTGGCAAAAAGAGCGTCTGTCACCTCGTATGTGTTTGTGCGGGGACACTTGAGAGATCACACAGAGGCCCCCAGTGGAGCCCTGGAAGGAGCCACTCGCGTGGGAGTTCAGTGCGGCGGCTCCTTGCACAGCTCGTGGCAATGAATGCCCTCTCAGCCTGCATGACCCCAATTCCTGGAGAATGTGACAAATTTGAGCCAGACCCCTGGATGTGCAGAGGCATCGGCGACACTGTCTCTTGCTCATCTGCAGATAAGAAATGCAAGTTCCATACACCCTCGGTCCTGCGAGGCGCCTATGCATGACGTCTCTGAAAGCCTCAGCCTTTGCGTCCGGAGGGGGCCCTGCTGCCCCTTGGCCTTCGGGGTTTAGCTCCTCCCTTTGGCTGAGCCTGATGCCTCCTTGGCAGTCTCCTTCTTCTCCCCTGCCTGTATGCAGGCAACGATAAAACCAGGCTCCGTCTTCCTCATGGCCTCCTCTCTGCAGCATCAGTGAAAAACAGACATGAGTCAGCATCAGCCTGCAAGGGCCCTAGTTCTGTCAATGACTGGTCAGTGAATGTGGGTTCAAGGGCTTTGGAAACTAATCACCCCAAAAATCCATGTCAGTTCGTTTTAAGGTGTGCTTTCCCACCACCCCCGCCCCGCTTTACATGACTGACTGCTATGAGGTTGCTTTGGCCAGGTGCATGGATTCTCATTTACTGCACTCTAATATCACACTCCTTGGACTACACACGAGGGAAAATATTTAGTTAGCAACTGAGATTATTCGAAGGGGGGGTGGTGCCTGAGGCCTGTCTTCTGTGAACCTGCCAGTGCCACAACTCTCACAAGCTTGCCCAGTCACCCAATTGCTCTGGAGTGCATTACTGCTCTGGGGAATCTCCACCACGCTGGGATTAATACAAGGAGATTGATTCATGCCACTTTGCGGGATTAGGCTTGCATGAAAGCACATCATAGCTTCTCTTTGCTGATTCCCTGCATTGTCGTTGAAAGGCTCCTAACATGTCTCAGCTGTGCATCTCCCCTCATTTAGGAATGCACAGTTCAGTTGGGTGCCCCTTTAATCGGGCCCCCCCCACCCAGTGCACGCTTCTGCCCTCCAAATGACCCTCAGAGCCCCCACCAGGAGAGTATCTCCTCATTTTAATTTTGTACTGTGCCATCACTACAGGTTGGAAGATGGTGGTGCTGAAGCCTCATTACCAGACCAGCTCGGACCCTCCCTGTGCCAGTGCGGAAATCCCTCCCTTCATCCCGCAGGAGCTTAATGTTCAGGTTCCCCTCCCTCCAAGAACCTCTCAATCTTCCCCCAGATTCCTTGATCCCACTGTGATGGTGGTGGATATGCCTTTGTTACACCCAGAACATAGTGAGGTAGATGTGCCTATGCCCCATATGGGCCTCACCATCTTGAGGACACTTGCACAGCCTGACATATATGCTCCCCACCTTCTGACACCCTCAAATGCCCCCGCAATACTTTTTCCCCTCCGTAGACTGCAGATGCCCCCCGTGACTGAGTGTGCCATCAACGGCCCAGTGTGATGCCAGAAACCACACACCCCCCATCCCCCGGACCAGCATGCATGATGTTACGACAGTGCCCTGCACACAACATCCTGGGCATGACTGAGACTGGACTGAAAAGCCCTCCCCCTGCCTGGACTGGGACAAGAACACTCTTCGCAAGATTGAAGAGGGTATTTCCTCCTATCCAGCAACTACCACATAGGCCAGTTGAAGAGGTGATACTACAATCCCCGATCACACAGCGACCACAGAGACTCAGGCTTCTTTTACCGGTTTTATTCAAGCATATGCAAGGGAGCCGCAATCATTCCTCAAAATGACCCAGCTCCCAAATTGATTACACTTCACTACTTTTGTACTTTTTCTTATCACAATACGTTTCAGTACATTTGAATACATCCAATCGGTAACCGACACACAGGTACCATGTTAAAACTATCCTATTGAGTACATAAACATGTGATTTTGCTAACCAATTATTCTAAAGGGTGTATAAATAACTATATTATCCAATCAAAATTAAAACACGTACGCAAAGACCTTGATTCTCATAACTCAGAACTGTTTGTGTTTCATCAAAGCCCCCCCTTGTCTTTGTGTGCCCTCCCTTATCTAAGCCAAACCGTCTGCCCCGTCCCTATCTGGGAGAGGAGTATACCTAGTCTAACTTTATGTTATGGTTTATCTCCAGTCCAGCTCTCAAGGCTTCAAAGCACCATTGCACCACTTGAATGGTTCTGCCTATGACTGGACATTAGCACATCTCTTGAAACTGTGTAAATCACACAAACTCAGGGCTCCTTTGTGTGCAATGTCCATCCGTTTACCCTCAGCTGCCAATAGGTTTAGCATCAATGGCTGCTTGGAGATATTAAGTATGTTCAGCAAATTATTATTGTGTGCTTCTTTTTTATTTTATATATATATATAATTTCCCCCTAACAAGATCAACATCGAAGGACTTCTTCACTCTACGATCCTCATATTCTGGCCCAAAGCCGCTTATATCATTCAGTAACATACTCTTTCCCCACCCTGGCGCAGAGGACCCCACCCCCCTTCAGTTATGTGTCTGAGTGCAGCCTTCCTCACTCTGATCCCCAGTGGAGCCCTTGCCCTGCAGCCCCTACCCATGCCTCAGGCCAGTTTCCCCCCTTTCCCAGTGGAGGCCTTTCTCTGCAGCACATTAAAAGCCACCCTCGCTGCTCTGCTAGGTAGAGACTTGCTCTCTGACACCCCACTGAAAGAGATGTGGTGCTGCCTGCAAAGCCTGGCGCAGAGTCTGAGTTGCCATGAGCGCCGCGTGATGCGAGGCGGACAAGCCTCGAAGTCGTGAGCAAATTGCAAGTCACCAGGCGTATGTCGCTCAGGTACCGTTGCGAAACACGTTGGCCCAATTGGACGCCGAAGTGGCCTCTTGATCCAGTGTGGGGGATGATTCCTGCGATCAGCCCTTGTAATGACATGCAAATGTATTAAAATGACATTCCGGACATGCCCGCAGTGGGAAACCCGGCCCAGCATTGCCGGCTGGAGTGGATGATCCCAGGCTGCTTTTGCGACAGCGGTGAACTGATTTTTCCGATCTCGCGATATTTTCTGCTCCCCCCCATCCCCGCCTTGATGCCCACCCTGTGACTGGGGGGGGCCGGAAATTCCCACCCTTTAACTTATAGGGATGGTGGCACAAGCCGCTTTTTTAATTTCTCGAGTGTTTTGTGTCTGCGTTTGGCCAGCTGAGGTTTATCAGCTTTGAAATAACATTTAGCGATTTGACGACTCCGTTTTTTGATGCTTCCTATTTGTTAATTGAATTGAGCTGCTTTTGAACTTTTCATGTTTCATCAATTGGACGTTTGGTTAAGTTAACAGGTTAGTGTTCGTTTCAATTGATTGTTGTCTTTATTCTCCCCTATTGACATGTGACATTTGTGAGGTATGAGATTTGCCTTCTGAGGCTAACTGTTCAGCTGTGATGCCTGTGGAAGGCATGATGAAAGTAAGTGACATGAAAGCCCTTATTCGGTAGATGTTTTCTCATCCTACAATTTGCCAGCAGTGAGCTGCCCTGTCAACTCTTGGGCGTTTGACCAAGCATTTCAAAATGTCTCTCCTTCCCCTCTCAGGCTGGAGTATAATTCAGATAAACCTGTGCTGTCAGCACTGGAAACAGGCTTCTAGAAAAACAAACCTCTTCAAGAGAGCCAGCCTCATACTGAATGGTAGACATTGTAACTACCAGCCAACACCATCGTGGGAACTTGAAAAGATTGCAGTTATTCAAGAACATGCCCAGTGCCATCTTATCAGGGTACCTAGGATAAGAAAATAATTGTATCCCGACCCAAAACGCACGAGCAAATGTGAAAAGTGGATAAAGTCTGACATGCCCTACGTTTATATTGATTTAGGGCTCATCCCTTTAAATTTCTTTGGTATTCGTTTTGCTTTGGCGTCACTTTGGTTCAGTAATGGCACTCTAGTCTCTGAGTCAAAGGGTTGTGGGTTCAAGCCTTACTCCAGAGACTTGACGCCTAACCTGGGCAGGAACTTCAATGGAGCACAGCCTTGCAGAGCAGTGATGCAATGCACAGCAGCAAGTGAGGCCATTCTGCAGCTGCTCTTGTAGTTTACAAACAGCACCTTAATCAAGAAATTAATTGACTGAATGACAGCGGGTAGCATTACAGAAAAATGTAATCTGTTTGTAATTTAGTAGTTGTATATGGAATGAGCTTTAAATGATTATCACAGCTCCGATTTGGATAGTTTTCAATGGCACTTTGTTTTTAATTTAAGCTCTGTTTTCAGAAAGAAAACCAGGAGAATTGAGTTAAGGGATTGTGGTGTGTTACATTTAAAATAAATGGCTTGCAGCTGGCTACTGAATGCTGTGAGGTGGTTGCTAGGGTGATTGTCTAAATGTCTGGCGTGCAGCTATGAACACTGGCATTAAAGTTAAACTGGGCTAAAAAGGGCATACCTTTCTAATGTCCATTCTGTTGCCCCTCACAAAGTAAGTAGCACATTTTTTAAATTTTAGAATAATATATTCATAATTAACAAGATTGGAACCACTGTAGTTTGAATTTTGAAATGCAAATGCTCGAGCAGAAGGTACCCTGATTATACAAGAAGTAGTTTTGTAGCAATATGCAAAAGAGAGTGGAAATTCATAGTTAGATTCTTTGCCATCTTGTGAACCTGAGAACTGATTACAGATAGATCATTTCCAACACGATTGGCAGTTTATATGTGAGCAGGTTTTCATGGAATTAGTTAACAGCACCATTTGATAACTCTGGGGTTGAATTAACCACAAATGAGTGAGGAACGTTAGCATAACTACCTTGGTATGCAATGAAGCTGAGGGTTTGTTTGTTTAATTACTCCTCTTTCACTGCTGCCAAATTTGGAAATGTCAACATTGGGCTGCACCTGTTGAACATTAATCACACCATTTTCCCAAAGTACAAAATCCATTTAAACAAAATAGAGCCACGTTCATATTTCCGCAGTGGCATTCGTGAAAATCGGCCGCATCTTTCATCAAAATGAGCAGCGCTTTGCAAACCTTTGAATTCCTCACTCAGCCGTGGCTGCTGGGTTGTCACCCAGGATTGGGAAATACACGGAAATTAAAATGAGAGCTGCTTGTTTGCTTTACGTTAGCTCTGTTTCTCATCAACTGAATGAGATGTTACACAAGTGAAAGAACTCTGATTGCTGCCCCAATAGTGTATGAAGGAGCAGCTGTAACAGTCAGTAACAGTTACTTCCTCCTTCCCCCTCAACAAGGCTTTTTTGAAATGTGTTCAACAATAGCCAGTTAGCTCAGATGGTTAGAGCATTGCGCTAATAATGCCAAGATCGCGGGCTCGATCCCTGCACTGGCCACAAGACTGACCCCCCCCCCCCCCCCCCCTTGAAGCTGGCTTTCTGCTGACTGTTCAGTTGCAATTCCCAAACATACTGGCACTTAAATCACTTATGCACAACAAAATTATTTCTGTATAAAATTAAGAAGTGAAGCCTTTTGTAAGGTCTAATTCTGCACTGTAAATGCCACCAAGGGTCAGCAACGAGGAGCCTATGCGGAGTCAGCACCTGGGCTGTCACTGCAAAGTGGGGCACAATATTGAATCAAATAAAGAACAAGAAATTGTTTCAAAGCAGCAATTCCATCTGGGAATTAGGTGGTCAGCCATTAGCTTCACTTTTACAATTTATAACATCACTGAAACCGCGCAGTGCTCTTGGGTCACTGCCCCAGTAACAATTATCTTTTCCCCGACAAGTTAGCGTGTTTGACAGAGTGCCTGCTTTATTGATGTGCACATGTTAAGATTTCGCACCTGGCTGACAGTGAATTTTTATGTATCTAGTTGCTAAAAAATGTGCATTAAGTAGAAACTCTCTTGCACATTACAAGTGATAAATGCAAGTCTTTTATATGTCAAAGTGCACACTTAATATTTTCCAACAATGCATATGGACTGTGCCACATGTAAGACAAGGATTAGATTCCACCAGATAGGTTGGGAGATTGAGTTGGTGTTGTGATTTGGCACCTTTCCAGATTGTCTTACCTGTGCCCGGTGCAGAAGCCTGCTTGCACAGAGGAGACCATGTTTCCAATTAGCTAAAAGGTGACCTTTTAAGGAATCAGTGTAACCCGAGTGAACAATATACCAGCTTATTATTTTATATATATAATATATATCTGTGAAGAGCAACGGGATCAATCTTGACTTTGTGCATCAGTGTTAACCAAGTGATAGTGACATATTGAAATAATTGGAAATAAGGATCAGGAGAGATGTCAAAAGGGCTGCCAAGTTGCTGTGTCCTGTTGTGCACCAAATCACAAAGTCAAGATCAGCCCCAATAAGTCTGAACCACACTGTGAACAACTATCTGGAAGACTTCTTTATCTCGGGTTGCAAGCCCAGATTAGAAATTAGCAGGAGTAAAAGTCAACGGCAGGTGGGTAAAGCACCAAGCTTCATATAATTAGAAAACTAGTCGCAAAACCACATGTCTGGAGGTTCTCGTTACTAACTCTGAGTTTTGACGGACATCTGAGAGGCTGAATTTATGTGATGTTTGTGGAATGTTCCACTTACCCAGCCCATAGCTGCTCATGAAAGCAGATGTTCGCAAAATCAAACTTGAGGTAGGATCTCCGCTATGACCTTTCTTATAATTCTTCCAAAGCAGGCTGACTACAAAAGGATGACTTTTGCAACAAAGCATATAGCTGCGGAATCATAAATAGCTTCCAAGGCACACAGTGTACCTGATGTGTTCTCCTGATCTCATGCCCTCACACTGTGAAACAAGCAACTCTCGTATGTCTGCCGGGTGGACTGGCCAGCACAGAAAATCACCTATGGTGGGATCATTGAGACCATGGCTGGCTTGGTGATCAGCGTTAACAGTTGCAACCGCCTGGCTGAACATCACGTTGGGCACTCATTATGGGTGACTCAGCTCAAAGAGTTTATTGACCTGTCTCTCGAAGTGACAGTGGCACAATGGAATTAAATATCAGGTGCTGCATATAATGGGCGGCCAGTCTGCCACTGCCCGTTTTGCCCCAGCATCTGAGGTAAATTTCGATTCCTTTATGTTTGAAACAAGAAGCTGTTTCCAGCGAGCAGTCATCAAAATTCAAGTGGATGTGTGGTAGCCAGCTCCAAATCCCTCAAAGAAATGTTTAAAAAAAATTAGGCCCTGAAAACCCTCGGCCCTCAACTCCAGAGGTTATTTCTACAGGTGCCTTCCAGTGCTGATCCCTGCCAGAGCATGCAGGGACAGTGAGAGGATACCTCACCTGCATGGGGCTCCCGCCAGCTTTTTCTTTCTGCAGGGTCCCCGACATCACCTTCTACGTGAATTGAGCTGCTGTTTTCCACCATTGCCCTTTTCATTGGCCCAGATTTTGGTGGTCAGCAGCGAAGGAGCGAGCACCCACCGTTCACTGTGCTGGCAGCTGCCCTTCGTGATTTTGCAGCATTTTTCAGGGTAGATTTTGTGTCATCGGGCATGTGATCAAATGCAAATCCCACTACAGGTGAACTGTGATGTCTGTGAGCAGGACAAGAAATGGCAATGTTCTTCAACCGATCGTAAGACACGCAGAGTCTTGATCAGGAATTATAAAACAGGTTTAAGTCATGTATGAAGAGCGAAATAAAGATTGAGGAAAAAAGATGGGATTAAGAGAGAGCAGAATAAAAAAAGAGACTGAAAAAGCTTTAATGTATAACTTTTAAAAAAAGGTCCATAAAAGGTCTGTGAAGATATGGGACTCCACACTTGTAAAATTTAGTTTTCAGGGTCGAAGGGTGGAAGTATTTATTGTTTACCACGTTGTTAAAAGTCTACTTACTCCTGGTTGCACAAGCTCTAACTTTTTCTGTCATGTGGATAACTAGTGGATAACAACGGCAACTTCACTCCCTTACATTTATTTCATTGCCTAGTCTCTTGGTGAGGCAGCCGATGGAGGAGTAGGATATTTCCGACGGCAACTTCCAGGCTTTTGCATTTAACTGCGCATGTGCAGATGCGCGAAGTTGCTGCCTGATTTACGCCACAATAATGATGGGCACTGTTAGCTTTGCGGGTGTTATCAATGCAAAATCAAGGCCATAATAAATTGTCGAGATCTGGGGAATGCTTCCACTTTGTCTGCATGCACTGTACAGACAGGAGGTTTTAAATTCTGCTAAGTACTATATTAATCTAATTAATTAGATATTTAATTTATCTATTTGTGTTTTAATTAACGTTTATTTTATATCACTGTACATGATGATCAGCATCTTGTTACAGTGTATTCATTCACATGTAACATTTTTAAGGGCATATTGGGGTGGAAACAAGCTTTTGAGCTACTTTACTACTAATTGTGCTTAATTGAATATATACCGCTTCTGGATGTATGTAATTTATACTCTGGCCTGTCTGTGGAGGGAAAGGGCTTGATGGAATCAATGACTTTTTGCTGTTTCATGTGTCTTCAGCTTGAATTGAGTTGGCTGCCGGCCAGTTTCCCAGCAGTAGTTGTCATGCCGATCTGTCATGCATGCTTTGCGTGCAGTCTCTTTGAGTTTGGCATTGTTCAAAACCTGCATTAACCTTTATTATCTCTTGCTAATCTAATTGGTTCAAAACAAAATGTTAATTAGAAAGTTAGCACTCAATCCTCTTTCACTATGAATAAAATGATCTATCTCTTCAGCTGAGACCTGTAAGGCCTTGCTGCCTAACACTACTCTCTACGTACCTGCATAGCTTGTGCTAAGTAGCAATACTGCTCCTTGGGAAAAGTGCAATCATGCTGTGCACATGGTCGTTCCCCTCTGTGCAGGAGAGTTTCTCATGAAGTAGCCCAGACAACAATTTAGCCGAGTGCTGACTGAACCTTTCCTTCGTGCCGCTGTCAGATTAGAGTAGCAACAAACTTTGCGACGCAGAATAGCATTTACACTATTGAAGGATAAATTATCATAGCACCGCCCCGAAAATGGTGATAAGCAAGGGCGACCTAATCCAGCAAGAAGCAGATGACCCCATTCAGATGCTGGTGGTTATAAATACCCTCCAGTGTACTGCAGATATGTGTGGAACTAAGACTATACCTCCACTTGACCCTGCATTGAATTTCCAACATCAGCAAGGCCATAATGACAGTACCCCCGCACTCCCCCACTCCCCCCAGCCCAAGGGAAGCTTGTTGCCTTTTGCCACAAAGACGGAAGATTGAAGGGAAAGTCTGCACTTGTGGACAACGCCAGTTCCACAGCCAGATTACACCTGCCATTGACCTGGTACAATGGAACTTGAAGGAGAGATTATTACTTCTCAAACCTGTGTAATAGTCTTAGAAATAGCATTGATAGGGCATTTGGACGATTCAATGAATTAAAGATTCTGTTTTCACCTCTGGGGAGGGGGTTGAAGGATGAAAATTTCCTTTGTCTCTCTCAAAGATAAAAACAAATCCCAAGTGAGGTCAACCTGTCAACCTGAGGCCGGTTTTAATGGTCCTGAGCTCACAGCGTTAAGCTCTCGTTAATTTGTCACAAAGTGCATTCTCGGACTAAATCTGACAAAAAGCAATTAGAGAAAAGTCACAGGAGTGCAGTAGGGATGCTCTTTAGAGTTTGCAAAGATTAAAAATCTTTGGGGACTGGCACACTACTTGAAGTTTTACTGGTTCTCTTGATATGCTTGAAGCATCTGCAGGAATTGCTGAAACCTGATTATTTTGTTGTCGGTTCTGATCAGCCTTTGTGCTTGACTCCAGTGTTCCAATGATGGAAATTGGCTATTTTGACAATGCTGAATCTACGTAAATATTTCAGTTCTAGAAGTTGATAATATGCACATTGAGCTTTGTTCGAATGCCTTTGTGTTCACAGCTAGTTTCTATAAGAATACCAATATTCCAATGAACTGAAACGTGCACCTTTATGTATGTTGTGAGTGCAAGAACTAACAATTACCCCATAACCACATGGGACGGCCACCATATTCTCCTATAAATACCCCACTGCCAAAACTTCAAGTGGTGTGCCATTACGTTCAAGCTAAAATTGAATAGTCAAATTTGTTTACAAGTATTTATTTACCCAGCATTGCTCACAAACAGCAAGATACGAATTGTACAATATTAGATTTGTGCAATAAATACAGACTTAAATCCTTGTAATTCCTTTTGGTTGCTTCTGACTGAGCTCTGCACGTTATGGGAGAATTGGCCCTAAATGGAGGCCCTGTTAGCCATCTCATATTGCTAAGGCAATGCAAAGCAGGAAACTATGGGACCAAAAGACTGTCCCGTAATTAAAAGGCTTTTTTCAACTCTGATATTAAAGCAGACATTGGATAATCATAATATTTTTTTCAGTGGTAAGGCAATTCAGATTTTAACTGTTTTCAACACTTAAGTAGACAAGGTATTTGATTGTCACCTGGTCATGCGATGGCCTGTTAACGTGTGACAATGTGAAGTGTTGACTTTGTCAGATTGCCTTGAGTTGGAGTGAATATATAAAATACCCATTTCCCCCCAAAGGTCCAACGATTTGATTAGCGAATTCAAAGTTTTCATCTGGACATCATGTGCAGTTCTTTTGCCAATGTTACCTTGAGTTCCCCCTTGATGAAGGTTGTTGGCTTAAGTCAGTTTTTGAAATAGTTTTTACCCTGTCTAAAGTTATATAAAGATGCAATGTACGCATTGTTACAATTCACAGTTCCAGAGAGTGAACAATTATTATCAATCAATTGGGCCAGCTATAAAAATGCAACTGTGAAAATGATCTAATTTTCAGGATCTCTCCTAAAATCCAACAACTTCCTCTTTGGCCACAGTTATTTTCCTGTTTTCCAGATGATGCTAGATTCTTAAATTTAGACACTGTTGATGGGAATTGGCTTTCAGTGTTTCCTTGGACTTAAATATTTTTAATTCTTTGTTTCGCTAAATTTAAACCTGCCACGCAAGAGTATGGGAACTGCTGCTGCAGGTTTGACAGCAGTTAACTCGAGTCATCATTTATTTAAAGCCTTGTTTATGCATATGTACAATCCAAATGTTGATTTAATAGTTATTGAGTACAGTGTTGATAAAACGGTATGATTATGGGTGAGATATCACACAATCTTCATAAAACTTACTGTCATAATGTGATACAGCACAGTGGGTGGCCATTCAGCCCATCATGCCTGTGTCAGCTCCTTGGTAGACCTATCTAATTGGTCTCACTCCCTTGTTCTTCCTCTGTAGCCCTGTAAATCTTTTTTGGCAGACCTGTCTAATTAGTCCCACTCCCTTGTTCTTTCTCTGTAGCCCTGTAAATCTTTTCCATTCAGGCATTTATCCAATTTCCTTTTTAAAGTCACCATTGAAACTGCTTCCACCACCTCTAAATATGATAAACCAAGCAAAGTTGTGACCTTGATTCAAACTGAGGTTTCTGCAGCCACAACATTGAGTACTGACCACTGTAAGATTACCGGATGCTTTTCTGCAGCTATGTTTAAATACATTGTTGGTGTGGTTTACACTGCGCTTGGCTACATTATCCCTGCCATGGGAGTGCTGGATGCGAACGGTGGATGCCCAAAGCAAACAAGTGTTTTGTCATCCAGCATTAACATCATTCAGAAAAAAGACTTCAAAAACCCTTAGACTCCAACTAATTTCTTACTCATTTCCATATACACTGTTTTGTGGTAAATAATCTCCTGGTTTGTTGTGGAACAGTGTAAATATGTACACCATGGATGCATCAGTCAAATAGAACAGTTCTGGCCAGTGTAAAACATGCAGACAGTACAATACAATCTGTACACCTGTCCCATGCTGATGCTTCAACTCTTCTTGGCTGTTCCTTCATTATCCTGAGAATGTTAACATTGGTGCCTCAACAATCACTGCAAAAGAGAACAAAAAGACAAAACAAAGTTTAAAATCCTAAATAAATGCATTCTCTTAAAGAGGATATTGCAAGTTCCTCATTTGCAACTTCCAGTTGGAGCCAATTCCTGTTCGCTTTCCCCTTTCACCTTACCATGGTGGTTCTTTCCTCCTCTTTCAATGTCTTCCTTTTCCTCTGTCTCATGGTTTTATTGGCAGGTGCTTTCATCATCCTCCTCCCTCACCTCCAATGACTTACATTTTCAAGTGTACTCACTATTGCGTTTGTAGGCAAACGTCAGCAGCCTATTGCTTAGCATGGCCTCACAGACAGGAATGAGATTAAGTTAATGCTGATGTAGGTTTGTGAAAGCTCCTTCAAAAAAAAATTCCACTTGAAAGGCAGACCTAATAGATGGCACCCGTGACAATGCAGCACTCCTTCAGTATGTCACTGATTGTTGGGGGTAAACCCTGCTGTGAACCGATTTTGAGCTGCAGATATGCCTCTAGGTTTCCGCTTGCTGCCAATGTGAGTAAGTGCCTGGACACATGCGAAATTTAAGATCTGGGGCCGGATTTTCCGGTCCCGACTAGGGGCGGGACAGAAGTGGGATGGCAAAAAGCAATGGCGCCAGAGGCCTCCATGCTGGTATGCTGCTTCCACTTCCAGATTTGCTGACTTCCCTGAGGCGGGGGCGTAGGTAAGAATGCGGCGCTGCCCGCTCAGTAATTGGGCGCGCTGAGGTCATTAGGAAGCTGGGTAAGAGCTCGCGTTCTGACTTCCCGAGATTTCCATGGGACGGGCAGCCGTGAGGAGCTCTGTGAAGCTGACCCGCCCCAGCCGGGCAGGAGCAGGGGCGGCAGCACTGGAACAGTTTGATTTGATGGAAGAAAGTGCAAGTTTGGACAAAAGAAGACCACCGAGCAGCAATGAAATTTTAATGGCCAAACTTTTCGTAGGCTCTCCCTGGTCCCAGCTCTCCATTTGCCCTGGCCACTTTGAAGATGAAAACCCTTTAATTTTTTATTAAGAAATCATATTTGACAAATTTGCTGGGGTTCTTTGAGGATATAACAAGCAGAGTCGATAAAGGGGAACTGATAGATGTAGTGTATTTGGATTTCCAGAAGGCATTCGATAAGGTGCCACATAAACGGTTATTGCACAAGATAGGAGTTCATGGTATTGGGGGTAATGTATTAGCATAGATTGAGGATTGGTTAACATACAGAAGAAAGAGAGTCGGGATAAGTGGGTCTTTTTCAGATTGGAAAGACTTAACTAGTGGAGTGCCACAAGGATCAGTCCTAGGGCCTCAATTATTTACTATCTATATTGTTGACTTAGAAGAGGGGGTAGAGTGTAATGTATCCATATTTGCTGACGATACAAAAATAGGTGGGAGGGCATGTTGTGATGAGGACATAAGGAATCTGCAAGGGGATAAAGATAGGTTGAGTGAGTGGGCAAAAACTTGGCAGATGGAGTTTAGTGTAGGAAAGTGTGAGGTCATGCACTTTGGTAGGAAGAATCAAAAGGCAGACTATTATTTAAATGGATAGAGGCTCCAAAAAGGTGCAGCACAGAGAGATCTGGGTGTTCTTGTGCATGAATCACAAAGGGTTAGCATGCAGGTGCAGCAAGTAATTAAGAAGGCAAATGGAATTTTGTATTGCTGTATTGCTCGGGGGTTGGAGTTTAAAAATAGAGAAGTCTTGTTACAACTGTACAGGGTGTTGGTGAGGCTGCACCTGGAGTACTGTGTACAGTTTTGGTCCCTGTATTTAAGAAAGGATATAGTGGCATTGGAGGCAGTTCAAAAGAGATTCACTAAGCTGATTTCTCGGATGAAGGGGTTGACTTATCAAGAATGGCTAAACAGGTTAGGCCTTTATTCTTTAGAGTTCAGAAGAATGAGGGGTGATCTTATTGAAACATACAAGATTCTGAGGGGGCTTGACAGGGTAGGTGTTGAGAGGTTGTTTCCACTAGTGGGGGAATCTTGAACTAGGGGACATGGTTACAGAATAAGGGGACACTCATTTAAAACTGAGATGCGAAAGAATTTCTTCTCTCAGAGGGTAGTGAATGTTTGGAATTCTCTACCCAAGAGGTTTGTGGAGGCTAGATCACTGAAAGTATTTAGAAGAGGTAGATAGATTTTTGAAATATCGGGGAGCTGAGGGCTATGAGGAGCTGGCATGAAAGAGGATTTGAGGCCTGGGGCAGATCTTATTGAATGACGGGGCAGGCTTGAGGGACTGAATGGCCTACTCCTGCTCCTATTTCTTATGTTCTTATCTGATTCCATTATTCAGTGAAGAGGATTTAGAGTTCCTGTTCTATGAAATCTCCGAGAAGGGCCATTACAGCATTGTTGTTCTCACTTAAACCCTTCTGGCAGTTTGATTCCTCTTGCAACTCGTGAATTCCATTTGCTTTTTACTTAATTTATTTCCTTTCTCTTAGGAAATAGAAAATAAATCTGTATTTTGGAGCTTGGGTTCTGTCGTGCTCAGGAATGTTTTTTTTTTGATCACCATTTGAAGTGCAGTCATGAGCATGTTATTTTGACTCACAGGTTTATGACCTTGTAAATCACGAGCGGTGGAAATCCTGCCCCATCGTCTCTTCTTATAATGTTCGGCTAAAACTCCTCGGGGCCCTGAGCTGTAGAGGTGCGGGCAGCAGAGAGCTCTTCAAGGATTGTTGGTGTATTCGTATGGCCGCTCCAGTATAACATGGAGAGCTGGCACAAAGTTCCCAAGCTACCAATCAGCAGCTGAGATTGAGATCACTATTGTACGTCAGGACTCATATTGTGTTTCTTTTGGGCCCTGATCATGATTGAAAGCTGACAAATGTGCTGTACGCTGCCCTCTGAAATATTAAGGATCAAATAACATACAATAATCAATCACAAATACATTGAAAGGTAATAAAATGTAACCTGAGCCTTTTGCACTTAGAATGTATTATATTTCCTGCTTCGTTTAAGTCATTTTTTTTTCCACCCTGGAATGCCATTCTCAGTATCGTTATTAAGTAAAACAGATTCATTCATGTAAGTATGCACTGGGGGACTGTGCTGCTAAATTTTGAGTGGACTCGATTTTTCCAGTATTTACCATTCCAACACAAGACAACATCATTTGAGCTGATGCAAGGCATTTAATTCATTACATTGGTTTCGTACAACGTGAGCATCAGCCAGTGGTTGCACAATATGAATTGGTGATCTGCAATGACACCTAGAGTTATGATCGTAAACGTTAAAGTATGCACCCTGGGGCTCTTGGTACTGGAAGTTCCTTTCATTGTCCTTTAACCTCTTGCTGCCCCTCTCCCCCTCTCCCTCCTCTATGTGACATGAGTTTGGGCAGTCTCCATCCACTTTCTGGTCAACACGGGCCCAGATTCTTTAATTGAGCGTCAATTGTATGTAAAATCCCAATCTTGCTCCGATGCGCCACAGACAGTCGTGGGAACTGGCAGGATGTCACACAGGTGTATTTCGGCATGCTACTTCTGAAGTTGGCGCTCAGACACGTTGTTGGGCAGGGCAGCAGTAATCTGCATCTAACATCGCTCTGACCTGGAAGGTTTGCTGCTCATACCTTGTGCTTGGATTGGGAAATTATTTCGTTCACTGGCAGAATCAAGCCTCACCTTCAGGAACACAAAATGCCCACGTAAAAAGGGGGAGAGAAATAAAACCTTTTTTCTGAAATGTTTTCCTCTTCACCTCTTCCTGTGGTTTACCAAAGTCTGCAAGATTTAATATTTTTGAGACCGCTGCAATTTTTTTGAGGCACTCTAGATGTTAAATTATGTAGAAACCACAGCGGAACATGTGTCATTCATCATTAAAGCCACAGAGTTTTTAAAAAACGAGGAATTTAGTTTAATAAAAGAAACGGCCTGACCTTGTTGGCATACAAGGAACTTTACTAACCAAAAAAGGTTTGCAGGTAGAATAAATTATGAGCTACAATAATCTACCTTCTCCTGAATCAGTGTTTTAAGTGATATCATAGAAAAAGCTTGCTGTGAAAGGGAATAAAAATACAGTTCCACTCAATGCTACCTGCAGGGAAGTAGAGGTGTATTCTGTGTGGGAACTGTGATGAATTAAAATGTTAACTTGGGTAAATTGCAGCCACGCTTAAATGCCTAATGCTGCATTTATATTGCTACTGCTGCTGGTGATAGATCTTGGTGCCTGTCATGTAAATGTCTCTGGTGGAGGTGTTGAGGTTTTTTTTGCTTCTCTGCCATTGGTAAAGGGCTGACTTGGGTGGTGCAAGGCAGCCAGTGTTGCCATTTGTGTTTAGCTGAGGATGCAGCTTATCCATAAAGAACAGTGTGTTTTTCCATTGCACTTCTTTGGTTTTTCAGTTGTGAGTTTTAATGCCTTTTACTGCCTGTATGCAGGTAAGATTGCATGTGCTCAGTTTATTTCTATGTTCCAGCAAAATCTTCCATACAGTGGAAATTGGCTGGATTTGAGAACACTATAAAGCCGTTCCAGGCGTCAGCACTATCCAGCAACTGCATCAATTTGATTGCCACCTTATTGATCATACACATTTTAAACCTCCTTGCCTATGAAGGAGCGTTTTGATTAGCAGAGATCAGTTCCTTCAGAGCTGAATTTGGACTGGTTATGCTTATCGCTTCTGGAATTTGAACTTTAGTGCGATGTTAAGTGGAAAATCTCCTGGTATTTGTACATGCCCAGTCACGATTGGGCTGCAGGCTATGAAGTATTGGGACTCAACCAGGAGCCATTGTGGCGGTGTGCAGATACATCAAAGCAGCCATTGACTTTGTGCAGTACAGGGAAGTTTTGTTGCAGAGATGTTGATGCTTGGCTAGGTTTGTTATTCAGGTCCAGGCAAACGCCAGGTGGTGTGTTTGAGTTAGTTTTCTTTTGAATCTGGCCTCACACCAGGAGGTGTAAAATACAATTGAATTGGGAGAAGGAAATTCTTGCTGCTAATTTCCTTCCTGTTGGTGCAGTTAATAAAATTGAAAGTTTCTCTCTCTCTCCCCCCGCCCCCCCCCGGCCTGCCATGTGGAGATTTTAATAGATTGAGTAAAATGGTCAGCGATTCAGCACAGGAGGAGCAGGTGGTCCTGTAAAGCTTCATCGACCGTCCATGTCTCTAACTGCAGGCAGTGTACATAGGGAATGTTATTTTATGCTGGTGCAGTTTCTCAGCCTTGTGGCTGGATGGAGCTCAGGACTGAATTGCTATTGCGAAGGGAGAAAAACTAACCAGGTGGGGGTAGTGGAGCAGATTTTGTGGCAAAAATAATGGTGAGTCTAACAGCGTTCGCCCTTAATTGCATGAAAATCAATAACTTCAGGCAGGCACAGATGCCCTAAATGTGAAAATCTGGAAGTTGCTAGCCAGGATTTTCATCTTCTTTGTAAGCTGCATGAAAATACCATCTCACTGTCAGGGACCCGTTCAAGTGTATTGAACAGAGTGACGTTTCTGTGCTGCTGTCAGAGATTTGGACTAAACCAGCCACAAAAAAAAACGAAGCCAACTCTTACCAGTCTACTACCCTTTTAACACCTTGGGTAAGTCTTAATTACTGCTAATTAGGGGAGATGGTGTTGTAGTGGTAATATTACCTCTGAACTAGAAATCCAGAGGCTCGGGCTAATGCTCTAGGGATGCGGGTTCAAATCCCACCATGGCAGCTGGTGGAATTTAAATTCAATTAATAAAGCTGAAATATAAAAAAAGCCAGTCCCAGTAATGGTGACCATGGGAAAGATTTTCCAGACGTCAGGGGGGAAGTGTGGTTACGGGCGCAAGTGGGCACGCCTCTGATTGGCGCCCCCAGTTGGGGGCGCGCCGCCATTTTACGTGGGGGTGACGTCCGTCAGGAAGCGCTATGTGCTTCATGTGCGGGCGGGGGAGGATTCCCTCAGCCGGGAGTGCACATGCACGCAAAAGGGCGCACAGATCTCCCTGAGGCTATGTGCTCCCTCAGAGAGATCAGCTCCAATTTAAAACTTACATTAAACATGTTTAAAATTTTTCCCTGCCATGTCCCCTCATGTGACACTGTCACATGAGTTGGGACAAGTCCATAAGTTTTATTGAAACCTTTCTGAAAGATTTAAATACCCTCATGAAACCTCATCCCGCCCGTGGATGAGATTTCATGCTTTTTCCAAAGCCTGCCAGGACTCCCGGCCTGCCCACCAACCTTAAGGTTGGACGGGCTGGCCCATTAACGACCTTAATTACCTTTGTAATGGCCTTGATGGGCCGTTGACAGGTTGGCGGGTGCGCAGCTGTCTCGGCTGTGCCCCCGCGGTCCTGAAAATGGAAATGACACAGGGTGACGTTGGGAGTCCCACCCGACGTCATCATTCATTATTTTACGTGTCAGCGAACGGGCCCCGCCCCCGCTTGCCGACTGGAAGACCCTGCCCCATGAAATTATCATTGATTGTTGTAAAAACCCACCTGGTTCACTAATGTCCTTTAGGGAAGGAAACCTGCCATCCTTACCCGGTCTGGCCTACACGTGACTCCAGACCCACAGCAATGTGATTCACTCTTAACTGCCCTCTGCCATGGCGTAGAAAGCCACTTCGTTCAAGGGCAATTAAAGATGGGCAACAATTGCTGGCCTTGCCAGCTTTACCCATATCCCATGAAAGATTAAAGAGAAAATACAAATTCTCTAGCACTGAATATTAACAATTCCTTCAGATTTTAATTATTGTTAGCGATTTAAATTTACATTTTCTTTCCTCCCTCTCTTAATCCAAACCTTCTTTCCCTCCCTTTGTTTTGCTTTTGGGGCATGATTTGACCTTCAATTCATCATTCTAACTTACACTTCCTCGTTCCGACACTGTGCTGTTCATTAATAATTCTTCACAGATTGATTAAGGAGGAACATGATTGTTTGCCCTGTTCACCCAGGTCCCAGATGCCCTGTTTGGATGTATCACTGGCAACAACTTGCTATATAAAGCCCCTTAAAAAGCCTATGGGCAAGTGCAAGTCTAACAAAGGAGTGGCACCATTCGTTTGCTGCTCACAGTAAAATTTGACCCAGTCTATTCTCAGTTTTTCCATTGAAGTTCTGAGTCTGATATAGTTGGATACAGTCTCAACGTCTCTTGAATTGTAATCCTGTGATTTTCCTCTCTGTTCCCATAGTAAAGTGAAAGTACTTTTTCCTAGATCCCTGGCTATCTCTGTTTATTGCCCCCCTTTGTTACATGTCGAGTCAAACCCTTGCATGACTACTTCTTTGAACTCTACTTTCTTATCCCTCCTCGTTCTGTGGCGATGACTCTTTACTAGGAGTAATGTTACACAGGAGCTTGTTGCCCTCCGTTAGCTCGCCTAAGTACCCATATGTGTGTGCGAGCCCAGGCAAGGGCCGGGATTTTCCGGCCCTGTCACAGGTGGGACCCCCCCGCGGGCGAGGTGGTGACCCAGCCAGAAGCCCATTGACTTGCAGCGGGACTGGAAGATCACGGTGGTGGGCGGGTGTGGGAAATCCCATCCCAGGAGCTGTGTAGGTTATTCAGTTGTGAGAGATGATTACCACCAAACCTGATCCTGTCCTTCTCCGATACCCAGGCACATGTACTTCCCAGCAGGAGTTAATGGATCGCAATTGGGATCAGAAACCATGTTTGAATTTTCCCCTACCTTGCCTGAGTTGCTTTTCTTTTCTCCACATGTGGCTGCTCTTCCTCAGCTCCTTTCCCCACACTGAGGCCAAGCGAACGTGAAGCCCTCCTTGAACATGTTGACATCTCCCGAATCTGGGCCAATCTCTTCTGCGACCCCATGTTTCACCCTCTCCAATTTGGTTTCTCCCACGGCCACAGCAGTGAAATAGCCCAGATCAAAGTCAGAAATGACATCCTCATTATTTTGATCCTCATCCTTCTCAACCTGTCTGCAGTCTTACGCACCTTTCCCCTCTAATGCCTCTCTTCTGTTGTCTAGTTGGAGTGGAACTTCCCTCACTTGGTTCTAATCAGCCTGTCCAGCTGTAGTTAGAATGTCATGCAACATTTTCTCTTCCCCTTCCCATGCCATTACCTCTGGAGTTCCACAAGGATCAGCCTTTGCCCCCCTCATATTTCTCATCGACATGATGTCCCCATGATACCCTCCAAAGACACAATGTCAGGTTTCACGTGCTTGCTGCTGATACCTAACTCTACCTCATCGTTGCCCCTCTCCACTAAAGGCTCATTTTAGGTATGGGCAATAAATGCTGGCCTCAGCAGCAACACACACACACTCCGGGGATGAATTAAAAAAATTATAAATACAAGATGTTGTTATTGAAAGAGAAGGAGGGAAAGAGAAAGCCTGAAATAATAAGTTGAAAGGATGTTTAAAGAAATTGAAAGAATGGCAGAAAAGTAACATCCCGACCTGAACAATCATAAGCTTATGCACTGAATTTCCCCAGCAACTTTCAAAATATGTTGCTTCTTTATCAACTGCATTTAGAAACGCTGACAGTCTGAGAGTTTGGGAATTCATAACAATTAAACTGGATGGAACAGATGGAAACACGGAACATGTCTAGACAGTGTGTTGAAGCAATGTAAAAAGTAAATAGGATGTTGGGCTATATAGCCAGAAAAGCAGCATAGAAGATTGTAAAGGTCAAGCTAATGCTTCACAATTTACTGCTCAGACCACATTTTGGGCACTGTGTTCAGCTTTTGTCATCATATAAAAAGGGACTTACGTGCTTGAGAGGAACTTGAGTGCAAATGGTGCTGAACATTCAGCAAAAATGAGTGCAGTTCACATTCTAAAGCTTAGGAAAAGCATTGTTACAGAGGCCTATAAAAATATTGCAAGTTAGAACATTATTTCCATGGCCACATTTATAATGGGAACTGCTTCTGTAAAATTCTCATGCTGAATTACACACTTCAACCCCAGTGAAGATACTGTAGTTTCAGCATGGGAATGTTGGGAATCACCTTTGCAAAACATGGTAGCTAAGATCTATCTACACACACTCAATATGTTAATGGCAGCTCTAATCACCCTTCAGATGGGAGGGTGTAATTATCATATGACATATTTATAATGGGGCATTTTCAGGCATAGATGAGGGGCATGTATCCACAAGCCCTACTGGAAAATATGCACACCTTCAACAATTACATCTCACTGATGCAAAAAGGACCTTTTTATCCAATTTGGGTTTGTTTTTGCGTTGGAATAAAAATGGTTGAATGTTGGATACACGTGCAGTTCCAGAGTGTGTCCCATAACACTCCCTGTCCAGCTCTAGTTGCCTTCTCAAGAAAACTATATTGAGGCAGGTTTTTGAACACTCAGTGTTTGGGGACATCGTTGGCTTTTTCAATGCTTTCTGGGTCCCGGGTATGACAAATATGTGGCAGAAAGAGGAAAAATATTTTGTTCCTCAGCACATTATCCATCTGAGGAAATAGTTGGACGCTCCCATGTTACCCTATGCCTACCTCTGAATGGTGTGTAGTGAAGATGCATGATCCAGTCAGGAGATTATTTTTGTTGCAAAATACATTAGATAGGATTCTGCAACCAATTTATTTGTAAATTATTCTACATAAATTGACAAGATAAAGTCAGTCATTCACAAGCCAGATCTCAGTCTCAAATGCCAGGCCTGGTTTTCTTCTATGTGATTACCCTTCAAATTCTAACTGAGACAGATAAAGGGAACCAGAGAAAGACTTGCATTTATATAGTGCTTTTCATGACTGCTGGGCATCTCAATGTGCTTTACAGTCAATGAAGTGCTGGTAGTCAGTTTTGTCATGTGGGAAATGTGACAGCTAATTTGTGCTCAGCAGCCTCCCACAAACACCAATGGCCAGATAATGGCCTGAATTTTTCAGGCGGCGGGTGGGCTCGGCGGGAGCGGGCGGGGGTGCTCGCGGAGCCCATCACTGCCCGCGATAGGCTCCATGCCGCCATTTTACGCGTAATACGTGAGCTGTAGCTCTCCACGCTACCTGTGCGGACGGGGGGAGGAGGGAGAGTCGGGGCCTTAATATGTTTGTGTGATGTTGATTGAAGGTTAAATATTGGCCAGGACACTGGAGTTAACTCCCCTGCTCTTTCTCAAAATAGTGCCATGGATCTTTTACATTCACCCAAACAGGCAGATAGGGCCTCGGTTTAATGTCTCATCCGAAAGACAGCGCCTCCGACAATGCAGAGAATTGTGCACAGAGGAGAGAAAGTTGTCCTCGACAAAGTCATAACCAGAGAGACAAAGGAAGAGGAAAACCTGAAACGTGCAAAAAAATGTACTTTACAGCAATCATCGATTTAGAAATTGCTGAAGGAGAATGTGATACAAACTGAAGAGAGGAAACAGCTAATCCAAAGTAGGGAATGAGAGAGTGAGCCTGAGCGATGAAGTGAGGCAGTGAACAAGGTTAAGAAAGCTGTTCTAAATGGAGACAGCGATGTGACAAGTTCAGGAAAAGGACTGAGAGCAGAGCTTCCATTAACATATTGAGTGCGTGTAGACTGATCTTAGCTACCATGAAGGTAAGCTGTTTTACAAAGGTGATTCCCAACATTCCCATAATCACCATATACGTAATCCTTTCCCTCCAAACATTAAAGAACTAATATTAATAATCAAAACTATTGCTAACATTATTGTCCTTTAGCACGCAGGTCTTTATGTTATTTTGCTGATTGATGACATTTCAATATTTTCCTGTTGGTTGCTTTCAAATAAAGGGACATCACCTTTTGAAGAGACTCATACTTTTACAATGTGAAACTGAAAAGGAAGCTGATACTTAATGCCTAACAGAGGTCTGAAGAAAAAGACAAACCTGTGATCTGAACAATTTCTCTTAACCAAGGGGTTTTATGTATTGTCAAAGCAGGAAGGGAAGAGGAAAAGTAATAGGGGAGGGGGGTCTCCAAGAATGCACAGTGGGCGCACGCATGTGGCACTTCCAAAAGTTGGGCATATGGTTCAAGACAATTCCCTGGAAGTGGGAGTGGGGAGAGAATGCCAAGCAATCCAGTGTTCTTGCTCTAGAATGGATACAACCAACAATGATAGGAGTCTTGTGAAAGGATTTGTTGTGTAGTTTTAAAAACTGAGTGGGACATACCTTCTTAAGAAGACTTGGCCACATAAGAAACACACCAAAGGGCAAGGATCAGAAAGGCAGCTTTGAACCTCAAATGTCTTGTACACTAATTCTCTCATCACAGTATCTAATTATAACACAAATCTTTTTGTGACAACTGCTTTAATCAAGAGCCCATATAAAATATATTCCTCCTCTTACAGACCTTGCATTTATTGGCTCCTGAAGATGGTGCTAGAATGAGGAATCCATTGCTCTTGAAATGAATGTGCTTTTGCCCCTCCCCCACTTGCCATTACTGGGACTCATATTGTTGTCTGGAATCCATTATCCATGAGATGAGTGTTGACTGAAATAATGGCCTGTGAAGCTATCCACTATGAAGTGTGGTATCTGTTGTACTGTCTGGGAGCTGTCGAATCTGTCTATCAAGTGCAGCTGGATTGCAATTTCAGCAAAGGTTGGGATTCAAACTCTATCTTTCTGGATACTATTTTAAGATTCCATTGACTCTCAAGCTAGCCAGACTGCTCATGGATAACAATATGTTAACAATACTCTTGGCAAGGCTTGAAACAAAGCCAACCCAGTGACACCATGGATTACATGGGTTTATCTTCCACATTGTGGGCAGCTCAAGCTTCCTGAGCAAGTGGAGGAAAAGTTAAGTGGAAGTCATCTTGGATGATATGCACACATTTCTGTGTCTGCTTTGAGAGCTCCTAGAGCAAGGCCTAACACTGGGCAATTTGCCTACCGTTTGAGCTGGAATGGTGTGCGGTGGTGAGACACCCCAAAAAAAAAACACGAGGGTTAGAAAATTCACCTCTTTTAAAAAGGCTGTCTCAACTTCAGCAAAATAACCCCAAAACGGAAATGGGTGTCACAATAATCTCCAATTGCGCAAATAATAGATGTCAGTTTTTGGCAAACGGTCTCGTAATGACTGCTTTTATTAAATGGAAATGAACAGGGCCCTTCGATGACGGGGAGTGTGTGCCAGATGAACGTGGTTCTCATTTCTACATGGAATGGTAACCAGCTACAATGGAGAGAAATGGTCAAAATCCTTGGGCCTTGCTCATGGATCCTGTTGCAGTGTGTGGTAGGAGGGGTCGTAGGGCAGTCAATGCAGCACTCGTCAGACACACGTTACATCCGAGTGATCATTCTGGTTGTAGTATTGACTGTGCATGGAGGATGGCCAGTCAGAAATGATCCAGCGTCAGGGTCACTTATGCAAATTGGTTTGATGGCTTAAATAAGCTGTGTCTTCCCCCCGTGAGGTTCTGACCAGTAGTTTAGTTTTAATAACTGTCAGCTTTGTGTAAAATTTGCTCTAACTATCTGAAGTTGATAATGACTTTATTTTGCTGGGTAAATGGGGTGTATGTTGATTAGCTGGGTAGTTTACTTAGTACTCTGTATAAATCCATCACTGTACAGCTGTCTGTATTATTAGGCAGATAAATGGACCATGCCATTCTTGTATAAACAGTGGAAATCGCTAGCTTTAATAATTCAACCTCACTACCTGTTTGAAGATCATAGCTGTGATTGCAGCTCATTGCCCTGCTGTTGAGAGGCTTGTCAGGCCAATCCATGTCGCAGGTTAATCGTCTATGCAAGGCAGATTTTCCCCCAGTCATTCAGACTTTGTTAACAAATATAAATGATAAACTGATGTTTGGAATCACTTCAATTCTAGTTCAAGTCTAACGACCTCTTTAATTGCCCTGAAAAATAGTAACATTGCATTGTGCTCATTAAGCTTGTTTAAACTTTAGATTTAAAAAAAAACAACCTGTATTTAGATTGCATCCTGGTTTGAAAAGAAAGTACCAAAAAACGTCACAAAGGCATAAGGAAAAATCAACATTGAAACAAAGGAGACCATCTTAGGAGGAGTAACCATGGAGGTTTTAAGTTGGACCACAACGGAGGAAAGGGAGCTAGAGTGGGTTTGTTAGATGTCAACTTTGGAGCAGGTTGCCCTGGCTACCCTCTGTTCCTAGCGCTGGTTTGGACAGGGCCCTTGGTTGGGACTTGCAGGCAAGAAACAATGATGTAGCCTCAGGTCTTGACTGCAGTAACCAGAAGTCCCTAAGGCCTGAGACTCAACCTGTGGGGGTTAGTAGTTCAGAAAAATAAAATACACTGGACTCTGGTTTTCTCTTTGCACTGTCCCCAGGAGCCCTTCTTACGAGTTTTGGTACTTGCCCAAATGCCGAATTTCTTTAAGTGCCTCTGAAAATGAGCATTCAACCAATGAGAGAAAAGGATATGGAGGTATCGAGGTGGGAATGCCTCAGTCCCTCCTCACTTACATAATTAAGGCTGTCAGGCCGGCATATCAACCCCACGCTACTCCCCCCGCCTGTCCGTTCCCCCACTGACTGAGATGTTTCCCCTTGTCCCTGTTTGCAGCCAGAAGATGGATGTTGATCTTTTGAGACAAAATCAGGAAAATTGGTTTCATTGTTACTTGAAGGGTTTACATGCTTATTTTATCATGTTGTAAGTGGGTATTTTTTTCTCCCAGAAACCCTACTCTCCCATAGCTGCGCTAGATTCCCTCCATTAAAATTGGTAAACATGGTAAATTAATGTGATCAATGACGTTATTGTCCATTTTCAACAAATTATTCACATTGATGTATGATTCCAAAACTCACAGGCATCAATTTAAAAACTTGGAGTAAATGGGGCATTCAGCAGAATTTTCTCTCAAGGGGTAAGGGTTACCTCAGATAAATCACCAGGCAACGCTTAAGGGAGAAGTAGAACAATCAACTTCAGCAGCGGGTATAAATCAGGCAATAGTGGATTGACCACCCATTTGAAAGTCCCACCTATCTTTTCCTCCCCTTGATTGGGCTGGATTATAAAATGGGAGACCCATCCGGTGTTGCCTGTTTTGCGCTTCCATTAAAAGTTTAAAGCTCCACTCAGTATAAACGAGTTCAATGCAGAATCAGCTATATTTCTGGAAAAAGAATTGTGAGAAAGTGGAAAGAGAAGGTTGAACTCAACCAAAAATGGGCTGGAATTGTTGGACCCACAACCTGCAATTAAACAGCACCTTTTAAAGAAGTAGCCTTTTCATGTTCCTAAACCTTCCTAAATGCTTATAATACAATAATACAACAAGCGAACGAGGTGGGGAGAGTTAATACCCAACCCGCACAATTTGAATGAAAGATTTCTTTACGTAAGTCAACTTAACCCCCTATTGCCCTGCTGCCAAGGAGAACACACAAAGCAAGAGGCACAGTCAGGATCCGATGACCTTAATAATAAAAACAAAAAGCTAAAAGCTACTGCGGATGCTGGAAATCCAAAACAAAAACAGAATTACCTGGAAAAACTCAGCAGGTCTGGCAGCATCGGTGGAGAAGAAAACAGTTGACGTTTCGAGACCTTACTCCAGAGCACACAAAATCCAAGTGGTGTGAGACCACCTCCAGAGAGTGGTCTCATCGCACTGGGACTTCATGCCTGGAGTTGTGTAATTGTAATCCTGTGCAAAGCCAACTTGACGAGTTCCCAGGCATCTCATAAGACCTCTTGGGCACCCTCAACGTAAATTTGATTGTCGTTAATGGGAACGTCCAAGCAGAACTCGGTGCCTTTGTGCTTGTACACATGCACTGCATGACTTTGTGAGGGTGGGGGAACGATAAAAGGCTGGCGGTATAACTTCGGCTTGCTGACGTGTTGTGCATCAAGAATTAGCACCTTCAATATCGCAACGTGTGTGGAGTTGCTCTCAAAATGGCTTTGAGAGCAATCTCCGCTGGCCATCCTTAGCAGCTTTCAGTGAAGAGTGGTCATGATTGCTTCCTGGACTGGAGAAGAACCTGATTCTTGAGATGATACATTTCTGAATCATTTAAATAGGAAATGACAATTAAAAATCAATTGAATTATAAATGTATCTTGTGAAATATTCATTTCATGTTATCTGTAATCCAATCTGAGATTTAATACAATTGGTTTGTAACATTTATTAGGGTAAAGTTGTTGATCAATATTTGAAGGATTTATTTTTATTCATTTAAAAGGCAAGTTTATCAAGAACAAAGGGACATCACTGCTCTAAAATAGTCAATTAACTTTTCTAAATCTTATTGGTTTTGTTTATTTCATTTATAAAGGTAATCTTTCTTCATGAATAGTTTCAATCTGGATCCTATTATCAGTCCATGGCTCAGGACTTATAATCAAAACAGGGTGAGGAACATAGGAGCAGGAGTAGATCATTTGGCTCCTGGAGTTGTTTCGCTATTGAATGAGAACTCAGTTGATATATGATCTAACTCCACATACCTGCATTTGCCCCATATCCCTTAATACTGTTAGTTAATAAAAATGTAGTAGCCTCAAATTTAAAACCTAACAATTGACCTAGCATCAATTGCCATTTGCGGAAGAGAATGCCAACCTTCTACCATCTTTTGGGCCTGATTTTAACTCTGTACAAACGGATGGGTTTTCACCTAATGTGTGTAGGAGTGTTTTCTAATTGTACTGCTGAGAGATCGAGCTCTAATTTTTATAGACTATGCTGTTTCGTCTTAGACTCCCCAACCAGCAAAAATAGTTACTCTTTATCAACCCTATCTGTTCCCCTTAATGAAAACTGCAATCAAATAGCCTCTTGACTTTTAAAATTCCAGGGTATGCAGCCCTAATTTGTGTAGTCTTTCCTCAAAATTGAACCCGTGGGGTCCAGGTATCGCTCTGATAAACCTTCAATGCACTCGCTCCAAGGCCAATTTATTATTCCTAAGGTGTGGTGCTCGGAACTGCCCACAGTACTGCATGTGCAGTCTAATCAGGGTATTTTATAGCTGAAACATGACTTCTACCCACTTTTATTCTAGTCCTCTAGATATCAAGATTGGCATCCCATTAGCCTATTATTTTGTACCTGTTCATGACAATTTAAAGACCCAAATACCTGGATCCTCAAGTCTCTTTAGGCCTCCACTGTTTCTAGCTATCCACCAATTAAAAATCATTCTTTTTTGTCCTTTACAGGTCCAATGACCTCACATTTGCCTGCATTGAAATCCATTTGCTACAGTTTTAGCTATTCATTTAATTATTAATATCTCTTCAGAATATCCTGCTTCCATCTCCACTGCTTACAGTGCTACCTATCTTTGTGTTATCAGTGTAAGTTGGTGGAGAGTGCAAGATCAGAATCCCTGCCCGCATTTATGCTGATCTGCTCGAGTCCTGGCTTGCCACCCTCGCCCACCGCCCCAACCCGAAGAATTTGCCAGCTGCCGTTTAATATTGGCGCATTTGCAACATACTCACTGGGCTGTGGTGTTGCTAAACACTTAAATGGCTACCAAGTGCTGTTTTTACTGTCTTCCATCTTTATACTAATACCAGCATTGCGCCCATTGCAACCTCCTCCCGACCCTACTTGGTTTGATGGGATCAGACAGGCAGTATCTGATATTTACACAGGCGGACTGGCTGCCTAGATTTTCAGGGAAGTTTTTCTTTCGGGTCTTTGATTTAATGATGTAACATGGGAGCAAAAACAAGGCATCTTGTAATGTAACAATATTTTTATCTAAAACTAATTGAAATGACATTTAGCTAATCAACCTCATCAGGAGATTAACTCCCAGCCCCGAGGAGCCTAAATTTCCCAGATAAAACATTGAAAGATTTTAATTATTATACAATTTTAAAAATGTGGACCAAGTCATGCCTATATGAAAGTATTTAAAATGTGAAAGAAGTACATGAGAAAATGCTTAATTTAGTTCATTATTTTTGAAGCTTGGAGACTATCGTGTAGACAAACGAGAACCATTCGGTGTCATAAATGTATCGCACACAGCATTGAGATGAAGTACAGTACCAGTTATCAGCTTTTTCATTGATAACCGCTGAGGGAACTATTGTTCAAAAATTCAGGGAGACCCTTCTGTTCTGCAGTGCTCCATAGGATTCGTACTGTCTGCTTAACAGGCAGATGTGACCTGTTCAATGTCTCATCTAAAGAATGGCATGTCAGACAATGTATCGTTCCCCCAGTGCTGCATTGGAGTGTCCATCCAGATTGTGTGCTCAAGTACCTACAGCCGCAACACACAAGCAAAATTCTGCTGATGATCTGAAATAGAAACAGGAAATGCGGAAATACTCAGCAGGTCTGAAGGCATCTGCAGAGACAGAAAACTAGTTAATGTTTAACGTCGATCACCTTTCATTGGCGCTCTCTCCACAGGTGCTGCCAGTACTACTGAGTATTTCCAGCATTTTCTGTTTTTATTTGAACTTACAACTTTTTGACCCAGGAGCAAGAGGACTACTCTAGTTCACCATATATGAAGTTGACATACCACCGAGCTAAACCGTTGTGGTGAAAGCAGAACTCTCACCTGGAGATCTTTGAAATCAGAGGGAAAGCTCTACGCTGGCTGGAGTCATACCTAGCACACAGGAAGGTGGTTGTGGTTGTTGGAGGTCAATCATCTCCGTGCCAGGACATCGCTGAAGGGCAGTGTCCTAGGTCCAAACATCTGCTGCTTCATCACTGACTTTCCCTCCATCATAAGGCCAGAAGTGGGGATGTTTGCACAGTGTTCAGCTCCATCTGCAACCCTTCATAAAACGAAGAGGTCCATGGCTGCATGCGGCAAGTCTTGAACAACATTCAGGCTTGGGCTGATAAGTGGCAATTACCATTCTTGCCACGCAAGTGCCAGGGAATGACCACTACCAGCAGAAGAGAATCCAACCATCCCCCCTTGAAATTCAACAGCATTATCATCACTGGACCCTCCACCATCAACATCCTGGGGGTCATCATTGACCAGAAACACAGCTGGAACAGTCTAATAAATATTGTGGCTATAAAGACAGATCAGAGGCTGGGAATTCTGCAGCGAGTAAATCACCTCCTGACTCCCCAAAGCCTATCCAGCAGCGACAAGGCACATCAGGGGTGTGATGGAATTTGCGCCACTTATCTGGATGAGTGCAGCTCCAACGACACCCGAAGCTCAAAACCCAAGCAGGTCAAAGCAGCCCGCTTGATTCGCACCCCATTCATAACATTAAATATTCACTGCCTCCATTACCAATGTACCATGGCAGCTGTATGTGCCATCTATGCCCCATCTGGTTTTCCTCTTCACCGATGTCATTGTATAGTCCCCATACAGCATGCATAAGAGGGCTGGTTTTGGATCATCGGAGAATTGTTATGGTCATGGAAACCACCAATTTTCTGTAGACACAAAACAGAAGTGCTGGACAAAACTTTAATTGAAATACCAATTCCTCTTCTCCTGCAGGGTGTAGACTTAATCATCTGGCAAGAAGCTTAACCTTGAGCAGGTGGACTCAGCCAGTCAGAAAGGACTCTAGGGATTAAAAATAAATCCTGCCTGTCATATAGAGAGTTAGTCACCCTTTCAAATTCAGCAATATCCATCATAGCTTTGAACCATTACCTCCATTATGGGACGGAAGCTTACTTTTAATTTTAACAATGCCAGTGAATCTACATGACATGACACACCACCCCTGCAGTATAATCGTCAGAGAGTGCATGCACTCTGTGATCTCACTTTAGCAGCCTTTTCGTTATTTACAGCACGTGTTCCACCATTGCCTCCGAAGCCAAAGAGTTAATTTCTGTGAATGCCTCCAAGGGCAACCATTTTCCCATCATTAATGTCAGAACATTAGCTTAATGGTCCATCGATTAGAATTCATAGTTATTTTTGTGATGTGGAAGGTCATTTTGCCCATGGTGTTTGTGCCAGTGTTGGCTCTATTTCAGAACTAATCTCATTTCCATGCTTTTTCCTGTACTCTTTATTTTCTTCAAGTGCTTATTTGTTTCACTTTACCTAGTTAGGAGTGTTAGAAATGCTATCTGTTTGCTGGCTTACTTTGGTAAACTTGCTTTAAATTAAGACCAAATGTACATTATATTGTTCCAATTATTTCATGTATACTACTGCAGTCTGATTGCCTATTTAGAAAGCAGTGCACGGGTACTCAGCATGAAAGGGGGAAGTTCTTTTGAAAGAAGCAAACCTCTTCTTACAAGAAGTTTCAATGGCCTAGAAAATCATTGGTTTTCAGGCAGAAATCGGGTGCCCAGCTGTTCAATATGGTGGGCAGTGCAGGCCTGTGTATCCACCTGGTAGATCGGATGAGGCCCCTCCACAGGCATCCAAGGCATGCGATGCAGGAAGCTCAGTAAAATGTTTAGATAAGGGACTGAACACCGGTTGTAAGATCCTTTTGTTGAGTTGGCCAACTCCAACCTCACCACGTGATATGCTCGTTCAGCAATGCATGGTGCTGGCAGGCAGCAAGGATCTTTTCAGCAGCACTGTCTACAGGATTCACCCCCTCCATCGTACAGATTACAACGACAACTTGCATTTGTCGAGCGTTTTTCACATGATAATGCATCACAAGGTGCTTTACAGTAGTATTATCAAACAAAAATTGACATAGAGCCATGTAAGGGGATATTCTGACAGTGATGTAAAGTTTGATGAAAGATTTAGTTCTTGAGAGGAGAGAGATAGAGAGGCCCCGATGTTTAGGGAAGGAATTCTGGGGTGTAAGGGCTTAGGCAGCTGAAGGCACGGCTGCTGATGGTAGAGAGATTAAAATCAGTGATGTGGAAGAGGCCAGAATCGGAGGTGTGCAGAGATTTTGGAAGGTTGTTAGGCTGGAAGTGGCTACTGGAGAAATGGAGGGGCAAGGACATGGAAGGATTTGAAACAAGGATGGGAATTTTAAAATGGAGGCATTGCCTCGACTGGGAGCCAGTGTAGATCAGAGTGGGAGTGATGGATGAGTGAAACTTGCTGTTAGGATTTTTTTCTTTATTCTTTCATGGGATGTGGATGTCACTGACAAGGCCAGCATTTGCTGCCCATCCCTAATTGTCCTCGAGCTGAGTGGCTTGCCAGGTCATATCAGAGGGAAGTTAAGAGTCAACCACATTACTGTGGATCTGGAGTAACTTGTAGGCCAGACCAGGTAAGGATAACAGATTTCCTTCCCTAAAGGGCATTAGTGAGCCAGATAGGTTTTTATGAGAATTGATGACAGTTTCATGGTCACCATTACTGAGCCTAGCTTTATATTCCAGATTTATGAACTGAATTCAAATTCCACCAGCTGCCGTGGTGGGATTTCAACCCACGTCCCCAGAACATTAGCCTGGGTCTCTCGGTTACTAGTCCAGCGACATCACCATCTTGCCATTTTCTGAAAAGAAAGGGATTCCATTTAGCTGAATTGTGACCACAGGCAAATCTGTGCCTGGTTTCCTGGCATCAGTCTTGGTTGATTCATGCTATGCCAACCCTTTGTGTCATCTTTCTGTCAACCAGGCCATCATGACACAGACTGGGTGATAAGGTTCAAACCCCATCAAACGTGTGAAATGACTCCTGTCAGGAACCTGAGCACAGCTGTAGAGGTGACATATGAATATGTGAATTAGGCGCAGGAGTAGACCATTCAGCCCCTTGAGCCTGCTCCGAGCCTGATTTACAACAAAAGCCATACTACCACCAGGGACATGATCAAGTAAACAATTGTTGTGCCTCCAAGTGGTGGCAGAGACACCTGATTGATTACCTGACCTATCTTCGGCCTCACCACTCAGGCTGGATGTCTGGATCATTAAAACGAGCTGCCAGCGCCGATTTCACATGTCCCTGGGACTGTGTGGACAAGCAGGTGAACCATACACCTGGCCCAGTGCCTGCACATTTTTGGACACGAGTGAATTTCCAAGCTTGTATCTTTTACATTACACTATGCCTTCCTACAGGGAGGGAGGATGGCGAGCCAGAGTCAGACGAGAACAGTTTAGAATTATTTACCCACTACCTTAGTGACAATGCTAGCTCATTAAAATAAATGGCAGCCGTGGTGCAGGCGAGCTAACTTGTGAAATAATGATGCCTTTGGATCATTTCTAAACAGCAGTTTTCAAGGCCAAGCACATTTGTATTGTAAACTCAAGGCACACTTGTGTTTCATGCCCTGTCTTTGTTCATTTAGACTGATCGTTATATAGATGGTATGTTACAGCCTGGAAACTGGAAATCTCCCAGTGAAACGTGACACTTGGCTGACTTGAAATGCCCAGGAGTCCACCAAGCTAGACTTTTGAGACATCTTTCGCAAAGCTTTCTCTTATGCAAATGCTAAACATTTTTGTTTTTGGAAAATATACTTTATTCATAAAATATCTGGAAGAACATTGCAAAACATTTCAAAATCACCATCACAAAAGTACAATCAGATTCAACTTTTACACATGGATCACGAGGTGCATCAATACAATCAATGAATATTACAATCATTTCAATATGGTCATTACAGACAATCAGACAATGGTACTGGTGATTTCAACATACATCATGTTGCACTCTGAGGTGCTTCAATACAATTATAATACAATTAGTATTCAGTGCAGACGTTCATTTTGAGCTGTACAGCCCGAGGGGCTCTAAACAGTTCCCAGCCCCTCGGTGCACTGTGGCAGAAAGGTCTCAGACAGCGACCTTTCCCCATTGCGCCTTTGCGGTGGCTGCCCCAAGCTTTAGTGCGTCCCTCAGCACGTAGTCCTGGACCTTGGAATGTGCCAGTCTGCAACACTCAGTCGGGGACAACTCTTTGCGCTGGAAGACAAACAAGTTTCGGGCAGACCAAAGAGCGTCTTTCACTGAGTTGATGATCCTCCAGCTGCAGTTGATGTTTGTCTCGGTGTGTGTCCCTGGGAACAGCCCGTAGAGCACAGAGTCCTGTGTCACAGAACTGCTCGGGATTAACCTCGATAGAAACCACTGCATCTCTCTCCAGACCTTCTTTGCAAGGGCACAATCCACAAGAAGGTGATCAACGGTCTCATCCCCACCACAGCCACCTCGAGGGCAACGTGCAGAGGGGGTGAGACTCCTGGCCTGTTGGAAGGATCTGACAGGGAGGGCCTTTCTCACCACCCACCAAGCTACGTCTTGGTGCTTGTTGGAATGTTCCGGCGATGAGGCTTTCTGCCAAATGACTTTGACTGTCTGCTCGGGGAACCATCCCACAGGATCCACCCTCTCCTTTTCCCGCAGGGCCTCTAAGATGTTACGTGCTGACCACTGCCTGATGGACTTGTGGTCAAAGGTGTTTCTCTGCGTAAATTTTTCCACCAGGGACAGGTGGTACGGCACGGTCCAACTACTTGGAGTGTTCCGCGTCAGCGTGGCCAGACCCATCCTTCGCAACACCGGGGACAGGTAGAACCTCAGTACGTAGTGACACTTGGTGTTTGCGTACTGAGGGTCTACGCACAGCTTGATGCAGCCGCACACAAAGGTGGCCATCAGTTTGAGGGCGATGTTGGGCACGTTTTTTCCCCCTTTACCTAGAGGCTTGTAGATCGCGTCCTTGCGGACACGATCCATTTTCAACCTCCAGATAAAGCGAAAGATGGCTCGGGTGATTGCTATCGTGCAGGAGTCTGGAATGGGCCAGACCTGTGCTACGTATAGCATCAGCGAGAGTGCCTCACACCTGATGACCAGGTTCTTACTCGCAATAGAGAGGGAGCGTTGCTCCCACATGCCCAGTTTTCTTCGCACCATAGACACTCGCTCCTTCCAGTTTCTAACACATGCCCCGGTCCCTCTGAACCATATCCCCAGCGCCTTCAGGCCGTCAGCCCTGATGGTGAAGGGGACAAAGGATCGGTCAGCCCAGTTCCCAAAGAACATGGCCTCGCTCTTCCCACGATTTACCTTGGTCTGCGAACTGGTCGCAGATGTGGATCAGTCTGCGTACCGACAGCGGATCCGAGCAGAAGACGGCGACATCGTCCATGTACAGGGAGGCTTTGACCTGAGTGCCTCCACTGCCTGGGATCGTCACTCCTCTTATGCCCGGATCCTTCCTGATGGACTCAGCAAAGGGTTCTATGTAACACACAAACAGGACAGGGGAGAGAGGGCAGCCCTGCCTGACTCCAGATTTAATAGGAAAGCTATCTGATTCCCACCCCTTGATTGAAACTGCGCTACTGATGTTAATGTAGAGCAGCTGGATCGAATTGCGAATTCCCTCCCCAAACCCCATTTTGGAGAGCACATCCACCATGTAGGTGTGCGATATTCTGTCAAAGGCCTTCTCCTGATCCAGGCTGATGAGGCAGGTGTCCACACCGCTGTCCTGCACATAGCCTCGCGCTGCTCAGGGATACGATTGTCTGTCAGAGATCTTCCTACCCGGCACAGTGCAGGTCTGGTCAGGGTGGATCACCAATTCCAGAGCGGACTTGACCCGATTGGCGATGCCCTTGGACAGAATCTTATAGTCCGCATTCAACAGTGAAATGGGTCGCCAATTTCTAATTTCCTCCCTTTCCCCCTTGTGCTTGTAGATGAGGGTGATGATGTCTTTCCTCATGGATTCTGACATGCTGCCGGCCAGAAGCATACTCTCGTACACTTCTAGCAGGTCTGGGCCGATCCAGTCCCACAGAGCCGAATACAACTCCGCCGGCAAGCCGTCGCTTCCGGGAGTTTTACTCTTCTCGAAGGACTCAAGGGCCTTAGTCAGTTCATCAGGAGTTAGTGGTTTGTCCAGGCTCTCCCGTGTACTGTCGTCTAAGACCTCCGTGACAGAGGACAGGAAGGACTGGGAGGCCATGCTGTCTGTGGGCTTCACATCATACAATCCGGCATAAAAGGATTTGCTGATTCTCAAAATGCCGGACTGCGATGACTTTACTGAGCCGTCTTCTTCCTTCAGACTGCTGATCACAGAGCTCTCTCTGTGTACCTTTTGGAAGAAGAAACGTGAGCACGTCTCATCCTGCTCCACGGAGCGGACTCTGGAACGGAAGATGATCTTGGAGGCCTCCGAGGCAAAGAGCGAGGATTGCTGGCTCTTCACCTCTTGGAGTTCCTCCTTGACATCCACCCCCATCGACTGCAGCCGGAGCAGGTTCTGCATGTTTTTCTGGAGTCGGGACATTTCCCTCTGTTCCTTTCTAGCTTTCTGGGCGCCTTTGAGGATGAAAAACCTCTTGATGTTTCCCTTGATCGCTTCCCACTAGTGTGTCAGGGACTCAAAGATGGGTTTCACGGTTCTCCAACCTTTGTAATCCCTCTTGTGCTCCTCAATGTTCTCTGGGGCCAGCAGTTGCACGTTTAGCTTCCATGCCCCCCTGCCCACCCTCTGGTCTTCCTCTAAGGGACAGTCAGCCAGTAGGAGGCAGTGGTCAGAGAAGAACACCGGCTTGACGTCGGTGGATCTGATTGTGAACGCACGGGACACAAATAGGAAGTCTATCCTGGAACAGATGGACCCGTCTGGCCGTGACCAGGTGTATCTATGATGCGCTCCGTCTGCAGGGTTGCTGAAGACGTCGCGCAGCTTGGCATCCTTAACTGTTTCCATCAGGGATCTGGACGTAGCGTCCAATCTGCTGTTGGCCCTGCCGGATCGTCCAGCCACATTGATGATGCAGTTGAAGTCACCGCCCAGAATGACCGGCCTGGAGGTCGCCAGCAGCAGTGGGAGCTGCTGAAAGATCACCAGCCGCTCGCTCTTTTGTGCCGGGCCATACACGTTAATTAACCGGAGTGGAGCATTCTTGTACATTACGTCTGCTACGAGGAGGCGCCCGCCCACCACCTCCTTAACCTCGGAGACGGTGAAGCTGCCTCCCCGCAGCAGAATACCCAGGCCGGAGGAACGAGAGTCGATTCCTCCTGACCAGATCGATGGCCCATGGGACCACCATCGTGACCATTGCCTGTAGGAGTTGAGGTGCGGTATCGCACACTCCTGCAGAAACAACAGGTCAGCTTTGACCTTGGCAAGGTAGTCCAAGGTCGCAACACATCGCGTAGTAGATTTAATGCTACGCACATTTATGGATACAATCTTTACACCCATTTTAAAGCTATTAGTCTCTTACCAAACCTGTTGTCTTTGAGAGTCCCAGACCTTTGGACTGTTCCTACATACCCATAGTGTTCACAAATAGCCTCACTTTGGATGGGCTGAGCAAACTGTCCTGAACCACCCCATTGGAGATGTTCCGCTCAGGTGGCATCTGGGGGTTTGTGCAAAGAAATGCTAAACATTTGCTTTATTCAATAAAAATAACCAGTTTGTTTTATCCTGAGTCAGTGGGACAGGAATAAGGACAGGCCTGTTTCTATAGCTACTCAAGATGGAATCACTATTTAATCAGCTTAACCCTGTGTTATTCTTATCCTGGCCAATTTTTCATTTTTACTCATTAAATTTGGAACATTAATGGTGCTCTCAGGTATCCTGAGTTTCATTGAGTTCTTGTATTCTGGAAATGGTTGAGCAGAAATTAGATATTGGCGTCCATTTCTCTCTGCATATAAAGCTAAAGAAAAATCTTTGCACTAAACTGTTACTGATATTCTTGATATGTCTTGATATTCTTATAAAATTAATTGGTCTTCAACTTCCACAAAGAGTCAAGCGTATCCATGTGTGATATAAACAGATCAGCTTTATCCATTGTGTGGCCACTAGAGTGTTGCAAGGTTATTTATTATTTGTTTCAAAAATAAGGCAGTCAAATGCTTTTTCCTACTTTTTAAGAAAAATATCCATTGGAAAATTGGTAGCAGAATATTGACAGATTTCAAAGATGGTTTTATGTCTTTAAGTGCATTTTGAAACATCTTGGGATGTTAAAGGTGCTACATAAATGCAAGATGTTATTGATTCACATGTATGTAATTGCTCACGGAAATTTGGACAAGCCTTCCGTGGGCGGTTGCATGAAAAAGAAATGAAGTCACTGGAGCCGAACAGCACCAGATGGCACATCAGTTGATGCAGGCTGGACATGAACCACTGATAAATGGGGTAGAGATCCCAGAGAAGGTGCTGCGATTTGACTGAAGATTAGCTCTTCTCCGGTTGTATAAAATACAACTCTTACCCCTTATCAAAAATAAATTATTCTGCATTATGTTGTTACAGACCATTCCAAGGAAAGCATGTTCAGTTATTTCCTGGTATATGAACAGTTTATATTTCTTTATAATGTAATCCCTCATGTTATGCTATTCATCATGTATCACTGTTCTGAAGCATTTCCTGAATTGTCCTGGCTTTTATCTTGTTCTGGAAAGAAATCAATATAAACAAAGCTTCTACACTGAACACCAGAAAACTGCTTCTGCTCAACAGTTCACACTGGATCTCAATTATGCTTTTTATGTTGTTCAAAGAATTGTGTGATATGGAGAAGGCTTCTGTGCTCGTCTCTGGTTTGGATTCACAATATGACTCAGCGGTTGCAATGTTAATGGGGCATGTTTCAACAGCAGGGATCCAGTGCTGAATAAGAACATGTGGAGATTTGGACAGATGAGAACATTGTTGTCATTTGGGGATGAATGGTCTTGCTCTAGGCTTGCTCTGTATGACACAATGGGGACAATACTGCATGTATGGAGGCAAGTTGCTAATTCAGTGACTAATATTTGGCAAAGATGGGCAAAAACATGAAACAGTAGCTTGCATATAGCTTCACTGAATATCAATGGCCAACAGCTGTGCCTCATGGCGATTTCCTTGTTCTATGTCATCAGTATGAGCATTTTTTGCAACTGCTTTATTGAAATGGACTATAGTTTGATTATTATCTGTAGGAATTGTTTAAAGAGTTCTGCTAAGGAGTAAATATATGGGTTAGCATCTATCTATACCTACTAGCCTGTCTATCATATGAAAGTGGTGCATCTAGCATATATTTCCTGTCTGTCACACTTCTCTAACACTTCATATGTCACTTCCAACTTTATCCTGCATTTCAAAGGAAAACATAACTAAGCGCAAAGTTCTAGGGTGAAGATGACCCTTCTCTCACTTCATCCAGCAAAAATCCAATCTTTACCTTTAACAACAACTAGATTATGACTTTAAAGAGGCACACATCTGCCCTTGGCATTGTTAACCTTATGAAACAGGACACTGCCTTGCTGCGAGCGCTGCATTTCCTGCCCATCACAGTTAGCGTGTAGCTCATATTTCTTTACTGCACTTTAAAAAAGAGACAAAGGAACTCTGCAAAAAAACACAAAATACCAGAAGAAGGATGCTTCCAGTTTTGTAATTGGTCTGTAAATGAACGCCCCCATTGTTTACTGAACAGCAATGAGAATTTGTAGCCTTAAAAAGATGCATGCTGGACTTTAGCAGAGCAATAATACCCTCCCAACACTGGTGGTTCTGCTCACCTACCCTCCCCATCACTGCTGGGGACTAGGATGTCAGGGTAGCGGTGAGCAGAACCATGTTGTTGGGGGTGGAGGGGGGAGGTGGGGGTTGCTGGTGGGGAGCAGAGTTGGGGGTGCAGGAGGTAGGGTGGGGGAGCAGAACCTGGTGGGAGGGGGTGGCGGTGGTGCGCAGTGCTGGTGGGGGATGGGCAGAGGGTGGGGGTTGGGTGTGCTGGTGCTAGGAGAAGCCATCAGTGTAAGTAATTGGCTAAGTACCAGACCACCAGCTGAAGTTTATGCATTGATGGACCCAGCAGGACCATCAGCGTAGGCTCCCCTTGGAGCTGATTCAGGCACACCACAAATTCCAAATTTGAGGACGTGGGCTTCCAGGAACTTGCAATGCCTGTGAACCCTCAATAACGTCTCAGTACTCGTCACTGTTGGGACCAGAAGATCTGGCCCAATATTTCTATCCTTACAAAACAGTGCCTAAGGGCTTGATGGTATTGTCACTGACAAGTAATCCAGAGACCCAGAGTAATGCTCTGGGGACGCGGGTTCGAATACAGACAGTGGAATTTGAATTGAATAAAAATCTGGAATTAAAAGCCTGATGATGACCATGAAACTATTCTGCCGAAGGGTCATGAAGACTCGAAACATTAACTGATTTCTTCTCCACCGATGCTGCCAGGCCTGCTGAGTTTCTCCAGGTAATTCTGTTTTTGTTATGAAACTATTGCCGACTGTCATAAAAACCCATCTAGTTCTCTAATGTCCTTTAGGAAAGGAAATCTGCTGTCCTTACCTGTTGTGGACTACATGTGACTCCAGACCCACAGTATTGTGGTTAACTCTTAAATGCCCCCTGAACAAGGGCAATTAGGGATGGGCAATAAATGCTGGCCAAGCCAGTGACACCCACATCCCCTGAACAAATAAGAGAAAATTGCACTCTGAGCAATGGGCTTTTGATGATCCAGACTATCCTCTTGTTTATATGCATATTCCTGTATTACCAGATTTTTACAACTAAGAAATTTGAGCCACAGTAACCAATCAGCTGTGATCGCGGAGGAAAATGTGCCAATAATAAAATCAGAAAGTGACCCAATCACGTCACTTAAAAAGTATTGAATCCCATTGGCTGTGACAAATCAGAACTCTGCGGTCATGAAAATATCCTGATCAGAACAGCCAGAAACTGAATTAATCAAATACTGCTGGCTCAAGTTAGGATTTCGAACACAATAAAAGACTGATAATTACATATTTCACAGTAACACGATGAAACTCAGCTATGAAATTGTTTTTTGTGTTTTTGCGGACATTCATTAATATTTTAGCTTAGAGGTTCTTTTTTTTTTCAATAAGTTGATCTGAGGGTGAATATTTTCCTCAGATCAAACACAGCGTTACCTGCAGAGAATAATCGACTACAGCTGTGACTGCAATTTCTTGCTGGGATTTTGTGTTGTGATGAATTTGCCAGAATACATCATTATAACTTTCTCAGTGCAACTGTGAGGCTTTCTTCCATTAATAGGAATCAACAAGTTTTTTGTGGTTTTTTTTCCCCCCCAAAATAATTGGAAAACCAGCTGGAGAATAAATTCCTAAAGGTTTTTGGCGTAAGGCTTCACAACAGAACTACTGTGAAGCGCTTATTTTTTTACCTCAGAAAGAGAGGCAAAGGGGCTGATTGGAGCACGTGCTTTACTTCGTTGGTGCTGAGAAGCATTCTTGGAAATATAACAAAAAATGTATATGGATGGTTATGCCATTTATTCATCCATCCAGCTGTAGTGGGCACAGAAAGAAGAAAAGGGTATGTAATTAGTGTTGAAACTCTTTCGAGTTATCAACAGTCACAGATTGCAACTCTTTCGAGTACAATCTCAGTTCTTGGTTTCAGGGAGTGGGACATGAACCCACAACCCTCTGATTCAAAGGCGAGGGTGCTATGAACTGAGCCACAGCTGACGGTAGCACAGAATAGACAATAGTAAATTGGCTACTGGTTTTACACCCTGATGTGGTGGGGAGGGGGCTGGGTGGCAAAGAGAGAGGGAACATTAAGCAAAGACTGTGGAATCTTTTGAGAAGGCTGGAAAAATTGATCTAGCAGTCACGTCCAAGTGGTAAATGTCATTAGTGGCTCAGTTCTATAATGACAATACTTTATATCTAATCTTAGCCTTTATTTAGAAAGCGGAGGGTGATATTAAGAACAGCCGCAGCTCCATTGAAATTATTGAACATTTGAAGAATGTTATCATGTGAAATGAACTTCTTTCAAAAAATGGGCCAATAAAACTAAGATTATGTTGTTGAGATTACATCTCACCCCCACCTGCGCTCCCACCACCCAGATTGTAACCATGGTTCCCGATAAACAAGCCCACGGTTTGTTAACACTTGTGGATTTAAGATTCAGCACAGCAACATTCACTCATGATAAGGAACAAATTGTAAGTAACCTGTGGGTGTACAGTGATGATTGAGAGGCAGATTGAGTCAGCAACCAATAGTTATGTGATCCTTCACAGCTTTGATCTGTAATTACCACAAGAATAGAGGGTGACATGCCTTTATGTACTATCTGGTATGCAATTTTAATTGCCTTGGTCCATGGTTCTTAATGTGCCGGAGGTTTACAAATATAAACCTAACCTTTTTAAACAGCAATATTTTACATGCAAAACTCACCATTGATTAAGTTTTGCCATCTGTTAATATCTGACAGATGTTTTACGTAGAAGCCATCAAAGTTTGGCACTTGAGCAGACAAACATTAGTGTTACCATTACTTGGGAGCCGATTATTAGTCGACACTGATGATGCAATGGATCAGTGCACTGCATCTCCATCTTTGGACCTGGATTCGAATCCACAACAGATTGAGCAAGACAGGACAAAATAACCACTTGACAGCCTAACTTGGGGAAAATTAAAAGCGCGGTTGGTGTGGGAAATAGAACATTTCACATCACTGCAGTAAAGACGGTGTTCATCAGGTTGGGACTTAGATGAAAGTACAGTCTTCTTGCAGAGTATGCCTTTTTTGTATTTGCTCATGGGATGTGGGCATCGTTGGCAAGGGCAGCATTTGCCCATCCCTAATTGCTCTTGAAATGGTGGTAGGCAATTGCCTTTGTGAACCGCTGCAGTCCAGAGTGCTGTTAGGAAAGGATATCCAGGTTTGTGACCCAGTGACAGTGAAGGAACAGCGATATAATTCCAAGTCAGGATGGTGTGTGACTTGGAGGAGACGTTGCAGGTGGCGGTGCTCCCATGTGCCTCCTGCCCGTGTCATTTTAAGTGGTAGAGGTCACGGATTTGAAAGGTGCTGTCAAAGGAGCCTTGATGAGTTGCTGCAGTGCATCTTGTAGATGGTACGCACTGCTGCCACAGTGTGCTGGTGGTGGAGGGAGTGAATGTTTAAGGTGGTGGATGGGGTGCTGATCAAGCAGAAATAAAAACAAAAAAATGTTTGAAAAACTCAGCCTGTCTGGCAGCACCTGTGGAGAGAGAAACAAGAGTTCACATTTCGAGTCCATGTGACTCTCCTTCAGAGTTGATTTTACTTCAGATTTCCATCGGATTTCAAATACTGCATCCGCAGTATTTTGCATTTATCGTTATGCTGATCAAGCAGCTTGCTTTGCCCTGGATGGTGTTGAGCTTCTGGAGTGTTGTTGGAGCTGCGCTCATCCATACAAGTGGAGAGTATTCCATCACACTCCTGCCCTGTGCATTGTAGATGGTGGACAGGCTTTTGGGGATTCAGGAGAATACTTTAGAATTCTGACCTGATCTTGTATCTACGTTATTTATGTGGCTGTGCTTGACTATTCCTGGGATTATGTGACGTTGATAAGGTGCAGATAATGGTGTGTGTTCCATTTTCCATCACTACCATATCTCGCCTTCATTAGCTCAGTAAAAAAAATCTCCAGCTTTCAAAGCCTCCTTTGTTCAGATTCATCGGTGGCTTGTTTTGCTTTTGGGCAAAACTGAGTTTGTTTCTTCTCTTCAGAAGCCTTTTGCCATTTTGTTGCAGAATATAAGCTAGAACAAGGGAGACTTAGTGCCTTTAAATGCAACACCTGTCGCACGACATTGATAAATCCTTAGCACAGAGCTCAAATTTAATTTTCTTCCTATCCAGCAGAGTTTGCTTGAGGCAGTGTCAGTCAAAAGCAAATTTTCTGCTCTCCTAGCAAAAGCAATTGGAATTGAGCAACACAGATGGCCTGATTGCCAAAGTAAAAATGTAATACCAGGATACTGAAACACTGAACCACAACTGTCACAAGCAAAAGGATGACAGGAATGCTAACCAGTGACAGCTAGCGTTCAACCAAAGCTCTATTCCAGTCTCTCTCGCTCTCTTCCTCACATCACTCCCTGCCTCTCCCTCTGGGTGCAGTTTAAATTCCATTAAATGACCACAGTCACTTTTAACACTACAAAGCAAGACAATGGCCCAGATTTTATGCTGTGAGACCCGAGTATACAGACTGAGGATGCTTGTCTGAAATTCTCGTCTCTGCTATTTTAGCCTATTCCTTTTCGTTAAATCTAATTTGGTTCTCTATACTCTATGTCATCAGGATTTATTTATCTTGCAGCCAGCTTTCTTAAAAATGTACCAATTTTCATGTCCTGTGCTATCCATAGAGAGAGCCTAATTGAGCTTGATGTTGAAATAAAAATGACTGTCCTGTTTAAATGTCCTAAGGGTGAAAAATTGGCTGGATGTGCAACTTAATTTCTAATTAAATGCCACATTCTGTAAACGGCTTGATTTTTAATTTGTCCTTATTTTAGTTTGAAGACCCAGGAATACTGCCACCTCCTCTTGTGCCACATGTATCTGGTTAGCATAATAATACATAATCACACTGAATACTGGATGCTCAGGGACAGCTGATTAGTTTTCCTTTGTGTTATGCTATCAGGTTAGATCAACAGATTAGATTTTTGAATAATAAGAACAAAATATCAATCTGCATGGTGATTAGCTTGCTTCCCATCTCCGCGACCATGTTAAAATGTTTGTTTTTAAAAATGATTTAATAGCGTTTACCAAGATCAATTATGGATGAGGAAGAGCACGTGGCGCACCCAGAAAGGAACAATTATCCCCCCCTTATAATAAAAGCAAAATACTGTGGACACTGGAAATCTGAAGTAAGAACAGAAGATGCTGGAAAAACCCAACGGGTCTGGCAGCATCTGTGGAGAGAGAAACAGGGTTAACGTTTCGAGTAGGTATGACACTTCAGCACTGAAGAGAGGTAGAAATGTGATGGGTTTTATACTGTTGAAGAGAGGGGGTGGAGCAGGTGGAGCAAAATAGAAGGTCAGGGTTAGGTGGGAGCTTTCAGGAGAGATTTGACAAAGATGTCATGGACACAAGACGAAGGGAGTGGTAATGATAATGTTAAAGACTAAGGCAGGTGCTAAAGCGGCATAAAGGTCAGATAGCAGAATATGTTAATATTAGAACAAGGGTCAGCGCTGTCTGAAAGCAAAACATAAGAACAAGTTACAGACTGGCCCTGTGGGGGAGGAGGTTGGGGGAAAAAGGAAAGAGTTCATGGCCTGAAGTTGTTAAACTCAAGGTTAAGTCCAGAAGACTGTAAAGTGCCTAATCGGAGGATGAGGTACTGTTCCTCCAGTTTGCATTGGGCTTTACTGGAACGTTGTATCAGGCCAAGGACAGAAATGTGGGCATGAGAGCAAGATGGTGAATTGAAATGGCAAGCGACAGGAAGGACGGGCAGCCCAGACAACCAGCTTAATTAGATTGTTAACGGCCTTAATAGGCCTTTGATAGTTCAGCGTGCGCGCCCGCAGAACTGAAGATTTGAATGACGCGCAGTGATGTTGGGAGGCACGCCCGACGTCACCGTGTGTCATTTCTACATGTTGGCGAGCGGGGCCTGCGCCCACATGCCAACCAGAAGATTCCGGCCTACACGTTGCTTACTCTTTATTTGCATCTCTTTATTGACATAATTTCTAAATTAGGCAGCTGTTTTTGCTTGAGCCATGAGTACTTCACAGTGTAGACAGTTAATTCCACAGTAATATTATCCAGCCAGCCTTACCCTGTTTAGGTTGCATCACATGGTCACAAGAATCATACTAAGATTGTCCTGTAGCCTAGGCTGGAGATGCTGCGGGGTGATTTAACTTTTCATTGATGGGATAATGAACGTCCAGAAATGATTTACATTAAGAATATGGATACCCAGAAGTGACTGCCCTCAAATACAATGGATACCTGGGAATGACTTGCAGTAAGTCCAGTGGAGACCTGGGGGTTATTCACATTACATAGGATATACATCACAGAAACATAATCTACTATTCCCTTCTCCCTGATATGCTTGGATAGCCTCCCCTTAAATGCATCAATAATATTCGCTTCAGCCACTCCCTGTGGTAGAGTTCCACATTCTCACCACTCTCTGAATAAAGAAGTCCCTTCTTAAGCCCCTGTTTGATTTCTTGGTGGCTAACTTATATTGTTGGCCTCTAGCTTTTGTTCTTCCCACATAGACTCTCTATATGCACTCTATCAAAGCCTTTCATAATTTTAAAGACCTCTGTCAGCCATCTCTTTTCCAGAGAAAAGACCCAGATAACAATGGATCCTAAGCAGTGAGCTTCAGTCAGAACAATGGATATATCCATAATAATGGGGATTTAAGACATAGTTATCATGAATTAAGTTTTCAAAATTCGGGTTAGTACCTGTTTTTAAAAACATTTTTAAAAACTGTAGTAATTTAATGTGGAGGGTGATCTTTTAATTTTGTGAGCTGTTTTGTGAGCAGTGTGGAAGTTGCCTATAAATGCATCCTCTGCTTAGGGTATGTGACGACATTGCCTCTGCATCATTAATGATCATGGGATCATGTCCACAGGTTTTATCAAGAAATATTTTATAGTTGCAGGGCTATGGGATGGAGCAGGAGAGCAAATGGGACTGACTGGCTTGCTGTATGGAGAGTCAGCATAGACTCAATGGGTCGAATGATCTCATTCAGTGCCATGGATGACTCTGACTCTGACCTGACCACAGGAAAATGCTGTGCTCAGCATATATCATAAAGGTTTAATTCATTTTATATCCAAACTGACCTTTCAGTCTTATGTAATTAACTGAAGAAATTTTAGTGCTACCTGACTGTGCTGCTTAATTTCAATTATCTGAGTCACTTGAAGGATTTGCTTTTAAATTGCTATTTTGATGATTATTCTCTGTCTTTGATGAATGTGCTGTCACAAAGGTACAAAGCCCTTTTGGGGTTGCACTTTTTGACTGTTTACTGCCCAGCTTCATGAACTATATTCTTCTTTATGAAGTTGAACACACACAATAGACATTGTGAAAAGCTCATGGCAAAGTGCACCTAGAAAGGTGTCAAATGTCAACTTTTCCTGGGAACATGGCCCCAGGGGCTCCTTGAATGAAAATTAACCCAATAGATTGTGTACATTGTGCCTCCTCCTTCTGTTGCCATGACACCATTGACAAAGTCAGCTGTTTTTTTCTCTTGGGATTTTGACAGCTGAATGCGACCCTGTCCTCTCCCAACACCTACATGTAGGGTGATGTGGCAGAGGTTGTTAGACAGTGATCAGAAGTAGGAACCTAAATCACGTTTTGCCTTCCTGCCTACTAAAGACAATTGCAAAGCCTCCAACATCATCCCAAGCGAGATCAGCTAGCTCAACAGAGAATGGAGATCAAACCTTGAACCTTCCTGGTCCTTATTGGCGTGGCTATATATTAAATACTTGCTGAACCCCTTTAGGGACCTCCTTTATGCTGATTTATATTATTCAGAGAGCTCTTTTTTTATGGTTCCTGCCAGATGGAGGGCACTTATATAAGACAGACTGGTCCCTATCCTTTTCCCCCTCTTTCCCTCTGTATAAAGTTTTGGTGTCTCAAACTGACATTCCAGATGAGGCCTGTAATTCACCGTTGGAAATAGAGAGCGTAACCTTGTCCACAAAATGTTGGAGCTTTGTGATTTTAAGATTGTTTTGCTTTGTTCTTCTATGTTGGGTTTCCTTTGTAAGGTTGCTTCACATGAAAGTAGGAGTTTTTTTTTTATTCATCCATGGAATGTGGGCATCGCTGGCTAGGCCAGCGTTTATTGCCCATCCCTAATTGCCCTTGTTCAGAGGGCATTTAAGAGTCAACCACATTGCTGTGTGTCTGGAGTCACATGTAGGCCAGACCAGGTAAAGACAGCAGATTTCCTTCCCTAAAGGACATTAGTGAACCAGATGGTTTTTTTTTTACAACAATCGACAATGGTTTCATGATCATCATTAGACTTTTAATTCCAGATTTTTATTTTATTCATATTCCACCATCGGCCGTGGCAGGAATCAAACCCAGGCCCTTTGAACATTACACTGGGTCTCTGGATTACTAGTCTAGTAATCATGGGATGTGGGCATCACTGGCTGGGCCAGCATTTATTGCCCATCCCTAATTGCCCTTGAGAAGGTGATGGTGAGCTGCCTTCTTGAAACGGTGCAGTTCCTGTGGTGTAGGCACACTCACAGTGCTGTCAGGTAGGGATTTTGACCCAACGGCTGTGAAGGAACAGTGATATATTTCTAAGTCAGGGTGGTGTGTGGCTTGGAGGGGAACTTCCAGGTGATGGTGTTTCCATGTGTCTGCTGCCCTTGTTCTTCTAGATGGCAGCGGTCGTGGGTTTGGATGGTGCTGTCTAAGGAGCCTTGGTGAGTTCTTGCAGTGCATCTTGTAGAGGCTGTCACTGTGCATTGGTGGTGGAGGAAGTGAATGTTTGTGGTTGGGGTGCTTATCAAGCAGGCAGCTTTGTCCTGGATAGTGGCGAGCTTCTTGAGTGTTGTTGGAGCTGTAGTCATTCAGGCAACTGGAGAGTATTCCATTACATGCCTGACTTGTGCCTTGTAGATGGTGGCAGGCTTTGGGGAGTCAGGAGGTGAGTTACTCGCTGCAGGATTCCTAGCTTTGCTCTTGTAGCCACAGTATATTTATGACTAGTCCAGCCAGTTCAGATTCTGGTCAATGGTAACCCCCAGGATGTTGATAGCGGGGGATTCACTGATGGTAATGCCATTGAATGTCAAGGAACGATGGTTAGATTCTATATTGTTGGAGATGGTCATTGCCTGGCATTTGTGTGGCACGATTGTTACTTGCCAGTCGTCAGCCCAAGCCTGGATATTGTTCAAGACTTGCTGCATTTGGATACGGACTGCTTCAGTATCTGAGGAGTCGCGAATGGTGCTGAACATTGTGCAATCATCAACGAACATCCCCACTTCTGGCCTTATGATAGAAGGAAGGTCATTGATGAAGCAGCTGAAGATGGTTGGGCTTAGGACACTACCCTGAGGAACCCTTGCAGTGATACCTTGGGACTGAAATGATTGACCTCCAACAGCCACAACCATCTTCCTTTGTGCTAGGTATGACTCCAACCAGCGGAGAGTTTTCCCCCTGATGCCCATTGACTCTAGTTTTGCTAGGGCTCCTTGGTGCCACACTCGCTCAAATGCAGCCTTGATGTCAAGGGCAGTCACTCTCACCTCACCTCAGGAGTTCAGCTCTTTTGTCCATGTTTGAACCATGGCTATAATGAGGTCAGGAGCTGAGTGTCCCTGGCGGAACCCAAATTGAGCGTCACTGATCAGGTTATTTCTAAGTAAGTGCCGCTTGATAGCACTGTTGATGACCCCTTCCATCACTTTACTGATGATCGAGGGTAGACTGTTGGGGTGGTAATTCGTCGGATTGGATTTCTCCTGCTTTATGTGGATTGGACATATGTGGGCAATTCTCCACATTGCGATGATTTTAGTCTCAGTGGTTCACTCTGTTCCTGAACGCGACCGCTTCACCATCTGATGGATACTGTAAAATTTTAATGAGGTGAAACTTAGACATTTTTTATATAAGTCTAACACTTAATTAAATCTGCTGGATTTAGAGGGAAAAAGAGAACAGAGGCCAGCACAGTAAAAGCAGAAGGAGCTATGCATCGGCTTGTCAATTTTCAGAGAATCACCAGCGATCTCGTGACACCTGAAATTAGTAAACGGAATTGAAGAACCGTGTCCATGATAATGGGGCTTTCTTTATGTTCCACAACAACTGCCACACACACGGTCATGTTCCACATTATCTACAATAGAAAGGAAAGTTTATTTCAGAGGCAAAAATTTCATCTTGAACTTAGACACCGCACATCCTGAAAAACAATTCAGCCCAGATCCCTGGATGGTTGTACCCCGGAAGATGTGTTGGGGTCCCCTCGGAAGTCCCTGGGAATTGCCCGGGAAGTTTCAACTTCCATTGGGCCATTTCCCTGCGTCTGGAATCCTCCGAAACTCCAATTAAAAGTCAGTGACTTCAGATGGATCTGACCTACTTGCAGAATAGTTACCCAGGAAAACCTAGAAGGATTAAAGCCAGCTCTAACTCCCAGGTAACTATAGTACTGACCCCCCCCTCTCCCCTGACCACACGACTATCGCACCCTCTGACTAACCCTTCTGACTATTCAACTACGTTCTCGACCCGCAGACTACCTCCCCACCCCCGGAGTACCCATCCCCGACCACCTGATACCCCTGACCCCCCCCCCACCTCCTCGAACAACCCTCCACGCCCCCCGACTACCCCTCCAACTACCCCCTCTGACCATCCAGCTCACCCCTCGACCACCCCCCCAACCATCCGACCAGTCCCCCCGATCACCCAACTCCCAACCCCTGACTAACCACAACACCCTGACTACCCCATTGACCACCCAGCTGACCCCCCCCCCCCCCCCCCCCGACTACTTGACCTCCCCCACCCGCCACCCAGTACCTCCCCCACGCTCTGACTGGCCCCCACCTGTACCACCCTACCCACTTACCTTAACACTTACTTTTTCTCCTAGCTTGTCAAGGTGGCTGGGATATTTAAGCTTCCTGTTACACAGCAGCTAGTGTCATAAAAGGGGGTGTGGTTTGGCTTCCCCTGACACTCCTGCGCTCGGAGGGAGAGACTCCAGTAGCAGATACACTTCACATTTCTCAGGAGGCCTGGTTCAGAAGACCGGATGGGAAATGTGGAACTCCACTGCAGGGTAAGTAAATTGGAGCAGAGTGGAAATCTGACGGCGATTGCCACTCCACAGAAGATTTGGCCCTTCTCTGTGTCTCCTGTATTTGCATGCGGCATTATGCAATGGTTACATAAGATTTATCATTAATTCAGTCATTTAATTATATTATAATCTATTTAAAGTACATTTGAAGTGGACTATATGAGGAACAACAAGTCACTGAAAGCTAAATCTTAAAAAAGGAAGTTTAATTGTTAGTTGCATCTTTGTTCTCTGGATTTTTTTTCCAGACACAGCGAATTTATTGCTGTTGGAAACATTTAAGGAGCTTCAAGCATTGACCAGAGAGTGAAAACTTTAGCTGAAATTAATAATGCATCATTTTTGGGTTTAGGTGAGTGGAAGAGGAGGAACTTGGGTGGGGAGGGGGGATTAATGCACAGACTATATTTGTCCACTTATCACCCAGGACACTAAATATTGCTGCAATACAGTTACTTGCAGATCCGAAGGGACCAACAGTGATAAAGGTTTGTTATAGACGGTCAGGCAAATACTTTTAGTGATAATTTATCTGGATTTTGCTGCGATTGGCAAAGGAACACTAATGCCATTTGCCTCAAATACAGATAACTTTGGCAAACTTGCCAGTGGATATTTCTTGTTTTCGTGCATCTAATCAGTGTGTCATCCTCTTTAGGGGGATCTGTGGTGTCTTTGAGCAGTTCAGGCAATATGGAGGCTCAGTTGAAGAATCCTAACTGAGACGCACAGACTACAAAGTAAGAAATAAAAACGGGGTATATCTCACAGTGAAATCATTGCACAAGCACAAAAAAAGGTTTAGATATGCACATGAGGTCAAGAGAGACATAAAATAGATTTAAAAAATAAAAACTATTCAAAATTATTTTAATTTTTAAAATCTGCAATATTAATTTTCTTCAGAGGGAATGAGATTCCACAATTGTAAATTATTTTTCAGATCCAGGGAGGGTTGTTTAGTAATTATTATTTATTACACTATTAAAAGTCCAGTTGCTCTTGATTAGTCCAAGCTATAACTTTTTCAACAGCCTTTTGTGCAAGACTAGTGTGTAATAAGGTCACGCCATGACAGTGATCTCTGTACAGCTTATGTCGGCAAATGTAACTGTAGCCCTACCTGTGGGAGTAGGATATCACTGACAGCAACTACTGGCTTTCAACACTCAACTGCACATTTGCTGTCAGTTGCTGTCAGTTCTACCTTTAACTAGTGGTGAGTACTACCCGTCTTGCTCTTATGAATACAGCAAACTCCTGACCATGGACTTCCCAGTAATGAAAAATGTCAGTATGGGAAAAGAAGTAGTTATTCAATAGACTCCGTTTTCCAACAGCAATAAATTCGCTGTGTCTGGAAAAAAATCCAGAGAACGAAGATGCAACTAACAATTAAACTTCCTTTTTAAGATTTAACTTTCAGTGACTTGTTGTTCCTCATATAGTCCACTTCAAATGTACTTTAAATAGATTATAATATAACTAAATGACTGAATTAATGACAAATCTTATGTAACCATTGCATAATGCCGCATGCAAATACAGGAGACATAGAAGTGCTTTGATTGTCCCTCACATGCTTCACTTTCTGGCGTGATTGCCTAGCTTGGTCCAATACGGGCATTATGTGGTTCCCAGCAAACAAAATCTGAATCAATTTAATGTGAAATATTCATGCGAGTTGTTATATTTTTATTATAAAATCATCACGTAGGACTTGGTCCGCTAATATGCATGGTTAGAAAAGGTCGGGTGACACTCTTGACAATGCAGAACTAAATGAAAATTGCATCTGCTGTAAGACAGACTCTTCCACTTGAAACTGTTTCATTAGAATTCTGTCTGCTGCTTTGAGTGTGGGCATTGTGTAATTGAGTGGCCCTGGGAGCTCTTAAACTTGAGGTAAATTGCCTTTTCATTCTCGAGTGATAATTTTTAAACTATAAGGATGCTGGAATGGTGATAGGGTTCAGAATTTTTATTTAAAACTGCACTGTTAAATATGAAAGACAAATTCTGCACTGATGTGCTGTATATTTACCTTCCAGCTATTTCGACTGGAGCATTTCTGGTTTATCTTAAAATGTCGTTCATTTTTTGTTGCTTAAGCTGAGTGATGGTACCCAAGAATAAAACACTTCTCCATTTCAGGCATTCAGCATCACTGCGAAATCAGTTGGATCAAAGTTAGGTGAGGAGTGACAATTTCTTTACCGTGCCCCAACAATGTGCTTTAGCCCTAACCTTTCCATAGATCGTGGTGTACAAATCGACCTGGCGTATGAGACAACCCTATCTTTTCGCTGCCAAAAATCATGCATTTACTCATTGTGTAAGTTGACCCCCCTCCTCCCTTACAGCTACAAAATGCTATGCACTCATTTAGCAGTTGGTCTGCATTTTCACCCCAGAAATGCATGTTTTACTTACCTTATGCTGTAAGCCCATGCATGGGATCAAGCAAGTGCAATGGGCCTGTTTTCCGAAGAAGATGCACAGGAGTTTACGACATGGCCACACAGAGCAGACCATGCATGGCATGGCATTTGATGAAGGGAAATGGGTGCTCCAGCAAAACGAATGAAATATGAAGCCGCTTTTAAACTGAAAATTATAACGTTTGCTAACTCGTCAACTAAGCGTGCTGCAGCAAGGGAATTCGGTGTTTGTGAAAAGCTGCTGCAGGGATGGAAGAGAAAGGGTTCTAGCCATGAGAAGATGCCCAAGATCAAATGCGCCATGAGAGCAGGGACCAGCCACTGGCCTGATCATGTGCTGGAAAGGGTCCTCAAAAATCATTGGAATGGTTACAATGCAATGTGTATTTACACACTCTTAAGTGGCCAAGTCAAACCCTGAGTCCAGCACAGAGTTCAGACCAACAGCTAATTGTTGTAGTCACTTTATGGAATGAAGCGGTTTAGTGTTGTGGCAGATGACCAAGATCGCTCAGAGACCTCGATGCCAAAATTACCAGTTTCCAACGATTCATCACCAGGCAGCGGCAAAAGCATGAGTCAGCATTATGTCACATCAACAACGTGGATGAAACGCCCACGAATGTTGATATGCCCAGCAGCCAAACTGTGATGTGGTAAGGTTTGTAAACGGTTCTTGTGAAAACGGCAGGACATGAGAAGAGAAGGTTAATGGTAATACTTGTCTGTATAGCCAGTGGAGAGAAATTGAGGCCATGATCATTTGGAAACATAAAACTATGCCAAACTTCAAGTTCCCTGCAGGAGTTTTTGTGCGTGTCCATAACAATAGTTGGATGGATGAGGATGGGGTGAAGCTATGAGTCGATAACACGTGAAATAGGTGTCCCAGTGCCCTTTGTGAAGAGCGCAGCTTATTAGTGCAGAACATGTTCAGGTCCATATAACCAATGAGATCAAGAGGTGCCTGTGAAGAAATAACATCCACACCACAGTTATACCTGGGTGGTGGTGGTGGTGGTGGTGGTGGTGGGGGGGTGGGGTGGGGGGGTGGGGGGGGGGGGGGGGTGGGGGGGGGGGTCGATCACCTGCAGTTCAACCCATATATGGGTCCCTTAGTAAGCCATTCAAAGATCATGTTTGCGCCGAATGAAATAGGTGGATGGTTGATTGAGAAAAAACCTTCATAACGAGTGGAAATATGCATGCTGCCTCACTTGATGTGGTTTCAGCATCAAATCGTGGGATGTTATTAGTGTGGCAAGTATCATCATCAGATCATTCAGAAAATGCAGAATATCCGATTCCATGTTTGGAGAGGAAGAAGATTTCCTGTGGTTGGGAAGGTTCTGAAAGTGAAAGTGCCACATCTGATCCAAAGTGGGATTCTTAGATGATGCCATAGCCAAAGTGACGAATGAATTTGGTGAACTCTGCATGAGATGCCAAAGACAATGAGTTTTAGAACACTTTGTGGTTCAAAGTGTTGTTGAATTCATTCAATAAACCATGCCGCATTAATTTAATATGAATTACCAGTGTTCTGTTTTTTCCACATTGTAAAATGATGACCACCCTCGCCTACACTGGTAGTTCACTTCTTATACTCAGCGTATAAGTTGACCCCTGTTCTTGGAAGGATTTTTGGAGGCTTCAGAGGTTGACTTATACGCTGTGCTATGCAGTAACCATCCTGTAAAAACGGAGTTGAGATGCACTTCATAGAGGACCCTTGCAACCACCAGACACAGAGCACTTACATTCCATCACTTTTTGAGCTGGAGTTGAATAATGATCCCAGAGGTGAAAGTTGAACTTGCATTGCCTAGCCCCTCCCTTTTTGTTAACTGTACTGTTATCCACCATTTTCTCTTTCTGCCCTATCTTAGAGTTGATTGAGAAGACCTGTGTTGATAATTTGCCGTTGCTGTTGGTGTTGTGTAAGACCATGTAATGTGCTGACTGTTGACACGACTGACAGTGTAGTGATGTTCCATTATTGGCCAGGTAAACCCGGAAATATTGTGAAATAGTCCACTTGTGAAAAAATGTTGATCAACACACACTTTGCTAATATTTGCAACTGCTACTTTGCACACTTTCTCTTGCCGCAGTGTCTTGCTGTCTGCTGCTGCTTCAGGAGCTAAGCCAAAGGGCTCAAGGCCAGATGATCATCACCCATGTTTAGCACCACTGTATGCATACCTGAGTGTAAGTGAGCCATCCCATTGTATCATCTATACCCCCTCACCTGAAGCTGCTGATGTGGGTGATGGCCCTTTTAATAGTTCAGTCATCAATGTCAAGGTTTTCTATCATTGCCAATATGCTCAAATGACTGCCAGGCTCTGGCTTTCTAGAGAGTGCATCATTTCTAAAATAGTTCGTGTATTTCAGAAGTATGTTTTTCAGGTGATTTAAAAGGTGAAATTTCTCCTGGTCACCCAGTTGTCAAAGATGTTGGGCTTGACTTTTATAGAGGGGTGGGAGGGGTGTCAGGGCTGCATGGGAACCCAGTAGGCAAAGAACCTGGCAGTGTTGAGGGCATGAAGCCTTGCTGATCTTAACAGCAGGCCATGGTTTGATTAAATATTTGCAGACCTGACGCTCAGCCAGATCGTTGATTCATGGCCATAGCCGGTGACTTGTGGGAGTGGTTCCCAGCAATCAGTTGTTGCGAAGGAGTGGGGGACGGAGTGAGGAGGAGTGGCTAACCTCCTGTCAAAGATCAGTTATATTGCAGGCATGTGGACTTTCTTATATTAAATAACTGAACTTTGGGGCCAGTTTACACTGGAGCAGTTTGCAGGCACGTTAGTCAGAAGCTGGAGTGACCTGGTGCACTCTTTTGGGCGGCTGTTGAAAATATCACAGGTTCAACAGTTCTAGAGTTATACTGCTGGCTCTATGTTTCTCCTTGGCCAGGGGAAATGGAGCTGGGTGCCTGTATGTTTTGATTGTGTGCGCAGAGCTCCACCTAGTGCCATCTGCAAGTTTGTAGAATCCCAGGGGACAGATTGCTGTCTGCAAACATCAGGGAGATCAAAAGGCGACACATTGAAAGTGTTTGAGCAATCTGGTGACATATCTTGGAATATCCTAAAGGTGGCGTTGATCGCAGTTGAGAAGGTCAATTGGGGGTTTGTGATTGATGAGGTTATTGGTTTTAATGGCACCCGCTACTTAAACTGAATTAAATTTGGGGGGCTTTCCAAATGATGGCACAATTAGCATCAACAGAGAGCTTGGCTTCAGCACAAATGTGTCACGCAGTGAAGGCATAACCGGGGCAAAACCTGACACAACTCTCTCAGTTGAGGGAGGTTAGTAGGGTTGACTGGTAGGTAACTCCAAGGTTTGATACACTTTGAGCCACTGGCTTTTAGCCAAAACAGAAAGACACTGGGATCTCCTGTGTTCATAATGCTTATCGGCTTTACTAGCCCACACTACTTAATGAAATTCAATTTGGGTGACTTCCTAAATGACAACACACAAATTGTATTAACAGAAAGCAAAGATTGCTTTGCAATTAAAATGCCCCAGAAATAGTGAGAGTTTCCTATTCATGGAATCGTAAATAGTACAGGAGGCCATTCAGCCCATCGAGTTTATGCCAGCAATCTAGTTAACCACACTCCCCTGCTCTTTTTCCATTTCCCTGCAACTTTGCCTCCTTGAAGTATTTATCCAACTTCTCTTTGAAAACTACTAAATTATTTTGTCCCCCAGCTCCCTATTGGGCTGTGCAGACCAAAGTGTGACAATAGGTTAAAATAAAACTTTTTTCTTATGTCACATCTGATTCTTTTGCCGATTATGTTGCATTTATGCGCTCTGGTTATTCCAGCCATTGGAAATAGCTTGTCTTTATTTATTCTGCCATGGGAGGTCAGTTAGCTCTGTTGGCTGCATGGCTAAAGCGTGATGCAGAATGACACCAATGGTGCGGAATCAGTCCTCACACCAGCTACAGTAGTTCATGGAGGCCTGTCTCCTCATCTCACCCCATGCATGCAGGGTGGGACCCTTCAAGCTATATATAACCAATTATCTCTCCCGAATGCAGAGAGATGCCCATGGTCCTTTTGTGTTATTGTGGCTAAGTACCTTGCCTTACCTTATTCTATCTAAACCCTTCATGATTTTAGACGCCTCTATGAAATCCCCTCTTCTTTGATCTCTCTGCTCTGAGGAGAGCAGCCCCAGCCTCTCCAGTCTATTTATGTAACTGCAGAGGACGTCCTAACTTAACGTCGTCCTGCACCACGTTGTTTTATGTTGCTGTCGTTCTCCAGTTGGAACCCTGCCTTCGCGTTACGTTGCTGTTGCTTCTCGTTAACGTCTGGATGTTCCCATGTAACTCCCATGTTGAACCTGAGAGAGCTGGGTCTGGGGGAAGGTGGTGAACAGACATTCTTGGGGAGGGGGTTATGAGCCTCAGACAGACTGTTTCGCAAAAGGCCACATTTTCCAGGAGCCAATTAATGACATTAAGCGAGGGCTTCTCCTAATCCCTCATCCCTGGAACCCTCTAGTAAAACTCTTCTGCATTCAGCACTAACTACAGGGAGGAATCCAGTGCAAGATTACTGCTGGTCACGTTTGTTTGCTTGCGTGATATTAAATTAATATCGCACCCATGACATTTATCAAGCTGATCTAACAGTAAAAATGAACACTGGCCATTGAACAACATGTTGATTCTGTTCCCTTTCTGTTTGTCATGAATCAGCTATGTTCTCACTCGCTGCAGTCATTATTATTTACCTGAAGCCATGGGAAAACAAAATGTTATGAGTTCAAAACCACATCGGGTCACTTAGTACTGTTCTGTGATACTTGACCCAGAATAAAAGGCCACAGGTTTTCCACTTCAGTTATCCTACATGGGTGTGGAACAATTATCCTTCCAGGATGAGCAGTAGAATTGTGTATAAGTAAGAATATGTTTCTTATAAATATGTAAACTGCACATTACTCTGGCAACAAGTTTGTGGAGAAATAGACATTTGTTCTGACCGTTTAGATTTTAATGTCCGTTAAGTGACCAGAAGTGGAGCTGCAACTCTCTGAATGCTTTGACTCTGAAAGTAGTTTTTCTACTGCTAGGCTAAGCTGTTACAAAGGTGGATTAAATGTGAGTGATCCTGCATCTCTCATTGCATGCCGCATGTTAGCTGCCTGAGTACCCCACAGTGTTGCATAAAAAGCCCTGGAGGCACTGCGGCTGAGACAAAATGGGTGCTCCAGGTATAATGCATCTATATTGCTGCACTGCAATCGAATCGGTTGATCTAACTAGCTTTTAAGATGAAGTCATTCGAAACTCTCAGTGAGCTAAATGATGGAGAGCTCTTGAGCACTGGGAGCCCGTTTGTGCAGAAGTTCACTCAGCTTCGAAACCCCGGACCAACGCAGTCACATTCTTTCTGGAGCAGCTTGTTTGCATCTGTGCAATTTAAATCGGTCCTTCTAAAATCATCAGGGCCGTGCCAAACTATTTTTCCTCCTGATTCATGAAATGATTTAACAACCATCATAAAAATGCTAAAGCTACTTGGTTCCATCTGCACAAAAGGTTTTATGCAGTGATGTATTGATGTCATGTTGATTGGAGTGCAGGCCATGCAGATTAAGCCGGCTTTAAAAAAAGCCAATGCACTGGGCCGACTGCCAATGCTTCAGCTCAAACACCCCCCGCCCCCCCCCACCGCACAAAATATAGCTTGTCTTGCATTTGTTAAGAGCGACTTTGGCAGCAGCTTTCAGGGGAAGAAACCATGAAGTTTATGTGGACTGCCCGTCTCTGTGACAAGCTGGTTGTCTTATTTGTCAAAATAGTCCACCTAAATCGTAGACATTTCCTTTGATTCCATTTTATTTGATTGTTCAGCAGTGGTCTTTTGATCTCTGTCCGAGGAGGAATTTTTAACCCGTTTAAAATTGGGCTGCGTCCACTGAGAATGAACCCGTAGCGGCGTCAGAATGTTCCAAAGTGACCAAAAAATGTGCACTGTGATCTGTCATGTAGGTACTGTTTAACCTTTCCTCACATAAAGTGTGTGAATCTGTGAAATAACAATCATTGTAGTCTTTTTGCGGTCAATAAGAAATGAAGGGTTTCGGTATTGGGGAGTTGGGGAGTGATGCTGTGCAAAAGGTCCATATAGAAGTTCTCAGCAGACTAGTCTTTGCTTAGCTAATATTTTTCCCTTGATGGTTGTGTATATTATTTTCTAATTTGTGACTTTTAAGGTAATGGGGAGGGTGAGGTGGTCTCGCATTATATCAGGTCCTCTCTTTCGAAATGTATTTTTGAAACATGCAAAGTAGTTTGTGACCAGTGAGACATGGGAACCCCATCACCTCCAGGACCCCTTCCAACTAACTTGGACATACATTGTCATTTGTTCATCCGTCATTGCTGGGCCAAAATTCTGGAACCCCTTGCCTAATGGAACTGCAGGACCACCTTCACCAGACGGACTGCAACCAGGCAACACCCCACCACCTTCTCAAATGCAACTATAGATGGGCAGTGAATGCTGGCACTGCGAGTTTAAAAACAGATCCAAATTGATTACTAAGCTCTGAAGAAGAGTCATACGGACTCAAAACGTTAACTCTGTCTTTCCTTCCACAGATGCTGTCAGACCTGCTGAGTTTTTCCAGCAATTTTTGTTTTTGTTTCAGATTTCCAGCATCTGCAGTATTTTGCCTTTATCTTTTTGATTACTTTTGAGTAGGCGCGAACCTGACCCACACCAAGGGGCCATGACATGTCCTCCTATACGTAAAATGGCAAAATGTGTGAGAGACTTAGCACAGGAATTGTTTGAAAAAAAAGGACAGTCTTTAATTTTACCTGAGCAATATTCTTACAGTGGACAGTGGCTGCATGTAGTCAGACCTTAATGCCTGTTTCCACGCTTTGCTCCTTTTATCTCATGCTACTTTGGGGCATCAGCACTTTGAGTGAATTCCTGGAAATGATTCAGTGAGACGTATTTGCCCTAGGTGGCTTCCTTCACCAGTTCCAGAACTGGTGGGGTTGCAGAATAGGGGCCAGGCTTGGATTACTGTCTTTTGCTGTTAATTTACCTCGATCGACAACTATCTTAAAACTTCAATAACTCACATCAGCTCATTTATCCAAACTGAAACTTTGCACTTGGGCTGACTTTGAAATAAACTTATTGAACAGATTAACGCAGTATAATTTAAAGATCATGAGCATGACTAGTCAGCAGAACGCTCAGTGTCATGTTGTATGATGGAACAGACATCAATTGCTAACTTGTCTTCCAGGATCTATGAGTAAGCGAGGTTTGTACTTAAAGAACATAAGAAATAGAAGCAGGAGTCGGCTGTCTGGCCTCTTTGAATCTACTCCGCCACTCAGTAAGATCATGGTTGATCTTTCACATAAGCTTATCTCCATATTCCTTGATTCCTGTAGTCATCAAAAATCCATCAAATCCACAGCCCCCTGGGGTGGATAATTCCAAAGATTCACAACCCTTGGTGAAGAATTTTCTCCACTTCTCGGTCCTAAATGACTCATCCCTTATCCTGAGACTCTAGCTCCTAATTTTAGACCAATGCTGGAAAAACTCAGCAGGTCTGGCAGCATCTGTGCAGAGGAACAGTTAACATTTCGAGTCCGTATGACCCTTCTGCAGAGCTCTGAAAAAGAGTCATACGGACTCGAAACATTAACTCTATTTCTCTCTCCACAGATGCCGCTAGACCTGCTCAGTATTTCCAGCATTTTCTGTTTTTGTTTCAGATTTCCAGCATCCACAATGTCTTTCTTTTGTCTTTACTATTGACGTCAGGCTAACTGTCCTATAGTTCCTTGTTTTCCGTCTCCCAGCTTTCTTGAAAAGCAGGGTCATGTTTGCTACCATGGGCTCTAGTGAGAAATTTGGAATAATCGGAAATGTGAATGGCAACATCTTAATCTGACTGTACCAGGCAGCCATTGCAAATAAACAAACACATGATTGAATACAAAAACAGAATTACCTGGAAAAACTCAGCAGGTCTGGCAGCATCGGCGGAGAAGGAAAGTGCTGCCAGACCTGCTGAGTTTTTCCAGGTAATTCTGTTTTTGTTTTGGATTTCCAGTTTTTTGTTTTTATCTACATGTTTGAATACCTCTGTAACAGGGCGTGAAGATGGACACTGCAAACATATCATTTGATCGTAGTAAAATTTCGACAGAACTTCAGCCTGGTGACCCTGCCAGTGCAGTGTTGGACTTCTGTTCAAAAGGCCAGTGATAATCTGCCTGTTTGTCATTCAATCTCATTATTGCCTTTGAAGTTCTCAAAGCTGGCCACTAGATGGAGTGCCTCTTGGTGGCAGGGCAGCCTTGTCGCCTCAGGCTGGAAAAGTGGTGTGGCCTGTGCCAGCATTCGGGCTCGTTAAGTGCGGGATTAATGTCATCTGCAGATAGACCTTTGTGCCACACCATTTCGCCCCCCTGCAGGGAGAGAATGTAGAGAGGCAGGAATATAACAAGAGGAATCATGTAGGAGAATGTCTTTGAACAGAGTAGAGAATTTTAAAGAAAGAAAGAGAGAACTTGCACTTACATAAAACCTCTCACATCCTTGGATGTTCCAAAATTCTTCGCCGGCAGTGAATTGATTTTGAAGCATAGTTGCAGTTATTGTGTGGGGAAAACACAAGGCGGTTTGTAGACGGCACGGGCCCACAAAGAGCAAATAATGCCAATAGCCAGATAATCGGTTTGGTGATGTTGATTGAGGGATGAATGGTGACCAGGGTACTTCCTACTCTTCAAAATAGGAAACCTGGGATCTTCTCTACCCTACTGAAAGGGCAAATGCTCTGATTAGCTTCTAATCCGACAGCGGAGCACTCAGTCGGCATAGCGCCGAAGTGGCAGTTTAGATTGTCTGCTCAAGTCCCTGGAGCAGAGTTTGAATCTGCAAATGTTTGAATAGGAGGTGAAAGTGCTTCCAACTGAGCCAAGCAGTGCCAAATTTAAAAAAAAAATGGACAGGTCTTTGGGTTTTGAGTTGGGGTCAAGTTGGGGGGGTGGGGGAGGGGCAGAGGTCACAACCCCACACTGTATCACCCAGCAGTGATTTTCCCCAAATTGGCCAATTAATGGCCAGAAGGCAGGCTCGCCATGCAATCAAGGACGGCGGGCAGGCTCTCAAAGCTGGAGCGCCAATAGGAGGCCCCCTTAGCTCATAAGGAACAGTCGCCTGCACTTCAGGTAAGGGAGAGAGAGGGCGCCTCCATCTGAGGTGCCCTCCCTCCAACTTTTTAATTTTTTTTAAGAGCGGGGATGGCCTTAAAGCCTGCTTGGAGCATTGGCCCTGCATTCTGTGGCCAGGAAGCCGCCTCCAACCAGTTGGTCTAGTTCCTGAACCCACGGAGTGGGGGTTGGGGTTTGGAAAAATCCAGTCAGCCTCTGTTAATAGAACTTCAAAATTGTAAAGGAGGAACTTTTGAAAAGCCTGTCAGTACCTAACGTTGACACGGCACCGGGGCCGGACAAAATGCAAGCACAGATGTTTATAAAGAAGTGAGAGTAGAAATTGCAGGGGCACTGGCCATAATTTTTCAGTCTTCCCTAGACTCAGGGGAGGTGCCAGAGGACTAGAGAATTGCAAGCATTACAGCCTTGTTCAAAAAAGATTGTAAGGATAAGCCCAGTAATTACAGACCAGTCAGTTGAATTTCAGCGGTGGGCAAGATTCTAGAAACAATTATTTGGGATAGAATTAGTAGTCACTTGGAAAAATATGGGTTGATAAGGAAGAACCAGCATGGATTTCTAAAGGGGAAATCGTGTTTAACTAACTTGCTAGAGTTTTTTGAAGAGGTAACAGAAAAGGTTGATGAGGGTAATGCTGTTGATGTGGTGTACATGGACTTTCAAAAGGCATTTGATACAGTGCCACACAACAGACTTGTGAAAAAAGTCATTGCTCATGGAGTAAAAGGGACAGTAGCAACATGGATACAAAATTGGCTGAAAAATAGGAAGCAGAGAGTAATGGTCAATGGATATTTTTCAGGCTGGAGGAAGGTTTGTAGTGGAGTTTCCCCAGGAGTCGGTATTGGAACCCTTGAGTTTCCTGATATATATTAATGATCTAGATCTTGGTGTGCAGGGGACAGTTTCAAAGTTTGCAGATGATATAAAGCTTGGGAGCATTGTAAACTGTGAGGAGGACATTGTAGAACTTCAAAATGACATAGACAAGTTGGTGGAGTGGGCAGATAGGTGGCAGATGAAGTTCAATGCGGAGAAGTGTGAGGTGATGCATTTTGGTAGGAAGAACATAGACAGACAATATAAATAAGGGGTGAAATTTTGAAGGGGGTGCAGGAGCAGAAAGACTTGGGTGTATATGTGCATAGATCATTGAAGGTGGCAGGATAGGTAGAGAGCAGTTAGTAAAACATATAGTATCCAATGCTTTATTAATAGGGGCATAGAGTACAAGAGCACGGAGGTTATGCTGAATTTATATAAGACACTTGATAGACTTCAGTTGGAGTATTGTGTACAGCTCTGGGCGCCACACTGTAGGAAGGATGTGAACACGTTGGAGAGAGTGCAGAAGAGATTTGCAAGAATGGTTCCAGGGATGAGAAACTTCAGCTATGAGGATAGATTGGAGAGGTTGGGACTGTTCTCCTTGGAGAGAAGAAGGCTAAGAGGAGATTTGATAGAGATGTTCAAAATCATGAGGGGGCTGGACGGAGTGGATAAGGAGGAGCTGTTCCTGTCCATAAAAGGATCAAGAATGAGAGGGCACAGATTTAAAGTGATTTGCAAAAGAAGCAAATGTGACGTAAGAAAAAACTTTTTCACACAACGAATGGTTGGGGTCTGGAATGCACTGCCTGGAAGTGTGGTGGAGGCAGGTTCAATCGTGGCATTCAAGAGGGCATTAGATGATTATTTGAGTAGAAATAATGTGCAGGGGTATGGGGAAAAGGCAGGGCAACGGCACTAGGTCATAATGCTCATTCGGAGAGCCGGTGCAGACAGGATGGGCCAAATGGCCTCCTGCGCTCACAGTTAAAATTCTGTGATTCTTAATAGGCCTTTAATTCCCATTAATTGACTACCTGCTGCTTGCAGGTGGGTAGCCTTGTGACCCCAATCCTGCCTTTGGGGCAATGCTGAGGAAGTGGGGGAGGGTTGGAGGCAAGAAGGTCCTGGGAATTTTCATGCCTCCTTGCTCACTTCCTGATGTGGGACTGAAAACCCTGCCCAGTGTAAACTTCGGCTCCTAGTATCTAAAACATTTTGTTATGTTCTATGTGGTAGTTAAGCGTACCAAATCAGATTTTGTTTCCCTGCCTTATGCCATAAATATGTATTTACTGTCTCTGTATAACTGCTGCAAATAATAATTGTTGCCTGGATATCAGTGCTCGATATTAAAAATGACTTCTGAGCAAATTACAAGCAGACTGATTTCACCATGTAAACTATTATGTCTTTTAGAAATTGACCTTTGAGATAAAACATTAGCCTGTAAATGCGCATAATCTTTTCTTTCCTGTCCTAATGCATTTAAAACAGTTTCCGGATTAGATTTGTGGAGTCCTTTTTTAAAAATTTATTCATGGGTGTGGGTGTCGCTGGCTAAGCCAACATTAATTGCCCTTGTTCAGAGCATTGAAGAGTCAACCACATTGCTGTTAGGTCTGGAGTCACATGTAGGCCAGGCCAGGTAAGGACGGCAGATGTCCTTCCCTAAAGGACATTAGTGAGCCAGGTGGGTTTTTACAACAACCGCCAATGGTTTCATGGTCATCATTAGACTTTTAATTCCAGATTTATGGAATTCAAATTCTACCATCTGCTGTGGTGGGATTTGAACCCGGCTTTCTGGATTACTAGCTCACGACAAAACCACTACCCGATCGCCTCCCCCCCTTCTATTGTCCGGTACAATAGAATTTTGAAAGAAAAGCTATTCTCAGATCTTTCAGAGAACAAGTTGAAATCTGCGCTAAATGAGCAAGCGCCACAGAGCAGAAACCATTGCTTCCGAAGCAGCATTACAGATAACTGAGAGCTCGCAGTTTTGTGACAAGTGGATGCCACAGAGCCACAGATCCCCAAGCAAACTCAAGAGGTTGAGTGTACTCCCTAAAAGTTCAAGCACCGTGTGACTATTACCTTTAATACCTGTTTAGAGTAGACACTCAGGCTGCATTGAATTAAAAAAAATGCAAGAAAAACACTTGGAAACGATGGTAAACATACCAGAAACCAGCACTTGAAAATGTCGTCATTGTTTCAGCTGCTTTAAAATAAGCAGGCATGAACCTGGGATTGAAAATGCTGCCCTGATTTGTTCTTTTCCCGTGTGCATGTGAACTGCATTATACTGTTCCCTACTGTGCTGGTCAGAAAGCAGCAGTAGAGGTACAGAGTTGTTTGTTTATCCCTCACCCTGAGGGGCAGCAATTGTCTCCTCTCTCTGTGTCCCAACTCATGTCGGGACAATAGATTCTCCCCACGCTCGCCCCATTCTCTTCGAACTAACCGGATGATTGTTGGAGAAACCAGTCACGAGAACCAATCCGCTGACCCAGGGGTTCGATCTACTGCCTCCACAGAATGAATAACCAGTATCCAAATGTTTGACAGAGCTTTCTTTATAACCCTTTCTGCTCAGTGTTTTCCGGCCTAACCTATTATAAAGTTTTGCATGTACTTCTGAAGATGTCACATTTGTAACACTTTCGCTGCTCCTGTCATTCCTGCTGTTTGTAGATTGTTTGGTCGTTATTACATCGCTCTTTGTGGGATCTTGCTATGCTCAATTTGGCTGTTGAATTACCACAGTGACGACACTTAAAAAGCACTTAACTGAGGCATCCTGAGGTTGTGAGAGGCACCATGTACCCGTTTTGTAACATTCTTCTGTCATGCTTGAACTTACCTCCCCTTGAGCCCTTCCAACTCTCAGAAAGCAGAACAGCGGCCCTGTTCTCCAAAGCGAAACCTGCCGAAGGCTTGGAAAAGCAGTCTGATCAGACGCTCCACCTGCTGCCTCTCCTTCTGTCCCAAGTCCTGAGGTGGCATTGTCTTTCCTGCCTGCCACTGCTGTTGCCCCCCACCTGCTAGCCCCTCCTCACTGCTGAACTTTCCATTTCCACCTGCCCCATAATGTGAAAGTTCCAACAGTTGTGACCTCGCCATGTTAAGAACTGGTGTCAGCTGCTTAAGAACCGAAAAATTTGGGCTGATTTCATTGGATTAGAGGAGATTCTGGGGTGACCTCTAACTTTCTTCTGAAGTTTCTGCTCCATGGCATTTTCATTTTCTTCAGCTATGTATTACTAATAAAAAAACCCCAGAAAATATTTATTTATAAAGTTGAATATGTACTCATCATTGTGGGGAATCTTCCTCACCTTGTGTTCTTCCTGTATTATCATAGTCAGTGTTGATATGGTTGCTTCAATTCAGCTTCTGGTTGGTGGTGACGACAGAATTGTGATAGAGGTGCCACTGAAGGTAAAGGCGAGATGGCTGGGCTTTGTCTGGTTTGGAACAGTCATTACTGAGCACTTAAGAGCATAAATGCTGCCAGCCAATTGCCAACATGGATGTTATCCAGGCCCCATTGTGGGCTGAAGTTATTAGAGGAGGTGTTAGTGGAGGCCCTACACTGGAATTGTCAGCACACAATCCCACTCTGACCTTTTAATGGATGAAAGGTCAAAATGGCTTCTCACTGTGTTTCTCTGTTTAATTGCTCACCGTGTCTTTACTCTGTCTCTAAGTGCTTAAAAAAGCCTAGATTTTGGAATTGTGGGTGCGGCATTGAAAAAAATGTCTTCCTTTTCACTGAGTAGAGAATGCCTCTGTTCCATAAAACACATATATAATTTTTGATGAGGAATCTTTGGTACTGCAACAAAACATCAGTTCTCACTTACCAAACATTTGTTTGTCCAATCCTGAAGTGCACAAGTTGTGTGTGGGATCCTCATACGGCGAGAGATATAATTAAGGTTGAAGTGATCCAAAGATGTGCTGCAGGGTTCTGCACGAATCAGTATGGGAAATACACCAGTGTCACATCCTTGATCAAAGATTTGGAATGGGAATCACTACAGCAGATTGGGAGTCAAATAGACTGACCATAAAAATAAGGAATGGACTGTGGGAGTTGACAGGAAGAAATACCTGGTGCCCTCTGGCAATGACAAAACACGAGGTAGTCATCCACACAAACTATAAAGACCATTTGTTTCCAAGACAGTGTATCAGCAATCTTTCTTTCCAAGGACAATCCCAATTGAACAAACTACCAAAGGAAATAGTCCCAGGCGCAACGTTTGAAATCTTCAAGACCCATCTTTCGATTACTCCCATTTAAAAGTTTTCATTATCAGGACTACCTGGTCATGCTTGGTTTAGCTAGCGCGACCCATATAAATGTTGGCAGAACATGGACAGCATCTGTGATGCTGACACTACTAAAGCAGAAGCAGCAGAAACCATATGAGGGAACTTCCCATTTTGATATAATGCCATAGTTTTGTGTTTACATTGGTTTCAATTTGTGCTGTTTTCCGAAGTTTCTGCACTCTTCCATGGAGATTCCAGTGGGATATCCCAGAGGAAATTCTTTCCCTTGCTTGTATACTGTCGTTTTTACATGTTTGAACCATCCAGAAAGCTTAAGATTCAGATTTTTTCACATTGACGAAACATAATTAAACATTTTTTTTAATGCAAGGAACGAGTTTACAGTTGGATTAAGTGTCTAGTTTTGGAATGCAATGGGGACTAAATATTGTTTTGATTATAATAAAGAGTGGAACAATAAATTAAGGCAGAAGGAAGATTTCCTTTGCTTGTCTTCTTTAGCGAAATTCAGTCAAACCTAGAACATCTTCCTTACCTATTTAATACACTAGCAACACATAGCAACAAATCTCTTATCATCACCTTTTTGAATAAAATTAAACAAATGTTGAAGTGAGAATACACAATCTCTGGAAGCCCCCAGCAAGCTGAGCCACATGTTTGTAGAGGTGAAAGTAAGGTTAACTTTGTCCTTTTGTCTGTGACATCTTTTGGTTATCTCCACCTATCACTGGCCCTCTATCCAGCTCTACTTGTTCCCCCCCCCACCCTTTAAACCAGCTTATATTTCACCTCTTTTCTATTTTTCCTTAGTTCTGTTGAAGAGTCATACGGACTCGAAACGTTAACTGTGTTCCTCTCCGCAGATGCTGTCAGACCTGCTGAGTTTTTCCAGGCATTTTTGCTTTTGTTTTGGATTTCCAGCATCTGCAGTTTTTTGCTTTTAACTTTTCACATCTGTGTCTCTTTGTCAGGATTCTGTATGTTGGTGCATTACAGGTTCCATGGCTTGTGAATGTCCGCATTAGTAATATTGCAGCAAGAACATGCAGCTTCAGTGTGAGTGAGATATTTTACTAAAGCCTGTTGTAATGTTTCTTTGCTTTGCTCCGTTGTTTGAACTGTTTGAAGTTACACTGGCTATAAAAGAGTTGATGAGGAGTCCAAATTAGATTATATGCATTGAGAAAACAGCCTGATTTTGTGAAAATAGGTAAAACTTGTTGATATAAAAACAAAAAATGGCGGAAATATTCAGCAGGTCTGGCAGCACCTGTGAAGAGAGAAATAGAGTTGATGTTTCGGGTCAAGAACCAAACTCATTGATGATCTGTCTCAGCCTCAACACCGTCCACGATTTACAATTATCCATACATACGTGGCCTCTGTAATCTTTTCTCTCTCAACAGTAAAAAGAAAAAAAATCAAAAATCCACTGCTTTCAGCTCCCTGTGTGGACATTTGAGTTTGATGCATCATCATGGCATTCTGGTTTGTCCTATACCAGAGCAAATAGCTGTGTTCGCATTTACAATAGGCTCATACTTATTTATTATTGCCTGAGCTGAGCAAATGGAACATTCCAAGACCCAACACTAGCATCTTTCAAATTAAGTGCAGCTGTTCGATACTGTGATCAAAATTTAAGAAGATTGGAAGCACATTTGCAAGGCCTACCCTATAACATTGCAACTGCCTCTACAACCAGTGCTGCACGAACAGCAGCTTGTGCAGGAGCCCCTTGGAACTGACTGCCCCAGCAATTTTATTTTTGTAGAAGTGTTTTTCTTTCACTAAAGGCCAGAGTGCCTGATATCAGTATAGTCTGGTAGCAGTATTCACGTAGAAACTGAGTTTGGACTTGGGTTTCATAGCTTGGTGAGCAGTTGTGGCGATGTGGTTTGTTTTCCAAATGATGCTTCTTAGGTTCGATGGACAGCTGAGTCGAACTTGTTGAGAATAGTAACTCCTGTGACTGGACCGGAAAAGGAAGCAGTAAATAAAGCCGCGCTTTGTGGGTCTATCAAATACCTTTTTTGATTTGGTTGTGTGAACATTTGAGGGCACTTTGAGAGCTAGCTGGCAAAGCTCTGCTCCTGGCTTCTCAGTCTCAGCGCCCTCCCTCTCTGGTGCAATCCCTCGATGTGGCTGTGCACCATTGTGGAGCTTCACAAAGGTTTAGTCTGCTGTCTGCACTGGCTTAAAAGGCATCTGATTTTCTGAAAGTCAACTATAAGATCATGGCCACAACGGTGATCATGTGTACCTGGGGAAGCCGAGTGCTGCAGCACCAAGTTCCAACTTGCAGCTACAGCACGTAAGCACTGGCTGAAATTTTCCAGCGCCTCACTCCGGTGGGATCTTCCAGTCCCGCCGATGTGAACGGAGATTTCAATAGCCCCGCTGTGTGGACTTGGGTGGGTTGGGGGGAAGGTGGGTGGGTTGGGGGTGGGGGTGGGTGTGAAGGTGGGGGGGTGGGGAAGGTGGGGGGGGGCAGTGGGGAGGTGGTGGTGGGGAGTGGGGAGACGGGGGTGGGGAGGTGGGTGGCGAGGTGGGGGCTGGAAAATTCTGGCCACTTGGTCCAGGTCGGCTCGTAGACTGACCAGGAGCAGACAGCCACCTGAGAAAGGCGATGACTGGTGCTGTGTTCTCAGGGCTGAAGTAAAAATTCCCACAATTACACCCCTTTCTCAGAGACTTACATTTCTTTACTGCTCCAAATTGTCTTCAAAATATTGTCACTGATGCCTGCTATCTTCAGGTTATTTCTGATATAACCTCCTTACAATCACCTGGTCTCAAGAATACAGGAGAGTGCATTTAATTTTCATCAAGAATGTATAAATTTCAGACCTTTGAAAGGGAATGAACAATTAGAGCAAATACTGTTCTTACAGGACTTGAATTTATAGTCCAGGATCAGAGAGAGAAATGAACAAAGTGTACAAAGTATCAGTTCGTGTATTCATACGAAGTTTCAATTAAAAAGATACTCCTGCTGCTTGAAGCCAGGGAAAGGGCTTGAATAAGAATGCTAACTTAGTCAGCAATGACTCAGTTTCAATATTGAACCATCTCCTGGCACTGGCTCCTTGCATAAAGTCGGAGGAAATTGCATTGTACTGCACTATTAACCAAATAAAGGGGGAAAAATACTGCAATGCTCCTTTCGTGACCTGGAGATATCCCAAAGCGTTTTACAACTAATGAGGTACTTTTGAAATGTAGTCATTGTCCTAATGTAGTTAGTTGCACAGCAAAGTCCCACAAATAACAGTGCAGTGATTATTTCACTGCACTAGTAATCAGAAAACCCAGAAAGTTAATTAAGAGAACGCAAATATAAATCCCACTGTGGCAGTTTGAGAATTTGAGTTATTTTAGTTGCCGGCATCGGTGAGAGGGAACGTGAAGCTATTGGACAGTTGTAAAACCACAACTGGTTCCCTAATGCCTTTTAGTTGGCTTCAATGCAGAAAGTAGAGAGTGGGAGTAAAAGGAGGTTATTCAGGGTGGCAGAAGGTACGAAGTAGTGCTTCACACGAATCAGTGTTGGAATACTGCTGTTCACAATTGACATTGAAGGTTTGGACTTTGGGATCAGGAATACAATTTCTAAATTTGTGGATGAGACCAAATTGGGGAGGGGAGCTGTCAGACCAATTTGGAAATGAAGTTTAACACAGATAAATGTGAGGTAGTACATTTTCGGAGGAAGAATAGAGGGGTTATTGCTTGGAAGGTGCAAGTCTAGGTAGACTAGAGGAACAAAGTGATCTCGGAATACAATAGACGAATCACTAATAGTTGCACCACAGGTTAGCAAGGCCATTGAAAAAAAGAAAACCAAGCAGTTAGCTTTATTTCTAGAATTTAAAGAAGGGAAGTTATGCTAAACCTATATCGAACGTTGGTTAGTGTGCAGTGTGCAGTTCTGGTCACCACATTATAAGAATGATGTAGAGGCACTGGAGCAGGCGCAGCGAAGATTTACAAGAATGATGCCAGAAATGTGTAGTTATGCATATCAGACTGATCTCTTTTCTCTTGAAAGAAGGAGGTCGAAGGGTGACCTAATAAAGGTCTTTAAAATTAGGAAGGGCTTTGATAGAGTAAATACAGAGAAAATGTTTCCACTTGTGTGGAAGAGCATAACTAGAGGCAATCAGAATAAGATAGGGTGTGGCTGAAGTGAATAACATAGATGCATTTTAAGGGGAACTAAGAGGGAGAAGGAAATAGATGGTTATGAGGGTAGATTTAGATGAGAGAGAAGGGAGGGGGCTCGAGTGTAAGATAAACATCAGTATGGACTGGTTGGGCCAAATGGTTTGTTTCTGTGTCCTATATCCTATATAATTCAGTGTAATAATGACCAGATAACCTGTGTTTTTAGTGATGTTGATTGAGGGATAAATATTGGCCGGGACACTGGGACCTCCCTTGCTGTTCTTCAATAAACTGCCACAGGGTCATTTTTGTGCACCTGAGACTCCAGGTTTAACCATGGTTTAACGTCTCAACTGAAAGCTGGCACCTCTGGCAGTACAGCACTCCCAAATAATATTTCTCCTCTGTTGTGAATCTTAACAGTATGAAACCAGTTGAACTTGACAGTGAGAAGGGACCGTGTAATTGGCTGGTGAAGGCCATTATTTTAACTCATTTTAGTGTTGGTACCCCGAGCACTTCTAAGTATGGAACTTCTGAAAAATTTTTCCCATGTTGCTGAGATATGGATTACAATAGCCAGTGAAGCTGTGTCACTACTTAAGCAGAAAATTAGATAACATTTGAAGAAAAGTGTGGAAAGTATCTGGAAAGTTTGTACAAGATTATGAGGGGCATGGACAGGATGGATAGGGAGCAGCTGTTCCCCTTAGTTGAAGGGTCAGTCACAAGGGGACATAAGTTCAAGGTGAGGGGCAGGAGGTTTAGTGGGGATGTGAGGAAAAACTTTTTTACCCAGAGGGTGGTGACGGTCTGGAATGTGCTGCCTGGGAGGGTGGTGGAGGCGGGTTGCCTCACATCCTTTAAAAAAAGTACCTGGATGGGCACTTGGCACGTCATAACATTCAAGGCTATGGGCCAAGTGTTGGCAAATGAGATTAGGTAGGGAGGTCAGGTGTTTCTCATGTGTCGGTGCAGACTCGATGGGTCGAAGGGCCTCTTCTGCACTGTGTGATTCTGTGAAAGAGCAGGGGAATAGGATCAAATAATGAGCGTCAGCACAGACAAAATTGTCTTTCTTCCATGCTGATAATTCTCCAATTTTTTTTCACCAGTGTTACTTCTCAAGTTTCACGGTGGCTGGCCAAATTATAGACAGTCACATTGTCCACAGTTGCAATGTATAGCTGGCCATACGCTGGCTGACGGATAAGAGTGGCAATTTTTTTTGAGTCCTGTTTGCAGGTGGGCTCATTTGACTTGCTCCTCAAATAATGCTTTCCAGATGTCAGTGCTTATTGCTCACCCTGTGGTGCTGCATCGTGTGAGTGCAGCTACTTGCCGCGTCAAACACAGCATGAAACCCAGAGCAAGTGGAACTTGTCAGTAGGAAGTTGCAGCAGAGAAAATGTCACAGTTGCCAATTTGTCTCTTTGAATGTTCTGTGGAATGAGTGGCGGATGAAGCTCAAGTTATGCAATTAAATAACCTGCAGGAGCGGTGGAGTAAGTAGGAATTGTTAGCAGACATCTGGGATAAAGGGGTCAGCAAATCCACACAAGAGCAGTGAGGGACTTTTTAAAACGAGGCAATAATCATCAAGTTGAGGGTTGATAGGGAACAAATGTATTTTTTAAAACTCATTGACAAAGTTCTGTTTGCTAATGTTTGGTATGATGCTTTTCATGTATGTGTGCATGCACACTGTAACATTTCCACCTCCACACACTTTCCCTACACTTGTTTAAATGTTAGATCTATACAGCGAGAGTTTAGTGTTCCAGTTACTGAAGACATGGACTAAAGGCATTGGACAGATGCCAGTGATATTGGTTTGCCAAAAAAACACTTATGTTAAACCTGTAAAAAACACTAATTTGGCCTTAACTGGAGTATTGTGTCCAGTTCTAGGCATCACACTTTAGGAAGGATGTGAAGGCATTCGAGAGAGTGCAAAATACGTTCTTGAGAATGGTTCTGGGGATGAGGAACTTCAGTTACATAGATAGATTAGAGAAGTTGGGACTGTTTTCCTTGAGAAGAGAAGATTAAGAGGGACAGAGGTATTCCAAATCATGAGGGGTCCGGACAGAGTAGATAGGGAGAAGCTATTCCCATTGGTGGAAGAATCGAGAGCCAGAAGGCACAGATTTAAGGCAATTGGCAAAAGAAGCAATGGTGACATGAGGAAAAACTTTTTCATTTGGTGAGTGGTTGGGATCTGGAATGCACTGCATGACATGTGATGGAGGCTGGTTTAGTCGAGGCATTCATGAGGGAATTGTCTGATTATCTGAAAAGGAAGAATGTGCAGCACTATGGGAAGAAGGGGGTGTTAGTGGGACTAGGTGAATTGCTCCTTCAGGGAGCCAACACAGATATGATGGGCTGAATGGCCTCCTTCTGTGCTGTAACTGCTCTATAATTCTAAAAATGTATTGTTAAATGCCATGAGCCAGAAATAACAGCAGTCAAGATTAGCCAAATACTTCACTAATATAGCAGCAGGCTGACATTTAATAGCTCAAACTAAGTTGGCATGACTGTCAGCTTGGAGGGGTGGATTGACATCTTCCAGCAGTCAGAGTTTATTTCCTCATTTGTATGGATAATTGTGTTTAAGTGCATTTTATTACTGTACAACTTTTTTATAGGTTATTAAAATGACATGGGAAAATTCAATGTTTTTAGGAGTTTGCTTACTGTTCATCCTGTGAACCAGAAAATAAATCATTTTAGAAAAATATGTCAGTGGTGGAAAGAGTTAACATAAATCTTTAGTGCACTATTCTCCTAGTAGATTATTCTCTTGGAACTGTATTTAATTGATTATTCCCAGTACATTATTTTCTTGGTACCGTATTTTTAAATCCGTTATTTTTAGCATATTCTTCCTTGCTACAGTATTCTTCTACGAACCCCTGATGGACTGTAGTCTTTCTCCTTCCTGTAATTCCTATTCTCCTTTCTCGACTACCAAAGGTTCCCTTAAGCTTCTGTCCTAATCTCTGACAACCAAGTTCAAGAAGCTCACGTATTTCATCAACAAAACGTACTATCTGTTTAACTGCCTCCCGCTCTTCCACTTGCCCTACCAAGTGAAACCTCTCTCCCGCCACCCAGCGCCTGTTGTCCTGCCCCTCAATCCCTGGCTATCTAGTTTCTCTTCTATTAAAACAATTCAGACTTGACCACTCAATTTCCATTCCTGGCTCTCGTGCTAGCTAGAAATGTAAATGGTTCCCCTCCTCATCTCTCACCCTTTCACAGCTACCGTCATCAGCCTCTGCTTAGAAAACCCACCCTTGGCTTACGAATCTGCCAACACCCAATGTGGACTGGTAATCCAGAGACCCAGGGTAATGCTCTGGGAACCCAGGTTTGAATCACACCAAGGCAGATGGTGGAATTTGAATTCAATAAAAAAATCTGGAATTAAAAGTCTACCGATGACAATGAAACCATTGTTGATTGTTGTAAAAACCCATCTGGTTCACTAATGTCCTTTAGGGCAAGAAATCTGCCATCCTTACCTGGTCTGGTCTATATGTGACTCCAGACCCACCGCAGTGTGGTTGACTCTTAAAAAATGCCCTCTGAACATGATGTGGGCTATAGATGTGGGCAATAAATGCTGGCCTAGTCAGCGACATCCACATCCCATGAACGAATATTTAAAAAAACCCTCCGATTCACTCCCCAATGTTTTTGAACGTGTTGTTATCTCTCAAATCTTTGCCCATCTTTCCTGCAACTCCCTGTTTGAATCATTCCCAATTAAGTTACTGTCTCCTGTCACCAAAACAACTGTAACCCAAAGTTACCAGTGATATGCTGTGCGACTGTGGTGCACCATCCCTCTTCTTCTTCCTTGACCATTCTGTAGCCTTTGATCCAGTTGACCACACTGCCCTCCCGCAATGCCTCCCTTCCATTTCTCAGTGAGACTGCTCTTTGTTGGCTCTACTCTTATCTATGAAATCAGAGCAAGACTATCTCCAACAATGCCTTCCTGTTCCAGTACCGTTACCCCTGGAGTTTCCCAAGGATCTATTCTTATCCCCCTCTCCTTCCTCATTTACATGCCACCCCTTGGCAACATTGTCCACAGATATGGGGGCAGCTTCTACATGTATGCTGATGACACCCAGCTCTACCTCTCTACTACCTTCCTCTGCCTTTGATATCAGACTGCCATTTGATACCCAGTTTTGGGTGAGCCACAGTCTCCTTCTGCTAAATGTTGGGAAGACCAGCTCTTTGCATCCCATCACAGCCTTGTGTTTGACTCCATCTGCATCCTGTGCATCCCACTTCCTCCGAACTTTTTAAATCGTTGGCACTAAACAGCTTGCAGTGAGGACAGTGTGAAAAGGGGAGCGGCATTTGTTTGGGTTCTTCAATTCTGTCATTGAGCCTCGCCCCTTTTGAAGATGGTCATAATTCAGTTCAAACTGGACATAGAAAATCCAGGACAAATGCAAAGCATTGACTTCAGAAGCCGGGCTTAATGTCTTAGAGGAGAATTGATAACACTGAGCCAGAATACTTTTGTTCCACTTAAGTTCGAAACATTGCAGTGGCAACAAACTTTGTGTGGCACTTCCTTGGCAAGCAATCAATCCTAAATGTTCATTCACTTAGCCGTAGAATGAATCTGCAGAGCTGCCCTGCAGCTTGTCTTAGACGTTAGGGTAATTGCGGCAGACATCGTCCCCAGATTGAAAGTGTCACTTGGCTTTATAATCACCCTCTCTTGGTCACAAACGCAGGCTCGGTGTCTATTTCCAATCAAATAAATCAGTATTATGCTCTGAACTGGGTTCGCTCCAGGCCAGGTAAATGAGATGAAAAGCTTTACTTGCTGACTACTGACAAACTTAAGTGAATTGAGTCTGGCCAGGTCTCAATGGATACAAATTTACAACACAAAATTGCCTGTGATATTTCAACCGAAGATCTGAGATGTCAAGTTCAAAACCTAGAAAAAGCTGATCAGCGGCTTTGAGAAAGCTGACACAGCCATGCAGATTCATAACTTAAAGTGTGGGATAATCCAATCTTCCAATACTCAGAGGAAAAGAAACATGGTGGACGGAGGATACAAGTTTGAAAGAGACAAAGGACAGAATTTTTTTGGATAGCAGCCGAGTCGTGATGAGGGAGTGAGGAGAATGCTCCGCCACCGAAAAAGTCGGCAGCAAATGCATCCCCGCCGTTCACAGAAGTCCCGTAGCCATTTAACACTCCATGATGTTTTGATTGGCTGGAGGTGGGACTTCTGCCCCTCACTTGGGAGGAGGTCCCAACGCTGAGAGAGCCCCTGGTAATCTGATTGACTCATGGGGAGTGGTGGCCACTGCTGGGACTGCAAGTAGTCCCACCTCCCACCGGTCTAAGTGGCAGGGCCCACAGGACCAGATAAGTCCAGGGTCTGGGGGAGGATATGGAAGAGGAGGGTGGGGGTCATGATGGCAAGGCCGGGTGGATAGGGAGCACCCGATGAAGGTGGGGGTGGTTCGTTTGGGGTGGGAGGGGGGTGGGTGGGTGCAGGGTGTTTGCCCAGTGTGGGAATGGGACCAGTGATGGAGGCAGCCTCCCCAACCCCATCTCAAGCCGTGCTTCCCTGAGCTCCACCTGTCAGCCTCGATATTGAGGGTGCAAAGCCACCCTTAATTAGCTAATAATCGGCATTTAAAAGCTTCAATTGGGGTGGGGGTGGCTGCCCTACGCATCACCCGTCCCCTGTAAAATTGTGGATAGTTTGGGGGCGGAGGGGGATAGGTGGTGGGGAGGCCACCCTGGGGAATTTTACAGACTAGTCCACTGGTGGGGACTGTAAAATTCTGCCCAATGTATTTTAATAAAGTGGTCAGGTGGCATATACCCCAGAAAATGGATAATTCTTATCATGTCAGGAAATACACGTTCTAGTTCGTAATTTTAGTTTTAAAAAAAAATTACTCATGTAATGGGATGTGTGACATCTCATTAACGAATAACCAAAGTTAAATTGGTCCTTTAAAACTGATTACTGCCTTTTGTTAAAATAGCTTGCAAAGGAGCTGGGCTCCTAATCAGACCATCATAAAATGTTCTGTTCCAACTTCATTTTTTACCCTCCACAGCTTTGAAAGGATTCTTAGCTGCATAATATTTCAATAGGACATTGTTCCTCTCCTCTGCTTCAGGACTTCGCTCGGGCAAGGTGCTTGTTACAATCTCATTGAAGAGCGGCTAAAGCTGTTCGTATCGACAGAATTTTATCAGCCGTGTGGAGGTGGGAGGGCGGGGAATTGCAAAAATCTTGTATTGATCGTCTACTTGCAATGATCCAGCCTCTGAGTGTTCTTGCTGGAGATGGGATCGCACTGGAACCGGCTTATCCACCCGGCAGCAGCAGGTAGCCAATTCGTGGCAATTAGGTGACCACTTGGGTGCAGATTGGCGATGCTGCTGGGATCTTCCCGATGGCAGATGCCTGGTAGATGTTTGGAGATGCCTTCCTGGTGGCAGGCTGATGGGGTCATGAGGCCTCCTTTAATTCCCTCCCCTCCCCTTGCCCCCACTCCCCCCACGCCAAGGGAGCCACTGCTACCAGATGGCAACAGCCGTGGTCACAGGCCATCCTGTCGAGGGGGTCATTCTGCACACTTTACACTTCAGAAGGCATCGCCATGTTGATGCACCCTCGTGGTCTCCCACCGACAACGGCAGCACCTACCTTTCCTAGTTGGGCTGCCGGCCGCCCAGAACTTCGGGTGCTCCCATTGGCCCTCTTGGCTGCGGAGCCCATCCGCTATCCTCAGTTGGTTGGGACTCCGGGAGGAGGGGCCCTGTTAACTGGGGCGGCCAGCGGACCTCAGAAACCATTGGGATTTGGAAATGGCCCCGGCCTGCATTTTAAAAAAGGTGATAAAATTGCGCCCATTGAAGGCAGGTTAGTTTGCAGAGGCCTGTACTATTTTCAAAGCACATGCCTGCAATAGCTATTGTGCCCTCCCCACATGCTTCTCTGCTGTTTCTGGACAAATCTGCTGCTCCAGAGTTGAAGTGAGAAAAGGGGTCCCTGCTACCCAACATTGGAGCACACTACCCAATTTATTTAAATTGCACTTGTTTCATTCCCTCTTGCAGGGCAAAGGAAGCACCTAAGAGGAAGTGCTTCTTATGAGATGAGCTGAATTAACAGATTGAAGCCAATTTGTCTCATCTCAGTTGGATTGCCTCTTCGAGAGGAAATACACAATAAACAGCCCTCAAATCTAGTTGTTTATTGAAATGCAACTGGCTTTAATCTGGGAAATTATAACAAGAAAGGGCAGAATACCATAAATATAGATGGCAGACAAAGTTTTACATTTTGTCCCAGTGAAACAGATTGGGGGTGACATTAGTAATTTGGATTTCAGGGGCTCTTATATGTTATTGCCATGCTAGTGTGCTATATTTGAAATGTATGGCTCTTTGTTGGGATAAATTTTCTTGCCTGGCTCTTCAACATTGATCAGTTGATCAGCCCATATTGACTTCTCTAAGATGAGGTTATGGCTTTAAACACTTTTGTTGACCTTCATTCTTAATATTCCTATTTTGATTTCACCACTCTATCCTCCATCTTCCCATTTTGTGGCTCAGAGAGTTAGCTATGGCCTGACTTGAGCCTTTTGAGGCAATCCCTTGCTACTGGGAGATGCATTCGGTAGCCTATTCGATTAAATTTCTTAAGGGATGTAGCAAGTTTTCAATGCATCTTCCCCTGACACCACAAGAGGAATGGGGAGCTCCTCTGGGGAACCACTCATACAACTCTCCCTCTTATCATTCCGTCCCACAGAATGATGATAGCCAATCTGATGTATCAGCACACTAGTGATTCTGTTTATGCTTATGCTTGCTGTCGAATAGCTGTTGATTAATGTTTGGAATGAATATCTTCACATGAAAGATTCTTTGTGATTTTATTATTGAACCCTAACAGCTGTGTGAGTTTAGAGTAGTTTGGTGATTATACTTTTAAAAAAAAAACCTAATTATTAGCAAATGTTCTAATATCTATCTCCTGATGAATAATTAACCCAACATCTAACAGTAAGCAATGTGTAAGAAGACTTAAGTATAAGCTTCACTCTGCCAAACATTAATTAAAGACCATCTTAAGCATGCATCATTGCCTTTGAATGAATAATTTAGCAAGACAACTCAAAGGATAATTACTAACCTGGTATGGTATGCGTGATTAAAACATATTAACAGCCTATTATTTAATGAAAGCAACCCATAGCGACAGTAATTTTCATGTTTTATTCACTGAAAGCTTTCAGAATCCTCCCTGAATAATTTAGATTTATACAAATTAAATTCTAGCATTGCAATTTTTAAAATCCATGAGTAAAACTTATCAAACAATTTGAATATTGCTGAGGGACATGTTGCTGAAGCTTTTTTATCTTAAAACAAATGCTTTTGTACATTGTAAAGGCAGTTAAGTTACCTGGAAATTTGTAAATAGGTATTTATGTTAGAAGAAATAAAGTGAGGCAGTAATTTATTCTTCTAAGAGAGTAACAACTTCTGGCTGGTGATTATTGGAAACTGTAATTTGATTCTTATCCTCCAGGTTCGGACTTTCGAAGTCTTAAGCATGTAAAAATGTAGGCAAATGAAAAGTTGATAAGTCCCCAATTGGCCTTGGCATCTTTTAGATCCTGCGCTAACCATTTTTCATCTATTTCCTACCCTAACTGATGAATTAGAAATGTAATTGTCCTTGTGTTACTTGGACATAAGCAGAATTTATTGCATTAAGTATTTGCCTAGTTCAGGATTTACTCAACCCAGACCTGCAATTGCCCCTTAAAAGAAAAAGAAAACCCAAGTATAATTATTCATTTTTCTTAATGTCATTAAAATATGCCTTGCTTCTCAATTCTTGCTGGAATGGGAGAAGAGAGTGAAAGAAATAAAAGAGTCAGAAATGAACAGTAAGAAAAAAGCGTTTTTAAATTGAAACTTTAAGATTTAAAAATCTGTACGAAAAACTTACTACATGGAGAAATGAGAATCAGTGGTTTAAATTGTCCCCTTTCTGGGCCAGAGAAGTTGATTTACATTGTATTAACAGTCATTATTTGAAGTATACTTACGCTGTTAAGTATGTGCCTCTAATGGGCAATTAATGTGCAAATTCAGCAAGTTCTTAAAAATAGTGGGGTGGTTGAGGATGAGCTGCCATTTTTGTGAGGCTAACAGCAGAACAGTGCAAATTGTCCAGCAATTTGTAGAGAGTCAAACTCTACACAGTAAGTTAATGGACAATGTACACATTAATAAGGGCAAATGCCCACCCACTGCCAATATCCTTTTCATATTATGATGATCGCAACTGGGCACATTACACGCAATCTTAGTGTATTTTCTTGAACAAGGCCAATATTGGAACTTCTTATGGACACATATTTGGATCTCTTTTCCCCCCAAAATTGTGTGGCAAATTAAAGTATTGTCTAAGTGATTATTAGCTATACTCCTTTGCTTCTGTGTAATTATGATTATCACAAATACATTTCACTATTAGTTTTAACCTCAACTGACCATTTCTATACAACATCTGGATGCTTTATAAATTTGACCAAGTTTAGTCAAATTTGGATTTTTATTGACCCATCAGTTACAATTGCGATTATCTTCCTCTTGCTTCCTGTTTGGTTTCCACAAACAAACCCACATCTCCATTAACCTGAAACTTACAAACTAATGCATACTAATAGCATTGTGCCAAAAACTAACGATTATCCTTAATATCTTGTGGTCGTTCATACTGACATTGCAAAAGCTGCTCATAATGCTCTCCTGTCCACCCCAACAGGCAGAACATGCTATAGTTGAGGTTAAAACTAATTGTGAAATTTATTTGTGATAATCATAATTACACAGAAGCAAAGGAGTATAGGAGTATAATCACTTAGACAATACTTTAATTTGCCACACAAATTTGGGGGGAAAAAAAGAGATCCAAACCTTTGCTCCCAGGTAAGGAAAATTCCTGACTCCGCAAACCTGACTTGGGAGAAAGTGCTCAGATCTTCGGATTTCATTGTGGGAGTGGGTGGGTGGAGTTGGCCTAGCCACCCCCGGTAACAGTGTGGAGCCAGCCACAGGGGCTTCCGGGTGCCAAGGAGGGTTGATTAAAAGGCCCACCTTAGTGCTCTGGGACTTTGTCCCAGCTACCTTAGAAACTGTAAGACAAAAAACAACCCACTAGCTCTCACCCCTCATACACCCTCACCGCCCACACACTCCCCATGGCCCCTCCATGCCAACTCATGCCACCCCAATCCCCCACCCACTCCCATGGCCTCTTATTCTCTCCATACCAATCTATGTACCTCGACTCTCCCCCCCCCCCCCCCCCCCCCCATTGGCCCTTTATGGCCCCTATGATAACTTAATGCCAACCAATGCCCCACCACCCTTTGCCATACACCCTTCATGCCAAGTCACCCAGTATCCACCATGGGCAGATCACAGGAGCCATGGTGAAATGAAATAAAATAAAGTTCTAAGTGTCTATTCAAGACTTCACTTTTAAAATAAACACTGATTTATAAAAACACACAGACATAACAGACAAACCTACTAGGAGCAGGAGTAGGCCACTCGACCCTTTGAGCATGCTCCACCATTCAATAAGATCATGGCTGTTCTGACTGTAACCTCCCACCAACCCCCGGTAACCTTTCACCCCATTATTTATCAAGAATCTATCTACCTCTACCATGAAAACATTCAAAGACTCTGCTTCCACTGCCTTTTGAGGAAGGAGTTCCAAAGGCTCACTCTCCTCTGAGAGAAAAAAATCCTTCTCATAAACGGGCGACCTGTTATTTTTAAACAGTGACCCCGAGTTCCAGATTCTCCCACAAGAGGAAATATCCTCTCCATATCGACCCTGTCAAGACCCCTCAGGATTTTATATGTTTCAATCAAGTCGCCTCTTACTGTTCCAAACTCCAGTGGATCCAAGCCTTGCCTGTGCAACCTTTACTCATAAGACAACCTGCTCATTCCTGGTATTCATTTAGTAAACCTTCTCTGAACAGATTCCAATGCATTTACATCCTTCCTTAAATAAGGAGACTAATATTGTACACAGTATTCCAAATGTGGTCTCGCCAGTGTCCTGTACAACTGAAGCACAACCTCCCTACTTTTATATTGAATTCCCCTCACAATAAGCAATAACATTCTATTAGTTTCCCCAATTACTTGCTGTACCTGCATACTAACCTTTTGTGATTCATGCACTAGGACACCCAGATCCTCCTGAATCTGGGCTCTGCAGTTTCTCACCATTTAGATAATATGCTTATTTTTTATTCTTGCTGCCAAAATAGACAATTTCACATTTTCTTACATTAAATACCATTTGCCAGATCTTTGCCCACTCACTTAACCTATCTGTGTCCCTTGTGTAGCCTCCTAATGTCCTCTTCATGACCTACTTTCCTACCTATCTTTGTATCATCAGCAAATTTAGCAACCATACCTTTGATCCCTTCATCCAATCATTTATATAAATTGTAAAAAGGTGAGGGCTCAGCACTGATTCCTGTGGCACAGCACTGGTTACATTCCTCCAACCAGAAAATGTCCCATTTATGCCAACTCCCTGTTTCCTGTTAGCCAGCCAATCTTCTATCCATGCCAATATGTTACCTCCTAAACCATAAGCTTTTATTTTCTGCAATAACCTTTGATGTGGCACTTTATCAAATGCCTTCTGGAAATCTAAGTACAGTACACCCACCAGTCCCCCTTTATCCACAGTACATGTTACTTCCGCAAAGAACTCCAATAAATTTGTTAGACACTATTTCCCCTTCATAAAACCATGTTGACTCTGCCTGAATGCCTGAATTTTTCTATGTGCCCTGCCATAACATCTCAAAACCCACTGAATATAATTAAATTCCTTCAGGTACTTAATCCCATATGAAAACAAACATTTCCTTCAGGTACTTAATCCCTTATGAAAAGAAACATTTGTATTCATAACCCCATATGAAAGACTTTAGACACTTGAAACTGTCAATCAAACTGTAAACTTGCAGCCCCCCCAATGTGATAATGATGTGATAATGAGTTCTGATGAAGAGTCTTATGTACTCGAAACGTTGGCTCTGTCTTCCTCTCCACGGATGCTGTCGGACCTGCTGAGTTTTTCCAGCTATTTTTGTTTTTGTTTCAGTTCATGTCTGGGAATTCCATCTGTCAGCCATGGTCCCATTGTACAAGTGATTAGATTTAAAATGTATTCCCATTATAGCTTGATGAGTTCCTGACCTGGGACCCCCTTGCAGCCAGGGTCCCATTGTCGAAGCAATTAGGTTCAATGGTTTCTCTCCAACAGTTGAATACCTTGATGCCTTGCTATTGGGGACAGGGCATGTGGTTCACTCAGACAGATTTACATTTTGACTTACATCTTCCAAAGATAGAAAAAGACTCATAAGAATACAGTTAACAAAATACATTTCAAATATCTTTTGTCTGTTCCAAAAGCACCTGATGAAATAAATAGAATAGAGCTGGATGCAGGTTGAAGCTCTGTTTCTGTCACAGAACTTTGTTAATAAGGTCCACTTCATTCTTTATGGTTTTCAGCCCAAATATACTTAACGTTAGACATCCATCTGGCTGCCTAGTAATGTAAATCACTTTTCATGCATTATTTTCCTCGGAATGTCTTGTTTTCCAATAGATCTCTGTATCACCAACATCCTTTGGAATTTAATTAATTCCCTTATGTATCATGATAATGGATGGATAATGTGAATCAATAGAACCCTACAAACCAATCCTCACACTACTTTGCTCGGTCATTGCAGCCCACTTAAATCAACCCCGATAAACAATTCATGTTTATTTCTTGAAATTGAAACAATTCATTATCTAATTTACATCAGCAGCCTTTACTACAGACCTTTCATATTAACCCTGAATCTCCTATGAGACATGCTGCTAAATGGTCTCTGAATGTCAGCCTGCAAACACCACTACAATGTCATTGGGCATTAATTCTATTTAAAGACTGAAGAATTTGGGTAAATTAGTTGGGCATGATGACCTATCATAAACCTGTGTCTACTGCATTTCCTGTGAATTAGTTCCAAAGGTTTTCTGTGCTTTAAGTGTTTATGATTCCCAGAATCAAGCTTCTGACATATTTCTCTTAAATTATAATAATGGTTGTGGAGAAGGGATATGAAGAAGAGAAGCAGGGGCATGTGTCAATGGAAGAGGAAGGGTAGAGGCAACCTAGAAGCTCCTTTCTGCTTGGGTTGTCCATGAGGAATCCACCCAATTGTGATACCAGTGAACCCAGCCCCAATTCCCCATTCAACACAGACTAACACCTTGCCTTCCTTCTCTTACTGACCATCACACCATCCAGTTGGCCATAAATGTAAAAATAAATAAGTAGCACAAAATGAACATTCTGAACCAAGTTTGTAAGTGGAATAAAAGCACATTGCAGAGAAAGGTCAACTGATCACTCTTGGACATTTCCTTCATGTCTTTTCCACATGTGCCATTACTTGTCCTAATGATCCTACGCAGTGCTCCCCCGGTGGCTGCAATCTGGCTGGTGGAATGTTGCTGGCTATCACTGGGGGTGGGGTGGGTGGGGGTGGCACAGGGCGGGGGTTGGTGTGGTGCAGATACTGCTCTTAGTCTTGGTGGACGATCTCAAGCAGCTCTGGGCCTAGAGGGCCCGCTCGCAGCCTGCAACATCTTGGCACAGGGAGCAGCATCCTGGGCTGCTTGGCTAACAGGCAAGAGCGATGGCTCTGGTGGAGTGGCAGGGGTAACAGGAGTACGAACACCGACATCCTGAGTGAGGACAAGCAGGTTCGTGCTCCGCTGAGCCACTGCCGCCACTCTGGGCATTTCATCATCAATCCTAGTGATCTGCTGGAGGGCAGACCCTGACAATCTGCAAGCCCCTTTGCACGCTGTAATCCACAGGCATGACGGCAGCAGTCTATGCTTGCATGGCAGCAAGCTGAGCATGGAGCAATCAGATGTTGAGTAGCTGCTGCTTGTACTGCGATAGAAGCTGTGATATCAACTATCAGACACTACATCATGATTGGGTCCGAAAGTGTGCAAGTGGAGTTGGTCACCACTTCCCTGTTGTGGTGGAGCATATGCATGATAGATCTGAGGCCTGATTGATAGAAATTGTTGCTAGCTGAGTGATGGGGTGTGATGATTTGAGCAATGGTTGAGGCTACTGATGCAGTTGGTCGGACATGGCATTTAGAGATACATTTTCTGACCTTCACCACTTGTGTGAGGTCGTTGACATTCTTACGGCACTGCATCCAGGTCCTTGGGGCTTGACTCTTTCCATTGACCTCTGCAGCTATCTGCTCCCACTGCCCCTTGAGTGCCTGTCTGGAGAGTCTCCTGATCCCCTGTGGATACAGGACACCTCCCCTAATTTCCTCCTCCTCCACCAAGACTACCAGTGTAGCAGCCAAAAACCTTGGAGCCCACCCTCTCCCATGATGTTCCATTGTCCACTGCTTCTCAGCACCTTCTCTAGCCACAATCCACCTCCTTTTTAAGAGGTGCAGCTTAAGTTAAGCATTGCAAGCTAACTTTAAATGGTGCTCGCCACTCATGATATTGGCCCTCTGCTCATGTGCCCAGCCAATCAACATTGCTGTTAGCACTAGCTGGACTTCGAAATCTTTAAAACCAGCTGGCAACACAGAATTGGCAACACAGAATTGGCATGCTGCCTGCATTGCAGTGAATGAGGAGAGAATAATATGCATCCTAATCCCTGTGCCTGCCCTTGGGGTGGTATCAAATTTACACCATCAATTCTTTCAGTATTTCCGAATCTTAGATTAAAACGATAAACTATAATTCCATTCTTTCTTGAAGCACTGACACTGAATTTTCTTCCATCCTTTGCCAAATAGAGGGAAAATACTCGCAAAGTTTTCTTATTCATAATGTCGTTCAAAGTGGCCCCCATGTTGTTTGTTTCCTCTTTTTGTTTGAATGGTTCCCATTGGTGCTTTTGTACTTTGTTCAATTTATTTGTGAGTGGCTTTCTCTCAGTAATTTTTGTTTCACATTTATGACTCCCAAAGGCCCTCTGAAAAAACCTTTGTGTTTTTCCTGTGTAAGTCTTGACCTATGCTCTGTCTGCTTTGATTTTGCACTTTATTTAGTTTTATTGTTTATTCGTTTATTTTCATTATTATTTTCTTGTTTATTTGCACACTTCTCCTTTGTCCATTTGGTTTCTCCCTCGACATTGCAGTATTAAATGCAGCGCTCACCTCAGCCAGTCTCAGCGCAGTGTGGCAGTCAGTGGGTTGCTGAGTTTTATCTCATTATTGGATTTATTATTTTTCCACCATTCCATTATGTACTCCAACAGGAATGCAGGGTAAGTAGGGTGAAGTAGGTCCTTAAGATAACTGCATTTAAGGTTCGGGCATGACTAATTGCCCGCGAGTAAAGTTGATTATTTATCCGTTCATGGGATATGGGCACCGCTGGCTAGGCCAGCATTTATTGCCCATCCTTAATGGCCCTGGTTCAGAGGGTTTCAACTGGTTGATAGAAACGTTGCTGTACTTATTGAGAGGAGGCAAAGAATTATGTTTGGAGGGCAAATCCATCCCTTCCAGTAGACGTTAAGCATGAAAAAGGGAAAAAAAAGCACTCCTCTGTTTGATTGATGTTGAATCATTTGAAAAATTCTATCTCTTAATGTGTTTTCTTATTCACATTTTGAATTTTCGGGCCAATTAAGTTCCAGTGATCTCTTTGACATTGTCTTTTAGCAGGGGTTCCTCCACAAACGAGAAGCCCTGCGAGGAATTCTTTGGCCAGACCAGTTACTGTTCCTGGAGGGCAGATCTTAATCAACGCTGCTCTTTCCAGCTTGGATATGCTTCCACCTTAACAGCAAAGTTCTCTGTAGAGCCATGCGCTTCAAACCTGCAGCTGATGTGAGAGGAAAGTTCTGAAACACAAACATATGAATTAGGAGCAGGAGTAGGCCATTCGGCCCCTTGAGCCTGCTCCGCCATTCAAGGAGATCATGGCTGATCTGATTGTGGCCTCAGCTACACATTTCTGCCGACCCCTGATAACCTTTGACTCCCTTGTTAGCCAAGAATCTATCTATCTCTGCCTTAAAAATATTCATTGACCCTGCCTCCTCCGCTCTCTGGGGAAGAGAATTCCAAAGAGTCACAACTCACTGAGAGAAAAAAATTCTTCTCATCTCCAGCTTAAATGTGAGACCCCTTATTTTTAAACTGTGCCCTTTACTTCTAGTCTCTCCCACACGTGGAGACATCCTCTCAACATCCAATGGCCAGCCACGATGGGGACCGAAAAATTAATCAAACCCCTAATAGCTTTTTATTTAATATGGAATTGGGGGATTCTTCTATTCAGTAACGCAACTTGTGCATTTTGCTCCTGCTTTAACTTAGGGTGTCTCCTTCTATTTTATACCAGGAGAGAGTAAAACAGAAAGTTTTAAAATAGTTATCAGCTTAATTGCAGATAGACTACGTTCTGTAAAAGCCCGATCTTTACAGCAAACTTGTTTCGTTCCAAAAGAAATGGCAAGCTAGCTCTCCCAAAGCTTCAGCCAGTTCACCCAGTGAGTAGCTGAGCCATACGGATTGGGACTGTTCTAGGATCAATCCCCAGTATTTATTGAGTTAGCTGATCCTGGGCAACAGTGAGGATGTTCCAAGTGAGGAGAGTGATCCAGGGTTCCTGCCCCGGATCACCACCCAGCGACCCGTGTTGGAAGTGCTTGTATGTTGATGGCAAATGAGGAACCAGATTAGGTTCACCTTTAATGGCTCACGCAGTGCAATAGTCCACTGGAAGCTACCATCAAAATTCACAGATGAATATTGAGCACTTGCGCACAGTTTCAGAAGTTTCAGAGGGCGGTGAGCTCCTGTCTAACTGTACCCCAGTGAGAAATCCCCATCTAAATGAAGAAAATTATATATACATATATAAAGTGTGTGTGTGTTTGTGTGTGTACATATATTTAAATATAGGAGACACTGAAATGGAACCTTCACAAAGTATCATTGCAAGTTTGGATGGTAAATGTAAATATTATCATGGTGGTATCAGAGTGACTATAGTACTTCAAAGGTTAATCAAAATTGCAAGAAATTGAACCAAGCCTAATATAATTTTTAAAAAATCTTTAAAGAAAAATATTGAACATCTTATCTCTTCTGTGTCAACTACCAGCTACAATTATGAAATTAATATATTCATTGAGAATAATAAGAATAGCTGCGAGTAATTGCATGTCAAAAAAAATGACAAATTGCTTCAAAAATCTCAGAAACAAATCAAACCCACACATCTGCCTGTTGCCACTAGCAACGTGAAGCAGGGCACTGCAGTATAAATGGAGACATTTGTTATTTTAGAAAGAATAGTGGTGCAATGGATAGAACTTTCCCAAAATCTTTTCAATTGTCGAAAACTTAGATGAGAAATTGTCTTTTGATAGTCTTGAAAATCTGGATGGTCATTGTCATTCAAGGAGAGCAGCCTTGGAGTTGAAGGGACTGAACAAATTTCACTGTAGAAGGTTGTCAATTCAAAACACAGTGGAACCGCTGGCTGTTCGATCTGTCCTTCTCAAACTGTGCTAATTGTAAGATGTGAACTGAGCAGTTACACAGAGCTGCAATAACGCTACCCTCCCACTCAAAATGATGTCGCTTGACTTGTTCCACATCATCTCAATTGCAAGAGATGGGATTCGAAAGTGGTGAATGTGTGAAGAGATGGGATTAGTGTGGTGAAGCAGATTCACTCGTAGCTTTCAAAAGCAAATTGGATATATATTTGAAAAGCATGGCTAACAGGAGAATGGGCCTAATTCGTTCAACTAGCCAGCAGAGGCACAATGGGACAAATGGCCTCCTGCTGTGCTGCAAGATTCTATATCAGTTCACACAGCGAGGACTCGCCATTTAAAACAAAAGGAAAACTGTTTTAAGTTGGGTGTACCCTACATGCAGGGGGGTAGCTTATTTAGTATGTCAGCATGATATTTATTTTTATTAAGTAGCATAACAGCAAGCTGTGGCATTGCAGCAGCAAGTGATTCAGCAGGCTTTGAATAGGATGTAGGTTTAAAACATAAATCGTAAAATGAAGAAAGATCTTTTAATCCATTAAACCTGGGATTCTGCGTCTCATGCCCAGTTCAACCTATCAGGAATCCATTTAACCTCCTGAAGGAAGATTCTGGGGAAATATTCTCCGACCTACAGAAGTGATTGAGCAAATGTCTGCCCACCCACATAATTCCACTATTCAACTGGTGACACCTTCCAAGGAATTTAAATGTGCTGGGGGTGGGGGAGGAGCAGAAGGTGTGGGTAAGAAAGTGGGTTGGGTGGCATTGTAGGTTAGATAGTAGTCTTTCACCTCTCAGAGTTGGATTCCAGTCCAGTCCAGTAACTTTCCTCTGTAAAATGGCTTCAGGCAATGTCAATTCGATTCACAGCCCAAAACTGCCACCAGGTCTCAAAATTGCCCTAATGCAATTGGGGCCGGACTGCGATTTCACACCCGCCCAGAGTGAAACGCGCGCTGCAGCGCTCAGCACTGCCTGTGTGGGGGCTGGGGAGAGGGCGAGCACGAACTTCGTGGGTGTGCGCTGGCAAAGCTTCCTGAGGCACAGAGCTGCCCCGGAGATGAACAGTTTTGAAAATAAACAATAAAGAAGTTTGAAGCGTTAGCAAACGTGTCCCCTCATATGACTCTGTCACATGAGCAGGGATGCGTTAGAAATTAGGATGAAATTTTTAAAAAACTTTTTTTTTTAAATGACGGATCAAAACCTCATCCTGCCCGCGGGCGAGGTTCCGCAAAAAATGCAAAGGCCACCTGGCCCTCTCGCCTGCCCGCCAACAGCAATGTGATAATGACTAGATAATCTGATTCTTTTGTGATGTTGATTGAAGAATAAGGATTGGCCAGCGGGGTGTGGGGAGGCAGTGGTTACTCCCTTGCTCTTCTTCAAAATGGTGTCTTGGGATCTTTTACGTTCACCTGAGAGGACAGGCTAAGCCTTGGTGTAACATATCATCCAAAGCCAACAGTGCAACGTTCCCTTGGAGCTGCACTGGAATGTCAGCCTGGATTCTCTGGAGTGGGACTTGAACCCACAGCCTTCTGACTCCGAGACAAGAGCATTACCAACAGCGACTGGTACCAGCTGGCGCTTACAATGCTAACTTTAATTCCGTGGCACACATCTACTTTATTGGTAGTGGGGGTGGCAAGAACAACATGATGTTGTTGGTGGGAAAGATGTTAAATTTAATGATGCTCTTCTGTCCTAAGGAGACTGACTATTCCATACCCTGTGATTTACAGGACAGCTTGCTTGTGTTCTAGAATGGTTCAATCCACTAATGTGCAAATTGGCATAGATGCTGATCCAAAAGCAACTCAGCCTAGTAAATATTCATATATAAAGTATGTTTTATATTGCTTCTCTTCATGATGCTCAGTTTCAGTTTGCTCAGAATACTGGATGCCTTGAATTTGCTGTAAACAGCAAAATGACATTAGTTCTGCTCAAGTAATATTATTCTGCTTTTATAAATTGATTTTATACTTGTTAAATCAGGTAAACGATTCTTCCCTAGACTGTCAAATCTGTTCTTAAAAAAAAAAGACAATATTCTTTAAAAGGGAAAACAGTTCTTCAGTATTCAAGCAAAAAATAAAACTAGCATTTCCTCTAGATAAAAGGTGTGGCTATGGGTACCCGCATGGACCCCATTTATGCCTGTCGCTTTATGGGGTATGTGGAACATTCCTTGTTCTAGTCCTACTCAGGCCCCCTCCCACAACTCTTTTTTTGGTTCATCGATGACTGTATTGGTGCCACTTCATGCTCTCATCTGGATCTGGAAAAATTTATTGATTTTGCTTCTAATTTCCACCCCTCTCTCACCTTCACATGGTCCATCTCTGACACTTCCCTTCCCTTCCTTGACCTCTCTGTCTCCATTTCTGGTGATAGACTGTCCACCAATATTCATTACAAGCCCACCGACTCCCACAGTTACTTCAACTACAGCTCCTCACAAAGATAAAAGCAAAAAACTGGGAATGCTGGAAATCCTAAACAATAACAAAAATACCTGGAAAAACTCAGCAGGTCTGACAGCATCTGCGGAGAGGAACACAGTTAACGTTTCAAGTCCGTATGACTCTTCACCAGATTTTTGTTTTTGTTACAGCTCCTCACACCCCGCTTACTCTAAGGACTCCATCCCATTCTCCCAGTTCTTCCACCTCTGTTGCATCTGTTCAGATGATGCTACCTCACAAAACGGCACTTCTGACATGTCTTCCTTCTTCCTTAACCGAGGGTTCTCCCTCATTGTGGTTGATAGGGCTCTCAGCCATGTCTGACCCATCTCTCGCCCCTCTGCCCTCACCCCTTCCCCTCCCTCCAGCACCATGATAGGGTCCCCCTGGTCCTCACTTTTCAGCCCCACAGCCTCTGCATTCTGCAATACATCTTGTAGATGGTATACACTGCTGCTACTGCATGTCGGTGGTGGGGAGGGAGTGAATGTTTGTGGATGTGGCGCCAATCAAGCAGGCTACTTTGTCCTGGATGATGTCAAGCTTCTTGAGTGTTGTTGAAGCTGCACTCATCCAGGCACATGGACAGTATTCCACCACACTCCTGACCTGTGCCTTGTAAATGGTGGAAAGGCTTTGGGGAGTGAGGAGGTGAGTTACTTGCTGCAGGATTCCTAGCCGCTGACCTACTCTTGTATTGTATCGTAGCCACAGTATTTATATGGTTTGTCCAGTTCAGTTTCTGGTCATTGTTATCACCCAGGACGTTGAAAGTAGAGGATTCAGTGATGGTAATGCCATTGAATGTCAAGGGCGATGGTTAGATTCTCTCTTGTTGGAAATGGTCATTACCTGGCACTTGTGTGGTGTGAATATTACTTGCCCCTTGTCAGCCCAAACCTGAATGTTGTCCAGGTCCTGCTGCATTTGGAGATGGACTGCTCCAGTATCTGAGGAGTTGCGAATGTTGCTAAACATTGTGCAATCATCAGTAAACATCCCCACTTCTGATCTTATGATGGAAGGAAGGTCATTGATGAAGCAGCTGAAGATTGTTGGGCCTAGGACACTACCCTGAGAAACTCCTGCAGCAATATCCTAAGAGGGAGGTGATTGACATCCAACAACCACAACCATCTTCCTTTGTTCTACATATGACTCCAACCAGTGGAGAGTTTTCCCCCTGATTCCCTTTCACTTCAGTTTTGTTAGGGCTCCTTGATGCCACACTCTGTCAAATGTTGCCTTGATATCAAGGGTGTTATGACACAGCAGATGGTAAATGCTGAGCTGTTCAAATCCCAGAGGGGAACCTGAAACAACTGTCACAGCTAATTTTCAATTTGTATGTTTTGAGATGCAGGCTTTGAATTCAGTAATAATAAGACCACTGAGTCTGAAGAGTCTTTTATAAAACTAAATTAAACATTTATTAATAAAAGATAAGATTGTAAGCACATGCATATGTCTACAAATTACTGCTACAATAACTTTTTAAATCCCCCTGGTTAAGCTGATTCGCAGTTACACCTTTGTTCAGGCAACAGTATAACACACAGATTTTAAAAGATCCAGGTAAAGTAAACGATATTCTGAACAGTTGAATTCAAAATGAGCTCACTTAACTTCAGTCCCTGGGGGTAGTAGTTTGGTACATACAGGCTGAAGACATTTCACACTTGTTGAATCTTAGACTGCCTTCCCTCAAACACAGCCTTTGCTCCTTTATACATATTTTCCCCTTTGAATCCAAATACCCATTGTTTCACTATGTCTTTGGACTTTACCTTCCTGGTAATAAAAATCTCTCATAGCAATAAGTTTTACTAGTAATCTTTGGGAAAAATAAACGCATGTATCTAAACTTCACCTGGCTAGGTGACACATTTCACCCCTCCTTTGAAAACAATCTAGTCTGCTTTATTTTAAAATGCCAATATCCTTTTATACCTTACATTCTAAACTTTCCCCATGTTTACCATGTTTACATCAAAGCCTTCAGATCAGCTGCCTTTAATCCAATTAACACACACACATGGACACACACACACACACACATGGACATATATATACACAGACACACACACACAAGGACACACACACATACACACACACGTGGACACAACCCACTATTACTCTATTTTACAATAAATTACAATAACATTATGGAAATTATTATATCTTCCTGACAAGGGCAGACACTCTCACCTCACTTCTGTAATTGAGCGATAAATATTGGCCATGACACTGTGGAGAACACTCTTGTTCTTCTTTGAAATAGTGACAAGGCATCTTTTATGTCCGGCTAATGGACAGGCGGAGGGTCCGTTTAACTTCTCATCTGAAAGATGGCCCCTCTGACATTGCAGCACTCCTTCAATACTGCATTGGAGTGTTAGCCTAAATTTTATGCTCAAGTCTCTGGAGAAGGACTTGAACCCACAACTGTCTGACTCTAAGGTGAAGTATGAGTAACTGAGCCACAGCTGGCATAGATAGTTATGATATGTTGATTAGAAATTATCCACGTCATATCTGGTTAGAAATAAGATGACAAATCCAGTTATTGTCATGTTTTGTGACTGGGTTGTTAATGGCTCCTGAAGTGTTTCATGACTGAATGATTAATGGTATAGACTACATATTAATAGGTTAAGTGGTCACTTTAGGATAGACATTAATCTCGGCTGCTGTGCAAAGTGGGTGGTATCTGTTTGGTCACCTTTTATTATCAGTGTCTCATGTTCAGTCCCATTGCGGCAAATGGGGTTAAATATCAGGTGCCGTGTCTAACTGGAGTTTGATCCGATAACAACCCAAAACAAATTTCTGCACCCTCAATTCATGAAGTACGCAACAACCAAAGTGAAAACTTTAACGCCATACGTAAGATTATTGAAGATAAATCTGTAATGTCAAGAGTTGGAACCCTGGCTTGCTCTCCCAAGATTTTTTTGAAATGAAATTTGCTTTTCCAATAGTCAGATTGGTTCTGAGGGGAGCATGGGGCAAGGGGATTGAAGTGTGAATCTGACTGAGTCTCGCCATTGTTAAAAAGTTGAAGTCCAGCAGCAACTGAGCTGCATGGCCTGCGAGTTTCAGCTCGTTGGTGAGCCACCAGCCGCAAAGAGGGAGGTCCCTCATCCCTCACTGGCAGAGATGGACTGACCTGCCCATTCTGTCAGTGAATGGCACAACAAGAGATTTGAAGAGGGAATCTATGATGTGCTCATTCTTTGTCTCAGTATCTTACCAAACAATATAGATTGAAGAAGTGCCAGGCTCAATTCCTAGTCTATGCTGACTTGGCTAATTTCAACCAGAACAGCGCTACACTTGGATTCAGCGTCTTTTAGACTTGGAAAGGCCAAACAAGTCAGGCCGGTTCCCACTCTCGACTACAATGCAGTGATTCTTGCTGGAGAGGTACCTGTGTTTGGTCAACAGAACAGGGTGAGCCTCACGTATTTTGCATTCTGTGGTTGAAGTACCTAATAATGTTCATCAGGTGTATATGTGAATAATAGATGAGCAATTGGAGAGCACCATAAATTATGAAGTATAAGTCAACCATGTATATAAGATGACTCCATTGTTCCAGCCTGGAAAATCATGTTTTTGCATATACTTGGCATAATACAGTGAGTCGTTCCTCCTTCCATCCATGACATGCTATACTCGCATTAGCAGTCAGCCTCAATTTTCCATCCCACAGCATGTTTTACTTACCGGCACCTTATAAACAAGCGCAAGGGATCAAGGAGGCAATATGGGCTTTGTTGCGAAGAAGCGTGGGAGTTTAAGACATGCCTACTCTTTGCAGCGGATGTCTATGACATTTCTAAATGGCAATCACCTGCACCCATGCCGGTGGTTCACCTTTTACTTTGCATATAAGTCGACCCCCATTCTTAGAGGAATTTTTCAAGGCTCCAAAGATCGACTTATAGGCCTACATCTTGGGTAATGCCAGCAGCCATGGCATCGTAGGCCATGCATCCAGAAGAATGTTTTCATGTTGAAATTCCTTCATGGCCTTTCCCTTCCCTATCTGTGTAACCTCCCTCATCCCTATAACATCACCAGAATTCTGTTTCCCTTTCTGTGATCTTGTCTCTCCCGCTCCATTCATCTCATTGTGTCTAGACCGCACGCTCTGGAATTGACACCTCAGACTTCTCTATCTCTCCATCTGCATCTCCTTCTTTAAGGCCTTCATTAAAACTCACAAATCTGACTAAGCCAGGGGATGACAACCTGTGCCTCTGGAGTCCCATGTGGCTCATTAAGGACTTGATTGATTGAATCCATTATGATGGCTTACTGTCCATATTTTTTCTCACTGCATCTCTGTGGAGCATCATGGAACTTTTTTTAACATTAAAGGTACGATATTAATGTAAATTATTAATTTGTCTCACCACAGTGATATTGTACAAATGGCCTTTCAATTCTGCCTGTGGATATGTGTGTATACAGAACACTCTCTGTATTTCCATCCAGACACTGAATCATTGTTATGCTGGGTATAAGCATGAATTTTTGACACTTGATGGAATCCCAGGCTAGCATAGTAAGGTGATCTCTGAGGACAGGGTGTCTTTATCTCTCTGGGCATTGAGAGGCTTCACTGTAAATTGGAAACAGTATAGTCAACAGGATGATAAAGAAGTAGGTTCCTGGTATTGAAAAAGAAACTTCTGCTTAATACTGATAGCTTGTGATTTTTGTTATCTGACATAAATAGTGTAAAGGAAACGGAAAGACAGGAATATTTTGAAACAAAAGGATGACCTTGGATATTATATTAAATTAATATTTTAAAGATGTATGTTGATGATTCATTGCCTTTGCAATGGTTTCCAGGGATAAGGTGTTGGGTCAAGGTGCTCAGAATTTGTGGTCAGCAGTGAAGGAACGGTTCTGACCGTTCACTATCCTGACAGCTGCCCACAGAGTTTACTCGACTTTTGATTGGAGACTTGCCTCAATCCAGTGTCCACTCCAGCAAGGTGCCTTCTGTGCGAGATCTGTGGCATTGTTGAGCAGGGCAAGAAAGAGGTGGCGAAAGTTGCTGAAGTTGCCAGGGAGGGAGTGATGTGCATGTGATAATTGTCAGGCCCTTGTCTCAAGCTGTCCATAATACACATCACTATCTGTAAGTCTAGCGGTTGTGTGGAAGGAAGTCTAAGGGGACATTTTTGGGGATACTTGAGCAGTGTAATACTGGCTGCAACATGGAGACACACAGAGTTTGGAATGGTTGTCATCCCACTCCTCTCATTCCCCTAATTTGCACACTCCCCTGTGGGTTTGTCTGGGTAGCACCAGAGGAGATGGAAGAAGTTGGGAGGCAATGAATATAAGCACTGGCAGGCACCTTAACTAATTACACAGTAGCATTCGAGTAAAGTCATTCTGCTGCCAAACTATCTTCCTCCTCCTCCATTTGTCCCTCAAATATTGCTTTTGTTTGTTTCCTTCATTACTCTTAGCCAGTAGTTTAAGAGCAACATGCATGATAGTTTGCACTGAAGCTATGCTTGAAGAATGGCTAGGATAGAAATGGGAAGTCATGCTGGTAGTGTAACTAGAAGCTATTTCATCAGTTCAAAAAGAAACTCTAATTGCTTTGAGCTGCATTCGTAAGCATTTCTTTAAAAAAATGGACCACAAAATGTGTTGATTTTCCTGATCTGCAGTGACTAATATTCATGGCTGTTCTGACAAACTGAGGATGTACGTTAATTCTGTTGCAATCATGAAGATGCCAATTGATAAAGGAGGGGGGCGGATTGATAACACAAACGCCAATCATGGGCTACATTGCCATTTCTCGCTGAAGAATTACCAGTGACAGAACGCAGCGTATTATATGAAGTACAATTCTGAAACCTGTTCAATCATTTAGATATTGATAAGTATATCTCTTAAGACAGTTACAGTTCAGAGAAACAAAAATCTCTATTTTCATCCATGAATTCCCAAATTGCCTTTCTGTGTCAGTGAATTGCACTATTTAAAATACATATATATATATATATATTCTTGGCATGTGGCTGACACTGGCAAAACTGCATAGATTTCCCATTCCAAGTTTTCCTAGTTAATTTTGTATAACTGAGTTTTATAACCTTCAGAGGGCGTTAAGAGTTAACAACATAACTTGGAATTGGAGACACGTGTTGGCCCAACATGTAGAAGATGATACGCCCCCTTCCCTGAATATACAGGTTTGGTTTTTAATGACAAAAGCAAAATACTGCAGATGCTGGAAATCTGAAATAAAAACAGAAAATGCTGGAAAAACCCAGCAGGTCTGACAGCATCGGTGGGGAGAGAGACGCAGTTAACGTTTCGAGTCCGTGTGACTCTTCTTCAGAGCTAGAGAGAAGTAGAAATGTGATGAAATTTATACTGTTTAAGGCGGGGGCGGTGGAGTAGGTGAAGCTGGATAGAAGGCCAGCGATGGGTGGGGGCAAAAGGAGAGATTGACAAAGATGTCATGAACCAAAAGACAAAGGGGGTGTTAATGGTAGAGGTAAGGGCTGAAGGAGGTGCTGATAGTGGCATAAAGGTAAGAAAGCAGAATGTGTTAATAGCAGAACAAGGGTAAGCGCTCTGTGAAAGAACAACATGGAACAAGTAACAGATGGACCTTTTGGGAGTGGGGTGGGGGAGGGGGTATGGTTGGGGAAAAAGGATGGATAAAGGAATAAAAAAGAGGATAAAACAAGGAATAAATGAATAAAAATGAAAAGTGGATAAAAAAATAAAAATAAATTTTTTAAAAAGGAGTGAAGATAGAGGAGAGAGTTCATGGTCTGAAGTTGTTGAACTCAATGTTAAGTCTGGAAGGCTGTAAAATGCCTAATTGGAAGATGAGGTGCTGTTCCTCCAGTTTGTGTTGGGCTTCACTGGAGCATTGCAGCAGGCCAAGGATGGACATGTGGGCATGAGAGCAGGGTGGAGTGTTGAAATGGCAAGTGACAGGGAAGCGGCCACCCAGTCTGTGTTTGTTCTCCCCAATGTAGAGGAGACCGCACTGGGAGCAACGAATACAGTAGACCAAATTGAAGGAGGTACAAGTGAAGCACTGCTTCACCTGAAAGGTCTTTGGATGGTGAAGAGGGGGGAGGTAAAGGGGCAGGTGTTGCTCCTTTTGCGATTGCATGGGAAGGTGCCGTGGGAAGGGGAAGAGGTGTTGGGAGTGATGGAGGAGTGGACCAGGGTGTCACGGAGGGAACAGTCCCTATGGAATGCTGACGGGGGGTGGGAGGAGCGAGGGGAAGATGTGTTTGGTGGCGGCATCATGCTGGAGTTGGCAGAAATGGCAGAGGATGAGCATGGGTTTTTATGACAATTGCCAGCTTTCAAGATTCTAATTTTTTTCCTCATGCCAGCCCAATCATTCCCAGATTTACTGGGTTCAGTTTCACTTGCCACAATAGGATTTCAATTTTGTGGGATGAATTTGAACTCCTCCGTCCGTTGGAAACCAGGGTTTATCGGGGGCCAGTTAAGATGGAGTGGGAGGTTTACTTGCTGGCCTCCTGGCCCGATCCTGCTGATGAAAATTTTAAATGGCTGGCGCCAAGGACACCCCCTGAAGCCTGCGAAATCTTTGTCGAGATATACAGTTTGGGCTCCGATCTTGTCTTCGGAACCCGACTGTTGGTCGAAACGCCAGGTCTGCTGGGGGTAATCCTTCAAACCTATCAGAGAAACGCATCCACGGCCAGATGGTCACTCGCAAAGCCAGTTACTTTGAAACTTTCAGTCGTCTCCTTTTGGATCCTGCCTGCACTGGCTCCCCTAATCCCGCCCTGGCCCCAGTAAATTCCTCTGAGCCTCCCACTGTCACTCTTGAATGGTTCGACTGCCTCGCTAGGGCCACATTCCTGCCTGGGAATTACTGGACCCGCTTTCCATACCCACTTTGATACAACATGTTTGCCCGACTAGCTTATGGTCCCATTTCAGTCAAGCTAGTGCAGGTTTGGCAGACTCCGTTCTTGAACTTCATTATACCATCGAATGAATATCAGTGACACCTGCTTTCAGGCTCCCGTCTTCGTCAGCTGCAGGTTCTTTCATTTGTCTTTGGCGCGGTTTGGTTGTCATTTTTTTTCCCTTACCTTTGTTCAGAATGAGTCAAGGTTAGTTGGAGCAACCTGTGGAGTATAATGTTTGGATGCCTGTGTGCAGAGTACATGGCCAGAATTTTATGCTCTCCCACCCGCGGGTTTTTAGACCGGGAGGGGGACTGCGAAATCGAAGGGGTGGGATTCCTTCTGGGTTCCCACCTCGTACGGGAAGCCCGTCCTTGCCTCGATTGAGGCCCTTTAGCGGCCAATTATTGACCACTTAAGGGCCGTTTCCTCAATTTTTAGGCTGGTGAGAGGATTGAACGTCTGTGGGAGAAGCCTGAAAAAGAACAGTTATATCCCGGACAGGAGTGGGGTGGGTGGACACCTCCATCATAAGCCCCCTTCGGAAGTCGGGCGTTCCCTCTGCCTGCACCCCCCCACTTAAGGTTCGGTGGCCTCCCGACTTCCCTCCCCACCTCCCAGCCTCTTCCCCCGAGAGCCCGGTTGCCCCCATTGCCCCTCCTTGCCCTGGGACCCATTGAATTTACCTGGGCCTCTGGTGCGCAGACTTAGGCTCCGACGTCCTTCAGCATTTCCTCTTCTGTCTGCTGAAGGTAAGCATGCAGGTGCAGCAAGCGGTAAAGAAGCCAAATGGTATGTTGGCCTTCATAGCCAGAGGATTCGAGTACAGGAACAGGGATGTCTTGCTGCAATTATACAGGGCCTTGGTGAGACCACACCTGGAATATTGTGTGCAGTTTTGGTCTCCTTATCTGAGGAAGGATGTTCTTGCTATAGAGGGAGTGCAGCGAAGGTTTACCCGACTGATTCCTGGGATGGCGGGACTGAAAAATGAGGAGAGATTGAGCCGATTAGGATTATATTCGCTGGAGTTCAGAAGAATGAGGGGGATCTCATAGAAGCCTGTAAAATTCTAACAGGACTAGACAGGGTAGATGCAGGAAGGATGTTCCCGATGGTGGGGGAGTCCAGAACCAGGGGTCACAATCTGAGGATACGGGGTAGACCATTTAGGACTGAGATGAGGAGAAATTTCTTCACCCAGAGAGTGGTGAGCCTGTGGAATTCGCTACCACAGAAAGTAATTGAGACCAAAACATTGTATGTTTTCAAGAAGGAGTTAGATATAGCTCTTGGGGTGAAAGGGATCAAAGGATATGGGGAGAAAGCGGGAGCAGGCTGTTGAGTTGGATGATCAGCCATGATCATAATGAATGACGGAGCAGGCTTGAAGGGCCGAATGGCCTACTCCTGCTCCTAGTTTCTATGTTTCTATGTCCACTGCAGCACTGTCGCTGCAGGGACTGGAGTGTGGCTGGCAGCTCTCTAAGGCAGGACTCCCTCCCGAGGGAGGGGCAAAAGTCCTGCCCGCAGCCAATTTACACTCATTTGAGCGTGAAATGGCTGTAGGGCACTCGGAATTGGTGGGGATGTGTTCCCAGCCAACTTTTCGGATGGTGGGAAGCGAGACCTCACAATCCGGAAAATTCTGGTCCATGTTCTTGCTTGCTGCACTATGTTTGACCAGTTCCAGATCTTGCAGGGCCCATACTTGAACTCGCGGTAGCATTAAGTTCATTCTGCAGAAAGTCAGTCTAAAATTGCCACTGAAGAGCACAATTTGAAGCCGGGGCTCTTAAGGAGGCAATGTCTTGGCATTATAGTGACCTGGGTTGCCTTATAACTGTAAATCTAAAAGAATGCATTGTACGCCTTTAAGTTTGGTATGTTGCCTATAGGGACTGTTTCACTCATTTTATTCCCAAATTGAACAGGATGAATGTGCTGCAAGTAGCAGTCGCTAACATTTTGGCAGCTGATAACTTCAGGTCTCAGCACACAAACCGCAAAGCTACTTGGGCTGGAACCCTGATGTGATAGTTTCCTCACTTTATTCTTGGTTTATTGAGCCTGTCGTATTCATTCAGTATTATTTTGTTCACATTCCATATTGTGCCAGCATTTCCCTATTAATCGGCCTGCTGTGCACGTCCAGCAGTTTACAGATGCTCGGTCTCCGGTCTTATCGGCTTTGCTTGGACAGTCAGCTAGAGAACCTGCCGCTGCGTTTGATTGACAGCAGCAGCAGAGAGGAGACGCAATTGGGAGGAATGAGGACAGAGGGGCAATCGATTGTAACAGTTAAACCAAAATCCAACACTTCCTTTGAAGATCATGAACTGACAGAAGATATTTTTGTGCCTATGTCAAGACCTGGTTTATCATTACTTTTGAGCTGCTGTCTAATATTTCTATCATTAGCCCGGTTCCAGAGACTCAGTCTTCTAGTTATATTTGGCAGCAGGTGAACACAGAGCAGATTCCCATTTCGAGATGACTTCACCTTTTCCCTCACTAGCCTTTGTTCTTATTCTCAGTTGTTAGTGTCATCAGTGGAAAAATGGCTCTCCCAGTACCTCACCACCTATGGGTCTGAAGGACCAAATGAATACAATCCAGCTTCTTCCCTACAGATGATGATACAGCAGGTAGCTAGGGTTTGTGGTGGGACAGCCCAGTTGATAGCTCGAGTGGTAGAACATTGAGAATTTTAGTCAATTGTTTTGACAGTCTGACCCCAGCCTTTGCTGTCAATCACACAAGTTTGTCCACATTGGCCAAGTTTTGCCAGTTCTCAGCCAGGTTCCTAACTTGGGGGAATGCAATTCCTGGCTTAGACAAAGCTAGTTTGGAAGTCATTTCTTCTAACTGATTGTGAAACAACATTGAGCTGACTCTGGTAATGAAACACTGCCAGATGAAAGAGCTTGGCTATGTTAACTGAAAGAATATTAACTGGCAATCGAGAGCTGCTGTCTGCTAGGAACAGAGAAAGCCTGGTAGTTAGAAGAAGTAGAGGACCTACAAAGATAGAGCAGCTGAATAGTTGTCTCATGCACAGAGCAGAATTATTTTACACAGTTATCTTTTGTTTTTAGATGATTTTTTATGGGGAAATTTCCCAACTACACCATCCCATTGTCTGGTTGAAGCTGGTTTTAAAGGCAGTAAGAGGGGTCTAAGGGAAAAACACCATTGCTAGATGTATAAAGTAAAGCTCATTTCTTAAGTTCGCTTGGTGTTGTTTGTAATCCATTCTCACGGGCCTATACCCAAGACCCCAACATTTTATCACTCTATAGCTACTTTGCCACCTCCAACTCATTAAGCTATACAAGATTCAGCGGGGGCTTGACAGGTTAGATACTGCGAGGTTGTTTCCCCCTGGTTGGTGAAGCTGAAACATGGGAATGTGGTACAGACCGAATATCCTTTATCTGTAAATCTGAACATTGCACACATCCAAAAGCTGCAATTTTTTTTGAACCTCATTGACCTTTAGCATGGGAAGTCCCTGGCCTGAGCTGAAATGACCTGAGCCAACACAAACCTCGCCAACTGCATTCAATCTTTAGGGTGGGAAGCCTAGTTTGTCTGCAATGTTTACCTTGTGAACCCTCTCCTACAAGCAGAATTGCAGATGGCGCCATGGGTGGGAACTTATTACAGGTACCATGTATTTATTATTCAGTGGTACATCTTACTTTTCGAGCCATTTGTTTACTTTAGACTATAGTTGGCCTTGGCTTCTGCCATTATAATGTAAGTAGGCCTCGACCCATATGCAGTATCCAAAAACCAAAATGATCTGAAATCTGAAATGCGATTGGCCCGGGGTTTTCGGATAATTGATACTCGACCTGTATAGGAATTAGGATTCGATGAATTAAGACTCAGGTGAGTGCCTTTCAAAAGTATCAGCCGTTTCATCCTCACATTAAGCCAGCCTTGAGCCTCCAGTCCTCTCTAACCACTGCCATATCTCTAGCATTTCTGGGATCCTTGAAATGTGCGTTGGCACCTCCAAACTCTCGTTTCTCCCCTCTCTCTGTTTTCAAATTTGCTGTCTGAGGTTATGCCCTAATACCACAGATACCGTTGTGTCTGCAACCACGGTATCCTGTATCTTCTTGTATTTTCCATGGTATTAAACATGGCTGAAGACTCCATCTTCTTTGATCATCTTTCCTCTGTGCCCTTGCTTTTTTTTCACCCCTACGCATGCAGTCAACTCAAATGTTCCTCCGTTTTCCACCCTTTCTACATCCAGCCTCTTGGCAGTGTAATTTGTTGGCGTAGACTCAGGTTCTATGTGTATGGTGATGGCGCAAAGCTCTAATTCTCCCCCCACCTCTCTTGACTCCATGATCACTTTAGCTGCATGTCCGACATCCAGTTGTGGATGAGCAAGGACTTTCTTCCGCTTCACCTTGACAAGATCAACTTATCCTGTTCAGCGTTCAACAGAGAGAACTCTTCCTCCCTTTAATTCTACAGCCCTTTCCTGCACCCTTTTTGAGCCTGAGAGAGGCTTTGATCCCCACATCTAAATCTCCATCAAAGCTGCCCATTTCTACCTCCACATAGAGGCCTTCATCCCACTTCACCTTAAATACTGTTGAAAATCTCATTTGTGCCTTCAATCTCCAGGCTCTACAAGTTCCATCTGAAGTGAACTATAGCCTGCCCAGAATTCCGATGCCTGCATCCTATCCCCTTATTAAGTGCTGCTCTGTATCACTTTTGTCCTGACTAACTTCTGTTGGCTCCCCAATTCACCAAATTCCAATTCATGGTCTTGCCCATCCCAAATTTTGCAGTCCCTCTTTGCACCACATGCCAATGTACATTTCTGCTCTTTGGTCATAGAACCTCCTTTGTATTCAATCCTTTCTGGACCTCATTGACCATGAAGCCTCCAACCATCTAGAACACACAATATAAAATGCCGCCCCTAAACCCCTCCATCTTGTTACCCCTCTCCCTTTCTTCAGAACTCACGCCTTTGGCCAGCTCTCCAAACTCTTGCATCACCAATGCCTAGTGTTTGCTGTTACCTCTGTGAAGTGCTTTTGAGTTGTTTTATTATGGTAGGGGAGCTGTATAAATGTGAGGTATGCTTATAGGTGAGCTCTGGTATTCATTTTAAGCCAAGTGGCTTGTTACTTGAAGACTTCTATTTGTAAATCTGGAGCATTTGCAGACACCTCGGTCTTGGCTGACATTTCACTGGCATTTTGAAGGTGTCGACTTTGGGCTGGGTAATTAATCCAGATGGGTGTTAAATGTCCCACGGTGGTACTTGAAGTGCAGGAACCTCTGGTGTCTTGGCTAACATTCAGCCCTAAATCAACACCACCAAGATGGATTTATTGATCATTCATCTTATTGCTTTGTGGCCGTGTGCTTGTCTACGAAACACTGCTCTTCAAACGTACTTTGTTGGCTGCGAAACGCTAGGGCATCCTGAGGGCACGGATGATGTTATATAAATAAACACAGCTTAGTTTGTTCTTTCTCTCTCTCGGATCGATTAACCTTTGTTTTCAGGAACATTACCTCTTTAATAAATTGAATCTCAGAAATGGTTGCGGTGCAGTCTAAATGGGATACTCTTTTCAGGGGACACTCATTCAGGTGCTTGCTGACCTTTTATTTTTCTGGAGGTGGGAAGGAGAAGAATTTGAATTGTCGAACATATTTGTCACACGAAGGGTAGACACTGTGATGAGCTCGACACATTGACCCAGGTCTTCTGATCTCCACAGCGTGGGAGGCCAGTTGTTCCCCCCACAACCACACCACCTTCCCCCGCCCCCCCCACCCGATACGTGTTGAGACTGCTCAGAAGTCCCAACACACTGACTCCATGGGACTTGCCCAGGAAGTTTGAACCTCCGATGGGCAATTCCCCTGCTCCCCGGGACCCTCTGAGAAAGTCTACAACTCTGAGTTCGAGTCGAAGACTTGGGACAGTTCCGACTTAACCTAAATAGTTACACTGGAAATGTTAGACTGAAAAATCCTAGTCTAACTCCCGGGTAACTGTACAACTGAATCCCCCCCCTCCACCACCCCTCTCGGAGTCATTCACACTGTTCCCCTTAACCTCCCAACAACCCTCCCGCCTGACCCCCCAACTCCCCGCCTCATCACCTGACTTCCCCACCTCCGACCCCCGACTGCCAACCTGACCCGATCTCACCACCCTACCCAGCTGCCACCCTTACCTCAACCCCTTACCTCACCCACCTACACATTCACCCATTCATTCAGGCACTCATAAACAGCCTTTCAGTGTGTTAGTGTAAGTGTCCCAAAGCTTTTCAATGCATCAGTGAATACTTACCAAAATACAACAGCTCGTGCCGTAAAAATGGGACGTGGCTTGTCTTCTCCTGATGATCCAGCTCTACGAAGAGGCAGTTGGATTGAAGGCACGCTCCACATTTCTGAAGAAGCCGGGATGAGAAGTCCTGGCCAGAAGTGCGGAACTCCACATGGCACAGTAAAGTAGGAACGGAGTGGTAATCTGATGGTGATTGCCGTGTCTCGGAAGATTCGGGACAATGTTCTGTACATTAGCAAACAAGCAAAGATTCAAAACAAAAACAGAATTACCTGGAAATTACCAAGCAAAGATTCAAGGTGATTCCCCTTTAAAATAAATCTTGCTTATGACCATTCAATAATTGGCCTGCTATGTTTATCTCAACAGACCAAAGTTCATTCTTATTGATCCTGTTCTTGCTCTCAGGAGGCAATATGTTCTTGAGATATTTGTCCAGTCCGTGCTATATCTGAGCTGATTAAGTGCCTTTCCAGCACTTAAAAAACAATTGGACTCATTCCGTCTCTCACTTCTCATGGTGACATTAGTTTTAAATTTAAATCGGTGGCACTGGGGCAGACAGGAGAGGGGAGGGCGAGAAAAGTGTTGTTTTTATGAAGTTCACTGAAGCCAGCAGTAATAATACTGATGCACAGTCAGCCTGGAGAATTATTGACTTTACTGAGCACCGACGGTCAGCTGGCTGAGATGTCAGCTGTAATAAATGTGGGGTTAGTGCTTGGGGGAGCAACTAATTATCTTGGTCAGTCAGAGCTGCGGCACATTCAGTTTTCCCTGGCAGAACATTCAGCTCCTGTTAAGCAAATAACCTGTTGAAAATAACACTTCATTCAATTCAATTGTCAGGTGTTATTCACTCGATTAAACTGTGCAAGCATTCTGCGTGTCAAGGAATGGTTGTATACACCGTGAAAAATGCCAAATGTTAGTTGATAGTTTTGTCAAAATCCAAGTAGTAGCTGTATAGACCATTAAACCGATAATGCCCGAATGATAAATGTTTCTTTGAGAAATCTTTATTCATTTTCATACATATTAGGATCTTCTGTAATAATCCTGCAGTCGTTATTCTTTGTCAAGCAATTGCAGGTTTCCGGGGGTTATTTTGGGTGGAATCTTGTTGAGGTGTCGGGGGTCTCGCCTGCTGGCTGAAGAGCCAGCGAGAGATCTGCACCACCTCTTTTCGGGAAGGCCCGCCAAGCCACAAGCCAATCAGGCAGCGGTGAGGCCAGCGGTGGACCTTCCCCTGGAATCAAGACCCTAGGGGTGGTAGTCTAGGCTACCCAGAGCCACTGGCCAATCAGAGGATGGCAGCTCTTGTGTTCAGCTGTGCCTCTGGGGAGGATGCGACTAATGCTGGAAGGAGTTCTAGGATCGTGGGGCGGCCCGCCACAGGTAAGTAATGTGGGAGGGTGGGGGGAGGATTTTGCAGAATGGGGGGTTGTGGAGTGAGAGCTGCAGGGGGGTTGGCTCTCAGTGGGCCCCCCTTCCCGATGTCAAGTCCCTCTATCAGGCACAAAGTGCCTTTGATCGAGGGACCTCAACCCTACCCCCTCAGGGGTAACAAGTTGGCCACATGATTTTAGCTGCTGTGCATGCTGCATGGCGACAGGCCTGCCCACTGCAGCGGCAGGATGAGGCCCTTAAGTGGTCCTTATTTGGACACGTAGAGGCCTCAATCGGCGGTGGGGCGGGAAGGTCGACCATGGGTCTTCCCGCCCGGATCTCAATTCTGCCGGAGGCGGGAATGCGGCGAGGTTCCTGTATGTCGCCATCCCGCCTAATTACATGCTCTTCCCGCCTCCAAACTCACCACCAGCGACAGTTTCCGCCCATAGGAAGAGACGATATCCAAGTTTTTATTTTTGGATAAAGCATTTACATTAATGCATCAAAGTGCATTATCTGAAGCTTAAAAACAATCTGCTGAAGTCCTTCATGACGATGGAGCCGCTCTACATGGTCACAGCATGGGAGCTTATAGGGAGATTGACTCGGTGTCAGTGAGGGTCACGATGGTGGTGCATATCACATGCTGAGAGGTGGAGTTCACAGTTGCACAGGGAGCATGCACATATGCCAAGTGTATAATGCCTGGGACAAAAACAAAAATACCTGGAGAAACTCAGCAGGTCTGACAGCATCTGTGGAGAGAGTTACAGTTAACGTTTCGAGTCCGAATGGCTCTTCATCAGAACTAAGGAAAATTAGAAAAGAGGTGAAGATTAAGCTGGTTTAAGGGGGGGTGGGACAAGTAGAGCTGGATAGAGGGCCAGTGATAGGTGGAGATTGCCAAAAGATGTCATAGACAAAAGGCCAAAGAGTTGTTGAAGGTGGTGATATTAGCTAAGAAATGTGCTAATGGGGACTTTTAGGGTGGAAAGCAGGAAGAGCAAGGGACAGATAGCCCTAGTGGGAGTGGGGTGGGGGGGGGAAATCGAAATAGGCTAAAAGGTAGAGATAAAACAATGGATGGAAATACATTTAAAAATAATGGAAATAGGTGGGAAAAGAAAAATGTATATAAATTATTGGAAAAAGGGGGATAAGAAAGGGGGTGGGGATGGAGGAGAGAGTTCATGATCTAAAGTTGTTGAATTCAATGCCTGGGAAGTGACTTAGCTCACAGGCAACGAAGTTGGAATTTAAGCCTTGAGGATAAGCATCAGATCCCTGAATCTATGTCAAAGCTATCCAATCTCTTTGCAGCCCATTGCCAGCCTGTCCGCGGGGTCACAGGGCCCTGGGTTCAAGTCCCACTCCAAGGCCTGAATGATATGCTCCAAAAACCAGAGCGAAACGTGCACGTGCCAACGTATTATTGGGCACGAAGACGTCGGGCCACATTCCTGGCATCATCATGCCAGTCTGGGATAATACGGTTAGTGGGTGGGTCTGGAAATCTGGAGCCTGCCAGTGCTATGCAAATTGAAGACAGTAGGCTAGTTGTGCTCATTAAAAAGGCAGTCGACTGCCATAATATGTGCAGAATGGAACAAAACACTTTCAGAGTGGGATTGACACCAGCCATATTTCCTGTCCTTTTTCATCAGGCAGGCTGTAATGGTGGGACGTCTGAGGGCAGAGTTAAATCCTGGCTGTTCAGTGTTCTTTGGCCACTGGAAGTGCTTCATGGAAGAAGAAGATGTATACTGACTTAAATTCCTGATCTAAGAACCTGAGACCTCATGCAGAGAGGTCCATTTCTGCATTGCGCTGCTAAAGAGGCCAGAGTGGTCCTTTAAATTACGAGCTGTGACCTCGATCCGGGTCACGGCCAATAAGCTCCAATGCCGGATATCCCGCCCTACTGCTCTGATTGGGAGGGATACTTTCAGTCTGCGGCCTGGAACCAGCCCGCACTCTTAATTGGCCAATCAACAGCACTACCCCCTGAACCTTCCAGTCCTCAGGACAGCGAATCAATGGAGGAGGAGGCAGCAGTGGAAAAGCAGCAGGGGGAGTGGCGGACGGTGAAGAACAAGAAAAGTAAGAGGGAGCGAAGAAGAAGCAAAGGCGTTTCCCAGAGAAGCGGCAAGAGGCGTCTCCCATCCGACACGGATGACAAGGGCAGCAGCTCTTCGGATGAGGAAGTGCCAGAGCGGCACCGACAGAAGAGGCGGCAAAGCTCCAGGGCGTTGGAGGACGATACACCCGAGCTCCAGAAAATTGGAGACAACAAGGAGACCAGCGCACCCCAACTTGGCCTGCAACCTGAGGAGGCCAGTGCACCACAGCCCCTGGAATCTGGGAGCAGTGAGGCAATCATCGCACCCCAGCTCCAGGAAGCCGGGAACAGCAACCCCCCAGAGGGGGTGAGTTTTGGAGAAGCTTCTCCAGCAAAGGTCATCTCAAAATCCGCTCACTACGTGAACCTCCAGATGCCACTGGAGCAGAACACGGCCAAGGAGATCTACCTCAGCCCATCCAAAGTGAAGGAATTTGAGCTCACTACGGGTATGAAGGAGCAGACTAAAGGTCTGGGACTCTCAGAGACAGTGGGTTTGGTAGGAGAATAAATGCTTTAATATGGGTTTAAAGATTGTATCCATAAATGTGCGTAGCATTAAATCTACTACGCGATGTGTTGCGACCTTGGACTACCTAGCCAAGGTCAAAGCTGACCTGTTGTTTCTGCAGGAGTGTGCGATACCGCACCTCAGCTCCTACAGGCAATGGTCACGATGGTGGTCCCACGGGCCATCGATCTGGTCGGGCGGAAACGACTCTCGTTCCTCCGGCCTGGGTATTCTGCTGCGGGGAGGCAACTTCACCGTCTCCGAGGTCAAGGAGGTGGTGGGCGGGCGACTCCTGGTAGCAGACGTAATGTACAAGAACGCTCCACTCCGGTTAATTAACGTGTACGGCCCGGCACAAGGGGCTGAGCGGCTGGAGGTTTTTCAGCAGCTCCCACTGCTGCTGGCGACCTCCAGGCCGGTCATTCTGGGCGGGGACTTCAACTGCATCATCGATGCGGCTGGACGATCCGGCAGGGCCGGAAGCAGATTGGACGCTACGTCCAGATCCCTGATGGAAACAGTTAAGGATGCCAAGCTGCACGACGTCTTCAGCAACCCTGCAGACGGAGCGCAGCGTAGATACACCTGGTCGCGGCCAGACGGGTCCATTCGTTCCAGGATAGACTTCCTGTTTGTGTCCCGTGCATTCACAGTCAGATCCACCGAGGTCAAGCCGGTGTTCTTCTCTGACCACTGCCTCCTACTGGCGGACTGCCACTTGGAGGAAGACCTGAGGGTGGGCAGGGGGGCATGGAAGCTAAATGTGCAACTGCTGACCCCAGAGAACATTGAGGAGCTCAAGAGGGATTACAAAGGTTGGAGAACCGTGAAACCCCTCTTTGAGTCCCTGACACACTGGTGGGAAGTGATCAAGGGAAGCATCAAGAGGTTTTTCATCCTCAAAGGCACCCAGAAAGCTAGAAAGGAACAGAGGGAAATGTCCCGACTCCAGGAAAAGATGCAGAATCTGCTCCGGCTGCAGTCGATGGGGGTCGATGTCAAGGAGGAGCTCCAAGAGGTGAAGGGCCAGCAAGCCTCGCACTTTGCCTCGGAGGCCTCCAAGATCATCTTCCGTTCCAGAGTCCGCTCCGTGGAGCAGGATGAGACGTGCTCACGTTTCTTCTTCCAAAAGGTACACAGAGAGCGCTCTGTGATCAGCAGCCTGAAGGAAGAAGACGGCTCAGTAAAGTCATCACGGTCCGACATTCTGAGGATCAGCAAATCCTTTTATGCCGGACTGTATGACGTGAAGCCCACGGACAGCACGGCCTCCCAGTCCTTCCTGTCCTCTATCACGGAGGTCCTAGACCACAGTACGCGGGAGAGCCTAGACAAACCGCTAACTCCTGACGAACTGACTAAGGCCCTCGAGTCCTTCGAGAAGAGTAAAACCCCCGGAAGCGACGGCCTGCCGGCGGAGTTGTATTCGGCTCTGTGGGACTTGATCGGCCCAGACCTGCTAGAAGTGTACGAGAGTATGCTCCTGGCCGGCAGCATGTCAGAATCCATGAGGAAAGGCATCATCACCCTCATCTACAAGCACAAGGGGGAAAGGGAGGAAATTAGAAATTGGCGACCCATTTCACTGTTGAATATGGACTATAAGATTCTGTCCAAGGTCATCGCCAACCGGGTCAAATCCGCTCTGGAATTGGTGATTCACCCTGACCAGACCTGCTCTGTGCCAGGCAGGAAGATCTCTGACAGCCTGGCGCTGCTCAGGGATACGATTGCCTATGTACAGGACAGGGGTGTGGATACCTGCCTCATCAGCTTGGATCAGGAGAAGGCCTTTGACAGAATATCGCACACCTACATGGGGGATGTGCTCTCCAAAATGGGCTTTGGGGAGGGAATTCGAAATTGGATCCAACTGCTCTACACTAACATCAGTAGCGCAGTCTCAATCAATGGGTGGGAAACAGATAGCTTTCCGATTAAATCTGGAGTCAGGCAGGGCTGCCCTCTCTCGCCTGTCCTTTTTGTGTGCTGCATAGAACCCTTTGCCGAGTCCATCAGGAAGGATCCGGGCATAAGAGGAGTGACGATCCCAGGCAGTGGAGGCACTCAGGTAAAAGCCTCCCTGTACATGGACGACGTCGTCGTCTTCTGCTCGGATCCGCTGTCGGTGCGCAGACTGATGCACGTCTGCGACCAGTTCGAACTGGCCTCGGGAGCCAAGGTAAATCGTGGGAAGAGCGAGGCCATGTTCTTTGGGAACTGGGCTGACCGATCCTTTGTCCCCTTCACTGTCAGGGCTGACGGCCTGAAGGTGCTGGGGATATGGTTCGGAGGGACCGGGGCATGCGTTAGAAACTGGAAGGAGCGAGTGGCTATGGTGAAAAGGAAACTGGGCATGTGGGAGCGACGCTCCCTCTCCATTGCGGGTAAGAACCTGGTCATCAGGTGTGAGGTACTCTCGCTGTTGCTGTACGTGGCGCAGGTCTGGCCCATTCCAGACTCCTGCGCGATGGCAATCACTCGAGCCATCTTCCGCTTTATCTGGAGGTCGAAAATGGATCGTGTCCGCAGGGACGCGATGTACAAGCCTCTAGATAAAGGGGGAAAAAACGTGCCCAACATCGCCCTCATACTGATGGCCACCTTTGTGTGTGGCTGCGTCAAGCGGTGCGTAGACCCTCAGTACGCAAACACCAAGTGTCACTACGTGCTGAGGTTCTACCTGTCCCCGGTGTTGCGAAGGATGGGTCTGGCCACGCTGCCGCGGAACGCTCCAAGTAGTTGGACCGTGCCGTACCACCTGTCCCTGGTGGAAAAATTTATGCAGAAAAACACCTTTGACCACAAGTCCATCAGGCAGTGGTCAGCACGTAACGTCCTAGAGGCCCTGAGGGAAAAGGAGAGGGTGGACCCTGTGGGATGGTTCCCCGAGCAGACTGTCAAAGTCATTTGGCAGAATGCCTCATCGCCAGAACTTTCCAACAAGCACCAAGACGTAGCTTGGCTGGTGGTGAGAAAGGCCCTCCCCGTCAGATCCTTCCTACACGCCAGGAGGCTCACCCCCTCTGCACGTTGCCCTCGAGGTGGCTGTGGTGGGGAAGAGACCGTTGTTCACCTCCTTGTGGATTGTGCCTTTGCAAAGAAAGTCTGGAGAGAGATGCAGTGGTTGCTGTCGAGGTTCATCCCGAGCAGTTCTGTGACACAGGACTCTGTGCTCTACGGGCTGTTCCCAGGGACACACACCGAGACAAACATCAACTGCAGCTGGAGGATCATCAACTCGGTGAAAGAGGCGCTTTGGTCTGCCCGAAACTTGTTGGTCTTCCAGCACAAAGAGTTGTCCCCGACCGATTGTTGCGGACTGGCACAATCCAAAGTCCAGGACTACGTGCTGAGGGACGCACTAAAGCTTGGGGCAGCTGCCGCAAAGGCGCAATGGGGAAGGGTCGCTGTCTAAGACCTTTCTACCACAGCGCACCGAGAGACTGGGAACTGTTTAGAGCCCCTCGGGCTGTACAGATCAAAATGAAAGGCTGTAAATGATTGTAATATTGTTTGTACTGATGCACCTGGTGATACATCTTGTAAAAGTGTAACCTGGATTGTACCCATGTAATGTTGTTTTTGAAATGGTTTTGAATGTGATTGAAGATATGTTATGAATAAAGTATATTTTTACAAAAAAAAAAAATCTGTTCTTATCAGTTTAATCAGAGAGAGATGCAGTGGTTGCTGTCGAGGTTCATCCCGAGCAGTTCGGTGACACAGGACTCTGTGCTCTACGGGCTGTTCCCAGGGACACACACCGAGACAAACATCGACTGCAGCTGGAGGATCATCAACTCGGTGAAAGAGGCGCTTTGGTCTGCCCGAAACTTGTTGGTCTTCCAGCACAAAGAGTTGTCCCCGACCGATTGTTGCGGACTGGCACAATCCAAAGTCCAGGACTACGTGCTGAGGGACGCACTAAAGCTTGGGGCAGCTGCCGCAAAGGCGCAATGGGGAAGGGTCGCTGTCTAAGACCTTTCTACCACAGCGCACCGAGAGACTGGGAACTGTTTAGAGCCCCTCGGGCTGTACAGATCAAAATGAAAGGCTGTAAATGATTGTAATATTGTTTGTACTGATGCACCTGGTGATACATTTTGTAAAAGTTTAACCTGGATTGTACCCTTGTAATGTTGTTTTTGAAATGGTTTTGAATGTGATTGAAGATATTTTATGAATAAAGTATATTTTTACAAAAAAAAACATTCAATCTTCAACTAGCATAACCCAAACAGATTGACTGGCCTTTCATTTCATTGCAGTTTGTAGTTTCGCACAAAATGGTTGCATTGATATAACAACAGGGCCTGCACTTTGAAATAATTCACTATATGTGGAGTATGTTCAGACATTGCTGATGAACATGATGAGGTTCTGTCTGTATCCTTCCTACTGCAGGTAATTTCTTGCATATATTTTTGTAAGTTACAAATTTCATGGAGCAACTCCTTTCTGTGTGACGTGAAATGCGATGACATTTGAGTGTTACCAAAATGCTTCTGAATTAATGACAGGGTCACACTCTGATCTGGTAGGTTTGATCTATGTAAGGTTCACATTCATATTTCAAAGTGCAGGCCCTGTTGTTATATCAATGCAGCCATTTTGTGTGAAACTCAAATTGTTGTAAGGTGTTGGGTGTAGTTCAGTAGGTATTATTAAGGTATTCGTAGTCTTAGGTAGTTCAACAGTGAGCATTTATTAATTTCTAGAAATTATATACATAGGTACAGTCAAGGTCCAAGCTAGGAGCTGTCTCCATGCTTGCTTCTACACGTCTCTGTCCAACATCACACTACCCCTAGGTGCAGGTCACGTGTTCTCTTACATCACTGTGTGGACGGTCCTGTTCTCAGTCCCGCATTAACCCTTTATGTACCAGCCCTTATACTGCAAATATGAAGTATTACCAGCTCACTTGTCTGGTATGCCCAGAGACAAATAAACATTTACACCAAGCCTCTTTAAGTGCAGTTTGAATCTAGCTGCCTTAGAAACATTCAAGACATCTGGGATCATCTGTGTTACTCTAAAGAGTTCCCTATTTGCAATTAATTCTGCCTTATTCTTTATTCTGAAACTTGTTCTGAAGTTTCAGCAATATATTGAAACTGAGTTCATATTTCAATGTAATTTTCTGATCTATCCTTTGAAAGATTATTTCAAAGGATCATTTCTATGCATTCTTCCAGTGGCCTGTAATAAATGTATGACAGCAGTTTTCCTTGTCTTAACTTTGTGTTAGGGTTTCAGCATTTGAAACCTGGATGTCCTGCAGACTCAACAGAATACTTGTTTACCAGAGTGGGTGTGATCTGAAAGAAAACTGTTCGAATGAGTGTGTCAGATTAAGAATAAGCTGCTGAGTAAATTTCTGACCAGCTAGGTATTTTTTCTGTGTGAATCTAACTGGGGAAGAAGCCATTTCTTAATTCCGTCACTATGTCTTGATAGGAGAGGGCATGGGGAGGTTATTATTTGGCCTAATTTTATTTTTGTAACCATGTCACTATTGTGGGGCATTCCTATGAGAAACTGCCTAAACTCATTTCAGGTGGAACCTTTACAGCGACCAGAGAAAGGAGACTTTTGCCCTACCATTCCTTCCTGGCCTGTGTTTTTAACCCAGTTGAGAGGACATAATGATTGTCCACTCAGCAGCCCTTACCTAACATCACTTACCCTTGGAAAATATTTAAAGGCTTAAAGTTGCAGTTTCTTTAAATCCTGGAAATGGGAACAGTGAATTTCGAATTCGAACCAATTTAAGGTGAGCCAAGAAAAGGAAATTGTCCCGCAGAATGTTTTTCAGCTTTCTTATTGGTATTTTTATTTCTTTCAGAGAAAGTAGATAATGGGGAGGTCTATCAAAGGAAAAGGATACAGCAACCCAGCTACTCCGAGGGTTTGACAACATTTAGTAATCCAAGACCCACACCAGAACAAAGCAGCTGGAAACGCATCATATTACTTATTCTTGCCATCACCATACACAATATCCCAGGTAAGAAAGACTGAATTCTAGCAGGTCTCTTATAAATGATAAATTATACGCTTTGATCAAATGACCATGTGGGCGACTCAGAAGATATTACCATCTGAATCAACCTGAAAAGGCTGGTTAAACATCTCCAGCAGAACAACATTAGATATAAAGTGAAATGATGCAATAACTATTAAGCCAACTTGTGCCCCCTTCGATGCCTTGGTCTTTCTAGAAATTGGAGGCCTCAGTAATTGGTCAAAGAGTAATACATAGAATTTAGAGTAGGTCTAATAATGAAAGCTGAAAAATAGCAAACCCTAGACATTAGACAAGCCCAGCCTGGGCTACATTTTGCATTTGATAGCATCAAGCTGCTAAGTTATGCAATACTATCTTCCAAATCTCTGCAGCCATTTGCTGAACCTACCATCCCTCTATTATGTTTTTAAATTGTGGTAGGTTTCTGGGACAAGTAAACAGAAAACCATGGTTTCAATGGAAGGAGTGTAATTTGATCAAAAAGGAAAGACAAGTTCTAGAGCAGCCTTCTATATTTACACATAAGTTAAAAATAGTTTCTGTCAGTGAATATAGCAGAGTGCATTTCTTCTCTTTTTCTAACCATCCATTAACAGAGGATTACTGTGAACAAGACTGGGTAGATAGAGAGAGACTACATATTGCTGTTGCTTGTCTATCAGCCACTGTAATATCCCTTGAAAAGAAAATCTAATTCCTTAAGGGAATGTAGAACATTGTAGTCAGAGACTTAATAGAAGCTGGAAAGAGAAGACATTTATCTGAAGTGCAAGGTACTCCCATAATGGAGGATGTCAATATCGACTAAAATATTTGTACTTGCCTTTTTCAGCACCCTATGAGATGTTAAAGTTTTATAGTGAATATTTAATGGGTATATTCTGGTGTAATATGCTGAAATTAAGTTTTTTTTTCTACATTTACTGGCATTTTTTCCACCAAAGTCATACTCCATTTACTGTCCCATCACACCTTAAGGGTGAGGAGGTGACCTGCTCCCATGTGTTTCCTTCCATCTTTCTTGAGCAATCAATAGCCAGATGTCAGATTTGATTTCCCCTGCAGTCCCATTTTCGTCAACCTGACACTTTGTGAGGACCCATCAATTCAACTGGACTCCAACAGTCTAACTCAGGTCATGAACTTGTCGTGCAGTGAATTAGTACAGATTAACTCCCACCAATCAGTGGCCCAGCATGTGCATACCTCAACACTGTTAGGAAGAATTCCAGCAAATGGAAACCAGTATTTGCCTCCTTATGTCCAGTTCCATTTTTTAAAATTCCATTTTTGTTTGAAAACAATCTACTAACTACATAATGTCTGTAAAAAGAAGAGGGGCTATTCATCCAGAAGCTTATGCCATTAGAAATTTATTGTAAGTCAGTGAGGCAAAGGGAGGTTTGATCTGATGCACACACATCCACATAATGGAACAGTACCATGTGGAGACGATTATCTTATTACAAAACACTTAAGAGGTGAAAGCAAATATAAGTGGGTGGACAACTTATGTAACATAGGATGAAGGGGGAATTGCAGGCCTCTGTGATATTGACTGTTGCCAACTGAGCCCGTTGCAGTGTCTGGGACTGAAAAATATATTATACAGATAAATCTCAGCTTTCTTTTACTGCAATGAAATAAAATGCCAAAGAAAATGGGTCGCTTTAATAAGTGTCACTGTTTGAAGATGTCCTGCAATTATTTGTGATTGCGTTTGTTATTTTGGACTACTGTTACTTCTCTGCAATGTGTGCCTCCACTTCATTGCATTTCTGCACACCCGGCATCTATCTGCTTTAAATTTGATTCCATTTGCACACATTGACTACTCTTTACTAAATTCAAGCTTAATTGTACTGTCAAATCCTCAATCAAACCCAGGATTTTTTACATGAAAGAAGGGTAGAAAATTTCAGGTTAAATAACCAGTATATATGGGAGAAAGTGTTGAATTATTGAAGGTTTTTTTTTCTGATTCTGACTCCACACTTGTGTCTGTATCGTCTTGAAGCTAACTTCATGCATCGCAAACACCTTTTCCACTCACTTCCAGCATCCGCTATATTGTGTAAAATAAGGTCAAGTGCGCAAATAATCATCTAGTTACAAGTTTTCAGTATTGTTGTATATTTTTCACTGTTTCTAATTCTGTTCATTTGCTGGTCCGTTGCTCATATCCACGCTCCAGGCCACTGCACACGCTGAGATGGTGCTGAATAACAAGCCATAGTTTTTCATAGCCCTGTTAATGTGGTCACAGCTAATGGGTTCTTGCAGTGTCTCAGTCAAGCCTTGTGGTTAAAATGCCATGTGTTTCAAAACAGGCAAGTGAAATTCCTCCAAATGATGCATAAAAAGCAGAAGAATTCTCCTTGGCACATGAGTTGATGACTTAATTATGTCTGGAACTTGCCTATGGTAATTTTTTTTTAAACTAATGGCTTGAGGCTCAATGCAGTGATGCAATGTATTTTGAGGATAATATGACGGCCTATAGAAGTGAATCTTTGGGGATGGGAGTGGGAGATTGTGTCATTTGCCTCCTGTGGCCTTCTGGAACTGGTTTAATCACCTTTACATGCCTGGAAGGAATTTCCCAAAATCGGTTTAAGACATAAGAGTTTACCTGCCTGTTGTGCCTGTGTGCGCAAGGGAAATTGAGGTGACGATGTGCAGAATTAATAGCATGATGGGATAGGTCAGGCCCAATAAGTAGCTGGATTTACCTGTCCTTTTTTGTGTGTCTGTATATAAATTTACATGGCTTTTCAAAGAAGGAAAAAGATTGGAGATTAGATCATATCAGACAGAAAAGTTGGGACTGATGAAGTAATTTTAGGAGACGCATTACTTCCAGCTATTTGACTGGAAAGGACTTGATGCCCATCTGCTGCTGTCTGTAACTTGCCTAATTAGGAGACAACAATCTTTCACTGATGACTCATTGCTCATTCTAATTCGATTGCACTCTACTTGGATTCCCCCAAATTATTCATCCGTTGCACAGTACCATTTGTACTCTCCAAGGGCCATTGTGTGCTATGATTAACCTGTCGTTGAAATGTGATTATCAAATCATCAGTGACTATAGAAGATTTATAGAGAGGTTCAGAACATCTGCAAACCCAATCAGCAGAATGTTTGCCAATTTTTTCCCCCACCCCCACTGACTAACATTAATTTGGAAGCTCTCTCTGGAATAGTTAGTGTAGATACAAACATACAATTTAGGAGCAGGAGTAGGCCATTCGGCCCTTTCAGCCTGCTCTGCTATTTGATAAGATCATCATGGCTGGTCTGATTGTGGCCTCAACTCTACTTTCCTGTCTACCCCCTACACCCTTTTACTCCTTAAGCCAAGAATCTATCTCACTTAGCCTTAAAAATATTCAATGACCCTGCCTCCACTGCTCTCTAGGGAAGAGAATTCCACAGAGTAATGACCTTCTGAGAGAAAACATTTCTCCTCATCCATGTCTTAAATGGGGGAGCCCCTTATTTTTAAACTGTCCAACAGTTCTTGCTTCTCCCATAAGGGGCAAAACATCCTCTCAGCATCCACCCTGTACTGTTGGCTCTGTTTATGCCACTTGAAGTGATAATTAAATGCTAATATTTATTGATTTGACACTACCCCCACAACTAGCTCCCAAAATGCTGACAAGAACGAGTCCACCTGATAGCATTTGCAAGGACAAGAGCAAGATGGCAGTGCAGTTGTATCAGTAGCTCATGATACAAGTTTGGAAAGTAATTCACACAGCCCCATTATTTACAGTGAGGCTGTGCGGTTTGCCTTTTTTTTTTACGTGATAACTGCAATTGCTTGCAGGATGGGCAACATTATTTCAGTTGGAATAGCCTATTTAAAACGGTTTTAATAGTTGAATCTGGCAGCAGTGGGAGAAGATGGAACTAAGTCAATATCACTGAAGCTACCAGCAGTTTATTTATGCAGATTTCTATATAATTACTTCCAGGACCTCGTATGGCTGTGTTTTCCCCCTCATGAGACCAGGCAATTTACTTTTCTTGTGAAATAAAGTGCATCAAAAATGAAGAAGGGATTAAACACCTGAGGAATGTTGAGCACTATTGTCAGTTTGTTTTTCTTCCAATGGATAAAACACTGGAAGATAAAATCAGATAATAAATTTGAAAATTATAGCTATTCAGCTTTGAGGGAACAATTTGATCTGTAGATTGGGTGAGAGTAAATAAATGGAATGGGAGATGGTTCATGTGAAGCAGAAATGCTGTGTAGATGGTTTGGGCCAAATAGCCTGTCTCTGTGCTGTAGCTTGTACATAATATTTCTATGTAATAGTCAGGGTTACCATTAGTTTCCAAACTGAAGGTAAAGCAGTGCCATTTTATTTTGCAGTGCGCTACCTTGTTAGTAGTAAGGAATGTAACAATCACTGTGGGGCTGTCTGATTGTGGAGGAACATAGAGGTAAACATAAGAGGGTCAGCATTGTGCCAGCTAACTCACCCAGGACTAAAGTGTTCTGCAGCAGGTATGGCCACCTGGACCCCACTGAAGGTGACCAATATTGTGACTGTAGGTGCAGGTTATATAAACTTTGCAACAGATGATGGTCTCCCAGTTAGGAGCAAGGCCAGGAGGGGCAGGATGCAGCAGGTGCAGGAGAACCGTTGGCAGGAGAGCCCAGGCTGGGAAAGGTTTGCCTGAGGGTTTCATACCAATTAGTTTTCAGTGATGTCTGAACCAGAGAACCATAGAAAAGCTACAGCACAGAAAGAGGCCATTCAATTCAGCCCATCGTGTCAGCGCAGGCTGAAAAAAAAACTAGCTGCCCATTTTAATCCCACCTCCCAGCACCTAGTCCATAGCCTAGCAGGTCACGGCACTTCAGGTGACGATCCAGAAGCCTTTTATGGCAGGACATCATCCAACCATCCTTTCAAGTGCAACAGAGAGGGTGTCAAAAGACTTCTCAACATAGCCCATGTGTTGGAATACAAGTCAGAGGACTCTCTGCAGAGGTGGTGGGTAGGACGTTCTATCCTTGTGTGCGTGCTGGTCACTCATAAGCTCGTGTTTACTTTTGCCCTTTCATCACCCCTGAGCAGTGTAACACCCCCTTCTTCCACATACCCCTCACCAGAATAAGACTGAAATGCTTGATCTGGCATTAATGTCAGTAGGTGAGGGAGTGTAAGATGCTGTTCTGGTTCATTTTGTGCACAGATGCTTTCTTTGCTGTTGTCTGTAAAGCGTCGGGAGTACATTAAGATCCCACAGACGCAGCTGCATAATGTGCTTTTGCCTTTCAACTATTGTGCTCAACATGAGGACAGTGATATTATCTCTCCTCCAAAATCAAGAGTGGGTGGCATGAACTTTGTACATATCAGCTGATCTGCAATTCTCTTCCAGATCTTTAAAGAGAATGCCTCTCAAAATCTCTCTGGCAATGATGGGCACATCCTTTGTTGATAGGATGTCGAGCTCACTCTATGTGACTGTTCTCCTTTCAGGGCCAGTCCTGCCCTTGTAATGTACTTCAATGCTCATGAAAATGAATCGAGTTCAGCAATTCTTAAGTAATTCTACATCAGCTTTTCTACACTGTCCTCTTTTTAAAAAAAAATCCTCTATTTGTGCCTTTACACAAATAAATGTCTGTCAGTACAGCAGAGCCAGTTTCCATCACTTCAGACATGCTGTATTAAGGCAGACAACGTTTTGAGGCATCTCCTATTCTGAAGAGCTTCAGGTGTTGGGGCAGGTTTCGAGACCCCGATGTCAGGGCCAAATGGGGGTCCCGAGCCCACACTTTCCAGCGGCGAGACTGGCAGAGGGATACTCCCCTGTGGAGCTAAGGATGGCAAGTGCGCTCCCGATGCCGCCGGCCCAGTCGAAGAGCTGGCAGCTCGGCAGACATGGGGCAGCTCGGGGACCTCGAGGGCACCTCAACACGGAGGGTCGAAACCCTGCCGGATGGCTTGTTGGGGTCGGGGGGGGGGTGGTGTTAGCCGTTCCTGCCCACAGCCTCCTCTTTGGGGCATGGAGCCTCCGGCTCTGATAGCTCCCCAGATTGCTGCAGGGAGGAAATCTCCATAAAACTGTCGGCCTCTACACAGCAAAAATGTGGGCAAACCCTCAAAATCGCCTCCCTTGGGAGCTCAGATATGCAAATTGGCAAATCCAGAGTGGGCAGCTGGATCTGTCCCCTGATGTCCGGGAGCTGTCCCGAAGCGGTTCCCCCACTATTTTCCGGCCCAGGACTGGGAAACCCCAGCCCTAGATTTCGGAATCTGAATTGACGAGCTCAGTTACCTGGTGCTTTTCAATATTGCGTCAGTCTCCTGTGCTGAAAAGCTCATCTGGTTTGCAAACAAGTTATCGAGGACATCCAGACCGTGGTCTGAACGGCGCTGAAACTTTTGGATTTCCCCCCTTCACATCTGGTTGGAAGGCCACTTTAAATCTTGAGAATTATAAGCCTGATGCATCACACATGGTCGTCGCTTTCTCAGTTCTCTTATCAGCATTAACTGATTCCAGAAGATCAAAACAGTCAGAGATGGGGGTCCAAGTAAAGATTATAGACGCTAATTATGATATAGAATCCTGCACAGTGAAGGTCTTTTCACTCCATTTTCACCTTGCCTCTTCAGTGCCATGAAGGGGCACAGTAGCTTAGTGCTGATGTTACTGCACTAGTATTCCAGAGGTTGGAGTTCAAATCCCACTATGGCAGCTGAGGAATTTAAATTCTGTTAATTGCTAAATTTGGGATTAAAAAGCTGGCATCAGTGATGGTGACCACGAAACCACTGGATTGTCATAGAAACCCATCTGGTTCACTAACACTCTTTTAGAAGAAAATCTGCCCCCCCCCCACAACCACCTTTACCCGGTTTGGCCTACATGTGACCCGAGACCCACAGCAATGTGGTTGATGGTTAACTGCCCTCCTAAGTGTCCTCGCAGGCCACTCAGTTGTGTGGGGGATGGGTAATAAAAGCTGGCCTTGCAGTGATGCCCACATCCTGTGAATGAATGGCAAAAATATGTCGCATTCACCCACTTGACTATGCTACATGAATGAATCCACTCAGAGTGTGTTGGCAGGCTTTGCTGAGACATTCAATGTGGAACATGACAAAATGGTAGTTAGGAGCCTGGGGATACGCACCAATTTGCTGGTTAGGAGCTAAACGCAAAACAGAAGAACATGTCGTTCCAAATTGGCACACAGAGGAGAATATACCCACCTCTCAGAGTGTAATCCCTTTCCAATGTTTATTGTTCAGCTGCTTCTGTTTTGATGAGGTATGTCTCGAATTTTATTTTCCAGCTTCTCCTATTTTCACACTTAGAATTGAGAGTGAGAGGGGAGGGAAGCAAAAATTATTGTCGTGCACTTGAACACGTCCTTTCAACTCTTCAACAAAGGAGTGCATGCAATATAATTCATCTCAAATTCCAGATGGCTTTGTGCAGATGGTTCCAAATGGAGCTCATATGAAGCATACTGTGCGGAACTTCCAGGGACCGATTCTAAATCGTTGTTTCTGTTGCAGGACCTAGAGCTAGTAAACTCCAGTTTACAAACAGGTTGTAATCCAAAATTATATAATGACAAAACTGGAGACCTGGCGGCCAGCCTTGTTAATTCTATCTCCCAATTCTGAGTCAAGTTTAGCAATGTCAGAAGTCTACTCCAAACATTTGTCCACTATCTAATACTACTGGATGGTTTTCTTCTGTTCTTCAGAAGGAATTGAGATTTTGTTTTAAATTTAAGGCTAATCTGAAGAAACTGCAGCACGCCTCAGAGTATGTGATTTCCAAGGTCTGTATGATACAATTAATGAAGGACAAGCAACAATCACTGCTGGCCACAGCAGTGATTCAGAGTAAATTACAAGGCCATTTTCTTTACTGTTAGGCTGCTTCTGCATTTGTCTGATACTGTCTGTGTTAAATAAAGTAATAAGAGAGGAGAGTTGCTTTTTAACCATCTTCTGCAATGCAGCTGCAAATTAATGTGATAAATGGGACAGTTTCATATCTGTTGAATAATAAATTCTGCTGTGCGACTTTACTAGACACTCATTCATTTTGGTGACACGAGAGACTATAACAGCTGAACCAAAGGAGCTAATGAAGCTATCCTGAACACCAATTGTGGAATTACTGGGTGTAACTCAACTGTCCTGTTGGCTCTGTGGGGTAAATGCACTAAAAGCAGAAATAGAAAGGCTTACATTTATATAGTGCTTTTAATATCCACCAAATGTCTCAAAGTGCTTTCCAGCCAACAACGTACTTTTGAAGTGCAGCCACTGTTGTCATGTAGGAAACTCAGCAACCAATTTGCACACAGCAAGCTCCCTAAGAACACAATGACTAGATAATCTCTTTTTGTTTTGCTGATTGAGGGATAAATATTGGCAAAGACTCCAGGGATAACTTCCCTCCTTGTCTTCAAAATAGTGCCATGGGATCTTTTACTCCATCCTAGGAGGCAGATGGGACCTTGGTTCAACTTTTTCATCCAAAAACAGCACCTCCAACAGTGCAGCAATCCTGTACTGCACTGAAGTGTCAGCCTTGGTTTTTGTGCTGAAGTCTTGGAGTGGGACTTCAATTAGAGTACTACCAACTGAGCCACAGCTGACACCACCTGTTACAGTGCTGAGACTTGTGAATCAGTAAAACCCCAGGCTTGGTGCTGGCCTATGTTGACTCAATTGATCTTTGTAGTAGTATTCTAAGAGTAGCGAATGAGAAAACAGTCAGGCTACATGCTGTTGCCTTGACTGGAGTGCGTGAGTGTGACTGTGTGTGACTGGAGTGTGTGAGTGTGACTGTGTGTGAATGGAAGTGTGTGATTGTGCGTCCAGTCATTGGCATTCACACTGAAGACTAGTTGCTTGGGTGAAGCACTGGAGTGCATCTGACACAGACTTGAAGGGCTGATTGGCCCCTTCTATGCCATAGTTTTTCTGTGTCCTTATGAATCTTGATACCCATGGTATCGGGAGAGGAAGGGAGAAAACTGAGTGACAAAACCTTCACTGCAGGGCACTTTGTGTTGTACGTGTGTTAGAATTTTTATTTTGTCCTCTTCCAAGATGTATTTTTGAATAATTTAATGCTAGTAATATCCCTGGTAGTGTCAGGAAGCTGTAAGAAATCGCTTTGGCGTAAAGGTACAACAGCCTTTGATGAAGTTTTATTCAGAAGAGTAATAGTATCACACGATGGGTGCTGCAATTTTTCCGTGTGAGACTCACTGAACAGTGACTCACTTTTACAGAGCTCATGCTGGAGGATAACTTTGAACACCTTCCAGCAGGAGAGAAGGGGATGGGACAGATAGAAGGGGGCCCAAAGTCACAGGCCAAGAGAATTGCTTTTGATGAAAGTGGAGAGGCAAAAGGGCAAAGTGGTTTAAGGAAAGACTTCCAAGCAGCAGCAGAGGGAAGTGACTTTAACCTATTGCATGTTGACAACAAAACTAGAATCACTGTTATGGCCAGTGATCAGTGTACATTACATTTAGGTATCCCGCCACTCTTGCCTTTATTGCATTTTTACCTGCAGCTTGTGGGCTCCCTGTTACCTTGGCCACAGCAGCAGGACGGAGATAACTAGAGCACTCAACTGTGCAACAAAAGCTTTGTCAATGTTTTTAGGAAGTTGCAGCATAAAATTCTCCAACTTTGGGAATTGTGGGCTCTCTACTTCTACTCACATTTAGTCCAGAAGCAACTGTGTTCCTTCAGACTCTCACAATGCATACAGACATTTTGCCCAATGACCGTCACTGTTAAAATCAAGATGTTGACGTAATTTGAAAAGGCTTGCATCAGCAGTCCATTCTATTGGTTTTGAGACTCCCAATGACAGGCTGCAATAATGTAATTGGATAATCTTAGTTAATTGTATTGGACGTCTTTTGTTGTTTGGAAAGAACCATTGCAGTTCACAGCAGACCATTATGTGACTCACTTCAGTCTGTTCGGTGCATAATTGCAGTCAGGGCTGCCTTAGGCTTAAAGGTTGCGGAATTACTTCAGGAGGTTAAATTTGGATGGCTACTTCAGAAAATTACTCTCAAAGACCATAATGACACATTTTGCTTATGCAATTACTGTGTGAGAACATTCAATTGAAATCTCTCTCAGTAATTGCAAAATAGTTTTCCTTTTGTCAAACATAAATTGTGTTGAAGACATTTTGCAGAATTAAACTTATGTGACCAAACTTTATTCGGGTCCCTTTTTATTCAAAGCCGTTTTGAATGTTTATCCCTTTGAGGGCTGGGCCAGTTTTTCAAAGTTGTTGATTAACATTAGTTGGTTTCCTAGCTTGGCATGTAATAAAGTTGTGAATTTGAGTACTGGATAGTCTGGAGCTCAATTGAGCGCTTAAAATGTCTGTATATTTATGTGCTGTGTGACCTGAAGATCATAGAATCATAGAATCTTACAGAACAGAAAGACACCTTTTGCCCTCGTGTGTGTGTGTGTGTGCTGACACTGAAAGACCTAGTGAGTTCTTTCCCAATAGCTTGGTAATTGTATTTTCTTTCATGTGGGATCCAATTACCTTTTGAAAGTTTTATTGAATCTGCTTCAAACATCCTTTCAGGCAGTGCACTCCAGGTCATAACATGCTGCATAAAAAATAATGCTTAACTTGCCTCTGGTTCCTTTGCCAATGACCTTAAATCTGTGTCCTCTGGTTACTGACTCTTCTGTCAGTGAAAGCAGTTTCTTCTGATATACTCTATCAAAACACTTCATTAGTCTGGATGCCTGAATTGGATCTCTTCTTAATCTTTTCTGCTCTAGGGAGAACAGCCCCAGCTTCTGTAGTCTCTTCATGTAACTGAAGGCCTGTATCCCTGGTACAATTCTAGTAAATCTCCTCTGCACTCTCTTAAGATCTTCTGAAAGTGTAGTGCCTCGGATTGGATACAATACTCTAGCTGGGCCCTAACCAGTGATTTCTAAAGATTTAGTCTAACTTCCTTGCTTTTGTTTATAAAACCGTGGATCTATATGCCTTCAACTTGTCCTACTACCTTCAGGGATCTTTTTAAATACATAGTCAAGTCTTTCTATTCCTGCACCTATTTTAAAATTGTACCATTTACTTCATCTTGCCTCTCCTCATTCTTCCTATCAAAATACATCATTTCATCAATCTGTCTATGTCTTCCTTAAGCCTGTCACTATCCTCTTCCCTATTGGCTACATCTCACATCATCTACAGACTTTGAAATGATGCTCTGTATATCCCAGTCTCGGTTATTAATAAGTGACAAAAAGAACAGTGGTCCTAATATTTATTTCTGGGCGTTACCATTGTACACGTCCTTCCAGTCTGAAAAACAACTGTTCACCACTAATCACCCCAGGCAATAATAAGAACTTCAATTTTAAAATGAGCCTTAACACCTAATTAAAGTGTGCCTGTTGGGGCTATCCAAACTGCAGCATCAGTGAATTATGTGTGTGGCACCTCTGCTGCCCTGCATACTCCATTTCCTGCCAGCATGTAGCTGTGCAGGTACATCCCTCCTTGACAGGGAGGGGAGATGTAACCATTCCACATGGGAATCTGCATCAGATTTGCTTAGAGCCAACCCTCAATGCAGTCAGACATGAAACCAGTCCCTGAGGTTGTGGCTTTGTGACATGGGAGCTCAGAATCCTCATCACTTATGATTGTTACAAAATGGTGTATTTGTATAGAAGCCAGGTTTGTTTTCTGGTTGGAAGCACACTGTAGCACTGGGTATTGCTGAATACACTGTTATTGTGCGAAGATATTTCAGGGATCTGCCTGAGAGATGTTCACCAGTTGCATGTAATCTATCATCTCAATTCTCAAACACAATTCCCTGAAAGCGATTGAATATTTGTCTGACAAGACCTTTGTGATAAAAGAGATATAAATGGAAGAATGTAATCGTAATATTCCTGGATCCCGCTGGTACACGGGTCCTGTTGCTGTGCAGAGGGGCCGTTCCTTTATTAACATGGGAGCGAGATGCAGAATGTAGCACAGGTACTGATTACACATGACACATGGTGGCAAAAAGAAACATACTCAGTCATGCATAGGACAAGAGACATTGTAGATAAGGTGCAGCTGAAGAGGTTGTGAAAGATGGTTTTAGATAGAAATTAAGCCAAATGTGTGGGAGGGCGGCAAGCACGATTAAGGTGCATCCACCACATTTCTTTGGAGTATCCAGGGCTGGGCCCACCTAATTTAATTCACGTGAAATCCGAAAGCTTTGAAGCAAGCGTTTTTTAATATTCTGAAGTCTGCATTTTGCTTAGAGCTGCATTAATTATTATCGTCAATAAATGGCGGTAATGGATGAAACCAACTTTGGGGGTGTGAGTGGTCGGGGGGATTGAACAATTGACACGGTGGACTGCAGTTGATTCAAAGGAGCCAACCTTACAATGTAGGCTCCCACTTAGTACTTCTAATTGAGCTCTAGGCTCCTGACACAAGCTGGGCTACAGTGACAAATTCTTCCAATGCTTTACAACATTGTACATGCAACTCTTATAAGTAAGTATAAGCATCTTATTGTTTAAATGTTTATGGCTATAAATTATAAATATCAGTTGCATGAGTATATATTCAAGTTGAAGAAGATCAAGATTGGCAGCACAAAGATCCCAACTTTTTTTCAGCACATTTGGAATGGTTACCTTCTGACGCTCACCAGTTTGGACTTGATCATTTTGAAGTAAAACCAGCGCAATTTGAGTTTGCACTTTTCTGCCACTTGCTTGGTCATCCTTGGTACGCACTGACAAGCTAAACCTTGATCAGTTCATTCACTTTTAGCCAGTTTGATGCTGCATATATTGGTAACTTAACACATTATTTGTCAGGTAGTCATTTTTGCAGTATGGACTTGCAATGCCTAGAGGTGAGATCCCATCTGCAGGCATGGTGCATTTTGAAAAGCGTGACATAACAAAAGCAACAAGATCTTTTGTGGCGTTTCTCGCAGTGAGTTTGAGGTTGTGCTGTTCCTCGGTAGCTGACATTGCCGCAGGAGAGATGCATCTCTCCCCTGGAAGACACGGTGGTCTGGCGAGAGTCAGCGGACAACCCTTTAGCTTCCTGTCTGGCTGGAACTCAAATGATGGTCACTCGGGAGGGAAAGCTCTTCCTAAGGTTAGATTTGATTAATTTCAGGGAATTTGTTGTAAAGTGGATTTAGCCCACTACCAGGAGAGGAGGATTTGCTCTGTTTTCTTCCGAGCTATGAGGAATGTTATCAAGTAAATTGAATTTTAATATTTGGCTGATAAATTCTGATTATGATATTGCCGTTCTGTTAAATTCAGCTTACAAGGAGTTAAATGCGCACAACCGAAGTTTGTATTCTGATCATTCATACATTGCTTATAAAATGCACCAGTTTTATGAGAGTGTTACGACCCCACATCTTCCACCCCACCCCCGCCACCATCATACTATCATATCATTAGATATTGGGCAGGAATGGTAATCCCCTGATTGTAGGGAACACAGGTTCATTTACCAGTAGACCGGTAATGCTGAATGCGAAAGCGCAGCCTCACAAATTGTAATATTCTCCCTCCAAACCTGAACAATCATGTACAGTCCTTGCAAAATCAACTTGTACCCAGTTTTCAGCTTTCCATCGCTGTATTCACTGATACTTGTGGGTTGTGTTGATCGATTTGTGTTGAACACCAGTGATACCCTTTGTGATTCCTTAATAATCAGCTGATACATTATTTTTCCAAATCAACTGGTTTTAATATTTTAGCTTTTTTGATAAATCTTTCAGTTCCAAACCAGCTTTTCTATCTCTCCCTCATTATGTGATTTATAAAACGTAGATATTTATGTTTTATGTGCAAGATTAAAATATAATTTAACGAAGTACATTATAAATTCTCCCATTTCTCATTTCCATAATCTCAATCTAATCAACATTTTCATTTAAATCTTTGTGAATATTACTGCAGGCTATATTTGGTGACTTCCCCATTATCAATTTTAATCCCATATCTGTGGAGACACTAGTGAGTGATAAATTATGTTTGCGCTTATCAGAGGGGTTAGCAGCGCTGTTGCAATAATAGAGACATTCAAAAAATGCTGAATGCATTCAGATAGCACTGAGCTATGAAAGTGAGCAGCCTACAGATTCAATATAAGACTATATAAGGGGGCTAACATTTTTAACTTGTATCTGCTCACGATGCACTTCATGAATTGATAAATAAAGTTTACAATTAGCTTGTCTTAGAAAGGAATGAAACAGATACGGTTGCCTCAATTAAGAAATTAATATGAAGGCAACTTTTAAAAATAACGAGTTTACATTATATAATTATACAGTAACCTTCATGATTGCAATTATAATCTAAAGGTTAAACTTGAAGCAGATTTCATTGAAGTTAGGGACTGATATATAAACACTGGCTAATGGTGGTGTAAATGAAAGAAAAGATTATCTCATCCAACTCCCACTCCGCTTCATGTAGCTACAACTTGGATTTATGGAACTTTTTAATCTGACAGGAAACCGCAATCGCCTCAGATTTTTAAATCTTCCACTTGAACATATTCAACAAGTATCATCAATGAGTATGCAGTATTCTGTCAGACTTTTTATACATGTACCAATGTGCATTGTCACATTCACTGATCAGATAGCTTTATTGATCATTTTTTTGTATAAATAGAATAAATCTCCAGGATGTCTTCCCTGAACGATCTTAGGCTGTCAGCAACATCAATGATATAATTCATTGGTTTGATTTTGAAGGGAGTTGCACCATTATTAAACCTTCCAGGTTTCCTGAGGTACGACCACTTCCTCCACTTCCTGACCCACCTGAAGACAAATTCTGCTTCATCACCTATTGTATTGAAGAGCTGACTCCTCATCTGTCCAACAGTACAAACTAAATGCCAGCCAATTTCAGGCTCGCTGCCCATCAGCACAAATGCTCTTAACTAGTTGCTTTTTGTCTTTCACTACCCCCACCATCCATGAAACAGCCAGCTCCAAGAGGAAAGGCAGAGCTCTCTTCTCTGATCTTGTACCTCATTGGCTGTAAAATGTTTTGAGACCATGGTGGCCATGAAAGGCGCCATATAAATGTATCTGTTAAGCACCTGGAATACCATGAAGAAGTTAAAACTAGCTGATCAGCACCAACTTTCAGTAGATGTAGGCATTACTGAACAATCTTGCAAGAAAAAGAACTTCCATTTGTATAGCGCCTTGGATGTAGTGTTACATCTTAAGGCTTCACAGCTTAAATTTAAACAGTATATCTGGGTTCCATTCCACCATTGCCAGATTAGCAAGGAGTGTCCATAGTATGTTAATTATTTTGTTTATATTGTTAAGATACACAAGTGAAGGGTATTGTTTAATTAAGTACTTTGATCACAAATAAGTAGGGGGCAGCTGGGGCACTGGGTGCTGGAAGGAGGCCTATGAGACTAAACAAAGTCAATAAACTCTGTTAGTAAAGAAAAGCTCTGTGTCTTGGTTTTTGACTTCACCAACTGGCTTGGATTGTATTAACAAGAAAGACCATCATGATCTCCTAATTTTGAGTTCTTGCCCACAGCCACATTCTGTAAGATCCATTCCCGCTTTTCCTACTTGGCCCAACACCTTCCATCTCACTCACTGCTCTACTGAAAAATAGAAAGATATTATCGTGAAGGCTGTATTTCTTGTGCAGCTGTTGACAGCTGTGTGCCAGCCATGAGTGTGAGTGCAATAGAGTTTATGCTACAATCAGAATTATTGGTATCCTCAAGCATCGCAACACATCAGAGTCATTTGGATGCAGTCTTGAAATAAATTTCCACACTCTTCCCTCTGCCACCACCTCATGCACCTCCAAGGATTACCAGACATTCTCATCCTTGTTTTACAATCCGTCTATGGCCTTGTCGCATCTCACCTCTGTAAACTGCTGCCCTCCAACAGTCTACCTTTCTCAAATTCTAGCCTCTTGTGCATCTCCGACTTCCTTTGCCTCACCACTATGCCTTCAGCTCTAGGCCCGAAACACTGGAATTCCCTCCCTAAACCTTCACCTTTCTCTCCTCTAAGTCACCTCCTCTAACATCTCCATCTTTGGCTAAGTGTAAATCTTTTTGTCTAATTAAGCTGTAAAACTTTGAGATATTTAACTTTATTCAAGATTTACCACATACAAATGAAAGCTGTGTGCAAGATCATTCAGCATTGCCCATATCTACTGAAGTTGATGCCGGTCATCTTGTTTTACCCACTTAGTGTTATTCCAGGTGCTTAATTGTCATTTATATTATGCCTTTCATGACCTGCAGATGTCTCAAAGTAATTTACAGCCGATTAAGTATCTTTTGAAGTATTGTCACCGTATTAAGGAAACATGGCAGCAAAAGATTTAGCAAAGAGAGCAAGCTTCTACAAACAGCAATGCGATAATGACCAGATAATATGTTTTTGTGATGTTGATTGAGAGAAGTATTGGACAGGATACAATAACTACCCTGCTCTTCTTCAAAATAGTAGCATGGGATCCTTTACATCCACCTGAGAGGGCAGACAGGGCATTGGTTTAACGTCTCATCTGAAGGACAGCATCTCCAACAGTGCAGCAACCCCTCAGTACTGCAATGGAGTATCAGCATTGATTTTTGTACTCAAATTCTGGAGAAGGACTTAAACCCACAACCTTCTGACCGAGATGTGAGAATGCTACCAGTTGAGGCACAAGTACTGACTCCCAAAGGCAGCTGGTTTAGAGACACATATGTTGTTCTTTTCTCATTGTGTCGTGGAGATTTCCTGATTTTTAGCTCACCAGTGTGGACAATAACTCCCAAAAATACTTACTTTAGTGTGCCACAGTTCAAATGGGGACAGGAATCACTGGGTATGTCTCTATCCTCAGTCCTCTCAATCTCTCATCCTGAACTTGCCCTGCACTTCACTACACCGCTTTGTCTTTCTACTTGAAGTGCTCTCTATTCCTAACTACCCTATTCACCCGCCACCTCACCATCAGAACCACACACCCCCCACCCCCCCACACCAATCACTTGATGTTAAAAAACACACACATATTGCACTAAATGGGTTTTGAAGCATTACACAGACATTGTGCCAAAGTGTCAGTCTGGCCATTTCCACCTGGACCCTTTTTCTGGCCTTTTGGCTTTCTTTCATCTCCATCCACACCGGCCCCCACACTAGCTCGTTGCTTTTCCTTTCAGCCTAACCCTTGCCCCCATTATTAGGCAGCCTGTGCTTAGACTTGCTCTCTATTCCCAGAACGTTGCGATGAATTATTTGATGTTGTACTTGGCCATTTTTAACCGTGTGTTGCTTTGAAAACTAAATGTCTTCATGGGCGAAGGTGCTGCCACTGACACCCCTCTGGCTGCCTTTGGTTAAAACACTGGCAACTGAACTGAGTTGCGTCATAGCCATCTGCCCTCCATCCTTGCTCAGCTGAGAATCTCAGTTCCATCATCCTGCCAGGAACTGTGCCAAAAGCTGTGCAAAGCACTCCTGAGGCCAATTTGAGCATTAGGCAGTATTGAGAAAAAGACTTCCAACCATTCTACTTTAAAGATGCTTTCTTCCCCAGTGTTGACACCATGTGTAACTGTAGGGTACAAATGTTTGCTTCAAATTGCTTTATCAAATAAGGGACATCCATCATAAACTCATACTTGTTTGACACTGGGTCGTATGATCAGAGCTTGCCTGTGCTGTTGCTAGGCAATTATGTATTCCTTTCTAAAAGGGCATTTTCACCTTCGCTCAGAGCTGGCAAACAAAATGATGTTTGGTTGAGATGAAAGTCAGTATTTTCTTATCACTACCAAGAACTGCAGAGGACATTCAATGCTTCAGATCAAAGTTGTTTTTTAAAGAATAAATCCACAGCAATAAAAATGCAGATGTGGCACATTTTATTTCTTTAACCTCTACATCAGCCTAAGCAGGAACAAAAATCATTAGATTATTTTCCACCATAAATCGATAAAGATTAGTTCTTAATAGCTATCTGCCAGATTATTAAACGGGAATGATTAGACCCTGGAGATGGATTTCAGTTAGAAAAATATCTTTGAAGGAGGTGCAGTTGATGGTGTTCATATGACAAATGGCATTTGTAATTGGAAATTCATTTCAGCACATTGTTTTTATTTTTTCAAATAATGAAATTTTCTACATGTTACTGCCTAAAGTTAATGGTTAATTTGCTGCATACGCTAAGTAAGATAAGTGTTTTTAAATGCAATGCTGATTTTCTTAATGGGGGGTTTTGTTATGAGTAGGAGTGTTCAAGAGAATGTCATTAGCTCAAATGTAATCTTCAGTGCATTTAAAGGGGCATTTTAGAATGCCCTTTAATGGTTCATGAAGTGGGATCACTCCCACTGGGACTGAGTGAGACCAAGGAAGAATGAAAGAGCTGTGAGCAGGGGAAGGTAGGATCTGTAATAAGGATACTGAGTGACGTTGGTTAAGGACAAATCAGACACTATTTAGGGAGAGTGCGAAGGTGCAAAAAAGATTTACATGGATGATATCAGAACTGACAGGTTATAACTATCAAGGAAGACTGAACAGGCTAGGGCACTTTCCTCTGGGAAAAAGAAGGCTGAGTTATTTGAGGTTTTTAAAATTGTAAAGCTGTTTGGTCAGGTAGATGTAGAGGAGATGTTTCCACTTGTGGGGATGTCCAAAACTAAAGGACATCAATATAAAATAGTCACTACTATTTTCAATAAGGAATTCAGGAGAAATTTCTTTACCCACAATGTGGTTGAAATGTGGATTTTCTACTACATGAGGAATTGAGGCAAATCATAGAACGGATACAACACATAAGAAGGCATTAGATGCATGTAAGGGGCATCTAGATAAAACACTTGAGGGAGAAAAGAATCGAAGAATATGTTGGTAGGGTAAAATGAAGTAAGGTGGGAGGAGATACATGTAGCACCAGCAGAGTTGGGCTACATGCCTTGTTTCTATGCTGCAAGTTCTATGTAATTCACATCCATTTGGATGCAGGTTTCCTGTCTAACTTGAGATTGTGTGTGCGACCACAGTGTAAAAACAAGCTAAGCATGTATTGTAGGGTTGCCAACCCTCCAGGCTTGGTGTGGAGTCTCCAGAGATTGAAGGTCAATCTCCAGGGATTGAAGATCAATCTCCAGGGATTGAAGATCAATCTCCAGGAATTGAAGGTCAATCTCCAGGGATTGAAGATCAATCTCCAGGACACTGCTGTGTGCAACCCTGGAGAAAAATCATTGGGACATTAAAAAATATAGTTTTTTTGTTGTTTTCTTTGAACATTTCTCTTTACAAGATATTAAATTATTGAAAATGATGTGGGGCGGGGGTGAGGAAGGCGGTTTGGCTGACAGCCAAGTATCATCCAATTGGAAAATGAGTCTTTTTGTTTTCCAATTGACATAGGAAGGCAATGTGTCACAAGGATGGATGTGTTGGCCAACGAATGGCTGGAGCGTGGTGGCAAGTCATGTGCTGAAATCCCCAGGAGTACATTTAATCACAGTTGGCAACCCTAATGTATTGTTATGGTGGCTGCACAAGGAATACAAAACTGTTCTTACTTAGTTGTAAGAATAGCACGTTATACCACCATAGCTGTGGTTAATGAGGATGCTATTGTTTTGGAGTATTTACCCTTCACTTTTTAAAAATTTGCAAGCTAAAGCGAATATGCTTTTAAGAATTTGTGAGACAGGCAAAGCACCGCGGATGCTGGAAGCCTGAAATAAAAACAGAAAATGCTGGAAATGCTCAGCAGCTCTGGTGGCGTCTGGACAGAGAAACAGAGTTAATGCTTCAGGTTGATGAAATACCACTTGTTATTAACTTCGCCTCACAATGGCTCGTGCTTTCAAGTTTTGTTGAGGTCTGATCACCCTCTGGATGATAAAGATCATCTATTAATGGAGAAAAAGTCCAAATTGCAAATATGATTTAAGGACAGGATGTTGGGCCCAGCAAGTACATGTGATATACATCTTTCACTTATATGGTATCGTTTAAAGTCATCTCTTAATTGGTGACATTTGTCATGTCATATGAATAGAACAAAATTCTATTTATACTTCTATAGGCTTCTGACAGGAGGAAAGGTTAATGAGCATTGTTGTAGCTCCAGAAAATCTATTAAAGTTGATTTGTAATGTCATTCTGCTATTTTGTTGTCATTCTCTGTGTGTTACCTTGTTTGGTGTTTGCCCACTTGAGTAATATGAGAAAAGTTATTCCACATTAAGATAAATTTAGTGAAGTTGCAGCCTTGTCTCTGCCCTGCACCTCCTTCGAGAGGGACTACCCTGCTGGCAGGGTTGGAACATTTACCCTCTGAAACCATGTCCATAGACATAGGCAGTGGGACCTTCCAGCCCTGCCCACTGGCGGCTTTATCAGTGCTGCCGAAGTCAATGGGCTTTTGGCTGGCTCGCGGCATTTTCCGGTCCCACCCGCGACAGATTCCACCGGAGCGGGGCCGGAAAATCCCGGCTGTGGTTTGTCTGCGTCAGGTTGCTTCTGAACTGAGCAATTTGTTTTGGCTGTTGAAATCATGCTGTGGATCACATGACTGACACACGTTCATGCCCTGTAAGGCAACAGTACAAAGTTTTGTGTCAGGTCTTACCAATTGGCTGTTGAACATAGGAAACAGGAACTTAAGAACAGGAGTAGGCCACTCAGCCCGTCGAGCCTGCTCTGCCATTCAATTAGATCACGGCTGATCATCTACCTCAAAGCCACTTTACCGCACTACCTCCAAATCTCTTGATGTCATTAGTCTCCAGAAACCTATTGATTTCTGTATTGAACACGCTCAATGATTGAGCTTCCTCAGCCCTCTCAGGTAGAGAATTCCAAAGATTCGTCAACCCCCCTGACTCAATAAATTCTTCCTCATCTCAGTCTTAAATGATCTACCGCTTATTCATGGATTACGTCACCTGTTTCTAGCCTCACCAGCCAGGGGAAGCATCCTATCTACAACTGCCCTGTAAGAATTTTGTAAGTTTAAATAAGATCACCTCTCATTTCTCGAAACTCTAGAGAATATAGGCCCAGTTTCATCAATCTGTCTTCATAAGACCATCCCAACACCCCAGAGTCTGGTGAACCTCCATTGCACCACCACTCCCATCCCCCATCCCCCTGTAGAATGAAGGCACTGCTGCCTTATATACAAAAATTACCAACATGGACTGCAGCCAGCCTGCCTGAAAGCTGAACCCAATTGCCTGCTTGCCGGTAACATAGTGCACACACTGTGTCACGTTGCATTACCTTCTGTAATGCAAAGTTAAATCCCCAAAGAATAAATTAATTATGCTCTTGTAATTAAATTCCCTGCTGGAATCATTGAATGTGAGTAAGATAAACATTGAAATTTAATGTTGCTTATGAAAAAGAAACTGCCTGTCCATTAAGTCTGTGTAGCTTCGGTCCATTTCATGGCCATTTCAGCTTGGTAAACCACCAGTTCCTGTTCTTCATCTGATCAAAAACATGACACATTTGTTTCTGTGGACTGACTAGTGGGGGTTAATTGTCCTTCGAATGTGGGACTCCACTGACTCGAAGTAAAACAAAACCTGCATTTATGTAGCACCTTTAGTGATCTTTCAGGATTCCCCAAATCACTTAAAGTAAAATAAAATACCTCTGAAATGTGTTCACTGCTGCAATGCAGGAAATATGGCAGCCAATTTGCTCGCAGCAAGTTACCGCAAACAGCAGTAAAATAACCGACCAGATCACTGTTTTAGATTGATGGATAAATATTGGCCAGGAGGAACGCCCTTCCTCTTAAAAGAGAAAGAAAGACTTGCATTTACATATTGCCTTTCACGACCACTGGATGCACCAAAGTGGTTTACCAAAAAAATTACTTTTTAAAGTGTAGTCAGTGTTATACTGTAGGGAATGCAGCAGCCAATTGTCACACAGTGAGCTCCCACAAATAGCAATGTGATAATGACCAGATAATCTATTGATGTTGATTGAGGGATAAATATTGGCCGAGACACTGGGGATAACTCCCCTGCCCTTCTGCAAAATAGTGCCTGGGACCTTTTACATCCCCCTGAGATGGCAGATGGGGCCTCAGTCTAACACCTCTTCTGAAAGGTGACACCTCTGAGAGTGCAGCACTCCCTCTGCACTGAACTGAAATGTCAGCTTTGATCTTAGTGCTCAAATACTGGAATGGGACTTGAAACCACAGTCTTCTGACTCAGATGTGAGAGCGCTACCAACTCAGCCATGACTGACACCTTAGCGTTGTTTTACACAGTCAAATCTAAATTAAAAGTACATGTTGTAATTTTATTCCCTATTACAGCAATTGCCCTATGAAAGCATAAAGCAAGAGTTCTCTGAACTTGTAATGAGCATGGATATTCAAGTCTTACATCAGTGCCTGTGGCTAACTAGTTGGATTAGTATTTTCAAAAAGTTATTTGCTGCTTTCCAGTGGTGTACTCCATCCTGAAGTGAGGTCTATGCTCAGTGGCCCTTAACTGATATTTGCCTGTTACTGTGGATCTTACTCATTTATAAGAAATAGGAGCAGGAATAGGCCATACAGCTCCTCAACCCTGCTGCTCCACTCAACAAGATCATGACTGGCCTGATGGCTTCAATTTCACTTTCCTGCCTGCCCCGCATCACTTTTGATTCCCTTGTAGATCAGGAACCTGTCTCACCCAGCCTTAAGTATGTTCAATGACCCAGCCTCCACTGCTCTCCGGGGTAGAGAATTCCAAAGATTAACAACCCTCTGAGAGAAGAAATTCCTCCTCACTTCCATCTGAAATGGGAGCCCTCTTATTCTGAAATTGTGCCCTCTAGTTTAAGATTCCACCACGAGGGGAAACATCCTCTTGATATCCACCCCGTCAAGTCCCCTCAGACTCTTATATGTTTCAATTAGGTCACCTCTCATTCTTCTAAACTCCAGTGTGTATAGGCCTGATTAAACCTATTCAACATTTCGTCATAAGACAACCAGGAATCAACCTAGTGAAAGCTTCCTGATGTGTTTATCCGTCCTTAAATAAGGAGGCTAAAACTGTGTGCAGCACTCAAGCTGTAGTCTCACCAATGCCCTGTACAGTTGTAATAAGACTTCCCTACTTTGACACTCCATCCCCCTTGCAATAAAGATCAACACTTTTGCCTTCCTATTTAGTTGCTGTACTTGCATGTTAACATTTTGTGATTCATGTACAAGAGATCCAGAGCAGTCTGATGTTGGGAACTAGACTGCTGTCACCAAGAACCAAGATGGGCCTCTAACTGGCCTGCCCCTGCATCCACACTGCTCCCACACTACACTGTGGCTCGCACAACCCAAGCTCTCCCTGCCCACATCTCTGAGACAAAAATATGTTGGGAATGGGACTTGGAGGGGAGTTTTAGTTTCAGAAGTCAGGAACGGGCTCAACTCGCGTTTCTCCGACTTGAGATGGAAATCCAGGCCTTTGTGTCATTCTCATGATTTGCTTTTCCATCTATTCTTGTATTATAAGCAAATTTTGCAACAGCACATTCAGTCCCTTCATCCAAGTCATTAATGTAGATTGGAAATAGTTGAGCTCCCAGCACTGAACCTTGTGGCACTCCACTGATTACTGTTTGCCAACCTGAAAATCACTCATTTATCCTGACTCTCTGTTTCCTGATCATTAGCTAATCCTCCACCCATGCTAATATTTTACACCCAATACCATGAGCTCTACTCTTGTGTAGTGACTTTTTATTGGCACTTTATAGAATGCTTTTTGTAACTTTTTTTTATTATTCATTTAAGGGATGTGGGCTTTGCTGGCTAGGCCAGCATTTATTGCCCATCCCTAATTGCTCTTGAGAAGGTGGAGCTGCCTTCTTGAACCACTGCAGTCCCTGTGGTGTAGGCACACCCACAGTGCTGTTAGGGAGGGAGTTCCAGGTCTTTGACCCAGCGACAGTGAAGGAATGGCAAAATATTTCCAAGTAAGGATGGTGAATGACTTGGAGTGGAACTTCCAGGTGGTGGTGTTCCCATGCATCTGCTGCCCTTGTCTTTCTAGATGGTAGTGGCCGTGGGTTTGGAAGGTGCTGCCTAAGGAACCTTGGTGAGTTTCTGCAGTGCATCTTGTAGACTCCAATTACAGTGTATTTGCTGGTTCCCCTTTATCAACCCCGATTGTTGCATCCTCAAAGAACTCTAGTAAATTTGTCAAACGCTATTTCCCTTTCATAAAATCATGTTGACTTTGATTGATTGTATGATAATATTCGCAATGTCCTGTTACTACTTCCTTAACAATGGATTCCAGTATTTTCCTAATTCCAGATGTTAGGCTAACTGGCCTATAGTTTCCAACTTTCTGACTCCCTCCTTTCTTGAACTGGGGTGTTCAATTTGTAGTTTTCCAATCCTCTGGAACCTTTCCAGCATCTAAGGAATTTTGGAAGCTTATACTCAATGCATCAGCCAACTCTCTTAACTCCTTCCACCAAGACCCTAGGATGCAGGCCAGGGGTTGTAGGGGCACTTGGAAACCTTTAGTCCCATTTGTTTTGCTTGTAATCCTTCTTAACTGATGGTGATTGTCCTCCCATTTTCCCCTTAATTTTCTACTATTCTTGGGACGCTTATAGTGTCTTCTGCCGTGTAGATAGATACAAAAAAACTTGTTCAAAACCTGCCATTTCCTTGATTCCCATTCTTAATTCCCCATTCATTCTCTGTGTGTCCAATGTTTTAGCTACTCTCTTCCTTTTCTTATATTTGTAGAAGCTCCTGGTGTCTGTTTTTATATTTCTTGCTGGTTTGCTCTCACATTCTAATTTCTCGCTCTTATTTTTAGTCATCTTTTGCTGGTTTCTAAAATGTTCCCAATTTTCTGGACTACCATTCATCTTCACATAATGGAACGCCTTTTCTTTCAACGTGATACCATCTTTAGTTTCCTTAGTTAGCACTGTTCATCCTTCATCCTTCACAAAGAGCCGTTTTCTCAATGGAATATATTTTTGTTGAGAGTTATGGAATATTTCTGTAAATGTCTGCAACTGCTTATCTACCACCTTATCTGATCACCTATTTTCCAAGTCCTTTAGTCAGCTCTGTCTTCATACCTTTGTAATTGCCTTTCTTTAAATTTAAGACTCTAGTTTCAGACCCAAGTTTCTCACCCTCAAACTGAATGTGAAATTCTATCATGTTATGATCACTCTTCTCTAGAGGATCCGTTACTATGATACTACTCATACTATACAGCCTCACCATTCAGTTAAACAACAGATATCACGCAGTGTACTCAAATTCTGTACAATGCCTAAGTTTGCATGGTACGCTGTGTATCATGAGAAGAAGGTTCTTTTGCATCTTGATTTTGTGCATTCATGTTCTTTCACCCTCCCGCTACAGATCTGATTTTCTATTTTTCCTTCCTTCACCCCATTCACGAGACAGTTTGAGGTCAGGTAAAGCAAGACTGGATTTGAGCACAGATGGTCTCATGCTTGAACCTCAGAGAGTTCACAAAGTTGTGCATCCTACTGCATATATGAAATCAATGACATCTCTAGAATGTGCAGAGAACCCGGAGGACTGCAGACACTGAACAGTTCTTACCATATTTGTTTGTATCTTCTGACTGCATAGCATTGGCAACTGAAGCCATTTGCTGCTTAATGGAGATTGACTTTTGCGAAAAAATCTCTCTCTGACCCTTTCTCTTGACTCTACATAACATGTTTCCTGTATTCGGGAAGGTAATAGGATTGAAAGCTGGCTTCTTCACAGGCCACTGGGGATTCACTACTGGAAGGACCATGTGACCAGCCTACTGTATTAGATTGCCTTTGCTGTCAAGGTTTGAAACAAGGCTAAATTGCTGTTTGAGATGTCAGAAAGGAGGGATAAATAGTGAAGGAAATCCTGGAGACAAAAAGAATTGTGATTGGGCGTCTGGTATCTTAAAAAAAAAAGGGCAGGAAACATGAAGGAGCTTTTGATCTGACAACACACTGAGTGATTACAGCTTACAGGGAAATACAGAATATGGGGCGGCGTTCTTTTGAAGAAGAAAACAAATAAATTGGTAAATAGAATTTTAATGTTAATATAAGTATTTGATCATTCCATCTCTTGAGTAAGGATTTCTGTGGCTGTCAGAAATGGTTGTCAGAAAGCTGGCAGAAAGTCCCTGTGTGAAGCAGCTCATCAGTGTGTGTTTCTTTCAGCCTCTCTGTATTTTGCATGTCACCTCAACCTCGCAATAATGCAGTTTAATATCATGTTCTAATCTGAATACAGCTTTGTGATTGTTAGCAAATAAAGGTGACAGTTGAAGTGGGACACGAGATTTCATATTCGCTGTCTAATTTGATATTGTGTAGGAATCAAGATCATCAGATTACCGACATGGATGTTGCCTGACCTGCTATGAGTGTCTCCAGCATTTTCTGTATTATACAGATGAGAGACTCTTTGTCATCAGTTATTTAATGTCTCCCAGGCTGGTCATTCCCCCTTTACTGCCCCCATCTTCATTTGCTCGTCCAAAAGATGCAGACTTGAGCGTATCTGATGAATAGCCGATGTAGCCGCCCACTACCAATTAGGGCTGCACTACATCAAACCCTGTCAGTCCTCACTCTAATCCAGCTAAACATCGGGATGACTGAAGACCCATCATATTTAGCCTTCGTCACAAACTCCATATCTTTGTAGTTGATTCCTCCTCACTTTGGAGTTGGTTGTATTTATTGGTTAGGCATGGCAGTTGTGTTACGAATGGCACTGCCCTTCTTCTAAGAATTGTTTTCACATCTTGCAGTCGATTAGTGCTTAACTTGATTGCTAGAACCATTGAAAATTGTTGTTGGGGACCTCACAGTTGCTATGGTTTTGCTTTGCCCACTCCAAGCATCCCAGTAAGGAAAGCCTAAACCACTATACTCTAACATCTATAAAACATTTAATGTGGGGATTTGGCCATTCAGAAGCTCCCCGTGTCTTTGTTTGGATGTCTGTATACTTCAACAAGGCTTACATAATTAATTTGCAAACTTTCTTAACTGAGAGCAATTCATTTTCTTTCTTCTTTTTTCCAATTCACCATGAAATGCAGATTCACAATTGTCCATTACAATGAAGATCTCATCAATATTGACCAGCAACATTGTGAAAACAAAATGACCAGTTTCATGTGCACTGGTTCTTTTAAGTGATGAAATTCTTCACTTGTTCGAATTTAAAGTTATTAGCTCTTGTTTCCCCCGCCCACCTCTTTTAATGAAAATCCCCAAGATCTTGCCATCAATACCATACACAGTGTTAGAAATTTCAACCCGCCAGAGTTTATGAAATAAACATGAGATTTCACAGAAATTTCAAAGTTTAGAAAATCCTAAGGTTTTGTCACTTCCTTACTCCCTACCTCACAGGTAAGGCATTTCTTTCCATCACATCGTCCTTCAAACCATTGTGCCCAATGGTATGATAATACAAAGTGCAGTGTTTACCAAAAAATTGTTTTGGTCTGCAGGGAAAAGGAAGGGGAAGTGGGACTAGATGAGGGAGTGGGACTAGATGAGGGAGTGGGACTAGATGAGCTGCTCTTCCAGAGACTTGACACAGACAGAATGGGTTGAATGTTCCCTTTCTGTGCTGCAACCATTCTAAGGAAAAAAGGTCTCAGTCAGTCAAGAGTAACCTGTTCACTACTCGTTGCTTTAATTCCCATAAGTTACTGCTTTTCATCATGGATCTGCTGTGAAATTATTCTTCCCATTGTACACAGTTGCTTGTAACGTGACATAAACTTATCGTGTGCAAGCTATACTTTGATACCTACTCTATGGCAGGATTATTCTTTGAGTCAAATTTCATGAAAATTGATTATATTCTTCTTGCTGTGTGTCATTAATCGTCCCAATAGGACTAGTACAACATGTGGTTCGATCACATTTGTTCTAACTCCTATGCCCCTTGAGCCATTTTTCTTCTGTAATTTTCTCAGCCCACTAATTAACTTTTGCATTTTCTTTGAAGCTATTCAGGAGCATTGTCTATGAAGTCTTTTCATTGTCCTTTTTAATTAATGTAACAGTGCTTTCATTGATCTGTCATGGCAATCCTTGCTCTGACATAACATGACTCTATCTCCACATGTGTATGTGTTATCCATGTTTTGCTGTGTTTCAAAGGTCTGGTCTTACAATGGTTATAGGTCATTGTATGCACCATCACTCTTATCACCCAGTTCATCTGTGACATCCAATATGCTGAAGATCGATACCATTAAATAAACATTACTCATTATTATTGAGCAACTGGAACCAGCCTCAGTAATAATAAATATAAATAGTTGATGGGTTCATAATCCCATTATACAAAGTCACAAATTTCAATTACCTGATAGTTCTGATTACTTTTTGAACTGAATTCCTACTTCTCTGTGTTATTAGCTCATTGGTTAATTCAGATAACTTCAGATAATGATAATTTCAAATTATTGGTAGCCTATTTAAGGAATAAAGAAACTGATGGAGAAACAAAGTGGTAATCAAATCCTGGGGTACATGTGCTTGTGAATTCAGTTGTTGCCTTATCTATGTTTTGCTTCCACATTATGTATTGTGAACAAAATGAGTTAAACTCTTTCGAGTTATCAACAGTCACAGATTGCAACTCGTTCAAGTACAATCACAGTTCTTGGTTTCCGGGAGTGGGACATGAACCCACAACCCTCTGATTCAAAGGCGAGGGTGCTATGAACTGAGCCACAGCTGACACCTCTTAAAAAAAAAATTCTTTCGAGTTATCAACAGATCGCATGTAACTCTTTTCGAGTACATTCACAGTTCTTGGTTTCCAGGAGTGGGACATGAACCCACAACCCTCTGATTCAAAGGCAAGGGTGCTATGGATAACAAAATGAGTTAACTTGAATTGGAATTAAGATCCAGTTAATTATCTAAAAAAGCAGCGAGGAGAAGAATCACAGCCAGCTGAATCTTGTCCTTATCTGAAATCAGACACACAATCCCAGTCAATTTTCCCCACTGTCAAGGGGCTGGCCCACACTGTGTCAGATGAGACTAGTTAGATCAGCACAGGCTGTGGCTCAAGTCTTGGACTTGTCCTGATCTTGTAAGGCTCAGCAAGGCAGTGAATTAACCAGGTGAACCATTGAGGGAGTGCAACTATAAAGTCATTAATAAATGGATTTTTGTGAATTCAACAGCACTATGGCAGCATTGTAATAAATAACTTCAGGAAAGCAAACAATTCTTTGAATGATGAAGCAGGATATCAAAAACAGCATTTAAAAAGAAAGCATGCAATGATGGGAATGCAAAATCTTGTGGTAGAGTGTTTGCATTATACGGCACTTGTGCATCAATACACTGCACCATAAAAGGACAAGAAATGGAAAGATCACACTGGTGTAGTGCTGTCTGAGGTTATAATTGTGGCTCATTAGTGCAGAAATGTAGGAGAGAACTTGGACCCAACGAATTTCATTTGAGCTATTTAAGTTTTAAAACATTTAGAACAAAGCAAATCTGAGAATGTATTTGAATAACAATAACAATTAATTATTAGCAAACTAGATTCTAAGCTTATCTAAACAGCCCTGTAGGATGGTTTTCAAAGATAGTAAATCTGGAATCTTGAAATATGGTAAAGAATTTAAATATGAAAAATTAATTTCCAGAATTATTGACTTGTAATAGTCATTTATTTTTCAGTAACACTGAAAACATTAACTTCAATGTGTCACTTTGTTTGCTTTACAATTACTTAACATTTAATCAAGACCTTTTCATTATTGTGCCTGGTCTCATTACACACTGAGAAAGGAACTAATAGAAATTTTTGCCTTGTATAAAAGCCCAGCTCAAGGCAAAATCTCAATTTAAATCTGAGTATAAGTTTCCCTGGAGCTCCTTTTGAGATGTGGTAATGCAGCATTTCATTAATTGAGCCTTGTGTAAAATTAAGTGGACTAAACAGACCTCTTATCCCAATTGCAAACCATCCTTCAACAACTGTATTCTTTTTAAACAATGTTATTGAATATTTTATATATCTTTAAGTACACAGAAAGACAAAGGCACTAAAGAGAGCATTTCACAAAGAAAAGCATGCATTTACAGCAGTTGCTGTATTATACAAGGCTCCGGCTCATGCATAGGCTGTTAGTCTTGTGAACAAACAGTGTATTCTCCATTAATGTAGCAAATGTCTCCTTAACCTAAAAGAGAATGTGAGTCAATGGTAGACTAAATGGAGGAACAGAGGGTCAGAGCCAGAAGAATAGAGCATTTGGGAGGGATGTAGGGCTTGAAGAGGTTGTAGAGAAGGTTCAGGCAACTGAGGGATTTTTAGACAAGGAGTTCAATTTCACCCATTTTATATTAAATTAGAATAATTTTCATTACAGCTCCTGCTTGAATTCCTTGTTCTGCTCCCTAAAAGTAACGTTATTTTTGTTAAAATTAAACTTTGCATTTCTGAATATTGAGCACTATTCTGTTCCTATATGATCATGTAAAGAAAGTTTCTTTTCCAAAAAAAATCAAACCAATACTAATGAAATAAAAACCCTAGATGTACATTGTTGTGAATAAAGTAGCTGATGTTTGGTTAGGTTTAGGTTTGTCATGTTCTTTTCAGTAGTGTGCTTTCAATGCAACATATGAGCAGCCTGGTTTAAGTCCACATGAGATGGATGGCTTCACTTCAGGATTTTTTGAACGCATCAGTGCTAAGAAGTTCATTGGCAGTAGTATCGCAATCAGTAACTCATCCTCTATTGTTTCGCGTAAACTCCCTGCCTGCTGTTAAAATATTGCTACACTCTCATCAACCCGTTATGTTTTGTGAATAAGCTTCTTCTTCATTCCATCTGATTATTCAGACTCATCAAATTGCTACTTGGAAAGTATATTACAGCACAGAAGGAAGCCATTTGGCCCGCCAGGTAATTATTACCTCTGACATTGAAGGTGTGTGGAGGTAATTTTTGCATCCCTTTTTGTTAGCCTGTTTGCCTGTAAACAATGTATCTCAAGATCTAATGGATGGATTTCAATGATAGACCATGGAAGAATGGTGAAGGGTTGGACCCAGACCCTGGAATTTTTTAAAGGATCTGTTAACATGGGGAGATAGAGCAAGTTGGCTTTTTTTGTTAGGATTGTGCGTTGTTTTATTTAGAATGTTGATTGTTTTAGAACATTGTGGATTGTCTCAGTTGCCATGGTGCAATTTATTACAGCTGTCAAAATGTAGGCAGAGTTTTCAGAGCAGTTTGTTGGATATGGATTGGCCTGAAGCCTCTTCCGTGAGATGGAAGCTCTTAATAAAAAAGATTTCTTCTTTCAGCTTTGTAGTTATAAAGCATCAACCAGGCAGGGAAAAGCCTTAAGGAAGAACTGTGTAATTGTAATATCATTGAGTTAACACGGTGTGGCGGAGGCATGCGCTCTACTGAGTGCCCTCTTGTTCTGTCTTCAGGGGAACTAGGAGAGTCTTTTTATTTTGAATGACTAATATTACAGATGAACCTGCAATAAACAAAGATAAAATTGGATTTCTGAAGAACCTGGGGAGACACCATAGTTTATCACTATGGACCCACAGCTAAGGAAAAATGACTTGAATTTTTCCACATGACGTTTGTTGAATTTCATAAAGAACATGGCAAAAAGAATCCCAAAAGAAGGTGATGATTTGCTAAAGAAGTTTGAGGTGGAATCACCTGCAGGAGGTTTTTCAGGTTTAACTGGGCATCCAGCTCAGTAAGAGATCTGCACTGTAATTTATGAATGAGGGTCTCAGTGCTGATGTGAAACATTACGCTTTTTATAACTCACAAGATTAAGGACTTTTTTTTAAGGAAAGCCCCTGTTGAGAAAAGAGTTCTTGTTTAAGAACCAGGCAGAGTTAGCTTAAGCTTTGTTTGAGAACTGTTAGCTGACACCAAAGTTTCTACCCACTGCAGCTAACTGGGAGAAAGAAATAGAAGTACCTGACAGAAATCTTACGCAAATTGCAGGATTGAGGGAGAATTACATAGCTCTTGAGCAGCTATTGCCAATATAACAAGTTCATATGTGTGTGTTTGTGGAGGTTAGGGTGCGAGGAATGTGCATCTCACTGTAACCATGGCGATGCATGTTAGCTACCTACGCTTTGTACAGTTTGTGGCAAATAAATATTAATGGATCTCTGGAGAAAGGGGGGACGGGAATTTTAAATGAAGCTCCTGATACAGAGCTGCAAGCTGAGTTAAGCTGGGAAACCTTCAAGTGATCTCTCATGTTATGTGCAAGAGTGGTTAAAGTGAACAGATTTGTACAGTATTAATCTCAGTGCTGTTGATTCCGATTCCAGCTGTGAGAAGTGCCTTGCACTTTTGTTTTTACCTGTTTAAAATTATTAAACCTCAGCCAGCCAACAACTTCGAAGAATTTCAACAAATGTTACATCGTAGCTAACAAACAATGAAAACTGTTGTTGAATTGAAGTGGCCTGTCTGAGGAACACAGGTACAGCAGAGAAGCAGTAACTCTCTTTTCCCTTCCAGACTTTCTTAAAATTTAATTTGACATATCAAAACAAGTGCTTCATTAATTATCCAATTGTTTTTTCTGCACCCTTTGACCTTGGTGATGCTTTTACCCGGATGTCCTTCACTGGCCTTCTCAATTTAAAAAGAAACCTGGACTGAAGCAAAGCTCAGCTCAGTCCAGTCCAGTCCTCAGATCTGAACTGCCTAATGAAAGGATTCTAACAGGAGAAATCATGTATTGGTTGGTTAATCACTACCTTATTCAGTATGTTGGACAATGAGGACGAAGTAAAATGATGTAAGGTGGAGGTTAAAATAGATGTGCTTTCCAAAATAGTACAAGTACCTCCTTTAGTGCTGAATTGGGCCCTCCAGTGTTAGTGGCGTAGTTGTACAAGATCATTGGGATGAAGTTGGTAAACATTGTACAGTAAGTCCCCATTTTACGTGGCCTTATTTTAAGTTGTTCTGCTTTAACGTTGGTCATTTAATGGGGCCAATATTCGGTTTAGCACTGGGAGTTTTGTTTTAATGTGGTTTTGTGCCGGGTATGACGCAGGGTCACCTGACCTGATCAGCGCAGTCTTTGAGTGGCCTCGCCAACTCCCCAACCCTCACAGCCACCAAACTTCCCTCTCACTGACCCTCCCAGTCACTGCCAACCCTCCCTCTCACTGACCCTCCCAGTCACTGCCAACCCTCCGCACACTGACCCTCCCAGTCACTGCCAACCCTCCCTCTCACTGACCCTCCCAGTCACTGCCAACCCTCTCACTGACCCTCCCAGTCACTGCGAACCCGCCGCACACTGACCTTCCCTCTTGCTAACCCTCCCAGTCACTGCCAACCCTCCCTCTCACTGACCCTCCCAGTCACTGCCAACCCTCCTGCTCACTGACCCTCCCAGTCACTGCCAACCCTCCCTCTCACTGACCCTCCCAGTCACTGCCAACCCTCCCTCTCACTGACCCTCCCAGTCACTGCCAACCCTCCCTCTCACTGACTCTCCCAGTCACTGCCAACCCTCCCTCTCACTGACCCGCCCAGTCACTGCCAACCCTCCCGCTCACTGACCCTCCCTCTCACTAACCCTCTCGCCGCCTTTCCAGCTTATGCCTCACCTCCACAGCCCTGAAACCTGAAGCTGCTCTCACTATGAAGATGCTCTTCTGCCTCTTGCTGCTCATCCCCTGAGCCCTCGTTTGCAGAGTGTTCAGGAGGTTTGGCTAGGAGTGTCGGCTGTGAGTCAGAGGGTCAGTGAACAGGAGAGGCACTGAGCTGGAGGTAAGTAGAAAGAGCGTATTTCTTTTAAAATGAATTACATTTAGAAATATAAAAGTTATTTCATTTATAAATGCAGGAATTTAGCAGTGTTAAGTATTTCAACTATAATGTTTTAATTTTTCTTCTTATGAGAAAGGTCCTACAGGACCTAACTGCAGCTTTTACCTTGATTGAAATAGGAAAATCTGATTCGCTTAATGTTGTCTCATTTAAAGTTTCACCTTTAAGGAAGGCAAGTGCAATGTTAAGTGAGGAATTACTGGACTCATGTTTTTAAAAAAATTAATTTTGGTCTGTGGGCATTGCTGGCGAGGTCACCATTTATTTCCCATCACTCATTCCCCTTGAGAAGGTGACAGTGGGATCACTGTGCTCTGACTGGCGAAGGTGCTCCCACGGTGCTCTTATTCCAGGATTTTGTCTAGATGAGGATTAACATATGCCGACATATCCATAAAGCTACAGATTGTGGTGAAACGTAATTCTGGTTCTTTTGACGGCAGCTCACGGATATGCAATTTTGAGCCACTAGATCTGTTCCTCATCTATCCCTGGTAGCACCATGGTAATGCCACACAACATGATAGAGGGTGTCCTCAACATGAACATGGGACTTAACCCCCATTACTATGCAATGATCACTCCTACCAACACCATAACGGTCAGACACATCTGTGATTGGTAGTTTGGTGAGGCTGAGGTCAAGTGGGTTATTCTGTTGTGTTGATGTTGGTTTTCATTTATTGATTCTCTCTTCACCGACCTCAAGTCTGTCCTGCTGGCCTGTTGTGGCTCAGCTGGCAGCACTTGCACCCCAGAGCCACAAGGTTCCAGGTTCAAATCTCACTCCAGAGCTTAAGGTTGACACTCCCATGTTGTCTTGAGGGAATGCTGCACTGTTGGAGGTGCCATCTTTGGGGAGGCAGTGGCGGAGTGGTAATGTCACTGGATTAGTAATTCAGAGGCCCAGGCTAATGCACTGAGGACACCTCAGCAGCTGGTGGAATTTGAATTCAATTAACAAATCTGGAATTTAAAGAAAAATAAATAAGTCCGTCCTGCTGATGGGACAGGATATTCTTAGGGATGGTGATGGAGAAGTCTGGGATATTGGTTGATAGATATGATTCTGACTATGAATAAGTCAGGCTGTTGCTTCACTAATCTATAGAACAATTTTCCCACCTTTGGTATCAATCCCCAGTTACTTGTGAGGATTTTTTTGCCGTTGTCATATTGTAACTTGATTCCTTGGTTGCAGCCGGGCGGACTGTCCGGTTTTATTCTTATTCTTTCATCGCCACGTTGACAGTTGTTAATTGAACACTGATGGACCCCCTGATGTGAGGAACCATTTTGTAGCGACTATCCTCCATGGTGTCTCATATTGAATGTAATATCCAGAAAGAATGTTCCAGACAGTCTGACATATATTTTATTGGCGCACTAACTGATGGTTTGTACAGAGTGTAACAAAGCCCACGTCAGGAACCTCCTTTGCATCTTGCTATGATATACAAATAAAGGATTATTTACTGCTGAGAGGATGAGATTCCGCACTTTTAACTTCTGTATTTGGTAAAATTATAGAAACTATTGTGCAGTTCGGAATTCCTGTGAATTGATTCATCACGTCCTTGGTTGTATTTCAATAAAAGAAAAGGATGCAGTAAATTTTAATTATCTTATTATCGCTACTACAGAGCAGTGCTATAATCCTTCTTACAAGAAGCCTCAGACTTTGATGAGGTGGGTTGTATTGCATCACTGAGCACCAGCTCATAGATTCCTATAGGGCTGCTTGGTTGGTTTCTCATTTAATGAGCTATTTATTCCTTTGTTGTTTATTTGAGTTATGCAGTTGGAATTGCTGGTACAATCCCACATCATTAACTTTGGTATTTTCACAGGAAAATCTTTTCACTTAGGACATTTCTGACATGAATTTAAACTCAAATGGCTTGTGGTGTTTATTTGGTTCAAATATCGTGTCAAACATATTTTTTTTTCTTCCATCATTTTAGTAGCTCCTAAGTGTTCGGAAAACATCATGTGTCATCTCGGGTCAGATATTTTTGAATTGACTTTACATCAAGAAGCTCCCTCAGGTTCAGCCTTCACCTTCAGTGCCAGCTAATGCCTTAACTGGTTCCATCTAATAACTTGATCATTTGTTATTCTTTTACCTCCTTCAAAGTCAACCTTATTGAATAAATGTTTTTTCACCCAGTAACACAACAATTAAACAAGCTGATTAACTATTTAAAGGATAATATACTTCAGAAATCTCTGGTTAGTCCCAATAACTTAGAACCTGCGTCTCTTGCCAATGCAAAATGGTTGGTAATAGCAGCCTGCACATGCACGTAAATCCTCATGTGGTGATGTCATCACATGCGTGTGCACATTCTCCACCTCTTCATTCCACTCACCCACACTACCTTCCTTCTCCTCACCCCCATACCCCCCTGACCCTCAACCCTCAACCCCCAACCCCCTTCCTCTGTAGGCCCCCTGCCTGACTCCTGCACAGATCTGACTCACTGTCCAAGGCGCGACTCCGACTGAGGTCCTGACCCAGAAAACCGATTCCCTCTACATGAGTGACAGGCGCTCTGGCCAATCCGCTTCAGTTAGGAATTAAAGGACTCCGCCTAAAACTCAGCCGTGATGATATCAGCAGCACTGTCTTTGGTCCTGACTGCTGCCTAGGCCGTCGCTCCCAATGACGTGCTAGAGTAAACCACGGGAACAGCGCATGCGCAGCGTTGGTAGCAAGCACAGCCTAACTTCACTGCCCCAAGGAAAAGACATTGGAGTGTTCTTTTTTTACTCATTCATGGGCTGTGGGCATCACTGTCAATGCTGGCATTTTCTGCCTAACTCTCATTGCCCCTTGAGAAGTGGTGAGCTGCCTTCTTGACTACAACTGAGTGGCTCGCCAACCATTTCAGAGAGCAGTTAAGTCAACCTCATTGCCGTGAGTTTGGAGCCACATGCAAGCCACGCCTGCTAGGGACAGCAGATTTCCTTCCCTAAAGGACATTTAGTGAACCAAATGGGTTTTTATGACAGTCCAGTAGTTTCTTGGTTACTGTTCCTGAGGCTAGCCTTTTATTCATGATTTATTTTATTAATTGAATTCCCAAAGGTTTTTGGGATTTGAACTTGTGTGCATTGTGTTTCTGGATCATTAGTTCAGGCCTCTGGCTTACCAGCCTAGTAACATAACACTCTGCTACTGGACCCACAGTAAGAATTGCAGTTCATTTGAAAAATGCATTTTAACCTAGAAGAATTGTATTCAGCCCGACCCAGCTTACTCTTTGCTTTGTTAGTTCATGCTCGAAATTGGAGGGGAAAACCTTCAGCAGCCACAATCCAGTTATCAACACCACTCAGCACCATATTGTCCGTACTTTGTTGCCTGTACCATTATTGTAGCTTGACACCTGCATGCAAACAGGCACAGGGAACAACTATGTCACATGGACGTTAGAGGATGTGACTTAAGAGAAGGTTTTCTAACCCTCCAGGATTGTCCTGGAACTTTCAGAGATTTATGGGGTGCCATGGTCCCTGCAGTCCCCTCACTTCCCACCACCACCCCCCCGCCCCGATCTCGGCTAAAAAAAAGTCCGGGGGTCCCTTCCATGGGTGCCCCGCAGAAATTGAATGCTGGGCGCAGTGTTAATTGCTTTAAGGCCGAGATTTCTGCCCTGACCACAGGATGAAGGCTCCGCCATATACAAAGCAACCGATCAATCAGATGGCAAACAGTCTGTAGTCCCTGTGGCACCAGTGGGATCCCTGGCCACTCCTGGCACTACAGGCAGTTCCACCATGCTGAGGAGCCCAGTAAGCCCGGGGTTGGGGTTCTCCACAAGGGGTGTGAGGGGGTGGAGGGTTCAGAAGGCTGGTGGGGGGGCTTGGGGGGTGGGGGGAGTGAACTTTGGCAGGGAGGCCTCTGATGGGGCAGGGGATGTGGGTGATGGGAAGGCCAACTGCTGTATTTTAAGTCCCCGCCCCCGCTGCCTTCAAACCCCCCCCCCAGCAGGGTAGGGTAGAACCCCACCCAAAGATTCATCTCCTGGTCACTGCTGCATCATTTCCTTGGGACATTTTTGTTTATTATTTATGACAATATTGGAGATTGGGGGCAAAAGACAGTTTGACTTGGTCGGACAGTTAAAGGTGGGAGGTGGTGGGATGAAATCTGCATAGTTATGTCCAACCAGGGTTTACAATCCTAGCTAAGAGTCAGTTGGTATCATCTGGGTAATGTAGCAGTGTCTCTTATTTCTTTACTTACTGGACTTGGTGTTAAGGGTGAACTTTGAAACTGTTCCCTGAAGTGAAGGAATTCTCTCTCAGGTTGGACTTAATTTTTTGAGTGCTTTCTTTAAAAAAAAAAGGTCCATCCCCAATTGCCCTTGAGAAGGTAGTGGGAACCGTTTTGGAGTCTATGTGGATTACATATTTTTGGTAACGGTTTTGATTCTGTGTAGTTTTCTGCCATTTAAGATGGCAGTTAAGAGTCAAATGGTTTTCCTTTTTCCTATTCATTTATGGGTTGTTGGCATCACTGGTTAGGCCAGCATTTATTGCCCATCCCGGGTGGGGGTGGTGGTGAGCTGTCTAACTGAATCGCTGCAGTCCCTGTTGTGTAGGTACATCCACAGTGCTGTTAGGGAGTGAGTTCCAGGATTTTGACCCAGCAACAGTGAAGGAACGGAGATATATTTCCAAGTCAAGATGTTGAGTGGCTTGGAGGGGAGCTTCAAGGTGGTGATGTTCCCATGTATCTGCTCTCCTTGTCTTTCGAGATAGTAGCTGTTGTGGGCTTGGATGGTGCTATCTAAGAAGCCATGGTGAGTTTCTGCAGTGCATCCTTGTAGATGGTACACACTGCTGCCCCTGTGTGTCAGTGGTGAAGGGAGTGAATGTATATGGATGGGTTGCCAATCAAGCGGGCTGCTTTGTCCTGGATGTTGTCAAGCTTCTTGAGTGTTGTTGAAGCTGCGCTCATCCAGGCAAGTGGGGAGTATTCCATCACACTCCTGACTTGTGCCTTTTAGATGGTGGACAGGCTTTGGGGAGCCAGGAGGTGAGTTACTCGACGCACGATTCCCAGCCTCTGATCTGCTCTTGTAGCCACAGTGTTTATGTGGCTAGTCCAGTTCAGTTTCTGGTCAATGGTAACCCCCAAGATATTGATAGAGGGGGATTCAGCAATTGGAATGCAATTGAACATCAAGGGGCTATGGTTACATTTTCTCTTTTTGGAGTTGGTCATTGCCTGACACTTGTGTGGCGCGAATGTTACTTGCCACTTGTTAGCCCAAGCCTGGATATTGTCCTAGTCTTGCTGCATTTGGACATGGACTGCTTCAGTATCTGAGGAGTCACAAATGGTGCTGAACATTGTGCAATCATCAGCGAATATCCCCACTTCTGACCTTATGATGGAAGAAGGCCATTGATGAAGCAGCTGAAGATGGTTGGGCCAAGGCCACAACTCTGAGGAACTCCTGCAGTGATGTCCTAGGACTGAGATGATTGACCTCCAACAACTGCAACCATCTTCCTTTATGCTAGGTATGACTCCAGCCAGCGGAGAGTTTTCTCTCTGGTTCCCATTGACTCCAGTTTTGCTAGGGCTCCTTGATGTCAAGGGCAGTCACTCTCACCTCACCCCTGGAGTTCAGCTCTTTGGTCCATGTTTGAACTAAGGCTATAATGAGATCAGAAGCTGAGTGACCCTGGCAGAACCCAAACTGAGAGTCAATAAGCAGGTTATTGTTAAGCAAGTGCTGCTTGATAGCACTGCTGATGACTCCATCCATCACTTTACTGATGACGGAGAGTAGACTGATGAGAGTGATAATTGACCGGGTTGGATTTGTCTTGCTTTTTGTGTACAGGACATACCTGTGCAATTTCCCACATTGCCCGTGTTGTAGCTGTATTGGAACAGCTTGGCTAGGGGCACGGCATGTTCTGGAGCACAAGCTTCTAGTACTATTGCTGGAATGTTGTCATGGAGTGAACCGAATTGGCTGAAGACTGGCATCTGTGATGCTGGGACTTCCGGAGGAGGCTGAGATCGATCATCCACTCGGCACTTCTGGCTGAAGGTTGTTGCGAATGCTTCAGCCTTGTCTTTTTTACTGATGTGCTGGGCTCCCCCACCATTGAGGATGGGGATATTTGTGGAGCCTCCTCCTCCAGTGAGTTGTTTAATTGTCCACCACCATTCACGATTGGATATGGCAGGACTGCAGTGAGTTAGGTTGAAATTCATCCCAATGTGTTTTAAAACTACCTGAGAGCTGACTGAGATATTAAAGCTTGGCTTGATGCTTGCTCCAATTCTGGGAGTTTCGTTCTCGAACAGTCCACACGAAGGCACATGAGATTGAACTGAGATAACCTGTTTTTTCATCACTCCCCTGACTTGAGCAAGTGCCCAATCCTCTTTTTCTTGGGGTTGAATCTTTTGGCTGGCGTGTGGGTGGCAGAGCCCGCACGCCAGCGCTTAAAATGTCGTGCGCGTCCCGACGTCAGCGCGCAGCATCGCAATATTTCGGTCAGCGGGCGCCCGCCATTAATTAAAGGCCTTGTTAAGGCCATTAACTCTCCAATCGACCAGGATTTTGAGGGGCCCGTGCGAACTTCGGCTCAGCGCACAGGCCCAACGGGCAGGCGGGTAAGTGATTTTTTTACAAACCTCATGCACTGGCGGGATGAGGTTTGATATCGGATTTAAAAACGTTTAATAAAGGTTTTGTGTACTTCATTAACATGTCCCATCTCGTGTGACATTTTTACACGAGGGGGACATGTTAATGAATTTTTTATTGTTTTATTTTTAATATTTGCCAGCCTTTCAGCGATCTCCCTGAAGCAGCACTTTGCCTCAGGGAGATGTGCGCTCTTTCGCACGCATGCATGATAGAGTGCCCTCTCGCAGTTGGGGAATGCCCCCTGCCCTCACAGGAAGCACATAGCGCTTCCCATCGGGCGTCACGCTGGGCGGGCCAATTAAGGCCCGCCCACTTAAAATGGCGGCGGGGCCCGTTTTGGCAGCAGCGATTGGCTGCCCACCTGCCGCTGAGTCGGTCGGGCCCGCCCGCCCATCAAGGGCAAAATTCTGCCCTTGGAGTGTGCAAGACGAGGAAATTGACTTGAAATTGTGAGCCCATCTTTTGGCATTTCACGGAGTGGTGTATTTTATCACTGTTGCCACCTGTCCCTCGATTTGAGGATGTCATCTACTCGGGGTCACAAGTTTCTGCCATGGGCCTTCATGTGACTGTGACTGAACAGACAGATTCTCGACCCTCAGACCTTTGGTCATGTGGGTCAGGACGTCCCCCGAGTTAGTAGGATCCGAAATGCAGGATTTGCTTCCCATTTTCCCTTTGCTGCCGCCACTCTGGCTCATCAGGACTCGAAGCTTAAACAATTGGTAGCAAGCCCTTCCAATCATGAAGGTTACTGCCGCCACACTTCAGGGAGAGCTTCAGAGTGTCTTTGAAGTGTTTTCTTTGTCCTCCCCTGGAACGTCGGGAATTTAAGAATTGAGAGAAAAGGACCTGCCATGGGAGGCGGTTTACGGCCCTCCAGACACCAGTGCCTAGTCCATCAAAGTTATTTTTTCAGGGGTTTTGCCTGAATGTTTGCGGAGCTGGATTCAAGAATTTATTCAATGATCTTCTGTTTAATGTGTTAGTATTGGAGTCATTATGTCAATTACAGGAGCTCCTGAGCTGAACAGTTGGCATGTGCACCCCTTCATAGCCTTTACATGACCCACAGTGAATTATTGCTTAAAGTAGTGCACATCATTGGTCAGCTCAGCACACCAATCCCTTTACCTGGCCGTGGATCCCACTGGGACTGGCATTAGAAGTTGCACTATTTCAAATGATAATTCACTGTGTGTCATGTAAATGCTATGAGGAGGTGCACATGCCAACTGTTCAGCTCAGGAGCTCCTTTAATTGACATTATGATTCCAATATTAGCATATTAGATGGTGCTCAAAGCTGTATACAAATGTATAATCCTATTTTTACAGAGATAGCTAGTGTGGCATTTAAAGTCTCCTGTTTGTAAAACAAAATATCCCCAAACTCCTGCCAGCCCAACCTTTGGTCCTCTCTTCAGCATGATACATCTGCAGTTGTTGACGTGTTTGACCAATATTTTACCTCCATCATGTCTTTGTCCCCCAGAAAAATGTCCTTCCCTACTTGCTCCCTTTGTGTGGCTCCCACTATGCCCCCCCGACCCCTACCCCCCTTGAGACCAAGGGCTGCAGATTGATTGTGGCTGGTGCACAACTGGTCCAGTCATCCATTGACATTATCTGGCTGGATCATATCAAGTACTTTTGGGCAACTTCACAAATGGAAAAAAAAAATCAACAGTCTGAAGGAGCTGAAACTCACTGTGGGAAAGGGATTGCGCAACATTCCAAACAGATCACATTTTCTGCTGTTATCATTGCCTTGCCTGTTCACTACAATGATAGAATTATTTTGGTGGTAATAAGCCCTGGCTTCATTGTTTCTAGAGTCCTAAGGGATGACAGTGTTGTGATGGACAACTCTAAACAGTTTGTTCATAAGAGAAGTCCTCGCTAAAAAGGTGGGGGCTGACAGCTTGAATTGTTACTTCTTGCCTGTTGATGAGTTGGAGCAGAGGTTGGATGTGCTGGGTGATTTTAATTAATAATAGTCTGAAGCAAAGAAGAATTGAAAGAGCTTTATGAAGGAGAAATTATTTCACTTGATTAAAGGCCTAAAAATAAACTGTCTGCAACTGGAGGTCAGATACTGGCAGACAACGGCGCAGACTTTGTGTCAAATGCATTTCTGTTGAAGAGCATATCACAATGAATAGCTGAATAAACTGCAGCTTATTTACATAGACAGCATTTGACACTGGATTCTCCACCGACAGCTGTCAATGGGCATTTAGATTTGAGCTCTCCGCTTTAGCAGGTACTTACAGATCCTCACTCTTGCCTGTGACTTCTGTAATCCAAGAGATAGAGATGAGGGTTTACAAAGATTTCTTGCGATCTTTCTTCGTCTTTCCCAGAACATCAATTTTGATGTTTATTGGAACGCCCACAAAGTGTCCTGAAGTGCTGATATTTTCCACACATATCAATCTGCCGTGTTTGTTTCATGTGGTTTTATGAACTGAAAAGCCTTACCTGTTGACTGTTTACTGCGCAAGCTTTGGAAAGTGAGCATGTTTCATATTTTAGTGGGTGAAAACATGATGGGATGGATTTTCGCGGAGTCAGGCCAACCTTGGAGACATTTTAAAATGGTGGTCAGGACTTGGATGTGGAATTCTTGTCCCCATTTCTGACATCCTATTTTTGCCGTCAGGGGAAAGGGGGCAGGATGTTAATCATACAGCGGGAAAGTTGAACTCAGCAGGGTCATTTGAAATTCAAACAGACCCTGTTTTTGCTGTTCCAAGGGCCTTAACTCAAAGTGTAGAATCACAAATTTATGGAGTAAACATAAATGCTTTTGAAGGGCAGAGAAGATCTGTTTGAGTGTCATAATCTCAATTTTTTCAAATCTTCAGGCCTTTAAATATGAAAAAGACTGGCTAAAGCTGTCAGTTAGAGTTAACACCCTCTGTTGGATTGCTTTGATTGACAGGCCATCCAGTGTAGGTTAGAAAAGAAAATTACCATATGCTCCTGCAGTTGCAATAGTGTTCTTTGTTAACATTTCTCAAGGACTGTTATTATAACTGAAGTAATTATGAATACATGGCTCTGAGTTTCAAAAGCTACAAAAGCACTTATCTCTGGGTCGGCTGAGTTCACATTTTGATTGACAATTTAAAGAGGCTATTAAAGGATTAGCTGTCTTTGATGTGATTATGGATATAAGTTTGTTTTAATAATAGATTGAACACTTGAGGGGATTTAAAATCTTTGAATGGATTTCATGAATTTTTTTCAGTACAAGGTGTGTATGAGTGAGAGCTCTATTACCTTGTCAAATAGAGTCATCACCACATGTCTCCTGAAGGCTATCCATAGTGGATATTGGGTGAGCGACTATGGAGGTGGCATGGGGGTAAGAGGTGACTTGGAGGGAGTATGGGGGTATAAGTTGGCATAGTTGTGTGGAGGCCTGAGTTGGCATGAAGGAGCATGGAGAGTGGGTGGGGTCACAATTAGAGTATTGCATCCAGTTCTGGTCACCACACTTAAGGAAAGATCTGGGCGTCCATGATAGGGTGCAGAGGAGATTTACCAGAATGGCTCCAGGGATTGGGGACTTTTGCTACAAGGTTAGATTGGAGAAGCTGGCGTTGTTCTCCTTAGAGCAGAGGGTATTGAGGGGAGATTTGATAGAGTTGTGCAAGATTATGACAGGTTTGGATAAGATAGACAAGGAAAATTTGTTGCCATTTGCTGATGGTACAAGGTCTAGGAGGTCACATATGTAACATTTTGGGTAAGAGATGGAGAGGGGTGGTAGGAAGTACTACTTTTTTATGGCATAAGTGGTAATGATTTACAATGAGGATGGTGGAAGCAGAGATGGGTCAATGATTTGAAAAGGCAACTGGATGGACACTTGAAGGAATTAAACCTGCAGGGCCATGGGAATAGAGTGGGGGAATGGGACTGATTCGGTTACTCCACAGAGAACCGGTATGGGTTTCGATGGGCCAAGTGGCCTCCTTCTGTGCCATGAATGACTGTATGGCTCCGAGGTGCCACAGGACATTTTTCTATGTAAACTGTGCTATATAAATGCAAGTTCCTCTTGAGACTGCTGCTCTTTAGTGCTTCTCCTGCTCCCCATTGTAAGCTTTGCAGGGGTAGAGGAGAATGCACTAGGAAATTCACCCTCTTTTTGTAAGATATTATATCCATCAATATCGTAGTGGAGTTTGTTTGTATTAAACAGATGATGCGTATTTACATACTGTTTCATTAAAACATTGCATTGATTTGCTTTAGTGCATAATGCTCCATCAAACCAGTAATGCCTTCATCTGACAGGGCAGTGAATAGTTGCAACCTTCAGCTCTGAATACAAAGCTAACATTTTACATGATTGCTGTCACTCTTGGAGAGCAATTATTTTAATTATATGTGGCAACCGATAATGGACTTTAATGAAACATTAACAGCTGCATTAATTGTTATTTTTTTCCCCTAATTGCAATGAACTTTAGAGAAAATTAAGTGCATAATTTTGAATATGTGATTCAGTCAGGGAACTATAGGTTTGGACAGATTTCTTAATGCTGCTGTAGGGTCAGTTAACACCAGCAGCCTTTTAGAACTTGCATTTCAGTTCACAATAATCCTTTGTTCGTTGAGTAAAAACTAGCTAGTTCTTCAATCACAAGGAACATAATTATGGATTCTTCTTTATTTAGACTCAAATGCACTTGTCACAGGGGAGAAAAGATTTGTTGTAGGAAAAGGGAAAAAAAAATAATAGGGAGAATCTTCTCCATGTCGGGTGGACCGATTGGGAGCGGGCGCAGAGCCGATCGCTGCCTATGATCGGCTCCACGCTGCCGTTTTATGTGGGTGGGACAATTAAGGCCCGCCCAGCGTTAATGCACGGCCAGTAGCGCTCAGCACTGCCTGTGCGGGCAGGGGGAGGAGGGTGAGTTGGGGCCTGCCCTCTTTTGTGCATGCACGCAAAAGAGCGCAGAGATCTCCCTGAGGCAAGGAGCTGCCTCAGGGAAATTAAGTTCATATGGAATGTTTTAAATAAAGAAAGATAAAAGTTATTTAGACATGTCCCCTCACGTGACATGTTTATGAAATGTGAAAAAAATATTTATTTATTTAATAAAACCGTCAGGAAACCTCATCCCGCCCGTGGGTGAGGCTTCCTGAAAAACACGAAGGCTGCTTGGGCTCTTCGCCTGCCTGCCAACCTTAAGGTTGGACGAGCAGCGTTGATAATGACTTTAAATGGTTTTTTATTGGCTATCTGGTGCGCGCCCGCCAAACAAAAGACCTGAATGAAGCGCGGTGTCACCGTGTGTCATTTTACACATCAGCGTGCCGGGCCCACCCTCGCACGACAACATGAAAATTCTGGCCCATAAGTATTTGATAGTGAAATTTGCTCTTCGCTTCATACCTACCTGACATTCATGGGCATCAAATCAAATCAACAGTGGTTCAACAATGCTCCCCCAAGATTAAACCCTGTTAAACGGGCTGATGCTTGCTCGTGTTCACAAAATACGCTGTCACTGGGTCAAAACCCCTGGAACTGCCTCCCTAACAGCACTGTGGTTGTACCTGCATCACACCGACTGCAGCAGCTCAAGGAAGTAGCTCACCACTACCTTCTTAGGGGCAGTTAGGGATGGGCATTAAATGCTGGCCTTGCCCATGACGCTACATCCCAGGAAGAAATTAAGAAAAAAGAGGGTCTCCGACAAATAAAAAGCTTCCATTCTCAGAATTTTGTTTTCCCCTAATATGTCAGAAGGGTTGAAACATGTATGCATGTGAACACGCATACAAACATACAAATTAAGAGTCGGCTGATTGCGGCCTCAACTCCACATTCCTGCCTACCCCCAGTAACCTTTTTACTCCCTTGTTAGTCAAGAATCTATCTAGCTCTGCCTTACAAATATTCAGTGACTCAATCAATTGGGTCATTCTAACATCATGAATCCCAGAAGACTTTTCCAACTTTATTTTTTCTATGGATTGAACAGCTCCCTAGCGCACCAAGTAAACTGCTCTCGCATCTTTTGTGGCTAAATTTCAGACCCGGAGTCTTTAGTATGCCAGCCCGTCTACAGATACAGGGATTCCTATGTCACTGTGACTGAATGAATTGACTGTTGAGAGAAAAGAGCAAGAATATGGTGATTTATGTTAGCCTAGCATTCACAAATCAAGCTGTTAATCTGTCCATATTCCAGTTTACAATTTGAGATGTGCTTTGGATGAGCAAACTCTGTCCAAAATTTGTCTAAAAAGGTCTTGATCAGGAATGGCACTCTACCTCTGGATCAGGAATTTGTGAATTCAAGCTCTACTTACGACACTTGGGCACATTATCCAGGCTTATACTTGATTGTGGCATTATTAGCATTACCTGGTCTAAAATAGCCTGCCCCCTAGTTGGCTCTGGAACATATTGCTCTAAGGAATTATCCCCATTGGAAAGCGCTGTCTTTCAGGTGAGATGTTAAATTGAGGTTCAGTCTGCCCTCTTCGGTGGACATAACAGATGCTTGCAGAACTATCCGATAAAGAGCAGGGTAGATCTATTGTTCCCCAGGCCCACATTTATGACTCGCCCAAAATCTAAAACAGGTGATCTGGTCATTTATTTCATTGGTGTTTGCTGTGTGCATTTGGTTGACACATTTTCCTAGATTACAGCAGAGACTGCACATCAAAAATACTTCCTGTTCTGTCTTGAGGTTGTGGAAGGTGCTGTGCAAATGCATTCTTTCTTTGATCTTAGAAATGAGTCATTTGCAGATGAAATAATTAAATGATTTACTATTAATGGCGTGTTCATTAATATTTAGAAAGTCGCTTTTGATCAACGTTTGAAGATCTGCAAGTTAGACAAGACAGCAAAGCTGAGCACAGTTGAGGGAGGCCATTAAGCCCACCAAACCCAACCCTCCACAGAAAACTACCATCCCCTTGTTACATCTAGTTCTCTCAAATGACTTCAGAATATTTTGCCTCCACTACCCTATCTAAGAGACTCTTGAAACTATTGAGACAGTGAGCAGAGTTTAAAGAGTAAGTCGGAGAGGGAGCAGTGAGACAGTGGCAAGAGATTAAAGAACTAAGGGGTGAGTTTATGGGTTCAGAGTGGACCTTCTGCATTCTAAAGAAAATTGGAAGTGTGGCATAACAGGGAAGATGTTAAGTGATTGTTTGAATACATTTTTCTCTCTTCTCTCCCAAAACAATGGCATTTGTTCAAATTAGGAGCTGGGAAATTTAAAATATTTTTAATCTAATTAGTTAAATTAAACACAATAAAGATGCAAGGGCAGATATGTTGCAGCTGTAGCATGTGGGAGCTGGTGGACACTTGTGTGATCCATGATGACCACATCTGCAGTAAATGTCTGCAGCTCCAGGAGGTTTGGCTCAGAGTTGATGAGCTGGAGTCCAGGCTTAGGACACTGCGATGTATCAGGGAGGATGAAAGTCACCCGCACACTTTGTGCTAGGAGGCAGTCACGCCCCTTAGGCTAGTTCCATCAGACTTGCTCTGTGGTCAGGGACAGGTTGGTGTGACTGCGAATGAGGCAGGTAAGGGGATCAAGAAGGCGAAAGTGGAGGTGTTTCAGTCCTTGCTATTGTCCAACAAGTTTGAGTTTTATGCAGCTTTTGCGGCAAGAGCAGGGGCTTCAGGGTGGATGAGCTAACTGGCCACAGCATCATAGGGCAAGGAGCCATTCAGGTCGGGGGAATAAAAAGGATTGTAGTTGCAGTAGGGGATAGTATGGTCAGGGGAATAGACCTGCTTCTTTGCAGTCGAGAGAGTGAGTCCAGACTGCTGTGTTACCTGCCTGGTGCCAGGGTTTGGCCCATTGCTTGGGGCTGGAGAGAAACTTGGGGTGGGAGGGGCAGGATCCAGTTGTCGTAGTCATGTAGGCACCAATGACAGATGGGACTAAGAAAGAGATTCTGCTAAAGGATTATGAGCAATTAGGGACTAAATTAAAAAGCAGAATCACAAAGAGAATAATCTCTGGTTTACTGTCTGAGCAAATTGCCATAGGGTAAATAAGATCAGAGAATGCAGGGCTCAAAGATTGGTGCTGGAGAAATGGGTTTTGATTCATGGGGCACTGGCACCAGTACTGCGAAAAGAGGGAGCTGTACCATTGGGACAGTCTTCACCTGAACCGCGCTGGGACCAGTGTCCTGGTAAATTGTGTAACTAGGGCTTTAGGGAAGGTTTTAAATGAAATAATGGGGGAGTGGGGGTGGTGATGGTGGCGGGGGAGTGGTGGGAAATCATGTGAGGGGTGATTTGGTAAGTTAAAGCGAAAGGATAATGCAATAGAGCAGGGCAGCATTCACAACAAAACTGATGAATTGACAACACAAATAGAAATAAATAAGTTTGATCTAATCAGCATTACAGAGGCTGGTTGCAAGATGACCAAGGCGGGGATCTGAATGTTCAAGCATATTTGACATTTCAGAAGGACAGGAAGAAACGAAAAGCTGGTGGAGTAGCTCTGTTATTAAAAGATGAGATTAGTACAGTAGTGAGAGATGACCTTAGTTTGGAAGAACAAGATATAGAATCAGTTTGGATGGTGATAAGGAATAGCAAAAGAAATAAGTCACTTGTTGGAGCAGTTTATAGGCCCCCTGACAGTAGTTACACTGTAGGATAAGGTATAAATCAAGAAATAATAGAGGTTTGCAAGAAAGGTAATAATCGTGGATGATTTTAATCTTCAAATAGATTGGACAAATCAAATTGGCAAAGGTAGCCTAGGACATGAGTTCATAGAGTGTTTTGGGGATAATTTCTTAGAGCAATATGTTCTAGAGCCAACCAGGGTGCTGGCTATTTTAGACCAGGTAATGTTAATGATACAGGATTAATTAATGCCCTCATAATAAAAGAGCTTCTAGGCAACAATGATCATAGCATGATAGAATTTCACATTCAATTCGAGGGTGGGAAACATGGGCCTAAGACTAGTGTCTTAAGCTTAAATGAAGGCAATTACAAGGATATGAAGACAGACTTGGCTAAAGTGGGCTGGGAAAATAAGTTCAATGATGATAGAGAAGCACTGGCAGCAGATCAAGAGGCAGCTCACCACACCTTCTCAAGGGCTATTAGGGATGAGCAATAATTGCTGGCCTTGCTAGCAATGTTCACATCATGAATAAATAAACCAAGTAAAAATCGAAAAAAACATTAAGCCAACAAATAATCAAATTTAAAATGGGGGCCTGAAACAATTAAGGACGGGATTTTCCGGTCCCGCCTGTTGTGGGACCAGAAACTGCTGCCCGTCAATGGACCTTTTGCTGGTCCGTCAAATTTCCCGTCCCACCCATTACAAATCCCGTGGCAGGGGAGACTGGAAAACCTCACCCTAACTTTCTGATAATAAAGCTATAGTGCTGCAATATTAGAGAGAGATAAATGGTCAGCTTTAATTAAAAAATCAAATTTGCCCTGACAGCTTATCAAATTTATCCAGCGAGTAATTGAGCATATAAATCCAGGACAGTTTCAGTTTCAATCCCTATCTGTGTTGAGTTAGTTCATGTCAACTGGCCTTAGTCCCCCTGAGTTAGCGAGGGTGAATCAGTCTGGGTTCCCGCTCCCAGTTTCTATCTAGCATCTGCAGCTGGAAATATGCGTGCATGGACAGGAGGTGAAAGAGAGATCAATGATGTTCCCACAGTTACCCAATTTAATCCTAGCTTGTTGACACACGCATGTGAATAATGGCTGCTTGGCAGTGACACTTGAGTCTGTCTTGTGTTCGTAGAGTGAATGATTCAGGAGAGGAAGGATGGGGAGAAAATGAGTGAATTGAGAGATAAGTGCACAAGCTGTACAAACAGGTCCAGAAATCAAAGAAACAAAGTTTTAGACGGTTTAATTGTAGTATCTATCTCGTTCAATGTACGTTTTCTCACGTTAATTTTTGTTATGCGAGGCAATAGTTAGTAAAAGAGACATCAGAGAGAGTAGGCTCTGCTGTCTGCCTGGATCAAATTCAAACTCCATTACAGTGGTGAGCACAGAGTGTTCCAACTGACTGCACCACCCATCCTTCTGAGGAAGGAAATTAATATGTTGAATTAGACAAACTAGGGGAAATCAGCAACGGCACATTGGAAAATGAGGCAGAAGTAAGATGCTGGGATAGCCTGTTGCTAAGAAATAAAGGTCAACTATCTTGTGGCTTTGCCACTCTCGCCTATTAGATAAGGTTATTGATTTCTGTGTAGTAAGAAGCATTCAACTCTCCTGTGCCCTTAACAGCCATCATCACTACAAACTAATCATGACAGCTCATTGGTTTCCTTTGTGTAAATGTAACCTGTCACTTTCCATAAATCATCAAAAGCTACAAACAAAGTGCTCATTGTAAAGCAAAAAAAATAGCAGATAATCACCTCGGTCCCCCTCATCACTGCAGCTTGGTATAAATCACTGTTGCCTTTTTGATTGAATATTCCCTCTCATTGAAAGGATTCATGACTTCAAAGATTGGCTCAATGAAAAGCTGCTCTTTGTGATGGGGGCAGAATCCTTCATATATGGCAAACGTTGGATTTAACTCTTTCTGATCCCCATCCATGTCAGAAAGCTGCATGACATCTGAAGAGTTTGATGTTTCTTCTTCAGTTATAGTATGTCACAGGTTTAACTCAGTTCCACTCTCCACATAGATGGCCTTGTCCAGATCACAGAAAAGCAATATTCATGCACTGGTTGTCTACATTCGAAATGCAGAGATTAGCTTCCTCGACGCTACAGTGCATGAATATTGCTTTTCTGTGATCTGGACAAGGCCATCTATGTGGAGAGTGGAACTGAGTTAAACCTGTGACATACTATAACTATATGGACCCGTATTTCTGCCATCAGGACAAAGGAGCCATATTTAGTAATATAAGCACAGAGATATTACTCCCGTGCGATATGAACTACAGCAGTGCCAAATATAAAAGTGCCATGAAAGCACTACAGGATTCGAATTGGCTGTGCTCAGTAGCTTAGCTTCACTAGCTGCACTATTCCTAACATAAATTCTGCTAGAATAGTGATTGGCATCTGGAACATTTGAACAATTCAGGAACCTTGATGTGAAGATGGTGCAATTTGAAGATCTTTTTTCTCCTATTTAAAATTTGCAATGAAAATGCTTAATTTGGAGATTATAATGCAGAATTAATCTCACCACACATCCCCTCAAGATAACTGAAGGTTGTTACGAGACAGGTAATTATTTTGCACATGAAGTGAGATGTTTATGTTACTTAACATAATCAAATGTTCTTTTACAAACTGATCACATCACATTCATAAATCCACTCCCAAATAATTTGGATTTGTTGAATATTAATCACAGATCCTGTTCCATCTGTTTATTATATTTCATTCATGTAAATGCTAAAGTAGATGAGAAGTTTTAGCTGTACAGTACACCTATCGGGTTTCATTCAGTGCTGTACCAATATGTTTGCCATCCTTTTGGTAAACATTCAGTCTGCTACTGCTCGCTATCTCATTTTGAACTTGCTTCTCAGCAGTGTGATCTTCATAGCAACAGCCCCTAATGTGTCGGAGTGATTTATCAACTGATGACGGAATCCATATAGAGCTGGCGCAGATGATACAGAACATAACCTTTTGTTGCACCTGATGTCCCTCCTTGCTCCTAACAAACACTCCAACAGTATGTGGGCCCCCTTGATGGGCAAGCACCCAGAGCCAACTTTACATAATCCATTGAAAGAAGAAATTGCCCCCAAGCAATGGACAATTTGAGCTCAAAAATGCCTTAGCATTGGCACCAGACACTACAAATTGAGCACGGGACCTTTTTTTTAACGACAAGGATTTTTAAGAACAAATTGAGGATTGAAATTGGATGATGCACATCAGAGAAATAAAACAAACGTCTTAGTTTTTCAACCATTGATGTTTGTGCATTTGTGCATTTTTTCTAAACGCTCTTTCCTAATTTTATTTAACGAAGAAGAATCTGCCTCCAGAGACGATAAACGTGCCACAGTACGTCTTTCCACCAGCAATACAACATCATAGGCCTGGTTAATATCTCATGCTCCTGGAGTCAGTCCAGTCCAGGCCTGTGCAATGTTGTTCATTGTGCAGGTCTGCACTCTACTGCAGAGATGTGATTGATCCTTTGTAAGACTCTGACTACAAAGAGTCTCTGGTACGTACGCAAACTTCTCCCTGCAATAAGAAGGAATATTCAATCAAAAAGGCAACAATGATTTATAACCAAGAACTACTGCAGCTGCTTCTTAATATTGTGTATACCAGTCAAAAACATCTTTATGAGGTAGCACGGACAAACTTCACACACATCGCTCCCTATGGAACTCCATCCCTCACAGATAGAATGAGATTTTCAGGAGCAGGAAAATGCTAAATAGGTCAGTCCCATTTTCAGAAACCAATCCATCCACCCACCTACTTTCTCATTATATCCTACATTCTCTTCTCAAATAATTGACTCTTGAGCTCATTTATGCTGTTTTCTTTAGTGACTTTCCCTACCAACTTATTGCATAATTCTGTTAACCTTTTGCGCAAAGCAGTGCCTCATGACCTTCCCTCTCACTCTTGACTTGCTCATTTTCTCTTTGCCCCCCCCACCCCTTTGTGTTTGAACCCTTTACCAAAGCGCACAACCTGTCTGGATCAAATTTGTGAATTGTTTCACAATCTTGAAATATTCAATTCAATTGCCTCATGAGCAGAAGTTTGTTGGTGGTCAGTAGAGCTTGGAAGACAGGATTAATCATCTCCTGCTGACCCAGGTTCATTGCAGCTTTTATTCAGCTACAGATAGATGTGGAGCTTGTCACTGGCTCTGTAGCAGGTCTGTTGTACACTCAGCAACCAGCTAGGGCTGCAGGTCTCTTCTGGCTGCCCCCTAATGCCAACCCATCTAAAAATCAAATGGAAAGACATCTAATTTCAGTCCTAATAAATTATACATAAATCTTCAGAAAGTAACTTGCCTATTAATAGCACCTTTCATGGTCTCAACATATCCTGAAATGATTTGCAGCCAATGAATTACTTCTCAAGCGTAGTCAATGTCGTTTTGTAGGTGAAACCATCCACCATTAAAGAGTTAGTGTCTTCGGGAGGGAGACGAGGAGGGGACAAATTTGCTGTTCACCATATTTTCCACTATTTGGAGCCAGCCATCATGTATAGTGGGAGGAGCCACTCAATTAGCATTATGGGATTGAAGAGACCCACAAAGACGCTTCTTTTGGCTGCGTGGAATTTTCAGTATTCGTTGTTACAGATTTTTTAGACTCATCAAATTAATTCCAAATTGTGACCATAAGTGAGAAAAAAAGTGTTCTGAATTCTGTGCAATGCGCCTTTCATGTGTTTTTTAAAACAAGTTAGAGCAGTCACTTTAGGAAAACTTAAACTAAGGATGGTTCAAATCGGAAATGTAGCTTTTATGTTTACGGATGGCAGTGTTGCATTAAAGGGCCATTTGAGAAACCGGATTTAGGGCTACGGTTTCCACTGTGTGCACAATAAGCCTCCCAAACTTAGTAAAACAATCCTTCTTAATTTTACATGAAGTGCAGATACATCTCCCAACTACATTGTTGGGGTTGAGGTGTTTTCCAAGCCAGTGGAAACTGACAGAACCTCAACGCTTGAAACCATTGCAAGCTATTCAACAGTTCTGGCTTTGAATGAAATAAAAAGGAAGTGGATTTGTTCCCAGTTCTCACTGCCATCTTTGTTTTATTATTCTTAAATTAAAGATTGCAGATGAAAGTCACCTGTCATCCTTATTTATATTGAATTGTAGGAAGATCAAAGTGGAGATTCTCTGCGGAGATTATTAAAGCCCAATGAGTTGGAGAGCTGCTCTGCAATTGCAATAAGTGGGTTTTTCTTCTTCTCTGAATGTAGCCGCTTTGTGTGGGAAGCATTGACATTCTCAACATCAAGCAAGTGGCTGCACGAAGGTGGGTGGGCAAAAGGAAGAAAAATTAATTATGTCTCATGTTGACATCCTAGGCAATATGTGCCGTGCCTATCTCACATTGCCTTTAAGGGAAAAACATATATGGTTTTTGCATAACCCACAGGTAAAAAAAGCTGCTGCAGGGAAGATTAACCCATCAATTCAGTGACAGGAATTCTGGAATCACTTGAATAATATTTGCCAAATAATAAATGCATTTATGCTAGACTTTGTTAAAGCAGTATCAGTGAAACACAGGCCTGGTGCTCTGAAGCAATAGGCACTGCCCTTGGGAAGCCATCATGTTAGAAGGTTGGGCATTTTTGTTTGTGGTCTTAAATCAGCACCTGTTTGATTCAGGTTCAGCAATTGTAAAAAGTAAGCACGTTCATTGTAGATTAGGCAGTGTTTTCTAAACCAGGGCATTCACTTCTCCTTTTCCATCATTTAGCCTATGTTAAGATTGTCTATCACTTATATTTCTAGGTTTTTTATCTTTCTGCTACTTTCCACTATTTCCCTATTGGGAGGATGGGCAAACAACTTCTCACAGTGGTTTTCCTGACTATGGCACCTAATAGAGGTCGAAAGCAAAAGATGGGGATTGTGTTGGGAAGAGGGGCATGAATGCTGCCGCACAATGTGGAATCTCCATTCGAATTAATTAGGCTTCATCCACCACCCACACCCTCCCACCCCACTCCATTGTCACAGTGACAGCTGCTGAAAGAGTTTGTGGGTCTTGAAAATGGTGTCTAAGGTCCTTTCACTTTGTTTTAGCTGTGGCTCAGTTGGTAGCACTCTTGTCTCTGAGTCAGAAGGTTGTGGGTTCAATTCCTACTGCAGGACTTGAGCACAAAAACCTAGATTGGCACGCCAGTGTGTTACTGCGGGAGTGCTGTGCTGTCAGAGCTGTGAGTTTTTTGATGAGACTTTAAACAGAGGTTCCGTCTGCCCTTTCTGATGCATGTAGAAAGTCCCGTGACATTATTTTGAAGAGGAGCACCTGAGTTATCCCTGGTGTCCTGGCCAATACTTATCCCTCAACTATCATCACAAAAACAGATTATCTAGTTGGCATCACATTGCTGCTGGTGGGAGTTTGCTGTGCGCAAATTGGCTTTTATGTTACCTGCAGTGACTACACTTAAAAGGTACTTCATTGGCTGTAAAGTGCTCAATACTCCTGAAAAGTGCTATGTAAATTCAAATCTTTCTTTTACTTCCAATATGTGAGACTTTTTAAATAAAGAGCATTGTAGCTGTGCCAGTTTGTTATCCTGACTGATCTCATTAGCTGCCTGGGAATCCTCTAAAGCTCAGAACAGCATATTAAGATTACACTACAATGTCTTACACTACAATAGGTGGTATTTGGAGGAATAGGATTAACAACAAGCCTACAAATAACCTTGTTTTAGGCTAATGGAAAAGCAAAATGTAGCAAAGCATATGGTCCATTTTAATGTGTGAAGGTCCAAATAGGAGGTTGGTTCCTGTCCAATATTCAGCCCCCAGTCAGCATCATTAAAATAGGTTATCTGGTTTTCTATTTGATTTCTGTTTGTTGAATCTTGCTGTGCACAAGTTGACGACCATTTTTCCCTATGTTGCAACTGCACTTCCAAAAATACCTCATTGCCTGTCAAGCACTTTGGAACATTCTGAGTTTGTGGAAGGCACTAAATGAAAGTATATAGCATTTTGCTTGGATGTTAATGCTGTTACAGGATAAGATGAATATTTGGATTTTTTAAAATTTCTGGATCACACCCTAAAAAAACTGCAGGTGTTTTAAATAAGCATGACTGAATTTTTACAGTGCGGTGAAGCGCTTTTTTTTATAGCATCAGTGTTGAACTGTGAGGGTAGCTTTTTGTTATAAGAACCACATTTAAGCTGTCAAAGACCATTATGTAACTACCATTGTGACTGCACTCTAAAATGTTTCGATCTGTATCTTTATTCAGACAGATGGAATGGCTAAATTGTAAGGTAGCCACCTTCCAAATTGACCTGGATCCAAGTCAGGGCTGAGCCCAAGGCTTCAACCAAATCAAAAATGTGTGCAAAAAGAAATACACGCCGACCCATTAGCATTCCACTCTTGACTGTTCTGCGCAGCGGTCTGTTCAGAGTATTTGCTAACAAAAATCACCAAAGCTCGTCTTTCCCTCGATCCAATGTCCCCTCCCGTTGAGTCCAGTAGTTAATGCAGAGGACAGATCTCGCTGTCCTCTCAGTGTGCTCCCAACACTTCCTGACTACAATTTCTACTATAGGTGAAAACTTTCAAGGCAGAGGCAGCAACCCTAGCCATGAGCACTTGGGGTGAGCAACAGGAGAGTAAGGTCTGTCCGATACATTATTCACTGGCATCAAGCAGAGTGGGGCCAATGGATGGCGAACAGCGGGGAGCAAAAAGAATGGCTGTAAAAGAGTAGAAAGAGAAAAATGCCAAGGGAGGGAAGGACGGAATGGGATCGCATGAGGATCGGCAACAGAATGGATGGCACTGGTGGGCGAGAATGGATGGCAGTTAGAAATGGTGGGGGTGGGGGGGGTGCGCAGGTGAGATGGGAAGCATGGATGGTAGGGAAGTAGATGGGGATCAGGGATGGCTATAAAAGGGAAGATGAATGAATGGCAGAGGAGAGAGGGAGAATAAGGAACAGGGAAGGAGAGGAATTGTGGCATAGAGAGAAGTAAGAGAATGGTAATGGGTAGATAGAGGAAGGACAATTGATGGCATGAGTGAGGGAAGAATGAGTGTCAGTGGAAAAAAGGGAGCATGGATTTTAATTTCATGGTTGTGCTAGCTTCAGTCCCTATCTCCCAAAAGAGATCACACCATTTATTTCCTTAATTTTATTTATATATAAATGCTGGAGTGTTCTAATTTCTGCTCTGTCCTGCTTGGAGCAACTCCTACAGGAGATCCGCTATCATGACTTTCCAAGATGAACTCTGGGGTTTATACTGAGAGAGATCTTGGACACTTGCATTCCTAAGATTCATGACAGTGCCCCGGATATGTCACATACCTTGCTGATCTACACCTTCTGAGTCATTGTCCTACTAACTTGTTAGGATCTTTTACCTCATCCGCCTTTCCCAGACTTTGTGCACTTAGAAGGGGTGACATCCCTACGCCACACCAGCCGAAGCTGATGGGCCTCTCACTAAGTTTTGCACTTCTGCCAAGTTAAGATCACGGGTTATGGCTGCTGGTGTGTGCAACTTGGAGTCATTAGTAAGAGTTGGAGAGCTGTGGGACACTGGTTTACCCTACCCTTTTGATGTGGCAGGAAACCAAGAGTACTCACCCTCACAAACATCTCCCATGGACCCCAGATTCTAATTACTCCAGTCCAAATTGGACAATCACGCCCTTGCACAAATCTGCTTTGAAAGCTTATAGATGACACGGTGTACACTGTTCGTTTTCCTCTCTTTCTAGCCAGCAGGTAAATTGGTGGGTCTTTTTAAATTGTGCGTTTCTGATATCTCTAGCCGCAATGCCAGTGCCCTTCTTGGTCCACTTTTCAGCTCACAGCAGCTCGTTTTTCCTAAGTTTTTCCATTGGTTCTGAGCCAGACTCTTTTTCGAAGATCACTTCTCTTTCACCTCCTTTCAAAGCCGAAAACCCCAATGCTTCTCCACTGACCTGATGGCTGCCTCTGGCCTGGGATGTCTCCTAAGTGTCTCAAATGATCAAAACTGGGCCTGACCAGAGCACTATACAGTTGAAAAGAGAACTATGCAGCATGGAAGGAGGTTATTTGGCCCATTGTACTTGTGCCAGCTCTTTGGAGGTGTCCAATTAGTCCCATTCTGCTGCTCTTCCTCTTACCCCTGCAATATTTTTCCTTTTCAAGTATATATCCAATTCCCTTTTGAAAGTTATCATTGACTCTTTCTACTGTCCTTTCAGCCACTGAATTCCAGATAACAACTCCCTGTTTATAAATATATATAAAAATATCTCCTTTCTGATTCTTTTGCCAATTATCTTAAATCTCTCCTGCCAGTGAAACCAGGTTCTCTTTATTATCCAGAAAGAGCATGATTTGCTCTGATCTACCCTCTTCTTATTTTGGCTGCCCAGTTCAATAATTTATTTGCCTGGTGCTGTGCTGTGTTTGAACACGTTGATGAACATCAACTCTGCCTAGACTCCCAGAACTCTTCAAGTTCACGCATTGCTATTTTAACCTGATTTGTGAAGTATTTTTGCGCCAGGCGAACTATCAATTTAAGGAGAGGAAAGAAGTGTTAAAGTGTGGGTTGGAGCACGAACTGGCTATTCACAAGAGAAATCCAGGGATATGGAGGAAGCATGTATGGTTAATGTGTTAAAACTGAAGAACAATAAATGGGAAAGAGTGTATTCCTGAGTTGAGTGTGTCAATGATTGTTTTCACAGGCAGAGAAAGCAGTTAACTGGACTCCTTTAAAGGACAATGTATATCACAACTCATGACCAATAGATGGGGTTTACTTTTCTTTCTGCTGAATAAGCATTTTACATTAAAGCCACCCTGAATATAACCTCTTTGGGAATAAACTTCTTTTTTGACTTTAGGTGATGTGGCTTGGAGTATCACTGGCCACATCATTGTTCCAAACAAGAATGAGTGGACAGAAGCGTTCACCAAGTGGGCCTCTCTCTGTACCCCATTGTGCCCTTAGTGGGTATGGAACCCATAGAGTAACTTAATAGTAAGGAATATACTGGACTAGAGGTCAGCTCAAGCTCATAAAAGTCAATGTTAGGAGGAGTAATAGTGGCTTGTGAGCTGTCTCATGTGTAAATGAGCCCACATGTTGTGACTGACAGAGTTTATAGTATGTACATTTACTCAGTATTACAATGTGAGAGAGATTTCCAGCTGTATTCATTTCAATGGAAATTCTTATCTCTCCCAAATGCAGTCACTCATCATGACTGTGCAATTAATGGGGGAGATAATATGCATTTAATGGGCAATGTTGGCTGTGGACTGACGGCATCCATTTCTGCTGAACAGCATTAGTAAGTGCCGTGCACACACTGTGTACAGATGAGATCTTCCAAAGTACTTTTCATCAATATACGACAGCCGGATTCCCAGATTTTACTTTTGTATTGACTGAAGATCAATTTGCCATACACATTAAACGCAGTGATAGCGGATGGCTATCACCACTAAGGAATTGAGTCGAGGATTGAAGGACACAACTTGCAGACTAATTCTTCAAAACAACATGCCTGTGTTCTGCTCCACAGCTAGATAATTCGATCTGTGACTGTGCGAAACAGTTGAATGAAATTGCTTGCCCCTTAATAGTTTGCAGTGAGCCAGTCTGCTTTATTATCTAGAGTACCCTGCGGCTGGATTAAATTCTGATGACAGTTTGTATTGTCTGGCATTTGTACTTTTCAGAATTCACTTGAGGCTCAACTGAGTTTTCTACTCCTGCTGACACCTTCAGAAGATGACTAATAAGTGGCTCGCATGTTAGGAGATACAATGTCCTCAATGGACCTCACTGTCAACTTGGAATGTACATACAGGCTATATAATAAGTGCCAGAAATGTACAGCAGTCAACAGGTATCTGCATTGTGACTCAACTTTGATGGGACCTTCCAGCTGAAACATGAGCCTAATTTTCTTTCAGACTCTGGTTGACTTGCTGTTTATTTCTAATTGTGGTATTTTTTTTTTCAAGTCACCATTATTTCAATATATAGCTTTCAATTAATCAGGTCACTTTTTATAAAAAATATTATGATAATGAAAAGGATGCGCCCATCTTTAACGGGCTGAAACATCTTGGATTGTTCTTGAAATATCTGCCTATTTGACTGACAAATGGATGGGAAACTATCAAGCCTGTTAAAATGGTAGCTGCTGATCCACTGTGAGCTGTGTGTTAGCATCTGTTGTGAATTAGTCATCCGATGCAACTTTGTTATGGAGCAGCACCTCCTGGTCTGCGGTGCAGATTTAATTCTGCACCAGAGCAAAGTAATTAAATCCCAGCCTGCGCAACAGTTGGAGCTGATAAATGCAATTATTTCCCCCATGATATGTACAGTAGGTCAGATTCTTTTATTATCTTCCTTTCCCGAAACTGTGGTGCGTACTTGTGCCTATTTATGGGCCCCCTGTGCCCATGCATTGGGTTCAAATGCTTTATTGTTGCTGTGAATTCCACGTAACCAATTTACTGCATCTAAAGAATTCAGTAACTATTGGCTGGCAATGAATTGAATCCATTCCAATTGTGAAATTCAACACATGACTAAGTTGCATTCTTTGCCTATTTATGGCTTTTTCTTTGACATGATCCTTGAACATGACTTGATAGTTGATATTGTGCCTCTTCTGTTCTGCTCTTCCTGCTCTTTTACCTCTATGGGAAATTTTCTCGATTCTTTTGTGTGCATAACTTGGTGCACTATTTGTTGCCTTCATGGAATGAGCTATTTGTTTTTTTTTACTGATAATATGGTTCAATCCAGTTTGCAGTTGCAGTTCCTGGTAACTTGTACCTAAAGGTAGAAATTCACAGTATTGTAGCCAGATAGTCACACGCTGCCAAACATAAGTCAGAACAGTAATTCTCAAAATGCACTTAATCCCCTTTGGCTCGCTGAAGAAATGTATCTTTGCTGAAAGCGCATAAATATTTTACTTGGGGTCCAAATTGCATTTATAACTTCATGACACCAAGATCTGATTGTCTACTCTTGCATCCTTTGAAGATGCAGTGGGGTATATGAATCACAATAAAATTATTAAACAAGTAGAGGGGATTTCAACCATGTCATAGGTACTGTGATTTCAGGAACATTCTGTGGCACTGTCCAGGGTACCAATTGAGCTACTAGAACTGGCAACATCTTACCCAGATGTTGGAACCTTTGACAATGCACTACTCCCTTGGCACTACGGAAGATTAACAGTTGAGATCATGTTCCAAAGTTCTGGAATGGAACTTGTACCTATTACCTTGTGAAAAGTTTGTCCAATACTAACAATTAAAGCCAAACTAATTGAGGAGTTCAGATGGTTTCTCTGTAAACTGCAAGTGATTACAAGGCCTCGAATCTAACTGAGGGATTTTGTTTACATCTAGAACAACGAATACCAGTGAATGGTTACAAGATTGGATGCTAATCGTGATATTGAGAGAAAAGAATCGACAGTGGGCTTAGAAAAAAATGCCTTAATGCAGAAGGTAGTCAGGCATTTTGAGAATTACTGGGGTTCTCTGCCACAAATCATTGCTGAAGCAGAGTGCATAAATTCTCCTAAAAAGGAATTTGTTTCTTTAAAAAAACGAGAATTACCGGTAAAATTGGGGAGTGAACTCGAGTGGGATTAGATTAAGTGGTTTATGTGGAGAACGATACTTACGCTGTCAAAATGAGTTTAGTGGTCTGTTATTATGCTGTAACATTCTAAGATTTATCTTATTCCGCATCGTACTTTTCTATAAATAAAAAGAAAAAACATTTCAAGTACGCAGCATGTCTGTCAGCATCTGAAAAGTGAAATGATCGATTAATGTTTGAGTGTCGACCCGTAGAGCTGGAAACAGAATGATTGATGAATCCCTTTACAGTACTGAACAAGACAAAGAGAGAGTGTAAAGCAACCAGGAAATGTCACGAGGCAGATTTCCAAAATCTGCCTTTTTTTTTCATTTTTATTTCCAATGTCTTTTAGAAAGTTGGAAGAATCTTTCAGTTAGAAGAGTTGAAAGGGCACAGTTGTTTATCAGAATGTTTTTGGAAAATGATTTGACTATGCGATGCCTCTGATCAAATAACTGTGTGTAACTGCATTGTGAAAATGTTTTGTATTCAGTGACTTGTTGCTATTGTCACTCCCCAGGCATAAAAGGCACTGCATTCAAACACCTTCATGACTATTCATTTCACCTGGTCTGCAAAGCGCAATGTGTAGAAAATACATTCTCACAGAACCATTGAAAGTTTAATAACTACTGCAGACAAAGATTTCAGTTGTTTCGTGTGATGCAAGATACAGGCTTTGTTTCACAAGGTATTTATATTTGGCCCATTTTGATGCATCCATTCATAGAGAGATATGAATGTTCCCCCATCATTGTGGCATCCATTTGATTACCAGGTTGCCGTGTCCACTGCTCCAGAAGTTTGCTCTGCGTGCTGATCACACTTTTATTATGTGAAGAAATGTTTTCTGATATTGGTTTGAATCAGTGTTCCCCAGTTCAACTTTTGCAGTTTAATTTAAAGTAATATTCCAAGTTAACTGTTTCGATACCCATAACAATCTTTTACACTGTGATAGGATCAGCACACAGATGCCTCCCTTAAAATGCCTCCAGAAAGGCTCGAATAAGACCAAAACATAAGCAGGAGAAGACCATAAACCTGACAGTGGACATTAGCCTTGTGGCTCTTCTCTGCACTGCCCACAGGTCTTGTTTCTTGGTGAGCAGAAACGGATGCAGCACTGAAGTTGCAGACTGATTAGAGAGTAGCAGAACACAGGTCAGAGGAGGTAATTTGATTATGTAGTTCAATATTCTATAGGTTCTGCATTGCTTGAGCACTTTTTTATTCACCTGCTGAGACTCCTAGGCATGTTTCAGCTTAATCCTTAGTTATTTCAACATTTTTCATGAAGCATGGTTCATAGAATCATACAGGAGGCCATTCAGCCCATCCTTCCTGTTTGAAAGGTATTCGATACTGACTCCCTGCTCTTTCCCCATAGACCAGTGCAATTTTCCAATTGCAAGTATGCATCCAATTCCCTTTTGAAAGTTCCTATTGAATCAACTGCCATCACCATTTCAGGCGGAGTTCTGGGTCACAACGGTTCACTATGTAAACAAAAATCCTCCTCATCTCTTCTTTCGTTCTTTTGGCAATTACCTTAAATTTGTGGCCTCTGTTTACTGACCCGCCTCGCAGTGGAAAAAATTTCTCCTTATTTACTCTATCAAAACCTCTCATAATTTTGAACACCTTTATTAAATCTCCCCTTAATCTTCTTTGCAGTAAGGAGTTTCTTTAATCTCTCCACGTAACTGAAGTCCCCGATCCCTGGTATTATGCTCTTTATGTTTCTCTCCCTATGTGTAGCTATTAATTTTTACCTGCAATTGATTTGATTTGCCCACTTGCATATCTGGGCCCAATGCGTTCAGTAATTTCTGAACTGTCCTTCCAATTCTACTGCCCAGCCTGGTCGGGCGTCATTTACAAGTTTGATTGCTTTGCACTGAGTCCAGGTTGATTATGTACATTAGAAAGAGCAGAAGTCCCAGCAGTGAGCCCTCAGCCATCCCTCACTCTCTGACATCACTCCATTCAGCAGCCTTTGCTTTTTAACTTTCAAACTGATTTTTGAATTAGTCGTTTTACAATGGGCAGTGAGTGCACGTTATTCTGACCGCCTGCAGTGCTGGCCTTGATTTCTCAGTTCTCACTGGTCTTTAGCTTAATGACAGCAGCAGTGTTGTGGCTGTTGCTGTTACTCATCGGGGGATGGGAGATGTTTAACATCAGGCGAAGGCTTGATTAGGAAGTTGGTCCATATTCAACACAAGAGTGCTGTGCTGATACTGTTCACTTCTTAGTGATTTTGGGCAAATTGCTTGTCGCAAATTGTATTCCTGTCACAGTTCACGAAACCTGTGCTGAAAATTCAGCAGCCTTGCTGAGGCCCTACACTGAAGGACACGGTGCTGGTGTTGAATAAAAATGACAAACCAGGTATTGCCAGCAGTGTGACACACATCTTATATGTTGAAATCAGTACATCAGCTGCTGAGATTTGCCAGAGCTGGGGGATTGAAGAGTCTGTGTAGAGTTGTGCTAACCCAGGAAGCCAGATATTTAGGCCATGCTCATCTGATCAGCATGTGTTTCCTGAAGTGCAGTTGTCTGGTGGAGTGCCAGGAAATTCAATGAAGCAAGCCTGAAGCAATGCTAATGAATACTGGTGTGATTCCTATATAGAGACAGACTGAGTGAGCACATGGCATCTGACAGTGTCAGATAGGTGATCTCTCTCTTACATGACTGACCGAGATCCAACGTTAATTTAATGGCCCTGCATTTCCAGGTGAATTGTGCATTTTCACCTGCTGCACATATTCTAACTCTCAACAAATCCTGCTCACCCATCACCCCTCTGCTCATTGACCTACTTTGGTTTAATTTAAAAATTCTCACCCTTGCTGTCAAATCCTCCCAACCCCACAACCCTTTGATATCTCTGTGCTGCTCCACTTCTGTTCACTTGCACATCCCAGACAATAATCGCTCCACCATTGAGGCACTGTGTCTTCAGTTGCCTGGGCCCTAAGCTCTGGAATTCCCCACCTAAACCCCTCTGCTCTCTCCCTCTTCCTCTTCTTTGCGAAGCTCCTTAAAACCTACCTCTCTTGTTCAAGCTTTTGGTTACCTGTCCTAATATCTCCAAAGGCTCAGTGTCGCATTTTGTTTGAAGGTGCTCCTATGAAGCAGCTTGGGACATTTGACTACGTTTATTATTTTTTTAATATAAATGCAAGCTGTTGCTGAAATCTTGAAAAGTGCTCCAGGGAAGAATACTTTCTCAGGGTTGAATGAATGAGATTGACTGAGTCCCCGACTCCTTGACACACCATTCCATCAGAAATTGAGCCATATTTTTAACTAGTTGCAGCATTATAGTGCGGTGTGGCGCTTACAATATACCCAGTTACATATTGACAGGTTAAGCACCCCTAGAGTTGGAATCTCCACAGGATGGTAATTTGCAGTGCAGTGAATTTCATGAAGATACAGGAGTGTGAATTTGCAACACCTGCTACCCTTGTTACGATATTTAATACGTATTGGTACAGCCGTCATATGTTGAAGGTACAAGGGAACACTTCATGAATAAAATGAAAACATCTGCTCACATTTTTCTGAATATTTGACAGATCAGCAGAAAGTCTGCGAGAGCCGCCTGTAATCGGGTTACACGGCCTGTAGTTGGGAGCAAACAAGTGATCAGGGCTGTAGCTTGAGGCATTTTTCGTCTCGTGAGTCGGCTTCTCACTGTCTGGTGGCCTCCAGATCAGTAGAGGCCATGGACTTAATCACCACTGGCACTTGGAACGCTAACTTCCTCATCTCAGCCTGCCACCTACCGGCCTGTGTTTTACCAGGTTGGGATGAAAGGTGTTTTTTTACTCATTGCAGTGAAACAGAAAACATATCATAATCGAAGAACTGATAAATCTCATTCTATTTTACCAAACGAACTTAAGAGTTCTAGAATGTGGTAATTCAGTTGAAAGGTCAAAACTGTAACGGCCAGATGGCGATCCGATGCATATTTAGATTCCTTGTTGAAACATGCTGTGCAAGTACTTATTCCACAGAAGGTAACCTGGCCTTAACATTTCAGGCCACCTTGATGTGAAAAAATATTTCAACCTGTACAGCTGGAATATTAAATATCATCTTCTTTGTTGCACATTTATATTGCAGCACCACTTTCATGAGCAGTTCTCCAATATCAATGTCTTATCTTGCACCACCCCACCCCCACCCCCGGATAATGCCAGGACAGACTGTGCGCAAGCCAATTAATGAGTAAAGGAATAGAGCAAATAGCCTCATAAGCAATAAATGAGTGGGAGGCATGATGAATTTGTGTCTGGAATTCTTCAAGTTTCTGATCTCAGCATCTTGGAGGCGTTGAGTCTCGACTGTGTAGTTCCTCACGACGGAAGTCACATCCCCCTTCACCTCTCTTGCCCCAGAAAAGAAACTAGCAGTGAGCAGGAGAACAGAATGGCCTTGCTGCAGTCCATGACTTCACTGTCTGAGGCCATAACTGAGCACCTGCCACATCTTGATGACTGAGGTCCTGATAGGGGATCTTGTATGCAACCTACTTGTTCCAAAAGCTATAGTAGCCACACGATACTTCCCACTGTCAATGTTTTATTAAATATTTCCCCTGTGGTGAGTGGTAAAACAAGGCAGTACCAGGAAGAAATTTTATTGAAAGTTAACTCATGAAGTCGATCGTTAGATGAACCACCCTGTAGCAATTAAGCTCCTTAAGTCAGAGACGACGATGTTCTGGGGGGACAGGAATTGACCAGAATGTTCGAACCCTGCCTGTATGTTTTGCTTCTATAACAAGGTGAATGTTTGTTGCTTTGTTGAAATTATTTTTCTTAAAAACATCACTGCCTACTATGTGGTACAAAAATGTATGAGAGAATGACAGTAAATCATGGAGAATTGGTCTATATAAAAATTATTGTGTGCTGTTAGCACGAGTTTGCGGGAATGGTACATTTCTGTCTGCTGTTTTTTAATGTGTCTGTGTGTTTTCTACACAGACTCATACTGTTGACCGTGTTTCAGTTGGTAGGCTGTTGTATGTTCTGTATTGGTGGTGCAAAGATTAACTGTGATCTTCCAGAGTATCTCTCCACACTATATTGACAGATGCAAAGGAAAGGAACATTCCTTTGGCATTAACATAGCGCCTTTCACAGCCTCAGGATGTCTCAAAGTGTCTTACAGCCAATGAAGTGCTTTTTTGAAGTGGTAGTCACTGTCATAAGGGCAAAATATGCCCTGAGTCCAAGTGAGTACTGGATGATGAAAGCAAATTGGTTTTCTTTTGTTAACATGCCTCTAAGAATTTGACAGGTTTTCTAACTCTTTGTCTACTTCAGGCTTTTGGAAGGTAATTAAACAAACAGAGTGCCCTCCGTGTGCCTTTGATTCATTTGGCTCTCCAGCCAATCAGAAACGATGAGGCTCACCTTCTATTCATGCCGTGGGGAAACGGAGTTCATTTGTAGAGTCTTTCTTGTCTATTTGTACAGCTGCAGCTCTTCTCTCTCTGAAACTCTGAAATGTCTGGAAGACATTTGCAACAACAAATATTCACAGCCTGCATCTGAAATGGACACAGTCTAGGAGATCTGAGGTGGGGATAGTGTGAATCACCACCTTTTCATGCTCTTACTTTGTTTGCTTCGACAGCCAGTGCTGTCAGAATGTGTTGTGAAGGTGAGTGGCATTAATCAAGCCACTTAATTAAAACTGTTGTTAAAATATGGAAGGTTTTGAGATGTTGTATCCATTAGGTGCAGCCGCTATTTTGTTTCCATTGACCAAATTTAAGTGTTTTCTAACCCCTTCCCTAAAGTATGTAAATTTAATTTATGGCATAGACTTCTGGTGCATTATATTTGAGGGAGTAACGGTACTCATTCATTCTGAAGATGCAAGGGTGGGGTTTTCCATATCATCAGATATTGCATTCTTGTACTAGAATTGTTCAGTGGCATAGTGGTATTGTCACTGGACCCAGGGTAATGTTCTGGGGACCTGGGTTCGAATCCCACCATGGCAGATGGTGAAATTCAATAAAAACCTGGAATTAAAAGTCTGATGATGACCATGAAACCATTGCCGATTGTTGTAAAAACCCATCTGGTTCACTAATGTCCTTTAGGGAAGGAAATCTGCTGTCCTTACCTGGTCTGGCCTGTACGTGACTCCAGACCTGCAGGAATGTGGCTGGCTCTTAAATACCCTCTGAGCAATTAGGGATGGGCAATAAATGCTGGCCTAGCCAGCAATGCCCACATCCAACGAATAAATTAAAAAAAGATCTGCAGAAGTTATACCATTGACAACCCATCTAGTTTTCCTTGATGAACCTTAATAATGTATTCATGGGGTGACTTCTGTAAACTATCCACCCCTTAGGGAGAACATGAGGGGAGGCAAGTACAATGTTGCAGCAGCTGAACAAGTCAAGGCAGCCATTTTGTGTCAGTAACCAGGCGATTGTGTCTGTTGGTGCTTTTTGAGGGGACGTTTACAGACTCTTGGTTGAAGGGGTGCTGTAACCCAGCAAAGGAGGACTCAGCCCAGCTTGAAGATAAGCAGGACCGTGAAGAGCATGGTGCAGCCCCATGGAAGGTGGCATCTCGGTGGGCAGTACCACCTCACTCCCATGAAGCAACGCTTTCTGAAACTTGGGTTACATTCCATCCTCTATCTACTTTCTTAAAGGTGGAAATAAGGGGCACCATCATCTCAATCGCCCAAGATTCCTGCTACCAACATTGTGCAACCCTCTTAGAACTTGCTGCCATTGTAGAAGAAGCACAAAGCTAAGACTGAAAGAAAGAAAAAACAGGCAATGACTGGAGACAGAGCGCCCTTAAAGAACAGGAAATAAATCAGATTTGTTGTCGAGGGTGTTTTTGTCACTGACTGGATTTGAGCAGAATAATTTAGAGGAAGGTGGTGGGATGCCTGTGAGAAAGAATAGCTTGGCTGTAGTGCAGAAGAACCATGTGCCAGCAGCTGAATTGAGTTGAATTTGTTGCCAAAATGGGATCATGACAACAGGATTTATTTGAAAGTGGCCTCGAATCCTGATCACCTGTAGGTTGCCATTATGAGCTCTGCCCTCAGTGTTTGGCAGCTGGTACAGTTCAGTTATTGCTTCGTGAGGAAGGTGCAGTTCTCTGACTAGTGGCTGAGAATCACAGCAAAGTAGCCTTCCTATGTCTGCAGAGCGTGGAATGCGGATACCAGTGGGCAAGGGCTGGAGGCCACCTGAAGAGCCTGTTTATCCTCGTATGTATGAGTAACATATGCATATTGTATAAAAATTACTTGGACTTTTCCCATTTGCTGTCATGATTTCACAGTAACAGTACTGATGAGTACAAAGAACAACCACACGACAACTTTTCAGGCAGTCAATGTCTGTTTTGTCTAATGCAACAATTATTCCTCAGCAACAGAACTATAGGTATGCAGAGAGGAGGGACCAGCTCATAGATATGTCGATCACCACCGGTGCCTAATTAGTAACAATGGGCGCTATTTAATGGAGGTGATGGGGGTCTCAGCAAGAGCCCCATGTCACCTATTTTCGGGAGACCCTAAGTGCACGCAGGCACTTAACTGGGCAGCACCAGGCCTTCCCTGGGACCAAGACCCCCTTGGCTAGCAGCTTTGCAGCGCCACTGGGGAGGCGGTGGCTCGGTACGACACCTGCCTGAGGCCTAGGTGACTGATGGCAGGAAGAGGGTCACGGGTGAGGGGGAGGTGGGTTGGCATCAAGGGCGGAGGGGTGGCTCTCAGTGGGCCACCCCCTGATCAGGCACTCAATGCCTTTGAACAAGGAACCCCCCCCCCCCCACTCTGCCTGGGAGCTTGCAGACAACCCTAAACAGCTTTGCTTGTCGTGTCCCCATCATGGCGAATTCCCCTCGGTTAATACGAGCGGTGGTGGGATGAGGCCCTTAATCGGGCAATAATTGCCCACTAAGCAGCCTCAATTGGTGGTGGGGCAGGAAGGCCACCCACTGGCCTTCCCACCACAGACTTAATCAGGGTGGAGGCAGGAAAGTGGCAGTATCTCCACCCGCCTGATTAAATGCCTCCTCACCACCAAACTTTCCTGGGAAGGGGGCACAAGATTCCGGCCCTCTGAAAAGCTATGGAAAACCCAAACTAAAATGTCCCCGCTGCTTTCTCATTACAAAGGGCTGCAACCTCCAGTTTAATGGCAGCAGGTTTTCTTCTAATTCTCAGTGAAATATTGTAAATTAAATACTTTTACTTCCTGAAGTAGAATGAGCTTTGTACAATCATTACTCTCTTAGTTTACTGAACAGTGACAGTAACAGGATTTCAGTCTCATTTTTAGTTATTTTCATTGGTGAACTATGGACTATAAGCACTCTGCAATAAAATTACTACACGTAAAGACAGTGCCTTGTCTTTTAACAGTAATTATATGCAGGTTCGTGGGATTTTGCTTATATCTATATATATATTGTCCATTTAGAGGGAGCTGTACAATTACTAGTGACTGATGTGACAAGAAAATGATAAGATTGTGATAATGCGCACGAACATGCAATGTGAGATAAGAGAAAGGGATGGCAAACATCATATTATCAATTCAAACACAAATTTGGACTCTGTGGCACTTGGCTGGGCCCCAGCTTATGGTGGACGGGCAATAACCGATTTCACAGTTTTAGGCAGAGTGAGGGAGACGGAATAGGAAATGAGTAGCCCATTTGCCCCCACTCCCGCCATCTCAGCACGTGACTCAAGTGCGGGCAGCCAATTAGCAGCCGTCTGGCAGGAAGGTGGCCAATTAGCTGTGCAAAGAAGGGCTTCCCACACCCAATCGGGAGTCAGGGCCGGGACGTCATGCGGGAGAGAGCTTATGCCTCGATCAGGAAGTTGGTCTCGGCTTCAGATTTAAAGTCCCCTGCCCTCTCAGCTTCTCCTTTAGGCTCAAAGCATTGAACTAATGAAGCCAAAAAGGGCAGCAGACTCTGCTACCACAAGCAGCAAGGGTCCGGCAGGTAGGCCTTTTCTTCCGCCTCCTTATAGCTGCTGTAAAGCCCTCCCAAACCTTTTCTGTCCAACTCCCGACAAATAAAGCGGGCAACGAGAAATTGCGGACAATTGGGTGTTTAACAAGTAAGCTCTGTAGCTCGTTAATTGGCTATTTAAGAATGGTGGCCCAGCTTCCGATTTCTGCACCCGCTCACTTTATGTAACATCGGAGACTGGCACAGTGACATTGGATTGCCGACCCGATGTCATTACGCTGTATATTAGGTTTGTGTGAGGGGTGAGGGGGAGGAGTGACCCGCCCCATTTGCGGCTGTAAAATCCAGCCCCGAAGATCTGACATCAAGTCAATCATTTGCATTATAACTGTGCAAACAGTTCAAGTTTTAAGTGTTGCTTCCGCCCGATGGTCCCAACATTTGTAGCGTTAATCCATTTTTGAGACAGGTACACAGGACAGTATATTTAGAGGTTCACCCTACATCTGCTTGTATTATCAGTCTCTTACTATTCTTCTAAATGACTTTTCTGGTGGCTGATCCCTCTCGTAGGGCATAGTTTAAGGCTGGGCTTTGTGGTTCTCCTCATGTCGGTGACTGCTAACTTGGGGAATCTATCCCATGTTCCAATGCTGCTGCTCCTGCCCCTGAGCGCAGGCTCGATTTCGGTAGGCCTGGGCTTGAGCAGGGTGGGCTGTGTCTCACCCAGGTTTCCACCCTCTAGACTCACGTAAAAGTGCTGTGGCCCATGAGTGCCCTTTTGCCTGCTGAAAGGGTGTTAGAGCATGTCTTTGTGCAACCTGAGTCCAGCTCCTTTTATTTGGATCTGCAGCTGAAAGCAACTGTTGCTGAGCTTTCAACACATTAACTATCACACTATTACCACCAGCTTCTCAAAAATAACTCTGCATTGCCATGCACATGGTCGCATGAAGTCAGCTGAAGAAATGGAAAAATTGAACCCAGCTGTCAGACGCACTGCGCGTCTGAGTATGATGATAACTGTGTAGGCAGTCAGCAGATTCCAAACAACAATATCAAACAGCCAGAATGTTCACTATGTTCATGTGCAAGTGTGCTGACATCAGTACTGGCTCCTGTTCTAAAAATGCGAATGTCATGAATAAATATGGGAAAAGCCACAGATCTGTTTAACATCCAACATATTGGTCATGCTGCTCTAAGAATGCACTTGAATTGCTGCATAAGTTTTAGCTGTTAGATCTGTCATCTGTTACTTAGAGATACCCAGCGGGAGCAGGATCTTAGAGTCACAGAGTTATGCAGTACAGAAACAGGCCCTTCGGCCCATCATGTCTGTGCAGCCATCAAGCACCTATTTATTCTAATCCCATTTTCCAGCACATGGCCCCTAGCCCTGTATGTTATGGCATTTCAAGTGCTCGTCTAAATACTTCTTAAATGCTGTGAGGGTTCCTGCCTCCACCACCCCCTCAGGCAGTGTGTTCCAGATTCCAACCACCCTCTGGGTGAAAAATTTTTCCTCAGATCCCCTCTAAACCTCCTGCCCCTTACCTTAAATCTATGCCCCCTGGTTATTGACACCTCTGCTAAGGGGAAAAGTTTCTTCCATCCTAGCCTATCTACGCCCCTCATAATTTTGTATCCCTCTATCAGGTCCCCCCTCAGCCTTCTCTGCTCTAAGGAAAACAACCTTAGCCTATCCAGGCTCTCTTCATAGCTGAAACACTCCAGCCCAGGCAACATCCTAGTGAATCTCCTCTGTACCCTCTCCAGTGCAATCACATCCTTCCTACAGTGTGGCAACCAGGACTATGCACAGTACTCCAGCTGTGGCCTAACCAGCGTTTTATACAGCTCCAACATAACCTCCCTGCTCTTAAATTCTATGTCTCGGCTAATAAAGGCAAGTAGCTGTAAGGTGGGTTTACTGTGAAACACCCCATTTCACAAACCTGCAACTTTTCTATCATCTCTTCAATTTCTCTGTTTGTGTGTCTTTTATAAAGACGTATTGATGTATGGACTTATTATTACAGTCACCAAATTGACTAATGGCAGGAACCTACCAACCCTGCCTTGTTAGAAGTCTACCCAAAACAATCCAAAAGCTAAGGCTGATGCATTTGCAACAATCTTCAGCCAGAAGTGCCGAGTGGATGATCCAACTTGGCCGTGTCCGGAGGTCCCCAGCATCACAGATGCCAGTCTTCAGCTGATTTGATTCACTCCACGTGATATCAAGAGACTGCTGAAGGCACTGGATACTGCAAAGGCCGTGGGCCCTGACAACGTTCCTTCAATAGCACTGAAGACTTGTGCTCCAGAACTAGCTGTGTCCTTAGCCAAGCTGTTCCAGTCCGACTACAACACAGGCATCTACCCACCAATGTGGAAAATTGCCCAGGTATGTCCTGTACGCAAAAAGCAGGACAAATCCAACTGGCCAGTCACTGCCCCTTCAATCTACTCTCCATCATCAGTAAAGTAATGGAAGGGATTGTCAACAGTGCTATCAAGCAGCACTCACTCAGAAACAACCTGCTCACTGACCCTCAGTTTGGGTTCCGCCAGGGCTCAGCTCCCGACCTCATTACAGCCTTAGACCAAACAGACAAGAGAGCTGAACTCCCGGGGTGAGGTAAGAGTGACTGCACTTGGCATGAAGGCTGCATTTGACCGAGTGTGACATCAAGGAGCCCGAGCAAAACTGGAGTCAATGGGAATCGGGGAAAACTCTCCGCTGGTTGGAGTCATACCTAGTACAAAGGAAGATGGTTGTGGTTATTGGAGGTCAGTCATCTCAGCTCCAGGACAACACTGCAGGAGTTCCTCAGGGTAGTGTCTTAGGCCCAGATGTCTTCATCTGCTTCATCAATGACCTTCTTTCCATCATAAAGTCAGAAGTGGGGATGTTCGCTGATGATTGCACAATGTTCAGCACCATTCTCAACTCCTCAGATACTGAAGCAGTCCATGTCCAAATGCAACAAGACCTGGACAGCATTCAGGCTTGGTCGGATAAGGGGCAAGTAACATTTGTGCCACACAAGTGCCAGGCAATGACCATCTCCAACAAGAGAGAATCCAAAAATCTCCCCTTGACATTCAATGGCATTACCATCACTGAATCTCCCGCTATCAAGATCCTGAGGGTTCCCATTGGCCAGAAGCTGAACTGGACCAGCCACAAAGCTACTGTGGCTTCAAGAGTAGGCCAGAGTAACTCACCTCCTGACTTCCCAAAGCCTGTCCACCATCTAGAAAGCACAAGTCAGGAGCGTGATGGAATACTCTGCACTTGCCTGGATGAGTGCAGCAACAACAACACTCAAGAAGCTTGACACCACCCAGGTCAAAGCGGTCCACTTGATTGGTATCCCATCAATCACCTTAAACATTCACCCCCTCTACCACTGACACACAGTGGCAGCAGTGTGTACCACGTACAGTGCATTGCAGCAACACCCAAGGCTCCTTCAACAGCACTTTTCAAATCCGTGACCTCGACCACCCAGAAGGACAGGGGCAGCAGATAGATGGGAACACCACCACCTGGAAGTTTCCCTCCAAGCCACACACCATCCTGACTTGGAACTATATCACCATCCCTTCAATGTCCCTGGGTCAAAATCCTGGAACTCCAACTGCACTGTGGGTGTACGTACGCTACGTGGACTATAGCGCTTCAAAAAGGCAGCTCACCGCCACCTTCTCAAGGGCAATTAGGGATGGGCAATAAAAATGCTGGTCTAGCCACGTACTGTGAAAGAATTTTTTAATAATCGGAGAATAACATAAATATGGGACTGGATCTGTAAACCTGTACAGTCTGATTCAAGGAATAACAAATGGTAGTAATCTGAAATAAAAATCGAAATGATGAAAACGCTTGGCAGGCTGATCATGCAACCAAGAAAGATGGGTTAATTTATCTCTTATGACTCTTCAACAAAACGATCAGGCTGGAGAAGTGCACTTGTAGAATTAATAAGGATTTAACACATTGTGGATGTATGTTCCGACCTGCAGGAACCTGGACGAATAGATTGAGATTGGATGGCTTTGTGACTTGTAATATTTTTCTTGCTTTTTTGATACGGGTGGTTGAATCCACACAGCCTGCTAAGGTCTTCTCTCTCTGAAGGACGGGAATGAATTGTGTTTAGGCAGTCACGACTCAATTCTTAGTGACATGACTACAGAGCAAAAGAAATGCTGGCCAAAATATGGCACTAATTGCCATTGAACTGGCTCTCATTTAGACAGACCATATGGGAAGGTCAGACTCATGCATTTAGGGTTTCTGCTCTGTGGTGGGGATCAAGGAGTATTTTAGACCATAACAGAGGAGCCTTTGGTTCACATGTAATGCGTGCTTTGCCTGGCCTGAGAATACTTGATGCTAACATTGGGTCCAGAAAGTGGAAAATATTCCCTTTGTCATCTTTATAATAAGTAAAATGGAAAAGTTTAGAATATCCTCTTGTTTGAAACGAAGAAAGTGCGTGTTTTGGAGCAGTTTCACCCTGGCTATTCTCCTTGTGTTAAAACCACAACGAAAATGTGCCTGTTTGTCAGGAGTAATCATCTTAATGCAAACGTTATGCATTGCAGCAGTTGCCGGAATGAAATTGATTTTGGCCTTGTGTTCAACTACTGAGCTTCATCTTTTACTTTTATGACACGAAACAAAAACACCTCGTCAACATTATTGTGACGCTATTGTCAGCTGAGCGAGGAACAGTCCTTGGAAGGTTATTTATTTGGAGCCTTTTCATTTATCAACTCAAAAACCTAAAGCAGTGGAACAAATGATCTGGCTTCATTGTATGAACAAGTGTTTGAAAGCTATTGCCATGGAGTCCACAGTATTTCTGTTTAGCTTCTCACAAGCAAAATCCTAATGCTGTAAATGCATAAACCAGGTCTGACCTGTGGTGTTGGAGGTCTATATAATGTTCTTGATGAATAGAATTTAATATTAAAAACTGAAGCATCCTTTATCTCAAATCTATTCCCATTTTGTTTCGAATCATACTAGCAAATAGATAATGGCCTGCATGTAGGAATGAGGGAAAATTAAAAGTAACATAAAATTGTATCATCCCACACGTCTCACAGTGGCATGAGTAAGATGGCTGAAGATAGCTTCCAAACTGCCCGCATGTTAATATAAATTATTTGCTCCCGTAGCCTTTGCGTTAAACAATGACTTTACCTGCATAATTTCAGCCTTCAACTAAATTCTCCTTGCCCGTTCCTCTGCGCTATCTCTGTCCTCATCTAATCTCGTCCTATATATCAACTTCCTTATGCGCACCCATGACCTGCATTGACAATGTATGAAACCACCTGTTGGTGGTTTCAGTCATTAACAAGATCATCTCTGGTCTTTTGTTCGTATCTTACCAATTAACCAATTCCCTATCCAACCCCAACACCACCACTGTCTCCCCTTTGTCCTTGAAAATATTTGCCCCTCAGCTTCCACATCAACCTATCCTTTCACTCCCATCTTTCCCTCTTCTGCCCCAAAAGAACACAGCTTCTTGTGTTGATCCACTCAATAGTTCATTTATGCCATTGATGCCCTTGTCATTCGTGTTCTCCTACCTACCTCTGCTGCTCCCCATGAAACATTTGCTTACTTGGCTTCATCAAGCCTGAAGGCTGCAGACTTGAGTGCATGACTGACCTGGTTGTTCACTGCCAGACTTGGCGAGACCACCTCTGGGTGTGTGGAGGCTCAGTCATTGAGCATGTTCAAAGCAGAGATCGATAGATTTCTAAATACCAAAGACATCAAGGGATACGTGGATAGTGCAGCAAGATGGTGTTGAGGTAGAAGGTTAGCCATGATCTAGTTAAATGGCGGAGCAGGCTCAAGGGGCCAAATGGCCTACTCCTGCTCCTATGTCCCTACCTTGAGTATTACCACATCTTCCACTCTAAGTGCCAAAACTTCTTATTCTTTCTGGAGATAAGCAAGGTCCCAGATTCGGCTGTGACAAATTGGTTGCTGCAACTGACTACAAAAGCAGCAATGACTTCAAAAATAATTTATTGATTGTGAAGCACTTTGGGATATGCTAAGAACATGAAAAGCAAGATTGTTGCTCTGGATAAGCAGTTGTGACCTCAGACCAACATCCTCACCAGTCAGCGCGATGGCACGCTCCTCAAAGTGAGCGAGGTGTTTAATGTGGGCCACACTACCTCCGGCCTGGGACCTCTCCCTGCTGTTGTGAGCCAGCTTCTCCTGAATGAAAACAGATGGAGAGAGTGTGAGCAGGACACATGGCACTGCGTGGAATGTTTGTGTGGTGAGCGGAGACATGGACAGGATGAGGACGTGGGCATGAGAGGGTATGAGCCTGATGGAGATGTGAGGGTATGTGTGTGAGTTGGAAGTGTTTTCCCTTGAGATGTGAGATCCCTGTGGATGTGTGATGGGTTTGTGAGTTGAGAGTGATGAGAAGAGTGACTTACTCTGGCAGAATGGTTGAGACCATTCATCCTCTTGCGGCACTAGGTGGCTGTTCTCTTTTGCAGGGCATTGGCGCTGACCACCGGTGCCAGCGCCTCCCATGCTGGATTGGTGATGCTGCTGCCCGTCCAGCGGCCAGAGCGGGGATAAAGGACATCACAGCTGACCTCCACTGTGTCCAAAAGGCCCTCGAGGGGCGCGTCATTAAACCGGGGTGGGGGTGCTGCAGTCTTCTTGCCTTTTGGGGCCATGTCTTTTGTGCAGCGGCCAGGGCTGGAAGTATTGAGATGTGTGCGAGTGGCTGCACTAAGTATGGTGCCCGGTGTGAGGATGCGGCGAGGTGATGGTGTGGCGGGTGAATGAGAGCCCGCCCGCCATCGAAATGTCGTGTTTCCCGGGGAATGCATGATTAATGAGCAGGTTTGGGACAATACGATGGGAAAAGCTGCCATTGCGGTGGGCGGGAAAAACATCCTGTTCCCTGCCTGCTACCGCACTTGGTGCAAACCTGGGAGGATTCTGTCCACTCTCTCACTCCTGCTCACACACGACTGCACCCCCCCACCCCACACACACACACACACACACACACACCCCCCCCACCCCCACCACTTCCACTCCCACATTCTCACCATGAAACTGTCTCCTCCACAGGCCCGACATGACTTTGCCCTCCCCAACTCCACAGTTACTTGGCTCCACGGGCTCCAGTCCCACCACTGTTTGGCTATCCAGGCTCCAGCCACACCGGTGTTTGGCTCCGTGGGCTCTAACCCCACCGTTGCTTAGCTCCGCGGGCTCCAGCCCCGCCATTGTTCGGCTTCCTGAGCTACAGCACCGCCATACCTTCACCTCCCTCGGCCTGGCAGTCCTCAGCATACTAACCGCGCCGGTGTATGCTGCTCCTCCAGTCAGAGACTGTTTCTCTCCCTCATTTGCTGCTGATAGGCTCACACATGGGAGAGAAGCGGCCTGCGATTGGAGGAGCAGCTCCATGTAGAATCTTCCATTGAAACTCACCTGTGTGACCGAAATTTTGAAAACTGGTTCCAGGGGCCGCATAGAGGGGCTTCGCGGGTCGCACGTTGGCTAAGCCTGATGTGGACTACAGTGTTTGTTAAAGCTTTGTCAGGAAGTCCATTTAAAAGATAGGAACAGGCTTCCCAGAAAGAATTAATATCATTGTTCAAATATATTGAGGAGGTAGTAAGTAGCTTCACAAAAACTCTTTGAGGATAGAAAGGGCTAATTCTCTACATTGCTGAATTCTCTTTTCAAATTATGCTTATCAAAAGCTAGTGGATCAGTTTAAAGATGTCTTGGTTGGGGAGGTCACCACAAGCAAGACCGTGATGTGCTGGGGTCATGAAAGATGCTGTATGAATGCAATTTTTTCTTAGCTGTGATGGAAGATTTATCACAACGTGAATGTCTCATTCTTTGGAGTGTTCGTTGGATTACAAACGAAGCAAGTGGCTCACACAGAAGTTGTTGTGCAGTTAGTGTTATAAGTGCTGTAAAATGCATAATTGGTTTGGAAAAAGTTCACTTAGGAGTAGATTACAGCTGCAGTGATTCAATTGCCAAAGCCATTGGGTGCAGAATTAGTTTGGGATCATCATCTGCTCACTTGATGCAATCATCCATTTATCAACCACTCATTTCAATGCAGTGCAAAGATGGTAAAAGTGCTACAATAAAATTAAGTTGCTTTCCAGGCTGTTCACCATTTTTATTGCTTTTGCAAATGTGATAAGCATAGCAATGAAGTTAAGACATTGCATCCAATGTTTTCTGTTCAATCAATGCAGGAAATATATAAGTTTCATGAGAGTATGGTTGTTCAGTGAGCCTTGCCTCATTGCTCCCCACACCAAACACATTTGGACAATTCATTCAGAAATTTGCCAGAGGGGCAGTGAGTTTCTATTTGAGCCATTGCAGTTTGGCCATGGACATGAACAATTATTGTAGCCACAGGAGCAGTTATAATTAACAAAATATAATAAGATGAGTCATGCACATGTCCTGATGGAGTCAGTGCAACCATGTGTTCTGGCTGATATGTCATTGTGCTTAACTTTAATAATTGTTGCCATTTTTAAAAGTTTGTTCATGTGGTACATTGTTTTTCAAGTAGCTTGTCTTCAATTTCCATAGACAAAATAAAGAGAAAACTAAGTATATAGAGTACAAAATAGGCCATTTGGTCTGACAGGTCCACGTCAATGTTCATGCTCCACACGAGCCTCCTCTCACCCGCTTGATCTAATCCCATCCACATATCCTTCTATATTTTCCTCCTTCATATGCTTATATAACTTCCCCTTGAACAACGAATGGCATTCGTGTCAGCTACTCCCTGTGGTAGCAAGTTCCATGTTCTAACCACTCTCTGGGTAAAACATTATTCCTGAATTCCCTTATAGTGACTGTCTTGTATTTCTGGTTGCTCACTCTGGTCTCATCTACAAGTGGAAATACCTTCTCTAAGTACACCCTATCAAATTGGGGAGAGATGCTGGTGTAGTGGTAATGTCACTGCACTAGTAATCCAGAGGCCCAAGTCTCTGGGAACATGGGTTCAAATCCCACCACAGCAGCTGGTGGAATTGAAATTCAATCGATTATTTAAAAAATCTGGAATTGAAAACTAGTCTCAACAATGGGGTTAGGAAACTATCAGCGACACATCTGGTTCACTTATGTCCTTTGGAGAAGGAAATCTGTCCCACTTACCTGGCCTGGCTTAAATGTGACTCCAGACCCACAGCAATGTGGTTGACTCTGAAATGGCCTAGCAAGCTACTCGGTTGTACTTAACTGCGACAGGAATGTTCAAGAAGGTGGCTCACTATCACCTTCTCAAGGGCATATAGAGACGGGCAACAAATGCTGGCCTTGCCAGCGACGCCCACATCTCATGAAAGAGTAGAAAAGAAAATTCCTTTTTAATCTTGAAGATATCTATCAGATCATTGGATCTCCTGTTTTCCAGAGAAAAGAGCCCGAACCTGTACTCCACCTGCATTTTTTTTCTACTTTCTGTTTCCTTGGTTTCCTGATCTCTCACAGCATTCTAAGCCATGCAGATGGGAAACTGATACGGTCCTAGGGTTCTCCAGGGTGGCTGTGTAACTGAGAGGTAGATGATAACAGCCCCGATTGATTCTCCCTCCAGTTTTCCATTTCATCTCAGTGAAGTGCAGAGCACTACAGATGACACCACGTCATGGTTGAGATCAGGAACGCCGCATGTGTGGAATCACAGAGCAGAAACAAGGGCAGGAAAATGGGAATACGTGGATAGTTCTTTTGGAGAACTGACACAGGGGGCACAGGGCTAATGCCTTGTTTTGTTTTGTCCTGATCAGCTAATTATTCCAAATATTTTTCACTTTTTGAATAAAGAATTTCTTGATACTTTTGACTAACTCATAGCCATATTTTCTGGCCCTGCTTTGAGTTTATTTTCGGAGTTTACTTAATGTCACTCCTCAAATATTGGACCCATGATCTAGCAGAACAGAACTTAGTGTTTTCAAGGGTGTTATTGATCAGCCTTATGCAGATTAATACATAGATATTACATAGATATTCTCAAAAGAATGAACACAGAAGAGTTCTTCACAAGTATGATCAGCACATGGGCTGTATGGTTTGTTTTAGATGGATGAATTAAAATGGGTTGATTGGCCTTCCACATCTGTAATCGTTTTCCCAAATGGACTTTCAGGTCAGATGGTACAGGCAAAAAGCTCGTTACTTGTTAATTCTTTGTTTGACTTCTCTAGTTGTAGGATTATAGCCATAACCTGAATAGCCTTGCTACTTGCAAGACATCAGACTTAGCTCAGTGATGGAACTTGGTTTCTGAGTTAGGCGGTCATGGGTTCAAACCACACTCTATGGATACTTGAGCACATAATCTTATGCCACACTTCAATGCAGTGCCAAGTGATCTTTCAGACAAGATGTTAGTCTGAGGCTCCATCTGTTCTTCAGGTGGATATAAAAGGCCCCTGAGCACTACTTGAAGAAAAGTGTATGTGCAAGTTCTCCCGGTGCCTGGCCAATATCTATTCCTCAGTCAACCATGTTAATGACTTTGGAACCTGGCTGTGCGTAGATTTGCTGCCGTATTTCTCTGCCGTACAGCAGTTACTGGACCAATGAAGCAGAACATGATATTTGGAGAGGAGTGGGTAGAATAAACAAACAAGTGCCAGATTAATGCTGTGTCGATGAGATAAGCTGGAGCTAGAATTTCAATATTTCTCTCAATGGGCGTGATCTCTTCATCAGTAGCTGGCGCTTATGTCATGGTGAAATCAGGTTGAGTGGCCCATCAATGAGTGTACTATAGCTGCTGACAAAACTCTCTGCAATTTGTGAGATAGGTGATGTTTTACATGCAGGTATTGTGCATTTTTAAAATTTTTCATGAGCATGAGCATCACTGGGAAGGCCAGAATTTGTTGCCCATCCTTAATTGCCCTTGAGAGGGTGGTGGTGAGCCGCCTTGTTGAACTGCTACAGTCCACGTGCTGTTGATGCATCCATCAACTGTTAGCGAGGCAGTTCCAGGATTCACATCAGTAACGATAAAGGCACAGTGATATATTTCCAAGTCAGGATGGTGAGTGCCTTGGAGGGGAACTTGCAGATGTTGGTGTTCCCATGCATCTGCTTCCCTTGTCCTTCTAGATGATGGAGGCGTGGGTTTGGAAGTTGCTGTCTAAGGAGCTTTGCTGATTTGCTGCAGTGCACCTTGTAGATGGTATACACTGCTGCCACTGTGCTTCGGTGGTAGAGGGAGAGGGTCTTGGATGTGGTGGATGGGGCTTCTTTGTCCTGGATGGTGTCGAGCTTCTTGAGTGTTGTTGGAGCTGCACACATCCATGCAAGTGGAGAGTGTTCCCTCAAACTCCTGACGTGCCCTGTAGGTGGTGGACAGGCTTTGGGGAGTCAGGAGGTGAGCTACTCACTGCCGGATTCTCAGCCTCTGACCTGCTCTTGTAGCCACAGTCTTTATATGGCTGGTCCAGGTCAGTTTCCGATCAATGGTCGGGATGTTGATAGAGGGGGATTTGGTGATGGTAATGTCATTGAATGGCAAGAGGAGATGATTAGACTCTCTTTTGTTGGAAATAGTCATTGCCTGGCATTTGTGTGGTGTGAATGTCACTTGCCACTAATCAGCCCAAGCCTGAAGTTGTCCGGGTCTCGCTGCATGCGGGTGCTTCCATAGGCAGCTCGAGTGAAAGTGGTTGAGCTTCTTGGCATGACTCTGGTAACTGGTAGTTCAACCACTTTCACTCGAGCTGCCTTCGGAAGCTTCTGAAGATCAGACGGCAGAACAAAAATACCAGATACTGAGCTACTCACCCCAGCCAAGCATAGTGAAACAGTCACAACTGAGTTAATCTAGTCATGTAGCCAGAATGCATGCCACTTTCTTACCAAAGTGAATCTTCTATGGAAAGCTTGAGTCTGGGGTACACTCTCATGGTTGCCAAAGGGAACACTACAAGGGCACTCTGAAGGCATCACTTGGGAGTTTTGATATTGATTTAAGAGTCCTGGGAGAAGCTCACCCAGGATCGCTATACTGGCAAAACCAAACAACAACAGTGCCGCCTCCTTCTAAAGCAAGAGCCTATCAGAAGCAGAGAGAAAATGCAATCAGAGGAAATCCTGAGCCAACAACTCATGCAAAACTGAATTGTCTGTGGTATCTTGTCCTATTTGCAGCAGAACCTTCCGGCACAGATCGGCCTTAGCCGTCACCTACATACCCACCGGAGCCCTACCTAACAATGGTCCTTCGAGGCAAAGGTGACCATGAGAATGCAGGCACGTATTTAAGGAGTTTGAGGAGTCATGAATGGGACTGAACACTGTGTAACCATCAACGAACATATCCCCACTTCTGATCTTATGATGGAGAGAAGATCATTGATGAAGCAACTGAAGATGGTTGGACCTGAGACACTACCCTGAGGAACTCCTGCACCAATATCCTAGGACTGAGGTGATTGACCTCCAACAACCACAACTATCTTCCTTTGTGCTAGATATGACTCTAATCAGTGGAGAGTTTTCTCCTGATTCCCAGTGATTCCAGTTTTGCTAGGGCTCCTTGATGCCACACTCGGTCAAATGCTGCCTTGATGTCAAGGGCAGTCACTCTCACCTCACCTTTGAATAACTTTATTAATGTGGTGATGCTGTTAGTTTCTGCATCCCAATGTGTGCAAAGCCATCAAGCCCAAGAAAATATTTGTTTCATGAACCTGTCCACAGTCGAAGGGTTAATGTAGAACAATGTCCAGTTGTGTGCATGGGAAGAAATATGAAACTAAATAATACTTGTGTTGCCTTCCCATGTAAGTTATTTGCAAGTGGAATGCAGCTCCGTTCTGGGGAAAGCTAAATGATGTGGAGCCTGAAAAACAAGGCAGAATTGCCGCATAATATTTTGTAATCCAATCCCTCCGCCTTTGGGAATTCTTTCAACCTGAGCTCGGAAAGCTGGAATGAGTTCCCCCCGCTCCACAGTCACAATAAAAGGCCCTAAGTAAGATGAATTTTGTCAGTTTCAAAATTGTCTTTTCAAAAAAAAATAAATTCAGCATAAAAGGAAGCAAAGAAACATAGTGCACATAAATGATTAAGGTGTAATATAGTGGCATGTCCTTCAATATTCAAAATGCAGGTATTGTTTGACCCTTTCCCTTTAAGCAACTCCATTCAAAACTGTGTCAAGTTATCAAACCTGCCCGCTGCTAGCTCGTTGGGTGATACAGTACATGTGCACCTGAGCTATGCATAACAGAAGGTTGATTCTGATCTTTGCTGCATGGGCTGCGGGCAGCAATCCTCACGTTATGGACATCACATTGAGCGAGTGCTCCTGACCTGGACCAGAGCCATACTTCAGCATGAGTCAGTGCCTACGTAAAAGTAGTCAGAAAATTGAACTGCATCTCGTGTCATCCCGTTCAATTGGTGACACAGGCATTCATACAATTAAATGCCAGCGGACTCGCTATTACCCTTTTTAACCAGAGAGGTCACATGGTTAAGGAATAGTGCCGCAACTTGTCCATTTGGTCGAGAGGTTCACCAAGAAATTCTATTGGAGGTGATGTACAAGTCAGTAACAAAAGGGACAGGCTTAGATATTTAAAAGCCAGCTCTGAAACCAAATGAAAGCGTTCACTCCTTTTGTTACAGAATGAATGTTCAGCGTTCTCGCTGGTCAATGCTGAGTATCTGCTATATATCTCTAATACACATCTGTTGTGTTTCCTTTGTAGCGATCTGCTGCTTTTAACTTTTTCCAGTATGGTGTTTTCACCTTTCTTTTGAAGATCTGAAGTTGTTTACTTGGAGATTAAAAAATGAATACATTTTTAAAACAGCACTCTGGCTGTAGGACTGCAGCCTCTGACATGATGCATTACCTTTCTAGCTCCTTTATTGATATAGAATCATATAAAATGACCCCTTTATAAGATGAATCTTGTGATGATTTATAATTCCCTCACATCATGCATTTCTGCTGTTAACCGTCACCCTAATAGAAGCACTCAGCAAGATACCAGGAATGAGAATGTTCAGACATGGGGTCAGATTCAGCTTTCCCTCTTGAGAAATGCCTGCCTAAAACATTTGTTTTGGGAGTTGATTAACTTTCCTTGAGCGACGTGAGCAATTATTGCCTTTGCGTTCACTGTGGTTTGGGAGATCTGATTTGTATTGGCCTGGAATTTGCAATGATGACAGTGAGACTATCCCCGTTGAACATTATAATGGAGGAAATCTGACAGCAACTTCTGGCATGCACTGTTAAATGTGGAAATCCAAAAGCTGTTGTCAGAGATTCCCTGCTCCTTCGTAGGGTGCACTGCTGCTGACCTCTCCAATAGACTCAGATTAAAATGCCTGCAGTCACGCGAAGTAGCTGTGCTTGGCAAGTAGGGTTACGTTAAAAATGGCTGAAAAAGTTAAGACAGGAGCATTAAAGATTAAGTTAGCCTTTAACAGCATGAAAAGTAATAATTATTATTGAACAGCCTCTCTGGCCCTGAAAAATGTATTTTAGAAATATGAACTCCCAATCTTCTGGTCTTCTGGGGGTCGGGCGGGGTGGGGGGGGTTAAAAAAAATTATTTTACATCTTTTGCCTGTCTCATTTATCTCTCTCCCATCATTCAAACTATATTTCTTAGTCTTTATTTTGCATTTTATATCTAATTTACACTTCTTGCTTTATACTTTCTAATTAGACTCTGCACATCTCAGTGAGGATTCTTCAGTCTGATTGGCTGAAGAGCCTCACCATTGCTTGCCCTGTTCACAGATGCCACAGATTCCCTGCAGAGGTGCCACACTGAAACAGATCTCAAATCAGAGGAAATCTCTGTTGACAAGTCCACAACAAGTTTGTGGGCAGTTGTCACTGTGTTGCACAGTGAGTCCCCCTTCTTTCACTGACAGTAGCTAAATCAAGGTCATTGGATTGTCAAAAATTGATCGTGTTCCCTTGTTTTCAAATTAGGTTGAAACCATATGACATTCTGAAATCCTATGAACTTGTGAAATTGAACTGTGTAAGACCCACTTGACCATGCCGTCGGGGACCTGCAGTTGCTGAAGTGAAAATCCCTATTAACACACTCATGTCACAGCAATGCTAAAAGTAAAGTTAGTGTGTAAGTGTATCCTTAATTAAAATCTAAATTGTTGCCAAGCTCTTGTAGATTTACACCACACTCAATTTGTACGCCCTATTTGAGATGAATAGCTGCAAAGGGTGAAGCTCCATTGCGATACCCATGACATACTGCAGGCTGAAAATCACGCACTCCCCCAATATTACTTGTATTTGCACTTCTAAACTCACAACTGGCTTGGTTTTAGCCTCCGATTCACCACAATCCTTCAGCTGCCATTGATTCACTTGTCTACCTGCCAAACTTTTACTGTGTTCCAGCCTTGTTGCTCCCCTTGGCATGGCGGGTCCATCAAGACTGCTAGTGCAGGGAGGTCCATCAATGGCTGCTGGCGGACTGGGCCCTCTCAGTATCTGCTGGTGTAGAGGGCTCCGTCAATGGCTGCTCGTGGGGTGGGCTCCATCAGTATTTGCTGGTGCAGGGGACGCCATCAATGGCTGCTGGTGTAGGGAGGTATATTGATGGCTGCTAGTGGGGTGGGCTCCATCAGTATCTGCTGATGGATTGAGCTCCATCGATGGCTGCTGGTGGAGTGGGGGCTCCCTCTGTATCTGCTGGTGGAGTGGGCAGCATCGATGGCTGCTGGTGGAGTGGGCTCCATCAATGGCTGCTGGTGGAGTGGGCTCCATCGATGGCTGCTGGTCAAGTGGGCTCCATCAGTATTTTTGCTGGTGGAGTGGGATCCATCAGTATCTGCTGGTGGAGGGAGCTCTACCAGAGACTGCCAACACACAAGGTGATTCTTCGATACCCAGTGAAGAATAAATGGATTAGGAAGAATTTATTGCAGGCTGTATTGAGCCTGCCCTTTCCTGTAATTGATGTTTGTTTTGTTGTGGCTCTGTTTCAGAGGGTTTGGCAGTCGGAGTTGGATTCGGCGCTATCGGCAAGACTGCATCTGCGACGTTTGAAAGTGCACGGTAAGCCTGTTTATCTTTCACAGATTGAGGTCTCCCTGACCCATGGTTTCTCAGTTACACTGGAGAGGAGTTTATTGGATTTGATCACGCCTTGTTTCAGCAGCTGCCTCCCTTCAGCAAAGGGAAATTCTGATCAATGTGGCTTAGTTTTCAAATTAAGAGTCGTGCAAAGAGCAGGAATTAGTTTCTCAGACCTGCTGGCTAAGAGGGAGGCTGAGGAAGAGGAGAATGACAAATGTGGGTGGAAGCGCACAGTTTGGGAATTTTGCTGAACTGACAGTATGTCCAGGAGTACATGCAGTAACTCGATTTTGCATCGCCAAGAGAGAACAATTCTGATAGATGTGACCATAAATATGACGTGGTTGACTGTTGAAGGATGCAGAGGCAGACCAGAGTGACAGCTGTTTCAAATCTTTCTGCTGCACTTTATTATATGGCCCTGGCATTCTGCACGTCCTGGTGTATACTCTTAAACACTCCATCATTGGTCACCGAGGCACTAAGCTCCAGAGTTGCCTCCCTAAATGTCTGACTTTCAACCTCTTTCTCCTTCTTCAAGACTTAAAACCAATCCCTTTAACCAAGCTTTTGATTACCTGTCCTAATTAGCTTCTCTTATGGGTTGGTGTAGTTTTGTTTGATAACAATCCTGTGAAGTGCCGTGAGAAAGTTTTTGGCACGTTAAAGATGCTTCGTACATGTAAGTTGTCGTTGTTATAATGAATGCACCGGACGCTGGTATAAAAGTTACTCTGATGCATTGAAGATCTGGTCATCTTCATGAAGATGAGTTTTAAATCCGAGAGCCTTAGAGACCCATTGGACATCAGCCTGAACATTGCCATGACCAGCAGCTACTGTCCTCTATGATGCCTCCTCATGTGTAATGTAGGCAGCCACCAAAAAGTTAGAGAACATAACAAGATCTCTACAGGTACACACTTTTGACAGTCTGAACCATCCTCATTTAGGCGATTATTTTCCACCATTTTATTCCGGAGCTCCCTGGGGCAAAGTTCAACTGTGCTTAAAAAGCATGTTTGGATGTCAACATGGTCCCGGGCATCTGTTAACCTTGCTCTGCAATCACCTGTGAGCAGAAATGCAAGGAGAGATGAGGGGAATCTGTGCCCAGGATTCTCCCTCTCCCTGTGGGAAGGCATGTAATCTTTGCTTTGCACCTCTACATTGTGAAATGTCTGAGGTCAATAATTCACAGAGCGGCAGTGGACTGAGCAGCTGTTCAGAGCATCCAACAAACTACACCGCTATGACACTGAACCATTTATTAAACTAAAGTTCAAAGAATAAATAGTAACTGTATCTGGCATCTGTTAGGTATAAAACCTTCCTCGACCCTGACCTTCAAAACCAACTCAAAATGTCGTTCCTGGATCGAGGTCAGGCCACTCTTTGAACATCTCTTCATACTCTGTCGCTAAGTAGCTTTTATCACTTTCATGATGTATAAGAAATAACTGGCTATGCAGGCAGAACAAAAGCCCTGTCTAGTCCCAGTATATCCAAGGGACTTAAATATTGTTGGGCTGTGCAGGCTGCTGCCTTTCGAGAATAGAGAACTCAGAGACACATTTCAACTATTGACCAGCACTGAACAAAACGGGATTTATTTTTTGAAAGCTGCAATGGATGGGGGAAATACCATTTTTGAAACTCACACTTTAGCTACAACATTTTGAGGGATTCTCTTCCACTACCGTCAGTTAACACTTATGTTGCTGCAGAAGTTGAGCGTCAGGTGATATAATATGAAATAGTTGTGCTGTAAAAAGGGCCAGCTTATTACACCAGGGAGGCCATTGTTCCTCTTTTTGGGGTCTTTTGGGTAATAAAACATAATTCTCATCATCTCTCTAACTAGGTGCAGGGCCTTCCTGGATTTCAGTTGCTACGCATTAGTTTAACAAACCAAACATTAAATCAGTCTGGTTAACGGAGGTGGGCAACAGAATTTCAAGTTAAGCCTCTATACTTTGGAGTAGCTGAAAGGTCCAGAGCTCAGAAGCCTGCTAGGTTTCATTTTGCTTAATATGGAGCCAAATTAGTCTTTTCATGATCTGCTTTTCACAGTAATCACCTTCCCACTACCAGCATTGAGGATACACACAAAGTAGGTGTGTCATGTTTAAAATTTGCCCCATTGCAGTTCTTACCTTGCGTTACCCTGACCGAATTCTGTCATTAAATGATGGTATTTGAGGAGGTTTTTATATACTTGATGCTGGCAGTTGTGTGCAAATGTACTGGACGTTCTTGGATCCAGAACAGCTGCTGCCTATGCTTTCGTCATATTTCCCAGGTTTCAGCTCTTGTTAACACTTCAAGACCATTTATGAATCCCTGAGAATAAGAAAAATTTTACATCAGAATGAAATTTGCTCGTGATGAATAAAACAACATTGATGTCTGAAATGCGCTTAATAAAATTGGCTAAAAAGACGCAGTTGATATCAACCAAGAATTTACTCAGCCAGGTTTATTGGAGCTTTCTGTGTAATCCTGTAACCTGAGCTAGAGGCTAACCTCCTGCCTTGATTGCAACTGCAAACATTTTCACTTTGTGGTGCAAAACTCAATGTTGTACTTGAGCAGATCGTCTCACTGAAAGTGAGCGTTATGATCTGTCGTACTGTGTCTATGACCAAAGATAAAATAGTCTTTAACATACTGCAAGAATAAAGAACATTTATTTCAATTATTGGACAACTGATTGCTGCATATTTGAGAGAGAAACGTATTAATGAAGCAATGTGTTGCGGTCTCTCTGTCTATCACATAAAATAGGCCCGTGAGGATGGAAGATACTCTCAGGAGGCTATCAGTTCCAGTAAATCAATCGTAAAATGAAATTTTTGATGAGGTTTCGGCAACCTTGACTTCCTTCTGAACGTCTTCAACATGGTGATAGATTTGTAGACTGCCTGAGTTATCTCAACCTTGCAGCCTTCGATGTCTAATGCATCAACCAACTTGCACCACAGGTTTAGGGCACAAAGATGTGCAACAAAGTCCTGCTGCTGTAATTCAGTTTTATACCGTTCCGTTCTTCTGTGCATTGTTTATTATTAATAATCCACGACTGAAAAGTTCAGTTGCTCAAAATGCGGTACATTCTTGGATTGTGGTGGCACATTGCTGCCTCTGTTGACACTGCATTTGTGTAGAATGTCACCTAGTGGAATCAGAAATGTTGTAAGATTTCATTGTCCTGTGGGAATTAATCTTCTTGTGCTTGCAGTAGCCCTCTCCCATGCATGTATTGGTAATTGGCAGTTTAATTAAATAATGAAACCATTCTCCACAAATTTCCTACATCCTTGTTCAGTGATATATGGATCCCCAAAGAGTCATGTACCAGGAATATCAACGTGCTTGTACTGTAGGATGTTGAGAGCAGACAGCAGTAACAGTGCTGTTGACTCCTTGTAATTCAAGTGTATCAAGTAACTTCATCATCTTCTGTGGAACCTCTCATGACTGAAGAGTCCGATGCGGGATCAGATCGGACATCCACAGAACTGGCAGTTCATGCTGCTGTTGGTGGTGCTTGGGGAACTTCTGCAGATGCGCCATCTCTGGACTTCCTCTGGGCACGTTGGATGTTGCGGGTTTGGCATAGATGGTCCTAGAAGCATGCTGAGGCAAATTTCAGCGCTTACCTCCACGTGGGCTGATCAGCTGCAGTGTTTTCCCAAGAGGGATGGTCTGCAATGCAGAAGTTTGCATGGCCCTTGTTCAGAAGAGTGGTAATATCCATTTCTAATTGAAGAATTCCTCAGCATGAACAATTCCAGTTCTAATTCCAGTCCATGCGGGAGAATTTGGAACATCGAATCAACTGTGATGTAACTTTGTCAGACTTTCAACAAACACTCAATAGGGTTCTTCTATTTAATTAAACATTAAATTGCATTGCCAAGTTCGTAAGAATGTGCAGTAACATCCTACTGAGTTATTGGTGAAATTAAGTTTTGGGTCTTGTCCAGGAAGATCATTAGGACAGTGGGCAAGCAGTGGTGCTCTTCAGAAATTAGTTTCTGGGACGCCAATACATTATCATGTTCCAAGCCCCTATGAGATAGGAGAGTGATGACTGTGCCACTAAATCCAGCGTTCAGCACCTCTGCCAAAGTAAGACGAACAGAAACAAAGAGAACAGCCTACCTGCTCAGGAGATGTTGGGTTTGATTGTGGGAGTAAGTCTGTGGATATTTGAGACCAGCCAAACCTGCTGTGTTTCCCCATAAAATTACAAAACAACGAGGATGCTGTTTCTTTGCAAGATATAGAATTTGGGACTAGTGTGTACAGAACATGCACCTCATAGTTGCTTTATATTTGGCACCGAATATGAAACACTGAGCGTGTTTTTTAATTCAAAGCGTTCTCGTTCTCAGGTTACAAACTGTGCGATCTCTCTCAATGCTTAATGAGATATCATGCAACATATCTGATAACAACCCTCATTAACGTAATGAGGAGAAATTCAGCACCTCCTTCTCCATTCCTATCCCCCACTCTTTCCCAGTTCTGTAACTGTTAGCTGCAAATCTGTGCTGATTAGTTTAAATCCAGTGCTCTGTTATATTTACAATTAGCCGTCTTTCTGTACAGATACATTCCTCTGCATTTTCACTGTTCCAAGTACTTACTGTCAGTTCTGGTGAAATTGCAACTGCCTACTCCTCTGTCAGATAGTATTAATTTTAAATCTCCCACAAATATGATCATCATTGTAATTAGGGCTGGGATTGTCAGCTACTGTGTTTGAAAGGACACAAGCCATTTTTGTAAAATCTGTAGGGGTGCCGCTGAATTGTCCTCATGCAGTGAGACGCGATGAGGTAAGTGGCCTCTGACACCACAAACAACCAAACAATAAATAACTACAATACAGAGGCATTACGTAAACAATAATGAAATTGTCATGTGATAATGCATGAGAAAAGGCAGCGGGCTTGGACCAACTGGATGTCTCCTTTAAATAACAGCCATAATGATTGGCCAAATGGGCTCCAATGCTATGAAATTAGATGGGGCTGAAATTGGTCAAATGCAGTAGTGTGAAACAGGCCGGTAGCGAATGCGTAGTCTGTTTGACATTGGCCTGATTCTAGTGTCATCTGTGGCTCGGTTGGTAGCACTTTATCAGAAGGTTGGGTTGCGGGTTCAAGTCCCATGCTAGGACTTGAGTACAAAAACCTAGGCTGACATTCCAGTACAGCACTGAGGGAGTGCTGCACTGTCTGAGGTGTTGCCTTTTGGATGAGATGTTACTCTGCACTCGCAGATGGACGTTGGAGTTTTTTGAAGGGCAGGGCGTTATCCCAGCACCCTGGCTAATGTTCATTGTTCAGTCAACATCACAAAGACAGATTACCTGGCCATTATCACATTGCTGTTTGAGAGTTTGCTGTGCACAAATTGGCTGCTGTTTTCCTGACATTCATGGGGGAATCTAGAACTAGGGGACACAGTTTGAAAATAAGGGGTCTCCCATTAATGGCAGAGACAAGAAGGAACTTCTTCTCTGAGGGTTGTTAGTCTTTGGAATTCTCTATCCCAGAGAGCAGTGGAGGCTGGGTCACTGATATAGCCGAGGCTGAGTTAGACAGATATTTGATTTACAAGGAAGTCAAGGGTTATGGGGATGCAGGCAGGGAAGTGAAGTTAAGGCCACAATCAGATCAGCCATGGTATTATTGAGTGGCAGAGTAGGCACGAAGGACTGAATAACTTACTCCTTTTTTTTCTGTTCTTATTATCTTATAACATTGACTACACTTCAAAAGCACTTCATTGGCTGTAAAGTGCTTTGGAACATCCTTTGGCCATGAAAAGCACTATATAAATGCAATGTCCGCATTTCCAATGAACTCAATCAAATAGAAAATCCAGTGCAGTGAAAAACGGGCTCAATTTGCTAAACAACATGTTTTGAGGCAATGCCATTGACCAATTTGCTCTCCAAAGAATCAACTAATGCTGAAATCAAAGAGCAACATCTCAGATCTACAAGTGCTGAGCTCTACAGGGGAATGGCCAAAGAAGCTTAATATTGTCATCCCAGGTAGAAAGAGGCCAAAGAGAACCTTTATAAGGTATAAAGAAGCATGGATAAGGTGAATTCGTAATATTACCTCCGGATACGTAAAGTCGCTAAGGCTAGATAGCATAGCTGAAAAATAAATTTAGCACCAATAACAGAGAAGCTACCTTTCCGAAAGGGTGATAAATGTTCCACCAGGATAGCGAGAATCAATCATTTGAGGCATCAATATAGTTTGATGCACAGTTTAGCAAAGTTAGGTTATAGAGAAATGATTTTCATTGGGCAACATGACCGTTTCCAGCTGCTCTTTTATCCTTGCCTTTTTCATCGGGTCTTAAATCTAGAAAAGCCACAGCTGTAAATGTATTCGGTGTTTGTACTGGCTTGTTACATCAGTGTTCACTGGAGGACAGTTTCTGTGAGCTAAAGGTAGCTTCCTGTAGAGCTCATATCTTTCAGGCAAATATTTGGAATTAGTAAGTAGCGGCGGTGAGGTGTGCAAATGTGTTGATAATGTAGCCACCAGAGTACAAAGGAGACTCACAAGGTGCTTAACCAGAACAATACTGTGTAAACAGACAATCTGGCTTTTTTGCCCCCATTTTAAAGTATTTCTGCTACAGCTGACTACCCATCAACATGTTCCTTCAAGGTTATAAGCCTGTCTGATTCTCCATGCAGAAATGCCCATCTACATCCTTCACAATTTAAACATTCAGTTGTGATGATGGTAACTTGAGTCATTTTCTATGAATGGGTGATTAGGTTGATTTGAAAAGGGCATTTCTTCACATAAAAGATTTTATTAACAAGTGTGTTTTAAAGTCTGGCACTGATAATGTGCCACAAAAGTCGCACCAATCTTTTACACCCACCTTGGCTTGTAATTTAGCCAACTGAATGTTGTATCATAAGAAAGTAACATTTTAATTGTAGCGGTGTGGTGAACTACTAAGATTAATATGCTGCTTCCCGACACAATTATTTGTCAAATATGGTTGAATGTGGCAAACACCGGTTATATTGATACACCGTTATATGATAGCAGGTCGCTAGCCCCAGAAACATTCAAATGCATTTGTTTCATGACTTACTCAAAGTAAAAACACAGGAAAGTAGTGTTTTTGATGGGTCACACTCCCCCTCCATAAACTTGAGGTCAACCAAAAGTCTGCTTAACTTGCACCAAGTTCCGTTCTCCTGTCGCCCTGTGCTCGCTGATCTACATTGGCTCCTGATTAAGCAACGCCTTGATTTTAAAATTCTCATCCTTGTTTGCAAATCCCTCCATAGCCTCGTCTCTCCCTATCTCTGTAACCTCCTCAAGCCCACAACAGTCCTAGATATCGACACTCATCTAATTCTGGCCTCTTGAGCATCCCCGATTTTAATTGCTTGACTGTTGGTGGCCACGCCCTCAGTTGCCTACACCTCTCCGCCTCTCTACCTCGCTTTCCTCCTTTAAATCATTCTTTAAAACTCTTTTTCCAAGACTTTGGCCATCTTACCTAATATCTCCTTATATGGCTGAGTGTCATTCTTTTGTTTTAAAATGTTCCTGTGAAGAGCACCACGGGATGTTTTATTACATAAAAGGTATAAGTTGTTGTTGGTCCCAAGCTCAGTCCCCAATCACTGCTGAGCTAATTGATCTCAGCTGAGGCAGTAGCAGGGGCGTTCAGTTGCTCACAGTCTCCTCATGCTTGGGAGAGGGCAAAAAAATAAGACAGCCTGGTTCCTGCTCCTGACTGCCATCCTGTTTCCTGGTCTCGGTTCAGCTGCAATGTCCTTCATGTGAGAATCACCCATTCACCCTCGTTGTTCAAGCTAAACTGTGAAGATGAGAGTGTTGCAGAATTGTGACGGTGTTTTGGAACAGAATGCAAAGATCCCAACCTAAAATATGCTCGAACCTGCTTTGGGTCCATAAGTTTTTTTCAAAGCCTTTAGTTGATTTGGAGTATGAGAGCAGAATCGACCAGAATTTCTGTCAGAAGTTTGAGTGCAGAGGGACGAGTATTTCTTTGGTTGCTAGAAGGTTCTAGCATGTTGCTAGAAGGTTGAACATTTACTTTTCTCGCACATTAGTTCACACAACTGCAAACATGTCTGCATCAGTGCTGGAGTAAAAATTAGACAATCAGGGAAGATTTTCACTGGCTGTTTTACAGCAAAATCTAAACTCAATACATTTCCTTTCAAACTCTTGTACTGGTTTGTTCCCGTTGATGCACCATTAGACCACTGAAAGGCTAATTATTTTCCCCCTTTTTTTGCAAAATACATTTGAATTCACTATCTTCAATACATAGATCATGATTTACGGAAGCCAAGTTTGATTTTTCTGAGTGGGAAATCCAACATTAGGTTATCATTAATTGGCCTCTTAAGGGCGTTAATTAGCTCATTGGCGCATAGGCTGCCTGATGCCTTTCCTGCCACTGGTAAAACCGCGGCACTGGGAATGGCACCGCTGCTTTGGCACCCAATTTTATGGCCAGCCCTGCCTAGCATCCCACTCCCGGGGAGTCATCAAATTCCAGCCACTGAGTCTCTTTGCTATGCCTTCATTTTAAGAGACTAGACAATTCCCAATCTTGCACTGTGTACTTCTAAAGATTTGAATGTTATTATCACTAACCTTCCAATGTACTTCAGTGCAGAACTTGCAGTGAATTTACAGATGGTGTTTGCTTCGAGAAATGAACTTGCTGTGAGCCGTGCGCATGGGCGCAGTGGATTATGTAGGAGAGACCAAACTACTGATGGCTCTATTGCTGTGGGTCCACAAGACACACAGCAGTCTAGTCAGATTTGTTCCAGTGCCAGTGCCACACAATACAATGGAAGTGGCCCAGAGCCATTCTCAACATCACAAGCTCAACGTCCAAAATTGTACTGATTTTCTTGGAGCAACTCCGTGATATTGGTGTAACTGGCGCAAAAAATATTGCAGAAATTTAAGCGCAAGTTGTATTCAGCGCAACTAAAGTTTCTGCCATTTTTTTTGCGCTAGTTTTAAAAGCATCACACTGGAAGCAGGCTCTGCCCACAAAACTGGCCACACCTTACTCTCCACTGGGGGGGTTTCCGTGAATTGCACATGCTTACCCACCTTTGAGAAGGCTCTGTAAATGAAGTGGATCTTTTGGGCTCAAGGACATTAATGGGTAGATTTTGTCAAGTTTTGAACATGTTTTTCAATGAACACATTTACCAAGGCACTGACCACTCTACCCCAATTTAACCAGAAAATAGTTTAATATTTTCTAAGTATCACTTTCAGTCATTCAGAATCGGGTAACTCACAAGCGGGCGGATTGACACATGTTTTTTTTTTTAAAATGCCCGTTTTTTTTGTGAGAAACCCATTTTCAGCTTTATTACCCAAACTTCACCAAGTTACTGTTCTTAAGTATATCAAGGAATATGTTTTAAAGCAAAAAGCTTTTTTTTTTAAAAAAAAGCTGATTTGAAACGCTGCCTGATTGTGCTGAGTCATGGTGGGGTTTGTGTTTGGCAATCTGCAGATGTTTTTGAGCAGAAAGTGGGTGGATGGCACCTTCCAAAAGGAGGCAGCTGGCACCGGAATCACCGATTGTGTCCAAAGCAGAAACTCCAGTCCACAACGATTAAGGTTATATTTCAGTACTGCAAAGAGAGGCTACTGAAATGAAAACAGCTTTACTTTGTTAATTCCACACCACGTGCTGTGGATGTGTCATTTCTGGGAAAAGCCATCGTCTCGTTAAGAAGCGTTTTTGGAGATGACCACTTGATCCTCCCATAAAACGTAACCGCATCTTGAAGCCTCGGCTTATCCTCTCTTTATTACTTGCTGTTGTACCATTCTTTTACGATCGCAAGGAAGGCTTAACTGTAATAAATTTTGTCGTACCTTTACAAGCTGGGGATTGTACTCGCCAGATGTGGTCCAGCTGGGCTGAGTAACAGACTCCTTCATGGTATGCGCAGCGACTGCTCCTGAGCCCCAAGTTTTGTAACAGATCTTTCTCCTCACTCAGAGAGTGCTGCCAGCCCACATCCCAGGCTACAAGCGTCATCTTTAGTGATTGACGCATTCATACTGTCCAACTGTACCGTGGGATCTTTAGGATGAATTGGCCAAAGCATCGTGCCCGGAATCCAGGCCAACTCACCAGAGTCGTTAAATCATCGTCGAGAAGGGCTTCCAATTTTTGCCTTGTTTGTGATTATGAAGGAAAGCATTGCAGCCATTGCTAAACCATGGGGATGTTCACTGAATAATTCCTATACTTTTTAAGTGAGAACATGAGAGAGGGACAGTTAGGCACTTTCAATGTTTTTTTTTCAGTTTTTTCCATGTGCAATTATTAAAATGTCCATCTCAGTGCTAGTTTGTCACATAATTGTTACCATGTGCACTGAATTATGCTTACTTTTTTTTCCTCTCCTCTGTACGCAGAGAAAAGAAAACAGTTTCCCTCCACCACCACCAGCTCTCTCTCTCTCTCTCTTGTCTTTCGCTTTCTCCCTTCTCTTTCAGATACACACAGGCCATTGTGGTGAGCTCCAGAGACTGTTTTCAATCAGCAGGATTATAGACATGGATTGTGACATCCATTTGGAAATATATTTATCCTGATTACTCACGAAGATGTATTTATCAAGAAAGATCAGTACCTTAGTTCATGTTTCTTCACCATGTTTTTCAATTGTGTGATCTAAGAGTCCAGTTTCACCGAACAATTCACTCATCTAAATAATCGCTGCTGATTGAGCAGCTCCTTTGAGTGACCTCTCTGTCTTGAGTGTTTTTAGTGTTCCCCTGAAGGAGACAGTTCATTACTTCAGGGCACCGTGCATCTCTTGCTGTAGCACTCCTCCAACATCACCCAATTTCATCCCTGCCTCAGATCATCTGTTGCTGAAACCCTCATCCATGCCTTTATTACCTCGAGACTTGCCTATTCCAATGCTTTCCAGGCTGGCCTCACATCATTCATCCTTCATAAACTTGAACTCATCCAAAACTCTGCTGCCAGTTTCCTAACTTCCACCACGTCTCGCTCTTATCACCTCTCTGCCCACTAATCTCCATTGGCTCCCTGTCCGCCAATTCCACAGTTTTAAAATTCTCACCCTTGTCTTCAAATTCATCCATGGTCTTGCCTCTCGCTAAAATTTGCAGCCTCCCCCAGCCCTAAAATCCTTCAAGATGCACTGCACTGCCTCAATTCTGACCACTTGTGCTTCCCCTGTTGTATGCACCCTGCCATTGCTGGCTATGCCTTTAGGCCCTAAATTCTGGAATTCCCTCCCCAAACCTCTCTACCTCTCTTTCCTCCTTGAAGACGATGCTTAAAATCTACCTCTCCAACCAAACTTTTAGTCATTTGTCCTAATAATTCCTTAAGTGATTTTGTGTCATGCTTTCTTTGTTAATGCTCCTGTGAAGTCCTTGAGGTGTTTTACTGTATTAAAAGTACTACATAAAAGCAAGTTGTTGTGTACATGGATAAAAATGCTTATGTCAGTGCAATGCTACCGTGTACACTTGTATAAATCTGGCATCTCCTCTGAATGTTGCGTCTTCAGGGTATGCACCCATTGGTATTTCAAGTGATAGACCAGTTGCATTTTTTGACCTTCTGGGTTACCATTGTTTGTTGATGTTTTGGTACATGGGACAATATGTTCTTGTTTCCCATTCCCTTCCCCCAACCCCACCTCCCCAACCCCACCCACTCCCCTCCTCCTCCTTTCCAAAATTTACCATTCGTGGGATTTGTTTTTGAATGGAAACAGTCCCCACTGGATAAGTTGGTATTCTGCGGTTGGTTTTCACCCACCAGTGTACCCCAAACGGCATCACACGAGAAGGGATGGCAAATGCCAATCACCCCCCCCATCTTCTGCCCTCCCTCACCCCCGCCTTCTCTGCTCCCCCCCGCCTCGAGCAGGATGAACTCAACCTATGCTGAGCACCAGTGACTGAAGCCTGTTAATACATGTTATTGCTCAATAAAAAAAATCGTAATTATGTAAAATCTCCTGTAAAAACACACACAAAACTATTTCTCCTTCATAACCAATGAGAAGCCACGTCTTTGGAGTGGTTAATTTTCGGATTGTCACAACCAGTTTTCCCAATGAAATTAAAAAGGGGGCTCAGGGCCCATTGTCCCACCCTCTCGAAGGCTGCAGTTGTCCACTCCCGCCGGCCCTCCTCCCTCAGTGACTTTTCCATCAGAGACTGTGGAGCTCGGGGTTTGTGGATCCTGAGGATTCCTCTGGGAATTTTTATTGCCCTCAAAGTTTGAGGATGAGGAGGGGGACACAAAGCAATAATCAGAGGGGGCATCTGAGGCAGAGTACATATAGACTCACTGTTGCCCAAATACCTAAGAGCTACTTGGTAAGGTGGTAATGTGCCTCCACCGCCCAGTGCCTCGACAGGAAGACCTTTCTGCAGAATTGGACCCTTAACGTCCTATCTTGCTATGTAGCTTTGACATGCTGGAAGTTGAAGGAGCACATGCATATTGAAGGAGGTGCACAACCTGGTTACCAACATGGATGTTACCAGTTCACTGTGTACAACGGAGCTAGGTGATTTCATAATAAATTGAGGCATAACGGCCTTGGAAGATGTGAGTACACAAAGTTTTACATTGTACGTTGGATGCTGTCTTGAGATATGAGCAACGTATGTGATAGGTGACTGGGCTTTAAGTTTATGGGTGGTGAGGGGTGTCTGGGTCAGCGGTAAGAGTGGATAAGATGAACAGGCTACACTATATAATGTGGGAAAATGTGAAATTGTCCATTTTGCCAGGAAGAATAAAAAGGAAGCATGTTGTCTAAAGGGTGAGGAATTGCAGAGCTCTGAGACTCAGAGGGATCTGGGTGTCCTAGTGCATGAATCACAAAAATCTAGTATGCAGGCATAGCAAGTCATTAGGAAAGCTAAAAGAATGTTATCATTTTTTGTGAGGGGATTGAATATAAAAGTAGGGAGGTTGTGCTTCAGTTATACAGGGCATTGGTGAGACCATATCTGGAGTACTGTGTACAGTATTGGTCTCCTTATTTAAGGTAGGTTGTAAATGCTTTATAAGCAGTTCAGAGGTTTACTAGACTAATACCAGGAATGGGCGGGTTGTCTTATGAGGAAAGATTAGACAAGCTAGGCTTGTATCTGCTGGAGTTTAAAAGAGTAAGAAGTGACACGATTGAAATATATAAGATCCAGAGGGGTTTTGACCGGGTGGATGTGGAAAGAATGTTTCCTCTTGTGGGAGAATCTGGAACTAGGCGTCACTGTTTAAAAATAAGGGATCGCTCATTTAAGACAGAGATGAGAAGAAATTTTTTCTCCCTGAGGGTAGTGAGTCTTTGGAACTCCCTTCCTCAAAAGGCAGTGGAAGCGGAGTCTTTGAATGGTTTCAAGGCAGAGGTAGATAGATTCTTGATAAATAAGGGGGCAAAAGAATATCTGGGGTAGGCAGAAGGTTACAGTCTGATCAGCCATGATCTCATTGAATGGTGGAGCAGGCTCGAAGGGCTGAGTGGCCTATTTCTTCCTGCTCCTAACTCATATGTTCGTATGTATATTCACAACCTTGGTCCATCTACCCAATAACCTGTTACCGGTGAGTAACTCTCATACTGGTTTTGGTTTGACTTTTCTTATACTTGTAATGACATCCCTCAACTCCGCCACCCCCAACTCAGCAAGCAAATTAACAAAGACTGGCAAATTAATTTTGAAGCTTCACAAAAACTGAAACAAGGGACCAAATCTTCCTGGGAAAATAGTCAACGATGCACTCTGCTATTAACGCACAATCAGCCAGCAGGCTCAGGGGATGAAGAGATACAACACGAGTTGCAAACTTTTACAACTTACTGCTCGATTCATACTATCCCATGTTTGCTCCACACAGGCAACACCTCGCCCTTAGCCTCTCTGTTATTTTTAAGAACTTGCTAGATTTACACATTAATTGCCCATTAAACTCACTGCACAAAGCTATATCTCATAATGAATAGTGTAAATAGCTTTTAACGTGTGATAATTATCAATGCAATGCCAGTCAAGCATGGTCCAGAAAGGGAACAATGTAAACTGTTGAGCTTTATTATTCCTGCATAGTATTACAAGTGTGTGGTTTTTTTTAAAAACACATTTTAATTCTTTTTCTGGCTGGATTTTAAACAAACAATAAACTGTAACCCTATTAAGACAATGGAGGACTGCTAGACAGCCAGAATGCAGAACTTGCATTCCAACCAAGTGGGATGAAAAGGGAACAGACACCCAAACCAACCCCCTCCCCAAGGAGTGTGAAAAACCCCATCTCCTGTTGGCTTTCACACTATCTTGAAACCCTTCAAACGTTTCTGAGATGAGACATCAGAATGCAATTACCTGTTCCACAAAACAGTTACTATAACAGACATATTAATCAAATTGTTCTAGAATATACAGCCAGCAGGACTTTTTAGAACAGTTTTACCAAGCAAGAGAGCTCACAGAAGAGAGATCAGAATGCTATACTGTAATGCTGCAAGGATGCTGCTTCTCTCTCTATCTTGGAAGTACTGTGCGTGGATCTGCAAAGCAACCATCCTGAGGAGAGAAATCTACTGCAAATTAAGATCTTTTGGGAATAAAATGTGGAATTCTGCTCCTTACAACTACTCCCAGGGAGACAACTGAACAAAACAGCCACAACGTGGAATCATCACATCAAGACCAGCTGAAAGACAGTTAACCATATATTCCTCTCTTGTCCCTCATCTTTCTCATCTCCCTCTTATTCTACCATCTGTACTAGTGTATCTATGGGCCCAGGGAATGTGTGTGACATGAATGGTGGTTATGATTTACCTATTTTTCTTAAATTCAGGAAGTAGGGTCAATAAACCTATCCTGTTCTTTGTTTAAACTCTGCAAACCTGTTTAGCTAATTCTTTATCATTTGAAAGGCTACATAGTGGGACTCCTGTAGTATTGGCAAAGTGCGTCCTCACTAAATTCACAAAAAATCCCTATTACAGTCAGACTTTGTATAATAGGGGAGTCATTTTTATCCCTCCTTATATGGCTTTAACCGCACTATATTGTTGTTAGAGTTTTTTTAAAGAATTCTTATTTTCCCATTTCTGTCTCATTTTTAACAACTCTCTTAATTCGACCTTTCTTTCCCCCTCTTAATTTCTCTCTCGATAGTTGTTTTGACTCTAATTCACCTTCTTTCACTATCGTTTCTCTGTTGTCAATCCTTAAAATTCATTGGTTAGGGAGATAATCTGTTAGTTCTACTGTTCACTTAGGTCCCAGAAGCACCATTCCCCTCACCATGCCATTATCAACCTGCACTTTCAGCAGGTTATGGCAAAACAACTTTTTTGAACTGAAGGATGCAGGAGAAGTCTAATTAATGGTGTACACTGTGAGATTCCCTGCCCCAGGAAGACCTGTCTTAAGATTTGCCCTGATGGAGAACTCCTTATTTTTTAAATGCACACATCCCTTTAATTTGGACCTCCTGGTCAGATTTTCCACATGTCCCATTCAGCTTGCTCTTTGCACAATATCAAAAGTGCGCGGGATGGGAATAATCATTCGGATGAGCTGAATGTGGAAATTAAGAGAAGTCAGCTCACTGCTGGTGAGTTTCACACCAGTGGCTAAGCAAAACTAAATTGTACCGATCGCAGAAAAATCTCCCGTTATGTCCTGAACACTCGTAAATGACCAGTGCCGCAAAGGAGCTGTTAGTGGAGAGGAGTAATGCTTTAAGAAGTTTGCCTAATGCGGTCATTTGAATTTTTGCATCCTAATTTGCCTGTTCAAACTGTGATATTGGCCAGGAAATGGTACTTAATTGCCTCCAATGTTGTGCTCACCGTGGTGTTTCCATTATATAGCGCTGCTGTTCGCAAACCTATTTGTCGACAACAATGGACCGTAGATTAGTTCAGGCCTGCAAGAAAATCAAATAATGACAGAAGTAATGGAATAAAACGTTATCTGGTGGCTGTTGAAGCAGTGAAGAAAACTCCGTCATCATCCATGTCTACAGAGCTGAAATGCAATAAAAACAAATCATTCGTCTGCTGAAATATGACCGTGTTTTCAAAGCAATAGAAAATAGGCTCCTCTTGAAGGTTGCTGTTTTCATACCAACAGAATAACTCTCGCCCCAACGCAATCATGTTGAAATCCTTTTTAACTTCACAAGACACAGAGATTTCTGTAATCGTCAAGAGTTCCAGCCTCATTCACGGATTTGGTAACAGGAGCATTCTGGATCCTTGTGCTAAATTGCTGTAAAGCCCACTTAAATGCGGACTTCTCTGTTGCCTGAGAGTTGCATTGAAGAGCCAATTCCATCATTGAAAAGTAGAGCCCCTTTGTTGTCTATCAGTCTGCTTCTCATTGGCCAATTTCTATTAAATGCCTATGTTGAAAGTTCTAAATCGTCACAGTTATCAACAGGGAGGCCCTGTGGTAATCGAGGATTATGTTGGGGGAAGGGATACTATTTGTCAGGCCTGATTTTTATCTTCATGGCTAGTTACCACTTCTGGAAATCGTTGCTTTAATTTTGGTGCCATTGTGCCTGTTTTGATCTCATTCTGTACTTGCTGTTACTCTGAAATAGTCTATGGTTTTCTTCATGCTGACTGGAGCTCACCATTGGGTTAACAAACTCATTTCACTCAGGACCCTGTTAGACAGCAGAGGGGAGACTTCCATTCACCAGTGTGGCTGGATTCAAAGCCTGGTCCAAAGGTGGGCGTCTTAACCTGTTTCTTAATCCAGTGTTGGTGTTAATGGGGAAGTTGGGCCACTTGGATCTGCATCATTAGCACTGAATATGTAGGCAGAGGTGCAAGTGGATAAAAAAAGCCAGCACATAATTGAGGACACTGGACTTTGGCCCATATCTTCCAGTTTCTGAATGTTCAGAGACCAGACGTATTCCAGAAGATGCACTATGGCATCCCTCGGAGGTCCCAACGCAAGGACTCTGTGGGAATTGCCTGGGAAATTTGACCTGCCGGTGGGCAATTCTTCTACTCCCCCAGACCCTCCGAAAAAGTCTCCAACTCTGAGCTGGAGTCAGAGACTTCGGATAGTTCCAGCTTACTTACCTGGATAGTTACCCAAGAAATGTTAGACAGGAAATGTTCTCGTCTAACTCCTAGGTAACTATACACCTGAACCCCACCCCTCCGCCCAATCACTGACACTGACCCCCTTCACGACCCCCCGATGCCCTTCCTACCAACTACCCCCCAACCCAACAACCCCACTCGTCCTGACTACTGACCTGCCACCCTACCCAACTGCCACTCTACCCCCTTACCCACTCAACCTTACCCACCCTATCCCCTTACCTTCTCTCCATAGCTCTTTCGAAGAAGCTTGGGGGCATTTAAAATTCTTTACTTACCAGGACACGGCAGCGAGCGCTGTAAAAAGGGGGCATGGCTTCTGGGTGGATTCTCTCTGCTGCTCCCTCCGGAGTCGGTTGTAAAAGATCCTCCATCAGAAGGTCGCTCGGGATGGGGCGGGGTATGTGTGTATTTTTTTATGTCTGACCCTGATCGGAAGGTGAGCCAGTAAGTCAAAGTAAGAGGGTAAATCCAACTGCTTCATGGGAGAGTGTATCAAATTGACAGGTGGAGAAAGACCAATTGGCCCATCGAACCTGCCCCACATTCTGACTGGGCACCTTTCCACCCAACGCCCGCCGCCGTGTAATCTTTGTGAGAGAGAGTTCGAAAAGAAACGCCAGGGCCAAGATGAGAAGGATTACTCTGGAAGATTCCTCCCTGACCATCCAAGAGAAGTGCCAGCTATAAAGCCACTTACCCTCCCTCCGTCCAAACTCTGACCCAATCCCAAAACATAGAGAGAGTCAGTGCCAAGCTGGCATGTGTTGGCGCCGTCGCCAGAGTTCTTTCTGTTCCGGGCCTTACTGCTTCATTCAGCAGCTCCTGAACTCAGCGTATTCGCAGTCAGAGGACGGGGGTCAGGAGTGATGAGCCTGCGTCTCACCATCCAGACCACAACGTGTCTGGGCACCAACCAGGCCAAGTCCGAGTGCTCAACACTGGGCCGTGCCAGCCCGCAGAAGTGTTATTGCGGCTGTCTGCCCCTTACACCTGTGAGTGGTTAAGGCTGGCATGGCATCTTGACTGCCCTCACCTGCCACCCCAACCCCCAACCCTCCCCTGACAACTCCCCAACAATCACAGACTCTCCTTGGTTTTCTGCACTGTTTAAAAGCTTTACTATTGTTCATTAACATAGGTGACCTGCTGCTCACCCTACCATAAAGTCAAGAACATTGTTCTCACCTAACTATCACCGTTAAGATATCTCAAGTTCCCACACCAATGCTGCACACACCATCCAGAGATCGATCTATGTTACACCCACTTGCCTTAGCCGACTTCATCTAAGTCACTGAGGAACTCTGTTCTCTTTTCTCATTTACAGTCTCCATCTCGACTGACACCACTACCTCAGCTATCAACTGTAAAGAAACTGAACGCAGCTCCTCTGGTCCAGACAAAACAACCAATGTCAAACCACCCCAAGAAATGTGACTCCTTCCGTGTTTGACTATAGGGTATCTTATATTTCAGTGAAATCAAAGCCTCGTTCATCTTTCGAGGTGAAGACAGTCACCTGAGGTGTTTAGTAGGGTTCTGTTGGGTGTGTAGGCGACGGTGAAGGCTGAGTTGGGTCTGGACGGCTCTGCTACAAGGAGGACTGGATACTGCAGCTGATTGAGTTTTGGACCAGTCGCTGGCTCAGGCTTTCCTCACCGTGAGTTTTCTCTCTGCCTCTGACCTTTGCTTGCTTTTGAAAAGAGGCTGCACCTTTTTTCACTTGGGTCGCGCCAGGTGCAGCCACTGTGGGCGAGTTTCTCCCAGGACTGGAAGTTGATATTGAAACTCCGAAGTGAATCCTTCAGTGTGTCCTTGTCGCAGTTCCTTTGACAGCCATGAGGGCGCGCCCCAGACTTGCACTCTCCATGGAAGATTCGACTTTGGTAAGCAAGCAGCAGGCGTTCTGGCTACATGACCAGCCCAACTCAGGTGCGGCTGTCTCAATATGGCGCAGGTGCTTGGCATGCCGGCTCAGGTGGGCACCTCAGTGTCGGGTATTTTGTCATGCCATCTTCAGATGCTTCCAAAGGCCGCTCCAGTGAAAGTGGTTAAGCTTCTTGGTGCCTAACTGGTGCACAGTCCAAGTCTCGCATGTTTGGAGCAAAGCAGGCAGGACTTTTGCTCCATAGACTTTGTTTGCTGGGCAGACTCACTCCTCTTTGCTCCCAAATCGAAGTTCTTGCCTTGGCAGTTCTTGCATGTGCCTCGTTGTTAATGTAGACAACTCGAGAGACTGTGCTGCCAAGATAAGCGAACTTACCCACTGCTGACAGGTTCTGAAATCTTGGGCTCGAGATAGCCACGGTACTTCAGTTTTCTTCATCCTGATTGTAAGGCCGAAATCAAAGTCATTTCGTATTAACCGCGTGTCTCTCAAGTGGGAAATTCAATCAAGTTATTGTGAAATGGAATGCACGTTGATATATCTCAACTGCAGATCCTCCCCATCTACACAAGAAATGATTTTCATTTTCCAAGCCATGAATTGTTTTTATCATCCGTTCTGCGCCTGGGAAGTCATTTGTGAGAATGCTTGCTAAATCCCAACTGTCTACCAACAAGATTGAGGTGAAATAATAGAATCGCTTGTGTCAGCTGGTGGTGCTCTGGCTTCTGAGTCTGTACAGATCCCTGGCTGACACTCTTGGGCAGCGATGAGGGAGCCCTGCAGTGTCGGAGGTGCTGTCTTTCAGAGGAGAAGTTAAACTGAGGTATTTCTGCCTTTTCAGGTGGATATACAAGGTGTCATGGCTCTATATTGAAGAAGAGCAGGGAGTAAAAGCAAAATACTGCAGATGCTGGAAATCTGAAATAAAAACAGAAAATGCTGGAAAAACTCAGCTGGTCTGACAGCATCTGTGGAGAGAGAAACCGGGTTAACATTTCGAGTCTGTGTGACCCTTCTTCAGAGCTAAAGAGAAGAAGAGCAGGGGAGTTCTCTCCAGTATCCCAGCTAATATTTATCCCTCAACCAACATCACTAAAACAGACTATATCTGCTTGTGATCACATTGCTAGTTCTGGGACTTTGCTGTACACAAATTAGCAGCTTGTGACTATATTTCAAAAGTACTTCATTGCCTGCAAAGCACTTTGAGAGGTGCTGAGGTCCTGAGTAATGCTATATGAATATAAGGTTTACTTTTATATCCAGTGGGAAAAATGTACTTTCCTCCCGTAAGTTAGGGTTATTCACTGCACTTCATATAGTCACAGGAATGTATACACAGCCTGAAGCTGTTTGGTCCATTGCACCAGCATTGATCTGAGCTCCACTTTGGGGCTCCCCTTCTCGTGGTCTTACTTGCTGCCCCTCTGCAGTACCTTTCGAAAGCTCTTTAAGGATACAGAGTGGGCATTGCAATCCGGAGCAGTAGACAGTTCCGGTGGGATGAGATGGGATGGAAGTCGGGTCGGTTCTGAGGATGGGTGTGTCTGATCTACGTTTATAGCTATAATACTTTATACTGAGATTTGAGTTTTAAGCTATTCTCTTTCCCACGGAATAATAAACTCACACAGAGGGGTGGGAATCTGAAAAACGTGCTTTGTGGATTTGCTGCACCATTGAGTTGAATTTTGCCCAACAAATTTGATAAGTTCACTGACATTTACTTGTTCTTGATTTAGCATTTTATTTTCTTCCCATAGTGAGGTTTACAAAGAATGGCTGCTGTAATTTCCTTCAAATATACTGGGTTTTTGTAACTTTAGTCTGCTCCAGCCTGCAGAGTACGGAGAAAATGCCCGAATCTCCTCCTCACACTGACTTCAATCACCACTTCTCTGCTGCCACCTAGTGTCTTTACCCTGTCGAGGCCATAGAGCATTTTGAGTAACAGGTTGAATAAATAGCAACATTTTTTACTAGTTGGATCCCTTGATAGTGCAATAGATTTATGCAACGAGCAGCCAGAGTCAAACAGGCTAGGAGGACCCCAAGTTCAAGCACAGGTTGGTGCCATTGGCAGATGTCAGCCAGGCACTGCCAGGATTTGCCAGGGTTGACTTTAATGCTGCAGTATTTGGGAAAGTCCATTGAGCCGGGCTGGAAGTGTGCGTGCTTGGATAGTCAAGGAACTAATCTTGCCCCTTGCACAGCTCTGTGATCATCAAAGAGCAGTGCTATGTATGCAAACTGAGGTGGCAGCATAAGTTAATGCTCCATTTCCAACTTACCCAGAGAAAGGGAAGAAGGCTACACTATCAAGACCCTGCACCTAATGACTTCATTGTGCCAATGCTTTCCCGTTCTACCTTCTGTAAACTTGGCCATCCAAACCTCTCTTCCTGTGTCCAACCATGACCAAGTCTGGCACACCCATCACCTCTGTGCTTCCTACATTGGCTCCCTGTAAAGCAACATCTTGGTTTTGAAATTCTCATCCTCATTGTTAAATTCCTCTGTGGCCTCACCCCTCTCTATCTCTGTAATCTCCTCCAGTCCTGTAACCCTCCCAGACATCTATGCTCATCTAATTCAGGCCACTGTAGCATCCCTGATTTTAATCGCTCCACTATTGGTGGCCGTGCCTTCAGTTACCTTGGCCCTAAACTCGGGAATTCACTCCCTAACTCTCTCTGACATTCTACTCTCTTTCCTCCTTTAAGACCCCCTTTAAGATCTATCTCTTTACCAAGCTTTTGGTCGTCTGCCTGAATGTTTCCTTCATGTGGTTTGGTGTCAAACTTTGATTGTTAATGCTCCTGTGATGTGCCTTGGGGCATTTTACTGCGTTAAATTCGCTATATAAATACTATTTGTTGTTGTTGGAGTCACGGTAGAAATGCAAGCTGCCATTGTATACACCCAGGATAAGATAATGTGGAGAATTTTTAGGTCGGTGAGCAGGGGTGGGGCCCGCTCGCCGACACGTAAAATGATGCAGGGTGACATCAGGCGTGCATCCCAACGTCACCCCGCGTCATTTAGCTTTTCAGTTCGGCGGGCGCGCAGCTGATTTGGCCGAACTGTCAAAGGCCTATTAAGGCCATTAAAAAAGTAATTAAACTGGTTAATGGACCTGCCCGTCCAACCTTAAGGTTGGCGGGCAGGCCAAGAGCCCGGGCGGCGTTCAGAAAAAAAAGCACGAAATCTCATCCACGGGATGAGGTCTCATGAGGGCTTTTAAATGTGTGTAAAATTTTTAAGTAAAAGGTATTGACCTGTCCCAGCTCATGTGACAGTGTCACGTGAGGGGATATGTCAGGAATGTTTTTATCTGCCTTTGATGAACTTTTGAATCTTGAGCCAATCTCCCTGAGGCAGCACTTAGCCTCAGGGAGATGAGTGCACCCCTCTGTCGTGCGCATGCGTGAAAGAGCGCACTCTCGGCTCAGGGAATTCACCCCCGGCACAGGGAGCGCTCGGCGCTTCCGGGCAGACGTCACGCTGGGCTGGCCTTAATTGGCCCGACCACATAAAATGGCGGCACGCCACCGACCGGGGGCGCCGACCTGCCCGCTCGTGCACAGCGTCCCCCCCGATGGGGGGAAAATCCTGCCCGATGTTATTCACCTAATACATTAAGGGCATCTTTGTAGCTCGATTCGACTCCTGAGGCTGGATTTTTGGAATTAATCTGAACTCAATTAGCGAGACATCCCAAAATAAATCCTTGAGTGAAAGGGGCTTTAATCTGGCTTTCTGCTGCCATCTCCTGGCACACAGCAGAATTACCAGAGCGGCTGTTAGAATTAACACTCAAAAGAGATCTGCTTCGTGCTAACAATGGAGACTTTTAATTGTATGGTGCAAAAAAATAGCACTGGTGCTTCATGTTGCTGCCTTTCAGAGAAGTGCTGAGGTGCAGGCTCTTTACATCCAGCTGAGATTTTGTACTCATCCCACAGAGCCCAGATAAGACCAACCGCTCAATGATGTTTTCGCCAGAACTGCTGTAAGGTCATTGACCTGAAATGTTAACCCTGTCCCCCCGCTCCCTCTCTCTTCACAGATGCTGCCAGACCTGCTGAGCTTTTCCAGCATTTTCTGTGTTTATTCCAGAATTCCGGCATCGGCAGTACCTTGCTTTTATGTGAGACCAGTTGCTCCTGCAGTATCGGAGAAGGAGAAAAGATTCCAGTTGTGCACTTACAGTGAATGAGATAACGATGAACTGCTTTCCAATATTGTTACACACAGCGCATAGGTGAACCTTCTCCCCCCCCTCAAAATGACTTTCAGTATAGAAATTCCACATTTCAGGCCAGCCTGCGTACCTGCACTTTTAGCGAGAAATGGTTCACCCGGGGAAAGTATGGTGGGTGCTCAGTCTATGATGTTCCCCTCCGTTAAAAGCTAATGGACCGAAAATCGCAGGCTGTGTAATGCGCTCTATCCAAGTACCACTTCCTATTTGTCCTTTTTTTAATATTTGTAATCAAGAAATGAACGGTGGATAGAAATATGCAGAGCAACTTGTTTCTTTACAGCACTGGGCGGACCCCACCCATCGCCAGGATTTTCCGGTTCCCGCCGAAGTCGGTGGGCTGTTGAATGGCTGGCCGTGTTTTCCGCCCCCCCCCCCCAATCACCGCACTGGGGGGGCGTAAGATTCCGCTCTCTGTGTGTTTCTGAGCAGCACTGTTTCCAAGACACGAGGCACAGTTCACTCATCTAACAACGTTAAAGAGCCGCTAGCCATTCAACTGCCTATCCCTCCCCTTTCTTTAACAGCCAGTGCTTAATTCCATTCTTTTACTTCCAGAAATTTGCTTCATTTTACAGACTTCGCACAAAACCCCTCGGAAACGTTGCAGTTCACCAGATTCAGTGCTCACTGCTGCTCACACTCTCCATACCCCATGCCAGGTAACTAGAAGATTCCACCAGCCCTAAAGCTTGGGATTCTGCTTAAGGAAAATATTTGCTTCCCCTGCACCCACCTCCCCCAACCCCCCCACCACAAGTGTTGCACATATCAATACCCAGGAAAAGAATAGGCCCTTTGTTGCAGCTCAGTAAAAGACTTGCTGTTTTAAAGAGCAGTGCACTCTTTCTTTCTCTCTCTCTCTGATAGAAACTTTCCACTCCCCGCTCTTGCTGTCTTTATAAGGAAGGAAATGTTTGAACTGAATAATGGTTTGTGGTTGTCTCAAAGGTTGGTCTATGACAGCCTGGAGATGATGTATTGCAGTCACGCCTGGTGGAGAGGATCACAGTACAGGTACTGTGTGTTTCTGAAAACATCCCTGTCTGTGAAGTCAAACCTGACACAATCCTATAACAGAATGATTTATGGCTCAGGGCATCAGATTCACTGACGGTCATTGACGACAGTAACTTTGTTGTTAGTTTGTGTAGAGTGGATTTTTTTTAAATGTTTGTTCAAAATCAGCCATCGCTGGGCAGTGATTTAACCCTTATGTGTGCTGAATCACCTGTGCACTTTTCGAAATATAAAAACTACTTCAGTCAGATAAGATAGCATCTTTAAGAACTATTTTTGGCAAGCTTCTTGTATAAGATGTCGATTGTCAGTTTGGCTCAAATGGCAGCACGCCCTGGGCAGAAGGTAGATGGTTCAAGAACCCTCCAGAACCTGAGTACACACTCGAGGCCGACGCTTCACCGAGGTACTGAAGGAGTGCTGCATTGTCAAAGGCTCCACCTTTTGGGTATGAGATTAAACCCCGGCCCCGCCCGTTTGTTCCGGTGAACGTAGAAGATCCATTGGCACTATTCAAAGAAGAGCAGGGAGCTCCGCTGGTGTCCTGGCCAACATTTACCCCTCGATCATGTTACTGAACCAGCTCATCTGGTCATTTATCTCGATTACTGTTTGTGGGATTTTGCTGTGTGCAGTTTGACAACCCATGTTTTCTGATGAAGCAGCAGGGTCTGCTTGAAATAACTAATTGGTTGCCTGAATGGAGGTATTGTGGCACAGTGGGTAGCGCCCCTACCTCTGAGCTGGAAGCTCTGCGTTCGAGTCCCTCCCCTGGACTTGACGGCCATGGGAGATGCGTCCATATTGTTGGTTGATCATGAACCTGCAAATCCTATTGCAGGCGGTAAGAATGGGGGGAGTCTCCTGGCTCCTGGTCAGTCAGAATCATGTGGTAGCTGTGGCACAATAGCCTCCCCAGCGTTAGAAGACTTCACGCGCAGGTTCGTTCTGTGGGATGTTCTCCGTGGCAAGGGTCCTCCTCGCTTTGAGGGACTGCCAGAGAGAGAGAGGGGGGGGGAGACTTGCTTTAGAGGACAGAGGATAATTTTCAGACAATTTATGTTTACAACTGAGGAGCCATAACAAACGATACAGGGATGTTTTTGTGTTGTCAATACTCCAATTCAAGTGGTAAAAGCGTTATTTATAGTAGTTCCCTCATTTGCACCAAAGCCCTAAAACTAAATGAAAAATAAATTGACTTTTTTTCTCTCTTTTTGTCAATTTTCTGCGTCAGTTTTCTTCCCATTATTGTTCACAAGTCTCCTGAAGGGGTGCAGCCAGACTGTTGGGGGATGGGGAGGAGTTGCACAAAGCTAAACGCATTATTGTGCTTTCTCGATTTTCTCACACACATCCGCTTCCAGCGAGGGGGTCAATAGATTGTTGTCCAAAGCAGAACCCATAGTCAATTCTCCCCCTCTGTAACCTTTGGATTGCTGAGGTCCATCGTAGGCATCCTTACTGGCGGTAGCTTATGTCAGCTGATGTAGCACAAGCCAGGAATGGAGCCTGGGCCTGTGTGCTTCCAAAAAGCACAGGCACAAAGAGGACTCGGAGGCAGTAACCACCAGCCAGAGGAACACTGACCTTTGGGAGAGAGGTGGACCTGCGGGAGGAACACAGCCGGCCGTGGATAAGCCAAGCCCGAGGAGAGAGGCCTAGAGCACTTATCTTTGGGAGAGATGCGGAGAGGAGCAGGACTGCATTAAATTTGAAAAAAAGTGAGCAGTGACATCACAGGAAAGCCATAAGGTGATTTACTGGTGAGAATTGCTGCTTAGGGACTGAGTCTAAACAACTGGGAGTGTAAAACAAATATTTAAAATATTCACTATTAGTAACAAGTGAGTAGCTGGTGAGTCTTGTCTTTTATTCTTAAGTAAGGTTCCTTACCATAGTAAGGTATACTAAGTATTCGTAGGGCTCGTCAGTATTAATAATGTTTATTAATAGTGGTAAGTTTTATTAGTATTGGTAAAGTTTTAATTAGTATTGGTAAGATTTATTACCAGTAGTAAGGCTTATCCACAGTAACAAGGTTATTGTTAGTAAATAGAGAAGTGGCAGGGCTGCTCCAACCTCAAGAGTGCACATTCTGTGCAATGTGGGAACTCCAGGATGCTTCCCGTGTCCTGGATAACCATTTCTGCAGGAAGTTTCGTCAGTTGCATCAGCTCGAATTCCGGGTTTCAGAACTTGAGCAGCAGCTGGCAACACTGCAGTGCATCCGTGAGACAGAGTTGTGTGGATAGCACGTCTATAGATGTGGTTGCACCCCTCCTCCCCCCCCACCCCAGCTTAAGAGTAGGCAGGGAGAGAGGGAATGGGTGACCACCAGACAGCCGAAAAGAAAGAGGCAGGTAGTGCAGGACCCCCCCTGAGTGCATTCCACTCTCCAACCAGTATTCAGTTCTGATTACTGATGAGAGTGATGGCTCTTCTGGGAATGCAACCAGAGCCAAGTCCGCGGCACCATGGGTGGCTCAGCTATGGAGGGAAGACTGGAATAGCCATCGTGAAAAGCGATTCGATGGTATGGGGAACAGATAGGCATTTCTGTGGCCGAAGCCAAGATAGTGTGTTGCCTCCCTGGTGCCAGCATCAAGGGTTTTACTAAGCAGCTGCAGAGTACCCTGAGGGTGGAGGGTGAACAGCCAGCAGTTGTGGCCCACATTAGTACAAACAGCATAGGCAGAAACAGAGATGTGGTCCTGCAGTCAGAATTTAGGGAACTCGGTAGGAAATTAGCAAGCAGGACCACCAAATTGGAATCTCCAGATTACGCCCAGTGCAGATGATGCAGGAGAGAGGGCTTTAGATTCCTGGGGCACTGGGACCAGTTCTGGGGTGGGGGTGCGAGGCAGGACCTGTACAAACCGGACAATTTACACTTCAAGAGGGCCGGGTGAAGTTTCCTAGCGGGGAGGTTTGCTAGTGCTATTGGGCAGGGTTCAAATTAGTTTAGCGGGGGTTGGGAACTTAAGGGTGAATTCACATGGGACAAATCAGAAATAGAAATGGAAGACAGAAGGCTAGTGAATGAGTCTGGAAGACAGAGGAAACAAAGGTTAGAAAGTAAAAAAAGAGAGTTTGGCAGCACTCAAGGGTATACACTTCAATGCAAGAAGTGTAGCAAATGAAGCAGACGAGCTAGGGGCATAGGTGATGATATCATAGCTATTACAGAAACGTGGCTTGAAGAGGGATAGGATTGGCAGCTCAATGTTCCGGGTTACAGCATTTTCAGACCAGATAGAGGGGGGAATAAAAAAGGAGTGGGGTGGTAATTTTAGTCAAAGAAACAACTACAGCTGTGAGGAAGAATGACATGTTAGAAGGATCATCAAATAAGGCCATGTGGATTGAGCTAAGGAACAAAGAAGAGCAGTCACACCACTGGGAGTGTACTGTAGACCCCCCAGTCAGAGGGAGGTAGAAGAGCAAATATGCAGACAAATCTCTCAGAAGTGCAAAAACAACAGGGCAGAAGTAGCAGGGGCTTTTAACTACCCCAATATTAACTGGGATAGTTTTGATGTGAAAGGAATGGAGGGAACAGAATTCTTGAGGTTCTTGGGACAGCCAAGTCTAGAGCCCCCTGGATGTCTAGGAGCATACACGGTAAAATAAGACAGAAAAGGAAAGCTTATATCAGACACCGAGAACTTGCTCCTCTCGGCTTCCTGTAGTACTATAGTGCAGGATGTTATGGCATGGCAGATGGTAAATGCCAAGCTGTCCAAATCCCACAGGGAAACTTGAAACAGCTGCCAAAACAGTTTTTGCAATTTGTAAAGTATGAGGAGAGGTTCTGAAATCAGGAAATGATGTCTCTGGTTACTTATGATGGTTTTATAGGAGAGTAAATATTTATTAAAAGAATAAAGCAAAAGGAAATAATTACACTTCATCACAAGAATGACTTCACACAGTAAACAATACTTTAAAACAGTTCCACAAGATTTTAACTTAACTACCCTCAGAGCTAACCGTCCCCTTTTCTGTTCAGCAACTACCCTTATAGATTTCAAAATCTATAGATTCCCAGTCATTTTTACCACAAAGTGCTATTTTTTTCCTTGGGGTGTCCTCTGAGTCTGACAGCCCCTGGTTCTCCCGGTCTGGCCTTGTTCACACACTTTTCTGGGAGTTCTGACCAGCTACCCTGCTGTCTTCCAGGAAATCTAAGCAGCTACCCCCACTCCGGCTTCAGTATTTCCTTAAATGTGTTCTTTCCCTTTGATCTCTCTATTGTCTCAACCAGTCTCCCCAGAAATACTTTCTTCCCAGAATTAATTAGACGCTGCTTTACTTTAGCTTTTAGACTCATTAAAAAAAACAAACTTACCCTATCTTTACCCTACTTACTTACACCTTTTTACAACCTTCATATATCCCCTTTTGAACTAAAACAACTCAATTCAAAACCACTCCTGTTATTGTTTTATGTAAAACTCTGATTGAGGTTCCTCTTGGTTCATTAACATATCAAAGCCACTTCTTACTGTTGGTTTTCGACTCTTGCAGTCACTCTGGCTCTTACTCCAATTACCATATTTACAAACCCCCAACTGCCTCTCTTCCAATTCATAAGAAACATGACAGGGTAATTAACAGAAGGAAAATATTACAATTTCTTGTTTTCTTCACAAGGGGTGAAATCAAAAAGGAAATTAGGAAAGCAAAGAGAGGGCATGAAAGAATATTGGCAAGTAAAATCAAGGAGAACCCAAAGATGTTTTATCAATGCATTAAGAGTAAGGGGATAACTAAGGAAAGAGTAGGGCTCATAAAAGACCAAAAAGGTAACCTATGTGTAGAGACTGAAGATGTGGGTATGGTTCTTAATGAATACCTTGCATCTGTCTTCACAAAGAAGGGGGACAAGGCAGACATACAAACATACGAACAAGGAGCAGGACTAGGCCATTCAGCCCCTTGAGTCCACTGCGCAATTTAATAAGGTCATGGCTGATCTGATAGTAACCTAAAATCTGCATCCCACCTACCGCTGATAACCTATCACCCCCCTTGCTAACCAAGAATCTCTTCACCTCTGCCTTAAAAATATTCAAAGACTCTGCTTCCATCACCTTTTGAGGAAGAGAGTTTCAAAGACTCACGACCCTCTGGTTGAATGCTTTCTTCCCAGAATTGATTAGATGCTTCTTTACTTTAGCTCTTAGACTTGTAAAAAACAAACTTACCCTATCTTTATCTATCTTACTTACACCTTTTACACCAGCTGTAGTTAAGGAGCAGGCGTGTGGAATACTGGATGTGATAAACATAGGGAGAGAGGAAGTATTAAGGGGATTAGCATCCTTAGAAGTGGATAAGTCACCAGGGCCGGATGAAAAGCACCCCAGGCTGTTAAAAGCAGCCAGGGAAGAAACATCGGATGCTCTGACCATCATTTTCCAATCCTCACTGGACACAGGTGTGGTGCCAGAGGATTGGAGGACTGCTGACGTTGTACCTTTGTTTAAAAATGGAGTGAGAAATAGACCGAATATTTACAGGCCAATCAGTCTAATCTCAGCAGTAGGCAAATTACTGGAATGAATTCTGAGAGACAGAATAAACTATGACTTAGAAAGGCACAAAGTAATCAAGGACAGTCAGCATGGATTTAAGGGAAGATCGTGTCTGAGTAACTTGTTTGAATTTTTTGAGGAGGTAACAAGGAGGATTGATGAGGGTAGTGTCGTCGATGTGATCTATATGGATATTAGCAAGGCTCTTGAGCACATGGTAGACTGGTTAAAAGAAAGGCCCATGGCAGCCAGGGGAATGTAGCAAGCTGGATAGAAAATTGAATCAGTGGCAGGAAACAAGGGGTAATAGTTGATGTGTGTTTTTGCAACTGGAAGGCTGTTTTCAGTGGGGTTCTGCAGGGCTCAGTACCAGATCCCCTATTTTTTGCAGTATATATAAATGATTTCGACTTAAAAGTAGAGGGTACGATCAAGAAGTTTGCAGATGGCACAAAAACTGGCCATGTGGTTGATAGTGAGGAGGGAAGCTGTAGACTGCAGGAAGATACCAATGGACTGGTCAGATGGGCAGAAAAGTGGCAAGTGGAATTCAACTCAGAGAAGTGTGAAGTGATGCATTTGGGAAGGTCAAACAAGGCAAGGGAATGCACAATAAGTGGGAGGATATGAGAGGTGTAGAGGAAGTGAGTGCATGTCCACAGATCCCTGAAGATAGCAGGGCAGGTCGATAAGGTGGTTACGAAAGCATATGGAAAACTTTCCTTTATTAGCCGAAGCGTGGAATATAGGTGCAGGGAGGTTTTACTGGAGCTATATAAAACACTAGTTAGGCCACAATTTGTGTACTGCGTCCAGTTCTGGTCACCTCATTACAGAAATGATGTCATTGCACTGGAGAGGGTACAGAGGAGATTTATGAGGATGTTGCCGGGACTGGAAACTTGCAGCTGTGAAGAAAGATTGAAATAACTGGTATTGTTTTCCTTGGAACAGAGGAGGCTAAGGGGAGATTTGATTGCGGTGTCCAAGATTGTGAGGGGTCTGGGTAGAATGGATGGGAGGGACCTGTTTCCCTGAGCAGAGAGGTCCCTGACTAGGGGGCATAGATTTAAAGTGATTGGTAGAAGAATTAGAGGGGAGATGAGGAAAAGATTTTTTCACCCAGAGGCTGAAAGGGGTTTTGAACTCACTGGTTTAAAGGATAGTAGAGACAGAAACCCTCAACTCATTGAAAAGGTGTCTGGATATGCACCTGAAGTCCTGTAACCTCCAAAGCTAAGGACCAAGTGCTAGAAAATGGGATTAGACTGCGCGGCTTATTTTCTGGCCAACGCAGACACGATGATCAGAGTGGCCTGCTTCTGTGCCATGATTTTTTTTCTACATTTTCCAAATTTTCTAAATATCTGAAAGGGAGAAATGTGCAGGGATGTGAGGAGAGAGCGAGGGAATGACAGTACATTAACTGTTCCTCAGGAGAGCCAACATGGACATGATGGGCTTAATGGCCTTCTGTGTTATAACGATTCTATGATTCTACTCATTGCATAAGCTCACTGAGCTATCAGTGAAGATATGTAAGGGCATCCTTCGATTAGTGCTGTATTCTAACTTGTCATTAAAAAATGCAGTTGTGCAAATTTGTTTTGTGTGAAAACCCCACTCCTCATAACTATTCACCTTTGGAAAACATGCCCTTCCCTTTGGCTTTACTTAGTTTCCCACTCATGCGTTCTTCCTTGGCACGTTCAAATCCAAGGCCGAGCGCATTAGCGACGTTACTGTGGTGGAATGAAGACAGGGCCATCATAACCTCCCTGACCGAATCAGCCTCGTGCTCTCCGGAAAGAGGTTTGAGTCTTCCCTGTAGTGAGATTATCATCCTCCCATTCTGGACATCTGGGTGAGATGCCCTTATTCTTCCTCCTGATGTGTTCGTGGGACATTTGTTGCTAAACCTGAAGAGTTCTGGGTGCACGTGTGCGCTTTCACTGTTGCATGGTTACAGGCAAGCACATAGTAAAAAATGGCTATGTTATATTTGGATGTCTCCCAAGATCAATATTCTCTGATGTTAAAACCTGACTTTAACCTGCATTGATCTAGTACTTTTCCAAATATACCGAAGCAGGTTAAATGTTACTGTTGCTTATTACTGTTAGACATGTGTACAAACTGACAGCGTTATAGCTATGAGTCCTTAGATGTTCACTTCAAATAGAACAGGAAAAGAATCCTTTCCATTTCAAAATGTTAATGACACAATGATCTCACTCTGACTTCAAAGCCAAATAAGCAGATCAGTCAGTCGCCTTCTAAACTTCTAGAAGGCAGGATTATTGCGAGATTAAGTTTGCAGACTTTGTAGAGTGAGAAGTGAATAGCTAGTGGAAAATGCAGTAATAAGATAGCAGTTTCCCAATAACATAAACTAACACCAACTCAACCCCAGGCACTGTCTTTGGGAAGAGGTTTCTGCTGCAATGCAGGTCAAGTGAAGGTACAGTCAATTCCTCTTCAAAAATCACTTAATTCCAATTACCCGATCATCTTCGGCACCAAATTTCCACTCTGCTATGTTAATTACATGGTTAAGTTCGATTGAAACCACGTATATAAGTTTGAAATTCCTGGGCCATCAGGGTGCATCATTGCCACTAGCAGATGGATTGAGATGGAATTCAGGCAGGATTTCGATGCACTGGACCTCTGCCCCTTTTCTAGTAGGTTTCCAAATTCCTCGGAAAGTAAGGTGGGTGCTTCATGTGCCTGTCTCCGTAACGTAAGAAATAGGAGCAGGAGTAGAGCACGTGGCCTGTCGAGCCTACTCTGCCATTTAATATGACCATGGCTGATCTTGGGCTTCAACTCCATTTTCCTGCCTGCTCCCCATATCCCTTAATTCCCTGAGAGACCAAAAATCTGTCTATCTCAGCCATAAATATATTCAACGATGGCACATCTATAACCCTCTGGGGTAGAGAATTCCAAAGAATCACACCCCTTTGAGTGAAGAAATTTCTTCTCATCTCAGCCCTAAATGATTGACCCCTTACCCTGAGACTGTGCCCCCAAGTTCTAGATTCCCAGCCAAGGGAAACAATCTCTCCGCATCAACCCTGTCAAGCCCCTTCAGAATCTTGTATGCTTCAATGAGATCACCTCTCAATGTTCTAAACTCCAGAGAACATAGACCCAAATTATTCAGCCTCGCCACCCTCTTATCCCAGGGACCAATCTAGTGAACCTTTGCTCTACTGCCTCCAGTGCAAGTATAACCTTCCATAAATATGGAGACCAGCATTGCACACAGATGTGGCCTCACGAAAGCCCCAGGCAATTGTAGCAAGAATTGTTTTACAGAAAGAGGCAGGATAGCATGATCCAGTAGAACTTCCATTGGTTTAACCTCATTTGTGCCTACCACAGTGAAGCAGGCAATCTGCTCGGAGGACCTGATCCTATTGGCTGTGGTCCCACCAAAATTAATGAAGGATCGTTTCCCTACTTCTCTGACTGTCGCTGAAAAATTCAAATTCTGAGCATGTTTTACAATGTTTTTGATCTTTATGGCACAATGGCATTCTGTAAAACATCCTGAATCACAAAGACAGTCGAGCAAGATTTCAGAATGTCTGCACCATTGTTTAACCCTGGCCAGCTGTTTCCTCACAGGTAATATTCCCAGCAGCACAGGAACCAGAGTGTCCCAGATGTGTCTGATCACCTTTCTGAATACTTAATCCTTTTCCTCTTTAAACTCATTCCTAAGCAGTCATTTATCAGACACAAAGCAAATTATGACTGACAAATGCTGAAAATGTGAAACAAAACAGACAAAGCTAGTAATAGATAGAGCAGACTATATCTTTGGGTGCCGTTCCTTCATCAGAACGACACAAAAGAGATGCACAGGTACACAAATACAATCAAAAAAGAGGAGAATAACATATGCATATGTGGAAAGAAGAAACATCAGCAGAAAAATGTAACTGATTATCTCAGTCAAGTAATTGGCAGAAGCAATCGAGAAACGAAGGACAAAGTATTAAGGGATGTGTAAATAGTTTAAGATGGCACCTATGGGAAAGGTGAGACATTGGAAGAAATAGAAAACCTGATCCTAGAGTCTGAAATTGAAACAGGTTCGAAAATGAAGCAGAAAATGTCTGTAGGTCAACAGATTTTTTATTATCCAGAATATTATTTCAAACTGAAACTGTGACACTGGATAACGCGACGCATGTCCGTGAGGACAAACTTAGCCCAGATGTTGGGCAATTTATCTTTGCAGAGCGTGATCATTGAGCTTCAAGATGTGATATAAGACAGCCTAGGTGAAAACCCAGGATTAATTTAAGTAATGGGGCGGCGGAGTGGGCAATTGATTTGCAGAGTCTTTCCGGATGGGCCATGATGGGCCAGATAACCTTCCTCATCTCCACTTATTTTGCAATTTTAATGAAAACAAGTCCAATTTTGCAAATCCGCTTCCCTCACTTCATGAAGCCGAAGGCAGCTTGACAAATACGTGAATAGGATGGGAATAGAGGGATACGGACCCCGGAAGTGCAAAATGTTTTCGTTGACGGGCAATATGATCGGCGCAGGCTCGGAGGGCCAAAGGGCCTGTTCCTGTGCTGTACTTTTCTTTGTTATTTGAAACAAGCAATCCTAACCTTCTGCTGATCAATAGTAAAGCCACATCTGGAACATTGTGTGTAAGTCTTGAGTTCATTAGCGCCTCTTTCAAAGTAGAGGGCCAAAAATTGCCCACAATATTCCAAATGTGGCTTTACTAATCACGAACTTGCTGAATTGCACTCTCAGAGAGCTAGCACAGACTTGACGGCTACAAAGGCCTTCTTCTGTTCTGTAACCATTCTGTGATTCTATAAGCAGAAGCTTAGGATGGCTTCCTTTGACTTGCTGAAGTGCTCTTGGGATTCAACTTGTTTTCTGTTGTTCAGCAATTTGTTCAGCTGCTGTGATGCTGTGAAATTTAAATGACGATTCTTACTATCCAGTAAATGGAAATAGTGTAAACCCTACTGCCTTGTCAATGTTATAATGCTGTTAAATCATGTTAAATGCTTTGTCGTGATGGGTATCAACTTAAAACACACCTTTAATAGCAAAACAAATTGGAAGGTCACTATCAATGAATGTTTAATCCGTAATTCGATCCAACAAGGCATCTGAAAATTAGTAATCCCAGATTTTTCATGGAAACTCCTAATGGCTGTAAGAGCACATTCAGTTTCTCGATGCTGTGATTGAGTGCTCTGGTCTCAGTGTGCAGACTAGCCCCATTCCAGATGTGAGTGGAGGAATGATGTGGCCTCTGGATAGTCTCCAGACAGGAAGGTGAAGAAAAGGCCAGCCTTGTCTGTTAATGAGACAATCTTTTAAAAGCCTGCCTCGCGTGGCTGATTAAAGTGAGCCAGATGATATTTTAAAGGCACGCACTGAACACGGCTTCTGGCTTCAGCACTTCTTCAGCTGCAGGACAAAGATCCCCTTTCTCTCAAGGATCTCTGCAAAAATGCTCAGCAGTAAAATGTCCCAAAGAGATTCATAAAATGCCTCAAAATGAATCCTGGAGGTGACAGGATTACAAATTAACAACGTCAATTTATCAATAGTCATATTATTTAAGGCTATCTTCCTCGAGCAGCATTTGTCAGTGAACTTGAAAGGCTGCAAGCAAGGTTATTTGATATGGAGCAGTGCTATCAGGAATTTACGAGCTAGGCTAGCTTGTAGTTATAGGAAAACACAGCGCTGACTTCTAATTCACACTTAATTACAGCACAATTCCACATTATATATCAGAACTGAACAGTAGGAGGAGAATTGCTTTGGTTAGCTCTTATTTCATGATACAATTGCCGTGTTGAATAATTCAATCAAGTAATGTCTTAATTTTAAAATTCTCATCCTTGTTTTCAAATCCTTTAATAGCCTCACCCCTCCCTATCTCTGTAATCTCCTTCAGCACCACAACCCTCCGAGATACCTGTGCTCATTTAATTTGGGCTTGTTGACCATTGGAGGCTTTCAGTTGCCAAAGACCTGGACTCTGCAATTCCCTCCCTACACCTCTCCATCTCTTTACCTTCTTCACTTTCCTCTTCTTAAGTCACTCCTTAAAACCTACCTCTTTGGCCAGGCCTTTGGCTACCTGGCTTAATATTTCCCTATGTGGCTTGGTGTCATATTTTGTTTTCTCATGCTCCTGTGAAGCACCTTGGGACATTTTATGAGGTTAAAGGCACTATATAAATAACAGTTGTTGTTATTATTTCATGTTCTCTTGTGAGCCATTCAGTACAAGGAATAACCACTTGTTTCATCCTTGACCGTTTACTCGAGTTGTGTGTCGATATTTTTGGTTTTCCCACTTGCCTCTTATATCTGACATCGGGTTGAGTTTAGTACATTGGCGATTATGATTCAAAATGAATTTAGATGAAACTTTGAGTATGCATTTGCCATTGAGGCATCAAAAAGACACTTTTGATTCGACTTCCATTTCATTCACTGGTAAAATGGAGGATTCCGTCACCTAGAGGGAGATTATTGCTTTCAGTTTTAAAGCTCAACACGTTTTTCCCCATTAAGCAGCTCCCTTGTTCTGAATATGAGGGTTTGGTCACTCTCCTGTTCTTGCCGTATTCTCATCCCTTTTTATTTTCATCCCAACCAAACCTGGGTCTAGATACGGGATTTGAGGAGATCACTCCAGTTAGCACCAGCACTGCACTATGAGTTGATTGGCCTCCTTTATCGCTCCGAAATTACGTCTCATGACGCTTTCCAAAGTTTTCATTTCCATACAAAGCCAAAAAGTCCCACATTTTCTTTTGCCTTTCCTTGTGATACAAACAAGCGGCTTTTCAATACGAAGGCCAGAGTTAAAGATGGGGAGCTGATACCCCACTGCTCTGCCTTGGAGGGCAAACAGAAAGAGGGAACCTTTCAAATGATCCTATCAGTCACCCACCATCACAAATTGGGACAAGTGCAGTGGGGGAAAAGCCAGCCAGACATCCATTGTTTGTGAACACTAGGAATGAAACCATTCCTACATAAAATTGATAAGTGAATGCAAATGTAGAAGAAAGAAATTATGGGCGGTATTTAATGAAGGTGATGAGGGTCTCACCTGCTGGCTGGCGACCTGGTGGGAGCCCCGCATTGCCTCCTTTCAGGAAGGCCTGCCACATTAACTGACAATCAGGCAACGGCAGCCTTCCCTGGTGTCAAGGGCCTCAGGGGTAGAAGTCCCACCCCCTGAGAGCTGCTGGTCAATCAGAGGCCGGCAGCTGCGCATTGCTCAGCAGCGCCAGCAGGGGAGCAGTGGTCACTGCTGGCAGTGCACCACCCAAGGCCTTGGATCACCAAGGGACCCAGGCCACAGGTGAGTGATGGCAGGATTTGGGTCATGTGGGAAGGGGGGGTCAGCAACAAGAGCATGGGATGTTCTCTCAGTGAGCTCCCCACCGGGCCCTGTCCCGTCCCGATGCCAGGAAAATGATCAGGCACTGAGGAAAACGGCAAGCAAGCTTAATCAGGTTTGCTTTTTGGGTTTCCTGCCTGGTGACCCCTCGTCCCACCGCCCACTGCTCTGTAAATACCAGTAACATTGGTTTAAGCTCCTTAAGTGGGCATTAATTGCGGGAAGGCCATCCATGGGCCTTCTCACCCCAGATTTAATCAGGGCAGAAGTGGGAAGTGGCAGTGTCCCCTCTCCTGTCACTGTCCTGCCCGATTAAATGCCCGCCCACGCCCCCCCCCCACCCCCCCACCACACCAAAATTGCCTCAGAGCAGGGCATTAAATTCCACGCTATATTTTTGAATATGCTGTGGCTGCCTTGAATCTGTACTTGCCCATAATCCTTGTGCGAATAGGTAATAGCTATGAAATAAGACCAACTATCACACACTAACAAGTAGCACTTTTGGCAATTATGTAGAGAAAGAGCAAACTTTATTTTTCTTGTACATACTGAATGTCCCAAACTGCTTTACAGTTACTGGATTCGTTTTGAAGTGCAGCCTCTGTTGTTGGCATACGTGACAGTCAATTTTCAAGCACCAATGTTTGAACAGTCAATGATTAAAACTTCTGTCAGTAATACTAAATAGGAAGGTGTGTGTCTATTGTTAGTCTTGTCACAAAGGGGGGAGAGTGCCAATCAAAAATCCACAAACTGTTGTACAAGTCCACCAAGCACATGAAATGTGGCTCCAAAATAGCTGCAGACTGGATGGAGAAGGGGGTTGGATGAGGAGCCATTGCTTTTCAAAGTATTACGTGAGGTGGGTGATGGCAAGAACTGTTTCGAATCAGTGGAACATTGGCAAGACACACCACCCATATTCCCACAAGTGCAGATCTAGCTAAAAGACCTAACGTTGAGCTGGGGACAGATCATGATCAAGGAAAGAAGGAGTCAATCAAACTGAAGGGAAACCTTGCAGCTTAAATGAGGCTTACTAATTAATTTACAAATGCAGCCTCGCAAAATCCCAAGGAATTTTATTTGTTGTAAAACGCCATTTGCTGAGATCCTGCATGCCCGATTTCCTGGCCCATGTTAACTCCTAATGATGCCCAACATCATTGCCAGCACAGCCTCGCAAAATGGGACTTGCAAGAGCAAATGCAACTCCAAGTGGTTTCACAGGGGCTTTTAAAAAATGATAAATGGTTTGAAAGAGGCTACTATTCTGTTAACATTTTAGCTGGTCAATGGCCACTGCATTACTTTTCGAAATGTGCAGCAGTGACTGGATATGTGTCAGTCATGTCTGCCCATTGCATGTTTAAACTGAAACACAAGTTTAAGTGTTGTCAAATGTTGTAACTGAAATACACAGATTGTGACCTTTCTGGAAGCTGTTCTGAATTAAGCACCAGTAGTCACGATTTGAGTAATTGGGTTTAAATTTACTTTTAAGATTACTTTTGACAGTGCTGGAGGTAGGGCAAGCCAACTCAAATTTCTTGTGCAAGGAAGGTGGCTCAACTGTAGGATAGTTCATTGTGCAGGTGTATTAACTCTTTCCTGTTAATTAGAGTCCAGTTCCAGTCCAGAGCAAAAACCCCATTCTTTGATACCAATAATCTGCCAAAAATTGTGCTTAGATCAGGCCTGGGATGCCGTTCACTTACTTTCATATCTTTCCCTTGAAGTAATTGGAAGTATTCACAGGCCGATTAACAACAGCCTAGCAGGCTGCAATGTAAATGCTCTACCAGCCAATAGTAGGGTGGTTAGTCATGGATGGTGGGCTCCCATAACCCATTAGATGAAGAGGAGCTATTCACAGCAACTGGTTGGGAGCAACTCACTGGATGCCAACCACAAATTCTGATGCAGAGCTCTGATCTCCACTGGAAGTAATGTCTGTAATGGGATTTGAATCTTACAGCTTCCAACTCAGAGGATGGAATTCTACCGCTAATCCAAAGACTCACTGCCAGGGCTGGGATATTGGTTGCAAATGGAAAAGGGTGTCCTCGGGTTGCCTGCTTGGGCTCTGTACTGCTCGCTTTAAAGCAATGTTGCGTTAATGATGTTTTGTGTGACAGACATGTTACTTGCAATGCCAGTGCTCTGAAGAGCAGAGAAATTGGATTCCCACATTTCTATTGACTTCAGTAGCTGGCTAAATCTAAAAACTGGAGCTGGATTCTCTCTCTCTGTCTATCATGCAACTCATGCATAGCTCGACTCTGTTTGAAATGGCAGCAGAAAGAAACTTTAAAAGGTAAGAGTGATGTGTGCAAGTTGTGGATCTCCATTTGAATGTTTCTCCCTGATATAATGAAAAATTACCATGTATAAACTGGGGAAACTTGAATGTCATCTGTTCAAATGCTTGCCTGTTAGTTGAGGTTCAAAGCCTTTTTGCTATTTTATTTGGGCTTAAGTAAATTAACATTGTTACTAGTTTTCATTACAAAATTGATGTGGTTTTGGTCACAAAAACAGCAGAAATGAACATAAGCCTAAATTCTGACACTAAATGGAGGGGAATAGTATTACGAAAACATCTGTCAATGGCAAAGTATTAGGGGATCAATGAAAAATCTGTTAAGGTGGAGATTGTTTTTGTATTTTGTTAGTTCAACTAAAATATTGGTTGGATTAATATGTAAAATTTGTCAAAGTACACTGCTGAATAAAATACGTTACTTGTTTCTATTGCACATCTACTGTAGAAAATGAGACATTGTTCCACTAAGTTGATGGCATGGTACTTGTTATGGTTAGGTTCTGAATTGTCTCACAATTGGGGGCAGATTTTCCTGTTGCTGTATCTGGGGTTATCTTTTGGCGAAGGTGCTAGAAACACAGGAAATCGAGCAGGCAGGATTGCACGCATACCTGTAAGCGATCCCCCAGATCTTTTATTATTTAAATAAGTGGTTGGAAAATCAACGGGGGAGTGGTATGCTTTTGCATAACCAACTTTCCTGTACTTGTTGCACTCAGACAACCCAATGACCCCAGGAAAGCCTACGCAATAGTTTTGCATAATAATCATCGGAGAATGTTTTTTTGGCTGCTGTCCAATTGAGCGTTTACCTTTGCTGCACAGAGTTCTTGTATGTTGATTTTTGGTTACTTAATGGCACGAACAGCTCCACCCATTGAATAATTCTTAGCATTCCACACCCATGTAATGAATGAAGCACTTGTTTTCATGCTTTATTCACCCTTATTGTACTGACATGTTTTGATTAGATAGTGTGTAGTGTAAGATCATGTAGATGAGCTGCGTGACCCTTGACTTGTACAGGATATGAGCAATGTGGCTTAACGCTCCATATTTGCTAGTTATTTGCCACAAGTGTTTTTGGAAAAATCTGCTGTGAAGATGTTCATCTTTTGTGTATGGATTCAGGCCAAACCTAGATTCAGAACCAATAAAGTAAATTACCAACTTCTCCACTCATGCCATGGCCTGGTTTATTGCAGTGTTTTATGCTATATTTAGATGGGCATATTCCAGCTAAACGTTAATAACAGAAGTACATAATCCAATGTACGTTTTTGTCAATAATGTCTTAGCAATGATGGATGACAGGGATCCCATTACATTCCTGGAAAGAAGCATTTCTAAGGCACAAGAGGGTGCACTTCAAATTTAATGAGCTGTAGTCAACAGTGTAATCGGTCACTCTATGGACGACTGCACTAGGACCAACAATAGTTTGAAAAGTAATGATACCAGGAAATACGATTTTTTCCTGGAACAGCGCCACTTGCACAGTACTTTGTAACAAACGCCACACAGTGCCCCAGGGTTACAAGCAGGGGCCGGGTGGGATGATGGAGCAGGCCGGGGAAGAAGGGGGACTTGGTGAGAATTAACATATTGTTGGATCGGAAAATTCACTGAGTAGTGTTGTACTGAGTCAAAGAACCACAAAGATCCCAGATTTGGACACTTATCTATTGTTGAGTTAGCTAGTTCAGCCAAATAGCAATGGTAATACTACAATTGGCCAATGTGCGCTCTCTCTCTCTCTCTTTTTCTCTCTCTCTCACTCTCTCGTTCCTCCACCCATTTAGGGAAAGGCAAAATCAGCAGTGGTTCTCACCAATACCCCCTGCTTGAAAGTGTGACAGTGTTGGACATCGTATGAGGTTGGCATCAGACTTGGCTATGATTCCTCCACAAAGGAGCACAGTTGCACAACATGGATACTTTTAACTTATATTTTACAACACTTGTGGGCAATTTGAAGAGGTTTTCAGTCATGCTGCCACCGTGGTAGTGGTGAAGTAGCTGCTGCAACAGCTCAATGGAAAGTCCATCACGTTAGCCACTTGGATATTTTCAAACAATATCCTGTTTGAAAATGATATTTCAAACTTCCTTTGATTAGGACTTCCTTAGATTATCAGTTATAGTTCTTATGAACCACTGTGGCAACCATCTTCAATTCCATACAAGCTGAATTCCAGCCTCAGCAAACTGTAGCATCAGGACCGGATGCTCAGAGGGCAAAACATCACAGGACACACTTCAGTTTTCCTTTGTGCCCCTGTGAAACTGGGGACACTTTCCTATGTTGGAAACACTATCTAAATACAAGCAGTTGCTGTTATGTATCCCCCAAGAGCTGGCAACGTAAATGGGTTGAATTTAAGATCGAAGCAACTCTAAGGGGATGTCACAGATTATATATAGAGCTCAGAAGCTTCTTTGTCCGAGTATCAGGGTCTTTCAATCAGACCTATAGCCATTGGCTTCATGTTCAGTGATGCCCAGCAAGTGAATAGGTCCATTGGACTCTCTACTTTTCATCTTTCTGATCAAGAATAGGTTGCAGGTTTAATATGTGTCGTATGGTCTTTGCAAGGTCTTGAGCACAAGTTTTCATAATGATTCCACTACAGTGGGGAAAGATTTCCTCTGTTTCATATTGGTCAGTAACATCATTGGGTGGATTTCCTATGTTACTTTTTAGCACTCGTGTTTACAGATTCATTGGAAGTTGCAACATGGAAGTCCTCCTGCTACATTTGCAATGTTGCTGACGTATAGTGACTAGGGGATTTGTGCCTGCAATGGTGAAATCTGGATTTTCAGTAAAAAAACCAAGAGTAGAAAAGGAATAAACAAAATTGTTTGAAAATATCCAAGCGGCTAACGTGATGGACTTTCCATTGAGTTGTTGCAACAGCTACTTCACCACTACCACGGTGACAGCCTGACTGAAAACCTCTTCAAATTGCCCACAAGTGTTGTAAAATATAAGTTAAAAAAGCCAAATTCCTGCTCATAATTTCAAAGATATGAAGTCACATCTGTGGGAATCTTTTCATAGTCCAGCTGTCGGAGGCAATTACACTAGAAATTAGAAGCAGTCTGAGCCTCGACATTCCTTCAGCATTCAATAATCAGAACAGTTCTGGACAGACGTTGTATATCATTGGCTTTTAATTTCTAACAGAGCTAAAGTCCATTGAAAAGACAGTACTGGGTTTGTACCAAAACAGCCCACATTACCTCACACCTTTTTCCTCTTGAATTAAAGCACTTGGCCTAGTTCTGAATAAATTTCAGATTTTGTAATTACCGGCACTTTGAGGTTTCTGCGCTTGTTAGATGTTGAGTAAACACTGTATAACGGAACGTTACCAGCCATATGTCTAGCGAGAGTATTAAATAAAGAATATGGCAGAAGGTTCCCTGCCACCTCCCTGAATGTCCCCCATAAAATTATGGGATGGAGCGATACCACTTTGCTAATTTGGTGCCAGATTTATGTTTCATAAGAATGATTTTACATTTAATGCTGCCTATTTATCAAACAAGACCCGCACGGCCAATTATTTTCATGCTGGTACCAGGACAACTTGCTTACATTTCGGAATTCTGCTTATGTCTATGAGGACACCTTGGAACTTTTGTCATTCTGCTCGAGTTCAGACTGAAACTGTTATCTTCAGAGACTGCATATGGTGAAACTCGTGCCCTCACATTTTCTCTCTGTGTCCCCAATATGCATGAATTGGATCCCTTTAGACATTATCTAGTCCCAATCAGTTGGTGTTCTGATCACCACTAACCATTATTTCATTCACCCTGGCTGAAATAACAAATGAAGCAATGCCACTTGGATCCTTTGAAGGTTCGTGAGCCATGTTGAAAGCTGCTTTCTGGATTGGGATAAGTGGGAGTCTAGGGCCACTGGCAGATACTTTGTGAAGTCAGTAGCAATCCCACAGTAAACCTTCTGTATTGGCAAATGGCTGGGAAGATCCCATTCCAGGTCTGCTTTCAGTATGGGCCAAACTGGCCACCCGAATGCCTTTGAAAAGCAGCAATGATACCTCTGGATTTGCCCATAGACATATACACTTTGCATTGACATATTGGTTGTAAAATTCAATCAAACACAGATTATAGCAGCACTTAAGTTTAATAGGATACAGCAAGGCTCAAAATTACCTTTCAGATGCTTGCACCTCATAACTATGTTGTCTTGACCTACTGCCTCCTAGCTCAATCAAAGGTTCAGATATAAATCCAGTGATGTAAGTTTAATTACCTGGATAATTGCACTGAGAAACCAGCCAAACACCAGCTCCTACCGGTGATCTTCTTTTCCTGAAAGCCATATTCATCACTGTTAACTGTAGAGATGAGTACTTGCTCCCATAAAAGACCCAAGGAAGTGGAAGTTTATTTCCAGCACATCAGACATTGCCCACTATTCATAAAACACTTCAAAGTGACTTTGAATTTTGCGTTAATGTTTAATTATCAAATACAGCACAATGCCTCCTTTATTAAATAATTAACGGTCTTTTGAAGAAAGCTTTGATAGATAGGCTTTCTGATCATGAAACGTTGCCAAAATATCATTAATTATAGAGTAAACGGGAACTCTCCAATCTTGTTTCAGCAAAAACAAAAGAAAAAAGAGCCTGTTTTTCCTTTCCAGGACATACCAGCTGAGAGTGGCTTTGTGAATATGTCGCACAGCAAACCGATCTAGTACCACCTTTTGGTTTTGGTCACGAGGCCGAAATTTGAGTGTTACACATCTGACTGGTGGATCGTGCTGTCTGCCAGCTGCTGGGTGTCTGATGGATTTTGAGCTATTTTGAGTTTTGGTCAACATGAACCCGGCCAGCTGCACTTCAGCTTGTCAGTCAGCTAATGGAGGTATTCCCAGCCAGCTTGGATGCTGAATTTGTGGGAAGGTAGATTGCAGAGGAAGGGTGGGACGCGGACACACATACACACACACACACACACACACACACACACACACACCCCCCGAGGACGGCACTCAGAACTCTTGTGGAGCTATGGAGGAGCTGCACCCACAAAAATATTCCGGGCACATTTCCTTGGAGTACCACCTGAAACAAATGGCCAGAACTTGAAGCGTCGCACGCTCCATCCCTTTGCCTCTCGCAATTGTAGTTGTGGTCCTCTGTTCATTGTGGAACGCTGATTTGCCTGTTAAAAGGATCATCTGCTACAAACAGGCTGATGCTCAGGTCACCCATTGAAAGGCCCCATCCAAGATGGCGGCAGCCATAGAGCCATTGTAAAATGGAGGCAAATGATGTGTCGCCATAGGTAGTCTGCTGGAGCCATGTTTATAATGGACGGGCTGACATAAAAGACTATTTGTGCTGGAGTTTAATGGAACACTAAATGTTGTTGCTGCCTTTTGCGCAAAATATCTGATGGCAAAACCAAGTCAAATTCAAATATATCCAAATTAATCTAAATTAACCAAATAAAATCAATTTTTATTTCTAATTCTTCGTCCTCTCCTCGCTTTCAGTTTCTTTCCCAAAATGTAATTCTGATTAGGGGACGCGGGGCAGCAATTGTCAACCTACATTAAAATAATTGACAACATCAGGTAACCAGTAGGCCAGAACTTAATGTGGATCCAGCTCCATTAAATACGTCATTACTTGCTTGCCTCAAGCCAGTTACATTTTCCAAATAAAGCAATGTCATTATTGACTCCCATGCGTTTCAGACTTTGACTTTCACCTTTCACCTTCGACTTTCCAATACAATTGCAAAATATTAAACCAACTATGTTGAAAATGTTTCACTCCTAAAGTTACTTTGTTCGCTGTATTAAACAGGGCATTACCTCATTTTCTCCCCTCAACAAAAAACAGTTTCAGCTAGGAAAACTGTTTGACGCTTACCTTTCTGTTCTCATTCAGACTTTGGTGTTGGCATTTTAATTTATATTTGGCCTCATCACTTTGTTCCTCTGTGTTTACAGAGATTTAACTGGACAGTCACTAGTTTTCAAACCCTCCACTGTAACTGTAACTCATTGAACAACCAGAAATACTGCATGCAAGATTGTGGTAAATTAACCACCCTATTTGTTGGAATTTTTTGATTCAAAAGTACAAATTGATTCAAATGTGATCACCTTTCAATCATTTAAAACAAAAATTAAGTTGTAATCCTTTTTGATCTTCCCTTGTGTCTCTGTTTCCAAAATGGAATTTGTGCTGTTATTTTACATCAAGCTTCATCATTGTTATTTGTTCCTGTCTAGGTGCTATTAAATTTGAAAACACTGGACTTTGCCATTTTACGTTCTGCTCATTTATGAAACCTCTTTGAATGCAATAAATTAATATTTTTTATTGCATTTTGACATGGGGGAAGAATTTATTCATGTCATAAACACCGTGTTTCTTGAAGTGAGTGAAGTCAGCTCAAAGGAACAGAACATTTTCATAGTCTTGGCACTCGAGGTCAACATTAAGCACTTTTAGAAAGCGGGTTGGTTAAATGCAGAGTAAAGCATTCTTCCCTCGCAATGCTTTTAACCCCAATCTTAGCAACCTGCTCTCCACCACTGTGAATTTCCATTTCTCGCACTTAATTTGGCTGGTGGCATCTCTTAATGAGTTTGTCAGGTTAATGCCGATTTATGCAGCCAGTTGTGTACTTTGGATTTTGCACACACTATGGGCAGAATTTAATGATGACTCCGGGAGCAAGAAATATGGTGGGCGGGGTAAGTTATTCATGCGGGAGCCAAAATTTCATAAGTATGATGGTGGGTTCAGACTGAAAAATTAAGTCAGTGGCGTGGTAGTGGGGGTTGAGGCTTCACGCCACCCTGTGGTGGGTTCCTACTTGTAAATACATTGGCATCTCACAAATGCTCACTATCCTAAAACTTGGTAAAATTAAGTCGTACCTTCAGGATTAAGTCAGCATCAAGTGGGAAACTCATGGCACCGGATTCATGTTTGTTTAAATGTGCCGTACACCAGTCAGCTTTATGCAGTTGCGTATGAGGTGAGCGGTTGTTTTTGTTCAATTCTGTGGCACTCGGTGGGGTGGGGTGAAGGAGAATGGCAGTGTGGATGGACGGTGTTTAGGATCCTGGACCAACCACAATTTATTTTCATGATCCTGTTGGGAACCAGTAACTTTTTGTTTAAAGTAGGCTAAAATTTAAAATCCCATAGTTTTACTAAGAGAATAAAGTCACAAGATTCCACAGTTTTAAAAAAGAAAAGAAATTTTACTGTACAAGAGTCAACAAAGCAAATAGTTAATACTATTCATCTTATACGCTATCATCCAGAATTAACATGAGGCAAATATGAATTAACAGGTAAACTGTGATTGAACACACCACTAACTGCACATTAAATAGCAGACACAATAAAGACAGGTCCCTTGAATTTCTCTGTAACCCACCCAGAGGTCAGTGATCACTGTGAGTCACAAAATTCTTTGAAACTCTGTCTTCCTCACAAGAGATTTCAGCGCCTCTCCTTCAAAGAGTCGGTCTGATCCTCAGACAACAGCAGTTCTACTCCAGCTGAATGTCACAGGTTCAGTCCTCACCAGAAGGCACACTATTTCAGATCTCCCACAGATCCGCTCCCATATCCAGCCTTCATGGCCTTCTTTTCTGGTTGAGCTGGTCTATCTCTGAGACTGCGTCCCACTGTGTTGGCCAGGCTACAGTCCAGTGTCTGAACGCAGATATGGTCCCAGCTCCTCAGCCCCACTACTGCCAACAGCTACTCTTTTGGATTGATTGCAGTCCCAATGGCCCAGCATAAGGAGCTATCAACTGCTCCTGTGCTTCTCTGGACCCCAGATCCCCACGGGCTTCTCTGAGCCCCAACTACACAGAGATAATGGCAGCACTTCAACTTCTGCCTCCTCAGCTCCTGACTAAACTTGTCACGTGGGCTCACTGGACACATGATGCCGTGGTCGCGTTTTTGTGCCACACACCAGGTCACGTCAGCAAGCTTTTCGTGCCATCTCCCCGAGTTCGGGTTTTCAGTGAAAGAAAGCTTTAGGTCATCCTTTGTGCAGTGGCAGTCTGTCCCTATGCTTCTCTCTGGGCTCGTGTCAATGTCAGCCCTCATCTCCATGGCAACACGCCGTGGAAGCACTGACAGCAGGAGTTGTTCGTGCCATTGGTTTTTACTCTGCCAGTGCAATCTCACCTTGATGCACTCTCGCGCCACCTGAAACACTTGCCTCCAGGCCACCTCCTCCAGGCAACAGGCACAGCACCCATCAGTGCTGGTGCAGGAGAACACCCGCACACTGGAGACCAGCATGACACTGTTGTACCTCAGAATATACAAAGGAAATTCAAAAATACAGGCAGGAGGGGCAAGGGCAAGTTAGTGTGGGGGTGGTGGTGGGGGGGGGGGGCTGCGCAGGAGCATGGAGAACCGGAAGGTGGCATTGGGGGAGTGGAAGAGGGCTTCAAGAGAAGACAGTGGGTGCGGTCTGGGCATAGAGGACTAGAAGAGCGCTTTGGTGGAGGACAGCGGGGGACAGGACATGGAAGTTCACAGTGTGAAGGGCCTGGTGTCTTGGGTGTGGTTGGGAGGGTTGGCCAGTCAGTGACGATAGACGCAATGAGGGGCATGAAGGTTTGGGTCAGTACTGTCCAAAGTTTGGTCCTGTGGGTCACACTCTGGGTGCTGGCTGGCAAAGGGAACATTCACAGTCACAGAGGGGAGTTTGATTCGGTAGGGGGCAGGTCCATTATGAGGTAGGAATATTCGAAGGTCTCGTAAGGCAGGTCAAAGCATCCGACGGAAACTCTAAGGATGATGTGAGGAGGATCTAGGATCAGAGGAGGAATCTCAATGGGGATAGGAATAGGCTCAGGGGGAAGAGGTGGCATATCCACTCCCACGATGACAGGGTCAAGGGTGATGAGGGGAGGTTCAAGGGTAACAGAGGGATGGCGCACAGTGATGTTGGGTGGACCAAAGGTGATGTAGACAACCTGGAAGGTGACAGGGAACAGCGTTCCACAGATTAACTTCCACCTATGAATGCAGTTGAGACTGCCCAAACTCATTTCAATAAGATCCCCACAGTCATGATAAAGATGAAACTTCAATCCATCAATATTGACTGGCTTGATAGTAAAAGCGAAAAGGCACTACTTCAGTCTCACATGCCTGTTGTGTTTAATTTTGTTACACTGTCATTTTATCACAACATCGTACAGATGCTAAAAGTAGACAGTTATGGGTGGCCACTATTTTGGAAGGAGCAGAGAGGCAACCGCCTCATGAGAATGATTTTCCTGGGAACATAGGAATGTAAGTCATTCAGACATTTGAGCCTGTTCCACCATTCAATTACATCTTGGTTGATTTGTATCTTAACTCCATCTACCTGCCTTAGTACCTTATCCCTGGATAAAGTTGCCAATGAAAATTTTATCAATCTTGATTCTGAAATTTTCAATTAACCCCAGCCTCAACAGCTTTTTGGGCAAAGAGAGTTCTAGATTTCCACTAATTGTGTGAAGGAGGGCTTCCTGACCTCACCCCTGAACAACCAGTCCTAATGTTACGGTTAAATGGGCTCTCCTACCAGAGGACATAGTTGCTCTCTATTCACCCTGGCAAACCTTACAATCGTCTTAAACGCCTCAATCTCAATTAGGTCACCCCTGACTCTTCCATGCTCAAGAAAATACAAAATAATTGGAGTGCGCCTGCAAATTGAGCTGCAGATGTGTTGTTTTATTGCTCTCAAAGCTGGCGTTATTTCTTCTGGCAAGTGCATTGCAAAAAGTGTAAAATGTAAAGGGGAAATCAGGACATGGAGAAAGAAAAGGAAAATAAAAAATGGCAACTAGTTAGGGATCCAAGGTCAAATCAAAGCGTGTTAAAAGCACAGAAGTATAAGAACAAAGTGATCAAAAGAGAAAATCATAACCTAACTGAAGCCTGACTAGAGTTGGGTTGGGATTGGCAATAAAAATTCTTGGGTGTGCTGCCTTCAAGAATGATGGTGAAGAAAGTAAGGGAGGAGGGGGCTAAGAGAGATTCCTTTCATGTTGGTTTGGATTTCCCTGGTCTGGCAGCTTTTCCTCTTTTTTTTTTTGTCTTCCAGCATCCTGTTTTTCTTCCCTTTTTTTGTCCAATACACCTACCATCAGAAGCATTGTGCAAGAATGTAGAAATGAAACACAAACACTGCCCAAATCAAACCCCTCTGGGTTAATGTGAAGAACAGCAAGGGATTGGTCTCATTACTGAAAGCACATGGTCACCTGCCAAACACTGAAAAAGAAATTGTGGATGAAATTTGTAGACAAATTAGAGAGGTGTGCATAAAAGCGACACCTACTTAGGATTGTGGATTATAATTTTCCAAAAATAAACTGTGATAGCAAAAGATATTCCTGGTGAAAGCTGGGAGCTGTGTTTTTTTTTGCCACTTTCTCCGTATTCTCAGTCAAAATGATGCTACTCCAGCAAGGAAGGAAGCATTGACCAAGTTCTGGGCAATGAAGTGGAACAAATAGGTAAATCTAAAAGTAGCGGAGTCTTTGAGAAAGAGTGAAGTCAATAAAATTAGGCGTCGTGTAAGAATCAAAAAGAAAATTTAGGGACGGGGGTACTTGACCAGAAAAAAAAAAATCACAAGAAGTTAGAAAGAACCTTCTCCAAATAAAAGGACAAATTGGCAAGAACCATTGACCATTAACTGGCACATTTAAACAATAGATGGAAAGCGTACAAATCAAGTATGTTTTTAGTTAGGAAAATGAGTGACGCAAGACCTCGTGGCAAATACTTTTGACTTTGTTTTCACCAGGTAGGTGGATATTGAGCTTTATACCACTAACGGCGGTTTACAACAGTTAGTTGAGGTTATAAATTTAAACAAGTCACAAAAACCTATGGTCGATAAATTAGTAAAATCTGATGGTTGATACCTGAGAGGAAGTAGAGAAGAAATAATGAAGACTAAAATGATAGGAGAGAATTTTTCCCCCGTTTGGGGGAGGGGGGGGTGGAGGGTTGTGCGGGGACGGGCACGGGCAGGCGCTGCCATTTTATGTGGGCGGGCCAATTAAGGCCCACCCGGCGTGACGCGCGCCCAGAAGCGCTGTGCGCTCCCTGTGCGGGCGTGGGGAGGTACCCTGAGCCGGGAGTGCGCTCTTTCGCATGCAGAAATCTCCCTGAAGCACAGAGGTGCTTCATGTGACAGTGTCACATGAGCTGGGACATGTCAATGAACTTTAATGAAAAAATGTATTTAATTTATAAACCCTTCGTGGATGAGGTTCCATGAAAAATGCGAAGGCCGCCTGGGCTCTTCGCCTGCCCCCCAACCTTAAGGCTGGATGGGCATCTTTCTCAAGAGCATTAATTAGTTCATTAATGGCCTTAACAGACCTTTCGCAGTTCGGCGGGCACGCAGCCGGGTCAGCTGCGCGCCCGCTGAACTGAAAATCTAAACGACAAGCGGTGACATCGGGACGCATGCCTGACATCACCCCGTGTCATTTTACGCCTCGGTGAGCGGGCCCCGCCCCCCGCTCACCAAGCCAAAGATTCAGCCCATAGTTTTCCAGAATTCCAGAAGCTAGCAAAATCAAATCATAGTTTTGGAGGTTGGTAAATATTACACAGCAGTCTTGTGGTGCAGTAGGTAGCATCCTTGCCTCTGAGCCAGAAGCTCGAGGTTTCAATCCCACTCCAGGGGCGGGATTTTCCGCACCCACCCGCCGCCGGAACCTTCCGGTCCTGCCACAAGTCAATGGGCTCCTGGCCAGGCCTCGCCCGCGGTGGGGGGGTCCCGCCCGCAATGGGGGCCAGAAAATCCCGGCCCAGGTCTTGATGGCAATGAAAGGAGGGTTCATAACGTTGCTAACTGGGTTAATTATCAATCTTCCAATACGACAATGGCAGGTGATAAGAGTGGGAGAGTCTCCTGGTCAGCCAAGCTTAATGCGGAGTGGTGCCACTCAAACCAGCAACCTGTTCCAGGACAAACCAGCTCGTGACAAACCAGCAACCTCTTCCAGGAAAAGCTAGCTATGGAAAAAGAGGTAAGCACCATGCTTTGCCTGCCTCATGCACCACTAGACGCAGGAAGGGGAAAGAAGAAGAAACATTACACTGTTCTTTTCAAGAGGTTTTTGAGAAGGTACTGCTTTGGATTAATGGCAAACGTAGTGGCATATCGTGGGTCACTCATCACAGGAGATGCAGAGCCTACCAAAGAAATTCAGGCTAGACCTAACGAGGGTTATGGTGTTGTGAAATCACTTAAAAAGTGTATGGAGTAGCCACAGCATTTTGATTCTAACTAAAATTTATTTTTTGGAAGCCCTCGTGTGATAATGTAAGGCTGCAAAAGCTGGACTATCAAGAAGAGTGACGAGGCTCGAATAAGAGCATTTGAAATGAAAGGACTCAGACTATTACGTGTGGATGGCCAAGCAGACAAACATGCTGGCACTCGAGAAAGCTGGTATTAAGAGAAACTTGTTTGAGGCACTGATATCAAATGATTAGTGATATTTTGGACACGTGGGGCAGAATTTTCCACTCGGCGTGCAAGCGCACGCCCGACACACTTGAGTGTGAAATAGCGGGCGATGACATCAGGCGAGCGTCTCAATGTCATTGCGCACTTGCGCGATATTTCGGTCGGCGGGCACATAGGAGAGTCAGCGGCGCGTCTGCCGACAATTAAGAGGCCTTATTAATCAATTCGTTCACCGCCAATTTTCGCTGCCCATCCAACGTTAGGGTTGGCGGGCGGGCGAATCGGCCAGGCAGCCTTTGGATTTTTGAGGAAACCTCATCCAAGGGCGGGATGAGGTTTCGCAAAATAATCTTTTTTTAAAAATTCAAATATTTTGACTGAATTTTTAACATCAACATGTTTAGGTCACTGCTGATTACGTGTGGAAATTTTTTCTGGGATTTTGAAATCTTTATTTAAGGGTTTAAAATTCCTCAGCTCCCTGAGGCAGCTCTCTGCCTTCAGGGAGCTTTCAATGCACACTCCCCCGGCACCCACGCAGATTCAGTGCTCGCCCCCCTGTTGCCCCCACCCCGGCAGCACTGAGCCTTTCAGCGTGCCTTTCATGCTGGCTGGCTGTTAATTGGCCAGCCAGTGTGAAATCGCGGTCGGGGGCCGATTGTAGGCAGCAGACCGTTTGCCGGCTGCTCCCGGGCCTGGTCCACAGCGCCTGCCCGAAGACCTCAAAATCCTGCCCATAATGTGGACAGGAGGAGAGTGTTTGGCGAAAGAGGTTATGCAAGGCAAAACGCCTGGAAAACGTGCACAAGGAAGACCCAAGGTGGCATGATGGATAATATCAGAGCGCGGACTGGCCTGTCTATGGGACAGGCAGTGAGAGCAGCAGAGAATAGAAATCAGGGGAGAAAGATTGTTCATTGTGCAGCCAACCCTTGGAATGAGAATGGATGGAAGACAAGACAAGACAAATGGGATACGCAATTAAGGGAAACTTGATCAGCTGGATAGAGAGAGGGAATTGGAGGTCAGAAATCCAAGAATATGTGCAAAAGCATGTTTCACAGATTGGAAATGTGGGGGCGGAATTTTATGGCCCCTCCCGCCGGCGGGATTTTCCAGTCCTGCCGAAGTTGATGGACTTTTGAATGGCTCGCCCCATTTTACCCACTGCAGTCAATGTCGTGGCTGCTCTTATTTACTAGGAATTGAAGCACAATATTGAAATTTGCTGATGGCACTAATTTGAAAGACTGCAGCATAACCACATAAATGAGAGACACAAATCATCTAATGTCATATATTTTGAAGTAATAACAGTAATAAGAGCATATAGACAGGCAGGTCAATAAAGATAGCAGTGCAAAATAAAGCCGCAAAATGAAAGCAGAATCTTGGGTTTTATCTAGCAATACAGAGTACAAAAGCAGGGAGTTAATGCTGAAGCCATACAAGACCTTAGTTAGGCCACAATAGGAGTAGTGTGTACTGTTGTGAGCACCTCACTCTAGGATGGACATTAAAGCAATAGATAAGTGCAGTATAGATCACGAGGAAGTCACCAAAAATGAAGGACTACAGTTGTGAAGGGAAAAATGAGAAGTCGTGGCTTTTTTCACTGGAACTAAGAAGTTAAAGGGGAGTCCTGTAGAACATTTTAAGACAACGACGGGCTAGGATGATATAAATAAGAGATTTTTTTTCACTGGTTAGTGAGATGGTAGTTTAGGGCTCAAGTTTAAAATAATTGCACAAATAATTAAAAGGGAAGTTTAGACTTTTTTATATACAGAACATGGTTAGAATGTGGGATTTTCTGCTATTATTTTTAAACGCAGTTCCTATCTTTTATCAGGGAATTAGCTATCGGTCGAAAAGGAGCAATATTAAAACCCCCCCTTTGGGGAGTGAGCAGGAGATTAGACAAAATAGCTCCTGTGGAGAAAAACATTGGTGCAGATTTTATGATCTAAATGGAGGTTTCTGTGCTCGACATTCTGTGAAGCTATGTTATGAATTTCTTAGCTATTTGTACTGTGTGCAAGTGCCAGGTATGCAGACATTTGGAGGAATGGCGTAGAAAATAGTAGGCCTTGAGTTGCATTCTGGCAATGGTCACTCAGCCTTTCATCCTAGCGAAGATTTTATGGTGTGAAGAAGAACAGGAAACTGCAGACCTGATCACATGATCATCATGGTTGTTCTCAGGCAATCCAAGCAGAAGAAACGGGGCTATATTTTAACTGGAGCAAGAGAAATATTTTGGTACCACGTGTAGTCTAATCAGTCAATCAGTGTACGATTTAAACTGGCGATGAGACTAAGACAAATTTATTAGCTTTTTTTAAAAGATTACATTGGACTGAATTTTGTGGCGGCGGGATTTTACTGTTCCGCCGAAGTCAATGGACTTTTGAATAGCTCGCAGCATTTTACAACCCCGCCCCTGCTGTGAATGGGCCATAAATTCTCACCCATTAATGTGATCTTGTAACACATCTGAATTAAAAGAAAATACAAGTGCTAGAACTTGAAGGTACCTTCCCAAGTGGCATCACTGAGTTACAATTTTATCGGAGATGGGGGGAATGGTTGAAGTGTTGTCAATTCAAGATGTCACTGAGGAGAGGCTATGCACAAAATGTATGCTCACAAACGACCTCCGCCAAGCTAAGTCATCAGGCATAAACAAGTCGGAGATTGATTGAGGGGTACCGGTGAAAGTTGAACAGTTAGAACAGATACGGTTTTGTGGTCATTTGGTTAAATAGATTTCTCCTTAAAACAAAATTAACATCTCAGCAGAAGAGCTTGTTTCTTTGGAGAGAAAAAAGGAGCCCCTTTTAATCACCAGAGAATACAGTGGTGCATCACTGTTTGCTTGGCCTATATTGTTCCTCATTCATTTTCACCTTGCCTTTCTGCACTGGAAGACATTTGGAAAATGTGCTCCCTGCTGCACTTTCATTGGCTATCCGGGAGTTAATTTGATTGCGATATTTCATTTTAGTTTTGTAATTTGTTTCACTTCCTAACAGTTGTGCATGCATATGTCAAGCACCTCAGAACTGGCCAGATAGATTCACCTAAAGGTTTACTATAAGTCCAGCAATACTAAACCACATCAGAGTCAGTACAACAAAGAAGCCATTGAATCATTGCAGAAATTTGGGCCCACGCTCTGGTTTGATAACTTTCGTCCAAGGATGTAGTTTGCTATCGTCAAATCGTGGTCAGCTTTGAACAAAGGATTTTTTTTGGTTTGTTATTTGAACAGCCTATACTTCTCAAAGCAGAAAAATAAATTTGCTTTCAGTTGCCCTGAGTTCATTTACACATTACCCTTTGAAACAAGGGTGAATTTATGTCATGTGGCATGTAGCGTTTAGAATAAAAACACACTTAAAAGCATCAATAAAGGGTGCACCTAGCATGTGTTTAAAGATGTGCCAGGCCAGATGGTAGTTGAGTCTTTGTGAGTCTGCACGCATGATGGAATAAAGAGACTACGCCCATTAAATGCATATTGTAATTCGAGCTCGCCTGGGAATTGAGAACCCAACATGAAACTTAAATTCCAACTCAATCTCAATTGGTGTAACTGCAGAGGAAATTTGTGAAATACCTGATGGTCATTTTGAGGGAATCGCTGAACATAGGGGAAGTTTTGATCATCTGGAAGCAGACAAATATAGTTCCCATATTCAAGCAGAGCTACAGAGCATACCAGGCAGCTAGAGAATTGTTTGCCTGACCTCAATAATGTGAAAAACAATTGGAATTGATCACTGGAGGCAAAATTGAAGCATGATAGTATGAAAAAGGCCTAATTATTAATGACAGCTTTGGAAGAGATTGATCGTTTGGCCAATGTTAAAGACTTCCTTTGAGCAGGTAACATCTGAAATGGAGCAAGACACAATATTTATTACCCACCCCCTTTCCGATCCCCCTTTATTCCAATAATTTATATACATTTTTCTTTTCCCACCTATTTCCATTATTTTTAAATGTATTTCCATCCATTGTTTTATCTCTACCTTGTAGCCTATTTCGATCCCTTCTCCCTACCCCACCCGCACTAGGGCTATCTGTACCTTGCTCGTCCTGCTTTCTACCCTTAATGTCACCTATTAGCACATTCCTTAGATAATATATCACCACCTTCAACACCTCTTTGTCCTTTTGTCTATGACATCTTTTGGCTATCTCCACCTATCACTGGCCCTCTATCTAGCTCTACTTGTCGCACCCCCCCATTAAACCAGCTTATATTTCACTTCTCTTCTATCTTTCCTTAGTTCTGTTGAAGAGTCATACGGACTCAAAACGTTAACTGTGTTCCTCTCCGCAGATGCTGCCAGACCTGCTGAGTTTTTCCAGGTATTTTTATTTTGGATTTCCAGCATCTGCAGTTTTTTGCTTTTATTTTACATTATTTATTATGCTGATCTTTCCAAAAGATCTTAAATAAACAACTGTATGAGAAATCGCTTTTAAAAAGATTTTAAAAGTATTGGCAAAAGGGATCGAGGTGTGTCAGTTGACTCATTGCTCAGTGTTTAAACAGTAGACAGTGGCAATAGCTATGCAGTGCTCTGGTTTTGCTGCCTCCAGAGAACAGAATAGATTTCTGGTTTTACAAGTTAATGGGAGGTTTCACAGAGGAGGAAAGGCAAGGCTGGATTCTGCTGTCAGAGTGAAGTGCTAGGGGGGGCAGCCTATTATATACTTGGAGTCATCGGCCTTAATAAAGAGATCATTCAGGGGAGAAATTATAGAAATATATAACATTTTTAATGAGCCAGAGAAAGATATGCCAGGGCAGCAACATGAGGAGAGGGGTTAGATATCAAGAATTATTTCTTTATATAGCAGCTGGAATGGGTCACCAAGAAAAGTGTTTGATACCAGGACACAGGATTCCTTTTAAGAAATTGCTTGAGCAGTAATGGCCAGACAGCAGGGCTGGTATTCTGGAAGGGTGAGCATTCTTTATCTACACCTTTTTTATGTTATGTATTGAAGATTTAAATAGAAATTGAAATTCAGAACTAACCTGGAGGGTTTTGTTTTCCCATAAAGAGCCGTGTTATTGCAAAGGTGCATTTGGATAGGAAATATTCTGCCACCCTTTTACTTTGTACAGTTTGTGGGGGTGCATCGGAAGGCACTTCTGTATCCGGGGTTTACTGTATTAACTGTTCAGAAAAAGGCAGAAATATTGGTCCAGATTTAAAATGGCGAGCAGGACGCGATTCTGGGACTCCCACCCCCATCCCCATTTCTGGCAATTTTTGCTGGCACAAGGATACGGGTAGCGAGCCGACATACAGCACCCCCACCCTTGCCAGCTCCATTGTTGGGGTAGGCATCTCAACCCCTCCCCCAACTCCCCCATAATCTTCATGAAAGCCCAGCCAGCTTCTCCAGGACTTCTGGTTCACAGGTCCTCAGAGGAGTTGTGATCCATAGTCTGGACTTGGGGAAAACTTTAGACAGGTAAGTTTAAAATTTCTTATCCATGCCCCCTCCATGCAAATTCCTGCCCTTCCCCAATATGCTTGTAGCCCCAGCTGTACCAGGACAAGTGGCGATGCTTGCCTTGTGTCTTCTTATGGGTTGGCATTAGGAGTTCCAAGAAGGCCAGACATACAAGTCACTTGTCCGCTATTAAGACAGGATCATGAGTTTTCAGGCCTGAGATGACTCCATTTTATCTAATCCATATAACTTCAGAAGTGCCTGCTCATTCAAAGTATTTATTTCCCTTTGGGCCTGGAAAGCAATTCAGCTGAGGCATCGACGTCCATGGTAGTTTGGGCAAGGGTTGCTTGAGTTTGTTGGCCTCCAGCATGAAGGAGAACCAGTCTTTTTTTAAACTTATTCTTTCATGGGATGTGGGTGTCGCTGGCAAGGCCAACATTCGTTTGCCATCCCCAATTGCCCTTGAACTGAGTGACTTGCTGAGTCATTTCAGAGGGCAGTTAAGAGTCAACCACATTGCTGTGAGTCTGGAGTCACATGTAGGCCAGACCAGATAAGGATGGCAGATTTTCTTCTCTAAAGGGCATCAGTGAACCAGATGTTTTTTTTTTACAACAATCAATAATAGCTTCACAGTTTCCATTACTGAGACTAGCCAGATTTATTAATTGAATTGAATTTAAATTCCACTCATGGATTTAAACCCATGCCCCAAGAACATTAATCTGGGCCTCTGGATTACTAGCCCAGTGACATTATCACTATGCCACTGTCTCTCCAATTTCACCTTCACACAGAGCAATTAACACCTGGAATGGGCTTCCAGTTAAGGGAATGGAGTCAAAAATCTTGAACTCATTTAAATTGGATAATGCCATTTGTTTTGTATTGATCAGCTAAAATGAGCTAAATTGTCTTCCTCATCTTTCGTTGTGATTTGCTAAGCTTTCCGCTTTTTGTATTTTCCCCCCAAAGTTTAGATATGCCTTAGGTCTATTTGCAAACCTCGTTTCTGAAAAGTCAAGGAGTTGTTTTCAGACTTATTGGACAGTGTAATTCTTACAACCAATATTCTACGTATTTGTACTCTTTAGCATAGGTCCTAACAGTTTTTGCACATGTTTTCTTCATCACATGTTGGAATTAGTGTTCTTGATCCAATATAGAAAGGAAATGATCTCCCCAAATTGATCTCTTACCATGCTTCCGAGGTGCTCATGTGATACCAGTGGAAGTTGATGCTTCCTACACTTTGGCCCTTTGATCTTCACAGGATAGCGTGCTGAATTAGTACCACTTTTGGTGTTGAGTTCCTGGTATGGGCTTGCAGCTATCACTAACTGAGTTATCTCAAGCTGGACTTAACTGACAAGGATCCATTCCTGCCATATAATGAGAGAAAGAAACCCTGGCCCCAGATTTGAATGCTTGATATTGCGTAAGACACAGGGCTACCAACTACTATCCAGGTTAAAATGAATTGACATTGTCCTGCAATGCTAAGTGTGGAAGCACCTCAAGCACACAGCTACAATGCAGTGATCATTCTTGCGCATCACCACCAGAGTGCTTCTCAAAAAGCTTCACTTCAACATTTCAGTGTCTTGATCATATTTTTAAGGCACATGGCAGCTGAACACATGCACATGTTACAGAAATGTTTGTCCGCTGACAGCAGATGCAAGTGGGATTGCAGGTGGGAGCGGAGCGCCAGTATTTTGAGGATTTTACTGTTCTGATATAATTGTTGTCCAGCTTTGAAAACAATGAATGCCTTTGGAGATATTCTCATGGAATCTCCTCAAACAGTTGCACAAACATTGGGGACTGGCCGAGCGTTCAGAGCTTTAATTTATGGCGGCTTTCAGTCATTGTTGCATTTTTCTGTGCACTACTTAGAAGAGGGGAGGCTCATTGCTTCAACATCTATCTTGCAAAGACTGAACTCTCAATGGACTTTCTGTATTCCAGCTTTTGACAGTCGGTTTTGTCAGTGCTGATCTCCAGTGAAATAGCTCAGAGTCACCTGCCTGATGTAATCCTTCCTGTGAAGCAACTGTTACTCAAGCCATAACACCTTGTGATCAAACGTTGTTCATCTGAGCTTTTCTTTTTCTTCAAGTATTCACTTTTCCTCTCGTGTTACGACATAAGCTTTATCTGTAGCCCAGCCCTGAGCAAAACAATATTGCTTTTGTTAATCAACTTAGGCTACCTGACTTCTAGTGTGTGTATCATTTGAACTTTAGATATATTTTACTGTGCTGTAATGTCCATGGTATTTTAGACTGCTAGTCCAAAACAAACAGACAACAGTACAGTGCATTGTGCATTGGTATTTCTAGTTTTCCATGATATGTTATATACTCATCAGTTGGGCTGGGCACAAGTCCGAACCAAACTACATTGAGTCTGTTCTTTTACCATCCCACAAGAATTCCAAATGGGAAGCGATATCTTAAAAAAGTCTTAAGAGCATAGCCAAGTTTTCTCTGGCATTATTGGCTTTGGTGGCACTGATAGAGGCTTGAATCATATCAAATTTAACAAGCTGGGATTGAAATGAACCAAGAAACTGAATTCAGACAGTTTGCTTGTTCACTCTGAATAAATGAGCTGCATTTTATTTCCTGGCTCCCGATTCTGGGGTCGGGAACTAGGAAGTGGCTGTGACGGGACCTGAGAGGAGATTTTCCAGGCGGCAGCCAATTCAGAGGCAGCCTCGGGGTCCACAGCCAGGAAGGTCAATGGGAACGTTTCAGGCTCTGAGCAGTCAGCAGTGGGTGCTGCCACTGGGAGGCCACCACCATTTCATCTGTGGGCTCCAGCCGCATCAAGCTGCCAATCTGCCACCTGGAAAATACAGATGGCATGTGAAGAGTGCCCTCATTTAGTAGTTTAATTGGCCTGATTGGCTACCTGCCACTGGTGGGCAGATAGCCATCATGCCCCAGAAGTTGCCTCCCTGAAAATAGGCCGGAGGCAGGAACAACCTGGCCAACTGGCATGCCAGTTGGCAGCAAGATATTGCTGGCATCCCTGCCTTCAAACCTGCCTCTGCTAGGGATGAAAATTCTGTCCAATGTCAGGGTGCAGTGCCTCTAGTTGTGTAACACTGTGTTAAATTTTTATGTGTCAGCGATCTCAACCAAATTGAACTTGATTCAACATATTCCTCAGTGTAAGGTAGAAATGTGTGATCACCACTGAAGCTGGATGTGCATGATATTTTATGCAGTGCGATTCATAAATTGACAGATTATTTGAGGTGCTGTTGGAAGTCAGGTTTATTAACTGCGTTTAGTACTGTGGATTATTTTTAAGACGTTGATGCACTGAGCTTTTCATATGATTACCCTTGGCATCCAGATGAGATTTCCAAATTGGTAGTAGAATCTACACCCCTTACAAGTCTGGAGTGGAATGTGCACAATTCCTGTTCGCAAAGTATCCTATGTTGCAAAGCTGGCTCTGTGAGGTTAGAATCATGAAGCCACATAACAGGACCCATGGCAAGGTTCTGCTGCGCTTAGACACAGCAGGATCCAGCACTCTGACAGGCACCAACCTCAAACCCCATCATTAAAGACCTCTTGTGTGTGCAAAGCCAAGATCTGGGCTAAATAAAAGCACATTGTTCACTTGGTGTTGCTGTGCAGATAATATACGGCACATTTTATTCTATGTTTGTATAGTGAAGGTAGGTGTTTCTGGCTACACAAAGCAAGAGTGTATTCTTCATGATGATCACTGATGATAAATGGAAGCTCCCACCTGATAAGACTCCATGATAGCACCTTTGAAGGGGAGGAGAGTGTATTGGCCTGATGGCTCCCTCCGCCCTTGTGTATTCGAAAAACCATGTTCCAGATCAATGACCTTTCACCTGCGCTTACGTAGATAGATTGGAGAAGTTGGGACTGTTTCCTTGGAGAAGAGAAGGTTGAGAGGAGATTTGATAGAGGTATTCAAAACCACGAGGGGTCTGGACAGAGTAGATAGGGAAAGCATGTTCCCATTGGTGGAAGGATCAAGAACAAGAGAGTATAGATTTAAGGTAACTGGCAAAAGAAGCCATGGTGACATGAGGAGAAACTTTTTCACACAACGAGCGGTTAGGATCTGGAATACACTGCCTGAGAGTGTGGTGGAGGCAGGTTAAATCAAGGTATTCAAGTGGAAATTGGATTGTTATCTGAAAAGGAAGAATGTGCATGGCTATGGGGGGGGTGCAGTAGATGGTGGTATGGCACTAGGTAAATTGCTTCTACGGAGAGCTGGTGCAGACATGATGGGCCAAATGGACTCCTTCTGTGCTGTAACGATTCTGTGATTCTGTGCCTACTGTTGATAAACCCATGCTTGTTGTTTGAACCAAAACAATGGAAGTAATTTTAACCCCCCCCCCTGCCCCCAACGTAGGTGAGTTTGGTTAGGAAGTTAAAATGTTGAAAATCTGGAACACAGACTCAATGCTCCTCAAACACAATTACATCCAGTTTTAACAGAGGTGACCAATCCACGCTCAAGAGGTGGGTCAGTTGTTGAAGGCTTTTAAGGAGACTGACTGCTTTTGATTTAACGGGATTTCTATTTTAATTCGTGGTGGCCGGTTTTCCAGGCCTAGGGAAAAGGTGAGAAGGGCCAGATTCAGCAGGTAAGTGCCTTTCCAGCACTGCTCGTAGGCCAAGAAGAGCAGTGGTGTTTTCTCCAGGCCAAGCAGGCTAACCTGTAAATGCCCCTCATCAGTATCACCAGCCTTGCTCCTGCCCACCCCCTCTCTATCACTAAGTTAAAACTCTATGGTGGCCATAATTCCAAAACCCTGCCCCAGTAAATATTGGGGCCTATGTTTCCTGCTCTGCTCTGTACTGGACCTCTGCTGATTCTCCCTGCTGCTTTAACACCACCTCTATAGTGGGCACCTTTAACATAACATGGGGCTGGATGATAAGCAAAAGAAAAATCAATATAAACGTGAAATGAAAACAGGCCTTTCTATACAGCCACTCCATGTTTATCTTTCAGATGTCCAGTATGTCGTCTTGATCCCATGTGCCAGCCTGTTCCCATATCCCTTTTTGTAGAAGGAAGTGGTCAATCAACTACATATCTTACCCATTCTTAAATGTTGACATGGACGCTGCTTCAGTTGCTAATTCCCATGAGTGCATTCCACAGCCTCACAACCCTTTATTTAATAGGTTTCTCCAGTTCTCCGTTGTAAATCTCCTACAATTATTTTTATAATCTATGTCCAAAGTAGCTAGAAATAGACTGCCTCCTGCGATTAATCACTGGGAACAGTCTGTTTCCAGCTAGCTTAACCTATAATTTTACACATCTCATTTTTTAATTCATTCATGGGATGTGGGCTTTACTGGCTGTGCCAGCATTTATTGCCCATCCCTAGTTGCCCTTGAGAAGGTGGTGGTGAGCTTAATCATGTAATCTCCTGTGCTGCAATGAAAACAGCCCCAACTTTTCAAGTCTTCACTTTGGTATATCCCCATAACAGATAGCATCTTGGTGAATCTGTGATGTACCCTGTCTATTCTTCCTGTCATGCGGAGCCCAAAATTTCATACAATACCCCCAACTGGAGTGTTACTGAAGCATTATACAGATCTACCATTGCACATTGCTGCCCTTACCTGTGCTGCCATTCTTCGAATCAGTGTTAAGTTTTATGGGGCAGATATTCCACTTTAGGCGCAATCTGTGTTTCTGGCACAGATTACTCCTGTTTCCATACATGTATTTTTGCCTCAGGTCTCAAAGCAATTTTGCATATCACAGAAAGGAAAATCTGCAATAAGATAGTGCACGCGGGCAATGTTGTAAAAGGCCATTTTTTTAAAAAAAATTGCTTTGAAACATATTCCTTGATATATTTAAGAGGGGCCACTTGGTAACGTTTGATTAATGCATCTGAAAATGGGTTTGTCCCAAAAAGAGAAGCGTTTTTATCACAGAGTCTATCTACCACCTGTGAGTAACCTGATTTTAAATTACTGAAAGTAACTTCTACAAAGCATGTACGTTTTTTTTTCTCGTTAGATTGAGGTACAGTCACCTGTTCCTCAGTAAATTGGAAAAAAAAATTATTCAAAACCTTTTCCAAATGTGCACATTAATGTTCTTGCAGCCAGATGTTTCCAATTTCATTTGGGCACCTCCTTGAGGGCCTGCAAACTGGCGCAGTTCATGAGAACTCCCGCCGGTGAATATTATATCGGTCTTGGGGGGGGTGTCTGGACGGGACCTGCTTCTAACACAACGGGGAGAATTTTCATGTCGGTGTGTGGGGACGGGCCCGGCATGCCGACACGTAGAATGGCGCGCGGTGATGTCAGGCGTGTGCCACGATGTCGCCGCGCGTCATTCAGATCTCTCTGCGCGCCCGCCGAACTGCCAAAGGCCTGTTAAGGCCATTAGGAGACCAATTTAGATAATTGACAGGACTGACCATCCAACCTTAAGGTTGGCGGGCAGGCGAAGAGCCCAGACGGCCTTCGCATTTTTCAGGAAAGGGCGGGATGAGGTTTCCTGAAGGTTTTATTAAATAAATAAATATTTTTTTACACAATTCATAAACACATCTCAGCTCAGGTGACACAGTCACATAAGGGGACATGCCTAAATAATTTGAATACTTCTTTATTTAAAACTTTCCATTTGAACTTAATCCCCCTGAGGCAGCTCCGAGCCTCAGGGAGCTCGAAAGAGCGCAGACCCCCGACTCTCCCTCCTCCTCCTGCCCGCACAGGTATGCGCTGGGCGCTACCGGCTGCGTGTCATCCTGAGCGGGCCTTAATTGGCCCGCCCACGTAAAATGGCGGTGCGCAGCCGATCGCGGGCAGCAATCAGCTCCGCTCCCACTCCCGACCGGCCCGCCCGCCCAACAGGCAGAAAATCCTGCCCAATGTTTTTAAAACAAATGCAAAAGATCATAGAAACTCCAGTTGCCCGGAATGTAGTTTGATTAAGATTCCGCAATCTTTTGTGGCTGGTTCCATCAACATTCGGGGAGTTATACTGAAAAGGTCCAAGCACAATCGAGTGGAAATGCTTGGCTTATATTCTTTCCTATCAACTGGATTACTCTGCTCCTCCTTTCCCCCTCTATCTAAATCCCACTGTAGCTGAATTCCTGTTTTGTAAGTCGTGATGTCTGCCTGTTTCCATCTCACTCCATTGCTACCTCTTTCCCTGTGACACACGCTTACTTGAACCTACCTGCCTCTATTTTCCGCTCAAAACGGTTAGCAGGAGGCTGATACATTGAAAATACTGACACATGAAGAATGGAGTGGTAGGTAATATGTAAATCATGTAAAAGTAAAAATAAAGTGGTAAGTAATATTTTGCAACACGCAACATTGCACTCCATTTTGAATGGGCGTAAACCATTTTTAAGTTTGGCTCTGCAGCTGATGTTTCTCGTTTAGAGGTGAACAAAGAACATTTTGTCATTTGCAATTGAAGGTGCAATTCAGCATGTAGTGCAGTGGAGCAAATCGAGCTCAGCTGCTATCACTGGGACCTATCATCCCCGTAAGCTCGGTGTCCATCTCTCAGCTCAGCAATTGCCAGTTGCAATGATGAGTCAGGTTGACCAATCTGCCGCACATAGAGTGTGAGGAATTTTCAACCCACACACAGTACGTAATGCAAAGCACAAGCAGGGAGCTGTGGAGGTGGACAGTACAGCTGAATCATATGCATTGCAATGTCATACTGCTCAGTGGCAACTTTGTCAGACACAGTATCAGATGCAGACATTCTTGCGGAAGTGCATGTCTGCTTCGGTGAGGCAAAGAGAAAAAGAGCATTGGGCACGGCCATGGTCTCCGTCAGTTTTTTTGAAGTCCCTACCATGATATAGAGCTTGACAAAATAAAACTCTGGAAGGACTTAAATGACATTGAAGGCTGTAAGGGCCCAGTAAAGATTCACTGTCCTTATTTATAGTGTTAGAAATTCAGCATTGGGTGGAATTTAATGCCCCTCGTCCCCCGAGGTGTGTTCAGATGTTGGGGGCTGGATGGTGGGGGGGTTGGTCTGGTGGGAGGTTGCAGGGTGAGGACCCCTCTACTTTCCTGCCTCCCCCAATCAGGTTCAAGCTGGGAGAGTGGAAGGCAGCCTTCCTGCCAAAAGGCCAATTGAGGCCCTTAAGTGGCCATTTAAGGGTCACTTAAGGGCCTCATTCCGCTGCGGCTGATATTCAACCTGTGGCGGGCAGGGAACTCGCCATGCTGCTAGACCCTGTTGGGTTTGCCTGCGGCCTAGTGGAGGGGGAGTCCCTCATTCTCAGTTATTTTGTGACCGATTGAGGGACCCGGCATTGGGAAGGTGGGAGCCATTGAAAGTCAACCCTCTGTCTTTGTTTCTGACCCCCGCCTAATCCTCCCCCATCAGTAATGACCTCCCCATCCCGCCCACACTCACCTCTCTCTGGTGATCCAGCAGCGGTCCTCAAACTAGGGCTGAGTATTGTACCAACAGTAGCCACTGCTCCCCGTGGCACTGCCGGTACTGGAAGGCTGTCAGTCTCTGATTGGCTGGCAGCCCTCGGTGGTGGGATTTCTGCCCTACTGGGGGATCAGTTGCGTGGGAGGCCCCGATGCTGTTGAGGTAAGTGCCTGATTTGCCTGGTAATTGTGCCGGGCCTCTTGGGGATACAGGATACGGGGGTTCCCACTGGCTGTGTAACCGTTAGGCGTGAACACCCGCCTTGTTGTACACTTTAAATTCCACCCACTATCTTCAGAAACAGCCATGTGTCATTAGTGGAAAAACACGTTAGCACGGTCCTTGCTTACTTCTGTTAGTGATGAAATAAGTCACTGGGCCGAATTTCACGTTCCCCCACCAACAGGTTTGCGGGGTGGGGGGTCGCTGTAAAACTCCTCACCTGGCCTCCCCACCAGGCACCCGCCTGCCCCAATGGCTCTGCAATTTTATGGCAGCAAGTGCGAGGCCTAGCCCACCTTTGCATCAATTGAGGCCCTTTGGCCAATTAATGACCTGTTAAGGGCTGTTTCTCACCCAGCCTCAATATTCAGGCTGGTGGGGGGAGTTAAGGGGCAGGGGCAAGGCCCAGCATGTGACACTGCTCAGGCCTCTTTCAACATTGGACACCCTTGCACCTCCCGCACAACCCCCACCCCTCACAAGATTTGCCCTCCCACCCCCAACCCCACCACCACCACCCCCCTGGCCTTTCCACCAAGATCACCACTCAACCTCAGGCCTTACCTCCTCTTCCTGCCCTGAGACCCTGGACTCCCGGGCTTTAGACTCTGGGGACTGCTTGCAGTCCCAGTCGTGTCCACTGCAGCTTCTGACGCTGCTGGGACTGGAGAGTTGCTGGCCAATCAGATTGGCTGGCCTCTGGGGTGGGACTTTCTCCCGAGTGAGGGGCAGAAGTCCCACCTCCAGTCAACAAACGCTCGTTGGAGCATTAAATGACTGCAGGACAACCAGTATCGGCGGATGTGTTCCTCCCCCCCATTCTTCAGATGGCGGGAAGGGAAACCTCACCACCCGAAAAATCCTGGCCACTGTCTCCCCTTTTAGCAGAATGATTCTTAATTCGGTAAAGTTACCATTTAAAACATGGAAGCTGATGCAGACATCACCATTTCTGCACTCCACTGCTTGCTTAGAAATACTGAAAGCTGTATCGAGGGACCACAATAGAGAGCTTGAACTTCCACTGTGCCTTGCTGCACTGCCATTATTTATAACATCCAATTTGCTATTCCAAACTCACTTCTTTTATTGGCTAATCTTCTCCAGAATTATACGTCCTGGGACTTCAGGGCATTTTGCGTAGCAGCCAAAACAATTAATTGCAAGCAGTGTATTTTTATGCAGAGAGCACAAGTATTTACAAATGTGCTCCAGGATCCACTGAAGTTTATTATATCAGAAAGCCCTGAGTGCAGTAAAGTTTGTTTTTTTTTATGGATTGAGCTCCATAGATCCAATGGTTATTTCAGCTGGTATCTGGCAAACAGACATTTAATGATGGGTAGTTTATAATCACTATATTTGTTATAATGAAATCCTACTTTTTGTTGCTACGTTCAAAATAAGTGACAGTAATGCCCCTTGCAGGACCGACCGACTGACCTGTTCTTATCGAGAACCTTTATCAGAAGTTTCAGTGAATTCCACGTAGCTGATCATGCAGCGATATTTTTTACAGTGCTTGGGTTTTTGCCCAAGATTCAGTTTGCAAGCCCAAAGCAAGGCAGACTTGACAATTGGGCATTGAACCTGGAAAGATGTTGCTGGTAAAATGGTGCTGCTGAAATGGTTAATTTCCACAGCAGCGTAAGTGTAGGTTAGGCCGTACCTTTAGTCAAAACCGGGAAAAGATGAAGCTGGACAGAAGCTCACGGAACAGAACTTCATCTTTCGATGAGACACTTTACAGCTTTCCAGACTTAATACTGAGTTCAACAATTTCAGATCATAACTACTGCTCACATTTTTTTTTGGGAGGGTGGTGTGTGGTGATAGCTGTGAGTAATGATTCTGTGGTTGCCATTTATGGTTCGTTTAGACACACCTTTTGTTTCTTCACTGTAGTAATTGTAGCTTTAAGGACTGTAGTGACTGTAGCTTTAAGACTTAGTGTGCTGTATAATATCACGTGACAGTGCAAACGAATTAGCTCTAAGCACGGGGAACCTTAGAGTTGGGGATTCTCCTTCTAGTTTATGGAGCTTGATGGAAGCACATAACTGCTGATGCTGCCTGTAAATAAAATCTGATGTTTCTAATGAGAAACCTGTCTGGAAAACCTAGTCCATAACATTCACATATTCCATTACCACACCTTGCAACATCATCCCTTTTGACATTTAATATCTGCTGCCTTTCACCTGATCACAGATGTTTATTTTGGTTCTGCGCCCTGCCACCAACGCCCCCCCCCCCCCGCCCCGGGCAATCGCCGCCTGCCGCCATTCCCTGCCTCTATATTTACTTAAAACCTGTCACATCTCTAACCATTGCCAGTTCTGATGTTTTCCTCGTCACAGATATTACCCGATTTTCCATTTCTATTCCAGGTTTCCAGCATCCGCAGTATTTTGATTTTGAGCTGAAGAGCAGAGTTGCACTCTCCACCACATGGTGGTCGCCAACTCAAATCACAGCCTCGACTGACTTAAACCCAGCTTCCCTTTTCAATTGTTTGCCCGATAAAGGAGATGGTACAACTCTGCCTGGCTCCATACCCCTTGCATTCTGAAGCAAAGTTGCCTGGTCCAGCCTCATTCTACCTGACAATCATTGTTGACAGTGTAGTATTAGGGTTTATAAGGGTAAATGTGTGGGGCTGTGTAAATAGCACCTCCCACGGTTATGATGTCAGAGAACACATGACTAGGAGAGGAGAGGGAGGATGTTCATGGCTTCTACAGTCTAATACCTAGTCATGGATAGCTGTACATAGTCCTATTGTATTAAACCAGTTGTTGTTTGAACATACCAATGTCTCAGTAATCACTCCGAAGTTAGATTAACTAACATACTATATGGTGGCAGCAGTGGGATAGACCCAAAACACTGAAAATTCACCTTAAATGTCAGACCTGTAAAAGTGGCACCAAAACTACTTTCAAAGTCATTCAGGACTTCGGCACAAAACGTGGTGATCTGTGGAGAAAATCCTGATCCAGCGATCTTAGGCCTCGAGTTGGAGAGCCAAGCAAGGTTCGTGGAACTGGTGAGCCACCTTTAAAAAGGGTAAAGATCGATTTTAACTGCGTGCTGGGCAGGCAGCACTGGCACAGCCAGAACCCTAGCAAGGGCGGGTTATGGAAAATCCTGCAGTCTAGGTCCAAGATTGGCATCATTACCATGGCGACCGCAAGGCAGCACAAAACAAGGGGGAATGCAAATACCCGGTGCTCCAGGAGAAGGGAGTGAAGAGATTATTGAAATAACTTAAAGCAAAATCAAAGCAAAATACTGTGGATACTAGAAATCTGAAATGAAAACAGAACATGCTGGGAAAACTCAGCATGTCTGATAGCATCTGTGGAGAGAGAAACAGAGTTAATATTTTGAGTCCAATATGACTTCTTCGGAACTGGAGAGAGGTAGAGATGTGATGGGTTTTATGCTGTTGAGGAAGAGGGGAGGGGAAGGTGGGACAATGTAAAAGCTCAGGGATAGGATGGAGGGCAGGAGTGATTAATTGACAAAGATATCATGGAACACAAGACAAAGGGAGTGGTAATGATAGTATTAAAGACTAAAGCTTCAGTCCAGAGTAGGTATTAATGGGAGAATAAAGGTCAGCACTGTCTGAAAGCAAAATAGCAGAATGTGTTAATCGCAGGAAAAAGGAGTCAGTGCTCTCTGAGAGAAAAAACATGAAAACAAGCTACACACTGACACTTGGCGTGGGGGGTGGGGTAGTGGTGAAGGGCAGAATTCAAAATAGAGGACAGAATTCATGGTCTGAAATTTTTGAACTCAATGTTGAGTCCAGAAGGCTGTAAAGTGCCTAATTGGAAGATGAGATGCTGTTCCTCCAGTTTGTGTTGGGCTTCACTGGGACATTCTTGCTGGCTGAGGATCAGAAATGTGAGCATGAGAGCAAGGTGGAGAACTGAAAGGGCAAGTGACAGGAAGGTCCAGGTCATGCCTGCCTCCTGAGCCAAGGTGTCCCGCAAAGCATTCACCCAGTTTGCGTTTAGTCTCCCCAGTGTAGAGGAGCCTGTATTGTGAGCAGCAAAATACAGTAGACTATATTGAAACAAGTGCAAGTAAATTGCTGTTTCATCTGGAAGGGGTGTTTAGGGCCTTGGACGGTGAGGAGGTAAACGGGCAGGTGTTACACTTCCTGCAATTGCATGGGAAGGTGCCATGGGAAGGGGATGAGGTGTTGGAGTTGATAGAGGAGCGGACCAGGGTGTCATGGAGGGAATGGCCCCTTCGGAATACTGACAGGGGAGGTGAGGAGATGATGTGTTTCATGTGGGCATCATTGGAGTTGGCAAAAATGGTAGAGAATGATCCTTTGAATACAAAAGCTGGTGGGATGGAAAGTGAGGACAAGGTGAACCTTATGGTTCTGAGGGGAAGGGGTGAGGGCAGAAGTGTAGGAAATAGGTCGGACATGGTTGAGGGCCCTGTCAGCCACAGTGAAGGAGAATCCTTGGCTGAGGAAAAAGGAAGGCATGTCAGAAGTGCCATTGTGGAACAGACATGGAGAAACTGGGGGAGTGGAATGGAGCCATTAGAGGAAGCAGGGTGTGATGAAGTGCTTTTGAGGTAGCTGTGGAATGAATTTTGGTAGACGGTCTATCACCAGAAATGGAGACAGAGAAGTCAAGGAAGGGAAGGGAAGTGTTGGAGATGGACCATGTGAAGGTGAGAGAGAGTTGGAAATTGGGAGCAAACTGATGAATTTGTCCAGGTCCAGAGAAGAGCACAAAGCGGCTCTGATACAGTCATTGATATACCGGAAAAAGAGCTGTGGGAAGGACCTGAATAGGACTGAAACGAGGAATGTTCTACATACCCCACAAAAAGACAGGCATAACTAAGGCCTATGCGAGTAGTCATAGCCCATAGTCATACCTTTTATTTGGAGGAAGTGAGACAAGTTAAAGAATAAATTATTCAATGAGAGAACGTTCAGCCAGTCGGAGGAAGGTGGTGGTGGATGGGGATTGTTCGGGATTCCGTACAAGGAAGAAATGGAGAGCCCTCAGCTGGTGAGGCAAACAGAGGTTTGTAAAAAAGACAGAGCAGTACTGAGAGGTGAAGAAAACCCTTGGCTCCAGTGACCATGCAGTTCCTTAAGCCCAGGAATGTAAAAGAAGCATCAGAAAAGAAGGTACAATTTGGAGGAAAAGTACAAGACGCAATAAAACCCTGTCAGCGTTGTGGTGCCAAAAAGGCCCAAAGGCACCAACAGTGCCCTGCAAACATTGTAGAATGCTTTCTTTGCAGAGGAATTGGCCATTTTGGGAAGATGTGCCGAAGTAAAGCCTCTAACTTCACAGGTTCAAAGTCTTCAAGCATAAGGATATCAATGAAGTTGAAGAACTTGCGCAGAAGAGGAACAAAAATATTTTCTGGGTGAGATGAATGACCCCAATCGTACATTCTGGAATGCAGATATGTATGTCAATGGACATACCATCAACTTTAAACTAGATAGTGGAGCAAGAGTAATGGTTTTAATCAGACAGCGAACTGTGGTTACTGACACGTTGCCTGCAGCCAATGGAAGCCCAGCTATACGCACCAGGAGGGATTGAACTATAAGTCAAGGGAAAGTTGCAGGCAACACTCCAGCACAAGGGAAAGCAGATATTGGAAACATTGTATGTTCTACAGAATCAGGAATTCCCTCTTTTAAGTAGAAGTGCTTGGTATAGACCTCAGTCTTATCAGGAAATTGGAAGAGGGCAATCAGCAAGAATCCAAGGGTGACTTCAGAAATTAATCCCTGCAGCTATCCAACTGCAAGGAACATCTGGATTGCTACTTTGGTGCGGACTTTTTGACACCCTTCACAGAGATTGATAGTCCAGCTGTTTTGCAGGAAGATGCCCAGGAGTGGGGGACGTCCATTCGCTCACAACAAATGCACAGTGAAAAAAAATTAGACCAGCAAAAACCTGAGATTAAAAGTGATCACTCATCACTCTGTAATATTGCTTTGAAAGTGGAAGATGAAAATCTGGTGATGGAATACTTTGTTCAAATACCACATTCACCCAACCGTGGTAAGCTTTTCGAATGTATATGTGGACCTATGCATTCACCAAAAGTTGTCATCAAGGAAACTAGCAGTCAAAGAAGTCAAAAGGTAGACATGGAACCAGGCCACGCAATGTCTGCCTTTTCTACATGGGAAGAAACCAAACTTATTGATTCACCAGGTCTCCTGGATTTTGAGGGAAACCAAGACATTGATCAGGTGGATTCCTCACAGGTTTCCATCCCACCTAAAGGATTACTTCCAAGGCTGCTTAAGACTTCAAGAACGAGAGACTGCACGGAGGCATTGCTTGAGAATAAGGAAGGACAGAAAAAACCAAACAAAGGAAAGAGGGCAAACTCAAGAAGCAAGAATAGGGAACATATGAAACACAAAGAGAGGGATAAACCTGCAAAATCAAATAGAGGGGGAAGTGTGGTCAAGAAACATAGCAGTAAAGAGTGGAAAAAACAGATCAAGTTCAAATCCAGAAGTCGGACCAAGGAAAAGTAGCAGTAATAGTCCAGAGAGATGACAATTAACAGAGATCTCATTTAGTACATACTTCAGAAGGTACTATACGTAGAAACCAGAGGAAACTTATTTCTATTCATCAAAGATGACAATCAGTCATATATTTGGAAGAGTCAGATGTTGAGTCAGAAATTAGTAAAGAACCAGATACTTCAACTCTCAATAAAGGCCATCCAAGTTAAGAAAAAGAAGTTCAAAGATTGACTACTGATCTTCCGAGCCTGACAAGAACACAATCAGGGAGAGTTGTGAAGCCTCCTGACAGAGTGAATTTGTGATCTCACAGAATTTGAGGGGGGGAGATGGGGTAGTATGTAAATATGAATGTAATAAAGGTGAAGGATGAGTTGGGGCAGAGGTGTAGTATGAGGATCTGAAAGGGTTAATATGTGGAACTGTATAAATAGCACCTCCCATAATGATGATATAAGAGAACACATGACTAGGGGAGGTGGGGAAGAATATTCATGGCTTCAGCAGTGTAACACCTAGTCATAGATAGCTGTAAATAGCTCAGTTGTGTAAAATAAACCAGTTGTTCCTTGTACATACTGATGCCTCAGTAATCATTCTTCAACTAGACTAACCAATATATAGCAGACAGCAGATGTGGTAATGTGTCCTTTCAGATCAGCTATGTTTCCTGAAGTGGTAAATTCAGTTTTGGATTTGCTGTGCCTTCCCGGACATGAAGCATTAGTAATTCTGGTCAGGCTGCTTTCTTAGATAGAATTATAGAATGCTGCAGCATAGAAGGAGGCCATTCAGTCCGAAATCCCTGTGCTGTCCCTTTGAAGGAGCTATCCAATTAGTCCTAGACCCCTAAACTAAAACAGAAAATGCTGGAAAAACTCAGCAGGTCTAACAGCATATGTGGGGAGAAAAAAAGCAGAGTTAACGTTTCGAGTCCTTATGACTCTTCAAGAAATGTCATAAGGACTCAAAATGTTAACTCTGTTTTTTCTCTCCACAGATGCTGTTAGACCTGCTGAGTTTTTCCAGCATTTTCTGTTTTTGCTTCACATTTCCAGCATCTGCAGTATTTTGCTTTTAGTCCTAGACCCAGGCCCTTTCCCAATAGCCCAATAAATTTTTCCCCTTCAGGTTTTAGTCCAATTCTCTTTTGAAATTTATTATTGAATCTGCTACCACCACCCTTTCAGGCAGTGCATCCCTGACCAGAGCAAACTGCTTCATTTAAAAATAAAATTCTCCTCAATTCACCTCTGCATCTTTTGTCAATTAACTCAGTACTGTCCTCTCGCTACTGACCCTTCTGCCACTGGAAACAGCTTATTTCCTCATTTACCCTTTATAATGGTGAACACCTCTATTACATCACCCATCTCTGCTTGAAGATATAGATTTTCCAGGCTTACCTGCTAAATGTGCAGATCTTTAGGTTCAGGTCCACCTTTCTTCCTTGTTAAAGAAAACACCAGGCGAAAAACATTAGTAGAAGAGATTCCTATTTGATAGAAGAACCAAGATTCCACGCACTTCCATGATGGGATCAAGCTTATATGGGTATTTTTCTCAATTTAGTAAGCAGCTAATCTTGGTGCTAGTATCTGAGGTATGATATAATCTTGGTGCTAATATCTATGCACAGTCAAGCCACAAACAAAAAAAAAAGGAAAATCTATGGAGAAGCCACTCGGCCATTCTTGCATACCTTGCAGGTACTCTGTGCCTTCAGCAGCCGTGGTGCTAAGCTCTGGAATTCCCTCCCTAAAACTCTCCACCTCATTACTTCACTCTCCTCCTTTAAGACACTCTTTAAAACCTACCTCTTTGACCATGCATTTGCCGTAATATCGCCTTATGCAGTTTGCTTTCTAATTCTCTGTGAAGTGCCTCAGGGGGTTTTCTTATATTAAAGGTGCCATGTAAACACAAGTTGTTGTTAAGAACTGAGAATCGATTGTCTGATGTACTCTGGGTCAGAAAATGGTACATAGATTAGGAATGGGGGAAACTGCCGAATAATTGCATTGATGTTTTGAGCATCGACGCAAGACATCTGAAAGATTATATTCTGCAAACATTTTGTTGAACTTTTTGCAGTGGTTGGGATATAGAATTAATTATTGTTAACAGACATAGACTTGAACATCTGCAGCTTATTGCTCGACACTAGCATCATTACATCCAAGAAGTTATGCCACACAGCAAAGAATGTATCACATAAAAAGCGCTGCCAGTCTTAAGACTGAATAAAAAGAACCACATGTTTGCTCAGTATTCAATGAAAGGGTCTATTTACAACCAAGTCATTTATTTGGTATTTTAGTGATTTGTGGCTGTTGTAAACAGATAAGCCTTATTTTCTACAATAATGAAGAACAAAGCATTTCTTTCATGGGATGTTCAATAAGGAACCATTTTAATTAGCTTTCATTTCCTACAAATAGTGCACACTTTCTGCTTGTATCAAGAAGGATTTAAGTTTGTTGCTGGCAGTCAAACTATTTGGATAATATTGACGTAATGGAGAGTGTCTGGTGTCCAAGTTGAATCTTCTATTTAAAACAAGTGTTCACCTCAGTGTACTTGGAAGAATCTTTGGTTGAATAAGATAGAAATCGAAAGGTAAAAACAGTGTAGAACTTTTGACCCTCGGTCTGTTTCTTCCCCAGAATAGTTCTTTGTAAGCCTCCCTTTCTCTTGACTCCATGTGTCATCCTAGAATGTTGGCAGACTGTTCACTTGCAGAGAGTGGCATTGCTGATTCCAATCCTGACCTCACCTCATACCTTTCCTCCTCTGCCCTTCAAGTGCAGGGACAGTAACCAGTTGTAGTCCTCGAACTTCTGCTTCATTGAGAATAACTGACTCGGCACCGACCAGGAGTTCTCTCTCCATTCTCAATAGTGCTATGCAATTTTGCAGCACCCTTTCAGAGTTGTGATTAGTGTGGCACTCTCGCTGCCCTGCAACAAAGCCAAGCATCACTGCCATCTGGGCCTCATTGTTCCAAGGAGAATATTAAATTAGCAGCAAATTGTTAATATATTTTAATTCTGGACACAGCAATCGAATGATATCGCTTAGATGTTTTATCACAGTAACCATGATAAACAGATTGACAGTGTAACTATTGTCTCTGTCTAGAAGATCCCCCTAGAATGGAAACAGACCACTGCTTTCTAGCTACTGAGCACAGTGCTGCTGCAGAAGGGTCGTGCTAATTGATGCCTGATTTTTAAAAAAAAATACAGCACTTTAACAATTTGAGGACTGGATTATAATAATGCAACCCAATCCCATTCCAGTCAGATTTCCTTAAGTATTACCACCTCAAAGGTAAAACTTAGGTAAATGGGCTCAATGATCTTCCTTCCATCATAAGGTCAGAAGTGGGGATGTTCCCTGATGTTCGTTGATGTTCAGGACCATTCGCAACTCCTCAGATACTGAAGCAGTCCATGTCCAAATGAAGCAAGACCTGAACAATACCCAGGCTTGGGCTGACAAGTGGCAAGTAACATTCGTGTCACACAAGTGCCAGGCAATGACCACCACCAACAAGGGAGAATCTAACCATCGCCCCTTGACATTCAATGGCATTACCATCTATGAATGCCCCACTATCAACATCCTTGGTGGGGGGGTTACCGTTGACCAGAAACTGAATTGGACTAGCCATATAAATACTGTGGCTGCAAGAGCAGGTCAGAAGCTAGGAATCCTGCAGCTAGTAACTCATCTCCTGACTCCCCAAAGTCTGTCCACCATCTACAAGGCACAAGTCAGGAGTGTGATGGAATACTCTCCACTTGCCAACAACACTCAAGAAGCTCAACTCTATCCAGGACAAAGCAGCCTGCTTGATTGGCATCCCATCCACACACATTCACTCCCTCCACCACCGACGCACAGTAACAGCAGTGTGCACCATCTGTCAGATGGACTGGAGGAACTCACCAAGGCTCCTTAGGCAGTACCTTCCAAACCCATGATCACTACCATCTAGAAGGACAAAGGCAGCAAATGCATGGGAACATCAGACCTGGAAGTTCCCCTCCAAGCCACTCACCATCCTGACTTGGAAATATATTGCTGTTCCTTCATAGTCGCTGGGCCAAAATCCTGGAACTCCCTCCCTATCAGGACTGTGGGTGTATGTACACCACATGGTCTGTCGTGATTCAAGAAGGCAGCTCACCACCACATTCTCAAGAGCAGTTAGTGATGGGCAATAAATCCTGGTCTAGCCAGTGAAGCCCATATCCCATGAATGAATAAAAAAAAATCCTATTCCTGGTGGGCTTTAGCCAACATCACAGAACTGTCACCCAGAAATGGCAGCTTTGGGACACAGGGAAACGCACATTGTTGCAGTAGACAGGAGTATAGTGAGCCATTTCAGTTTACACTGTGACTGCAGGATGAAGCAAAGTAGTTGCAAACTAGGAATAAGCAGGAACTGATGTCAGGAAACATCCTTTCCAGCTGAGTTATTGATTTCTGGAATGGTCTACCATTAGGAGTGGAGTCAAAATATGGAGTCATTTAAGAAGCCGTGAGGAGAGTACAGTAAGTTCTATTGGAAAATGTGATAGATGAACCAAAAGGCCATTCTCATGCATGCTTAGTTTCCGGGGGAAGCTTAAAAACAGATGTAGCCAAACCCATGTTAAGAGCATGGACTCCATTTGATTGATTTTAGGGCTTTATATAAAGTGAAACCTTTTGACAATGAGCATCCAGATGATTTCTTAGGAGTAGTCATTACAATGCTTCTTTGTATATGTCAAGCATCAGCCTTTGAAGCTGGAGTCCATTTTTCAGTATTGTACTCCGAAAAGATCGGGAACTGGATGTTGTCAATGCAGACAGTCAGTTAGAGGGAGGCCCTGGGGCCTGTCAGAACCAATCAACCAAATGTTATTTTCTTTATCTGTGCTGTCTCAAATAAACTTGAGACCAAAATGTTTCAAGTGAGAAGAGTTGAATTTAGTGTTTGTTGCCAAAGAGATTCTGAATGATTAATTAAGCTTCTAAAATGCTGCTTTTTAAAACCTCAAAGAATTATTTTGGGTATTGCCTGACTTTGGCTTACTTGTAGGCTTGTTTTCCTCAAAGTTGGTTGTAGCTGCGTCTTTTCGCTATAAGGAGGATATTCCATGGTGTGAATTTAATGACTGGATTTATCTGAGCATTCCTGTCATCATACTTTGTGTAAATAAAATAGGGAATGGGATTGGAATGGTGATGAGTCTTTGCATGACCCTGATATTTGGGGTGTGATTACAATGCACCACAGTGGCGCCTGATGTGGGCCTTTTGTTTGTTTGTGTGTGAATCACAGTGCGCCATTGTGTTCTGTAACTTCAGAAGTGGTTTTCAGTCTGCTTATGTGTGCTTGATGTAGGCTGCAGGCACACTCAATGTTCCGTCACTTTCACTGCAAGAAGCAAGACTAAAATAAAATGCAGTTTGTGCGTAGCATTCCCCCAAACCTTGTTGGAAAAATAAAGCTCATGTTTTGAGCATTTACAGCAGCTTCAGTAATTTCTAAATCCAGCACTACTGAAAATAGTACTTTTGTGTATTTTGGATGACTCACAACCTTTGAGCCATAGAGTAATCGAGGAGAGAACGTAAACCATTCCTATTAGTGGTCAACATCCATTTGGGAATGTAAGGAGCCGCATTGAAATTCACGAAGGGTACATAAGGTAGTAAATTGTAGACTGGAGGCAGTCTGGTACACATGAGGGTGCATCGTGTACCCCCAATCCCAATCCCATCCTAACCTCACCCCCACCTGCAATTCATATTTTCATCTGCTTTTCCACTGATTGTAGTGTGATATTTATTTCCAGTATTAGGGCATAAATCTTTTGGACAGGTTCAAAGCAGGCTGTTGACGGGAATAGTAGATTAACTTTATGCTGTAAAGTTGTATCTGTAACCCCACAAAGAGAAGTTATTTTTGGCTTTAACAGTAGGTTCCAAAATATCAGAATATGCATCAAATAAAATGTCAAAAAGCAAAACCATCTGGGGGCATTTTCCTAGATTATGCTAGAAAGTAAATCTCATTCCTTCTATTCAATCACTCACTCACAACCCAATTCTGAGATTTCTAACTTCACCATTTCCACGACCTGCTCATTTGTGTACTTAACTTTTTTTTTGCAGTAAAATGGATGAAATGTTGAGGGGCCTGCAGCTTATAGTTTGTCCCACTGCACTTGCAGTGCAACTATTTATTGTCCTGTGTGAGAAATCCCATGTTCAGGGCTATTTTCACGTTCCTAATTTTCTATTTTGGCAATTATGCTTCTGATAAGAAGCTCTGATCCAATTCACAAAAACATTGGGAGTGGGAATGCAGCTAAGTGACCCTTTGAAAGAGCTTTGCAATACATACCATCCACTGTACCATGTGTTTTACATGTGAAACCTATGCTTTAAACAAAAATGATCCATTGCTCCATCTAAAAACAAGTAGAACTGAAGCCAGCACAGTAATAGAGTTTAATCAGAAGCAAATTGGACAAATGAATTCAATAAAACTGTTGCAGATAATTGTAATTGTGTACTTGTGTTGCTTGAAGATAGTGTGCTTCTGTTGCTTGCTAATTATGACACACAGCTGAACGGATTGGTTGATAGTTTTTTATTTAACAGAGACATATGGAGTTACACCCATTCATAACTTTCATGTGTTAAATACTTTATCTGAGTGAGTTCCATTGAACTCAGTTTGGACTGACTATCTGAACGTGAATGGTCAATAACTTCTAAATCAAAGCCGTAAATAAAAACAGCTTTTTTTTCCCTCAGTGCACTCAGCTCCGGAATGGCCATAGATGTACATGAAAGGTTCCTGTTCCATATATTTGAACATAAAATGGGCTAAACCTGTTTAAAAGATCAATTGTAGAAAATCCTAGTTCTGATTTAGTTTTATTGCACACTCAAATTGAGTGTTAATGCTGAAGTGGAAGTAAAATTTGACCTAATACTAACTTTGTGCTGTTTGAGTGCCCTTTGGTAAGTTTTCTCCCAGTGTAAGTGGGTTGCACGCACCAAAATGGAAACTGAATATATAAACACTATGTAGCTTGATGGGCTCTGTTGAAGTTTTATTAAGGAGACTTTGTGCAAAATTCTTCAGCTTTGGATTCCCCACTACTCGGGCATATATACTGCCTGGTCAGAGTTAAGGTTAGAACTGCAGAGGGAATGTAAAGATGCAGAGGGCGACACGAATGTAAATCATGGGGTGAAATGCAGAGCAGAGACCCCAAGATTATCCTGATGGGAAGGTAAACAGCTTACCTCAAACAATATGTGGATACCAAGAACGCCAGCTACCTTTAATGCCAAGCCCACTAGTTAAGTCTCTACAATGTTGCTCGTCTTCACATCAGACACAGAACCAAATTCCACAAACCTTTTAACATTGAGCTAGGAGTGATCCTGTATATTGGACAAGCGTGGTTAACACCATAAAATCAGAGTACACTAAATTTACTGACGTTTAGCCTGTTATTGTTTTGGTATGGACGTAGTTTTATTTAGATGGTTCCTTGAACATCCTATATATTTACAGTTAGTAACCCTGAATCAAATACAGGAATGGCAGCTGCTACAGTAACTAGCTTAGCATCTGTTACCAAGAACTGTTCATCATTGCAGTGTTGAGCCTGCACTCTGTGTCACTGTATTTGCTAGTATAAAAACAAAAGTATGCAGCGAGGAACATTTTATTTCAGACAAAGAGTATTTTTGTGTGCACATTTCATAAAACTTAGCTAGTTAAGGCTAAGATAGGATCCCATCATTCAACTACCAATGCACATTTAAACACTCTAATGCTAAATTACTCTTTATTGGCATAGGAGTTGGTTGTTATATATTTTTGACCTGCTAATGAACTTAACCAAATGGAGAACAAAGAGTGCTCTCACAAACAGTAGTTATAACGCAGGCTGCAATTTGTTTTCTCTGTGAGGCAAAGCAACTGACATTAAGGGGTTGAATGTATGCAACACCTCCTGGCTACTCTGGGTTCCAACACTTGGAGCTCATCCAATTGAAATGCAAAGAGCTGGAGACCTGGATATGACACAGCAGAGTTAACAATGCTTTGTAGAGTTCAACTCGTTAAATGGTTCCGCAGCCCAGCGGCAGGTCTGCTCTGATTGGCTCGCTAGATAACCAGCACATCATTTATGCCAAAGCCTATCCTGCAGAAATTGTACAGATAAAATTTTGTGCTCTGTGGAGTTACTTAAAACATCAAGGCAACAACACATTCCTTAACAGCCGTAAATACATTCCACAGGTATGAAGAAGAATTGTGACCTAAGGCCTTTATGTCTCATCAGCCCGTGGCTAGAGTTTTAAGATGAGAAAATTGTTCCTTATAGTCATGGATTGTAGCTAGTGTACAGACAGCAGTGATATTTTGTCAAGTGTTTCATATTTTGCCACACCTTGTACCTTATTTTAAATTAAGACCAGACTCAACGTCAAATCACCATACAAAAGACCAGATTAAATAAAAATACTTGCCGTGATCAACTCAAATATATTCTTCAACTCAAATTTGGGGAAATCAAAGTCATTTCTCTTCGACTCCTGCCAAAAGTTTTGCTCCTTAGCCCCAACTACTCAATTGCTGTCCATAAACTAGTATAATGATGTGTAACTTTTATGCCACTTGATCCTGAATTGAGTTTCATACTCCATGGGCTTGATAATTAAACTCCCCCAGGCTGGGAACAGAGGTAGGGAGGGGGGATGAATATACCAGGGTCAGCCATTTTTGCGGAGTCAGGAAATGGAGGTGTGGAAGGGCTACCTGCCTGTACACAGGTAGCCGATTAAAGTCGTTAGGGGCCACTTAAGGCCAATAAAGGAGGTCACAGGCAGGAGGGGCCAATTTAGCTATCTGGAGGTCACCCCGCTCCCTTCCCCCTGCTCCAGCGGCAGTCTGGTGGGAAGGGCGGGGGTCAGTGTGCTCCACCAACCCACCTGCCCCATCCCCCATTGCCAAACAATGATAGCCTGGCTGCAAAACCCATTTTTTAGCTTAAGTTTAAAAAAGTTGTAGAGAAGTCATCTCCATTTTGAAGCACCCCCTCCCTTACTTACTCTCCATTGCAGCCTGCTGTATCTTTCAAGCTGGAAGACCCCCTATTGACCCTCCAGCTTTGCGAGCCTGCCTGCTGTCATTAGATGGACAGTGAGGCCGTCTCTGGCCATTAATTCCAGTGGAAAGCCGCAAAGAGTGAATGTTTCCCACACAATGCGGACTTCTGATCCACATTTCATCCTGAAGGCAAGGGTTCAGAAGCCCGCAGGGAAAATTCTGCCCCATATTTTAGACTGTACCAAGACTATCTATTTTCACCTTCACTATACTCTGTCTCTTTATCTTCCTCATTGCCACTGAAATGCTTATCAATGACTTTGTACTTTCAAGTTCAATGATTCGGGATTTTCATTTGAAATATTTGACCATTCAGCTTAAATAGTTACAGTTGGAAAACCTAGACCAATTACTCTGAACATACTCCTTGCCAGCCTCCCAAGTTCTGATCTACAGAAAATGCAACTTATCCAAACTTCACCTCTCTAATACCGAGCTCTGCTCTCCAGCATCCCTATCTTTGCCAACCTTCATAAGCTCCCAGCTCTCCAAAGCATTGATTCTATCAAGATCACCTACTTCTGTCTCCGTAACACCACCTGCCTCAGCTCACTTGCCACTGAAATATTCACCCATGCTTTATTACCTCTCGACTTGGCTATTCTGGCCTCCCATCTGCACCCTCCGCAAACCTGGAGCTCGTCCAAATGTTTGCTGTCCACATTACATGTGCTCGTTGACCTACATTTGTGCTTGACCTGACAACCCTGTGGTTTTGAAATCCTTATCCTTGATTTCAAATCCCTCCATAGCCTTGTCCCTCTCAGATCTCTGTGCTGCTCCAATTGTGGATTCTTGCATATTCCTGATTTCCATCGCTCGCTCAATCTTTGGTGCCTGTGCTTTCAGCTGGTAAGGCCTTTAGCTCTGGATTTCCCTCCCTAAAGCTCTGCACCCCTCTACCTTTCTGTCTTCCTTTTAAGATACTTCTTAAAACCTACCTCTTTGACCAAGCTTTCTTACCCTGTCTGGCCCTAATAGCTCCTTATGTGGCTCGGTCTCAAATTTTGTTTGCTGCTACGAAGCATTTTGGAATGTTTTGCTACATTAAAGGTGCTATCTAAATACAAGTTGTTGTTGTCCCTCCATGGCCTCTCCCCTCCTGTCCTCTGCAATCTTCTTAATTCCTTTGTTTCTTGGGTTTTTTACTCTGTCATCTCCCTTTGTCCTCTCCTCCACCTTCAGCCAGAGGCCTCATATATTTTGGCCCATTTGAGCCCACTCTCCCTAAAATCATCCTCCACTGATTTGTGTCTCTGAAACGATTTGGTGCGTTTTGCAATGCTAAAGTTGCAATGAAATCTGAGTTGCTATACACTATTGGCATGATGTAGATAAATAATTAATAGCTTTCCTGGTTGAAGACCGGGTATCGATTTTCTCGTTTAAACCTATAAAATTCTTGTCAAATTCTTGCCAAGGAATAGCTGAAAATTTCCTGTGTAATCTTATGGAGGAGGGAAATAAAATTGTATCCATGTTTGCGAAAATTGTGTTCGTACCTAAGACTCAATGTTTGAAAATCCCATGTCCAATCAGTAGAAAACCAGATGAAATACATAAACATACATATGTATATCTAAAAAACACTCAGTGTGTGTGCAAATGAAACATACTGTGGCTATCCTGTTGATATTCTTATCCATAATAACTTCTGGCAGGTTTTGCTTTCAATTCAGCTAATTCCATAATCCATAACGGATTCAATTCAGTTAATTCCATAATCTTCAGCAGATAGGCTCTTTCCACTTAGATTAGGAGAGATAAACACGAGAGGACATGGCTTTAGGGTGAAAGGGGAAAGGTTTAGGGGGAACTTCTTCACTCAGAGAGTGGTGAGAGTGTGGAACGAGCTGCCATCTGACGTGGTAAATGCGGGCTCACTCTTAAGTTTTAAGAATAAATTGGATAGATACATGGATGAAAGAGGTCTGGAGGGTTATGGACTGGGTGCAGGTCAATGGGATTAGCGGAATAATATTTCGGCACAGACTAGAAGGGCCGAATGGCCTTTTTTCTGTGCTGTAGTGTTCTATGGTTCTATACAATGAAAAGATGTGTGTGTTTATCTGGCCTATGCAAGTTTTATCACTAATGGTTAACTGAATTCTATATTTCTACAAGAAAAATACGAAACATTTACCTCACCTATCTCAGATATTGTTAAAATTAATTTTATGAATAAGATAATAATGTTTAGAACTTCTGTGTAAACTCAGTTGCTTTAATTAAGTTGCTCTGCTTTGGTGTAAATTGAAGGGATCCCTTAGGCATTGATCAATTCCAGTCAGTGATGTCAAATAAAGTTGAATTAAAATTGGAATCATCACGATTTGTGGCTTGCCTGTTCCTCAATTTCTGATGACTTTTATTCTGGCCTGTTCATAAACATTGCAGTCTTCAGCTTTGTTTATGGCATGCGTGCTGTTGTAATGCTTCTGAAGTATGGATCTTGCATAGGCAACAAAAACTCTGGCTAGAGGTACTCCCGGAGATTTGATTACCTTCCGACCATGTGACATCTGCACATGTAAATAAAATTTGGGTACCCATTGTTGAGAGTCTTTGCTCGTGGATTTGCACCAGCAGCTGTTGCGCAATAGATTCCAAGAACCAGGAGGACACCTACGAGCAGGTGAGGAAGAAAAATCGAGGTGGGAGAATCTTTGATTACATCAGCAACCAATAGTAACTCATTGATAACTCATAGTAATATTGGTAACACACGGATTCCTCTCTTAACCAACAATAATACAATAACTCATGATCATCTAAATGTAACTGATAATAATTGGTTGTAATCCCATAACCCGCTGATTTTCTGGCAGGATTAACAACCCTAATGAGGCTGAAGGCTGGGAAGACCATATAAAATTTCCCAGTAACCCAGCTTGGCAAATCGGCAAGTTAACTTTCTGGTTGCTGTTGGTTATATAAGACATTGCAAGGTAAACACCTGAAACACTTAAAGCCCAGTATTTAACATTGTTCTAAATTGTGATTTTACACAAAATATCAGCTGTTATTCTGGTTCAATTTGAGATTTAAAAAAAATGAAATTCTGCATTCTAGTTTGTGAGAAACAAGAGTTTTTTTTCATGAATCCATATCGTCTCTAAAAGATGGGGAGACTTTTTATATATGTGCATCAAAACAACATGGGATAAAGGATACAACAGATCGTTATTTGATTTGTGAATATTTAACCCCTGTTTGCTCCTCAACATGCTTATCTCATTTTGTGTTGATGCTCAGCCGTAGTTTCCAACATGTTTTTAATAAAAAGTCTGTCCCGCATTTTGCTGTTAGTGACAAATGAACTTTGTTCATCACTGACCTCAAATAAAGCTCCCTGCGAAGACATAGCAGGCTCTAGGTTCCTTTATTCTGGCCTCACTTTGAATTTGGCCCCTATAAAGGGGACTAGTGGCAATCAGCAACGGGGCAAGCGACAGGCGGGCTGATCAGCCAATCAGATTGAAGCATTCTCATAGCACAGTTGGAAGTAAAAAAAACATGGAATATAATTTGCATCTTAATGAATTGGCTCATACGTACGGTATTAATGGTGAAGGTATAAAATAAAAATTATTTTAATATACTAAAAATCACGCAAATTTAAATGGTCTTCTGAGATTCCACACTTGTGCAATTAGTTTTCGGGGCAGAGAGATTGTTCGGTAATTGTGGCCTGAATCTTCGGCTCGGCGAGCGGGGGTGGGGCCCGCTCACCAAGGCGTAAAATGACGTGGGCGGGCATCCCGACGTCACCGCGCGTCATTTAAATTTTCAGTTTGGCAAGTGCACAGCCGAGTTGGCTGCACGCCCGGCAAACTGTCAAAGGCCTATTAAGGCCATTTAAATATCAATTAAACTAATAAACTGAGCTGCCCGTCCAACCTTAAGGTTGGCGGGCAGGCGAAGAGCCCAGGCGGTCTTTACATTTTTCATGGAACCTCATCCACGGGTGGGATGAGGTTTCATGAAGGGTTTATAAATTAAATACAATTTTTTAATTAATGTTCATTGACATGTCCCAGCTCATGTGACACTGTCACATGAGGGGACATGTCTTAAAAATTTTTCTTCTCTTTATTAAAATTTTGGGAACTTAAACTAATCTCCCTGAGGCAGCGCTGTGCCTCAGGGAGATTTCTGCGCTCCTTTGCGTGCATGCACGAAAGAGCGCACTCCTGACTCAAGGAACCCCCCCCACACGGGGAGCGCTCAGCGCTTTCAGGCGCACATCACACTGGGCGGGCCTTAATTAGCCTGCCCATGTAAAATGGCGGCGCGGACCCGATCAGGCCTGGACCCGCTCCCGCATAACCCCCCCCCTCAACGGGGGAAAAGTTCTCCCCTATGACTTAGTACACCATTGAAAACTCAAATTATTCCTGGTTGAACAAGGCTAAATATTGTTATTGGTTTCTATAGTAAGAATAGTACATAAAACATTGAAGTTTTTGTCAATTCACTGATTCTGTGTTAATTGCACCTATGAAGACTGTAGTAGTGGACCTTGTGGAGGAGCAAACTATCACTGGGAGCAACTTGGGGATTTCTGCATCCAACTTGTGTGGACACCAGAGCTTACTCTCAGCTCTTCAAAGTGACGATAACGTGCGCTGACACTTTCACTGCCATTATAACAGCAAATATCAGGACATTTGGTGCCAGAATCTCACTATCAAAACTTATTTGAAAGACGAAATAGAGTTATGATTGGTGTAAAGGTTTTTGCGTTGTCCATGCAGGAGAATCCTGCTGGAAGTACGCACGAAATAAGACTGGGTACCTCTCTCCCCATACACATGCTCTTATCCAACAGGGCACTATCTAATGTACAAGGACCAGTGGGCTGCCTGATCCTGTGGAATTGCACTCCTGCATGTTTCCTTGAGGGTGGTTAAGAAGAGAAAAGCAAACGGAAAATTGAAAGAAGGGAAAGGAGAAAAAGGGCAATGCCCTTTCATTACCCAGCGTAAAAGCTGGATAACCAATTTGTTTGAGAGCTATAATTTCTCTAAATCAAAATGCATTTGCTTGTGCTATTTTATACTTAGATTATTATTCCGTGCAGCGCGTGGGTCTGACAGGTGGACAAATGCCAGCCCAATATACTACATCCTGATTTATACTTTATCAAGATCCTTCTAAATTTATCTTTCACATAAAATGCAACACGGCCCTTGTATGTGAGAAGACTTGTCTGTGCCCTCTGTAGGTAATGAGTGATAGATAAATATAGAACTTGCCAGATGCAAAACAACATTGCAGAACAATGAAGCTTTTAAACGAAAGGATGTGGGGCAGATGGAAAAAATAATTGCCTGATCCTGTTGATAGGACTGTTGTTTGTGATGTATTCAAGGTAAAGGAAAAAAATGGAAACAATCTAACCGTAACATGCCTCTTTTCTATTTTTGTTTGACCTACATTAGCGAGCTGGCTGTTGAGGATTTTAATGCGAATGGTTTCATGCACGTAGGTGCTGGCAGTTGAAGTAAACAAGAGGCAAAACGTGAGATTTGAAGCATTTCTTTCCAACCACATGTGAAAAAGCACCTGCGACGGTTAATGCTGTAATTATGTTAAATTTAAGAGTTGTCTAAGGATGAGGATAGGAAGAAGATTGGGGGTATCGAGATAACAAATAATAAAATGTCGTGTAGCGTTTGAACAGCTGGGACCTGGGAAATGTCATTAAGGAAGGGAGCTGGTTAGGTAGGGGTAAGTATCGGATGGAAGGGCAAATAATTGTAACTGGAGCTTCGCTTGATTCAAATTGGAGGAAAGAACCTTTCCTCAGATCAAGTGGGTTAGCTGGAATTTATGATATGGTGATGAACTGTAGTTGTTAACATACAGATTACTGCTGATAATATTCCATACATTATTAAGCTATTCCTCTGTCCATTTTATATGGCCATTATTGTTTAAGATAAGAGTTAATGTCTATGCTAAACTAGTAGGCAGAAGAAAATGCCATTCAAACATATCATTTCCAGCCTCTTTCATGGAAGGAGCAGAGTTCTTAGAGGAATAGCCTTTTCTCTCTCCATGTTTTCTTTGTTTTCAATATTCTTCATATCCTTGATATTTTATTCAACAACAACTCTCCCCTCTGAATTTCTATGCGTCCACCATTTTACTGCCAGAAGTAGGTGTCTCTTGCTGACAGAAATTGGGAGGTGAATATTCACGGTTCCAGCCCAGGCTACAATCTTGTTATGAGGGGCTGGCTGGAATTCCTCTCTGCCCCAAATGTAGTTCCAGAAGGAGCAGAGACAAAGCAAGGTAATCCCCACACCGGCAACAACTCAAGTTCTGATCTCCCTCACACTAACCACCATAGTCTTGAGGATGAACCCCAAGTCCAGGTCTGCAAATGGCACCGGTGGGACCCAGACACGGACCCTCAATAACTTCCAACATTCTGCCATTGAAGTCAGGCGCCTCATGAATGCGGAAGTAAATGATCATTCTGGTGGCACTGGCTGCTGCTGCAGGGGTTGGCCAGTACTGCTTTTCCCACCCACATCTCTGGCAGGCACCCATTCTGGCATGGGTGCCTGACAACCAATGTAAGTGAGGTGACCTCTCTTTGATCTCAGATACTCAACAGTGCCCACACCACCAGCAAACTTTGGTTCGGGATTTTCAACCCTACATGTTTGTGAAGATGAGGTAATATTCATGGCTCATCTACTAGTTGCTACGTCAACACAACCAGTGTGGTATGGCTGAGGCACTTTGCATTTTACCCTTTCAATACTGTTTTCCCAAGGGCCGGGAAGATCCAGCAATAACCCCAACCAAACTGAAAGCAAAACCAAGTCGCTTGTCAGCACGCAAATAAGAATCACACGTCGCCCTTCATTGTCCTGTACTCCAAAGCTTTCACTTTCAGATAAAAGCAAAATACTGCGGATGCTGGAAATCTGAAACAAAAAGGAAAATTGCTGGAAATACTCAGCAGGCCTGACAGCATCTGCGGAGAGAAAGACAGAGTTAACGTTTCGAGTCCGTATGACTCTTCTTCAGGACTAAAGAGAAGTAGAAATGTGGTGAAATATATACTGTTTAAGGGGGGGGGTGCGACAGGTGAAGCTGGATAGAAGGCCAGTGATAGGTGGAGGCAAAGGAGAGATTGCAAAAGATGTCATAAAAGGTCGAAGGGGTGTTGATGGTGGTGATACTGGCTAAAGGAGGTGCTAATGGTGACATTAAGAGTAGAAAGCAGGATGAGCAAGTGACAAATAGCCCTAGTGGGGGTGGGGTGGGGGGAGAGGATGGTGTGGGGAAAAAAGATCGAAATAGGCTAAAAGGTGGAGATGAAACAATGAATGGAAGTAAATTTTAAAAACAATAATAATAGAAATAGGTGGGGAAAGAAATATATATATATACATATATAAAAATTAGAAAATAAATATTTAGAAAAGGGGATCAAAAAGTGGTGAGGATGGAAGAGAGAGTTCATGACCTGAAGTTGTTGAACTCAATATTAAGTCCGGAAGGCTGTAAAGTGCCTAATCGGAAGATGAGGTGCTGTTCCTCCAGTTTGTGTTGAGCTTCACTGGAACATTGCAGCAGGCCAAGGACGGACATGTGGGTATGCGAGCAGGGTGGTGTGTTGAAATGGCAAGTGACAGGAAGGTCTGGGTCATGCTTGCGGACAGACCGAAGGTGTTCCACAAAGCGGTCACCCAATCTGTGTTTGTTCTTTCCAATGTAGAAAAGACCGCATTGGGAGCAACGAATGCAGTAGACTAAATTGAGGGAAGTGCATGTGAAATGCTGCTTCACTTGAAAGGAGCGTTTGGGCCCTTGGATGGCGAGGAGGGAGGGAAGTAAAGGGACAGGTGTTGCACCTTCTGCGATTGCATGGGAAGGTGCCGTGCGAGGGGTTTGAGGTGTAGGGGGTGATGGAGGAGTGGACCAGGGTGTCCCGGAGGGAACGGTCCTTACGGAATGCCGCCAGGTGGGGTTGAAGGGAAGATGTGTTTGGTGGTGGCATCATGATGGAGTTGGCTTTCAAAGATCCCCTGTGGCCTCACGTTGTACTTTCACCATCCTAACCAGATATAGGTATTCACCAAACTGTATTTTAATCCTTAAATTCTTAAATGCAATTAATGGGCTTAAAATTCAATCAACAACATTTCCAAAAGAAATGTAAATTTAAGTAAGCTTTAAACTAGAAGTTCCCCTTGTCAGCAGTGAGTGACCCCCAAAATATTTTTCCTACGTATATGAAGTGCTTCCCCACGCTCCAAACAATGTCATGACTGCAGTTTGACATTTGGCTTTGCACAATGTCTGTCTGTCCGTATTCTCTCACTGACTCAGGTTAACAACTGCAGCTGCAGTTTTCTGTTGTGAGCTTGTTGTGAGGAAACCAAACCAGGACTTGCTTGGGTTTGTGCTCTGATGTCCAATGGATTGTGACAGGGAGCACCCAGTCCTTAGGCAAGACACCTGCCTTCAACAGGAGACAAAGAAACTTGAACAGCAAAGCACCTGTCTAGACAACTCAAGTCTGAATCCTGAAATATGCTGCAAATGTGCCGGATGACAACTTTTATAGGAATAGATAGTGCATGTGAACATGCAACACTAGTTAAAAAGAAGGCTGATAAAGGCATTCGACTGACATGACCCTATAAACATGTTGTGCTGCAACAGCTCCCTCTGAACTAAACTCCATTGATGGTAAGAGACTTTGGGATGCATTATTTATAATACTTTGACCATGATGCACAACTGCTAACCATGCCCTGTACTAGCCCAAACATACCACGCTTAAAATGTGCATCATTTGGATAGGGCTGATTGGAAGACTTTTTTCCTAAATAACTAATTAAGCAATGTACAATATGGTACAGCAGCTGGAAAGTAGTTCCTAGACAGCTGTCTGTACAACAGCTTTAGTGTCATTTGCCTACACCTTGCCTAAGCCTTTCTAAATGTATCTTGTACTTAAAATGTAATTTGATCCTTGTGTGTAATCCAGCACAGTTATGAAGAGATACAACTTGCTAAAAGAGTGAAATTACTCAACGTGTACATTAGTCTAAGAAATAAGTGAGTTGGAATAAAACTACCTGCATTAATATAGAACCTGTTATAATTAAAACAAAAATGAAATAGAGGGCAGGATTTTTCATATGGCGGGTGGGCTGGGCGGGGGCGAGCGCAGAGCCGATCGCCGCCATTTTACGCTGGGCGGGCTAATTGAGGCCCGCCCAGCATGACGCGCACCCAGTAGTGCTCAGCGCAGCCTGTGCGGGTGAGGGGAGGAGGGAGAGTCGGGGCCAGCATGCGAAAGAGTGCTGCAATCCCACTGAGGCATGGAGCTGCCTCAGGGAGATTGAATGGATATTAAAATGATTGAATAAACGATTTAAAAAGTTATTCAGACATGTCCCAACTCATGTGACTGTGTCACATGAGTTGGGACATGTTTATATATTTATGAAAATTTATTTATTTATTTTATAAAAGCCTCAGGAAACCTCACCCGCTCGCAGCTGAGGTTTCCTGAAAAACGTGAAGGCCGCTTGGGCTTTTCACCTGCCCGCCAACCTTAAGGTTGGACGGGCAGCGTTCACAACTGCTTCAATTAATTTCTTAATGGCCTTAATAGACCACTTACATTTCAGCAGGTGCGCAGCTGACTCCGGCATGCGCCCACCAAACGAAATACCGTGATGGCGCGCGGAGACGTTGAGACGCAAGCCCGACGTCATCGCGCATCATTTTACACGTCGGCGTGTCGGGTCCGCCTCCACATGCCGACTGACAAGACCTGCCCAGAATGTTGATGGGAAGTAAATTGGCCGATTAGCATTCGTGTTAGGAGAAATTGATTAATTTTTTCTATGTTAACTTTTTTAACTGGTATTCTTGTAATGTTAAATTCAGCGTTTGAGGGCTTAACTCCAAAGACTGTACACAGCACAAAGATAATCACTAATAAATCCAATAGGGAATTCAGGAGAAATTTCTTTACCCAAAATCTGAAACTCAGTGCCTTAAGGAGGTGAATACCATCCATGCATTTAAAGAGAAAGCTGGAGAAGTACACATGAAAAGTACATGTGGAAGAAACGAATAGAATGATACGTCGAGAGGGGTGGGAAAAGGCTCATGTGGAGCATAAACGTGGGCATAGACCTATTGGGCCAAAAGGCCTGATTCTATATTGTAAATACTAAACTATGTAAAAACATGAGGTCTATTTACAGGAGTCATTTCTCATTCTGAAACTGAAAACATACATAGTATAAAAACATTGACAGTAGCATTGGTACTTTGGCCAAAAGTACTTCCAGTAGCAAATTAATTTAATGTACAGACCCAGTATTTATGTATTTTAGGCTTATTAAAAGCTTTTTAACCATTAATTGAATGAAGATTTTGTGCTACCTATTTTAGACAGCAACCTGAAGCATAATTCTCCTATATGTATATTGCCTTGTCTACAGAAGATTTGTGAGAATGCTTGAGAGGTCATTGATATCCGTATGGTAACCTACATATATGGCAGGTTGGACAGTGCAGAAACACACATCCCGCTGGACCTGAGCCTCTAGAAATGCAAGGGTAAAGAGCGAGTGAGTTTTTAAAAGAATTGACAGAAGTGTTAAATCAATTTACCACACCGCTGGGCTAAGAATAGTTTCACCCCCTTGACTGAGAAACACATTGTCAAACAATGACACTGCTCTATCTGAAAGGTGATAGGGCAGCTGAAGGATATCAGGGCTGGTAGGGCTGTTGCTGCTTCTTTAAGAAGTGCGGAGTAAGAGTGGAAACGTTTCACTTGTAACGTGACGTGCCTGCCTCTTGTTTATATTTGAACATCAGCTGTTGGGGCAGTGCAAGGCTGAATTGTGTCTTTCATGTAGACCTTTGCAGCTGAAGCAGGCAAGGAATCATTCTCTGGTCTGCTCTTATTGTTAAAGAAAAGCATTTGCATGTATGTCAAGGTACATGGCTTTAAAATGAAAATTCATGGAGGAGTCATTGCATGAAGACTGCTGTTCTCCATTGCAGAAGTGCCTGTCCCCAGAGCTGGGGAAATGCACGTTCATTCCATTGTACCTGGTGGTCCCACAACTCCAAAGCTGGAAATAAATTTCTTGCCTGCGATCAACTGCACTCATTCACTCTTTTTGTTCTAAATGACCCAAATGAGGGGAAACAGCTATGTGGCAGACTGGCTGCTCCACTTAATAGGAACCATCTGCACTTGTTTAAGTCAAGATATAATGATCCATGTTGAAGACATCTTTTGGTGCATATCGTGTGCAATATTTCTAATTGGTCTGAAAACCTTTAACGATATTTGAGACTGCCCTCACCACTCCCACACACACTGGCTTTGCACCTCAGAATCATTTAAAAGCTCTTTGAAGTCTGTCTGCCAACTCTTCATTAATTTTGCTAGTGGCTCTATCTTTTGTAATTTAAGATCTTACTATCAGTGCGATGAGTACTTTTCTTTTCTCTTTTCTTAAAACACAGATTTTAAGTGGATTTGGGAACTGGATGGCACAGTTTGTTGGACAATTGTCTTTTTTCACCTCTACAACCAAAGTTCAAATCCATCTGAAGCAGAGAGGGCAAAGATCTCCATTCTGTTACATTCCCATTCTCTTTTCCTCTCTCTCTCCCTCTCTCTCTCTCTCTCAAGACTGCAATAAGGATCAAGAGTGAAATTAGTTTCAGCCATTTCAATGGTTGCATGTAGATCCCTGGCACAGAATTGCTCCAGATCCCTCAGTAACTTGACACTTGGTGTACAACGTCAATGAGATCAGAGGCAAAGAGCTGTCCTTAATTTGGCCTCCTCCCTCCCAGTTGAAGGCTGCACACAGGCAAGAGAGGCAATTCAAACAGGCAGGGGAGAAAAGGCAAAGAATCTGATACAAATGTAAATAATAAAGTGGCTCTTTGTCGGAGCTCGGAGTATCCTCAGGAGGTAAATCAATTTGTTGGCACAGCTGAATCAATGAAGCTTTGATTGGCTTTATATGCAGGTGTCCATATGGTTAAAAGCTTAGCAGAAATAGAATGTTGTTTCAGATGTTTTAAGAAAAATTATTTTATTTTACTTAAACCTTCAATCCTCTTTGGGCCACTTGCACTGCAAGACTTGAGAAGTAGGGTGCATTTTTTGTCCTGACAGGCTCGAGTGTAGAGCTACAGTATTCATTTATCCAGCCGTTCAAATTCAAATCGATTACTGCCGCACATTCATACTTTTGACGCACTTGAAACTGAATGTCAATGTTTTTTTTTGTGGAAGGATTCTAATGTGACACGTACAGAGCTCTCTGCTCCCAGTGTTGTAGATCGGAAACACTTTACTCTGTATGCCAGGTTTAAAGTTTGGTGTCAGTTCGGAGTTGTTGGGGATTTGACATCTGGCTGTAGCAGCCAGCCTGACGTTCTGTTCATTTAACCGTATATCAAAAGATACGTATTAGATCAGTGATTTAAAAACACGACTAACAACGGGGTAAACTTCATGAGACCTGAGCTAATTTTGACCGCCCAGATAAGAGTTGTCCTGTGAGTTAAGGAAGCTGGTCAGTTGCTGCTTGTATTTTATTAGGTTTAAAAATACATGTTTGGGTGAAATTTCAAACAGTCATTTCTTTATTTACAATAAACAGGTTAATGTATTTGTTAAATGTCAAATAGGGGAGCTTTCTCAAACTTGTTATAAGCACGCAGGGTAATTTATGAACTTCAGAATCAAGAATTGTCTCACCAGCTCAGTAAAATCTTCTAATTGATGCAAAATCATGTTTAAAAAGGTGTACAATAATATTCAGGAACTAGTCATTTTCTTCATAAAGCCAAAATGCAAACTTGGGATACTCCTGGTTCCTGTCATGTGTAAAATAAAAATCACTTTTTTTCTATATCAGCGCTTCCCAAACTTTTTTCAGCCATGGCCCCATTTTAATGCTTCCCACAATCAGTGCAACCCCAGAGTGAAAGTTGCAGGGGTGGGACGGGGGGGAGGTGCTGAGCTGGTTGGGAGTTAAAACAGCAGAGATACAGATATGAAAAACAACTAAGACACCTATCTTTTTGCAGGCTCTGTTGGCCTCAGTGTTCAGGCCTCAGATTGTGCCACGCCCACAAGCAAAAAAAAAATTACATATTTAAAGGGGTCTTGGAGCCAATCCCAGGACTGTCAAATCTGCACCCCCGCTCCACCTGCTGCCATTGCTGCCTCAGAGCTCACAACCCTAATTTCTCGTCCCGCGTCCCCCTTAGGGGCCATGACCCTGTTCTATATGCACTTTGTGGCGCTGTAGCCATGTTAAAATGATGTTATTTGGCTATGGATTTTTACTGTCATGTTTGCCACTTTGCTAACGTCAAGGGCAAGTCCAAGAGCATCCAGGGTTGTGAGGCAGCTTTCCAACGAATTATTTCAAATAACGTTGAGGCTGGAAAGAGTATTGGGCCAGAACAAGTGGTTTCAGCCATTCCTTACGCTTGCACTTGCCCACAAACTTTCTATGGGATTTGCACTGGATCTTGCTGTAATCAGAGAGCCCAAAGAGTGCAGCAGCCTCTACAGGGGATCTGGAACTTGTGTGAACAGAGTAAGCAACTGTGTATCTCCTTAACCACCCAAATTGAAGAATTACTAATCCAACAGCACAGAGCCTGGACCCGGAAGTGTCAGGTAAGAATATCTAATTCAATATCAGATCAGGTACAGCTGGGAAAGAAAGGTGGGATGAAGTTCAATTGGTATCTATGGTGTAAGCACAGCAACTTCACAACCTTCCCATATATTTCCAAGGTTACTCTCTCAGTGAGTAACAGTATAGTGAAGCTTCGGAAGGAGGGGGGAAGCTCAGACAGCAACTTCTGGATTTCCACAATGAACTCCAGATGTGTGATCACCAGAAGTTGTGGCTGATTTACACTCCAATAATGACGAGCGCTGTTAGCCTCACCATTATCTCTATGGGATAATGCGGCCCAATGTTAATGTGTGCCTGGATTCATCCCTGCAATACCAAAAATGAGGGCTGATTTTATGCAAACATTTTCGGTAGCATTCCGGTGAGGCTGGGCAGTGGCACATGAAGGGAATCAGCAACGTAACCAGCCTCCATCAGGCCAATGGACATCATCTTTCACCGATAACAGGCCCACTGATTTGTGTCATTGAGAAATTGAGAGAATCCACTTTTTAATGAATAGGTTTGATGATGTGTATATTTCTATATCAACGCATCAGTGGGCATTCATGTGCCCTTGCAATTGATTCTTGCAAAACATGTTGCCAAGTGGCATGGACCCCAGTACTTGATTGAGCTGCTCTCATAGTTTCTAGCCATGTACTTACTTAGTGCGTAGAGCAAACACACCTTCCTGAGGGTTCACGTAGAATTTCGCGTCCCATTAATCCTTCTTTAAGTACTGTAGTTGTTTCCGATTGTTGCCGGCATTACAAGCAACGACCGAGCGCAGAAAGCATTGAATTAACCTTTTTCCTTGATGACTAATGTAAGGAATAAGATTAGGAATAAAGCTGCTAATCAAACAGTTGCCAGAAGTAAAGGGGGTTTGAACAGCAGAACTGGGTGTGATAACCTGAGAAACCTTAGTGAGAAGAGTTATTAAAAATCAGCATAGGGAGCCCCTATGTTGTCTCTCAAGCGATAGGGAGGACAGCAGAAAGGAAATAAGTGTTTTTATTTTAAATAAGGAAAACAAAGACAAAGTGATGTTGGAAGATATGTAAATTCCCGATGCTCATCCTGACACCAGAATGGGCAAAATCCATGTTTCCTTTCATTTTTCCACAAGTATTCAGTGTGGTGTCTGTTATAGGTTTTGGCAGCTCAAATTACAAGGAATTGACTTGTTTCCAACTTTAAGTCCCAAACCTTTCCTGTTACTCCAACAGGCTTCTCCCTGGTTGGGTGAATTTCTCTCTGCTCTTGGCTGGGCCTGGTGGATGGAGTACAATGCAGGATATGTACAAGGAGGGAAAAACTGACATAATTTGACTTACCTCACCACAACTATACCTCCTGTTCGAAAAGAAAAGTTCCAAGTTCAAAATTAGACCTGAATGAGAAGTCCGTAGTTTTAGCCCAGTTCAGATGGGGCCTGATGTTTATCCAAGGCTGGGATGGGAAATGGGCAGGCGCTAAAAATAGTCTGACCGGCATCCTGGTTCCGCATCTCCATCCCGTCTTTGGGCAATTTTCTTGGAAGTGGAATGGTGGGGGGGTGGTGTGGGTGCGGGCAGTGGGGTTACCCGCCTGTGTGCAGCAAATAGCCAATCCAACTTGTTAATGGCCATTTAAGGTCAATTAAAGGAGGCCAGCTGGGATTTCCCAGTCAGCCTACGGGTCCTCACAGACAGTGGGGACCAGTTTAACTGTTGGAGGAGGCCTCCCGCTGGCAGACTTGCGGGGGTGGGGGGTGTGGGGGGCAGTGTTCCAGGCAGGCCTAGAGGCCATCCCTGCCTGCCTGGGTGCTGCAACAGCTGGAGGCCACCCTGTAGAGGGCATTCCCCCATTACCCCACCCCCGACTCTCCCATAGCCTGGCTGTAAAGCTTGTTTTTTTTCAAGCGCAATTTTGACAAGTTGGACAGGGGGCGCCTCCATTTTGAAGTGCCCTCTGTCTTATTTGCCCTCCATTGCAGCTTGCTGCTTCTTTCAAGATGGAAGGCCGCTGATTAACCCTCCAGCTTGGAGAGCCCGCCTACCCTCATTAACTGGATGGCAAGCCCGCCCGCTGGCCATTAATTGGCTGCCCCCGGGGAAAGTCACCGTGAGTGATTGGTTCTCGCACGGTGTGGGCTTCTGGCCCACATTTCATCTTGACGGTGGGGATTGAGGCCTGCAGGGAAATTGCTGCTGGCTGACTGCTTCAGTAAAATGTCCCATGGCTCATGCACCCTGCTGTGTATTTCATTCAGTATCTGCTGAATGCCATGTTTATTTCTCCTTTCTGTGCTTTACATGATTTTGGAAAGAAGCATCCCAAAAGTTAGCATTCCCTCATGTGAACTCTGGAATAGGAGTCGGCCATTCAGCCCCTTGAATCTGCACCGCCATTCAACTAGATCATTGCTGATCTGTACTTCAACTCCATTCACCCACCTTTGCCCCATATCTCTGGATACCTCACTATGGGCTTCCTGTAATATTATATCAAATGGAATACAAATGAATCTGTTTATTTTATTTCTTACCAAGTGCATCTAATCTTAATGAATTCATTTGAGTATGTGAATATCTGAACAACAAAACAGACTTGGCAGTTATGCACTAATTGGTTTATTTTCCTTATAACTTTTTGGAAATAAACAGTCGCTTAGTAGTGCAGAACCTGAATATTGCTGAAAAGAGAGACATGTTGCAGAAGCTTTTCATCTTGCACTCATCAGGACAAATGCAGGAATGCCAAATTTCAAACCATCGCAACAATTTATATTACGGAAAAAAGGGTGCTGCTTGTTTGGCAAGCCGACTCTGATTGGCTGAGGCATTGCCATGGAGAAAGCAATGGGGAACAATAGGACCCACAAGCTCCTGGTAATTCAAAAAAGGCGCAAGGCTTGAACATATTCCTTTTCCAGCCCGCGCTTGCAAAACCCATAACAAAATGACTACTGTCAGATGTGACACCGTGAGTGGACAACCGTGAGTGTGCTAATAGCTACACTAACAACCAATTTAAGATAATCTGTCAAGCTCCTAACGTGGTTCATTTATGCTTGCTAGAAGTAACATACGTTGATACACAGAGATCTGTTCTCTGCAAATAAAAGGAATATGTTCACATCTTTCACCTTTTTTGAATTATGCGTGAGGTTGGGGAGCCTATAGTTCCCAGTTGCTTTCTCCATGGTAATGCCTCAGCCAATCATAGTCAACTTGCCAATCAATCAGCACCCTTTCCTTTTGTAGTATAAATTGTTGTGATCATTTGAAATTTGGCATTCTTGCGTTTGTCCTGATGAGCATAAGATGAAAAGCTTCAGCAACATGTATTGGAAATAATTAAGAGAAAAACACCCTGGTTGCTATCTGTTATGAAATCCTATACACGTACTTTTTGAATGCGTTTACAACTTGACTGCACATGGAGGGCAGATTTCTCCCTTTGTATGTCTGATTTCCCTGGTTGTCTCATTCCTTCTTGCAAACCTCCCTGGCCCAACCTGTAGTGCCAATCAGCAACTGCTTTTATTTAAGGCAACCCTCATTGATGTAAATGGCCCATTTAAAGTATTATTTTTGTTTTGGATTTCAGATTCAGATGGTCAGAGTTAAAAGCGTGCGAGTGTAAACTGCAAAAGGAATCCAGAATTCAGGTTCCAGTCTACTGGCTATCACACCGTGTCTTAAGTGGTGGAAGTGGAAAATTCCACAAGTGTACACTTTGGCTTGAGAGTAGCTTGTGTATGGCATGTGGGCTTCATGAGGGGAAAATGATGGATTTTTAATGAAAATCCTTTGAAGGTCCAGGAAAAGAGATGTTGAAATTTTCCAGGCCTTTTATTTATAAAATGAACATTGAGCTTTTGGAATAAGCTCAGCCTAAATAGCCTTTTGAGCCATCTCTTCCACTTTAATTGAACTGTATGCCTGCCCTGTTCTTGTCCATGTTAATAGTATTGTCTTACACACTAGTTCAGTTATTTATTGTCAATGCCTGTAGAAACAGTAGAATCATTGTACTATGTGAAAGTGTTCATAAGAGACTGAAGACAAGCCCATTCTTTCATTGAGAGTTGGCATTGCAGGCACTTTTAGCACTGGAAGTCATGAACTCACTTGTTTCACGTGACACCCTTTTCCATTCCAGGCTGCCTTCAAGCATTGCAGTCAACCTGCAGTCAGGGGTTAGACAGTAAAATGCTTATATTCCCACATTGCGAGATTCTTGTTGACATTATCGTAGAGTTGTGCCTCTATTTTAAAAAATACAATGCTATGTCAAGTTAATTTCGTAGATTGACTGAAGTAGTTTTACAATACGTAACTTAACGTGCATCACTAACCCCCATCACTACAGAAAGTTTTAAGGGAAAGGAGATTAACACAACTTTTTCTTCCTCATCTTCCTCCAACAAACTAAAAAAATCATGGTGTTTTGTTGTAGCTTTTTAGATCTTTTTGCGTCAGTGTCTCCATCTGCACTTGTTTTCCTGCCCTTACAGTGTCCTCTTCTTCAATTACCTTTGACTTGTGCTGAGAAAGGATCAATGCACAATCTTAGCAAAAGTATATCTTAAGGTTGCTCTAATGTATATTTCATGTTTAACCTTTTTTTAAATTGGTGTCTTGCGCGCTTTTTAATTTCTCGGTTTAGGAACAAATTGCTAACATAAAACTCAATTAATTTCTGAATAAAATCAATATAAAAATATAAATCAGTACTGGTAGTACGTCAAACGGTTTGTTTCACCTTTTGCACTGGAAACTGTAGGGTGGAAGTGTAGCTATTCAGAGACCTTAGGTGTAACTGCCAAGTGGCTTCTGCCAAACCGCAACACTTCTGCTCTTAGTAAGCAAATCTTGAGTCCTTTTTTCCATGTATTCTTTAACACTATTCCTGTCCTATATTCATATATGTGAAGTATTGAGTATATTCAACTAAGTATATTCAAGTGCAAGATCGATAGATTTTTGGACTCTTAAGGGAATCAAAGGATAGTGCATGAAAGTAGAGTTGAGGCAGATGATCAGGCATGATCTTATTGAATTCTGGAGCAGACTCCAGTTGTCATATTCCCAGAAAGCCAATTGGTGAAGGATACAACTGGAGTCAATCTTTATATACTATTATAAGCATTTATTTACAGAGTAACTCATTACAAGCATACGCCTCCTAGCCCAATGGTTGCAGTTTCAGTTTGTGTCTATGTATAAGGACACATGTAAATTCCCAGTTAATGCCCAGCATCTGCACACAATTAAACATTATTAATATGCGATTAACACCAGGGCCATATGACAATTGCTCCTATTTCTTATGTTGTTATTAACCTACAGCAGGCTGGACCTACCTTTTAAGAAAGCTTCCTCCCCCCTTAACAATAATAACCTAGGCTTGACTCATGTAACTTCACACAAAGGAAGAGTTGTTCTTTATTTAGTTTTTGTACCAAGATCGTTGTTCGAAGTCTTCTGCTCCAAACAGTATATAACTGCAAGTGCAACTTAAAAGACACATTTTATTTAAGCCTGAATTAATAATGAACAGAGTAAATAGTCAATTTCAGGGAAGACTGGCTAAAACTGCTAAGTAGGACAAGGTGGGGAGAAATGGTGGCTGTACATATATATAGTGGGTACTGGAGAATTTGGAAAAACATCAAGCTTCATTTATTCTGAGGGCTCTGCTTTTGCAACTTCAGAGCTGACAGCCAGTGCTTTTTGCTGGCTTTTCTTCAGTGATGTAGCCCTCATTTGTCACTTAGAAACCGGGAATGCTCCTGAAATGCTTTGACTTTTTAACTAAGGAAATGAGTTTAAAGTTCATTAGACTCCTCTAAGGAAAATTAAATCTTCAAAAATCTGTCTAAAGGCAATTAGAAAGGCTGATGGAGAAATAGTTTAATATGTCGGAACATATAGGGCATCAGAGGTAGAGTCTGAATTCTGAGCTGTTTGCATGCTGCCCTTGTTTGGCAGGAGCTGATTTACACAGTGGAATGTGAAATTCTGAGGTGTATTTACCTCTGTGCATGCGGTTGAAGAAAATTGTTTTACTAATCTACTATCAGCCACTAATGGCAGATTAATAAAAGCTTTTTTACTTTTACAAATAGACTAAAGTTGAGAATTTCTGTGGCTGCAGCTCTTGATGAAACAATAGATATCTATGGAGCTTTTTTTTTTCGAATGAATGAACCTTGTGTACCAACAGCTTTTGTTGAGAATTTTTGAAGAGGCCACCTTTATTTTCTAGCATGTTCACAATAGATTCTGATTTATCTTTACAATGTAGGAGATTCCGAACTGACATCCCCCCTTATCTGGATCGTAGGACCTACCCCTCAGTTCTGTTAGTTCTCCACAGTACAGCTGTCGGGAACAAACTCTGCATGGTTTCTCCTAAAATCTGTCTTCCCTAAATTTTCGTCTCTTTTTGCACTACCACTCGTACCAGCATTTGACAGCTGCCGTCATCCATATTCATTGCTCGCCAAAATGTCGTGGTGCAGTATCAGTTCTTTACCCCCAGATGTGAATATGGTCATGAAAGACTTTATCTTCCTTTTTTTCAAAACTTTCCTTTTCTAATCCAGAAGAATTATGAAAGCGCAATATTGCGGAAACTGGAAATCTGAAATAAAAACAGAAAAATACTGGAAAAGCTCAGCAGATCTGGCAGCACCTGTGGAGCGAGAAACAGGCTTAACGTTTTGAGTCTAATGTGACTCTTCATCAGAACTAATTTTATTCCAGAAGAATTATAGTTGGTTTACTTTGAATTGTAATTCTTTGCCACTGGACTGGTCCCAAAGATTTTTTTCTTATGTTACAGAAATGTGATTTGCAGTAGTCCTGTATTCATTCATTTTGGCAGTAAACAGATTGGATGTGCTGAGTTAATAGAGAGCAAAGAGGGATTCCCTTGGAGTCTCTATGCTTCTTCCCATTCATTAATTAGAAATGAATATAGGCTTAGTTACTGAAAAAGATGAGCACAGAGCTCTGAGAATCAGCCCATGAAATTCAAAGATTTTTAAGATTGATTAATTTATGAAACAGTCTTTGGATCTCGGCCACGCTAATTGCAGATTCACCTTCAAAGTTAATTCAGCCATTTAATCCTCCACTGACATTGACCCAGTCTTCACTTTTACTCCATATGTCGTCATTCATTTTCTTCCTCTCGGTTAAGTTAACTCCACCTTCACTCCACAAAGAAGGCAGGGATCTGTATTCGTGCTCGGTCTGGTTGTGGGGTGGCCTCAGTTTGGTCATGATGAGGCCTCGGCCTAGTTATGAGGACACAAGGGAGGACACTTCGGGCTGCCTTGGCTTGGTATCTGTATTTTCCTCCCTGCTTTGAAAGGAAGGTATCAGAACTTTACACAGCTAACCCAGCAGAGGGAATCATGAGAGGGAATGCAGCATGTTAACACCTGTTGCAATGCATTAGAACACCAATGAGCGCCTGTTCTTAATAACCTCTTTTTCAAGTTTATGTAACCCCTGCACAAGTTTATCTTTCACTGGTTAAATTTTATTTATGTCACTCTTTGCTGTCTTGAGTAAATAAATACAGATTTCTAAAAGTACATCACTTTCAATTTCCTCTCTGGCATCAGTTTCCACTCAACTTCACAATGGGGACAATTTGGAAGTTTTTTCAGCTGCTGAATCCACTTAAGCAAATCATCTGAAAATGGCTTTTGTCACCTGGTCAGAAGATTTTCCCCCAAATTCCTTTCAGCCTCTGGTTCATGTATTGTCTCAAATGATGTCTTAAGCCACATTAGTCGTGCATCACTTAGAACCTCAGTCATCCATTTACACTCATTTGTGTTTAGCTAGCTCATTTATTCTAACTAGTCCAAGCTGAGGTCTCATACAGTAATGTCAAGCTAGCCAAACAGATGCAGATGAGTGATGACCACCAGAGGTTTAGGAAGTCCTGCAAACTTTCTTTTTCAGAGTAGAACAATTTAAGCAAAAAACAAAGGTTACATGCCTCAACTTTATACAAATACTAATCACAATGTCTTACACAAACTAAAGTGTTCACAAAATTTTCACAAAGTATTTGAAAATCCTTCGGAGACTTTCCATATGGACTTTTGTTCCCTGTTTGATGGTTTTCCTACAAAGTGGAAACAAATGAAAGAAAATAAACAATGGACTTGCTCTGTTGAGTCGTAGAGCAATATCAGAGTTATCTTTGTTTCAGACCTCCTTAAAATGTAAGTGCTGTTTCGCAAATAGGAGGGGGTGTCTTTAAATGCGCACATCCAAAGTCTAGCTCCATGAGTCAACAAAAGATATTAGAAAGGTCACAAAATTAATGCTGTGGAAGTAATGATATATTAGGGGAATCACTTCTGAGATTGAGGCCAAGGTGTATTGTTGGGATAAATGAAATATAAACACTGGTTTCTAAACAGAGTATTATATAGTGATGTGCTGGGTAATCCTTTGGTTTGATTGTATAGGGCATGTCATCATCCAACTTAAAAAAAATAAGCTCTGACCAAATGCTTCAGAGCAAGGCTGCGTCATTGTTCCTGGTAATCAGATTCCACTGAATGAGCTGGAAGCATTTGCACTGTGTACTGTGGTCCAACTGGAAGACCAGTGAGCAAATAATGTTTTTTTGTCAAAACCCAGATGGAACATCAGTTAGTAATATGATGATGGGTTTCATTATCCAGCTTGAAGATTTGTTTCCAATGTAGCGGTTTGTATTCTGGTCACAGTACATCCTATTACTGCTTCCTCATTGTTTTCAGTTGAGTGATGCTGCATTGATAAAATAGCAGATGAGGCTGTGTGACAGTGGCAGGCGGAGTAGCTGCAGCAGTGGATTTTGATTGGGTACTGAGATTGTCCGAAGCTGCATTCAATGATTAAAAAAAAAAGTGTAGAGTGGTGAAAAAGTGGCCAGTCATTTCTCTTCACCCATTAAATCCTGTTGGGTCTTTGACACGGGTGTCCTGAGGGGACTTGACAGGGTGGATGCTGAAAGGATGTTTCCCCTTGTGGGAGAGACTAGAACTAGGGGACACAGTTTAAAAATAAGGGGGTCTTCCATTTAAGATGGACATGAGAAGAAATGTTTCTCTGAGGGTCATGAATCTTTGGAACACTCTGCCGTAGAGAACGTGAAGTCAGGGTCAATGAATATTTTTAAGGTAGACGAAGATAGATTCTTGACTAACGAGGGAGTTAAAGGTTATCGGGGGTAGGTAGAATGTGGAGTTGAGGCCACAATCAGATCAGCCATGATCTTATTGAATGGCAGAGCAGGCTTGAGGGGCTGATTGGCCTACTCCTCCTAATTTTATGTACCTGTGGAATAAAAAAGCAAGCTATGGAGTAAGGCCACCTCTGTACTTCACCTTGCCGCATGCTCCAGCAGTGTAAAATCAATATCAGCATATATAAAAAAATACAGAATTGCTCACTGCACGGTATAAAATTCCTCTAACAAGATGAATTTGGCCCAGCAGACAATATGACTGGACCTGTAGCATTCTTAAAGAAGCTATCCTTGGTTGTTCCTAGAGCTGAAGACACTGCTTTTAAAATGCAGCTTCACTATTTTTGCGGTTGATGGTTTTTGCACTTAAGGTGAAAAATGACAGCACTGAAGGGCCTATATTTTTTATTAAAAACAATGAAATCACTTGCATGGTTGCTGGAAAATAAATTCTGCAGCAGGAAAAACCAAGAGGAAACATTCCCTTGACTCCTTCAGTTGAAGCAGCCAGTACATTTACATTCAGCAACTTCTGGGATACTGATCTCATCATGAAAGCTTAGGCCACATCTATATATCCAGAGCAGGCCAGTTATTTGCACAGCTCTGGATGGTAATGAATTCAGCAAGAAGAATTGCATTTTCATCACAATCTGTTAAATGGGGCTAAAATACTCCATCTGTGGGAAGGTGCAGTTTTCACAGGATAATGAAATGACATTCAAGGATGGATGTGTGTGTGTGTGTGTGTGTGTGTGTGTGTCATGAAACATTCTAGACTTATTTCGCCATCTGGAAAGAAAATGTGTCTCCTCCTCTTCCAGGATTCATTACAACCGAGATTCTAATTAGGCTGAGTTTTCTTAAACTTTTCCAGCCATTTCCACACTTGTTGCTCCAGCAAAGGTCAGTTGTGATTGCCAAGCCAAGGAGCAGGAGAGAGCTTTGTACTTAATGGTCAGATTGTTTGTCATGGGTGCCAAGTCTTTGGAAACATATTGCGAGAATACCATGAAGCAAGATGAGGGGCTAGGAGAGTTTGTCAAAGGTGCCAGTCGACAATGATCTCTACAAGCCATTGACGGCTTTGGTTTTGAAAGGCTGTGTGCTATATTATTGTATTAACTGAAAATTTGATCGATGAATAGGCGTTGTTTTCTCAAGTAAACATAGCCCTTTAATATCTTTGGAGCTCTGAAGAGCTTTATTGTTATTCTTTCTTCCCTATGCCACAATCATTTCCCAATTTAGTAATCAGATTGCCTTCAGCCCTTTTTTGTTGGTAAATCATCCAGTGAATGGTATACAGGAGCTGCCAGGATGACAGTTCATAGAATCATAGAATGATAAAAGACAGAAGGAGACCATTTGGCCTATCATTCCTGTGCTGGCTCTTTGTCAGAGCAATCCATTTAACCCCTTTCCCTGGTCTTGCCCATAGCTTTGCAAAATGTTTCCCTTCAAGTATTAATCGAGTTCTCTTTTGAATGTTACTATTGAACCTGCTTCCACCACCCAGTGCATTCCAGATCACAACATGAAACACTGTTTTGTCATGTTGCCTCCGGTTCTTTCGCCAATCAATTAAACCTGTGCCCTCTGGGGACCAAACCTTCTACCAGTTACTTGTTCTTTTTGGCATTATCGTTCCCTTTCAAAGTTTGGGTAGGATTGTTAGTTCCTCTCATTTTCTGCTGTCTGGAACCTTGCTGGGGAAGGACCCATGGGCACCAGCAGGCCTCCAGTCCATTATCTAAGGGGTCACTGTTCTCGGGGTCACTGTTCTCGGGTGAGTCTAGATTTTCAATCTTAGCAGGTTATTCAACTGTGGAGGCTTTTCACCAAAATACAATTCCTCGACATTATTCAGAGGCCTTATTATATGAGACAACCGTCCTCGTAAAATTACCCATGGCTGTGCCCTGTTTTGATTCACTGAAAGATTACTCTGATGGATAAACTAGTATTGCAGGTGGTGAATGGAACAAATCTTGGGCCTTGCATTTTATGGTTGTGTGTTGCAAAATAGTAAAAATCACAGCAATTGGAAGCTCCACTGGAACCAACAAGTAACGGCAGATAAAAGCAAAATACTGCGGATGCTGGGAATCTAAAACAAAAACAAAAATACCTGGAAAAACTCAGCAGGTCTGACAGCATCTGCGGAGAGGGATACAGTTGACGTTTCGAGTCCGTATGACTCTTCATCAGAACTAAGACATATAGAAATGAGATGAAATATAAGCTGATAGAAGGAGGTGGGACAGGAGAGCTCAATAGAGGGCCAGTGATAGGTGGAGGCCAAGAAGAGGCTGCCAAAGATGTCATAGACAAAAGGACAAAGGGGTGTTGACGGTGGTAATGGCAGGCCCTCTCCGTTGAATGTGTTGCTTCAGAAAATACAAGCAATTTCCCTGGTGATACCTGTATTAATGCACGTGTGAATGAGACCTTCAGGAACAAAAGGTGGCTTCTCTTTTCCTGCTCATGAGGCCTTCCTCATCTATGAAGTAAACAATTCAATGGGCCAGAGCACCAATGCTGATGTCTTGCATAAGTTCTTCCAGAAGGTGAAAATCGACAAACAAAATTGAAAGCAAACGATATTACAGTAATCTTCAGCATGAGCGGAAGAGCTTTCGTCGTGGATCAGTAGTTAGGCGCCTTAAATTTGTTCCGTCCTCATTTTTAAATGACTTCAAGAATCCTGCAAAGTACAACAACAACTTGAATTCATGCAGCACTGCTCACATAGTGAAACATCCCAAGGCATTCACGGGAACATTATCGAAGAGATTTGACACTGAGCTACATAAGGAGGTATTAGGACAGATGAACAAAAGTTTGGTCTAAGAGGTAAGTTTTAAGAAGCATTTTAAGAAGAGCAAGGTAGAGAGATTTAGGCAATTCCAGAGCTTAGGATCTTGGCAGCTAAAGGCACAGCTGTCACCGGTGGTTCAGACTAATACATGGTGATTAATTGCACTAAGTTATTTTTATTTTCATTCCAGTTCCTGAGTTAGGGGACTATCACCTAGTCTGTTGAGAGTAAGCCCTGGGAATATGCAGTTTCTTTCACTCATGACTAAGAGCATCATGATCAGCTCGTGACTTTGCCACTTGTGAGTTATGGGGTCTCTTTCACTCATGATATAAACTCTGTATCCCACTGTTTGCATTGTGCATTGTCTACAATTTGAATGACTTTAACAGACCTGCTGGAGGACTCATCATCTTAGTTGGAAAATCTGCACATAATTAAGAAAGGGTCAGTGAAATTAAGGAAAGCTCATTTTGAACATGATTGATACTCAACCAAAGGAACTTTTAGCATTTAAACCAACGTGTTTGATGGGAAAAGCCCTCGAAACTAAATGTTATTCTTCTTGGCCTCAAAGCAGACATTGTGCAGTCTTCCACAAAGACATTCCAGACTGTGAAAAGGGCCCTTTCTCTCCAGCCCTTGACAGCTGCTTCTTGCCTGTCTCTCCCTTCAGTTTGTTCTCAGAGCTATGCGGACACACTTGTAACATTATCAGAGCCTTAATGCTCTTTGAAGCTTTGTTCTGCTGGTTCCTGGCTGCAGGCGCGCAATGTCTTCCCCTTCCCCAGGAGTCACAGAGGATGACTAGAACACAGGAGTGTCTGTCAGAGTATCAGAGTTTCTCTGCTGTCAGTTGAAAGTGCCTTTATTTCTCAGGGTTTCACTAAAAGAACTTGTGAGACCAAATCCATTAACTGGAGTAAATCTGCTAATGGATTTATAAATCTTTGTAAAGTTCTAAGCCTAATTAAGTCTGTGCTGCTGTTAACAAAGTTGTCTAATTTAAAACATACATTTTCTCAGCGTAGAAAACTTTCAGTTATTGGAAGGGGTTAACCATTAGTGCAATGTCCATCAGCTCACTTTCTTTTTTTTAATTGGGCCAAGTTTGGGCTAGATCAAAAACTACCTCAAGTGCACTGCTCACTGTACGAGGCTGTAGTTCATGGTTGCACAAGTTACACGTGATGACTTTTATCCTGCCTCAACTTGCATTTTTCCTTGAGTCTGATGGTGCAACATAGTAGTTTACCCAGTGTCAAGTGCACCTCATGCTGGCTTCATGTGGAACCACAATGCTGTCAAAGTCATGAAGAGGCTTGCCACACACTTCCTGAGAGATATTAGAGAAAACTGGGGAAATCATTGAGATTATGGGAGGCTGAAAGTTCTGGGTGCCGCTCTGTCGGAAATGTGCGGCAGAGCGGACATCAACGACCTCCATTTTTGACCAATTGGAGTATCCAAGGTCCCAGGCCCTGCTTTACAGTGGAACTGATCATTTTGGGCATCTACTGGGCAAGGGAAAGTAACGTTTGTCACTCACTCACCAATTTGCCTGCGACCCTGGAAAGAAATTGTTCCACGGTGCCCAGTGCAGCTCTTTGTAAAATTGGAGGTGATGTCTTAATTGAGAGATCAGGCCTGGGCCCTCAGGTGGGCTTCATTTCAGCCTGGTTTCTTCTTTGTTTCTCAGTGACTGGAACAATCTACAACTCTAAGAACAGCCTAAGTGTAATTGAAATGAAATACAGGCAAAAGAAATTGCAATTATGACACTTACTTTATGAATTGTCATGTGTCATCTCAACTATCCTCTGCCCCTTGCTCTTCATTTGAAATAAGAAATATAACATAAGAAATAGGTACAGGAGCAGACCATTCAGCCCCTTGAACCTGATCTGCCATTCAATAAGATCATGGCTGATCTGCTTGTGTTTCGAATTCCACATTCCCATCTACCCACAATAACTTTTGATTCCCTTGCCTAACAAGAATCTATCTAACTCTGCCTTAAAAATATTCAATGCCCCCGCCTCCACCACCTTCTGAGGCAGAGAATTCCAAAGTCGCACAACCATCTGAGAGAAAAAAAATTCTCCTCACCTTTGTCCTAAAAGGGCGACCCCTAATTTTAAAACAGTGCCCCCTAGTTCTGCACTCACCCACAAGAGGAAACATCCTTTCCATGTCCACCTTGTCCAGGCCGTTCAGGATCTTGTATATTTTAATCAAATCACCCCTCACTCTTCTAAACTCCAGTGGAAACAAGCCCAGTCTGTCCAATCTTTCCTCAGACGACCTCATTTCAGGTATCAATCTAGTAAACCTCCTCTGAACTGCCTCCAATGCATTTACATCCTTCCTTAAATGAGACCAAAACTGCACACAGTATTTGAGGTGCGGTCTCCCCAATGTCCTGTATAACTGAAGCATAACATCCTTACTCTTATGTTCAATTCCTCTCGTAATAAAGGATAGCATTCCATTGGCCTTCTTAATCACTTGCTGTACCTGCATACTAACTTATGTGACTCAAGGACTAGAACACCTAGGTCTCTCTGCATCTCAGAATTATGCAGCTGCTCTCCATTTAAGTAATTCTCTGCTTTTTTATTCTTCCTGCCAAAGTGAACAACTTCACATTTTCCCCCATTAATCTCCATTTGCCAGATCTTCGCCCACTTACTCAACCTATTTATATCTGTCTGCAACCTCTTCATGTCCTCTTCACAACATACTTTCCTACCTATCTTTGTGTCGTCTGCAAATTTAACTACCATGCCATCGCTCCTCTTATCTAAGTCATTGATGTAAATTGTGAAAAGTTGAGGCCTCAGCACAGACCCCTGCGAGACTCCACTCGTCACATCCTGCCAATCTGAAGAAAGAACCATTTATGCACACTCTGTATTCTGCCAGCCAGCCAATCTTCTATCCATGCTAATATGTTACCCCCTATACCATGAGCTTTTACTTTCCACAATAACCTTGATGTGGCACCTTATCAAATGCCTTCTGGAAATCCAACTACAGCACATCTACAGGCTCTCCTTTATCCACAGCGCATGTTACTCCTTCAAAAAAATATTGGCTAAATATGATCTTCCTTTCACAAAACCGTGCCGACTCTTCCTGATTATCTTGAGCTTTTCTATGTGCCCAGCTATAACCTCCTTAATGATCAATTCTAAAAATTTCCCCACGACAGACATCAAGCTAACTGGCCTATAGTTTCCTGTTTTCTGCCTCCCTCCCTCCTTGAATAGAGGGGTTATATTTGCTACTTTCCAGTCTGATGGAACCTTTCCAGAATCTAATGAATTTTGGAACATTAACACCAGAGCATCTACTACCTCATTAGCTGCCTCTTTTAAGACCCTAGGATGGAGTCCATCATAACCTGGAAATTTGTCAGCCCGCAGCTCCATCAGTTTGCTCAGTACTACTTCCCTAGTGATTTCAATTTCACCAAGTTCCTCTCTCCCTTTCACCTCCTGATTTGCAGTTATTGCTGGACTGTTTTTTGAATCCCCTATAGTGAACACAGAAACAAAATATTTGTTCGTTTCTTCCACCATTTCCCTATTATCTACCGTTAACTCTCTACTGTCACTATCTAGAGGGCCAACACCCACTTTACTTAGATAAAAGCAAAATACTGCGGATGCTGGAAATCTGAAACAAAAACAAAAATAGCTGGAAAAACTCAGCAGGTCTGACAGCATCTGCGGAGAGGAACACAGTTAACGTTTCGAGTCCGGATGACCCTTCATCAGAACAAAATAAATATATAAATGTGGTGAAATATAAGCTGGTAGAGGGGGGTGGGACAGGTAGAGCTGGATAGAGGGCCAGTGGTAGGTGGAGGCAAAGAAGAGATTGCCAAAGATGTCGTAGACAAAAGGACAAAGGAGTTTTGACGGTGGTGATATTATCTAAGGAATGTGCTAATGGTGACATTAAGGATAGAAAGCAGGACAAACAAGTGGCAGATGGCCCTAGTGGGGTGGGGGGAATGGATCGAAATGGGATAAAAGGTGGAGATAAAACGATAGATTTTAAAATAGGTGGGAAAAGAAAAATATATTTAAAAAATATATAAATTATTGGAATTTTTTTATTCTTCCATTTTTACTACATGTAGAAACTCTTGCTATTCATTTTTACATTTCTAGCTAGCTTCCTCTCATACTCTAATTTATTTCTCCTGATTAACCTTTTAGTCATTCTCTGCTGTTCTTTATATTCTGACCAATCATCTGTCTTGCCACTCATCTTTGTGCAGTTATATGCTTTTTCCTCAGTTTTGATGCTTTCCTCAACTTCTTTAGTTAACCAGATGATGGATCCTCTCCTTAGAATTTTTCTTTACTGTAGGAATGTACTTATTCTGAATACTCTGAAACATCCTCTTAAATGTCTGTCACTGCTTCTGTATTGATTTATTCTTTAGCCTAGCATCCCAGTTCACTTCAGCTAGCTCAGCTTTCATGCCCACATAGTTGCCCTTATTTAAGTTTAAGATACTAGCCTTAGACCCACTTTTCTTCCTTTAAAACTGGATGTAAAATTCAATCATATTGTGGTCGCAGCTACCTAGGGGTGCCTTTACTCTAAGGTCATTAATTGGTGCTGGCACATTACACACTACCAAACTTAATATAACCTGCTCTCCGGTTGGTTCCAGAACATGCTGCTCTAAGAAACTATTTCAAAAGCATTCTAAGAACTCCTCATCCAGGCTACTACTGTCGATCTGATTTTTCCAGTTTATATGTAGATTAAAGTCACCCATGATTATTGCCATTCCTTTATCACAAGCACACAATATTTCCTCTTGAATACTTTGTCCTACACTGTGGCTACTGTTAGGGGCCTGTAGACCACTCCCATTAGTGACATTTTTGCTCTGCTTTTCCTCATCTCCACCCAAACCGATTCTACATTTTGATCTGAACCAAGGTCATCTCCACCTATTGCGCCAATGCCCTCTTTGATTAATAGTGCTACCCCTCCACCTTTACCTAGCTTCCTATTCTTCTTGAATGTTATGTACCCCTCAATCTTCAGGACCCAATCCTTGCCATCCCACAGCCGCGTCTCCGTAATTGCTATCAGATCATATTTATTTACTTCAATGTGGGTCATCAATTCATTTACTTTGTTATGAATGCTATGCACATTCAAATACTTAACCTTCAGTTTTGTCTTTTTGCTACCTTTAACATCTAGTCTTGACTGGTGTTTTCTTAGGTTTTTTTCTCTCTGTCCCTTCCTGCAATTCTCTGATTACTATCTCATTTCTCATATTACTAGTTCACTCTCTTGTCTTGACTCTACCCCTTAAATTACTATCTCTACCAAGCTTGATCCCTCACCCCTCTTGTTTAGTTTAAAGCACTCTCTACTTCCCTAGTTATGCGATTTGCGAGGACACTCGTCCCAGCATGGTTCAGGTGTAAACCGTCTCAACAGTACAGCCCCCACTTACTGATGCCAGTACCCCACAAACCAGAACCCACTTCTCCCACACCAGTCTTTGAGCCACACATTCATCTCTCTAATCTTATTTGCCCTACACCAATTTGCACGTGGCTCAGGTAATAATCCAGAGATTATTACCTCTGAGGTCCTGCTTCTTAATTTGGTAGCTAGCTCCTCATACTGACTTTGCAGAAGCTGTTTCTTTGTCCTGCCTATGTTGTTGGTACCTCCATGGACCATGACAACTGGATCCTTCCCCTCCCACTGCAAGTTCCACTCCAGCCCTGAGTAGATGTCCTGAACCCTGCCACTGGGCAGGCAACATTGCCGCCTGGACTCTCACTCTTTGCTGATGAGAACAGTGTCAATCCCCCTCACTACACTTCCTTATTACCACTACATTCCTTTTTGCTCCTCCCGCTTGAACGGCTTCCTGTACCATGGTGCCATGGCCAGCCAGCTCATCCACCTTGCAGACCTCGCTTTTGTCCACACGGGTTGTGAGCACCTCAAACCTGTTTGACAATTGCAAAGCCTGAGGCTCCTCCCACTACTGTCTGCTCAGTCCCATGACTTGCCTCACTGACAGTCACATCCTCCTGTCCCTCACTGCTGACCAAAATGGATAAGCCTATTCTAAGAGATGTGACTGCCTTCTGGAACAAAGTACCCACATATTTCACCCCCCTCCCTTATGTTGCGCAGTGTCTGCAGTTTGGCTTCCAGATCCTAATCCGGAATTTCTCTAGCTGCCACACTTCCTGCAGATGTGTTTGTCATGGATCGCCTTAGCGTCCAAAAGCTCCCACATCCCACCAGCTGCAACATAACACCTGTCCCACCATTCTAACTTATGTTATTTAGTTAATTCACTTTAATTGCCTCTTTCCTATGTATCCTGCAATTTACTGCGCTTATTGAATGCTAGTACCACTGACAACTAAAAGTTATACCCTTCTTAACTACACAGGTATGTGTTTTAGATGCTTGTTTTAATCATTTTATTTTTATTGTTTTTTTACTTGTTTTGTTTTAATTTTAAAGTTTTCAAGTTTTTTTTAAATTTTAAAGTTTTATTTCTTTTTATTTATATATCTACCTTTTATTTATAGATCTACCTGAACTTGCCTGTCCTCAGCTCGTTTCTCACATGCTGTCCCTTAGACTGAGCACTTACCGGCCAATCAACTTAATAGTTTCCTGTCATGTCACAGTTATTTTTTTCCCCCTTTTTCTCCCCACTCCTCCTTAAAGCCTCTTCACCAAACTTTTGATCACCTATCCTAGTATGTCTTTGTGTGGCTCGGTATCATATTTTGTTTGATAATGCTCTTCCGAAGCACTTTGCAATGTTTTTACTACATTAAGATGCTATATAAATGCAATTTGTACTTATATCCAACCCTCATGGTTATAAGTATCTTTCTAGTTTGCCCTATTCCCTTGACTGTAACAGTGTTCTATACTAATTTCATTTTTATAGCGGCGTTAAATGGTAGCTCCCAATTCTATCAATAACTAAACAGATTGTGATATGTGGCTGTATTTCTGGATTAACAAACGATATTGGAAATGTATGATGAGGCTGATGGTTTGTAAAAGGATTTTGCACCATCCTGCCTAAAATATCTTTTTTTTAGAAAAATATACTTTATTCATAAAATACCTGAAAGAACATTACAAAACATTTCTAAATGGCCATCACAAAAAGTACAATAATTTTCAACTTTACACATGGATCACGAGGTGCTTCAATACAATCAATGAAAATTACAGTCATTTCAATATGGTCATTGCAGACAGTCAGACAGTGCAATGGTATTGGAGTTATCAGCATACATCATGTTGCACTCTGAGGTGCTTCAATACAATTATAATACAATTAGTATTCAATGCATACATTCATTGTAAGTCGTACAGCCCGAGGGGTCTATACGTTTCCCAGCCCCTCAGTGCACTATGGCAGAAAGGTCTTAGACAGCAACCTTTAAAATATCTCATTCTGCCTGCAAGGCTAGTGTCTAAAGCATTAGAAGAAAGTAATTTCTTCATCACTCTGACACAGTTAGCATTTGGAACAGTAAAGTAGCACTGACCAGATTGCTTTGAAGTTATGAAACTTTCTTCCCTTCTCCCAGCCCCTTATTGGTAATATAACAATTCCAAGAACAGGAGCCAATACTTGTGTAGCACAGCAGACTGAAATAATTTGATGTTCCAATGGATAATTTAAAGTTGCAGATGAAATTCTTAAGTTAGTCACGCATATTAAAAAATAAACTATATCGCAACTGAGAGCTTGAAGATCAGCAACAATTCGTCATGTCTGTCAGCTCATGTTTTTTTTTTGCATAATGGCGACATGTTTTTTGTGAAATCTGACTGGCTCCAGATGCCGTTGGGTTCAGTCAGGCCAGGGGCATTTACCTTTGAGTGCGGCAAGTACCCTCACATGCAAACAAGCCACAGAGTGCATAAAAATAGTGACAGCAAAATGCTGCGGATACTGGAAACCTGCAATAAAAACAGAAAGTGCCGGAAGTACTCAGCAGGTCCGGCAGCATCTGTGGAGAGAGAAACAGAGTTAATGCGTCAGGTCTGTGACCTTTCTTCAGAGCTGCCCATCTTTTATCAGAACTCCACAGATGTTGCCTGTCTTGCTGAATATTTCCAGCTTTTCTGTTTTTTATTGCATAAAAAATAGCTTTTGTTTGATTAAAAAATCCAGGTGGCCCAAAGATATAGAGACCACTTTTTCTTCCCCTCTGACAACAACTGGATAAGTGGAAATACAGGCTTGAGGTGATGGAATTTTCAGAACCAGTTAAGAAATTGAATAAAAACTGGGTAGCAAAGAGATACAAAGTGAGTGGTGCAGTGGGTTTGCACACAATGTTTTTCTACCTCAAGGGTCTGGTCCTGGGCTTGACTAGACTCTGTTCTGTAAGGTCCCTAATATGATACGAGTCCACAGGATTTTTATTGTCTACCTGGACCACTTAAGCAATCTGTCAAACCTCAGCTGAATGGTTTCATCTGAAGGAGGCATCTCCAACCTGCACTCCCGAGTATTGCACTGAAGTCTATCCATGCTCAAGCCCTGCTGTGACTGCTCATTACACGTAGGGGATGCCAATGGTGTGGAATGAAACATTTTCGGCCGACAATGACAGAATCAAAGCAGTATGTCCTGGAGAAATGAGTTGGTGCAGTCCTTGGATGTAAATTCACAGAAGAAAACTGTGCCCAGTTTGGTAGAGATTGACACTGAATTTGGCAGCCTCTCTCAGAAAGATCAGATGGATGATAATGAGAAAATAACATGAGGCTGCCGAATTCTGTCACTTCTTGCTGAAATTGTTCCATCCTATAGCACTGACATCACTTATTTTTGCATGTGGAGCTGTGCTCCAAGATTTGGAGGATATGGTTTTATCTCCCATTGAGTGCAGTTATACACGAAGGGCACAGGATTTGTGATTTAATCTTATAATCCCGGTGCCTCCTAAATTCTGTTTCCTGAATATTTCTGTCCTTATACAAAGTGAGTTGTTTGTGCTCATAGGGACGACCACTTGTTTTCTATGGTGTGTTGCGTACATAGCAGTTTTGCCTTTTAAACAGAAGAGCAGCAAAGATTGAAATAGGATTGTACGGCCAGGAAAATTCCTTCCTGCAGTCCAGACTATATTTCGTTGGTATATGTGCCACAATTTGCCTAACCATGCCTATTTTGCTACTACCACCTTACTTGCTATATCTCTTACTAGGTTTCCTCTTTTGTGTCTATTTTTGACAACGACTTTCCTTCATGTTCATCTACTTCCCATGCTGCTGCTGTACAGTGATATTGTTACCTTCCCTGTGTGCTCTTAAAGCATGGAGTTTCTTTGTGACCCCCTCACTGGGTCCTCAGATCCAGTTCACCTTGGCTGTGAGATGTTACTGAGCTTGTTGCTTCTGTATGACTTGAGGACCATCCTCTTCCGCTAAAAATGCCATTGCATCTCTCGTTGCACAGTTCACAAATACTTCCCGGGACTGGTCGCTAATTGTGGCTACAGAGCCATTTTTTTGAAAAAGAAAATGCCTGTTCGCAGTTGTACGGAGTCGTTTTTCTTACATCTATGTGGGCTAGACAGTCCATTAGCTGTTTGAGAGGTGTCAAAGCATCATGAGGAACACTGATTCATGGTGACTTAAGAAGTAAACTTCAATCAAATCGCATGGGTTTAGCAGATTTTACGGATGGTTGGGGGATTGCATTCTGTGACTCTTCCTGCTTATAATTAGATCATTTGTTTTCCTGGCTGGAGAAATCAAATCCTGTTTTCATTACATGGGATTCTGGAATTTTAATTGGTGTTTTGAGGATCAAATTCACAAATTCCATCCTTTTTTCTGGATAACAGTAAAGCATTGGTGTTAATCATCACTGCAGATGTGTTATGATTGGCTGTGTCTTTTGCAGCGGTAATTTTGTGAATTCATGTTCCCATGAGGATCTACGCCCATTGGGAGCGGATATTTGGAATTGGGATAAAAGCAAAATACTGCGGACGCTGGAGATCTGAAACAAAAACAGAAAATGCTGGGAAACTTAGCAGGTCTGGCAGCATCTGTGAAGAGAGATACAGAGTTAACATTTTGAGTCCAATATCACTCTTCTTCGGAACTGAAGAATTGCCATTGTTCCGAAGAAGAGTCATATTGGACTCAAAAGGCCAACTCCATTTCCCTCTCCACAGATGCTGCCAGACCTGCTGAGTTCCCCCAGCATTTTCTGTTTATATTTGTAATTGGGGTGTGTGTTCGCCACAATTTTCTGTCCATTGAAATGAAGGGCATCATATTCTTCAAACCCGCACATCTCAAAAACATGCATTCCCATCATTCTATCAGAGAGTCAAAAACACCTAAAGAAAAATGGATGCCGGTTATTCAACAAAAAAAAGACTTGTATTTATGTAGCACCTGTCACAACCTTGGAACATCCCAAAGTGCTTTACAACCAATGAAGTGCTTTTGCAGTGTAGTCACTAATGTAATGTAGGTAATGAGTTTGCTAAGTTGCACACTAAAAGAGAATAATTAATCAAAGAGGAGAGGTCAGAGGGGAGATTTTGATCTTTTTTGTTTCGGACCTCCTTTCCCTTTTTTAGCTAAGGCGAGCACACTTAAATTTTTGTAAAACTAGTCAAATTGTTTCTTAATTATGTATGAAAAGATCTGCTTGAAAGTCATTGCTAGTTTTATGATACCCATCAATAACTTTTAAAAAGAAATTCGAAACTCCAGTTAATAGCTGAAAGAATGAAGGTCAAGATTTCACATTTTAAGACATTTACTGTAACAAATGACTAAAAACACTAATAACTAAGCACTATCTTTGTAGGCAAATTATACTTTAAACCATGGAAATGAACACTCCACACTCCCACTCCCTTCTTATTCTTAGCCAAACCGCAAAAACACACTTCACAGGTATACTTTACACTGTCCTTTATGACGACATTGAATTTTCACGGGATCAATCCAAAGTATTCCTAAGTTCCTGAGTATTTGTTCCTGTTATTTTCTTTTCTCAGAATGGCATCCTTCAATCTTAGAACTGCCATTCACAGTGAGGTTTTCTTTTCCCAGGGACCCTTCCTCTAGACCATGCTCTTCCAGCCTCATTTTAACTCCCCACGTATTTGGTTGTTTCAATCTGAGTGCAAGCTTCCATCACATTCCTGTATGGCAAACCATAGCTTTAGGCCTGCTGTTATTCCCTTTCTCTCAGATCCAGGTAGACTCTAAAACCTCTCTGTGATAAGTCAGGAAAGCCTGTTACCTAATCTTTACAGTCGTTTCCTCTACGTCCTTCCCCTTAGCGACGTGAATCACATGGACCTTGTATCTAAGTAGAAGTGCTAATTAGCTATCCTAGAGAGCCCAACTCGCTTTCATCTTGGAACTAAATGGACAGTTTAAAGCACAACTGTTTGCATCCTGACGTTCTTAACACTATTCTAGGACTTTGGACTCAGTCTCCATTGTTAACATGCAGGCAGTTGCCATTTACTCCAAGCGTAAATACCTTGCACTTTCTTCCCAGTAAAACAATCTAAGCCTTCCTTTGATCTCTAACAATCAAACCACTCACACTTACTGTCAGGCAGGCTCCCGAACAGGTCATATGACTCACTTTATTTTACGTTAAACTTAAAGACACATTCCCAAATCATAACAGTCTTATAAACCTCTTACAATCTTATAATTGTAACACTGGTGTTTCAGCCTGCTTTATGTGACTCTCAGGTAACTGCTGTGCAGTTTCTACATGTTATTTATGACCTGCAAGCAGAAGTACTCTTATCTTGTCAGGAATTTTGCTGATATCATTTATTTTCTATAATGGGATTATTTTTTGTAATTCATTCACAGGATGTGTGAGCATCACTGATAAGGCCAGCATTTATTGCCTATCCTTAATTCCAATTTCCCTTAATTGAGTGTCTTGCTCAGAGTCAACCTCATTGCTACGTGCCTGGAGTCACATGTAGGGCAGACTGGGTAAGGTTGGCATATTTCCTTCCTTTAAGGACATTAATGAACCAGATGGATTTTTATGACCATTTGTTATACTGACTGATGCTAGCTTTTTATTCCAGATTTATTTATTAAATGGATCATTAAGCCAAACCCCTGGATCACTCATGACTCAACCACTATACTACCGTCCCCCTGCACTGTGCCGCCACACCTTTGCTTTTTGTTTAAAAGCGCTGGGTTACTGAAGAAAGATTTAAATTTCCAAAAGTTAACTGGGTTGCAGCGAATTGATTTATTTTGCCACTTTGGGATTTCACTCATATTTAATTTTCTTTTAAATTGTTGACCAGGGATAATGTAGTATGGTATGATTTTACTTTCAAAAATATGACAGCTGAATTCTCTACACTGAAGTACTGGCTGAAACTTTTTATATTTTCACTTGACATAGCAAAATCTGCAGTTTCATTGAACTTATAAGTCATGATTTTTTTGGGGAGGGGGGCCTGTAATGCAGGAAGCCCACCACTGTTGAAATGTCTCCAAACCTAGCAGCTGCGAAACCAGCATAGGTAGAAATTCAGTTTACCTAAAATGAAGCCTGTACTTTGTCTGCATCAGGGCATGCCGCACTTTATGAAGTTCAGGGAGCTTGTGCGCAGGTTTATTGAACCGAGACTTAAGGATGTCCAGTCGTGTGCTGTAGTTGAATCAGCTAAGCTTGCACTGTCTACGAGCATACAGCATTGATGAATTTCCAGTGTTCTGTCAAGCCAAGAATGCAGCTTCTCATTCAGGCAAATTCTGTACCCATATGAGATGAATCCTAAACAAAAACAGAAACAGAAATACCTGGAAAAACTCAGCAGGTCTGGCAGCATCGGCGGAGAAGAGCACAGTTGAATCCTACTCCTCCAGGTTCTACTGTGTTAGGAAATAGAGATAGTTCAAGTGCATTATAATTGTATTTGGGTGTTAGGAATAAGGCATATCTTTAAGTTTAAGTTTAATTTATATTTCTTTCCATTTGTGGGTTAAAAGGTGAAACCTGGGATCTAGTTTAATTTTTGAGTGGAGGTGGCAGGTCTATAGCTCTGTTTGTAAACCTGCATTTCTACTGAGTTTTATGACTCCTGAAGAGAAGGTAAAACAAGCACAAGAGTAGAAAAAACACTCTGCTGTTGCCTAGCCAGAGGGGGACAGATGCACGCACGCATGCACACACACACCCCACTCACATGTAGTGAGAAGCAGGTGCCAGGACAGGCATGACATGAAAAGGGACAAATAGCAAGTCCCAAACTGAAGTTGAAGTCAGGATTCTAGAGAGACTGGATACAGGGAAGGGAACTGCAGCGTGAGAGCAGATTTCCCAAAAGAACCAAAAGGCCCCAAGGCCAAGGGGTGACACAGAAACAAGAGAAAGTCCCAAGAAGACCTTGTAATCAAAGAAAGGACAGGAACTTGGAAAAGGTCCTGTTAAGTGAAGTTGAGTGAGGAGAAGAGCAAAACTTCAAGCTTAGAGAGACGAAAGCTGCAGGAAGCAGGTTCAAAGCGATATAGACTTGTGAGAAGTCAGAAGGTCCAAAGAGAAGGCTGAAGGTCAGTAACTCTTTGTTATGGGCATGTGAAGCAGTGGTACAGTTGATGGCTGAGTCAGTGAGAGACAGCGCTTGGAAGAAAGCTTGAATGCATGTGGTGACCCAGGGGAGAGGAACATCGCAAGGAGAGCTCGAAACCCTGGAGGTGGACCCTTGCAGAAGGTGTCTGAAAGAAAGTGTCGGTTTTGGAGAAGATTCCAAAGTAGGTTCTTCGAGATTGGAGACTGGAAACCCTCATGTGAAAGACGGAGTTCAGTGAGACTGGTTGGTTCATGGTGTGACAAGCAACTGGGGGGAGTTGATAAGAGATTCAAAGTATCTGTTTGGAGTGGCATCTGTCACTTGGTTTCAGAGTGTGATGTGCCTGACCGCAGGTCGCTAATTGGTGTACGCGGACTGTGTACTTACTGTGAACATTAGAGTATGAGAGTTTTTGTAATTTGTGTTATCCTTACAAATCTGTATATATCTGTAAAGGTGTAGTTGTGGGTGATGGAGTGATATAATATAGTTAATCTTTTCTTTTTTAATGAATGTTTTATCCTTTTGTTAAAAGTTCATCAGCTGACTCCAGTGACTGTTCAATAGCCACTCTCCACTTATCTAAACAAAAAATACAAGCTAGGATCTATCAAGCTGGGTTGCAGCCTGGGATCTGACTTGTCCAGTAGTAACGTCAGCTGGGATCATGATAACTGTGAGCTAGGGTTCACCTAGTGCCAAACATCACTTGGCAGTTTTATCATCTTGGAGACACCTCAACCTTAAAAATAAATCACGTTCTTCTTTCCTCAAAGCTCGGAAAATGAGTTTGCATGCTATGCAGCTCGAGTTTGGAAAAATGCATATTTTCATGGCTAGGGAATGGTGAGCACATCCCCACCCCCTGCTAACAGGTTAACACACCTGCAAACATACCCAGAACACATCAGCAATGCTGTCTCTTTTAAAGTGGATGCTGGAAGATCATGGCTGTTTCATAACCGGTAAAATCTCTGGACATGCCAGCTCATAAACCTCTAAGCGTTGGGTAATGGCGCCAGTGTGACGACCGCATGATTGCTGATATCTGCTGTTTTTATTGGATTTCAATCACCACCATTGACCCTTTCAGCAGTTAAGAGGTACAATTCACTCTGGCTTCTTCTGATTTTGAGTCATGCCTTTGTATTGAAATCAGATAGGAAAAGCTGAACTTCACCCCATGTAACACTGAGTCATAAGTCAAACTAAACTCTTGTTTTTATTACCATATATGTTCTTTTGCTGTGGACAGTAAATGATAGACTCAACACACTGGTGTTATATTAAGTGCCAGTTTAATTATTGTAATACGGTGAATAGTGAATGAACTTTTACCCCCGATGTTGCTGAATCATAAATCAAATACTCGAGCTTTCACTAGATCTGTTATTTTCTTGTTGATCCAATGGGCAGTACATGCTCTGTGCTTAACACATTGTTTTAATCTTGATTTACCAGTTCATTTGTGGAATAGAAAAAGTTAGTATGTAATTAAGGCTCTGCATCCATCACTTCAACAAGGATAGCAAATTCTTCATGCAATTATAAATATAAATTTATTTGCCAGTCGCTGAAGTGATAGAGGCAACCTTTCAGGCAACAGGGAATGTGGTGGATGCCTTTGAGCTGAGCATAGATAATTGTCATAAGTATTAAACCCTGTTGCTGAGGAAATATTACAGATTTAAGTCTGAATGACCTTCAATGTCCCAAATAGTTGCGCAATGAAACTGAAGGCAAGCCCATGTTTTATTTTAGTTGTATCTTTTGAGGACATTGTCTTATTAGTTTCAGTTTGTAATTGGAAAAGGACAATATTGTTTCTCATACATGGTTTAAATTTGGTGCAGTACTTAAATATTAACATTCATATCTGAAACTTAATTTAATTGCTATCACCGTTACACTGCATAACAAGATGAGCATATTTTAAAAAGGCAGCTAATGTAAGCTTAAGTAAGTAACAAAGAGTATCAGTGTACTAACAACTGGGAATCTCCTATCGTGACTTTATCAGTTTAGTATTCGTATAATTCTTTTCCCTTTGAGGTTGAAGTGACTCCAAGGTGATACGCCCAACAATTAAAGCTCGGATCCAAGCCAGATCTCTGTGGTAGATTGGTTTGTCTAATTCTTGTGCCAGATATTCAGTCATTGTTGATGATTGACCAGCCAGCGTGTCTCACTCATGGAACCTGGAAGGGATGATAGACCTGTCACTGTCAGGGAGGCGGCGAGCTCCCTCCCATCCAGCTTTATGGCCTACTCCTACTTTCCTATGTTCCTATTGACAAGGGAGTCAAGGGTTATGGGGGCAGACAGTAAAGTGGAGTTGCGACCACTACCAGATCAGTCTTGAATGGCAAAGCGGTCTGGAAGGGCTGAATGGCCTACTCCTGCTCCTAAGTCCTATGCTCCTCTGTTCCATATAATTCTGCAAGATATTCTGGGTAGGGTGGACCCTCACCAGTACTTGGCAGTAGATCGTATATTACTCTATATGGTTTTAGCTGGCTGAACTCCATCAGTGTTGTTGGAGATCCCTGACTAGACTCTGCTGACCTTTGCCTAAACTCACTGAATGTGTATTATTGAGGTGGGTCGCTACGGGGGAAAGAATATACTCCATGTTGGGCAAACAGGAACTCCATGGGCTGGATTTTATGGAGCCTGCTGGGTGGGTTTTCAGCAGAGGTGGGTATGTAAAATACCAGGAGTATAAAGCCCCCCACCTCCCACCCACCCCGCGAGCTGTCCCACAGAATATGGTAGTGGGTGGGCTGCCGATTTTGGTAGCCCGCCTGCCACTTTTAAATAAACGATTAAGGGACAATTGAGTTTGTTAACATATAATATGCTGCCCACGCCATGAAAAGGTTGGTGTGGGCGGGCAGGAGTTTTTTAAAAATTGTAATGGCGAAAAGGGACAAACCCCACCCCGCCCCCCCACTCCCCACAAGATGTTACGCCTCCCCACCTGGCCTCCAAAACATGCTCTCCCCACCCCAAGGCAGTCAGATCCGCCCCCCCCCCCCTGCCGGCCGCCTGTCCAAGACCCCCAACTTACCTAGATCTGGACGCCATGGCTGTCTTCCATGTCAGCCTCCTTGCAGTTCCGGCCATGTCCACTACTCAGTTCTGACGCTGCTGGGACTGCTTGGCCGGCAGCTTTCAAGGGCGGGCCTTCCTCCCACTGAGGGATAGAAGTTCCTCTATAAACGCTATAAATGCTGTTCAACAGTATGTTATAATTCAATATTATTGTGGTGTTCAAGGAATGAAAGGTGACTGGCATCATTAGCCATCTCCCTCAGCCAAATGGTTTGGTTCAGTCTCGAAAGCTATTGCAGAAACCTCTTCAGTTTTAATGAGTTTCATATGTGATTTTGGCCACTTTTGGGTGCAAAACTGCATATATTATTTTGCCATCACAATTTTGAGCGAAATCATTACTCACTTCAACCAATCGTCTCACCACACAAATGCAATCACCACAAACAAAATATGTTTTCAATCAGTGCGTAAAACAGCTCATTTACTCCACCTCTACTCATTAAGACAACTTAACTAGTACTGGAGTTGGCTTCTTACTGATGTTGCCAGACAATAATTGAACAATTTACTGTGTGGCCAGCCAGGCACTAATAAGATAACATTTAAATTCTATTCATTGTTGTAAAATTGTTTAAAGATTGTGATTTATAACTGTAATGACTTCTTTAATTCTCTTTTATTTACAAAAGGCATGATATAATCTCCCTTGTTGGTCCAGTTGGGTTTGATATTAGTATGCCGGCAAGAAAGTCCCATGTACACTTCCTAGTCTGAGTTAGCTAATCACAGATAGAGCAGCAGTTGGGGTGCATGAATTAACCTTTGCCTCTCTGGGCTGTAGAAGGAATAAACATCAGTCACAAGCGTATTTGTCTGGGGCTCCCTGGTCCTCTGTGGATGTAAGTCTCTGCTACGCTTACTGTCTGGTCTTACACATGAAGAATGGAACTTGGGTGAACTGAGGGGGGGGAAATACAGGTGTCTGTGAAACCGTACCCTAGGGGAGAATATTCTTCCCGTCGGGCGGGCCGGACAGGAACGGGGGCGGGGCCTGTCGCCTCCCGCGATTGGCTGTGTGCCGCCATTTTACGTGGGCTGGCCACTTAAGGCCCACCCAGCGTGACGCGCACCTGGAAGCGCTCAGCGCTACCTGTGCAGGCGGGGGGGAGGAGGGAGAGTAGGGGCCTGCGCTCTTTCGCGCATGCGTGCGAAAGAGCACAGAAATCTCCGAGGTGCACGGAGCTGCCTCAGGAAGATTAATTTAATAATGAAACATTGGAAAAAAGAAAAAAGAAAATTACTCAGACATGTCCCCTTATGAATTTTCATAATACATTTTATTTAATTAATAAACACTTCATGAAGCCTCATCCCGCCCATGGAACTTTCATGGAAAATGCGAAGGGCACCCGGTCTCTTCGCCTGCCCGCCGACCTTAAGGTTGGATGGGCAGCCCTGACAATCACTTTAATTATTTAATTAATGGCCTTAACAGGCCTTTGACAGTTCGGCGGGCGCGCAGCCGACTCCAGTGCACGCCCGCCGAACGGAAGATGGGAACGACGCGTGGTGACACAAGCTGAATGGAAGATCCTGGTCTCAGTGTAAGTTAGCAGCAGGAAAGGGAATACAGTTGGTAAAAACAAATCAGTTACTTATGTATAAAGCCTTGCCCAAAGATGAATTTTCAAGGGCCCTGTCTATACTTCTTGGCAATCTTAGTTTATTAATTATTTTTGCTGTTTGCATTTCCTCCAAACTGTGGGGAAATCAGACTCATGATTTTATACAGGTAATTAAAAGAAGCTGTCCCTTCAAACTTGATACATATAATTCCCTTGTCTAATGATGTGAAATTTCACTACGATCATCAAGTGTATCAGTTCAGTTCAGGGCTGAAATCACAGTTGGTAGCTGACCTTTATCAATGTGCAGAGGTAGTTGTGTACTGGGTATTAAGTGTTACAAATCCAAGGTGGGTAGAAGAAAATTTCAAGAAGGAACTATTTGATAACAAGATACCATTGCCAAAAATGCATAGGTCAGCAGAATTTTTGGTTTATGATACTCTTGAGAAAGGTTTTCATTTTATTTGCAGTCCTTGGAGTTATTAATTTAGCAACCTGGTGAAGCAATAGAAAGTTCAGTAGCTCAGCTTGCATTTTGGTCACATGAAGCTGCTGTGCATTTTGACCACTCATTACTGTTTGGAAATATTTGGAACTTTGCATAAGGCTATAAGATAATCTATACTTATGAAAACACTATGAGATGTACTAATTTCCATCCAGTACGCATCCAGATTTTTATTGTGCTTTTATTCAGAATTGCAAAATAAATATAGCAATATTTCCCTGGAATCCAACAGAGGAAACATTCAGAGGAACATGGGAGCAGGAGCGAGCCCTCGGACCTACTCCACCATTCAGTACGATCATTGCTGATCATCCACTTCAATGCCTTATTCCCACATTGTCCCTTATTCCTTCATGTCATTGGTATTTAGAAATTTGTCAATCTCTGCTTTAAATGTACTCAATGACTGAGCTCCTAAAGCCCTCTGGGGTAGAGAGTTCCAAAGATTCACAACTCTCTGAGTAAAAAAAAATTCTCCTCATCTCAGCCAGAAGTGGCTTCCCCCTTATTTTGAAATTGTGTCCCCAGGTTCTAGACTCCCCAACCAGGGGAAACATCTTACCCACCTCTACCCTGTCTATCCTTTTAAGTACTTCGTAGGTTTCAATGAGGTCACTTCTCATTCTTCAAAATTCTAGCGAATACAGGCCCAGTTTGCCCAATCTCTCTTCATTAGACAGTCCTGCCATCTCCGGAACAAGTCTGGTGAACCTTCATTGCACTCAAATAATATCCTTCCTAAGGTAAGGAGACCAAAAGTTGGTCTCAGTGCTCCACACAGCACACAGTACTCCAGGTGCAGTCTAACCAAGGTTTTATAGAATTGAAGCAAGACTTTGCCACTCCTGCACTCAAATCCTCTTGTGATAAAGGCTAATTTTCTATTAGCTTTCCTAATTACCTGCTGCACCTGCATGTTAGCTGTCAGTGACTTGACAAGAACACCTAGGTCCCTTTGTACATCTACACTTTCTAATCTCTTATCATTTAAGAAATACTCTGCACGTCCGTTCCTCCTACCAAAGTGGGTGATCCCACATTTTTCCAAGTTATATCCCGTCTGCCATATTTTTGACCACTCACTAAGTGTGTCCAAATCCCCTTGATGCTACTTTGCATCTTCCTCACAACATACATTCCCACCTGGCTTTGTGTCACCTGTGAACTTGGAAATGTTATATTTGGTCCCCACTTCCAAATCGCTAACATATTGTGAACAGCTGGGGCCCAAGTACTGATCCTTGCGGCACCCCACTAGCCTGTCAATCTGAGAATGACCTGTTTACTCCTGCTCTATTTTCTGCCTGTTAGGCAATCCTTAATCCAGGCCAGTATAATGCCTCTTATCCCATGTGCTTTAATTTTACCAACCAACCTCTTGTGGGGGACTTCATTGAAAACCTTCTGAAAATCCAATCATACTATGTCCACCGACTCCTCTATATCAATTCTGTTAGTAATATCCTCAAAGAAACTCCAATGGGTTCGCAAAACATGATTTCCCATTCATAAATCCATGTTGACTATGCTCAGTCAGATCATTATTATCCAACTGTCCATTTATCTCATCCTTTATCATAGATTCTAGCATTTTCTCTATTACTGATGTCAGGCTAACAGGGCTGTAGTTCCCCATTTTCTCTCTCCCTCCTTTCTTAAACAGTGAGGTGACATTTGCGACCTTCCAATCTACAGGAACCATTCCAGAGCCTATAGAATTTGAAAGATGGCCACCAATGCATCCACCATCTCTTTTAACACTCTGGTATGTGGATCATCAGGTCCCAGGGACTTATCAACCTTCAGTCCCATTAATTTCTCCAATACAACCTTTTTACTAATACTAATTTCCTTCAACTCCTCATTCTTCCTAGTCCCTTAGATTTCTAATTCTGGGAGATTTATTGTATCTTCCTCAGGGAAATTTAGCTTCTCTGCCACTTCTCTATTCCCCATTTTAAATTCTCCTGACTCTGCCTGTAATGGATCCACATTCATCTTTGCCAGACATTTCCTATTGAAGCTTTTACAGTCCCTTTTTATGTTTTTTGTTGGTTTACATTCATATTCTATTCTCCCTTTCTTTATGGGCAGGATTTGCCCGTCGGCGAGCGGGGGGGTGGGGCCCACTCACCGACGTGTAAAATAACGCGCGGTGACATCGGGCGGAACTCCCAACGTCACCGCACCCCAATTAAATTTTCCGGTAGGCGGGGGCCCAGCAAAATCAGCTGCGTGCCCGCCGACCTGTCAATGGCCAATTGAGACCATTGACAGAGTCATTTAGCTCATTAATGGACCTGTCCGTCCAACCTTAAGGTTGTCGGGCAGGCCAGGAGCCCCGGCGGGAGTTAGAAAAAGCATGAAACCTCATCCACGGGCGGGATGAGGTTTCATGTGGGGTTTAAAAATAAAGTTTTAATAAAGTTTTTGTTAAAATTATGGACATGTCCCAACTCACATGAGGGGACATGTCAGGAATTTTTTTTCTCTATTTTTAATTTCTGTCACAGAACAGCCGGTCTCCCTGAGGCAGCACTTAGCCTCAGGGAGATGAGTGTGCTCTTTTGTGCTCAGCGCTTCCGTGCGGATGTCACGCTGGGTGGGCGTTAATTGGCCTGCCAACGTAAAATGGCGCCGCAATCCCGATCGGGGGCGCCGATCGGAAGCACGCCCGCCCATCAACTTCGCCCCCGACAAGGGGGAAATCCTGCCCTATCAGTTTCTTGGTCTTCCTTTGCTGTATTCTAAAATCCTCCCAATCCTCAGGTTTGCTACTATTTCTGGCAACCTTCTCAGCCTTTCCTTTTAATCGAACAATCCTTAACTTCCTCTGTTAGCCACGGTTGACGGATTTTCCTTTTTGTGTTTTTGTGCCTTGAAGGAATGTATAATTGCTGTAAACTACGTAACAATTCTTTAAAGCCTACTTATTTTTTGTGTACCATCATACCTTTTAATGTATTTTTTCCATCCACCTCAATTAATTTGCCTCTCAGCTTCATAATTTCCTTTGTTCAAACTTAACACCCTGGCTTCAAACTGAACTACCTCATTTTCAAAATTAATGTAAAATTCTATTCTATTATGACCACTCATCCATAAAAGGTTCATTTACAACAAGATTATTAATTAGCCCTTTCTTGTTACATAATACGAGATCTAAAATAGCCTGTTCTTTAGTCGGTTCCTCAACATGCTGCTTTAGAAAACCATCCCTAATACATTCCAGAAACTCATCCTCCACAGCATTAGCACTCATTAGGTTAACCAAGTCAATATACAGATTGAAGTCAGCAATGATTATTGTATTACCCATGCTACATGCCTCTTTAATCTCCTGATTAATACCATGCCCCACACTGCCACTACTGTTTGGTGGCCTATAAGCAACTCCTACCAATGTTTGTTGCCTTTTGCTGTTTCTCAGCTCCTCCCAAACAAATGCCACATTTTGTTTTTCTGATCTGAGATCTTCCCTTACTAATGTCCTGATCCCATCCTTTATTGCCACCTCCTTTTCCTTCTTGCCTGTCCTTCCTAAATGTTGGATATCCTTGAATATTCAGTTCCCAGTCTTGGTCACCCTGCAGCCATGTAACCATAAAGGCGAGTAGATCATACTCATTCACCTCTATTTGTGCCTTTAAATCATCAACCTAACAATGCTGCTTGCATTCAGGTAGAGTGCCCTTAGCTTTGTATTTTTGACATTATTCCGCTTTCCAAGCTTAGTTGATGCTTGCCTCTGTTTCACCTGCCTTCTAATTTTGCTTGCTAATTTTCTACTTCCTCTTACCAGTTTTACTTCCTTCCAATTTGAGCTACCCCTCAGGTTCCCATCCCCCTGACAAGCTAGTTTAAATCCTCCCCAACAGCACTAGAAAATCTCCCTGCAAGGATATTAGTCCCAGCCCTGTTAAGGTGTAACCCTGTCTATCTTGTACAGGTGTCCCGCCTGCTCCAGAACCAGTCCCAATGCCTCAGGAATCTGATGCTCTCCCTCCTACACCAGTTCTCCAGCTACATATTCAATTGATCAGTCCTCCCATTCCTATGCTCACAAGCATGCGGCGCTGGGAATAATCCGGAGATTGCTACTCTGGAGATCCTGCTTTTTAATTTCCTTCCTAACTCCCGAAAATCTGCTTTCAGGTCCTTAGCCTTCTTTGTACCTATGGCGTTGGTACCAATGTGGATCATGACCTCTGGCTGTTTACCCTCCCCCAAAAGGGATGTCCTGCAGCTGCTCCGTGACATCCTTGACCCTGACACCAGGGAGGCAACACACTATCCTGGAATCACATTTACCGCTCCAGAAATGCCGGTCTGATCCCCTGACTATTGAATCTGCTATCACTATTGCTCTTCCACTCTTCTTTCTCTCCTCCTGTGCAGCTGAGCCACCCGTGGTGCCACGGATTTGGCTCTGGCTGCATTCCCTCGATGAACCATCATCCTCACTAATATCCAAAACGGAAACCGATTAGCAAACATGGTCATCTCAGGTGACTTCTGCACTACCTGCCTAGTTCTCTTAGACTGCCTGGCGGTCACCCATTCCCGCCCTGCCTGTACGCTCATAACCTGCAGTATGACCATCTCCCTAAACGTGCTGCCCACATAGTTCTCAGCCTCGTGGATGCGCTACAGTGACTCCAGCTGCTGCTCGAGTTCAAAAACCCAGAGCTCAAGCTTCTGCAGCCGGTGATACTTCCTGCAGCTGTGTTTGTCTAGGACACATGATGCGTCCATGACTTCCCACATACCACCGGATGGACATTCCACTGGGCCGAGTGAACCTGCCATACTATAATGTTAAAAACAATTTATTACAATTAGATTAAGTAGATAACTTACCGGTTACTCACCAATCAGCGCCTTCCCCTGTACCAAAGTAAGAGCCAGCTACTGGAGGCTGAAAAAAGGTAGAAAAAGAAACTCCCACTTTGTACTCTATGCACCCAAAGCCACACTGCAGTGCAGGCGAAGCAGCACTAAGGAAGGCCTCTTTTTGTCCTCTCTGAAAAACAACTGATTCAAGCTTCTGAAAACCAGTTTAAGCTAGCTACCAAATTAACTAGCTACAGCTGCTCTCAACGAGCTTGTATACCCCTGTTTCAAGTCTGGAATAAAACTTAACTTAAGGAGTATATTAACCTTGAGTTTTCTTGCCTTTTTCCCCTTGCTTCTCCAAGCTGGATATACAACATTGTAGCTGCAGGTCCTCTTCCCTGTATGCTTATGTCGAGCTGTCAATTCACAACGTGAAAACGCAGTGCAGGTAACTTCTTAATAATTTCATATTGTGTTTCCATTAGGTATAGGTTATCTGATAGCCATATTCATAGTTCCAAATATTTTCAGTTGTTAGTGGTCAAAATGCACAGTAGGGCCGTATGACCAAAATATAAGCTGAGCTACTGAATTTTGTAATGCTTCCCTGGGCTGCTAAATTCATTGTTGACATCAAGATTGCAGCATCTACTCAAATGAATTCACTCCTAGCATCTCATAACTGTGGAACTCCTTGCCTCCACTACTCTTCTCCATTGACTCCGATCTTCATGTTTTCAAGACCTTTGCTTGGTATTGCATATGCACCACTCTTCTGCTGTCTTAGGGTTTGCAGTTTAAGGGTGAATAAGTCTTGCTTCAATCATATAGGGCCTTGGTGAGACCACACCTGGAGTACTGGATATAATTTTGGTCTCCTTACCTAAGGGATGATATACTAACCTTTGAGGGAGTGCAGCAAAGATTCACTGCATTGATTCCTGGGATGAATGGATTGTCCTATGAGGAGAGACTGTGTAGGCCAGGCCTGTATTCCCTATATAGTAGAGAAGAATGATTCACTGAAACATATAAAATTCTTAAAGGCTTGACAGGGTAGATGCTGGGAGGATGTTTCCCCTAGCTGGTGAGTCTATAACTAGGGGGCATAGCCTCAAGGTAAGGGGTTGGTCAGTTAGGGCTGAGATGGGGAGAATTTCTTCACTCAAAGGGTTGTGGATCTTTGGAATTCTCTACCTCAGTGAACTGTGGATGCTCAATTGCTGAATATGTTAAAGATTTTCCATACATCAATAGATTTTTGGATACTGTGAAATTAATGAATAGGGGGATAGTGTGGGAAGGTAGAATCAAGGTAGGAGATCAGCTTTGATCATATTGTATGGCAGTAGAGACTCAAACAGCTGAATGGCTACTCCTGTTCCTGTTTCTTATGTTCTTATGTCAGTGGTGCACTGGTCTTTTAATCTAGGGGTCTCAACAATAATTATGTGATGGCATTCACAGTGAAGCCATCTTCTTTTGAGCCCCATTTTATATATGACACTAGATTTAACTAGAGGTGAATTCAGGCTGTGTGTCATTTGAACTAATGAATACCGATAAACTCTGAAGTTTGTAATGTTTTAATATGTCTTTTACCCGGAATTTTTGAATAATTTGGGACCGTAACTGTGCATTAATCATGCGGGTTTTAGCACTGTTCACAACCAGTGAGAAATGACCTCTGGGAATAACTATAATTTAATGTTTCTTTAAAACACTGCAGTCATCAAAATGAGAAATAGTTTCTGAGAACATTCCAGCAGCCAAGTACTTACCAGACTAATGGCCAGTCAGCCTTAAGAAAATATTCCAAAACAATGTCCCCAAACCTCATAAGAAATCCACTATGGAATTATTGCTACAAAACTTAACCCAAACTAACGTAAAAGTAGTTCTATCATTTCCAGATCATTTACTTTTAATATATTCTTCTTTCTAGTTCATTATTTTCATAAACAGACAAACTAAGGACATTTCAGTCATCAATTACCTTAGATTTGTGGCCTGAAGTAATATATTACTTGGTCAGGTATAATTGCAAGGAATTGCTTCCTGACATTCCCTGTGGCATTCAGTTTGGAGTACACATTTTTGATTTAGATCTTAAACACACAAGCAAGGAAAATATATGAAAAAAAAAGTCTTATGCTGGTGGAATAATCAATATTGAAGGATTTAAAACTGGTTACAGCACAGTACAATTTTATACAAAATTTCTAATCCATTGAATCACTCAACACTACAGCAGTAGTGTTACAAAAGGCCTTTTGTGTATAAACTTGCTACGATTTTTTTCTATCAATTAATCTTCTGGCAAAAACACTTATAAAGGGAAGTACAAATTATGTACTTTAAACATGTTGTAAAAATCTTGACGATATCACATTGGTTCAGGATGAAGTTGTGATCTGAAGTGCTATGTGGTTTTACTGATTGTGTCCTAATTACACGCTCTCCTTTTAACACTATGACTGTGACAAAGAGGTGATTTAAACTGCCCCAACATTTACTACAGTAAATACTTTCTGAATCTGTGTGACTTGTATAATCAAAGCACATTCTCTGCAAATATACATTGGAGCAATTGTTATCTCGTTTAATTCACCAACTGACCTGCTGCATGAAGAAGAAAAATCTAGACTGTTCAAGATATGAAGAGTTATGTTCTTGACTATTTTTGCGAATGCAGGGGACTGTTTTAGTTCCTGATGTCAACGTTTTTGCGAAAAAGGAAAGACAGAGGAAAATATACCTTAGCATTCCTGCTGAATGCCCTTAATAGAACCCGACTGAAAATTGGAGACTGGTATTCCCAATGATAAAGCACATCAACCTCCAGGCAGATACAAGTGAATGCAACCAGAGGACTACCAGCCAAGTAAATGGCCAAGACTGCAATTTCCTTTTTTAGCCTCATCCCTCTTACAAATTTTTCATCCGGGATGGATGGATTGGACACCCTGCCAGGCCCACCTATCCTTCCCCAAGATGGTAGCATACACTGGGGCTTTGTGGAACCCATGATTTGCTTATACTGGCCTGCTGGGCTCCATATTAATGAAGTACCTTTTCCCTGACCCTGCAGAATCAATGGTGAAGGACTCCTTCAGGCACAATCCAGGGGTAACTGCTAGGGTCTCAGTTCACATACATTTGGGGGCCTTCTTTCCTGCATTAATTGGTTTAATCCTATAAGATTTCTTGTCACGGTACTTAAGGGATTTTACAGATCATTTTAGGTGATGCAAACATTTTTGATTGTTGGAGGCCAGTCATTGAAACAAAATTAAAACTGTGCGTCAAGTGGTGATCCTTTTTTCTTGGCAGGGTAAGGACTCTCTTTGAAGGTGGAAAGCAAAGCCAGGAATGGGGAGCTCTGAATTTTATGTTTACAGCCTTTCTGAAATAGTGACTTATTCATATCACGTGGGGCAGAGCCCCCTCACGCCGACATGTAAAATGGCGCGTGGTGACATCAGGCGTGTGTCCCGACGTCGCCGCGCGTCATTCCAATCTTTTGTTTGGCGGGTACGCACCGGAGTCAGCTGCATGCCCGCCGATCTATCAAAGGCCTGTTAAGTAATTAACCAATCTGACAGGGCTGCCCATCCAACCTTAAGGTTGGCGGCCAGGCGAAGAGCCCAGGCGGCCTTCGCATTTTTCATGAAACCTCATCCACAGGCAGGATGAGGTTTCATGAAGGGTTTATTACATTAATAAAAATTTTTTAAACATTTCGTAAACATGTCCCAGCTCAGGTGACGCTGTCACATGAGGGGACATGTGTACATGATTTTCAACTTTCTTTATTTTAAACTTTAAATCTGAAGTTAATCTCCTAGAGGCAGCTCTGTGTCTGAGGGAGATTGCTGCGCTGTTTTGCGTGTATGCGTGAAAGAGCGCAGGCCCTGACTCTCCCTCGCCACAAATGAGGTGGTTGTTGGATGGATTCTTATGTCACATTACTAATGACCCTGATCTTTAAACACCCCCCACAAACTCTCCCTTCCAATTCTGTCTTTCAACCCTTCGACCTGTGCTATCTGCAGCATCTCTGCTCCCCATCTGTTTATCCTTACAGAGTAAGGAACATCATTCAAAGGCGTTCTCTTCCTTTAGCCAGCAACTGTTAGTTGTTTTCCTGAGGCAGCATTTTCATGACTCTGCCTCTCTGGGTAGAGTTGGACCAAGTTGGACTAAAGTCACTGTTTATTTTGAAAGGCCATTTTCCTAACTATAATGAGCTACAATCCCTAATACTTAGGCTCTGGGGAATTCTCAAAGCTGCGGCAGGACTAATCTCACTTGCTCCACCTCACAAGCACTTGGGAAACTTTGCTACCCTGGTCTGTTAAATCCACCAGATGGCACATGAAAACCCGTAGACGTCGACATTCCTGAGTGTCCTCTCTGCTGGCAAAGAAACTCCACACACCTAGTTCAAGACTGGACATCCCGTCCCAAATCAGAGGGGATGCAGCATTTTGCGTCGCTGGAGCTTGTTGCCAACATCTGTAACGCCAGCCTGATAAGGTACAGGGGTCCAATGTTGCTGTGCTAATGGTAGCAGGTGGCCCAAAAGAGCCAAGGAAGAATATTTCTTTCAGTCATTTTGAATTATAAGCCTGCCCCAAATAAGGAACCGTTAAGCCTCCAGGCCAGGTAATTGGTCCTCTCTGGGATTGATAACTTGATGATTAGTTGAGTCAAGATTTGAGGTCTTTCAGAAGACTTCAGATGGACTCACACCAGCTGACAGGTGATGTGAATTCTGCTGAGGTCATTCAAGGGCTGAACTCCTCCCAACGTGTACCCTTGATGTGGGGCTGGGGGTGAATGGAAGGTTCGTTTTCAGACATCCCCACCTCCTTCAGAATCTAAAGGCCCATTTTAAACCAGCTTGTCTGGGTGGAGGGGCATGGTGGACGACTGGGACAGACAGGGAGGTTAAATGGCAATTGAGTGTTACACACTGCATTTACACTCGTTTCCATTTTAATTCCACATTTTTCAGCAGCCACAAACCTCATTAACATTGAAATGTTGGAGTATGATGATGTCGCTAAAATCCTGACATGTTTTTTAACTGCTAATCAGTGAAAAATTATTTTTTGGTCAGTGGTGGGGTTTAAGTAGCAGGAGTGCTCTGCCAAGCACCACAAGGAAACCTTTAGCCTCCCCTATCCCATACCTCCCTCCCTCTTCCTCAGTCACGATCACCTCTTTATCCCCTCCCAGCTCACCATTGACCATTTCTGATGTGCTCGAGCAATTCCCTTGGGTTCTCAGCAGTGGCCGCCTGTAACCTGGAATCCTCCTTCTGCCCATGAGCTCCCTTCTCATTCCTATAGGTTCCGGAGGAAGTTTCCCTATGATTATTTGAATAAGGCCTGGGAGTTGAAATGGCTTGGGTCTTTCACCATCCAAGCTGTTAAACGACAAGCCAGAGAGCAGCTCACTGTTGCCACAATGGGCACATCTCCCCCATCGCAGACCTCACAGTCGGTTCTCCCTCACTGTGTTAAAGTTGAGTCTGAGAGGATATGCCACTAACCTATTTGTTTTACCAGAATTCTCTCTCAGAGAAAACACATTGGAAATTGCTGCAAATGGTTCATGTATGATTAAAATCACAAATCAAGTTCACGGAACAATCGTTTAAAAACATACCTTTGCAGAAGCCTGTTTGAGTGCAATGAAGGCAGAACCTCTGGGTAGCTGCATTGTTTGATTTCATGTCAAAGCAATTTGTCCCTGATGGATCAGTCGGTGGCGCTCCCTCTGCGAACTCCACGAGAACTATGTGTCCGTATTGTTGGACTGTATTCAGGTGGTGGGAATTCAGCACATTGTCCATTTCACCTCCCTGCAGTGAGCTCTTTCACTGTTGCCAGGCTCCCCTTCTGGCAGCTTGGCTGAAAATGGACTGAACTCCATGAAACATGTGGCCGATGGATTAGGCTATTAACTACATTTATAAGCCAGTCAGTGATTTCAGGGATTACTCTGTGCTTGTGACGGAGTGTTTTTCTTTAATCAAACCTGTTGCATGGTGAGGGTGTAAACAGTGCCCCTTTTGTTTTGCATGTCTAAGCTGTTCTTAAACATATAATATAGATTGACTCCTCTCAGGAGTTTTATTTTTAACGTTTCAACTTTCTCATAAATTCCACTTCACTAGCTCTTTTTCTCTCTGATGCAAAAGGTCAACCCACCTAGTCTGACAAGTCATAGAGCAAGTTAGATTGAAGAGTGTTTCTCATTAGCTGTTCTACATTGCGATTAGAGAGCTGCTCGATCCTACATGACAACAGTGACAAATACTTCAGTGACAGTGAAGCACTTTGGGGTGTCTTGAGGCTGTGAAAGGCACGAATTCACTCGTCCTTCTTTCTTTCCGGCTGTCAGCTACTGAAAGATGACTCTTCCATAGTGGGTGGCAGCTCCTGAGCAAACAGCCACCAGAAGGATCACATTTTTAATTGGTGGCTGACTTTAGCATATCCAGCAAATTCACTTTACAGCTGCCACCAGCTGAGTGCAGTCTATGCTCTGCAAACCAGCAGTCCTAGTATCTCACTGAGGGTAGTATAACTGCGACTGTGCTACATCTTTAGAGGTGTTGCTTTTCAGATGAGGTAGTAAATCAATGCCTTTCAGATGATGACTGTAAAATATTAACGTAGTCCAATTTTAAGTAGAGGATTTGTTCTCCCTGTGTCATGGCCAACATTCCCCCATTAATCTCCAAAAGCAAAATCACCCTTTATTCATTCTATTGTTGTTTGTAGCAAATATGATGCTGCATTTTTTTGCTTAATATTCATGACAGAACTTTAAAAAAAATGTTAATTGATTGCAAGGTATTTTGGAAGATCTTAAGGATGCAAAAGGCACTGTCCGTTTGTAAGTTGTTTCCCTGTCTTCGTCGTTAAGAGATTCAAGTGGTGGTTGTACAATAAATCACAGCTTGAGTAGCTTATCAGCTTCACCTTAACCATATTAATACCTTGCAATGCTCTACCTGTTGTACTCTTCGTAACCTAGCAGAACAAGGAGTTTCTTACTGCATCCAACAAAAAATGAGATAGAAGCTGATGTTGGATGTAGTGAATCTCTTAAAATGTGGCCAAGAACCTCCCTTAGATTGAATCAGGTGTTGCAGACAAAAGTAATATTCAACCTTCAAAGTAAATGTGCCTGTTTCAGGGGAACAGAATATTCCTTCCATATTTTCCATTTGTATCACAATCAAGAGATTTAGAAACTTCAAGAGCATAATAAAAGTTGGAATGGAAGAAGAGTAGAACTCAGGCAGCACGTGCAATAAATATTTTCCTCTCCCTCCCGCATCTCCTCTAGTCGCATGTTGTCACTGCGTAAGAAGATTCTTTTGATGTTCTCTTTGCAGGGCTGGGAAAGTTAAAAGCTGTAACCTTTTAAGGATCTTTTTAAATGTGACATTTAATATTTTCTAAGGTGGCGTTTCACGAGCTGCAGTTCCACAACCACTATTACCAAGCCCAAAACCGCATGATATGACCTCCACAGCAATGCACTCCCTCAGCAATGAATTCCTTTGTTGTTTATACCGCAGTTTTTCAATGTGAAAACCATGTAATATTGATTTCAATATAACTGAGCTATGAACAATCCTCCGTAACATTTAGCTCAGTATGTTATATGTATGCAGCTTACAAAGGTATTTTGTGGAGATGTTATTGCATATTGAGTATAGTTATACTTATGAGGTCCCTGGCTGGCTCCCAGAAGCATTAATGGGACAAAGATGTTCAAAGTGTGTATATTCTGTAGTTTTCCCAAATCATAAAGGCCTATTTAACCTTCTCAGTTGAGGTGATTCTAGAATCAATGAACAAAAGAGATGCAGATGAGACAGGAATGAAGTAACAGGGTGTTTTTTTAAAGAAAGCTAAAATTCTTCTTTGAATTAAACTTCAGTTTTGGAAAAGGAACTTTTGTCCTTGACATTTTAAAATCCTGATGTAGTGTGGCATCCCACATGATGTGTTTCCAGGGTTACAGAGTTGTGTTGTTTGAAGTGTTTTGCTTTAATGGTTCGTGTGTTATTATCAATGTGATATGTTTTAATGCTTACAAGGCAGATCTCAATGCTAAGTGGTACTGCAATCTCAATGCGATATCATATTACACTCATGGGTCAAATATATTTTGTATATATGTGTTTTTTATATATATATTTATATGTTATATATACATATAGATCCTTAGGCATTAGTTTACTCAATAAAGGGGTAGCTATCTCAGTAAAAAGCAGTGGACCTCAGCCTATCATAATACTGCAATATGTTTTCCTGTAATTAGGGTAATTACATGGTGAAACATTCTCGGAGACAATTTGTGGTAGTTTTGGGTTACACTTCTGTCACAAATGTTTTCATTGTACACTACTTGTCATGGGGGCTCCACGAGGTTAACATAATAAATGTTAATCACTACATTTTCAGTTGTGTCATGAGAAAGCATAGCGGAGAATTAGGCTTGAAAACAGAAATACTTTCCCCCTTAATCCCTCTTCCTATCATTTGATACGAGCTGTTTCAGTCATCACAGTATTTGGACAGGCAACAGCAATAGACATGCCTCAGCGATGTATCCAGACTACAGATATCAGTGGCCAGACTGCATGCTGGTGTATACCCTTACATAGATTCATCAGTAATAACTAGTCTTTGTGCCAACTCATGATATACTTTGCACATATGGCCCTTGAACACTAAGGTATGGGGCAGGGTTTTCGGGCAGGCCCAGAAGCGGCTGGGAAACGCAGTCGGCCCCCGACCGCCATTTCACGATGGCTGATAGGATTAACGGCCATCTGGCGTGAAAGGTGCGCTGAAAAGCTCAGCACTGCCTGGGTGGGGGCGGGAAGAGGGCGAGCACTGAAGTCAGCGCAGGTGCTGGGGGAGCGCGCAGTGAAAGCTCCCTGAAGGCAGAGAACTACCTCAGGGAGCTGAAGAATTTTAAATTAAAAAACAAACAGTATGAAATTCCGAAAAAAAATTCCACCCATAAGAATCACTCACCTAAACGTATCGATGATAAAAATTCTGCACAAACATTTACATTTTTAAAAATTAATATTGGAAAGCTGATCCCGCCCTTGGATGAGGTTTCCTCAAAATCCAAAGGCCGCTTGGCCGATTCGCCCGCCAACCGTAATGTTGGACGGGCAGCAAAAAATCCCAGTTAATTGCTACATTAATGACATTAATAGGCCTCTTAAATGTCGGCGGGTGCGCTGCTGACTTTCACACACACCCACCGACTGGAATATCACGCGAGTGAGCGATGATGTCGGGACGGTCACCCAATGTCATGGCGCGCTATTTCACACTCGGGTGTGTCGGGCGCGTGGCTGCACGCCGAGCGAAAAGTCCTGCCCATGGTCTCGGGCCCTGTAATGCCTCCAGCCCAAGAACTCTTGGTCCCGCACATCACATATAGAAGGCATGCTATTCTCCTTCTGTCTTATCTGAGATTTCACCTTAACGGTCAAGTTGACCCACACCAATGAGATTGCCTTAAAATAACTTGATAAGAAGTTGACACTAAAATGTCCAGTGGCAGAGTGATTCAAGACAAAGGGGTTTCCCAGCCATCGCATATAGAACCGCCCTTCAGTATAACCCACTCCCTCATCCAAAACACCACACTAAGGGTTAGGAATTCACCTCGGACACTGGCGGAAAACAGGCAGTATCAAATCAGCTGCCTGTTTAACACAGCACCAGGTATATAATCCCATTGACTGCTGTGTGTAAAGGGCGATCAAATCCACACCGCCCGTTTTGTGTCACAGCCCAAGATGAATTTCTGCCCTGAAATATCTTATTTCAGAAACATCTGTTCACAAATTGCCGTGATGCAATATTAACATCCTTCTTTAGATTCGGCATGTGGAATATCCCCAACATAGGGGAGAAGGTGGCATAGAGGTAATGCCACTGGATGAGGAACCCAGAGGCCCAGGCTAATGCTCTGGGGACATGGGTTCAAATCCCACCATAGGAGCTGGAGGAATTTGAATTCAATTAATAAATCTGGGAATTGAAAGCTGGTCTCAGTGATGGCAACCATGATTGTTGTAAAAACCCATCTGGTTCACCAGTGTCCTGCCTTTCTTACCTGGTCTGGCCTACATGTGACTCCAGATCCACCACAATGTGGCTGACTCTTAACTGGCCTCTGCAATTGCCTCACGAGCCACTCAGTTCAAGAGCAGTTAGGGATGGGCAACAAATGCTAGCCTTGTTAGCAATGCCCACATCCCATGAAAGAATAAAATAAAACATCACCAGATATGAAAAGGATTGACCAGCGATTAAAGGGCATGGCCAAGATTGTCCAGTCCAAACATTCACTGTCAAGACTAGAATGTGGAGGGCTTTTTAACCTGTTGTATTGTCTGAAATGGCAACAACAACTAAGCTTATGGACAGGTGCTAGCTAATTCTGATTTATTGGTTTATTCTTGACCAACCTCACACATCCTACAGAGTTAGTATCTTATAATACAAACTTGTTGGAAGATTTCTCTTGTAACAGTCATCACATTTTTATCCAGAAGAATTAAGAAAATAGCATTTTTTTGAAAGGAACATACGAATTAAGAGCAGGAGTCGGCCGCTCGGTTCCCGAACATTCTCTGAACGATGAATATTTAGAACATATGAAACATAATCCCGTTCTGTCCCTTTACACTGGGACTTTAAACTTCTTGCCTTCCTCAGCTGCTTTTCATGGATGGAATTTCCCCAGTGCTGGACATGGCCGGCCTAAGAGAAAAATTGCAACAGTGACTACTCATTGGCTGAAAAGTGCTCTGAGTCCTTTGTTGCACATGAAAAGTGCTACATAAATGCAAGTCTTTTTTTCTTGTTAACACAGTGGGTGTATGCTTAATAAGAGGCCCACTCAAAAATAATCAAATACGTGGGCAAACAGCCCAAATGAAGCATATTTTCACAGGGCACTGGACAAAACTGTTGGATGCCAATTTCCTGGTTCACTATTGCCCAGATGCTACCAACAATAGGGTTGCCCAACCATCCAGGATTGGTGTGGACTCTTCAGGGATTGAAGATCAATCTCCAGGTCACCGCTGTGTGCAATCCTGGAGAAAAGTCATCAGGACATTAAAAAAGATTGGCCAGGATTTTAGGGGCCGGCTGCGGCATGTCTCTCCCTCCCACCCCTGGTGGATGCGGCGAGTCAGTTCGGCGGGACCGTAATATCCCGCCGGGCAGGAGGGGCCATTAAATCTTGGCCATTGTTTTTTTTTGTCATTTCCTTTGAATATTTCTCTTTTGGCTGACATTCAAGCTTCATCCAATTGGGCAGTGAGTCCTTTTGCTTTGCGTTTGGCGTGGGAAGGCAATACATCACAAGGATGAATGTATTGGTCAAGCAATGGCTGGAGCGTGGGGGCAGGTCAAGTGATGAAAACTCCAGGATTACATTTAATCTCAGTTGGCAACCCTAACAAGCAGTAGCAATCAACAGTTGCAAATGGGATATCAAAGTTTATAGGTGTACTTCTTAGTTGAACACTTCTGTTTGTAACTTGTCAGGGAAGGACACTTCAGAGGCAATATTTATAATTATGGAAGATTGTTGGAAGATACAATTGAGCAAAAATTGCTATGAATTCTTCTTAGTTCTCAGTTGACTCCCAGTATGATTCAAGCTTGTTCCTTAATACCAGTAATCGTATTGTTAGTTGACTACTGTATATTACTTTTGTGTACCCAGTTGCATATCACGTGATTCCTCTAATTAACTTGAATCATTTCCACGTCAATCCTAACTAATGAAAAAATGTTAATTTTGGGCTTGTAAATGAAGGGGAAAAAAGATAAACTTTAATTTATACAGCACCTTTCACATCCAGCAAAGTCGTTTCCAAGGACCTTACAGCCAATGAAGTGCTTTTGAAGTGTAGTCACTGTTATAATGAGGGAAACTTGGCAGCCAAATTACGAAATGCTCCCACAAATAGCAACACAATAATGACCAGATAATCTATTCTTGTGATGACGATTGAGGGATAAATATTGGCCCAATACACCAGGGATAACTCCCCTGCTCTTCTTCGAAATCATGCCATGAGATATTTTATGTCTATTTGAGAGGGCAGATGGGGCCTCAGTTTAACTTCTCGTCCGAAAGATGGCACCTGTGACAGTGGTGCACCCCCTCAGTACTGAAGTTGAATGTCAGCATTGATCTTTGTGCTCCGATGCTGGAATGGGACTCAAACCCACAACCTCCTGACTCGGAAACAAGAGTGTTACCAAGTGAACCACGGCTGACACTCCAGGAAGGAAAGAATAATTTAGATGTCGCATGTGTTACTCTTTAACCAAGCTTTGAGTTTCACACGCATACACGTGCAGTGATTCTGGAAGAAGAAGGGGAAATCTATGATTCTATGAAACTGCTTTCTGCCTTCTATCAGCTGAGAGGTGCAGTTTAAGAAAAGAGGGCTTTGTTTTTTTAGGACCTCTTCAAAATCCTGGGGTAGTGTGATAGGGTCGAATTTCTGACAACGGTGCATCTTGTGCCACTGCTTGAACCGCCATTTTGCCCCCGCTCCACCCCTCCCCAAACCAACCACAAAAGAAAAAGGACGTTGAGCTCAGTTAATCACAGTTGGCATCAAACTGGTTACATAGGCGCAGGTTACAAGGCAAACTGAACCCAAATGTTGAGGATTACAAGGACAGTTACTGGGGGAACGAGTCATGATGAAGGCTCTGTGGCTTTTATGCTGACTGTTCTACTATGCTGGAATTTTCCTACAGTTTTTAAAAAAAAGATTCTTAAGAATAACACAACTAATCCATCTGGCTCATTCTATACGTGAGTCTGTAATTTAGGAAATCTACTTCTGCTTAGCTGTACATATTTAACATTTTGTACTGTTGGCTTTGGCACTGGTCTGTTTAGCAAAATGTTCATAACATTTCTATTTGACTGCCATGTTCCTTAATCTTTACCATAGCCAGTTTGGCCAGGGCTGTGGTAAAAGAGGCTGCAAGAAAGGCATGCTCCAAATTACGGGCCACAACTGTGAACATTTGGCTAGTTTGACGCCTAAGGTTGGGCGAAGTTACTCACAATTTAAATAATAGCCCCAGAACTAATGTTAGATTTTAGGTGGTTTTAAGACGATGGATGACCTGCATAGTGGATGCATGGCATGAAGAGTAGGATTTTATCCTGTTATATGGGATAGTCTCAGGATCTATGAAATATAGCTTTGAATGAATTTTAATCACCCATGCCTTTCAGTTTGTGTTTGATGGTGTTTGTGAACTAAAGCAAAGGTTGCATGTGCAAGCTCTAACAGTCAGATCATGAGGCATTATCAGAGGAAATACTTCATGATGATTACTTTCAATATTGCATTCTAACGTATAGCACGAACACACAGCTAATTTTGCAGTGTATTCATTAATTCACTGAGACTGAAATTCCACACACTGAGACAGAGCAGTTAGTCTGATTGACACCCCTGGCATTAGTCTCAATGTCCAACCTCTCCATCACCTGTACACAGTGGCTGCAGCATGGATGATCTGCAGAATGTGTTGCTGGAAATCACCAAGGCTACTTTGACATCACCTCCATCTCCTGCAAACTCTAGCGCCACGAAGGACAAGAGCAGCAATGTCAGGTGAACGAAGTCATGCCCACCTGACTTGGACATATACCACCATTCCTTCACCATTTATGAGCATTGCCCTGGAATTCACTCATTCTCACCATCACAGGGATGCCATCATCACCAGGATCTCAACAGTTCAAGAAGAAGGCCCACCACCATCACCTCAGGACAACCAAGGATAGGAAATAAGTGCAACCCTGCCAGCATTGCCCATGTCTGAAGAACAAACCCATTGACTTGTTGGCGACATTCTTGCCTCTGAGTCAGAAGGTTCAAGTCACACTCTATGTACTTGAGCATAACATCTAGGCTGACACTTCAGTGCGGTACTGATGGAGTGCAGCATTGCCACAGGTGCTGTCTTTTGGATGAGCTGTTAAACTAAGGCCTCATCAGCCTTTTTAGGTGGGCGTAAAATTTCCCATTAAGAGCAGGGAAATAGCCCCTGGTATTTCGGTCAATATTAATCCGTCAACCAACATTGCGAATGTGTACAATCAAAATAGAAACTGCTGGAAAGACAGAAACAGATTGAATGGATTTTCCCTGCAGGCTTCCGAACCTGCACCATCAGGATGAAGTGTGAGTCGGAAGCCCGCGCTGTGTGGAAAATAGTCACTTGTTGTGATTTTCCCTGGAGCAGCCAATTAAAGGCCAGAGGGTGGGCTCACCATCCAAGTAAGGACAACAGGTGAGGTTTCAAAACTGGAGGCCCAATCAGAGGCCTTCCAGCTTGAAAGGAGCAGCAGGTTCAATGCAAGGTAAGAGGGAGAAAGCACTTCAAAACTCATCAACTTCATAAAGTTTAAACAAAAGCAGCATGGCCACCATTGTTGTGGGGGTTGGGGTGGGGAGGGGAGGTGGGGTGGGGGAGGGGGAGGGGAGGGGAGGGGAGGTAGGGTGGGGGGCGCCTCCACAAGGCACCCAGGCAAGCAGGGAGCGGTTCTGGGCCTGCCTGGAGCATGACTCCACCTCCCCCTCCCCACTGCACCAGGAGGCCGCCCCCGGTAACTCAACTGACTTCTGCCACCTGTGGGAGGCTGGAAGCCAACTGGAAAATCCCAGTCAGCCTCCATTAACATGCCTTAATAGGATGTTAACTACTTTAATCAGGGTGCATGAATGGAGTAGAGGGACCACAGACCAGCGGTGCTATTTCTGGCGCCCACACACCTCCAACCCTGGTTCCAGCAGGATCTTAAAATCAAGCCCAGCGTTCCTGATGAATGGTCATCTACCTGAAAGGTTAACTTTGTTCCTCTCTCCGCAGATGCTGCCAGACCTGCTGAGTACTTCCAGCAGTTCTGTTTATATTTCCGTTTTTCAGCATTCGCAGTATTCTGCTTTTGTTGTAGTCATGAATAAATACATGGGAGTAGTTTATTTCTTTAGCAAAAAAAAAACTTGGAGAGAAAATGGGAACGTGTGAATCCTTCAAGCACATGATAAATCCTAACCAACATGGCTTGGGAATTGTACCAATCTCTGTGTTATTTCATGTTTGAGGATCTCTGCGGCGTCTGCAGTTCATTTAAAAATGCAGAGAGCAGGAGGCTCACACTGCGCCATTCATAGAACTGGAACAAGCAAAAAATATTCAAAGTTGGCTAACCAACAGGCCTACATCAGTTACCTCAATACAATCTTCTGCTGTTCCCTTTTCTGTCAAGACTCCTTGTGCGGATAAGCACAACAGAAGCAAGAACCCTAAAATAATTAAACACAAGGATGCCATATTAAGAAGATTTACAAATAAACCTGAATTCTGGCAATGAGCCTTTTGTGATGTTGTTCGGTCAATATGTCTGTAGGACTCTGTGAGACCACCCCATTGCTAGATGTGACTATGATGTAGTACCAAGTCCACATGTTCCTTGACATCCTAGCAGATTTTGATATGGTCAACAACACACATCATTCTCCAGTACTTCATCACCATTGTTCTCACGGTTCCACTTTTAACTGCTGATGCCTCCCTTTCCATCCCCACATTTATCAGCTCAATGGCCTTGTCCTTTTCCTCATCTACGTGCTGCTGCTGCTGCCCATATGTAGACATAGGTTTGGTTTCTACGTCTACGCTAATGACACTCAATTCTATCTCTTCACCACTTTTCATTATTTGCATTATCAAGGCTGAGATAGACAAATCTTTGGTGTCTCAGGGAATCATGGAATATGGAGAGTGGCATTGAGGCATAAGATCAGCCATAATCTTATTGAACGGCAGAGCAGGCTTGAGGGGCTGTATGGTCTACTCCTGCCCCTATTTCTTATGTTCCACTCCAAAATCAGCTCACCCATTACACATGTCCTCACTGACCTACATTGTTTCCTTGTCCCCCAATGCCTCACATTTAGAATACTTTGGCTTTGTGTTTAAATCCTTTCATGGCCTCACTCCTTCCTATCTCTGTAACCTTCGCTATCAGTGCAATGCCCATGATCCAACACTATTCATTCCTCAGACTTTGCCCTGTTGTGCATCCTCCAATCTCTTCACCGCACCATTGGCGGTCACACCTCCTACACTCTAGCATCCCATCTCTATGCAACTCTGTCTCATCACCTTCCTTTGTCTAAGCTTTTGAGACTGTTTGCTTTTTTATTTGTTAAAGAGAGGAGCTAGCATGTCTCAAAGGCAACCTCCTATAGCAGGCTTTCTCTGCTGTTTTACCATGAGTATATTATCAGGGACTTCTAACTGTATCAATGTGAGCAAACAGCCCAACTGACAAGATCCAAGATACCCCCAATCTGCCAGGCTACCACACACTTGATAAACACCTTGTTTTTTGCCAGCCTGATAACACAGATCCTATAAGATTCTATAAAAGACTTTAATATCTAGCTGCTATAAAAAGACACAAAAGAGCTTTTGAATATCCAGACTTGGTTCCAGATTATCTACTTGGGCTTGCAGTCTATCCTTTGTAAGGCAGCCAAGCGCTGGTGGTTTTTAAGACTTTTAATTGTGGCTTTCTAGGTCTGGTTGTCATTGACATTCTTGCTTATTTTAGTTTGAATCACACAAAGCTGCCTTTAGAAGTTTAGTCTGTGATTGCAAAATTGCAATAATGCTGTTGGCCTGTGTGGGGAGGAAGTCCATAGTTTTTCTTAATAGATCTGAGTTCATACTGTGAAACAGCTGCTTGCTTTCCATTGTTCAATCTTTTTTTCAACCTCTGCCTCAGCTGCCTGTAGCCTGGCTTAAATTTCCAATAAATTACATTTGATGCTCAGCCCATCCCACAAGGCATTTACTGTAATTATGCTGCTTTACAGTGTTACAAATGGCTGCTAGAACTCTATTGGCAGGAACTCTTATTTAAAATAGGGAGGTGAAAAAAGCCTGATTCTGAAGTTACCCGCTTTTAGCTGACGGAACAGGGCAAGTAAAACTGGAGTTTTCTGTTGGAATAGGTGAAAATAGGCTTATTGCAACAAAGTAGTTTTACAATAATTGGGTTTCTCCTTTGACTGTTTGAGTGTTGGATTAGAAAGAACAAAAAACGTTATTTTTAAAATGCCTCATCGTGTTTCTTTGAATCTGCCCCAAGTGCTTGGAAAAAGGCAGCCATACACAAGGTCCCGAGAACACAGGGAGGTGAAAGGCCCAATTATCTCCCTTTGATGGGGAAGAATATCGGATGAGCCAGCAGGGAGAATTCTCCACCCTTCCTCATATTCGAGCGTAGTATCTTTAACATCCACCAGGGTAGGGCCTTGGTTTAACAACTTTCTGTGAAAGACTACACTTCCAACTGTGCAATGCTCCTCCAGTACTGCACTGAAGTGTCAGCCTAGATTACGTGCTCAAGTCTTAGAGTTGGAAACTGCAGCCTTCTTACTCTGAGGGGAGAGCGTCGCAACTGAGCTAAGCTGAACCTTTAGTCAAAATGTTTGTGTTCACATTAAGTTATGAGCTACAGTCATGGTACATGTCAGGAACACTGGTTTCCAGAGCCATAGAGCCCCGATGGGATTGCACTGTCTTGGGTCCCTGATCCCAGCTGTATTGCTGAGGAAATCACAAATAGAGAGCAGACTCCTGTGCTGGTACCGGCAGGGTTCACCTTCCCAACTGCAGGAGATGTACAGCCCAGAGAGGCAAAGGGAGTTGGGGAAAAAATTAAGGCTTTGCACCATAATAAAAAAATACAGAATTTTGGCTTGGATTTTGCATTCAGTGCCAAGGTTACAGTGCTCGCCACTGACCTTGAAGAAACCTGCCCACCATGATTCAGTGATCTCTGTGGCACGGATTTCACCTTTCCCAATGTTAAAAAGAAAAGCTTGCATTTGTATAATGTCTTTCATGGCCACCGGATGTCCCAAAGTGTTTTACAACCAATGAAGTGCTTTCTGAAGTGCAGTCACTGCTGTAATGTTGGAAATGCAGCAGCCAATATGTGCACGGCAAGCTTCCACAAATTGCAATGTAATAATGACCAGATGATCTGTGTTGTGATGTTGATTGAGGAATAAGTATTGGCCAGGACACTGGGGATAAACACCATCATCCAGGAACAGTTATATCATCAAGTAGGCTACACAGCCAACCACACATTGAAGAATTCTACACTCAACAAACCAGGAAGTAAACTGCTCTGATTACCATTCACTTTTTAAAAATCATTTTACAGAGAACAAAATTAAGATTTGGACATGTAGATGGGATTACAGTAGAGGCTGAAATATCATAAACATCCTTAAAAATATATTATATTGGAAACCTGTGGGCTTTTTATCATAATGGTGAATCTTGAATCTTGCACAAATATAAAATTAGTTTTTCAAAGCCGGAGGGGTTGCTCATCAATAAATATGACTATGTTAAAAACCTGGTTACACTTGATTCAACAAAGACTTTTGTGGGTTGGGGGTGTGTTTGGTTACAGCAAGATTAGAGCATTAAATTGGACGATCGCACCAATCCAAGTGATTTCTAAAGATTGTAACTGTGGCGGCTTCAACAGAGCACTGTGTGGAGAAGCAGGGCAGCACTGACAGCAACTTCTGCATTTCCACATTTAACCGTGCATGTGCAGAGGTCAGAAATTGCTATCAGTTTCACAGTTGTAATGATGGCGAATGCTGATAGTTTGACGTTTTTACAACCACAAAATCTGGGTTTTAGGTTTTCAAAGTATGGGACCAAGGCAGAACAGTATTATGATTCCACCGGTTGCGCCAAGTTTGTTTTGAACTTTTCAGCTTTTATTGGACGAAATATTCGTTTTGGCTTTTGATAAAAAATGTTGAGGGTGAATTTTTGTCCTTATTCGCTTGAGGCACTCAGTGCCAACATGAAACATGTACATGGGCTAGTCAAAGAACGACAGTGAAATTACATGGGCTTGAATTCCTGCAAAGAACATGTATTTACACTCAGCAGGGAAAAGTGATTTACCTTTCAGCGGGTTGGTCTTGTTTGCGACAAAAGTAACTTGGAGCAGAGAAAGTATTCCAATGTGCAGCATGGATAATTTTTGCCCCAGAACTTGCACTCATTGTCTACATTACATAACAGGGCCTTGATCAGTGACCCTGAGTACAATGGAGGAATCAGATTTGAAAGTCTTTTGTTGCAGAGGCCTTTAGAATTGCATTCCATTTGTAAACTTCTTTTGAAAGCTTTTGCATTTTGTGGATTACATTGAAAATCATTTTCAATACCGTTTGCACAATAGTTGAATTGAATAATAAAATGATGCATACCTAAGAAAATGTTCAAAGCATAACTCCTGCCGATGTATCAACTGCAGATACGGTGAAAGGTGACACATTTCCAACTAAACCTGGGTTTTGTGTATGTGTGTGTATGTGTTTTGTCCAGCTGAGCAGAGCTACATTTTCTAAAAGATTGCAGATAGGTATGTTTTCAGTCTCAATGAAGGGACCCATTGTTTGACTAGCCCACAGACTACAATTAGATGGAGCACCTAAGGTAATGATATTGCTTGTTGATGCCAGAGTTTAAAAGGTCACAGCTATATTATTATAGCAAAAATACACTTCAGTCACCTAGAGAGCTGACCCCATTGTTGTTGAGCTGAAATAAGAAACCAGAGAGTTAGAAAGGTAACATGTAAATAAAAGTTATCATGGCACTTGAAGAACAAACTTTTGGAATTAAGAGTTATCGAAGTTGCCCATAAAATACATAATCACAGGATCATAAAAATGTGGCTGTTGACATGCAGCTAAAATAGATCTTTGAAGTTTGGCAGAGGCATGGTTGATAAGAGCAACTTGCATTTTCTATGGCGCCTTTAACATAGTAAAACATCCCAAGATGCTTCGCTCTTGCATTATCAAACAAAATTTGATATTAACTCACATAAGGAGATATTAGGACAGGTGACCAAATGCATGGTCAAGGTTACAAGGAGGAGAGTTTTTCACTAAGTTGATCGAGTTTTTCGAGGAAGTGACAAAGATGATCGACAATGGAAGGGCAGTGGATGTTATCTACATGGATTTCAGTAAGGCCTTTGACAAGGTCCCTCATGGCAGACTGGTACAGAAGGTAAAGTTGCACGAGATCAGAGGTGAGCTGGCAAGATGGATACAGAATTGGCTTGGTCATAGAAGACAGAGGGTAGCAGTGGAAGGGTGCTTTTCTGAATGGAGAGCTGTGACTAGTGGTGTTCCGCAGGGATCAGTGCTGGGACCTTTGCTGTTTGTAGTATACGTAAATGATTTGGAGGAAAATGTAACTGAGCTAATTAGTAAGTTTGCAGACAACACTAAGGTTGGAGGAGTTGCAGATAGTGAAGAGGATTGTCAAAGGATACAACGGGATATAGATCAGTTGGAGACTTGGGCGGAGAAATGGCAGATGGAGTTTAATCCGTACAAATGTGAGGTAATGCATTTTGGAAGGTCTAATACAGGTAGGAATTATACAGTAAATGGCAGAACCCTTAAGTGCATCGATGGGCAGAGGGACCTGGATGTACAGGTCCACAGGTCACTGAGAGTGGCAACGCAGGTGGATAAGGTAGTCAGGAAGGTATATGGCATGCTTGCCTTAATCAGCAGGGGTATTGAGTATAAAAGCTGAGAAGTCATGCTGCAGCTGTATAGAATCTTGGTTAGGCCACACTTGGAATATTGCATACAATTCTGGTCACCACATTACCAGAAGGATATGGAGGCGTTGGAGAGGGTGCAGAGGAGGTTTACCAGGATGCTGCCTGGTCTGGAGGTTATTAGCTATGAGGAGAGGTTGGAGAAACTCGGATTGTTCTCACTAGAGCGACGGAGATTGAGGGGCGACTTGATAGAAGGTTACAAAATTATGAGTGGCATGGACAGAGTTGATAGTCAGAAGCTTTTTCCCAGGGTGGAAGAGTCAATTACAAGGGGACATAGATTTAAGGTGAGAGGAGAAAACTTTAGAGGAGATGTGCGAGGCAAGTTTTTTACGCAGAGGGTAGTGAGTGTCTGGAATTCACTGCCAGAGAAGGTGGTGGAAGCAGGTACGATAGTGGTGTTTAAGAGGCAGCTTGACAAATACGTGAATAGGATGGGAATAGAGGGATACGGACCCCGGAAGTGCAAAATGTTTTAGTTTGACAGGCAATATGATCAGCGCAGGCTTAGAGGGCCTGGGCTGTACTTTTCTTTGTTCTTTGAGATAGAAGTGGAGAGGTTCAGGGAGAGAATTCCAGAGTTCAGATTGGATATAACATTTGATGGGCAGATGAACATAGCAATGTTGGGGAGGAAATAGGTATAAGGCAGCAGTGTGGTAATCATGTTATGATGTTGATCGCCACTCAAAATGAATAGGTAAATTGAGCAAGCAACAAAGGGTGCAATTTTGAGAATAATTCAGCACCTCACATCCAAATTCAGCAGATCAGTGATACTGTAAGTTAAAGATAAACAATTTTATATGGATAACGCATACTACTCATTTGTACAATTAGAGCAGACACTATATTAGGATTAGTATTTAGCAGTTCACCAAAAACAAACCCACTGTACATGCTCTCAGACTCTTCTGGACCCCTGCAAATATTGATAAAATTCCTGAAAATATTGTCACATTCTTATTGACTCTCGGTAAGTGTTAATGCTCCCAGCAATACCTTGCCATACTCCAGAAGACCCTTTGCAAATATTGACACACTCTGAAGGGCTGGAGTTCTGGGAAATATTGACCTGCTGTTGGGGATCCCCTTCAAATACTGACTCATTGCAAATATTGACCCCAGAACCCTTGTCCTAAAACTCAAGACACCATGTCAGCTACCCAAAGGAAAACAGTGTTTACAGCAAAACACAGGAAACTGATGGTGGGCAGAAATCAATAAGCTCAAGGCCTACCTGGCATATTCCTGTGGATCCCAGTTTGAAAACCTTTCGTCTAAAGTTACGTAGTATAATTATGGAAGTGTCGGAAACAGCTCATATGAGTTGATGGAAATCTCCCCATCAGTTGTTACAAAAGAAAACTGTAGCGGACAAAGTCCTGTTGGCCCTGGAATCTATAACATCAGTGTCGTGGTGAAAGTCTAAATGTGTACAAGGCACATAGCCCAGGAGATACACTCTCGATTCCTTGAGGAAATAGGGGACGCTCTGGTTAATGTTTTTAGAAACCTCAAAACACACAAGTTGAAAACTGGAGTATGGAGTTGTCCTAATTATCAAATAAGGAGATATTGAAATTGTGCACTGTGCAAATAAAATTAACATAAAGGGGTTGGTGCCTTTGTTTAAAGAAAGTGGTCAAAAGAATTTAATCATAAAATCATAAGACAGAGAGCAGCAATAGGCCATTCAGCCCATCGAACCTGCTTTGCCATTCAATGAGATCATGGCTGACCTGATTGTGGCCTTAACACCACTTTCTTGCCTTGCCCCCCACCCCCCCATAACCCTTAATCCCTTATCAATCAAAAATCTAACGCAGCCTTAAATATATTTGATGATCCAGCCTCCACTGCTTTCTGGAAGGGAATTCCAAAGACCCTCTGAAAGAAGAAATTCCCCCCTCCTCACCTCCATTCTTGTGAATATGTCAATACATTCATTGCTGATTGACATATCCGAGTGAGATATGAAGCTGTTAGTCATTGATCAGCTGCCCTGGAAGCTTTAGAGAGGATTAAAAGGTAATCCTGTCCAGAGAGTGCGCTCAGAAGTGTTATGGGATTCGATAATGAGTTTAGGACATTGGAAATGATCTCAACCAATGCAATGATTGAGTTAAACTTTAAGGATAGTAGATGGATTTCAATGTGTCCAAAGTACATTGGAAAAGGAAATATATATGTGATGAGGAAATTTTTTTCTCTCAGGGGGTTGTGAGACTTTGGAATTCTCTTGCTCAAAAGGTGGTTGAGGCAGAGTCTTTGATTATCTTTGAGGCAGAGGAAGATAGATTCTTGATAAGCGAGGGGGTGAAAGATTATCAGGGGTCGGCAGGAATGTGAAGTTGAGGCTAAAAGCAGATTAGCCATGATCGTGTTGAATGGCGGAGCAGGCTCGAAGGGCTGAGTGGCCGACTCCTGCTTTTAATTCATACACTTGTATGTATCAGCAACTGTGGAAAAAGGGAAAAGATTTGTTTGTGCTTAATGACTGGTGCATTGAAGATCTTTAATCAATGTGCAGTACCCAAGTACTGTGATTTATCTCTTCTGCAAACCCAGACAAATTATGCTTCATCTTGTCTGGATCACAAGTGAGGCCACATTTAGAATGGTATTTGCAGCTTGGGGCATCCAATCTTCAAAAGGACTTTGATGTGCTAGGGAGCGCTCGAAGAAGAACTAGCTATGACAGCAAGGGTTGGGGATCTAAACTTGTCCTCATATTGATAATCACGAAAATAGAAGATTGCATTGTTTGTATGACCTTGCTGTGTAGAAATGGGCAGTGTCTCCTGCATTACAACAATGACTGCACTTCAAAAATACTTCAGTAGGTGGAAAGCATTTAGAATGTTCTGATGCCTGAAGGCGCTATATAAATGCAATTTTTCTTTTCTTTTTCTTTGATGCCTCAGTCAAAAAAACCTTCCTGATCCTGAACGCCTCTACTAAACCTCCTCTTAACCTTCTTTGGACCTAGAGGATCCAAATTTCTCTTCTTAGCAGATTGGTCTGTTTATGGGAAACAGCTTTCTCACTGTGAACACAAGACAAAAATGTCAGGGGACAGCCCAAAGTGAACTGTGACTCCTAACTTCCCACTTTATACTCGTGCTTTTTCGGAGACACAGGCGACTGAAGGAATGTATCTCCCATTATGTTTACAATGTGCTAACAAATAGCGGAGACATGTTATAAAACTAATTTTTTCTTCTTTATGTTATTTGGTCTTCATTATCAATGAAATGTTAAGTTCCACAATTAAGAGAGATTTTATAATATCTCAGTCGAGATAAATGAAATAAAATGTGAGATTCATTTAAATGTTCAGTCTGGGAGTACTGTGATGAGGCTTGATGTGCAATGAAGTATGAGTGCTAGCTTGGGAATTTGGTCCAAGTTGGGAATCCCTCTTTAAGTTTTTCTCAAGTTATAATTTAGATTAGCTGTCAGACTCTGACTTAAAACTTTAAAACTGCAAGCTATTTGAAGTGTTTTGTCACTTCTTAAACATTAAAAACACACACACACACACACACACACACACACACACACACACAGCTATCTGCTTCTGAACCCCAACTCCCTGTGTAAAAAATAGACGGTTCCTTTATTCCTTATTCTGCACCAGAGGGCAATACATCCAGAACTTAGCATACCCTACTGGCAGTTTTTTTTATATGAAACTTCTTTTTTAACTAAAACGTCCTTTTACAAAAAAGCATAAACATTAAACACAAACGTCACATCTCCTCCCCCTTTAGCCAGGAACAAATCGGTCATGTGGTTTGTAGATTCGCTTTGGTTTAGAGAGGAGTGTTGGCTTAGGTATCTCAGGTTGTTTGCTTAGAAATGGAAGATTCTGCTGTTCCACTTGTTTCAGTTCAGTTGCAGTTGCAGCTACAGGTGCTACAAGTTTGTCAGTTGAATCAAGCCAGGTTTCACCAACTGGAGCAGATATTTCCCAGAAATCTTCCACTGTGACTGGAGATCCGAGGAAATTTGGTTCCTTGGATTTGGCTTCTCTAATCTGGTCAGTGTGCCTCTCCCAGATTCCATAGGAAGATTCAGCGTCATAGGTCAGTGGTCCTTGATGCTTGATGATTCTCCCCAGGAGCCACTTTGGTGTCCCACAGTAATTTTGGACACAAACAGACTGATCCAGATTAAACTCTCGAGCTGGTTTACTTGTGTCATGTGACCTTTTCTGATCAAGTTGCCTGGACCCAATCTTTCCTTTCAAACCCGGACACAGCAAATCCATTCTGGTACGCAGCCACCTTCCAAACATCAGCTCAGCAGGTGTTGGGACCCTTGCTGTTTGTGTTATATATTAACGATTTGGACGTGAACGTGGGGGGCACGATTGGGAAATTTGCGGATGACACAAAGATTGGCCGAGTAGTGGATAGTGTAGAGGATAGCCATAATCTCCAAAATGATATAGATGGAGATCCTAGGAATCTAGGAGTGGTAGAGTGGCGGTAAAGTGGCTGTTCAGCTGTTGTTGAATGTGGATTGTTAACGATACATCATCAAAAAGTTCTTCAGTTACAACCTTCAATCTGTTTTCATCTGAATGCCTGGACAAAGCGCTCCGCTTCACCATTTGAGGATGGGTGGTAAGGCGAGATGAGAATCTGCTTGATCCCATTGCTTTTCAGGAATGTTTGAAATTCACTTGATGTGAACTGCGTGCCATCGTCAGACACAATCTCATAATTTTGTATACCTCAATCAAGTCACCTCTTAGCCTTCTTTGTTCCAGGGAAAATAACCCCAACCTATCCAATCTCTCCTTGTAGCTACACTTTTCAAACTCTGGCAACATTCTTGTAAACCTCCTCTGCACTCTCTCCAGAGCTATTACGTCCTTCCTGTAATGGTGACCAGAATTGCACACAATACTCCAGTTGTGGCCTCACCAGTGTTTTATACAATTCCAACATTATATCATTATATCCTTACTTTTATATTCTATACCTCTGCCAGTGAAGGAGAGCATTCCACATGCCTTCTTTACAACCTTGTCTACTTAAACTGCTGCCTTCATGGACCTGTGTACTTGTACGCCAAGATCTCTCACTTCATCTACCCCTCTTAGTATATTCCCATTTATTTTGCAATCCCTGTAACTGTTTGACCTCCCTAAATGTATGACCTCACACTTCTCTTTGTTAAAATTCATCTGCCACTTTACCGCCACTCTACCACTCCTAGATTCCTAGGATCTCCATCTATATCATTTTGGAGATTATGGCTATCCTCTACACTATCCACTTCTCGGCCAATCTTTGTGTCATCCGCAAATTTCCCAATCGTGCCCCCCACGTTCACGTCCAAATCGTTAATATATAACACAAACAGCAAGGGTCCCAACACCGAGCCCTGTGGAACACCACTTGAGACAACTTTCCATTCGCAAGGGCATCCATCAACCATTACCCATTGTTTCCTGTTACAAATCCAACCTTTTATCCAGTTTGCCACATTACCCTGAATCCCATGGGCTCTTACTTTCCTGACCAATCTGCCATGTGGGACCTTGTCAAATGCCTTGCTAAAATCCATGTACACAACATCCACTGCACTACCTTCATCAACCCTTCTTGTCACTTCCTCAAAGAATTCAGTCAAATTTGTGAGGCAAGACCTTCCTTTAACAAATCCCTGCTGACCATCCCTGACTAGTCCATGCCTTTCCACATGACAGTTAATCCTATCTCTCAGGATTGATTCTACTAATTTGCTCACCACCGATGTAAGACTAACTGGCCTATAATTGTTTGGCATTTCCTTTGATCCCTTTTTAAAAAATGGAACTACGTTTGCATTTCTCCAGTCCTCCGGTACCTCCCCTGTATCTAGTGAAGATTGGAAAATCATCCTCAGAGCATTTGCTATCTCCTCCCTGACCACCTTCAGCACCCTCGGAAACAATCCATCTGGCCCTGGTGACTTATCAACTTTCAAGGATTTCAACCCTTCGAGTACTTCCTCCATCTTTATGACTATCCCGTCCAATATCTCACAGTGTTCCTCTTGGCCAACTATATCTACATCCTCCCTTTCCTTTGTAAACACGGAGACAAAATATTCATTCAAAACCCTTCCCACAGACTTTGCATCGACACACAAGTTTCCATCTTCATCTCTGATAGGTCCCACTTTTTCCTTAACTAACCTTTTAGCATTAATGTATTGGTAAAACATCTTTGGGTTATCTTTAACTTTACTTGCTAATCTTTTTTCATGCCCTCTCTTTGATTTCCTTATTTCCTTTTTTACTTCGTCCCTGCACTTCCTATATTCGTCTAGGCTATCTGTAGTGCTTAGTTCTTTGTGCCTATCGTACGCTTTCTTTTTCTGTTTGTTCTTCCCCTGTATTCCTCTAGACAACCAGGGAGGTCTAGATTTGGCAGTACCACTCTTATTTTTGTCGGGGACATGTCTACTTTATACAATTAGGATCTCACTTTTTTTAGTGCTTCTCACTGGTTTTCCACTGTTTTATCCTCCAGCAGTGCTGTTCAGTCCACCTCAGCCAAGTCCCTTCTCATTTCTGCAAAATTTGCCTTCCCCCAGTTCAAGACTTTTACTCCTGCCTTATCTCTGTCCTTTTCCATGGTAATGCTAAATCTAACTGAATTGTGATCACTGTTCCCGATATGGTCGCCAACTGTCACTTCACCCACTTGCTCTTCTTTGTTCCCCAAGACTAGGTCTAGAATTGCATCTCCTCTCGTTGGGTTTGTCACTAATTGGTTGAAAAAATTTTCCTGGACACACTGCATGAATTTTTCTCCCTCCGTGCCCCTTATATTGTTTGAATCCCAGTTGATATTAGGATAGTTGAAGTCTCCTACTATTATTGCCCTCTTGTTCTTACAAGCAGAAATTTGCCTACATATTTGTTTTTCTATCTCCCTTTCACTATTTGGGGGTCTGTAGTATACTCCTAGTGGTGTGACAGCCCCTTTTTTATTTCTAAGATCAATCCATAAAGCCTCGTTTGTTGACCCATTTAGTATATCATCCCTTCTCACAACTGGAATTGATTCTTTAACCATTAGTGCTAACCCCCCTCCCTCTTTATTTCCTACTCTATCATGTCTAAAGACTCTATAACCAGGGATATTTAGCTGCCAGTTTTGTCCCTCCTTTAGCCAGGTGTCCGTTATAGCAATGACATCCTGCTGCCATGTGTTTACCTGTGTCCTTAACTCATCTACCTTGTTTGTAATACTCCTTGCATTGAAGTAGAAACAGTTTAACCCTGTCAATTTCCCTTGCTGGACACTTTTTAAACTAAGCAGTACCGCCAAGAAAAGGGCATCATGAGGAGCACACAGACAAGTCTTGCTTGAAAACAAACAGGCAGTTTAAAAAAACGCGTTACTTGGAAACAAAATACAAAAGTCATGCGAGTCCAGATGAGACAGAAAGTGAAACTAACAGTGACAATGCAGAAGAGCAATTGTATTGCATGCAGTCTGATCTGAAACGAGATGAAGGACTAAAAGTTGGCATTGCCTTAAATGGTAAAATGGTTGAAATTGAGGTTGACACTGGGGCATCTGTTTCTATTGCTAAAGACAAGTCATGGGAGAAAATTTTCAAGGAATGCCCATTGGAGAAAACCCACCTCCAGCTTAGCACCTACATTGGTGAGCCTGTGAATATACTTGGAAAAATGTCCATTCAAGCTAAATATGGAGATCAAATAGCAATGTTGCCACTTATCATTGCCAGTTCCTGTCCATCGCTTATGGGCAGGAACTGGCTAAAAGAAATTCAGCTGGACCGGGATAAAATAAATAAAGTGCATTGTAACCCCATGTTGCAGTCCTTGTTAGACAAGCATACTAATGTCTTCAAAGGAGGTCTTGGAGTTATTAAAGACATTGAAGCTAATCAACTGAAAGTGAATAGGAGTTATACACTGAATGCTGCAGTACTGAGGGTTCTGAGTATCCTTATACATGAATCACAAAAAGTTAATTCGCAGGTACAGCAAGTAACTAGAAAGGCAAAAGGCAAAGGCCTTTATTGCAGGGGGGTGGAATATAAAAGGTAGGGAAGTCTTGCTAAAGCTACACAGGGCACTGGGGAGACCGTACCTGGAGCACTCTTTACAGTTTTGCTCCCCTTACGTAAGGGGGAATGCATTGGAAGCAGTGCAGAGATTCACTGGGCTGATCCCTGGGATGAAGTGGTTGTCTCATGAGGACAGGTTGGGCCTGTCCTCATTGGAGTTTCAAAGAATGAGAGATGATCTTATTGAAACATAGAAAATTCTGAGGGTGTTTGACAGGGTAGATGCTAAGAGGATGTTTCCTCTTGTAGGGGAACCTAGAACTAGGGGACAAAGTTTAAAAATAAGAGGTCTCTGATTTAAGACTGAGATGAGGAGAAATTTATTTCTTCAAAGGGTCGTTTGGTATTCTAATCCATAGAGACCAGTGAAGGCTGTGTTATCGAATATATTCACGGCTGAGTTAGACAAATTTTTGATCAACAAGGAAGTCAAGTGTTACGGGGAGGGACAGACAGATAAGTGGAGTTAAGGCCACAATCAATGATCTTATTGAATGGTGGAGCAGGCCCGATGGGTCGAATGGTCTACTCCTGCTCCTATTTCTACTGATCTTTAAAATTTGTTTCTGTTTATTGATTCAACGTGGCTTTTTTCCAAGAGACAAGATTATCAACTTTCATTGAAGTAAACATAGTGTGTGGTCTTTCTACCAACATCCCTCAGTCGTCTGGTCAATATTGGATACTGGAGTGTACTTGAACACCTTGGCGAAGCCAGGTGTTTAAGTCAATGCATTGCCCTTATTCCAGCATAGACTTTGGTCGGCTATAGTGTAGCCAAAGCAGAATCTCTCAGTGTGGCTTTGTGCGAACAGGTGCTGAGAAGCCTGTTGTTTGTTTCTTTTTAGTCTGTCAGACCAATACAGGTGCCAGGGTTACCAGTATGCAACTTGAAAGCATTTTAGTCCAGGGAGAGAAAAAAATCACTCTTCAAACTTCTTGTTATGGTGATCTGTAATTTGAACTCCAATCCCAATGCACCATATGCATATCTTACACATTTACCATGAAAGAAAAGAACAGAAACGATAATAAAACTTAAAGTGCACTGATTTTTTTTTCATTCCCAAATCATTCAGTAACAATAAAACGTTTGTATATGTTGCATTTTTTTTCCCCAGCACAAGTGATTGCAAATTCCCATTTAACTGAATGGAAAATGAACATTATTTCCAGATGGAAAAAGCTCATAGCGTGAAACAGCAAAAATATGATCTTAAATTCAAGCAAAACACCAAAGCCCAATCACTCATGCGACTCTACATACCCGTACCCAGTATCATCTAATTCATAAACACTCATTTCTTTACCAATAGTTTCTTACTGATTTCAACAGCTTTCTAATTTTACCAACTGTGTCATCCTTGCTTATTTTGCCAAGTTCTTACTTGCATGCAGTTATCAAATTTGATTGTACGAGGATTTGCAAACTGCGTGTGCTGATTTCACACCAGTGTGAAAATGTACCCCTGAAGGGGTTGTTGCCATCAGTGCTCGTGCAACAGAATCCATCGCTCCATTCTGACTTGCTGCTGCTATCCCATTACCTCACCTTTCTCCTCAGGTCATTGAGAGGTTAATAAATTGAAGTTTGTTGCATAAATACTTCCCTTGCGCACCCAGGCCTGCAGGCATGGCGTTAACATTGTGAGTCCTAATGGGAGGTATGGTTTAAGTTGTGGCAGAGGTGAGGGGAGAGAGAGAGAGAGAGAGAGAGATTTCCCCCTCTATAACATTACCAGCTGAGAACCACTCACAAGATTCTACTCGGATGATAGTGGAAGTTATGAAAGCTTATTTGAGATTTCTTTTAGAGGAAAGTTGCACTCCACTACAATAATGACTAAACTTCAAAAATACTTCATTGGCTATAAAGTGCTTTGGGACATCATGAGGCCATGAAATGCTAGTCTTTCAGTGGTCGTGTTTACAGTCATTAAGGATCTAAGAAGATTCAGTAGTTTAAGGGTTAAGCATTTTTATTTCAAAATTTGCCTCTTGCTTGGATGTAGTTGAAACTCTTTTGTTATATCACGTTAAGAGAAAGTAGCAGTCGGAATTTTTCAGGTTATGTTTTGTGTAATAGAGAAGCAATAGCCTCCTCCTGTCACTCAGGCACATATTGCGTGCATTTGGTGATAAACTAGGAACACATTGCGTGCTAAGTTGCTTGTAAGGAGCAGGTAGGGCAGGTATGGGGAAGTCCTTAAGGCCTGCGGTTTCTGGAGAGGTCCTTGGCCACCTGCAGGCAGATCAAATGCTGGGATGTTAGCTGAAGTGGGAAGTGGTGATGTAATCAGTAGTCAAACAATTGACTCTTTCATGTTGCTTGATAACAATCAAAACAGTATGAAGCTGCCTGCCACGCAATGCTCTGCAACAGAGAAAATGCACACTACACTGATGGGAAAAGGAAACTGAGCTGATTTCCTGAAGCTTACAACTTTAGGATTTTCTACAAAATGCAAAGGATCATTGAATGAATTAAATTTATAGAGAAGCAGGAATGTTTAAATATATAGTCAGTTCGTGCCAGCTCATTATTTTGGTCAGTAAACGTAAGAATATTGACTCAAGTATGCACAGATACATTAACAAAGATAAGGACACCGGACTATTCTAAACAGCACAAAGGAGTACTGGCACCCTGTGCTACATTGCGGTTAGACCTGGGTTTACGCCAGTTGTTCTCCCTTACAGTCATTCCGACTGTATAGTTGGAGAGAGGAGCTTGCCAGTCACAATCCGAGGAGGTCCCTCCTTAATCGAAACAAGACTTTTGTGGTTCCCCTCACCCCTACTGTTGGCTTAAGGCTTCGCAAGATACATAGTTGTCCGCTGGTATCAGCCGTGGCACTTTGGTAGGACGCTTGCCTCTGAGACAGATAGTTGTAGGTTCATAGTCCCACTCTAAAGACATGAGCACATAATCTAGGCCGACTCGCTAGTGCGGTTTTGAGGAAGCGCATTAAGACAGTAAACTGAGTTCCCTGTCTGCCCTCTCAGATGGATGCAAAAGATCGCATGGCAGTATTCAAAGAAGAACAGGAGAATTATCCCTGGTGTCTTAGTCAATACTTATCCCTCAACCAACATCATTACAAACTGGTTATCTAATTATTATCTCACTGGTGTTTGTGGAAGCTTGCTGTGCACAAATTGGCTGCCACTTTTTCTACATTAAAACAGTGACTTCACTTCAAGAAGTATTTAATCGGCTGTAAAATGTTTTGGGAAGTCTGGAGATTATGAAAGGTGCTTTATAAATGAAAGTTCTTTCTTTCTGTTGCTTTTGCCAAGTTGTTCATGTGTGAGCCTTGACTGTGAGTACTTTTTACCCATTGGGGTAGATCACACCTGAGCCCAATTTTGACCTCATGCTGGGAGTTAGCTGGGCTCATCAGGGGTAGGAAGTTAAAATTGGCCACAGCATCTCTGGGTTAGGGAGGAAATTACAGCTCATTGTAATATCGATTTACAGCAGAATGGAGTGCTAAGTGGAATGAAGAAAGCCAAATAAGAAAGGGTGGTAAAATAGCCAATCAAGTAACAGAATAAAGATAAATTATATCTCAATAGATATGTTTTTCCACTACTTGTTCAGTTTGGCATTCCGTTCATATACACCAGCAAGACAAGGTGTCAGCTGTGGCTCAGTTCATAGCACCCTCGCCTTTGAATCAGAAGGTTGTGGGTTCATGTCCCACTCCCGGAAACCAAGAACTGTGAATGTACTCGAAAGAGTTACAATCTGTGACTGTTGATAACTCAAAAGAGTTACACCAGCAAGACCATCCACATTGTGGAAGGATGAATCGCTCTAATAGCTCATCAAATTCCAGTCCTAGGTCAGAGTGGAAATCCATTGCTATCATAACCATCTCCTCATGAAGTAGCAGATAGACAGCTTTTCAAGTTCAGTTGCATGCTTACTAATTTATTACCTTGGCCTCAAAATAAGCACAAACTGGACGACAATTCAAACCTTACCTGAAATTCAAGGAATTGTAGACACGGAGGACGAGCTGATCTTTTGCAATTTTGAGCCAGAGTTTGCTCACATTGCTTGTGAGGCCCCAGAAGGAAATGCAGAAGGGCTGAAATCCAGCGAGTGCTATCATTTCTTTCTTACGTGTGGGTATGTTGATTTTAAGTGAAGAAGAAGAAATCCCTCACTTTGTGTTCAGGCAAATGTGGTTGGGCAGGATTAAAAGCAGCTCAAGCTGAACATTTGTGCATCCTCATCATCATCATCAACAACAACTCGTATCCGCAAAACAACTTTAACACAATCAAACACCTCAAGGCACATCACAGGAACATTGTAAAACAAAATTTGACACTGAACCAGAGTAGGCAATATTAAAGCAGATGGCCAACAGCTTGGACAAAGTAGTTGATTTTAAGGAGCATCTTAAAGGAGGAAAAAGAGGTAGAGAGGCAGAAAGGGAATTCCTGAGCTTAGGTTCAAGGCAGTTGAAGGCACAGCCACCATTCGTCGAGCTTTAAAATCAGGAATGCTCAAGGGGCCAGAATTAGAAGAGCACTGATATCTCATTGGGTTGTGGGGCCAGAGGAGATTACAATGGTTTGAAGGGACAAGGCCATGAAGGGATTTGAAACTGAGGATGAGAATTTTAATTTGAGGCAGTGCTTAACCAGGAGCCAATGTAGGTCAGTGAACACAAGGGTCATAGAGGAATGGAGTAAGGTGCAAGTTGGAACATGGGCGTTTTGGATGAACGCAGGTTTACAGATGGTAGAAGGTGGGAGACCAGCTAGAAGTGCATTTGAATAGTCAAGTCTGGAAGTAACATTGGATGAGGGTTTCGGCAGAAGATGAGCTGAGGCGGGGGCAGAGTTGGGTGATCTTACAGAGGTGGAAATAGGCAGAGTTGGTGATGGCCAGTGGCTCATCTCAGAGTCAAATATGACACCAAAGTTGCAAAAAATCAGATTCGGCATCAGACAGTTGTGAGGGAGAGGGATGCATTCAGTAGTTATGGAATAGTGTTTGTAGTGGGAGCTGAAGACAATAACTTTGGTCTTCCCAATATTTAATTGAAGGAAATTTCTGCTTATCCAGTACTGTGTGTCAGACGAGCAGTTTGGCAACAATGGAGGGGTCGAGAGAGGTGATCAGAGCTGTCATCTCTGTCATCACCCCCGCCTCATAATTGCCCTTCTTTGCTCAACACGCACGAGCGTGAAATCGCGGGCGATAACTTCGGGTGAGCAGCCCACGGGGGGAATGAGGTTTCCAACAGTGACTGAGAAAACAATAAAACATTTTAAAACTCATTTTTCACATATCCCTGTTCATGTGACAGAGTCACATGTGAGGGCATGTTTCCCTTATTTTTCTAATCTTTATTTTTCATTTTAGAAATCTTCAGCTCCCTGAGGCAGCTCTGTGCCTTCAGGGAGCTTTCAGTGAGCACACCTGTGCACTTGCGCAAACTTCAGCACTTGCACTCCTTCCACCCCCACCCTGGCAGCGCTGAGGCTTTCAGCGCACATTTCATGTTGGCTGGCCGTTAATTGGCCAGCCAGTGTGAAATGGCAGTTGGGGCCCGATAGTGGGTGGCAGACCATTTCGTGGCCGTTCCCAGGCCCGCCCGACAAAGGGAAATTCCTCCCCAAAGTCTCAGATCCACTCCTCTCTCCCTCGAACTGAGTGCAAAATTCAATCATGTTATGACCGCTGCTACCTAGTGGTGCCTTCACTATGAGATCATTAATTAACCCCATTAGCCATAGTCTACAAGGGACCATAGGCATCTCTGAGAAAGAGAGAGAGAGAGAGAGAGAGAGATGGTTACATCGCTTCACTGGCAGCACTCCACATCAATCATGAAGCAAGACTAGGAGGTAGCCCTCTATGAACTACCATGGTCGGTACAGGGATTGAACCCGTGCTGTCGGTGAAGTATTTGAAACCGGGGATGCTCAAGAGGAACGCTGAGATTTTGGAGGAGGTTACAGAAGTAGGGACAAAAAGTGGTTCCGTGAATCAGGTTGGAAAAGATTGTAGGAGTTCCATTTGGTACAAGATCAATGCAATTGATATTCTGCACTCTCACAGAATCCCACCATTAAGGCTGTTCCCCCACGTAAGAAATCAGCTCTACTAATTCATTGAGAAGAGCTGTCAGCTCATTACTTTGCAGAAAATCCTCACATTGGGATTCAGTCTGGAAGGCAGTTGAGAGATGTCTGAGCCAATGCAACTCAGTACTATGTCTTAACTGAATTGTTTTCCAGAAGGGAAGCACATCTACAAATTTCATAAGCACCTACTACACAAGGAGTATTTTCCTCAGAAATCACAAATGTCCTCTTTGAACTTGTAGGAGGGTTTCTTTCTGAGATGGTGTCAATGCTGTAAATTAAGCGCAGTATTCATTAAGAAAGAAACTTGTTCCCAATTCTAGCTGTACATTACTGCCTCAAGCAGCAGTCCATATGAAATCAGCATTTGCCAAGTTGTACAAGTCATGATAAAGCCATAATTTCCAAACTGTAATTACCTCCTCTGTAAAATGAGTATGATGTATATGTCGTGGAATCCACATCATACTCACTGCTATTGAAGCTTTCATCTTATTTGAAGCTCTTGTAATTAAAAATTACAAGAAAATATGCATTAAAAAATCTAGCCTTTCCATAGTGCAGCATTTAATGCCAGTAATGAACTTGCACATTTGCAGTTTTGCCACACTGACTGTCTCAATGCTTCATTTTGCTTTGTATCAAAAGACCCAGATGTGTGTCTTCTCTTTCTTTACTGCCCAATGATACTATCAGATATACATTCTCTTTGACTATAAGGGACACGCTGAATTATGAAACATTAGTTAGTTTATTTCCTTTTTATTTTATAGAGATTTGACAATGTGGTCAAAGCTTACATCGGGCCACAATAAAACCAGCTTTCTGTAGCAAGCTTCCAATTCATAATGGTGTTTTATCGAGCTGACTCCTGGTAAACATCAGGGTGTAGGATCCCGATATACTAAACCACTTGGGAGTTGTGACCATTGGACTGACTTCCTGCTCCAAGCATAAAATCTAAATGTAAAAATCTCAACCAAGCGTAAAATCCTCCGCAATTATCCATTTTTCTTGCTCAGCCTGCTAAACATAGGCAACCCACTGCCAAAATATTCCGAAGAGTTGGTGGAGAATTTAAGGATACTTTTGGGCAAAGAATGCTTTTGCTGAGCGTTAGTTTTGTGATCGAATTACTGGACGACTGATTAAATGAGCAGCATTACAAAGATTTACAAATTAGTATTCTTATCGCTGATTTATAGAAATCGGGATCCAAGCATAACATTACTTGGCAAACTCAGTCATCATATGTTTTAACAGGATTCAACTGTGTTACATAATACACATAGTTTCTAATGTGGTTATAGTGCTGCCTCCAGCAGCTTCTATGCTGGAATTGGGACAGAGAACTGTTGCCTCCCATGCTAATCTGTTCAAAGGCCCCAGTCTAGTAGAGAACACGCTACAGACTGCATGATAGCCACTGGCTTTGATGTTGAAATGCGTTCCTAGGATGGAGGGAACTGCCGTCAGATCTGCAGGACAGCCAGTTAGAACATGTAAAATGCTAAGCTACCTACTAATACAAGTCATGTCATGGAACGTTGCCTGGCTTCATCTCGCAGAGTGGCCCTTTCAAGCTCAGTTTTTCCACAAACGTCCTTGCACACAAAGAAGTGAATAACTTGTCATCTCACTGCAGCCCAGAAAAGCTCTCGATCCCACTTTGGCATATCAGTCATGTGATGTGATGTCCTCTCTTGAATTATACCATACATGTTTCAAACGTGCAATTATTCTCTTAATGCAAAGAACAATTACCATGGTGGCCATTAGACCAGAACTTCAGGCTTCCATCACAAAAGATTCAAGAGGGAGTTCTCCTCCACCATCCTGTCTGAAATCGGATGAGATCATCGTGGATAGATGAGGCCTATAGCATCACCTTATCACCCCGACTTAGATTTCCTGCAGTTGTCTGCTCCTTCTTGCCCACCACATGCTAATGGAGCCGGAGGCGGTGGGCAGGCCCCCAGTGAATTTCTCTCCTTTCCACCTTTGTTACTGCCACTTCCCAGGTCTGCCGAGTGGCTGCAGGCCCCACGAAACAGCTTTAATAGGGCCAGCATTGCAGCCAGGTAGCAAGCAGGCCTTCATGTGACTTCCTTTTCCTCTGCCTGAGGTTCCTACCTACTGAATGTCTCAGTCTTGGCTAAGCACTTCAGTAGATTCCCTCTTTCTAATCTTCAAAGCTTCTTTGTCCCATTAAAGCCATTTGTTGCCTCTCCTAGTAAAAGATTATGTGATTAAGGGTATGGGACAAAGACAATATTTATGAAATTAAGTCACAGAACAGCCATTTTCTCATTAAATGGTGTAACTTTGCATCTGTCTTTACAAAGGAAGAAGATGCTACTCAGGCTGAGGTGAGAGAGGAGGTAACTGGTACACTAGGAGAACTTACAGTTGAGAAGGAGGAAGTGTTAGAGAGGCTATCTTTACTTAAAACAGATAAGGTACCAGGATCGGATCAGATGCATCCAAGGGTGTTGAGGGAAGTGAGAGTGGAAATCACAGAGGCACTAGTGATAATCTTCCAGGCTTCCTTAGATACAGGGGAGGTGCCAGAGGACTGGAGAATTGCGAATGTTACACTGTGGTTCAAAAAGGAGCGCAAGGATAAAGCCGGCAACTACAGACCAGTCAGTTTGACTTCAGTGGTAGGGAAACTTCTGGAAACTATAGTTCGGGACAAAATCAATAGTCACTTAGACAGGTGCAGGATAATTAAGGAAAGCCAGCATGGATTCATCGAGGAAAAATCATGTTTAACCAAAACTGGAGTTTTTTGAGGAGGTAACAGAGAAGGTTGATAAGGGCAGCACTATTGATGTGGTGTACATGGATTTTCAGAAGGCATTTGATATAGTCCCATACAAAAGACTTGTGAGCAAACTTCTAGCTCATGGAATAAAAGGGAAAGTAAGCACTTGGATAAGAAATTGGCTGAGTGACAGGAAACAGAGTAGTGATAAGTAGTTGCTTTTCAGATTGGAAGAAGATCTATAGTAGAGTTCCCCTGGGGTCAGTGTTTGGGGCCCTTGCTCATCCTGATAATGACCTAGACTGTGGTGTTCAGGGCATGATACAAAGATTGGAAACATTGTCAAATGTGATGATGATGGTCATGAACTTCAAAAGGACATAGACATGTTGATGGATTAGGCAGACAAGTTGTAGATGTAGTTCAGTGCAGAGAAGTGTGAGGTGATTCATTTTGACAGGAAGAATATGGAGAGACAGTATAAAATAAAGCGAAAAACCCTAAAGGAGGTGCAGGAACAGAGGGACCTCGCTGTATATGTACATAAGTAATTGAAGATGGTAGGGCATCTTGAGAAAGCAGTTAATAAAACATATAGTATATTAGGCTTTATTAATAGGGGCATTAAGTGCAAAAATAAGGAGGTCATGTTGAACTTGTATAAGACATTAGTTAGGCCTCAGTTGGAGTACTGCGTCCAGTCCTGGGCACCAAGCTTGAGGAAGGATACGAGGGCATTGGAGAGTGTACAGAGGAGATTCACAAGATTGATTCCTGGGGTGAAGAACTGTAGCTATGAGGAGAGACTGGAGAGGTTGGGACTGTTTTCCTTAGAGAAAAGAAGGCTGAGAGGACACTTGATGGAGGTATTCAAGATCCTGAGGGGTATAGACAGGGTAAATAGTGATAAACTGTTCCCACTCGAGAGCATCAAGAACTGGAGGGCACAGATTCTAAATAATTGGCAAAAGGAGTAAAAGTGATGTGAGGAATAATTTTTTTCACCCAAAGGGTGGTTGGAGTCTGGAATGAACTTCCTGAGAGGGTGGTGGAGGGAGGTTTGATCAAGGTATTCAAAAGGGCATTGGATTGCTACCTCTAAAGAAAGAATGTGCATGGCCACGGGGATAAGGCAGGGGAGTGGGACTAGGTAGAATGCTCTTTCAGAGAGACAGTGCAGACTCGACGGGCCGAATGTTCTGCTCCTGCACTGTAAAGATTCTGTGATTCTGTAACAGACCCAAGAAGCTAAATGGTTTCTCGCTGTTCTGTGTTCCATGGCAGCAACTCACTGACACTGTCAAGTCCAGGAATCCTGCTGTGCATATGAGCCCAGAAGCCCAGGTGCATATGAACTCAGGAAAATGGATTAGGATCAGCGCAAGTACAGATGGGGTCTCAGAAATGCCAAAGAGAATTTCCCCCTCTTTTAGATTTTATAAAGCAGATTTAAAGCGAACATGATTATCAAGACACATTGAAAGTAGCTTGGAAGAACTTTGAAACTTTTTGTAATATTGATTAGGGCAAACGATCCTGATCTGATTCACAATCCAATTAATTCAATTCCTGAAATGTGGCAATCTCCTTTTAAAGACACTAACACTGTCTCAAAAGTCCGTGTAACTCCTGAATAAATTGCTTGAACTTTGCTCTAATAATATTGCATTGTTTGGACTCTTGCAACAAGCTTACAGGTATTTTGAAGGTGAAATCAAATCAGATTTCATACTTTGTGCACTTGTCAATGTGCAATAACTTACCTCCAGACCGTAGCACCCAAGTAGCTTTGAGAAAGGTGAAATGGACACTGGGTGGAATTTAATGACCTCCCCGCAGCCCCTCCCCCACCCCAGGTGAGATTGAAGGTGGAGGAGCATTTAATCGGGCGGGAGGGTGCCAGCTGGGGTCCTCAACACCTTCCTGTCTCAGCCCTGATTAAATCCGGGTGGGTATTTTGTGAAAGGCCTTCTCACCCTGATGCTAACTGTGGGCCTTAAGTGGTAATTGATGCCCACTTAAGCCTTATCCCACTGCCGCTCACGGTGTCAGCTGTGGCTCAGTTCATAGCACCCTCGCCTTTGAATCAAAGGGTTGTGGGTTCATGTCCCACTCCCGGAAACCAAGAACTGTGATTGTACTCGAAAGAGTTGCAATCTGTGACTGTTGGTAACTCGAAAGAGTTTCAACCAACAGTCACCATGTGAGAAGCCTGAAAAGCGAACCCTGCCGAGTTTGGTTGCGGGCTCCTGGGGGCTCCAGTGGGCTCGGAGGGGGCGATCACTCTTTCAAAGACACTCAGTGCTAACCAAGGGACCCAGCATCGGGATGGTGGATGGTTGGGGTAAAGCCTGCTGAGAGCCACCCGCCCACACTTCCTTCTGAACCCCCTTCCTTCCAGCCAGCAACCCCCTCCCCATGACCACCATGCTCCTCTCGCTCACCTGTGGCCTGGGTCCCTCACTGATCCTGAGCCTCTGGTGGGCGCACTGCTGGCAGCTACTACCACGGTCTCACCATCCCCCCCACCCCGGTGACACTGATGGGAATGAGGAACTGCCAGCCTCTGATTGGCGGGCAGCTCTCAGGGGGCTGGATTTCTGCCCCTAGGGTCCCAGTGGCACACCACTGGCCATTTAACAGCCTGACTAGCGCTTAATATGGCGGGCCTTCCCCAGAGGAGGTGGCACGAGGCCCTTGCCAGCTCTCCAGCTGGCTGGCAAGATCTCCGCCGCTTAGATTAAATTCCACCGCATGTCTGTGTTTTATTTATAGTTTAGAGAATGTACTGAACCTGCACAATGCCAAAGGCATCCACCGCCCTGATTCGAGAGGGCAAATGCAATAACATATATGTGGTTAACCATGTGATTTGGATAATTGTTTAACAATCGTAAATCTGCTGTGACATCTCAATGTAAATTTGAGCGGGCAGCAAGTTTTCATAATCCCTGCATAGCTTTAAAGATGCCATTCCATTTAAATTTATTTTTCCTGTTTATTCAGTAAAAATAAGAATGAAAATGCACTCTGCAATATTTCTAGTAGACGTGTTGAGTGGTTTGTGTCAACTGCGTGTCAATGCCAATATACAATTTAATAACCTATTTGAAGTAAACGCACATGTTTTTTGTTTGTCAGAATTATGAATTGAGTTTAAAGAAATGCTTTGTATCTGAATGCAGTGAAGAAGATGTTTGACTCCCAATGGAAGTTTGTGACCATTGGCTTAAATTGCTGTCCTTGGGTAGCTGTGCTCAAACCCTCTGTTGTTGTTGCACCCCTGCCTGAATCACCACATGTTCTCGTTTCATTCAGAATATAAACCAAACTTGCCTTGGTGAAACACACCTGCAGTGAGCTGATCACAGAGAAATATTGACAAAGGAACAAATATTCTCCTATTCGCTGGTGCTAGTTTGTTTGAACAGTGAATGATGGTGGGGACTTGCTGGGATGAAAGGTGGGAAGGGAAATGTTTGTTACAAGACACCTCTACTTTATTAGTTGCATTTTAGATGATCAAGTTTTCATTTTTCTGTTGCTTGTATATCTGCTGCCTAACGACCCCCAAGGGTGCTTGTGCCACATCTTTTAGATATATTTAGTTAAACTATCTTTTCGATCATTTTTATTATTACCCAAGATTGAAATGTGATACTAATGAACTCTTAATTTAAACTGACATTAGAACTAACCTTCCACCACTCGACATGCTTCACTATTTAAAGCTATGCTACCAAAAGCAGGTGGACCGCCCAGCATCAACCTAGACACCGGAAACGACAATGGCAAACTCAGCCCTGTCGACCCTGCAAAGTCCTCCTTAAAAGTATCTGGGGCTAGTGCCAAAATTGGGAGGGCTGTCTCACAGACTAGTCAAGTAACAGCCTGGACATTGTCATCTTCACGCAATCATCTCTTACAGATAATGTCCCTGACACTACCATCACCATCCAAGGATATGTCCTGTCCCACCAGCAGGACAGACCCAGCAGAGGTGGCGGTACAGTGGTATACAGTTGGGAGGGAGTTGCCGTGGGAGTCCTCAACATCGACTGCAGACCCCATGAAGTCTCATGGCATCAGGCCAAACATGGGCAAGGAAACCTCCTGCTGATTACCACGCACTTCCCTCCCTCAGCTGATAAGTCAGTGCTCCTCCATTTGAACACCACTTGGAGGAAGCACTGAGGATGGCAAGGATGCAGAATGTACTCTGGGTGGGGGCCTTCAATGTCCATCACCAAGAGTGGCTCGATAGCACCTCTATTGACCAAGCTGGCCGAGCCCTATATGACACAGCTGCTAGATTGGGTATGTGGCAGGTGGTGAGGCAACCAACAAAGAGGGAAAAACATACTTGATCTCATTCTCACCAACCTGCCTGCTGCAGATGCATCTGTCCATGATATATCGGTAGGAGTGACCACCACACAGTCGTTGTAGAGACGAAGTCCCTCCATCGTGTTGTGTGGCACTACCACCGTGCTAAATGGGATAGATTTCGAACAAATCTAGCAACTCAGGACAGGGCATCCATGAGGTGCTGTGGGCCATCGGCAGCAGCAGAATTGTACTCGAACACAATCTGTAATCTCATGGCCCAGCATATCCCCCACTCTACCATTACCATCAAGCCAAGGGATAAATCCTGGTTTAATGAAGAGTGCAGGAGGGCATGCCAGGAGCAGCACCAGGCATACCTAAAAATGAGATGTCAACTTGGTGAAGCTATAAAACAGGACTACTTGCATGCCATCTGCATAAACAGCAAGTGACAGACAGGACTAAGCGATCCCACAACCAACGGATCAGATCTAAGCTCTGCAGTCCTGCCACATCTAGACATGAATAGTGGTGGACAATTAAACAACTGACTGGAGGCGGAGACTCCACAAATATCCCGATCCTCAATGATGGAGAGCCCAGCACATCAGTGCAAAAGATAAGGCTGAAGCATTTGCTACAATCTTCAGCCAGAAGTGCCAAGTGGATGATCCGTCTTGGCCTCCTCTGGAGGTCCCCAGCATCACAGATGTCAATCTTCAGCCGATTTGATTCACTCCACGCGATATCAAGAAACGGCTGAAGACACTGGATACTGCAAAGGCTACAGACCCTGACAATATTCCGGCAATAGTACTGAAGACTTGTGCTCCATAAGTTGCCGTGCCCCCAGCCAAGCTGTTCCAGTACAGCTACAACACTGGCATCTACCCGGCTATGTGGAAAATTGCTCAGGTATGTCCTGTACACAAAAACCAGGAGAAATCCAACCCGGCCAATTACCGCCCCATCAGCCTAATCTCCATCATCAAAGAAATGGAAGGGGTTATCTCTATTGCTATCGAGCGGCACTTGCTTAGCAATAACCTGCTCATTGACGCCCAGTTTGGGTTCCACCAGGGCCACTCAGTTCCTGACATCATTACAGCCTTGGTTCAAATATGACCAAAAGAGCTGAACTCCCAAGGTAAGGTGAGAGTGACTGCCCTTGACATCAAGGACACATTTGATGCAGTGTGGCATCAAGGAGCCCGAACAAAACTGGAGTCAATGGGGATCGGGGGATAACTCTCCACTGGTTGGAGTCATACCTAGCACAAAGGAAGATCGTTGTGGTTGTTGGAGGTCAGTCATCTTAGCTCCGGGACATCACTGCAGGAGTTCCTCAGGATAGTGTCCTAGGTCCAATCATCTTCAGCTGCTTCATCAATGACCTTCCTTCCATCATAAGGTCAGAAGTGGGGATGTTCGCTAATGATTATACAATGTTCAGCACCATTTGCGACTTCTCAGATACTGAAGCAGTCCATGTCCAAATGCAGCAAGACCTGGACAATATCCAGGCTTGGGCTGACAACTGGCAAGTAACATTCGCGCTACACAAGTGTCAGGCAATGATCATCTCCAACAAGAGAGAATCTAACCATGGCCCCTTGACGTTTAATGGCATTACCATCACTGAATCCCCCACTATCAACATCCTGGGGGTTACCATTGACCAGAAACTGAACTGGACTAGCCATATAAATACTGTGGCTACAAGAGCAGGTCAGAGGCTAGGAATCCTACGACGAGTAACTCACCTCCTGACTCCCCAAAGCCTGTTCACCATCTACAAGGCACAAGTCAGGAGTGTGAGGGAGTACTCCCCACTTGCCTGGATGTGTGCAGTTCCCACAACACTCAACAAGCTTGACACTGTCCAGGACAAAGCAGCCTGCTTGATTGGCACCACATCCACAAACATTCAATCCCTCCACCACCGACATACAGTAGCAGTAGTGTGTACCATCTACAAGATGCACTGCAGAAATTTACCAAGGCTCCTTCGACAGCACCTTCCAAACCCACTGCCATCTAGAAGGACAAGAGCAGCAGATAGAAGGGAACTCCACCACCTGGAAGTTCCTCTCCAAGTCACTCACCATCCTGACTTGGAAATATATCGCTGTTCCTTCACTGTCACTGGGTCAAAATCCTGGAACTCCCTTCCTAACAGCACTGTGGGCGTACCTACATCACACGGACTGCAGCGGTTCAAGAAGGCAGCTCACCATCACATCTCAAGGGCAACTAGGGATGGGCAATAAATGCTGGCCCAGCCAGCGAAGTCCACATCCCGTGAATGAATATTAAAAAAAGAATGGTTCACTTCACTTTTTAGTGGAGAACAGATAAACTCAGAGGAATTGTTCTTCTCCCATTGGGACACGCTTCCCTTGTCATCTAATCAGGAATCAGCACTGTTAGATGTTAGTGTCTTCATGATCTCTCATTAATAGGACTTGGGCTTATTTAATGTAGATAAACCTTTAGTAAGACCATGGTAGTCAAACTGACTTACTGAAGTTTATTGCACTTTCTCTCAGCAGGAAAGTGGTATTTAAGCTAGCTAAATATAGCTTGAACACAAAATGTTAAATAAATAGTGAAGAGCCAACTGTTAATTTGCACCTGTATGTTCTTACAAATCATAAGGTGGCATTATTATATGTGCTTAATCATCTGGCTGCCCCTATCTCCTCTAATCTACATAGTCCAGTGTACAAAGGTTTTGCTTTTCAACAAATTCTAGGGTTCTAACTTAAACATGTGCAAAAGAATTAGGAAATGTCTGATAGGTAATGGGGTATTATGGGGGTATTCCCATGAATGTGGGTGAGTTATAATTCACTGCAGACACAAATTGCTTATTGCAGAGCTCTACATGACTGAGATTGTCATGAACTGCTACTTATTGGGTGCTGTTCCATTTATTCAATACATTTTTGTGTCCTGAAATAACGTATGCTACAGTTGACCGTAAACCTTTAAATCACACCTGCACCATAGTCCTGTGGTTAAAGTTTTGCAGTTCAATTGCCCAACACTTGATCAACAATGAATGGGGAACTGTATACACTTGACACAAGTGGTTCTTAAAGTACTTAGGGGATTAAAAAGGTATTTGCACACAATTTAAGATCCCCAGTCATGACTTTTGTACAAAGAAGAATCATGACATACACATACTCAGCCGGCTGAGCATAGAAGTATAATGAGAGACTTGAGAAACCAGTGCTGCCTACACAGAAGCAGACACGAGATCGAATGGAAGTGATCTAAATTATGAAAGGCTTTGAGCGGGTATAAAGAGAAAGGTTAGTTCCACTGGTTAGTGAATTGGTAACAAGGGAAAGTAGCCTATGATTAGTACTGGGAAAGACAAGTGAATGGTTAGAATAATTTTTTTATGTTTAGTTGTCAGAACGTGAAATATATTACCTGAAGTAATTATTGAACTCAATTCCATCACAGTGTTTAAGAGGATGTTAAAATAATCAATGTGAACGAGCAGGACATGGAACCAGAGTGGCCCAGGTACAATGCGTCAAAATAATGCGTTAAATTTAATGGGGCACTGTCCTTTTGACTGGTTAAAGACATATAAGTATTCCTCACACAATTATTGCTGTTCCCTTTCCCTTCAAAACTGCCGTAATCACTCCCTACTTAATAATTCTATTACCAACTCTTGTCTCATCCCTAACTCCCTTTTCCATTCTAAAATCCTTTTTACTATCACAATGCTCATCCTTCCCACCATTCTCTATTCAAATCTCTTTAGTCCATTATAGGTTCTACTCATAGACAAGAATGCTTTTTTCATCAATGACAAATTTGTGTCTGTGACTGCAGCACTTTATGCATCCTTGTTCTCCCTGGGTCTCTCCACAGTATCCAGCATGGTTATGTACTCCATTCTCCTCCATTGCTTATCTGTTTCCATCTCTGTGACACTGCTTGACTCCACCACACAAAGTGCCCAGTGCACATCCTGCAATGATTTCTCTTACTGCTCCCGTACGGTCACCTCTGAACTACTTGGCCACTTCCTGTCTCTCATCCAAATGTTGCCCTCAGCAATGTTATCTATAGACATGAAGTCAGCTTCTGCATATTAACCAGCTCTACCTCTTTACCACCAGCCTTGAATCGACCACCATCATTTTGTACAGTCAAGATTGCTTGCTCAACCTCAAATTGTGAATTGGCTAAAACTTACTCCAACGTAATATTGGCAAAACCAAAGACATCCTGTTTGGCTCTTGTCATCTGGCCCTCATTTGATCCTTCTCCTTATCAGCCTCTCAGGCTAAAGCAGAATGCCCGCAACCTAGAATCCCCCGTTCAGCCAGCAGCTGAGCTTCAAACTCCATGTCCTCTGCAAAATCAAGAGCATTATACACTTGTGTATTGTCCACACCTAACCTCCCTCACCTTCAGCACTATTCTTGATTTTATCATTTCCATATTCAAGTTCTCCAGTTCTGTGCTTGTCAGCCTCCTCAACTCCATCCTACATAAATTCCAACTCGTCCAAAGCTCTGTCACCCACACTGTCCTCCACCTAGTCCAAATTGTCCAACATCCCCTTTGCTTGCCAATCTCCACACATCCTCCAAATGCATTGAATTCTAAATTGTTTTCTTTGTTTAATTATCCCTCCACAGCCTCATTGTAGCTTACCTCTGTAACCTCATCCAACCCTATGGCCTGGTTCATGCCTGCTAGGCTTCCGACAATATTGCCCCTCTGCATATCATCTCACTTCCAACACTTCTTCATTGGCAGAGCCTTCAGGCATCACAATCCCACTCTCTGAACCCTCACTAACCTTGCTACTTCTCTACTCAGCTGCAAGACATGGTGAGCACTTATTCCGAACATTGGCTAGACCGCATTCAGAGTAATGTACATAGTTCTGGTCACCATATTGTAAAAAGGATATAGCGGCACTGGAGAGGGTGCAAGAAAGACTTACAAGGTTGATATCAGAACTGCAAGGTCATACCTGTCAGGATAAACAAGCTGGGTCTCTTTTCTCTTGACAGGAGAAGACTGAGGGATGATCTATTAGAAATCTTTAAAATTAGGGAAGGCTTTTATAGAATAGACACAGAGTGATTGTTTCCACTTGTGAGGAAGAGCAATAATAGAAGCCATCAAGATAAGATCGTCACCAAGGAATCAAACGGGGAATTCGGAAGAAAGTTCTATATCCAGAGAGTAGTGAGAATGTGGAATTCGCTACCACAGGGAATAGTTGAGGCGAATATTATAGATACATTTAAGGGGAACGGCGATGAGCAGACGAGGGAGAAGAGAATAGAGGGTTTGCTGTGAGAATTAGATGAAAGAGGATGGGAGAAGGCTTGAGGAGTGCATAAATATCAGCTTAGACTATTTGGGCCAAATGGCCTGTTTCTGCGTATTCTTTGTAACATCTGTCTCATCTGTCACGGCTTTGGGCTGCTCTTATAACTGTTGTGTTGCACAGCACCTATCTCTTTTCTTGAGTTCATGAGATGTTCATTTCATGAAATGTGCTATATGTATTTAAGTTGTTCATATGGACTACAAAGATAAGCACAAAGGAGTCAGGCCATTCAGTCGATCTCGTACATCCTCCATAGAAACCTGTGATTTTTCACGTTGCAGTATCTAATTGCTTCTTGAATGACTGCAGGCATTTTGCCACCACTGCCTTGTCTGGGAGACCATTCAAGGTATTATTCACTTTTTGCATGAAGTGCTTCATGACTTCAGTCCTAGTCTGTTTCATTGTCTGTACCTATGTTCTGTCATCTTGTAGTTGTTTCATTAAGAGTACTCAGGATTAGCTTCTTATACTTTACTTAGTGGGCCAAATTTCCCTTCATTGACTGCATCTAAAAAAAAACCATACACTTCCACACACAGAAATGGATAAACCTGCCCCAATGTCTTTGTTATCTCCATAAATCCGCTTATTTACTTCCTTCTTCAAATTGGAGGACTCCCAAGTTTTCTAATCTTTCCTCATAACTCAGTCCTCTGTGACAGTAAGAATCAGCTTCCCGCCCAAAGTTAGTGCATTAAAGTCATGTCCTTCTGGCATGGGGACTAGGCCAGAACCTTTTGGGGTGTAGGTCAGAAAAACACAAAAGTGGAGCATGTCTGCAAGTGACAGGGTAACGAGAGCAAAGGCGTCAGTCTCAGAGATTCTGCTATTTACACCAGAACGATGCCTAACCTCAGTCACGCCTCGGGAAGAAAGGAGGGACAAGTTACGTGCATAAGTTGTCAAAGCGGAAGTAACTGGCTTTATTGATTTTGGATGTCCAAAGATTTTGTCCAAAACATCGCGTTGGACCAAGGTGATCAGGGACAACGCAGACTTTGCTTTGATTGCCGAAAGGGGTGGGAGAGGACGATTTCCCGTCCTTAAACGGCCCCGATTTTCATGTGGTTTCTCGCCTCTCCTGGAGGTTTACTTGCCTCTGGGTCGGCACCAATTGTCTGCATCGCGATGCATAACAAGAGTGTGAGAAGGGGCTGGTTGGATTGATGGGTCTTTTCCAATCTGCCATTTTCAGAATGTTCGTATTTAGAAAATTCTTTTTCCAGTTTTGCACCAAAGGAAGCTTACAGCAAGCTGTTTGTTTTGTTGACAGTTTTCGGCAGGGAAATTTTGCTCAGGCTCTTCCTGACTCTGCAGGAGAGCTTTTTTTTAAAAACATTTTTTTTAAGAACTGACCTTTTATTGCCAGATGCACAGGCTACTGAAAAATCCTGAGACTGCCCTGCCACCAGCTCATCGCAAACTGATTTTCAAGAGACATTTGTTAACTGCCATTAGGTCCCTAATTTATAGATTTAAGGGCTAAACAACAGTTTTATACATAAGGATAAAAACAAAAAGCTAAAAGCTACTGCGGATGCTGGAAATCCAAAACAAAAACAGAATTACCTGGAAAAACTCAGCAGGTCTGGCAGCATCGGCGGAGAAGAAATCAGTTAACGTTTCGAGCCTTCATGGCCCTTCGGCAGAACTGAAGGATATGCTTCAGTTCTGCCGAAGGGCCATGAAGGCTCGAAACGTTAACTGATTTCTTCTCCGCCGATGCTGCCAGACCTGCTGAGTTTTTCCAGGTAATTCTGTTTTTGTTTTGAACTGTTTTATACATCTGCCTAGATGGCCTACAGATATTTTACAATAATTAGATGAAATGCATACAAATTTCTACCCCTAGATCCTTGTCGTTCAAGTGATGGTATGCCACTGATCTTTGTTAGTTTATCTCTGTGGGTCTAGTGGGTGACATTTTACAGCACTCTTTCTGATCCCCTGTAATCAAATGGGAGTACACATTGTGTGACTAATCACTGTTTGTCTTGTCTTTTGGTAGGATATCTTAACATTGAAGCTTTGAACTTTGTGATAACCTGAAATTCAGGACTGCGGAAGCTGGAATAAATCAAAGGCTTCACCTCGCCTTCTCATTCACAGACTATGGGCTGGGTTTTATGCTCCCCGGCCGACATGTTTGAAGGCGGAGTCTCGTAAAAAGCAGCGCGTGGCCTCTGACCGCCTCTGACCTGTCTTCCATTTTACGGGGGATGACGGAGGCCCACCTGCTCTTGGTCCTAATGTGGCCCTGGCCAATTAATGGCCACTTAAGTGCCTCACCCCACCTTGCCATTATTTTACTATGGCAGGGGGAAGTTCAGGCCAAGCAGGTAGCCTGCCAACTTTTACAGGGCAGGCTGGTGTCAGGCAAGGGGGGCGGGGGGGTGGGGAAACTCCTTCAGGGGCATTTTGCTGTTCCCATTGAAGGTCATAGCCCGCCTTTCTGGGTCTCTCAAACTTGGCCCCTCACCCCCCCCTACTCACTAGGACCTGCCAGCCAGGCCCTGTCGCTATCCCGGACTTACCCTCAATTTGGTTTCATAGCCTCCTCTTCTTCGAGGACTGGCCATAGTCCCAGCAGTGGCTACCCGCTCAAACCTGGCGCTGCTGGGACTGCAGAGCTGCCTGGCCGAATGTTAAATGGCTGCGGGCAGCTGGCTTTCTCTTGGGGTGAGCTCCTAACCAGTCGGTGGGGAACACAGTACCCCATAAAATCTAGCCCATTAGGTCTGATTGTTGCACAGGGTTAAGGAGGTTTTATTAGGGTTTTGTTGCTTGGTAGAGTGTCTTGCAAGGCATTTTACCAAGCTGTTAGACAAGTGCAGTGACATGATTGGTACTGGGTTGTCTCATAAATCATATTGAGCCCAGTTTATGATTTTTTTAAAAATGGGGGAATTTTATGTTGCTGAAGGTATCACATTTGCTGTTGCACCAGGAGCAGAAATAGGGGAGCGTCAGTAAAACAGGGGGAGCTGTAACAGGAGCCCTGGCCCCAGGGACTTTCCCCAGAGGCGAGTGGATATGAGTCAGGGTGTGGATTACTTCATGGAGGTAGGGAGCCTATGTGCATAACTAAGTACATGTTATGGGCCATTAAGTGGGGCCTTGGCATTTTTCTGGCAGCAGAGTAGCCCCTCGCCATGTGGGAAGGTCGTCAGTTTCATGGAGGCCGGCTCTCTGGGGCAGCTTGGGGGAACCATTGAAGCCTGAGGGGCCATGGCACACAAAAGGGGCCGTGGGCAGGGAAGCCAGCCCCTATGGGCCCAGCAATCCCCCTGGAGGGCTCATCCCCTCCATTCCACTGGGCCTTCCGCTCTCAAGCATCACTAAATTTTTTTTCTTTAACTTATCCCTTCCGTGGCCTCTCAGTTTCCTGCCTGCCTCAGCAGCGCCGCTGGGAGAGGTGGGTGTACTGCTCAGGCTTCAGAGCTGCTGGCTGCTGATTGGTCTGGCAATATCCGGGGCCTGCCCAGAGGCCTGGATCGTACAGCAGTCCTGGAGGCAGCCATTTAGGAGGCCACTCCTGGGAAAACTGCCAAGCGGGTGCTGCTGTCAAGTGTGAGCTTGGGAGCCCCATTTGGTCCTTACATCCTGCTGCCGGAGTCTCTGGTAAAATTGAGCCCTATGGGCGGAATTTTACAGCCCCTCCCGCCAGCAGGATTTTCCAGTCCCGCCGAAGTCAATGGACTTTTGAACGACTCGCTGCATTTTCTGGCCCTGCCCCCGGCCATGACGGGGCCGTATAAACCTGCCCCACATTTGCAATCGTGGTACCAATTGTTACCTTTTTGCATTTCAGACCAAATTGATATTTTAAACAATAAACTAAAACAAGAGTTGATTAGGATCCTCGCAAACCGGTAAAGATGTTTGTTTGAAATGTTAAACGGGGACAAATTGTCCTGTGCGATATGAGCAGACAAAGCATTAACTGAATGAAATCCCTGCCGCTGCTATGTAACAACCTGCCTCAATCAACTGGTTAAATAAACAGCCTAAGATAACAAACCAAGGACTTTCTAATGAACGTGTTAATGCGAATAAAAACGCAGCCCCCCCTGTTTCATTCAAAGGCAGTTCAGCTCTTGACGGGTTAACAGCAGACCAATTAAATCAACTAAAAGGATCTTAAGATCTTGTCTGTGAGATGTTAGAGCTGTGAGATTTTAGCCTGGCTCCTGTGGTTCTCACAGTTAATCCTTGTTGTTACTGCCGAGCACAGGTGAAAGGTCAGGGTTTCTATGTTGTTGGTGGGGCTCTGGGGGCCTGTATTTAGTTCTTCAGAGAGACCATTCACATGCCTGCTCCCACACGTTAATTTGTTGTGGTCAGGGGTAGAAATGGCTTCTTTGTGCTGCTGCCATGCTGAAAAAAACTCTGAGACAGAGCAGCACTGTTTGTTGTAATGGATGGCTTTTCCTGCAGTTGAATAATGTTTTGAGATATTTCTGTAGTGGTTAAGAAAACTATGTGCTTGTTTTGCCATCTGTGTAGTACTTCAGAAGGGCCATCTCGGCCCTTGTGGGAATTATTCATTCCAAAAGCTATAGACGGCACTTTAGATGTAATTTCTTTTGCCGTTATTAAAAAGGGCATGTGGACATTCAAAATAATTTGTATTTCATTTTTATCCTGACAATGTTCTGAAATCACTCCAAGTAAAATAATTATAGCATTCCTTTAATAGGAATTTTGTGCCCTTTGCTTGCAATGGTAAGTATATTTTTCACTTGCTGTGGTTGTTTAGTTAAATTGTAGGTTGTTTCTCAGGCAAATGAACAAAGATTCTGTAAGTTTATATCAAAATGCTGTGGTCACAATGCATGATGTTTTGATTAGCAGTGACTTTTGAGGGAGCAATGTGAGATTTGTCTCTTCTGTTTCTGTGTATCCCTGTCATCTGAAACATTAATGCCCCGAAAAAAAATAAAAATCACGTATAGAAATAGCAAAGCCCACAGGTTCAGTTGGCTCCGTTAGCTGATCTACGTTGGAGCATTGTAGCTGTGCTAAAATTGACTCAACGCCCTGAGCTGGAGAGGGCAATAATCATCCAGGGTTCCCATTCTTGATTATTATTCTGGCGGATTGCCCATGTGGATGAATATCAGGCGAGGAAAGGATCAGGCTAAGCACCCATAGTTAAATAGTCTGTGAGTGTCAAAAATAAGGAGTGGTCATGTAGGTACTATTGAATAACTTTGCCGGGACTCATGGAGGCAGACCACGTCATTCTTCACTCGATAGCAAGTGAAATGAGCAGTAAGGCGGGACAGATCGGGTGGTTTGATGGCGACGTGTAACAATATCCCAAACTATTCCTTGGAAATTGCTGAAACTGAAAGGAAGGCAGACCAGCCTTGTTACGTAGTGTAGAAACTTGGACAACATGAAGAGGAGAGGAACGACAACTGGATACGAATGAGAGGGGGACGCTGAGATGGTTGTGTAGTGTGACAAGAAAGGACAGTGTCAGGAACCAGTATATCCAGGGGTCAGTGAAGATTGTGGGAGCTGGGAAGAGATTGAAATGGTACAATCATATACCACCACCTGGAAGTTCCCCTCCAAGCCACTCACCAACCTGACTTGGAAATATATCACCGTTCCTTCACTGTTGCTGAGTCAAAATCCTGGAACTCCCTTTCTAACAGCACTGTGGGTGTACCTACACCACATGGACTGCAGCGGTTCAAGAAGGCAGCTCACCACCGCCTTCTCAAGGGCAATAAATGCTGACCCAGCCAGCGAAGCCCACATCCCGTGAACGAATAAAAGTTATTTTTAAAAATGTTGCGGAGAGAAGGAGGATATATGGTGAGGCGAATGATGGAGATGGGACTGCCAGGAAGAAAGAGAACAGGAAGGCCCAAGACCAGACGGAAAGATGTGGTGATGGGAGACTTAAAGGTAGTGGGATTGGAAGACGAATGGGTGATTCACAGGAGGAGATGGAGAAGGGTGGTCAACCAGCATTGTGACGACCCCAAGTAGAATGGGAGAAGTGGGAAAAGAAGATGATTCTTTGGAAATTGCATGTGTATATCTTGACATTTTGTGGCAAAGTTTGTGAAAGATCGGCATTAAATATTGACCACAATTTTCCTAGGACATAATTAGGTGGCTCATTCACCGTTGATAATCCAGAAACATTGGGGTTTGTGTAACAGAGCACAAATATACCCATTCTCTCCTTCAATTAACTAGATTACGTTTCTTAATGATCATGCTATGTCCCTGGGCTTTTTTTAAATTAACATTGGGTTTTGTAATGAATGAAATATCCGTCTGGCCTAAACTGCTGACCTGGATAGTCATTACATGGAAAACTCCAAAGCAACAAATTAGCTCCAAAAGTAAGGATACGAGGAGGCACTATTGTAACCTACAATATAATTTTATTTTTAGCTTATTTTCAACTTTGTCCACTGTGGTCCAAAGTAGACCTAATGGTGAGTACAATTTATGGGGTGCAATCTGAGCCACGTCCCAGTGGTTAGTTTAAAGTCCCTATCTCTGTAATCTCCTCCTTCCCATCAACCCCCAAGATCTTTGCATTCCTCCAAATGTGGCCTCTTACACATCCCCGATTTTAATCACTCCACTGTAGGCAGCTGCCTAGTGCCTAATCTCTGGAACTCCCTCCCTAAACCTTTCTGCCTTTCAACTACTCTCTCCTCCTTTATGAAGCTTCTGAAAATCTAACTCTTTAACCAACCTTTGGTCACCTTCCCTAATATCTCTTGACATGGCTCTGTGTCAAATTTTGTTCAATAACGCTCCTGTGAGACACTTTGGCACTTTTTAACTGTGTTGAAACCGCTACATAAATGCAAGTTGTTGTTGAGGTTGAGAGTCAGTCTGGTGACCTTGTGATTTGGGTTCTCAAGCAATCAGCATTGATTCCATTTGTTTTCTTATTTGTGGATTCCATGCCCATTCCACAACTTCCAGTTTAGTTTATCATAGAGCCCTCCAGAATTTATGATGGGTTTATCACCCCTCATTTATACCAGCCCATGGGGAAACTCTGAAACATACTCTGAATAGCCAAAGTGGATGAGGATCACTGCATGTTTGACATGAGCTGCATTAATTAAAATTCGCTTGTATTTTCTACTTCCCCTTTAACCATTAAGATGTTACAAGAATCGGGTGGGTGGGGATGGGGAAGCGTGTTCTTTCATCTCTGGATCCTCAATTCAATCCCAGCCGGGTGGGTGGGCTGTCAGGAACTTGACCGAGTTTGGAATCCTTCCTCTCAGTGGCAATGCCGGATCAAACTGCTTCTTGAGGTACAGAAGCCGCCAGATATAACTCCAAGAGGTGGTAGAATTGGAAACACCAGCTGGGAAGAAAAAAGGCAGTAAGTTTTAAACAGGGGATTAAAAGACAGCATCTGGTATGGAAATAGAGGAGGTATTGTTCCATCTTGTTTTCAAATGCGCAAACTATGAGATACGGATACCAAATGTAAAAATATAACGTGTCGCTGAACCAATTCTAACGTGTCTATTGTGCCCACCCCACCCTTAGAATAAATAAACCTGATATTTTGGAGCTACCCCTGATCGCCTGGCCCTTAATTACCATGTCCCTGAAGTCTAAAGTAACAAAGTCCATCTGTGAGGTCCTGGTGAAGCATTATGGAGTCCGGACTTGGAGCCAATGGAAGATGTGTGATGTTGTTTCAAAAGCACTGCTGTTCAGCCATGTCTCACAGTCTGTGAATTCCTTACATTTCATTGAAGTGAGTCACAGCCCCTTCTGATCAGTCTCATATAAGCAGCTAATAGTACTCCACATGGTTTACATTTATTTTCCTGGATTCCACCATACATAATGTGTGCAGTCACAAAACAATGAACCCTAATAGAGCTGTAACACTGGGCACTTTCCTCATAGGAACTCTTGTAGCTTGCAGTACAAAGCAACCAGTGAAACATTTAACCCTTTTGGAAAGCCATGATGTGCAGTAAAGTACTGTTTTAAAATGATATTTTGTTTTGTACCAATTCCCTTTTCTTCGTTCTTTTATAGCCAAGCTCCATGTATACTCTTGCTCCTATTTCTTAAGCTCTTATGATTTTATAGTAATACTGCACTTACATATCGTAAGATCTGTTGTGACGAGGCACGACATTCATAGGTGTCAACATTCTCAGCTCCAAGCAAGTTTACTGGGACATGGGTCCGATTGTTAGTTGCCTCCTCTGACTCAATTGATAATATTCTATACCCCTAAACCAGAAGGTTGTGGAATCAAGCCCCACTGCACATGTGGGCATCAATCTAGGCTGATACTTCAGTACAGTGTACGGCGGGAATACAGCTCTAAGTTGGCCTTCTTTAGATGAGACATTAAACTAAGATCATGTCTGCGTGCTCATTTGGAAGCTAATTAAAAAAGAAATCCCATGGCCCTTTTGAAAGGGAGCCAAAAGTCATCCTGGTGTCCTCCCCAGTGAATGCTGTCAGAAACAGATTTAGTTTGCTGTTTATGGGATCTTGCTGTGCACAACTTACCTGCCCTGTTTATCTACAACATGACAATGACTGCACTTGTAAAGTGGTCACTTGGTTGTGAAGCATTTTGGGGTGTCTTGATTTATAAATGGGATTTCTGTCTTTACTGTGCTCATGAAAGGAAATATTCTACCTCTGCCTTTCTCATTTGGAACATGATCTGACACCCAATAACTCTTGAATCACATCCAACCAGAGACCATTCAAATTGTTCATTTTATTATAGCCTGGGAGGCAATATTTTTCAATTAGTTTTCATGCGTTATACCTACACAGCCATTTTTATTTTAAAATCCACTAAAACCTATTCACAATACCTTTATATTGTCACCAAGAGATACTTGCATCTATTTTGATTTTTTTTTTCCCTAACTACATCCTGTATGTTAACACTGTTTGATTCACCATGTGTATGTCAGAATAAAATAAACATTTTTGGCTCTGATGCTTTCTTTCACGGAGTGCTAGTTTGAAGTGTGAATAATGTTGAGCAAACCAGGTCCACATGGTAAACTTGCATAAAATTTATGTTATGTTATATATTTTTAATGAACTTTGTGAAATGTCCCTCATGAGGAAACTGATTAGGACGTGAAATAAATGATAGCCAAACCATGTGGATATCGTTGCAGGAGTTCCTCAGGGCAGGTGCCCTAGGCTTAACTATCTTCAGCTACTTCATCACAATGACCTTTCCTCTCATCTAAGGTCTCAAGTGGGGTTGTTCACTGATGATTGCAGATTGTATAGCTCCATTTCTGATCGCTTAGGTAAGAAGGTAGCTCATGCCCACAAGCAGCAAGTCCTGGACTACTTCCAGCCTTGGGCCTATAAGTGACAAGTAACATTCCGCCACCCAAGTGTCAGGCAGTGACCATCTCCACCTGCCTTTGACATTCAGCATCACCATTCTCTAGACGGCTGTATCACTATCCTGCGGGGGTCACCATTAACCGTAATCTTAACTGGACCTGCCAGGTGAATGGTTCACCTCCTGACTCCTCAAAACCCCATTACCATCTACAAGGCACAAATCAGGGAATTGATGAAATATTCTCCAGTTAGAGGATGATTACAGCTGGGAGAACACTTAAAGAAGCTCACACCATCCAGGGCAAAGCAGCCTGCTTCATTGACACCACATCCTCAGCCGTAAACTCTCGCTTTAGCCACAATCACTGCGCTGTGTACATATATCACAAATGTTGCTTTAGCTGATCTCATACCAGGATGTTTCTCATACTTGTCCTGTTGAGGAGTTTGCTACCAACTCAGCTATTGGAGGAGTTCTTTTTATTTTATCCTGCATCTAGGGGAAAGAAGCAGGACAAAATCTTAGCTTTAAAAATTTCTAGGCTTTGGAACTATTTGCAGGTCCCAAACCCAATTAAGAGGCCGCCTCCACATTTGCAGTCTAATTAAGAATGTCAGGCGGGTTCCCAAGGCGGGAGGCCGAATCAGAGAGCCCACTGCTCTGGATGGCCACCAGCCCCATCAGGAGAGGTGGCCGCTGCTGAGGCGGGTAAGGGACCATGAGGGGGCCTCAAAATGGAGGCGCTCTTGGAAGCCCACTGAAAATTTAGAGTTAAATAACGCCCATAGCTGTCAGGGCCAGCAGTACAGAGGGGGAAGCCCCTCACTGGACTGATAGTGCTTGTGGCTGTAGCCTTTTCATCCAAATTGGCAGATTGAGAGGAAGCTCTGATGGCCCCTCTGACCTGCCATGAGGAAGCCATCTCCAGGTAGCTGCCAGACTCCAGTCTCAGTGGTCCAGCACTAGGAAAATGCCCGCAGGCTCTAGAAATGGTTCCTAAGCGGGGCCTTAATTGGTCTTATTGGCTGCCTGTCTCCATGGAGTGGATTGCCGGAGCCCCTGACAGCCTGCCCCTGGGAACCTCGCCAGGAGGGAAGACAGCGTTAGGAAGTCAACCCGACACAAAACTATCAAAAATTCCCAACCCTCCTTGGCCCCCTCCAAAGCCTTGTCTGTAAGGTTGGTAAGATTCCAGCAGTGACGAACACTTTGCTAACAAGCAAGTTGGACAATATAAAACATCACTACCTCTCATCGTGTAATGTGTTGTCCTGCTGTGGTGTTGTATCTCTTGGATCCAACCAGTTCACTGAGCAGCATTCACATCGCTTCCCAGATACTTGAGCATTGCTGAAAAAAGAGATATGCCGAAGCTTTTTTGTCTTACACTCAACAGGACACTTCACAAGAATACTAATATAAGGGGAAAACAACAACTTATGCCCTATGAGAAGAGAGTGCTGATTGGTTGGTAAGTGGATTCTCCCCAATCAAAGTCCACTTGCCAAGCAATCAACATTCTCTTCTCATAAAGTGTAAATTGTTGTTTTCCCCTTACGTTAGTATTCTTGTGAAGTGTCCTGATAAGTGCAAGACAAGAAGCTTCAACATGTCTCTTTTATCAGCAATACTCGAGATCTGTACTACCAAATGACTATTCCCACATACTACTTGTTTTCAATAATGTCGACCGTTAAAAAATAGAATTGGAAAAATATGTGGAAACAGATTTCTTCAGTTACAAAATGCCTCAAATAAAACTTTTCAAAAAATGTAACTTACAAGTAACCAGTATTAAATATAATCTCCATGGTTGTGTTTGAACACGAAAATGATATGTAGCTGATTGACTGCTACTCTTTCATCTGTGTTAAAGACTCACAAACACTGTAGTTAGGAATAAGTTATGTTGGTCTTTTGCACCAGTGCCTGGAATTCACAGGCAAAAGCTCCTGTTAACTTTATGGAAGATAAGGAATCTGCGCATCACTGGAGAGATTTTAATAAACTCTGGCAGCAGTAATCATGTCAATCATCAGGCTACTGAAGAAAGAACTTGCATTTCTATAGCGCCTGTCGCATTCTGCAGATGCTCCCAAGTGCCTCATGGCTAATGGAATACTTTCTGATGTGTAAACACTATTGTAATGTAGGGGAATGCAATGGGCAATTTGTGCACAGCAAGATCCCACAAACAGCAATGTTAAATGACAAGGTAATCTGCTTTTATGACACCAGTTGGTAATTAAATATTCATCTCGACACTGGGGGAACTCGCCTAGACTAGCCACAGGCAATCCTTCATGTCCACCTGAGTGAACAAATGGGGCTTCAGTTTGATATCTCAGATTAAATGTACAGGTCATTTCTGCTGCTTCTGATTCCAGCCACTATTGTCCTGTTGAAACTGTCTTGATGGCATACATCTATTGCTCATTATTTAGACAGCATTGCTGGCCATATTTCCAGAATAATGGAATTTTCAGAGGACCATAGGGAAAACCTTCCACTCAAGACACACACTAGTGTTCATGCAAGCACCTGGTGTTGTGGGGATGGTTGGAGCAGGGTTGGGTGGTGGGAAGGGCAATGTCTGAAACTTTGTGTGCAAGTTATTGCCCTGAACGTGGGCCAGGAGTGTGTAGCCTAGTATTTTCCAGCCAGGCTATGCTGGAAGATATGCATTTCCCATTCAGAGTGCATGGTGACCAGACTACCTTCTCCTTCTTTGGTCATTTTGACATGGGCACATATCGTAACTGGTGTTTTTCAAGGCGACCTTGGCAATGGTACGGTGTTCATATAGTGCAGTTTTATTTTTTGCCCTTTTGCACTAAGTTTTATGTTGATTTAATGTATTGCTTGAAGTGACGCTCCTACCATAATAGGGTTCTGTGACAAAGGAGACCTTTTTCAGAGCGCAGCTCAATGTGTTGTACTTGAAGTTTGAAGGTTCTGACGAAAGGCCATTGACCTGAAATGTTAACTTTGTTTCTCTTTCAATATGTAGCTAGTTTTGGATATGATACAGTTTGGGATGTGACACCTATCACTCACTTGTGATAGTTTATGCATCTGTAATCCACCTATGGTCATCTGTTAAGTTACATATTTATTACCTTGATAATGACTGCAGTAAGCAATGAAATTCTCATTCCTGTCCATGAGTACAGCTTGCTCATTAAGTATCTCGCTAGCCAACATCCCATTATCTCCCAATAGTTCACTTCACATTAACATTCATACTTCGGAAATTACTCTTTTTTTTCACAGACCTGCCTGCCACTCATTTCGTTGGAAATTACAGTTTTCATTTAGCTTATTTTATGATGTACAAATCCTGTTGCAATCTCCAAACAGTTCACTCGGGTTCCAGTGTCGGGACGATAGGCAGAGACGTTCAAAACATCCTGTTTCCTGGGGCTATAGAAAAGGTCCTGGAACTCCAGAAAGTTAACAACATTGTCATGTTTTTGGACCAAGTGCAGAAATGCTGACTACAAACCAGCAGCGAGTGAATCATCACAAATTGTTGTAAAATAAAAGCAAAATAGTGCAGAAGCTAGAAATCTGAAATAAAGATTTCCTGCTGTGAAGAAGTGTCATACGGACTCGAAACGTTAACTCTGTTTCTCTCTCCACAGGTGCTGCCAGACCTGCTGAGTTTTTCCAGCATTCTCTGTTTTTATCACAAATTACTGCACAGCCAGAGGATTGGAAACAGCATTCTGCGTCCAATCTTCCCCAGTTAATCCACACGCCTCCTCTTTGGAAACACGCAGGAGATTTTGGAATTCAATTTTTTTTTAGCACTGTTGACCCGAGGTCTCTCAGCCACCACAGTGTGTTTTGAAAGACACCCATTCAGGAGGTTTGAAAAACTGAGCCAGCATAAATGTGATTGGTTTCTGTTAATTTGGCTACAGCCAGAAACAGATGAACTGGCCATTTACCACATGGCTGTGGTTATAATCTTGTTGTGTGCAAAATAGCCAGCACATTTCTCCGTGAAACAAACTTCATAGTCATTCACGTGAGATGTTTTGGAGAGATATGATGATGTGTCATATAAGCAAAGGCTTCTTTCTCCTCTGTAGCTGAAGAATGGTTTTCTAAGACTCAATCCAACAGCTCCACTTGATGTAGACTACAAAATTTGCCTCCAAAACAGCGGAAGAATCAGCTAATCCCTTAGATAAGGAGGTAGCTCATGACCACAAGCAGCAAGTCCTGGACTACTTCCAGTACAAAATCTTCATCTAAAATTGTTGGCCTGTGTGTCCCATTGATAGGGTCTAGGCCATTAAATCAGAGTTAATTTGGAGAAATTGAAGGCCAATTGCTGTAGGAGGAGCCCTACTGAAAAAGTATTTGAGGTAGTGGAACTAAAACCACTCGATCTCACACCCTGAAGTGACTCACCAAGCCTTTTATCAGATCCGTGTGGTGAATTGCTTGAGGCTGATCGCTCCAGCTCCACCCAAAATCTTTTCCTATTGAATGTGCATTGGAAATGCTGAGATGCAGGAGATCTTTCCCATTTTGCTGTTTCTTCAGAACGACAGAGTTGTATGGGATTAATTTATGGAGCTTGTTTGTTTGGTACATTTTCACACTCCTTCCTCCCTGGGAGAATGATGTGGAGCGCTAGAACCTGCTTTGGGCCACTTGAACATTCCTTCCATAGCCAACAAGTCCTGGAATGGGACTTGAATCCGGGGCCTTCCGGCTCAGAGGCAGGAGCACTAACAACTGGGCCACTCTGGTTCCTTACTCATGGTATTAATTGGCTGGAAAGACGGAATAAAGGTGTAACAATAAGGTGATGAAAAATGAGAATACAGGGGAAATACTCTTTTTTGGAACAAATAAAACATCGATTAATAAGGTGAGGGGCGCTTACTTATGAATTGGTAGAATATAGAGAGTAGCGTACTTTTGGTCCATGATATCCTGCTGCCTATAAAGTAAGATAATTAAGCTGTGAAATTATAGCTACTGTCACAGTTTTATTAACATGCTAATTGGAGCAATTGCGTGAAAATTGGTAACTGAGAATTTCAGCGGTAATTTGAAGCATTGCGAATGGTGTTTTAGAAACCATGCGATGGATACAAGCCGCCTAACCTACTTTGAATTTAGCTTGTTCATACTTCTTTACTTTTGATTGTCGATCAAATGTTAGTGCAGAGCGAACCTGAATCAAAAGTATACTGCTTATGGTAGTTTCCACTGCTCATGACCTAACAAAAAGTTCACAGAATCACATTTGTCTTCTGACTTCACCACAAGTCCAACTTTCACCGCATGGTGAATGACAGCACTTGCACCAAATGTGTCCTCTGCAAATTTTCAAGTTATTTCTCAACTAAGAAAATGCCTTCAGTGCGGATGGGGACGTTGGAGGACTGCAGCTCAACTCAGTAATGGTTTCCTCAGGGCCGCTGGTCACAACTGCTAGCTTTCTTTTTCTTCAGAGGAGCTGAGGGACTTTGTCACAAATGTCTTAATAATAAGTTTCAATAAAGTGGGGGAGGGGAGGAAATAATAAATGGACTCCTGTTTCACAGTCTGCACAAAACTTTTTTGTTTTTCTTTTTAGAAAAAAGATGGGGAGTTTCTTCCTGACACTAAGTCTTGTGTAGGAGGGAACTTTAGCCACGTTACTGTATCATTTGCATACATCTTCAGTGCTAATCTGTCCAGTGATGAAAACAGTCTTTATATAGGACACAAGTAAGGCATCATTGTATTCCAGTTGTACTTGAGCCAGAAAGAGACCCAGTCAAGTTCTGTTACTCAACTAACAAGAAAAGAACTTGCATTAAATGAACAGTGCAGCACTGTGTATAATAAGTTTGAGCTGCTGATGTTTTATGAGCACACTGCCAAGGAATGTTATTTTAAAACACGCTTCCTTCTCCCCAATGTCCTTCCGTTGTGGGAATAAAGATGAAATTACGAACAACCTGAGAATCATTATAAGGGAAATGATGTAAGCAATAGCTGCCCAGCTGCACTTTCCCAGGGAGCTGCTAAAGTTAAGTCCAGTCCTTTGTGATTGTGTTTCTAGAGGAGATCAGTTGTTGGACTTGACTGGCAGTGTCAATGAGCCGTGAGAGTCTGTGTCTACAAGAAATGGACTGGACAGCTTACAACCCTTAACTCGGGAAAAGTCGTGTAAAGTGGGAGTTGGTAGAATAATTGCTTTCAAGCAGCCTTTACATTTTTGGATTGAGTTGGTTGCCAGCGCTACAAACACAAGGAATGCATTTTCCAACATTTTTATTCCATTGTGATTTCTTATTTGTGTAAATAGCCAGCGTTTACAATGTAGCCAGAGGGCCAATATGACGTGATCTGAATTTAAGTGATTTAGATCCATTGAGGGAAAAATATTAATTCCCATGATCTGAGTTCAAATCCTGATTGATTTGGATTTAGAAAAATATTACTTCCTCTTGCTTTTCCTGCTGGAAACTTCATGGCCTCATTGGAACTCTCTTGAAGTTGCCATAGCTTTAAGATCTGTCGCAAGTACCCCTGCCAAGCCCTGTGCATGACATTAAAAGTGATGAGCTCAGGGCAAAAGTCTGACCATCAACCTTCTTTCCCTCACCCATTCTCGGATACTGACAAGAAGAAGCAGCGAGGCTCATCAGAATGAAGGAGGAAAGCCATTGCAGGCAAAGGTGAAGCAGCAATCACAATCAGCGTTACCGATCAGATCACAACGTTAACTCTGTTTCTCTCCACCGATACTGCCTGACTTGCTGAGCATTTCTAGTATTTTTTGTGTTTATTTCAGATTCCCAGCATTGGCAGTAATTTGCTTTCCCACCATTTCAAGAATTTCCCTGGTGAGCCATTCGGGTAATGTGGGTTATGGAGAAGGTCCATGTGCCTGAATGGTTCATTAATGATAATGACAAAGGATGTTTTGGGCCAAGCCATCCAACCTCATATCAAAATCGCCACTAGCTACACAATTAGCTTTGGATAACCTCTGGGATCAGGCCACCCAAGTACTTCCTTTCTGTGTGAACTAAAGTCTCGGGTGCATAGAGCTAATTCGGAACTGGAGGCAGCAGACGTTCACTTTTCATTTGAGATTGAGTAGTTGTTTTCTCTACCCACTTCCAGAACTTAGCTGTAATTGAAGGCGAAGGTAATTATGAGTAATTTTAATGGTAAATACTCAGCCATAGGTCATCCGAAAAATGGGTTTATTTTTCAACTTGGTGTCTTGCTTTTGAATTCAAAGGGCTCTGTAGATTTTCCATATAGTACAGTCAATTGAGGAGCAGAAATACTGGTTAGTGACAGAGGAAGCATCATTTTGGAGCAGGTCATTCAAAAATATTATTGACGCTGTGAATTTGTGATGGGTCTTCATAAGGCAGACTATGAGAAGTCTGTTTATTTTCTATTTGTATTGAGTCTTTACTATTGCATGGAACTTTTGGGTAGGCTGGCCCTTTTCATCAATTGTGTTCACCTGCAAAAGATTCTGAATTGCCTTTAACATGATTTCAGTTACAATGCACACGAGGATGTAAAAAAAGGCAATAATTGTTTTCATAAGATACCTTATGAAACATCTCTGAGTACTTTACTTGCAGCTAATTAGTCTGAATTGAAGGGTTTGTTGCCATTCAAACAAATGTGGCAGCGATATTGCAGACAATATGATCCTACTATCAGAATGGGGTGTTTATCCTGCTCCCAAAAAGTGCATTTGGAATAGGTAAGAATGTGAGAAATAGGAACAGGAGCAGCCAAATGGCTACTTGACCTGTTCCACCATTCAATAATATCATGGCTGATCTTACCTCAGCTCCACTTTCCCACCCTATCCCCAGATTTCTTGATTCCCCCTAATATTCAAAAATCTGTCAATCTCAGTCTTGAATATATTCAAACGCTGAACATCCGCAGCCCTCTGGGGTAGAGAATTCCAGAGGTGCACAACCCTCTGGCTGAAGAAACTCTTCCCCATTTCAGCCCTTACTGGCCATCCCTCTACCCTGAGACCACGACATCCTAGTTTTAGCGCCTTCGACCAGGAAAAAAACGGCCTGTCTGTACTTAATCGTTTTCTCCCAGTTTCATCTAGAATAGCACTGTGCACATTTTTTTCTATGGTGTTTCTGTTATGTCTCAGGGGACAGAAGGCTGCCAAATTCTGTTATCTCTATCCGACTGTGTCTGAATGAGGGCACAACAAAATAAATTTTATGCAAAAGAATGTCAAGGTCTTCTGCACTCGGATTTGCTCAGCCAGCGGAAGGTGTAGCTCAGGGGCAAGCTGCGCCCAGACAGAATCGGTGCTGCTAATTCCAGAGCTGCTACTTTGGGGTGTCTGTCTCGTGGAAACAGGTTAACTTTTGTTCAAGGAAGGCACGCATATAGGTAGGCTCCATCCTAAATGGGCGTGCACGCATGTGCAGACAGAATAGGACCTGGTAGTTTTGCCCCGTCTCAGATAGCCTGCCGAGGCTCACTCACGGAGAATGGTACCTAGGCTAAGGCATTGGAGAGAAACCATACTCCAGCAAGCTGTGAGTGTATTAGCGAGGTGGAAAAAAATGGCCAGAAATATAATAGTTTGAAAACTCATCTTGGGTCCTAACTGATTTTGATAAGTTCAGTTAGTGGAGGCGGTGGCATAGTGGTATGGTCACTGGACCAGTAATCTGGGAACCTAGGGATAATGCTCTGGGAACCAGGGTTCCAATCCCATCATGGCAGATGGTGGAATTCGAATCCAATTAAAACAAGGAATCAAAGTTAGTTTGTTAAAGAACCATGGGCCATGATTTATATCCTATTTGTGTAGCTGACTCCCACTTCCAATCTTCAAATTTCGCCATTTGTGAATTAGGTTAATTCACCATCGATATTCTTTGAGAAAAGCAAAATTCAAACAACAGTTACATTACAAGACAAAAACAGAATTACCTGGAAAAACTCAGCAGGTCTGGCAGCATCGGTGGAGAAGAAAAGAGTCGACGTTTCGAGTCCTCACGACCCTTCAACAGAACTGAGTTTTTCCAGGTAATTCTGTTTTTGTTTTGGATCTCCAGCATCCGCAGTAGTTTTTTGTTACATTTCAAGTTTTGATTTCATTATCTGAGGCAAATGTGCAGGAGTAGAAATCAACCACATAGAAAACGGAAGCTTGGAATTTGTCAGTTTCCCTTTTCCTGGCCCTCAATGCTCCTTTCTCACTGAAGGGTTACACAAAAATTAGACTGGGGCAGCTGTGATGGCTTAGCAGGTAAATGTATCACCTGATACCAGAGCAGGAAGATCGCAAATCTAATCCTAGGCCACACTGAGTTAGTTGGTATCACCTGGGACAGCAACATGCATTAGAATTGGCGTCAGTGTCTGAAGCTAAGATGGGAAAAATTAGCCAAGGAGCCCAGTGTTGATTGCTATCCAGCCACCCCTACTGAAAGGACACTTTTATGCATATCAATGCCTAGAATTTCAATAGGGGTTTCCCTTTAAATACAGAGGCCCCTTCCCATTTTTGAACAGAGTTTGTGCCAAAGTTATGGGGAAATTGGGAGGGCTCAGTGGAAGTTCTCTGTGAAGACATTTCACGTTGACTGTTGATTAGCCAGTGACACTTGTTTAGCCAGTGACACTTGTTAACCAGGCTGAAGGTAAAATTGCCCACCGGAGTAGATACTGGAGGGTGTTCGGCATTGATAGAACTGTAGCCAGCATGAGTCAGTGCCTTCAAGTGAATATTTGTGGGTGGGGGCGATGGAAGCATAAGAAAGGATGTGCCTTTGCTTCTTTGTGGTCTTGAGATGCTTATGCACCAGCCTGTATTATCAAGACTACTCCTTGCTTCACAAGTGTTACAATCACCCAAGGTAAAAGCCAAAACGTCCCATTTCTACTTTAAAAAGAGTTACTTAAGATAGTTATTTCTGTGCGTATATATTCGCATGTGTCATTATGTATAGGTTTGTGTCGGTCATTTATTTAGGAGTTAGCAATTTTCAGTTTTTCCTTTGTTCACAGCCTTTTTGACAGCTGAGAGGAATGGTGCTGATGGCTCCTTGATGCTAGACAGCAAATACATGTGCAGGTCCACAGTCATTTTCCCATTATTTTTCCATGAGTGCATCAAACAAGCAGCTTCGGAGAAAATTGTAGAAATGGCCTTCTAACCATACAGCATGGGCAGAATTTTACATCCCATGGGCGGGCAGTGCCCAACCCGATCGGGCATGTCACACGCAATGTCGGGTGAGCGCCCCCATGTCATCACGCACTCATGCGATATTTCGGCCAGTGGGCTCGAGTGGGTGCCAGAGCCGCGCCCGCCATTCATTAAGAGGCTAATTAAGGCCATTAAAAAGCCAATTGACGGCAATTTTTTGCGATTTCGCACTCGTCGCACAAGCAAAATGGGCAGGTGGCCAGCTGGCAATTTCAAAAACCCCATCTATGGGCAGGATAAAAAGGGTCAGCAGCATTGCCAGTGTGAGTAATGAGGAATTTGGTAGATAGTTTGCTGCTGGTGATTTATTGGTATATGGTAGCTTCATCTGTGTTCGAGGTTTCATTGTTAGCATTTCCAGGCTTCATTTCAGGTCTCCTTGATATCTCCAAGGACCCCAGAGAATTCAGACCACGTGGACCCTTCCAGGTATCAGACAGCCTTCTGTTACCCTGGTGATGGGGATTTTGGTCTCCGCTGATGGCACCTCCTCTGGGGAGGAAGAGAGGGGCAGAAGGGAGAGGAGTCCAGGTGTCCCTATGCAGCTTCCAGGGGAGGGACCTGTGGGAGGAGAGGCGCAGGCACAGGGGACGCAGGGCCAGCTGGTAGTCCAAGGCAGTAGGGGCTGCAGAAGGTGCCACTATCCTGCTGCCAGGGTTTACAGGCAGCAATGCAGCTGCCTTAACATGTCTGAGGTGCAATGCTGAAGGAGGATCTGCCTCTCAAGGGAGGCCGTTAACTCCATTTGTCAGATGATTGGGCCTGAGATCAGCTCCAATTGTGTGGGTGAATATCCCATGCCAGTGGCTCTGAAGGTCACAGTGGCCCTCAGCTTCTATACCTCCAGCTCTTTCCAGGGGTCAGTGGGGGATCTGTGTGGAGTCTCCCAATCAGCTGTCCACAGTTGCATCAAGCTGGTGACAGAAGCTCTGTTCAGGTGAGTATTGACTTTCAATCATTCCCGTACGGACGAGGCCAGCCAGGCACAGCGAGCCTGAGGCTTTGCAGCGATTACTGGGTGCTCCTGCATCCAGAGTGCAATAGACAGCACATATGTGGCCATCAAGGCGCCAGTGGGTCGGCTGGGTACTCCCATCAGCAGGAAGGGATTCCACTCCATGAACATGCAGATAGTGTGTGATCACAGGATACTGATTTTACAAGTCTGTGCAAGGTACCCTGGCAGCTCTAATGACCCGTACATCCTGAGACACTCCCAGGTTCTGAGGCTCTTCAGTGCTCCAGCCCGACTGGATGGGTGGCTGCTGGGTGACAAGGGCTATCCCTTGAAAAGGTGGCTTATGTTATCTCTCTGCCACCCAAAAACAGAGGCAGAGCAATGGTATAACAAGAGCCATGCCTCCACAAGGACGATAGAGAGAACCATAGGTCTTCTGAAGACTCCGTTCCAATGCCTAGATTGTTCAAGGGGAGCACTACAAACCCCCCCACCCCGCCCACCGAGTGGGTGTCACTGATAGTGGTTGGATGCTGTGCTGCCTGCGATCTGGCACTGGCAAGAGGGGACCCACTGGAGGAAGAGGATGTTGACGCAGCTGCACAGGCCAAGATGATGAATCCAGCAGTGAGTCAGAAGAGGAGCACGGTGAGGAGAATACTGAGGGCGTGGGGGCAGACCTCTGTAACCTCCAGGGAGGCAGGGATACCAGGGACGCCTTGATCCAACGGACCTTCAGCCAGGCTGCCAAACAAGTGCTACCACCTCACGCCAGGGCTACCGCCTCCATCCCAGATGCCTGAAATGGCTCTTTCCTTTGATCCCAAAGTCCACTCAGTGCCTGTGCAATAAAGTTTCCAGCCATCCACGTCCAGCATTACATACTGACTTACCCTGCACCACGTTAAATAAAGAAAGGTGACGCATAGTCAGGCCATTACGACAAAAGAAAATTTATCTCATGTTCACAGTCAAAACAAATTAACAGAACCTTCTCTGGTCTTCAACCCCAGAACAGTTAAAATAAACAAAACATTGCATAACAGAAGATCACCCGTGACCAGACCCGCTTGTGCTCATGGTGCCTTAAAATTACATTTACGAGTGCTATGTTTGGTGCTCCCCCCTCCCTGGCACCGGCATTGGAGACAGCCTGCTGCCTCTCCTGTCCTGCTGGCCTTGATGACCTAGGCAGTCGTCCTCTGGCCAGTGGAGCCTGTGCTGCCCCCCCCCACCCCCGGGAGGGAGCAGCCAGTTTCACAGTTGGCATCTCCCCAATCGCTGCAGCCTCATCAGATGCCATGGTCACCGGCAGAGGGGCGGAGGAGCTGCTGCCATCATGCAGAGCACCCACAGAGGAGCCCACAGAGATGACAGGGAGCTTGTGCGCCAACGTCGTTCTGGACCTCCCTGCTCACCATTGATGGACGGGCACCTAGCTGGGATACTGGGTGCCTCATCCATCTCCCACACGGACGCTGACCACCTGAAGTCAGTGCCTGTCTGAGGGCTTGCAGGTCCGAGCGTAACCCCAAGAACCGCTGATTCTGTTCTTGGAGCTGCCTCTCCATGAGAGTCGCCACTCTCTCAATGGAGGAGGCAGTGCGCTTGGCCATGAGGGTCAATGCAGTGCTCATGCTCTGTATGGACTCCTCCATAATGGAGACCATGGCACACATGCCCTCATAGATCTCTGCCAGATCCTCCCGCACATCTCACTGGACACCCAGCATCTGCCGCCTAATGGACGACTCCAGAGGCTCATCATCTGCCTTTGCCTGGTTCAGAGAGCGGGTGTGACGCAGGTGCATGTGGAGCCTGGCAGTCCTCTGGCGTCAAGGGTGGGTCTTCGGGGTCCTGCGATTGGGTGCGTGGTGGCAAAGCTAAGGAGAAAACAAGGACATGTCATTAGTTAAAGTCATCACACTGTCACTGTGCATGCCAGGCACCCTGGTGAGACAGTGGAGATCTGCATCATGGTGCCATCGTCTTCCGATGATCAATGGGGACTCCAGTTTTGAGGCTCCCATGAATAATGAGACTACACAAGAATGTTTGCACCATCCAAAACTCTCACCTCTGTGCATTGCACTCTTACCTTCGTCTGACACCCCAGCCTCTCCACGACCAGCTGCCTAAGGTGCGTGCCGGCTTCCCAGCTTAAGGGCATCCTGCTCGTATCTGGTTGGGATTGGGAGGTTAGCGGGGTGTCTTTGCTGGTCTGCAACCTCTCAATGCTGTTATGGGCCGTCTTCTCCTGAAAGGACAGAGGAGCATTGATTAGTCCACTCTCTACCTGCAGCGCCATTGCAGGCTGGCCAACCCCACCTGAGGAACACCTCGCAGGGCACATCCGAGTCGTGGCCCTCGAGCCGCAAAGCACTGAGTCCAAGCAGCCAGGACTCAGCCCCTTGGCCAGCTCCGGCATCATTGACAATTGGCACTCAGATTCAAACACCCCTGAGCTCCACGGGGGGATGGCTAGTCCTTAACACTTCAACACACTGATCCATGCCAACACGGTACTCACCCTTGCTGAGCGCAGCAGGTCATTGAACCTCTTGTGGCACGGGACCCAGGTGCACCGCACAACATCATGGCTGCTGACCAGCACGGCCACCTCCTCCCAGCTTTTTTCTGTAAGGTGCAGTGGCCTCCTCCTTCCATCCCTGGGGACAAGGGTGTCCCTCCTGGCAGCCACCTCCTCCAGGAGGACCGCGAGGCACTCATCAGAAAAAGGGGGGCTGAGCGCCCACCCGACCTGCCCTCCTGCCTGGCGTCTGCAGCCGCATTTGTATCAATAACTTTTACTCTTCCTGCTGACAACACCGAAGACTTTTTCCTCACTGGCAGCCTTCTAGGGCCTAACTGTGCCGGTTTTAAACCGGCTGCCAGGTTGCCATTGGACCCGGCGGCCAATAGACTCCCCCGCAACGCTCGCCCCTTCCCGACCATTGGGGAGCCATCGTTCTCGCTCAGCGGGCTTTAATTGGCCCACCAGCATGAAATCGCGGCCAGGGGCCAATTGTAGGTGGCGGGCCACTTCCCGCCCGCTCTTGGGCCTGCCAACCGCGCCCGCCAAACTCAAAATTCTGCCCCACGAGGTGAAGTATTGGGCAACCTGGACCTCAGTCTTGGAAAGTCCATTTTATTAACATAGACACTGACTCTAGAACGATACGTGCTTGAAACTTGGAAAGTGCTTTGCGCATGATGTCCGATTATGTTTCCCTTCAACAGGAAGTTCCAACTAGATCTGCCTTGCATGTGTACTCGAGAGTGATTTGCAGATGTTGAGGCAGTTCCTAGCCATGAACAGATAGACTTTTGTGCTCAGTAGCTCCAGTTTCCCGTTATTAGATCTTGCAGAGGCTGCTTCTTCCCCCCACAGCAGGCTCTAACAGCTCACAAATTGCGTAGCATCATGTTTATATTGTATATAGGAACCATCTGGGCAAAACAGATCCACCAGATTTTAAACCTAATAGTTTCTTAAAAAGCACAGTGGAGGATTTGAAACTTGGCAGTGGACTATGGCATTTGGAGCGCTCCACAGTGCGGTGAAATCCATGTTCTATTACTGACTTTCCACTGTTACCCTGAAGCAGTCTGGTGTATTATGTTAAAGTGGATTATTCAGAAAAAAAAAGACCTGATTTACATTTATAGTAATTAGATGAGAATATCTCCGAGAGCTTAGCAGCCTCGTCTTCCCAATACGAGGCGATTTGCAGTATTAAACCGTACAGTCTTACCAGATTTTGAACATTGCATGCTCAGTGGATAACTGGCAGCAGTGTGAGTAATGAGATGTTAGATGAACAATGAACAGATTACCACTGCAATAGTAAGAACTGGTCATTAATCATGTTGTGCATATGGTGTCCAGAAACTTTTTTTTAAAAATGATTTTAAAACCTTGCGAACAGATATTTTTTAAGGCCATTATATGTCTTTCGTGCACCGCACTTGGGGGAGAGTGTATCGGGATAATGGCAGCAACTGGGATGGATGTGCATTTTACAGCTCCAACTAATTTATTCTGAGTCTCTAAGGAGTTCGATGTACTTGGACTGATAATGTTACTATCCAAGCCTGGAGCAGGATATTCCTATTAGCGTATTTCTACCTCTGGTTTTCACTTTGTTTTCCCGGGGAGTGATGTGATGTGTCCTGGTAGTTCCCAGTTGGCCTATGTCCTGATGGGTGCTTCATCTACACATTTATTGTGCGCAGATCCAAGCTCTCATCGTGAAGTGAAGGGTTGGGATGCAGCTTCTGCCAGGTAGGAGTGACAATTGTGCAGTCGACTGATGATGAGGGGGAAGGGAAATAAAGGCCCCTGTGGTCTACAAATCGAACAGGTAGAATTTCTGTTACCAGTTATTGGTCTTTGTGATCTTGCAATCCATTATCTCAATTGGTTGGAAGCAGGAGGTGACCAGAACCTTTGTAAGGAATCTGCCTTTTCTGCCCCAGGTTCATAGAACCATAGAAACATTATGGTGCAGAAAGAGGCCATTCAGCCCATCGTGTCTGCACTGGCCAAAAAGAGAAAAAAGAAACTAGCCGCTCATTTTATCCCATTTTCCTGCACCTGGTCAATAGCCTTGCAGGTTACAGCACTTCAGATCCAGGTACGTTTTAAATGAGTTGAGCGTTTCAGCCTCAACCACCAACTTAGGCATTGAATTCCAGACACCCACCACCCTCTGGGTGAAAATGTTTTTCCTCATGTCCCCTCTAATTCTTGTACCAATCATCTTAAATCAATGCCCCCTGGTGATTGACCCTTAAGTTCGGGGAAACAGGTCTTTCCTGTCTACCCCGTCTAGGCCTCTAATAATTTTGTACACCTCAATTAGGTCACCTGTTAGCCTTCTGTTCTAAGAAAAACAACCCTAGCCTATCCAATCTCTCCTCATAGCTGCAATTTTCAAGCCCTGGCAACATTCTTGTAAATCTCCTCTGCACTCTCTCCAGAATAATTATGTCCTTCCTGTAATGTGGTGACCAGAACTGTACACTGAATTCCAGCTGTGGCCTAACCAGCATTTTATACAGTTCCATCATTATATCCCTGCATTTGTATTCAATACCTCATCCAATAAAGGAAAGCATTCCATATGCTTTCTTTACCACCTTATCCACCTGTCCTGTCACCTTCAGGAACTTGTGGACATACACTCCCAAGGTTTCTCACTTCCTCAACCCCTCTCAGTAACTTCCCGTTTATTGAGTATTCCCTTGCTTTGTTTGCCCTCACCAAATGCATTACCTCACACTTTTCCATCTTGAATTCCATTTGCCACCCTCCACCCATTCAACTAAATCATTGATATAATTCTGGAGTTGACAGCTATCCTCTTCACTATCAACTACGAAGCTAATTTTTGTGTCATCTGCAAATTTCCCAATCATGCCTCCCGCATTTAAGTCTAAATCATTAATATATACAACAAACAGCAAGGGCCCCAACACAGAGCCCTGTGGAACACCACTGGAAACCGTTTTCCAATGCCAAAATTATCCATCGACCATTATCCTCCAGCAAACATCTGGCAAGAAGGCTTTTACCTGAGTTATGCCACATTTGTTATATGATTTTGATCCTATATACAAGCATACTAAATCCAAAATACGCTAGTTGTCTGCTGCTAACCCACTAGGTTCTTTCTCTTGTCACCGCTTCCCCCCTCCCTCCCCCGCACCACTTCCACCACAACCCCCACTGTCAAGTTGCATCTGTCACTCTTCCAGCTGTTGCCTGAGAAAATGTGTCAGGTTCACTCACAAACTATGAAGCCCCGTGACCTTGAAAAAATGGTCACCCCAGAAGGATCGTAGGGGTACTGCCTCATTTTAACTTAATTATCAACACTTTTCTTCTGTGGGCCTGTAGCTGGGTTTGAGAATGCCTAAACTCATGTTAAACGACGCTTTCATAGTTGGCAAAGAGGGACTTTCACCTCATTAGGTTGGACTGAAATTAAACTAGGATTCCAGAGGTGAAAGGGTAATGCGATAATTCATTGCAGCACCCAATCTCCAACATAGCTGTACCATAATGATCTTTCAAATTCATCTCACAATGATTCAGAAATTCCCTCTCTGATTTAATACAAAAACTTCTAAAACGAATGAAAATTGCCCCAGAAGCCTTTTTGTTCTTTGTTCTTTACTCAGACACTGATTTTTCAATATTTTGTACGCCAATCTCACCTTCTCAGTACGTATCATTCACTGGAGCTGAGAAGACAGGCCAGCAACAGCTAGCTGCTGTGAAAGCTGACGAATGTCCTTGCAAATGATGGGGTAGGGCACATTTGAGACCCTATTATGGGAAAGCGTGTATACAGGCCCTTTTAAGTTATGGTAAGAGTGCATTCAAGCACCTGCTGGTTTGAGGAGAATACAATGCATCCAAATCCCTGCCAGTATAATGAGTGTTCTTGTTCAATTTTGCATTGGACTCGGGAAACGTGACAAGATTCTGATTGAGGAGATCAGAATTGCAAACCTGCTGACTCAGTATGCATCACAAGGGGCTTCTTGGCCAGAATAAAAGAGAATTTACCTGAACCAACGCCTGGACCAATTTGATATTCATATGTTGACAAGACTGCACCGTCCAAAATGACAGAGAAATAAAAGGTGTTTCCTGATTTCATTTCCTTTGTTAGTCATCGCAACTCAGCTGAGGCAGTGTGAGTGTACAACATACTAAATGTCACTTATGCAATTAGTTGCTGTTTCTGCAGCATTGTACTGGGTCATCTGAGATAACTGAGCAGCTGGTGAAATACTGACAGAGGTTGAGTCAGTGCATTTGGTAATTTATTAGAATCTAGCGATTTAAGTAAAGTTCTGCAATGTAAAGCCAGTTTAAACCAGCAATATGGCAATCCAATTAAAATTCAACTCCCCTCCCCTCCCATAGTGCCTAAATATACTGTGTCCATGCTGTCACCTTATGATTCAATGGGCTCTCAGTCCTTTATTTCAATGTGCATTTGGACATAACAGTGATATCGTAGGCGTGAACCTGTGGGCTATGCAACTTATTTCTTGTCATTTTTGGCTAACTGAGTGTAGTCTGTGTTTATATTCAAATGATTCTCAATGTATGAACCAGGACAGTTAACAGGTTGTGGAGGGCATCCCAGCTCAGCTTGATCCTATCCTTATCCAGACATCGATACTTCCCTGAGGGGTCACTGGCTATAAGTAAGGCAAGGGAACTCTGCCTGATTTCATTGTTACCTTATCTAGGATACCAGGTCCAATAGTTGTAGTCCCACCTTTGCTCAGTAAAGATCAGTTAACACTGTAAATGGTCAGACATTGAACCTGGTCCCTTTGTGATCGATGTGCTTGAGTGCACCACTTGGTGATGCATTATTTATTGAGCCATTGAGAGAGCCTATTGACTACTGTGGTTACACTAACAATTGAGGCAGCTTAACACCATTCTGGTGGTTAAACTACCTTTCATCAGTCAGGTGAAGCTGTTAATAAACGTGGTTAGTGCAAGACAAAAACTGAGAGTAATGAATGGACTGTACATTAAAACAGGCTGTTGCCAGAAAATAAGTTTTAAATTGATATTGACAAGTCTACTAACTGTAAAATTTAAAGCACAAAATGTTGAATAGGACAGCTTCTCTTTTTATATGGGACCACACAGACTGTGTTGAGAAAAGCACACACACACACACACACACACACACACACACACACACACAAAAAAAAATTTGTACTGCTCAATCTACCACAGTCCTTTCAAAGAAAAAACTCCCCGACAGCGTGTTGGAAGTCCCCAATTCAGCATTCCTAAGTACGTCCCAGAAGAACCAGTCATTAGAATAATTTACTTTAAATGCTATAGGTCACCTCTTTGATTCAGCCAACTGACAAAGCTTGAACTGAGTGTGTCAAAGAAGATGTTGTATCCTTATTTTAGTTCTGAGCTATTGAAATGTATGCAGAGGTACATGTGTGCTCTGGAGAAACGTACGGGTGCCTCGAAATGTGAGACACGGGAGTTCACTGGGAAACAGGACAAAGACTAATGGAAACATGTTACTTTTAATACAGTACAGAGTTCTGGTGTCCAAAAACTTGGCAGCACAGGAATGATAATCAAAAGTGCCAGTAGGTGTTGGCTCAGCTTACACAATAAGAAGAATGCATGCAGGCTGCAGCAGCCTTTCCGTGACTAGCTCCAATTTATCTGTTTCATTGTGGGGCAGGATCTTGAAGCTGAGCCAGCAGGCAAAGCAAGCCAAAGAACGCAAAGCAAAGCAGCTTTTCATTACTTGAAATCATCTGCAGCTCATGCCATATGCGCAACTTATTGCCCTCAAGAGCTCAGCTACAAAGGACTGCTTGGAGTGCCCTTATGTTGTCAGAACCAATGATTTGTTTTCAAAAACCTATAACTGTCCTCACCAGTTTAGGTTCCACTCAGTAGTTTTAATGCTCTTGCGTGCATGGTGATTGGATATGTATTTTGAACTATAAAGCCAAGATCTGGATGGATAATTCCCTGCCCAACCCCCCCCTCCATCCGGCGCGGCACCCACCACCATTCCATTGCCATTTCTGTCATGTGGTACAAAGAAAAGACCTGCATTTACATGGTGCCTTTCCTGATTTCAGGATGTCCTTCAGCACTTTACAGTCAATTAAGTATTTTTGAAGTGTAGTGACAGTAATAATGTAGAAAACGCGACAGCTAATATGTTTGCAGCAAAGTCCCACAAGGAACCTGCTGAACCATTTTTAGTTTTTGGCTTAGTCATAAATATTTGACCAGGACACGGGCAGAATGCCCCGGCTGTTCTTTGAAGTAGCGTCATGGGATCTTTTGCACTACCCGAGAGCCTCATGCGAAGGGTGGACTTCGTTGGGAAGCAGCCGACAGTCCTCGAATGTTGGACACAGGCTTGCGGCTACATTTTGGGCAGCGTGGGGAGGCACAAACCAAAGACCTTAGGTGATTCACCCAAGGCGAGAGGAAGAGAGAGGTCAACAGCAGCTCCCTCTCAGGATACTAAAGTAAAGCTTGTTTGTGAGCTTAGGCGATGATTTCCAGGAGACTGGTCAACTGCATTGAGGATGAACCCAAACCAAAATCCCATATGCTTTCCCATCTGCAACTATCCACTTTCTGGCAGAACTCTGTGTAGCGATCAGAAGCAGAAATTCTGTCGATTTTGACGTTCCCTAACCGAGCAGACCCCTGTCATCCCCCCAGCTGGGAAGAGCAACAATGGAAATGGTCCAAGTCTTCGGCGCGATGATAGTTCCTGACTCTGGAAAAACTCAAGGCGAAGGGAGAAATTATTTGAAATTATTCTGTCTGCTCTAGACACATCTTTATAAAAACACCCCTTGATGAGCAAGGGAAAAATAAATGAGCTTCATGACAAAGGGCCCACATATAACCTCCCACTGTTGATGTTACTCAGCACTGTCACAGGGGGTGGGGGCAGGGTTGGAACAAAGCCATGGAATTTTCCACTGAGTCGTAGCTTACCATTATTTATCCAGAGAGGCCACATGCTTTAATGGATTTGATGGGTAACTTCATTTGGCACAGTTCAGACAACTTTTATCAAACAGACCATCGAGTATGGACTGAATCATGCAACAGTGGTGGAATATTACTGGGCCATCTTGTCAGTATATTAAAATGCTCCCATTTATTTTCCCCTGGTTGCCACCCTTTGTACTTAGTGGGTAAGTATATACCTGCTTCCAGGATTCTGCCTATCATGCTGCGTAACTGCTTATGAGATGTATAAAGATGGCCTTCATTCCTCTTTATTTCACAAGACACAGTTGCATGAAGAAGGCTTAGGGCCCCATTTGATCTCAGCCTTCCAGGATACCTACACTACACGACTCTTGTCTCATCACAGCTTCTAGTTGTCTCTTCAACAAGTGTGACGTGAAGAAACGCCTCTCCCAAAACCTGGCTGAGACTGGGAGGACAGCATGTGCAAACCTACAAGTATATACCTGTCTCATGCCCATCCATGGCACCCAGCTACTCTTCAATAGAAGCTTAATTTTGCTTTTTAATTGCTACATTCATAATGTAGTATATAGGTATGTTATATACATAATGTAATAAATAGGTATGTTATACAGAGCAACAGTGGAGTGCCTCTTTTATTAGGCCTTTAGCTCCTATAAGCAGTACTATGTATTTTGACTGCAACTCAATTTTATCCATGCATAGAAAATTTTGTTTACAACTAAACAAAGCAGCTTCGTGATGTTGAAAAACTGCAAATATTTGCCCCTAAACTACTTCTGACCATCATTTATTTCAGCTTCAGGAGCTACATTTGCTGTGCTTTGATGCATTGATATCAGTTTTTGAAAAGTTTAATTTTTGCTTTAGTTTACCAGTTTTGGGGGTTTATTCAAGAGCCGTATGGTTCCTAAAGCATATTCTGTCGCCTCAATGTTTGCGTCGTTTTTCCTTTCAACGTGTGTGGAAAGGTGACACAGGATATGAACTTCAGCGGCTATTAAACAATAGGAAGAATGTTGTCGGGAGGGTTGAGTTCTCAAAAGGTTATAGGATAGCAGAATATCAAAACAACAAAAAGCATTGAATGAGACCAGTCTCCAAGTCTGGTGCACAATTGATCCCCGGCATTCTTTTAAAATGTAATGTTCTGCAAGCGATAAACTGTGACGAGTAGAAGTTCCAGGTACATTCATCCCCTGTGTATCACGAAATGTACCTGAAAATTCAAATTGTGAGCGACAATGCTGTTAGTGTTTTATGATAGTTTCCTGATCAGGTACTAGGTGAGTTGCTCATTCGGAGAGCCGGTGCAGACACGATGGGCCAAATGGCCTCCTGCCACGCTGTAACAATTCTGTGATCGGATTATCATTGAGCTTCATGGTTATGTCGGCCGGCAACTTTTATTCAAAGGGTATTCTGAAGTAATATCTCTCAAATCAACACATAGGTTTATAACAATGAAAGAGTATAAAATATAATGCACACGCAAACTTCACACTGGAAAAATACTTTTGCTGATAAGCACAAGTGGAGGTATCAGGTATGTGATTGGATTTGTTTACATGCCACAGTTCCAAAGTTGCATATTCATCATTCTGTTTGAAGTAATTCTGGAATAACATAATGAAGACTGTACAGTTAACCCTGCCTTGAATGCCAGCTATTGGCAGCTAATCACCTGTCCCAAGACTGAACAGCTCAAGCACTTGTCCACAAAAGGTGATCACGATGAATTTGGCAGTAAGCCATACCTATTGCTCTCGTCACTGGGAATTCCAATTCAGAAATGTCAGCCACACCTCGACTGGCCACAAAAATGTTAAGTCCCTGCTTCCTAGATGGCGTCTCTGAGAGAGCTGTCTCACAAGGGTTACTTATGAATCTTAGTAGCCGACTGCTCCTTTTAGACGCAGGCAACAGCCGCTAATTGGAAATGTATTTTTCAGGCAAAGTCAAATTCCATAGACTACAGCGTTCATTCCTGGAGTGAGGAGCACCTTGTAACACACAAATAATTCTCTCATTTCTGGATTGTGAGTGCTTCGCTTCCTAACATAAACAATAAAAGCACAAGGAGAAATTCAAGATCTCATCTCATGACCACTTATCATTAGAGACTGGTAGAGGAGAAGCAGCTGAATAAAGATTACCGTTTTCCTTTGAATCCCATTACTCACTGCAAAATGTGCAAATTTTACCTCAGGTTATTGAGTTGGCGTCACCAGCGCATCATTTAATTAAATCATTTTTATTCCTTGTTAATAGGAACTTAGCAATCGGAATTGGACTGCAAAATTTCCCAGAAGGTCTTGCTGTCAGTTTGCCATTGCGAGGCGCAGGAGTGTCGACGTGGAAAGCATTCTGGTGAGTGAAAGCTAAGTAGCTGGAGCTGATGTACTTCACCAAGTATATTAGATCAGAATTAACCCATTTGAAAATCTGAATGTGAATTTTAAATGGAAGTCTTGATGGCGCTCTGCTACAAAACGTGCTCAAATGATGGCAGAATACTTACCTGTCTCATTTAAGAGGCCAGTTACCTCTCCACGTCATCCAGCTGGGGGGCTACACTCACTCAGTTCCATCCTTACTAACTAATCATAGCCAGAGAATCACCTGCAGTGACTTCTCTTCCCACTCCTGCACCACCCTTACCTCTAATGCCCCCAAGAATCTATCCTTGATGCCTTCTATTTCCCATCTACATGCTGCCCTTGGTGATATCATCTGAAAACACAGCATTCACATGTGCAATGATGACACCCGGCTCGACCTCACCACCACCCGTCTCGACCCCTCCACTGTCTCTAAGTTATTAGGATGCTTGCCCGACATCCAGTAATCAGAGCATATAAATAAAAATTACACAGAAAGTGACATTTACTTCAGGGATTTTTGGAACCAAATGGGTCTACTTGAGGCAACTGCAGGCTTCTGACAGGCTTTGCCTTTTGGATTGAGCAGTTTCGCGGACAGGGGATCTCAAAGGTCCATTCCAAAAGAGAGGTTGACAGAAATGGAGAATACCTTACAAAAGGCCGGAGGTGTGCGTACAAAGATTGATTTTACAATTGGACGCTATCTGGTTACCTTGTCCTCCAGCTGCACATGCCAAGCAACCAGAGGCAGCATGAACCAGATTCAGGAGGGTGTGTATGGTATGGCCAGTGTGCAAAGCTCCCCATCAGGTGCACATATTTGCAAAATCAGTTCTTGTATTGTCTGAATAAATATAGAAAAGGCAAACCTTCTTCCAGGTTCACTGTGGCATACAAGTTCCCTGAAAGGGTTACCATTCTCCTGTACTGTAAAAGGATCCAGGCCAGTGTATGAAAGATGACAATGCAACATTACATACATTGCATTGGGAGACTTCACAGCAGAGATCATTGCCACGAGAAACTAAGAAGTCACAAGCCCCCTGATTGGCTGTTTTTTGTCTTATCTTATTGGCAGTTAACTTTTTGTCTCCTTCCCAACCAAATCAGTCTTTATTTGGGAGATAAAACATTTTGTTTTCAGCACAGCCTGCTTTGATCACATACCAACATGTCGTCACATATGAGTGGTTTGTACAGAAACAGAAAGCAGGTTTCTCTGCAGATACTTAGTGTTATCTGCAGATCCTGAGCTTCCTGATAATTCCTATCAGGCACGGCTTCTCACAGTCTTGTGGATACTGAACAACATGAGAGGTCTGGTCTGGGCAACGAGCACATGTACACACTTGTACCTGGAATAACTTTTCTCTGATTTAATCCCAGTGCTTTTATTGGGGGCAAGATTTAGTTTGTGAAGGTGGAGGTAGAATTTCCCCCTGGTATTCCTAGGGGTGACAACTAAATCCTTTTTCTTCAGAAATGTTCCATCCAGTAAAATGTATCCCTGTTTCTGTCTTCTGTTTGTTGGTAATTGGCAGATTTTGATGGTTGTTCCTAACCCACACTATCCCTAATACCCTTTCTGAGCTTCACAGGTCTCGTATCTCCCTCTGTATCAATCAAAACATTTATTCTTAACTACAAATCCCTCTATACCCTCATCCCTCCCATCACTAGTCTGCCCTATGCCCACTGCTCTCCTGATTTTGACTTCCTTTGCATCCCACCTTTTCTCTCCACTTTCAGCTGTGGGGCCTTCTGCTGTTTCAGCCCAGCATTTTGGAATATTTGTCCTAAGACTTTCTGCCTTGTGTCTTTTGTCTCCTTCTTCAAAGCCCTCCTCAAAACCTATTACCTCGACCTTCCAAACCTCTTCCTCATTTCCTGCTTCTTCCATTTCTCGGTCCCGAGTAAGTTTATGCCTTTCTGAAGTTTCCCCTTCGTCTGCTATCTTGAGTGTCCACACATAGAAGGCCGCATTTATTGATACTGTCAACATGACATTAAACAAACAGTTAAAGAACGTGCACGTTTCAAAAGACATTCCCTGACAAAGGAAGAAAAAGAGCAATTTAGCTAGTCCCACTCCCTCGCCCTTTTCCTGTAGCCCTGTAATTCTTTGCTCCTTCAGGTTCTTATCCAATTCCCTTTTGAAAGCTGCGATTGAATCTGCATTCCGGATCGTGACCATTCGCTTCCCAAAATTTTTCTCCCCATGTCACTGGTAGAATGAGCATTGAGATCAAAGCTCCATCCTTGAGTGATCGAATCCCCATTCTCCAACTCCCTTCCCAGTCGCCAAACTACATGGCGAAAAAATGTCAAAACAGATACAAGATGGATAAGCAGCAGTAAATGGCCACTAAATTAGAAGAGAAAGATAATTAATAATCCTGAGAGGCCACACTGACCTATTTTACAGTAACTTGGTTCCGTGATCTGAGAGCTAACTTTCCAACTGCACTCAACCATTTTTGGAGATGTAACGATATTGGATGGCAGCAAAACTTACAGCACATTGGCACTGCTCTAATTTTAATAAGACAGGCCTCCCGTCCATACAAAATCCAAACAGGAATTTTCAGTCCTTCCCTGGCATTTGAATCTATACCAATAGTTAGAATTAAGACAGCCAGACGGTGAAGGATAGAACACTGGAGTCTAGTCTTTTTACACTGAAAAGCTTTTATTTACAGAGACACACAGCATATCATGCATCTCCAACCAACTAACAAAAAGTACTTTCACTCTGTTGCTGAGCTGCCCAGTTAATGCTTGCCATCTGAATACAATTAACCTCCAATTGATATACAGTTAATACCAGTTGTGCCCATATTTCATATCTAATCTTTAATTCAATTTCTTTCAGTATTTTATTTCAGTGAATCTCATGATGATTTTCTCCTGTCATTAAGGTATGGTCAGTTAAGTGGTATGGTTGAACCAGTGGCAGGAATATTTGGTGCCTTTGCTGTAGTTCTTGCTGAGCCTGTCCTGCCCTACGCCTTGGCTTTCGCTGCTGGCGCGATGGTTTACGTGGTCATTGATGACATTATTCCTGAAGCACAACTCAGGTGAGCACTGAATAAAACAATAATTCTCTATAACCTCCGCCGAGAACAATGTGGTGTTGTGTGTTGCCTTTACAAGTTAACTAGTATAGGTACTCTTTTATCCTGAGGACTTTTGTCACTGGGCAAATATAGAGAGATATGATGGTCCACGGGTCTTGGGGAAAGAAACTATATTTTATCTTGGGGTGATGGTCGCTTTAAGAACCAGGGGCTGGATTTTACAGCTCCCCACCAGGCATGCTTTCGGCAGGGACGTGCGAGGGCATGTAAAATATGACGGTGTTAGGCCAGCGCTTTCCTGCTCACCCCCAACCCGATTCCCATACTATGGGAAGGGTAGGTGGGCAAGGTGCTCAATAGCCCGTCCACCCTTAGGCCTATTTAGGGCCTTAAGTGGCCAATTATTGCCCACTTAAGGTCCTCAAATCCACCTAAAACACTGGGCAGTGACAGGCGGGTGAGAGTGGGAAGGCTGTTTTTTAAACTGTTGAAAAGGCAGGAAGCAAGAGGGGCATATCATTTGGGGGGGAGCCTTGTGTGTATCCGGTGCACGCCACCCAAGATGTTACCCCGTTCCCCTTTGTTCTTCCCTGCCTGGCCTCCAAAACCCACCCCCACCCATTCACCACCCCCTACTTCCCTGATCCCTCCCCATCTAAAACTCCAGACTTGCTTCTCTCCAGTGACCATGTCGTCTTCATCCTGGGAATTGCTTGCAGTTCCAGCAGCACCCACTGCTGAGTTTTGGCACTGCTAGGACTCCGAGAGCTGCTGGTCAACCTAGCTCTCAAGAGTGGGACTTCCTCCCACTGAGGGACAGAAGTCCAACCCTCAGCTTGTTTAGGCGCTCAGAGCATGTTATCGTTGGCGGGTAGCCTTATTTAAGGTCAGTCGGCTTGGAACCACTTTCCTTCTTATGGGGGGAATTGGATGAGCGGTGCCCATCCATCCCCCAATAAAATCCAGCTCTAGATTTCTCTAGGATATGATTTCTAGTTAAGGCGCCTGGCTTCCAGTAAATAATCATGTGACCAGGTTGCCCAAGAAATAACCAATAGAATAGCACAGGGTCAACCATGTTAATTGTAGGGGTGAGTCAACTGTGAGTGTGGCTCCATGTTCAGCCAGAGCCACTTGTGACCAAACTGGCTGCAGAAGAGTAAACATCTCTTTCAAAGTTCAGTTGAAATTTTATGTGTTGGCTAAAAGAGATAAAAACTCTTGTTAACCAAGGATTCCCAAGAGTGAGTTGAACTTCTGGGATAGCCAAGCTGAGGAAAGAGAGATAGAGTTTTAGCTGCAAGACTTCCAAGTTAAAGAATATTAGAAGCAGGAGAGCTCTGACTCAAGGTGGCTACGCTTAGGATGCTAGAGATGCATGGGGAGTCTGCCATCATAGGACAGTTGGAGGAGATTTGAAGGGACAACTTCACAGGATGTAAGTGGAAGACCAAAAAACCTCAGCCCTTATATGAATCTTTGAAACAGTCCTCAGACAAAGTAGTTAATCTTCCAACTTTGGATAAGTCTCTGACTTGAATTATTTGGGGTGTAAGCAACTTGAGTGTGGAAGGAAAGTATAAGTAACAGTTCATTGTACTTTTAATATCTTTAATGTAACTGACTATTTAAGATAGAGTATATTTATTAGTACTCATTTTCTTTGGTTTTTGTGCAGTAAAATGCCTTTGATTTAAACTGTGAACCTTGTGGCTTCTTTCTTTTAGTAAATTCCTGGGTTTTTGGATTCTAAAAAAATTAAAATGTTGCGGCTTTCTACTGAGATCATAACACAGGTAAAAAGGAAAAGAAAACTACAGGTCTGAAATAATAACCAAAAATGCTGGGAATACACAGCAGATCTTGAATACAAGGATATCATGGCATTGGAGAGAGTGCAGAGGAGATTTACCAGAATGGCACCAGCGATGAGGGACTGCAATAACATGGGGAAACTAGAGGAGCTATGAATGTTCTCTTAAAAGTAGAGAAGTTTAAGGGAGATTTGATCGAGGTGTTCAAAATTATGAAGGATTTTGATCGAGTAAATAAGGAGAAGCTCTTTCCACTGGCAGGAGGCACATAGATTTAACACAATTGGCTGAAGAGCCAGAAATGAGATGAGGAGAAATGTTTTCACACAGCGAGTTGTCGTGATTAGGAATGCACTATCTGGAAGGGTGATGGAAACAGACTCAATAATAACTTTCAGAAGTGAATTGGATAATGACTCAAAGGAAAAAAAATGATTGCAGAACTTTGGGGAAAGAACAGGGAGAGCGGAACTAATCGGATAGCTCTTACAAAGAGCCAGCACAGACATGATGGATTGAAAGGCTGCCTCCTGTGAGGTCTGACTCTGAGGTCCGTCAGCATGTGAAAAACGAAATAATATATTACTGTTTTAGGTAAAGCCCTTTTGTCGATGAATGCAGGCAAAAGAAACATCTGGCAGTCAGGCAGAAATGTAATAAAGCTGTTCTGCTGCTGTGTCACATCATAAGCAAAGCTCAATTGTTTTATAAGCATTAGCAGAACTTCAGGTTTGAACTATTGCCTGGAACTCACTGCCAATTCCTTGTTGATATCTCTAATATACATGAGATTTGAATTATTTAAGTTTAACTTATTTTTAAGCTCTGGCAAGGTAAGTAACAGAGTGATGGCATTGGACACAGGCAGGGAGGGATACACGGCTCCTGCTCATGATTCCCAAGTCTTATTCATTACAATACGTGGAGGTGCTGAGTAGGTTGCGCTGAACGGAGGTAATGTTGTACCTTTCAAATGTTGCGATCGTTAGGAGCGCCACGATATTTAACCTTTTTGTCATCAGCAGGACGTCTTTGGTCAGTGCCAACTATCTGTTCCTTTTAGGTTGCTATTCTCGTTTAGTGCATACAAAATGTAAAGTTATTTCTGCCCTTTCTCAGAGTTCTCCATAATTACTGCTTGGGTCTTAATTGTTTAATGGTGTAATTTTTTTTTTAGAAACTTCTATTTTCTTCTTTTCTCTCCTCTGAGCTTTGCCTTATGAAAGGCCATTTCCTGGCCAGGTGCGCATTTGGGCAAACTATTCTCAGCTGCAGGCCTCTGTCACGGATTAAGATCACTCTTGAACACTTTACTAGAAGGTGTAGAGTACTGCTTGGGTGACTCTTAGGACTGAATTTTCACCTGAGAAATCAGGGCCATATAGTTCGGGGGTGGTGACATGGTGTTAAAGTCTCAAGAATCTGCTTCATGACCTAAACCCGCGTTTCCAGCTTTAACTCCTGCCAGACATCGGACAGGAAACCAACCCAATCCAAAAGGTGGGTTGCAGCTTTAAATATGATAATGAGGATGTGGGCCTCATTGCCATTCAGGCTCTCACCTTCAACTCTAGTTGTCCAGGTTTCGCCAGAATTGGGTAACCCGGCAGCTTCATGAAGGGGCGGACTTGGTGGATTCAGAAGGTGAGTGCCCTCACAGCTAGCCCCAGATCCTCTTGCAGAGCCTCCACAATCAGGCACTTCTCCCCGCCACATGACCTTCCTCCCCACTTCCCCCAAGGTCACCGATATCTCCCCCATCCACCGTCCCCTTCCCCCCGCCAACCCTCACCATCACCAGCCCATACGGTCACTTATCTCCCCCCATCAAGAGGCACCCTGCTCCCAGGTCAGGTCAGTAAAAATTCTGCCTTTATTGTTCTCTGCTTTCTGTTTCTCTTGATATTAGAGCTGTGTTCAGGCGCTTACACATGGGGCACCATTGACATGATGATAGAGTCCCTGCTCCTCTGGGACACCTGGAGGTTTGCCGAGCTGATATTGTGCCAATGCATTAAGGGCCACGCGATTAATCGCAAATTTCCTTTGAAAAGCTGCTACTTGATTTCCATTCCTTCTGCAGGATTTGCGAGCTGGGATAAATTGTTCATGTGCTGTCTGAGGCTTGTGCCTCCACTGCAGCATTAAGATAATCGATTGTGGAAGCACGCCAAGCAATGTTTACTCAATTGGCTCATTACCATACTTTCAAATGAAAATGCCCCCCCACGTGTGAGTGCAATGTCAATCACCCTTTGGGGTGTGTCTTATCGACAGTGGGGCGCTTTCCAACTGAGCCGGCGAAATAGTGTCTGAAAGCTGCAAAAGAACCAAAAGAAAGACGGGTCATGCTCTAACAGTAGCCGTAAGCGATGAATAGTAATAATGGACTTGTCTGCCTGTGTTGGACAATTGAGGTTAAATGGTTCATAAATTGAGCAACTCAACCTACAGGCTTGTCTTTCTTCCTCCCTTCAATCAGCCTGTCTTCAGTTCCTGGGTGGAAAACAGGCAGTCATGCATTGTTACTCAAATTATCAACACAGCTAGATTTTTAGTCAATCATAGCGGCCAGAAATTTACCCCCGTTGGGGTTGTGTGGGGGGCGGGCACGAACCCAATTGGCGCCGCGCCACCATTTTATGTGGTTGGGCCAATTAAGGCCTGCCCAACGTGACGCTCGCCCGGAAGCGCTGAGCGCTCCCTGTGCCGGGGAGGCGGGGGGGATTCCCTAAGCGGTTCCCTGTGCTCTTTCGTGCATGCGCGCAAAAGAGCGCAGAGATCTTCCCAAGGCACGGAGGTGCCTCAGGGAGATTTGTTTCAGTGCTAAAGTTTTAAATAAAGGTTTTTAACGCGTTTAAAACATGTCCCCTCATGTTACACTTTCACATGAGCTGGGACATGTCAAAGAGTAAATGTATAAATTTTTATTAGATTTTAAAACACTTCATGAAACCTCATCCTGCCCGTGGATGAGGTTTCATGAGAAACGCGAAGGCCGCCTGGGCTCTTCGCCTGCCCGCCAACCTTAAGGTTGGACGGGCAGCTCATTAAATTGAATTAATTAGGTTTTAAAAGGCCTTAATAAGCCTTTGACAGTCCGCCGAACTGAAAATCTAAATGACGCGTGGTGACGTCAGGACGCCCACCCGATGTCACCGTGCGTCATTTTACACATCGGCGAGCGGGCCCCACCCCCATTCGTCAATGGGAAAGTTCTTCCCAGTGAGTTCAGCCATACAGATATTGCCATATCTCAAAGAATGAAACTTCAGGCTGTTACAGAATTAATAAAGGAGCAGTGGAATTTTTAAGCAAACATAATGGGGCCTAAATCCATTACAGCCCGAAAATAGGTGTGAAATGGTGAAATGCTCTAACTGTTTGCCTGTTCACATGGGCTTAGGGATTGTAATGCATCAACTCTGCATTATGTGCAACAAATGAACCAAATTATGAAAGAATGGAAATACTGCAGCAATAATGCAAGAAATACTAGACTGTGACTGTTTAAAATGAGGGCACAGATACAGGCCCCAGAGCCTTGAGGTCGCCATTGCAACATCAAATACCTGAACCAGCCTTACACAGATGGTTTATGGAGAAATTTACTGCCATAATCCAAGCTCTGTATTCAGATTCAAAAATATTAGTGACATTGCCCTGTTTTTTTTTTACTACTGGCAATTTCCATGATTATTTTATAATAAAAACAAAATCTGGACACATGCGGCAGTCTTTTACGGTCCCATCACAGTGGGGCCAGAACATGCATTGAGCCATTCAAAACTCCATTGAATTCAGGGGACTGGAAGATACTGCCAGCAGGAGGGACTGTAAAATTCTGCATTTTTACAGACTTTGTATCTTGGCAATTCGCAATTACTTTTTTCTCCAGTCCTACTTCCTAATCCATACTTATGATTCTCCGCCCATAGGCCAGCTGTGTAATCCTCCATAAACTTCCAAAATCATGCTGCATGTGTCTTAACTCACAAGTCCACTCCTGTCTCACCCCTATGTTCACTGACCTAGTTTGGCTCCCGGTCACAATTTTAAAATTCTCAAACTTGTTTTCAATTCCCTCCATGGCCTCGCCCATCCCTATCTTCATAATCTCCTCAAGCCCCATCACCCTCTGAGATATCCGGGCTTCTTAAATTATGGCCTGTTATGCATCCCCAATTTTAATTTCTCCACCATTAGCAGCCGTGACTTAATTGCCTGGGGCCCAAGCTCTGGAATACCCCTCCTTACACTTCTCCACCTCTATATCTCGCTTTCTTAATTTATGACACTCCTTAAAACCTAACTCTTTGACTAAGCTTTTGGTCATCCGACCTATCTCCTTATGTGGCTTGATGCCATACTTCCTTTTGTAATGAAGCGTCTTGGGATGTCTCTCTACATTAAAGGCTGTATATAAATATAAGTTGTTGTTGCTCCTGAATTCCTCTCTTGCTGGACGAGTTTTCAGCCTCCTTTGCCCCATCCCCAGCCCACATTCCCAAATTCTTTTCGCCTCGCTACTTCCTTTCCTGCCTTTTAGAAGCTCCCACATAAAGCAACTTTAAACAGCAGTCCAAGTTTTATAGTTATGCATACATGTCTGATACACCTTATTTGCTGACGGCTAAGTAACGCCACAGTACAGGCGAAGGCAAGTACTGAGCATTATTCAAATTTAATGAATCATTCTAAAGGCCTGTGAATATGATGACAGCTGAAGCATTGTCAGACAGACTGACAGAATTGTTTTCTTTTTCAGTGGAAATGGCAAGTTGGCATCCTGGACCTCCATTGCAGGGTTCGTCTTGATGATGTCGCTCGATGTTGGCCTTGGCTAATCTCAGGATTTACTTTAACTGAAGAAATTGGTTTGGGAACAATGTTTTTATTTTTTTCCGTTTAGATAAAAAGTTTGCAATTTCATTTTAAATCTATGTGACAAATCATCACACAAAATTTTAATTTCAGGGGTTTCCACAAATAACTTGCTCTCGTTGAGAAACGATACTGACTCACCAAAATGGGAAGGCAGCTTCCAGCCTGGGGTTATTGTTGCCACATGACTGCCCAACGTCACTGATTGTTTTACGCTTGCTCCTGGTTTGCGGGTTTCCCAATTTTTGAATTCTTACAACCTGATTATCATGAGGTTTCATTTTGGTCGCAAACTTCTTGTGATTCAGTCCCTTTTACCTCAGTAAAAGGTATCACAGTTAAACATTCAGCAACGTTAACTCAGCAGTGGAATAAACTTGATATTCCGCCATTGCCCACTCTGTATTCTATTAATTCCACAATGAATGATGTAGTTCTTCAGTGATCACCCGTTGAAAGATGCTTATTGTTGTGGTTCGTCACTGAAAACAGGAAAGCTTTTCCCATGACGTCAAAGGGACATTGTATTAAGAACAGAGCAGACATGATGACCTTTTGAAGAATAAGTTATTTTCATTGTTGATAATTTTGTTATTTATATTTTTAGCAAAGCATGTAACTGAAACACTTTATCCCCATTTTTCTGATGATAAATTCAACACTCTCATTCACGCCAGCCTACCGACAGTCTGCATTATCTAGCCAGCCAGCCAGTGTGTGATATCTTAAAAGATTTGGAACATTCTGGGTTGTTTGCAGTGACAGTACCCAGATATTGCCACCAACAACTGTGTCATCAGGCATTAAGGGGCCTACTTAAATGTGTCATTTTGGATTTACAACCAAGTGTTTTCTGAAAAGAAAAATGTCAAATGACGCAAAGAGATTTATAGGGGTGCCGCTATAAGTTTTTGAATCACCCCCATATAAATACCTGGCTTTATTCTCATTGAAGTGAATTGCTAGCAATTCCAGTGCACTTTACCTCAGTAGCAAAATCTAAAGTTGGGTTGTAAAAACAATAATGCAAGATTTCTAGATAAGAAAGCAGACCTGCAACATGACTAGTTTAGAGCTTATCTTATATCAGAGGCAGCCAAGGCGACCTTTAGCCAACTAGGTGCCAAGGGAGTGCCAACTTGGAACCAGAACACACTCAATGAGATGGCAGCATCATTGGGCACTGTAGGAACCCCATCAGCTGGTATAAGTGTCCATTGGGTGGTTCCAAAGAGAAATTGGCACTGCAGTGAGCTGTAAATGACCTTTGCAAACACTTATCAGACTGATAGCAGAATGATGTGGGATCAGTGCGAACATAAAGAGTGATCCTTTTTAATGTGTCAGGTAGCAAACAAACAGGGGCAGAGAATATCTGGCATCCAGGTTATAAAACAATCAAACAATATCTGATATCCAGGAATTTAGAAGGGGGCAATAAACGTTGCAGCTGAGTCTTTCCCAGGCCCAGACAAAAGAAAGTAAACTTCAAATACAACTTCACATCAGCCAGAAGTTAGAGCTGTACTGAACATTTCCCATTGAACACAATGGGCCAGTGTTTTGAGCGGTTAACTGTATTTATGCCACACACACACCCTTTTACAGAGCTTTGACATCATTGTCCTTTTGACCAGTTGCTTACTTTAAACAGCACTTAGGCACACAATGTCATGTTTGTTTTGAAGTAAATATATAACTACTGTAATGAGGTGAATTATAAAAAGGTTATTGGAAGATATTGTTCTGACACAACCTTGTTGGCATTGTAACAAAAAAGGGAAAAACAAACTTGTTGCAAACTTTGGCGAAATTATAATGGTTGAACTCTTTAACTCTGACCATCCCTCCTGGTGGTTTAAGGTTAGAAAGTGCTTGGGTGGTGCAGCTCCTTTGTTGATTAATTTTGCTCATGTCATTCTTGCTTCCTATCTCGATCCCTCACTAAAAAAATCGTCTTTCTTATTGGCAGGCCTGGTATAGCTTTTCCAAATACAGGCACTTCTGATTTCAAATTGCGAAACTCAAATTATGAATCTAGCTCTGAAATGCCTCAGATAGATATTTCTTGAAGTCGGTTTCATGTTTATCACCGACTGAACACTGTAAGGTGATTGTGAAACAGTCTTCAAAGTCTGTTTCACCACCTACACCTCTGAGTTCTGACTAACGTGAAATTGAACACAAAAATTGCTTTTAGTGCTATCAGTGCAAGGCTGAACAGAGAGCTAGTTTTGAGGGGCTTTGCAGCGGGGGTGGGAGGGGGGTCTGTTGGGGGGGACACTAGTCTTCTCTGCTTTACCATACCTTTGAGATGAAGACTCTGTTGTAATGCAGATTACCTGCCTGAAGACACAAGCCAGTGGGAATGTCGATCGCAACTGGGAGTCCAAAGTTGTACTGGCAGAGCTTATGGGGGTATCTTCTTTCAAATGGAAGGTACAGGTTCCTTGGCGTTGAATGGCTCGGTCTCTGAAACAGGTTGTTTGTGACAGCCGCTTTAGCTACTCGGTAGATTGTGAAACTTTTCAGCATGTTCTTTTAAATTGAAGGACATTTGTGCTTTCACCACAGGTTATATTGAAACCAATAAGCTTGTACCATTGAAATGCAACCAGTATCATCATGAGGTGCTCCATTTGTGGGCACACGTTACCAAGACAACACTGCCCATTTCAGGCAGTGAAATCTTCCAAAGTAACTGACGTTTCAGCACTAAATTCGTCACTGACTATATGAATGAAATAAACCAGATGAAGAAGAACGTTTGATGTCAGTTACAACAGGGAACAAAGGGTTTTCAATATCTATAAGTTGAGCAATATTCTAAAACCTGAAAACCTTTATGTCACCTGTTGGACTCGCACTGCACCCTACTTTGATCCAGCTTGGTTTTTGTCCAGAGAACAATTTTTATTAATTTATTCTTTCATGAATAACTCTCTGACTACAGAGTGTTTTCAGGACTTGAAGATGCTGCTTTGTGGAAGGTCTTCATAGCAGTGTATGGGCGAACTCAAATTTTATTTGATGACTCAAGGCACAAGATTCCGGGGCTGGACTCTTTAGTTGTTAATGATCTCAGAAGCAACGATAATTGCAGCAAAATTTAGACAAATGAAAATGTCCCTGGGTATCTCAACAGGTATCCATGAACCTTTTTGTTTCTGGTTCGAGTCATTAATAAGTAGGAACAGAGAGCTATGGGCCAAACTAATAAAACTGCTGTTCCACTGCAATTTGGGGTGTGGGAACAATATTAGGAAGAATCTGGAATGACCTGAGACTGTTTTCATCACATTTGCACCTCTATAATTGATCTGATGGTGCTGTTTGCCACACCATTCCTTAAACACAGTCGAATTTGTGCTTGAATGAGATGGAATAGTATTGCTACTCAGTAGAGGTATATGAGGACCAGAAGGCACCTAAACCTTGGGTAATACTTGGCATGTCAGTCCAGGAATACAAGTTTAAAGCTGTACTTCCTTTTTTTGTCTTGTTGCTTAAGTCTACAGTCTGGTTCTGATTATCCCAGTGCTTCTGTGTGCACAGTATACTTTTATTAGCTCCTGTTTTTAAATACTTTTTTTAAACTTCTGGTCTTTATTCTGTGACCCTGGTAAATAAAGGGAAATAGGACTGGAAGTGGCCATGAGAGGGTGGGCTCCAATCGTTGTCAAACCCAGACCGGTTCAGAAATTGAGTCACGTTTAGTATTTCAAACAGACATTGGATTCAGTAAATTTAACATGAAAACCTGATCATTGTTTGCAGTATTAAATAGCGCAGGAACCCCCAGCTCGCATGATTCAATATCAAGTTAATTTCCAATGGCCCCATTTAATTGGACAGCATAGGGAGAAAAAGTAAATTCTGCCAGCTCCCTCTTCCCCGTTCCCTCTGCGCCACCCTGTAAATTTGTAAAGGGTTTGGGGAAATTAAAGAATGCACAAAACTGCAAAGACAAATTAAACTTTCCTAGTTTTTTTTAAAAATCTGCCACCATCCTGAAGGAAAACTACTTTAATATCATTTAGTGTAAGCTTGTCTTGGGTGGCTTCCCGAGAGTTTGTCTGGTGATGTTCCAACACATTATTCCACAAGGCAGCAGAACGAACACAGACTTCTTTTCACTATTTCTTACAAAATTAGTTTTGACCTCACCTTGTCGGACAAGCTACCAAATGGAGGCCAAGTGAGATTGATGGAAAATTGGCAAGTTGCTCTCCCTCATGTGTTCTCTTCTGCACTGTTACAAGAGTACTGCAGTGTGCAATATGTATATCGACACCTTCGTTAACTGGTGGTGAGGGAGGATTACCTTTTCAGCCAGCTGAGCATTGCAAAGATGCCATTGAAGTCGTGGGAAAGTCTGACCTGAACCCCCTCATCAGCAGTCAAAGCAGCAAGAATCCTTAAAGGGGAAATGATCTAGCTAACACCACTAAGCCATTACGACTACTGATGGTGTCTCAAATGCTATGGAGCTAATGCATGTTATTAGTGCATACAAATTACTAGACTTTGACATGCTATTGGCAGTAGCATTTGTCATTTTAATTCTAGCAATTAAAACCAAGTACCCCGCCAAAGCCCTCACTTTGCTTGTGAATTGACAGAGCAATGGCTTAGATATTCCCATTTTAAGGGTTGTATAAGATAAACAGAAAATGGCCGGATACATGAATTTAGAATTAAATAATATTGACCCATGAAATAAATAACTGTGAGCCCCTCATAGTGGATTCAGTGAAGGATCAAATATTCTACCCTGAAGAGGAGTTTGGTGACCAGGTCGGATAATAGGTCCAGGATGAACCTTATTGACTGGTTGTGTTGAAAGTACCGAAAGTTCATGTATAAAGGAACTGGGTTGCAATTTTCATGGGCAAAGTAGACAGGATCATAGAATGCAACCCCCCACCCCACAGACACTGGTTAGAATCCCATGTGATCAAGTTGGGATCGCTCTCAGTGGTCGATGCAATGGAATTTAGTTTATTTCTAACCGTAGACCAGTAGCCCAACTCACGTGTGTAATATTTTTCCATCACTGTTCCGCAGTGCAAGTAATCTCTGTTTTCCACTGAATTGCCCCTCACTCCTCAAATGTGAAAAGTGTTGATCTTAATTGTTCCTGGCCTGCAATCGTTGGCTTGCAGTGTCACTTTCTGATGCTCTTCTTTGTTGTTTGCGCGTGTGTGATGAAATATTGTAACCTGGATGCAAGTTAATACTTTTTATTACAGGCAAATTTAAGTAATTATATATGTAATGCAGCAGAAGAACCCATGCTTGAAGGTTTATTCCTCCAGGCGAATATGAAGGTAAACAGATAGCTGTCCTGGCCAGGTGCCAGACCAAAAGACATGCACTAAACAGTAACCGTCACGGCATAGGTGAGGGTTTATGTAAACTAACGACACAAAAAGAGAAAAAAGTTCTCAGAGCAAAAAGAATAAAAGTACTGTATGCCAATTGTTTTTACTATTGTTTGAATTGTGAGACCAAAACAGTCACTGTTAACCCAAGGGATGGTGGGTGCGAAAGGTACAAGGTTGAACCATGCTAGACAACCTCCTTCAATTGAATAGCTATTTAGATAATAGGGCTAATTTTCCGAATGTGTGCTCCTGGCAGAGGACCTCGCCTTGGCACAACCCCCACAATTTTCTGTCCATTTGGGTGGAAGATCATAGGGAGTACACCTGCAATTTTCCCACACATGCACTCCATGGTGGAATCTTCCTGCCAGGAACGCACATTTAGAAAATCAACTCATTCAGTCTACGTCTAAATCATTCCCATGTGAAGAATACTTTGGATGGAAATGCCTGTTAATTAAATAATTCAACCCATTCTTTCATTAGCTGTGAATTTTATTATTTTTTTAAAATACATGTTATATAAACATAATTTATAGTAATTTGAATGCTTTTTCTCTCAGCCAGGCAGCTGACACATAATTAAATCCATCATCATACTTAAGAATCTCTAAACCGAACTATTGAGAAATAGACACAAGTCAAGATTCTTTTTGCCTGATATGAATTGTACAATCTCTTCTCATGAAGCAGCATTCAATTTGGGGACCCACCCCACCACAAATGTGTATCAGTTCTCTGCTGGAATTTAATCAGCAGTTTACCACTGTGTACCACTGATAAGTTTCCTGCTGCTGGTCTGTTAGAATCACCCTGTGTTTTCCAGCACTATCTGGAAGGTTAATATGGAGACTAGTTCGAAGAACCATAGGCCCCATTATAAGGTCTAACACTCCAGGTCCCATCAATTGGTGAACATGTTGGTCAGTCTTGAACTCTACCTTGGAGCTCGGTGGACCTGACATTGCATTTTGGAATCTGCCAAAGAGGAGTGGGTCAATTTGAATCTCCCTTCATCAAATATGGCATCTTTGAGCCAACAAAGACCCCACCTATCTGCCCCTATCACAATGAAAATCTACATTTTCTGAATCTTGCTGTTAGAGTTAAGGAAAGATACACAAAAAAAGTTTTCACTTGCCTTGTCCAAGTACCTTGCAATTTGTCACCTTAAAAATTCAGGTAATGGTCACTCATCTTTCACAGCTGAGATTTTAGTCATTACACCACAAATTTGGTGAATGCACACATTTTCATTCCATATGGCAACTTGTGTTACTGATCTGACTGCATAATACCATATTATTAAAAATCAATTTGTGTTGACCATAGAGGGATAGATGAAGGAACTCCGACAATGTGATGGAGCATTTCTCATGCCTCTCTTTTTCTTAAAACCTGCTGTGACAGGGTACGTGACTCTGCTTTATTAAAACTTATTTAAACTTGAAACTTGGAAGTAGACAGATAACATTGAGTTTGGTCCTTGGGTGAAGTGAAATCACACTTTCTTGTATTTCCCTACTTGCTCATCCTTCCAGTAGCCATTAGCTTCCTACCATTCCTGAGAGGGGATCAAAGATGCTTGTTTGTCCCAAGAGTACCAAAATCCAAGCATTAAAACTTGCTTTTCTGCTATAGATTACTACCCGAACCAACTTGTCAAACTAAAGTTTTTATTTGCCAATATGCTAATCAGGTCACTGACAATAATCACATTTTCCATTTTACTTAAGCAATGATGACAGGTTATTATGAACTGTAACAAATTTAACGTCTAATTTGCCAACAGTTTATGGCTTGCCTTGTATCTACTGCAGTCAACCACCTTTGTGGGAATGTAATAATATTTCTGTACTGTTAATGCCTTAATGGTTTAAGAGGGCCGAGTACTAATTCTAACACAACTATTGTTGGGAAAATATTGTGGGAATAAATCAATTTATTGAAATCCATGTAATATTGTTGTCTTTTTTTGAAACTACATAGACAACTTGACATATACTATCTGCAACCTATTGCAGTCCTGTGTGTCCTTCAAAAAAAACTATACTGACTCCGAGACACTGCCATTTGTCGATCTCCAAGGTAAGTATTGAAAACTCAAACCCCAAACTGAATGGAATTGTCCACTTACCTCAAGGCATCTCCACCTCCCTCCACACTCAAATATTGACACAACCATGAGGATTTCATTAGAGCTGCTGTTATTTTAGTGGTACATCAAAGTGAAATTAATCCTGAAAAGAGAGAGAATGTGGTCGAAACTTTTCTTGCACTCATCAAGACAAATGCAGGAATGCCAAATTTCAGAAAGTCACAACAATTTATACTACAGGAGAAAAGGGATGCTGATTGCTTGGCAAGTCGACTCTGGTTGTGGCTTGCCTACTGCAAGCCTACCTTTACTAGTCAGTATACAAGTTGGGATTTATATTGCTCCGTGCTATAAGGTTGGCCTTATCAACAATCTTGTAAACAGGGCCCAGCCATTTGCTCACCTTGCAAGCTTGATTAAGAAATAGAGCACATCAAAGCTATCCTGTGGGACAATAGCTACCCTGATCAGATCATTGTTCACTGTGTATTGCTCAAACTTGAAAGTGGGTCAAAGTCTGCCACTTTTGGCCCAAACAAGCGCCTAGTATACCTCAAATTACCTTGTAAAGGCAAAATATTTCAAAAATTTGAACAACAGCCATTTTACACTGCTACTGTGCAGTGACGGCACGAATGATATTTTCCACTAACTAGATGCTGCAGTCAGTCCAAAAAGATGATCAGCCTACCACACAATTGAACAATGTTGTTTATGAATTTCAGTGCCGGTATGTAGGCCATACATCCCAACGATTTCCTGATTGAATCAAACGTGTTCCTCTAGCTGTTCATAATAGGCAGAGTATAGGCTGTACTTAACCAGCCTGCACTTGCAAAACCCAAAACAAAACATCTACTGATAGATTTGATTCTGTGATCAGACAGCACTTGCTGCACAATCCTGAGTGTGCTAATAAATGTAACTAACTACCAATTTAAGATAATCTGTTGCACTTGTAACGAGGCTCATCTACACTTGCTAGAAGTGACATACTTTGATGTACGTGGGATCCGTTCTCTGCAAACATAAGAAATATGTTCATGCCTTGCAACTTTATTGAATTACCCAGAAGCATGGGAAGCCTATGGGTCCCAGTTACTTTCAACATGGAAACACCTCTGCCAAACAGAGACAACTTGGAAACCAGTCAGCATCCCTTTTCTCCTGTGGTATAAATAGTTGTGATCGTTTGAAATTTGGCATTCTTGCTTTTGCCCTAATGAATGCAACCCAAAATGCTTCAGCAACATGTCCCCTGTTTCAGCAACATTCAAGGGTAGAATTTTCCCCCCTGTCGGTGGGGGGGGGGTTGTGCGGAGGTGGCCTCACTGCCATTTTACGTGACACGCACCCGGAAGTGCTGAGCGCCCCCTATGCACAGAGCTGCCTCGGGGAGATTAAGTAACAAAAATTTTAATAAAGAAATAATTTTTTTATGACATGTCCCCTCATGTGTCAGTGTCACATGAGTTGGGACATGTCAATGAACTTTAATGAAAAAATTTATTTAATTTATAAACCCTTCATGAAACCTCATCCCGCCCTTGGATGAGGTTCCATGAAAAATGCGAAGGCCGCCTGGGCTCTTTGCCTGCCCCGCCAACCTTAAGGTTGGACGGGCAGCTTTTGCAATAGGCTTAATTACTTCATTAATGTCCTTAACAGGCCTTTGACAGTTTGAGAGTTGGCTGTGCGCTCGCCGAACTGGAAATCTAAATGACGCGCAGTGATGTTGGGACACACGCCCGACGTCGCCCCGCATCATTTTACGCCTCGGCGAGTGGGCCCCGCCCCCGCTCACCGAGCCGAAGATTAAGCCCCAAGTTCTGTATTACCAAGTGACTGTTTGGAATTATTCCATTCCTCGAGTATTTAACTGGTAATGAAAATCTCTTTTTCTAAAAAAGATGTTTCATTGAGCAGGTTAAGCCGTTGTTGTCAAATATGGCTCCAGAACCGTTTGACTTCAAGAGTCGAACAGCTTCTAATAATCTCGGGGATGCAGTGCTGAGTATTCAAATATTGTCTGAATTGGCTTCAGTTTCAATTTCGATTCAACATCTGCAAACTGACTATCCCCAGCAACACAAGAACCTTTGTGTGAGGCGAAGGGGAAGGCTGACATAGTGACATATTTGTGTGCATCTTGTGTCTCTTGCCTTATGCTGGAATCCGAGGTCACCCTCAGCCTGAAAACAGTGAAGTGGAATAGATTAAGTTGCTTTTGTTGAACTTTTTGTTCTCCATAAAAAGCGAACTGAAAGCCTTTTTTTCCCCATCCACAAACTCACCGTTTTGAATGTTGATGCCTTGATGTGACAGATGGAAATAAATGTAAGAGTTGTGAAATGATTGTCTTGCTTGAATGTGATATAACCAATGATATCAGGAACCCAGTCGTCTGGCATAACACTGAGTCTTACTTAACAACATTTTACACGGCTTGCTGCTGGGGGAAGCAATTCAGTGACAAACCCAGTAAATATTGCAATGATTACTGTTTCTGCAGAATAATCTGCCCCATTGATTGAGTTTCTTGATACAGAACCAGCTTGGATTTACGCAAATACACTAAACTCTTCCTGATTACCAAAGTAAATATGGTGTAAGAGACAGTTTATATAATGACATTCAAGCACGAACATGTGAGCATATGTTAATAAAACAATGACGGATCACTTCTTGTTACCTGAAGGGCGTTAACTATGGCTGCACCTAAATATTTAAGTAGTTTCAAATGCCCACATAAGTTACCACACTTCAACAATCATTAATGCATGATGCACTTGGAGACATTTTGATGCAATAAACTGCAATTTAAATGTTGGTACTTTGATACAAGTTCATGCTATTTTACAAAATTATGCTGAATAAGCACGTTATTTTGTGTGAAATTACTCATGATGTGAAGTTCTTAACGTGTACTTCATGAACACGCAATATCTTGTTTCACATGGTACACTGAAAGAATTTCACCTGCCTTATATGTGGCTAAATAACAGACCACGCATTAAAGTAGAAAGCATTTGCATTTATATAGCGCCTTTCATAACCTCAGGATGTTCCAAAGTAGTTTACAACCAATGAAGCACTTTTGAAGTCTAGTCACTGTTGTAATGTAGGAAACCTGGCAGCAAGTTCCTCACAACAATCTCCTGCAAACAGCAATGTGATAATGGCCAGATGATCTTTTTGGTGTTGTTAAGGGATAAGTATTCGCAAGAACACTGGAGATCACCTCTCTGCTTTTCAAAATGTCGCCTTGGTACCTTTTTGCATCCACCATACTGCACAGGTATGTCAGCCTTGATTTTTGAGCTCAAGTCTCTGGAATGGAACTTGCTCCCATACCTTTTGACTCAGAAGTGAGAGTGCTACAACTGAGGTACCCAATTCATTAAATTCAGTTCACTCTGTTCATGGCAATGAGTTCAAACAAGTCCTTTTCTGAAACTGTTCTTCACATGAGTGTGGTAATTAAAAATTGAGTTTTCATTTTTATCATTAAAAAGTTGATCATCTGAGTCATTTTGACTTTTAAAGCTGCGAGTTTCATAATGTTTGCAATCTTGGAAAAATCAGTTGAAATGCACTACAGCAAAAATTGGCACAAAAAATCGACCACGTTCCAATTCATTCCAATTACAGCTTCAGGGCTTTTCAGGGTAGGGAAAAGATCTATTCCCCAAAACAAGTCCATTTTGTAATCTGTCATGTTTTATTTTGTATAGAAACTTAAAATATATTATTTTTTTTCCCAGTTTGGTCCTTGTACTGCACTGGCAAAGATGGTACACAGGCAAACTGTTACAAGCCTTCTGCCTTCGCCAATATTCAGTCAGTAAGAGACGTGACCAATTGTATTAGCTGACTATTCTTATCCTTTCCCTGTTCTCTTCCCCTCAGTATTTCCCTCCAACTCCTAGGTCCAGGGCCAACTGGATTAGATGACTGAATACTTGAAATTCTGTTTTGCTGGTTTGAACTCTGTAATCTTACTTTTAGGGGCAGTTTGCAATCACATTGCATAATTCTGCCTATTTTACACTGAAAACAGTAAACTGGTGAGTTTGACAGGAAATTTAAATTGTCCTTTTAAATAGAAACCCCAAAATAAAACAAGAAATGTCCTTCGAACTGATCAATCGGACTGGAATTGAGGAGTGGGAAGCTCTAAAACTTAACAAAAGAGAAATGCATTTGCTTCCAAAGAAATGGCTGTAAATCTGGCCAACTCCTCGAACACCACAGTGCCCTCTTGCACAGCTGCACACACATTGCTAACCACACTAGTAAATGGCTTTTCAACACACTCGCAATTTCTTTTTTTTAGGTTGGACACAAGCACTTTTAAAATAAAACGTTGCCTTGAACAGAAAGATTTGAGAAAAAAATGTTGGGATTGGACTCGCAATCGGGGTTTCATGTGAAATTGCTGATGTCACTTCCTGAACGCGAAGCACTTGTGGTGGCGGGGTGGAAAAAGGTGAAACAAAGTGCCACCAATATAAGAAGGTCACTAATAAATTTGATCAGAAATTCAGGAGGAACTTCTTTAGCCAGAGATTGGTGAGTGTGGAAGCAAAAGATGGATAACTACATGAGGGAGAAAGGGTTAAGAGGATATCTGAATAGAGTGAGATGGAAGTAAATAGAGTTGGGGAAGCTTTCAAGGTGCACAGACACCAGCAAAAACCAGTTGGGCTGAATGGCCTGTTTCTGTGCTGTATATTCTATGTAAGAATGATAGTTTTTCCATGTAATTCTATACAAGAAAATAGTTATTTTCATGCAATGTTCCATCTGCATCATGTTTAAATCCTGTATAATAAAGCATATATTTCAATAGTATTGGATGGAAGGAGAAAACACAAACCACTGTTATGTGCAGGATTTGGTCTGTATTTTTAATTTTGTTGTCAACATGTTTGTGTTGTGGTACAAGGTAGGTTTTCTGCCCAAGGCAATGATGCCATTCATTTACAGACACGTGTTTATTAGCAACTGTCTGCAGTACGTGATAATACTTGATGAAATGGGCTTCGGAGCCATGGGTACCAACAATCCATGCACAGTTCTAAATAGATAGCAGCGTGCGATCTACTTCTAGATCCAATGGCTTCACTTAGGGAGACAAGCAGTCATTCATTGAAATAGGAGTTGGAAAGACCCAGAGACTGACTCTGCCAAAGCGATTCTAAGTTTGGGGAAAGTAATGATAATAACTGATTGCTTCAATGTGCCCGTTTTGGGGTGCATGTTCAACTTGGCAATTAGGTCATGTCAAATTCTTCATCCTTGGCATAAATGAGTGATTTATGACTGAAAATGCCCAAGATTTTGCTGCCTCCTCCACTCCCTCCCCCACGCCCCATCCACTGCTTGTTTTTCACATCATGAAAATGCACAGTGTCAGCAGTTTATTTCATGCTCCAGATTTCCCTCCACTGAACCAGGCATCTGGCCCTGGAAAGAGAACTTTCAAGATTTTGTTTGTGAACTAAAGCCCTTGGAGCACCATGGCTTTAGAGATCCTCCTTGACACCCAAACTATAGGCCCTCTGCTCCAGAGTGCTGATGGAAAGTATTTAAGCCGGAAGATAAATCTTATGACAACTGACGATAGATTAAATTTTGGCGATAGCGAATTGACAGCTCATTTTAAAACCCTCCCACTTAAAGTCATTGCAAAAGAAAGTCGGGTCGGTATCAAAATGGACTACCGGTCCCTTATAAACCATTTTGTACTACTGCTGAAGTCAAAATTCGCCTCCTACCCTTAAATCTTGCTTTCACTGAATCACAAAATTTAGGAAACTTTTTAACTTGCTCAGATTTTCTTTTCTTCCTACAATCTTTAGATTTTTAAAATCCAAACTTGGCACCAACCTAACCATCGATTCTCTGATCTAACTTGTCTTTTATCTCCAACCTTGGTGATGATATGTACAATGGCCCTCAGCCTTTTGCCCTGGTTTCTTAATTAAAAATGATGAAGCCCCACATATAGGTAAGGGTTTTCCTTCATTCAACATGACCCACACTGCCACTGGAATCGGTGGGAATGGGTTGATAAAAGCAACAGCAAACTGACCTAGGCTATAGACAGTCAGATGACTTCATTATAAAATTAAAACAGAAAACGCTGGAATAGCACCACTGGTTAACTAGGACCTGAAAGAGAAAATCCAGCTGACATTTTCACTGTGTTTCCAGCAAGTTTGTTTCTATTTCAGGTTTCCAGCAAGCACAGTTATTCTGACCACCTCTCGATAATTAATTGCCAGGGATGTTAAGTGCAAGAATTTGCAAGTGCTCACCGGAACCACAATTACAAAATCAAGATTATTTTTTAAAGATTGGAAGGCAAGGCTCTGAAAATATAACACACCATCAATAGGTCGTACCCCACATTGGGCACTGCCTGAGACAATCTCACCATTTCATGACCTGAAATGAGCAAGAATTATGCTTCAGCTGTGTGCAGTGCTTTGGCTTAGTTGCAACTGGGAGCATTCTTTCAGAGAAAAACCTTGCTGGCTCATTAGTTTAGTAAAAGGCCCCCCGAGTCTGAATCACCATCTGCACAATAAGATGAGGAAAAGAATCAGTGCAGGGATTTTCACAATTGAAATCTCTCCCCTACCTCCACTCCCTAGTACCCCGCCACCCCCTCCCCCACAAAATTTTGGAGCATTCCTGCCTCTTACTCCTCAAACCCCATTCTCGAAGTCCAAGCGAATGTAAACCAGAGCTTCAATAGACATCCAAAGTAATGCGAGAATCTATGGGCATGTGCCCCATCCTCTGTGCCATCCTTCATTTTATGGTTTTGGAACTCATAGAACCTCCTGCCATACATGACTACACTATTGGTTGCTGGTACAAAGATAGTTCAATCATGGAAGGATCATTCATGTCCTGGCCTAAACTGCACAAGATCTTTGCCATTCTGTAGAAGAAGTAAAAAACTTTTTCCTGTCTGGATGCATGAAATTATTCAACAGAATTATTTCATACAAGCGATGTAAATGGATTCTATTTTATCAGTATTCTCACAGGGTGGAAAGATCAAATGACACCTGAGCAATAAAGTGGAATGATTGAACAACATAGGTCTTCACTGTCGTTGAGAAACCTTGGAGCCCTCAGATGTCTCTGTGCGACACAACTTTTAAGCGGCCAGAGGACAGTGATTGAATGGTTCACAGTTGTATCTGTGTTTTCCTGATCAGCAAGTCTGAAGACTTTGCTGATTGCTGCTTCTTACTACAATATGTTTTCAATATCTACTATGCAACACAGCTTTATCACAATATTTCAATGCCTGAAAAACTCTTAAAAGCATTAAGATAGAGTGAGAAAATAGGTAAGTTGACAAAAAGACAAGATTAAAGTCAACGGAAAAGACTCTGGAAAATCATGTGCAGTTTAAAACAGGTTACTGATTCACCATGAGCCCATTACACACTCCTGTCCCTGCAATTTCACCCATAAAGTCTGCTCACAGTAAACTTCTATTAGCAACAAAAAAAATAGAATTCCAGTCATGATTCCACCCTCTGTTTGCACGATAATTATGGATGATAAAACCAAGCTCATCTCATCCATCCATCCAGACAAACATATATATTAGGAGCAGAAGTAGGCTATTTGGTGTCTCAAACCTGCTCTGCATTTGATAATATTCCCTACATTATGCCAGTAACTATAACTCAAATGTCCTTAATTGGTGTAAAGCGATTTGGGACATCATGAAAGATGCTGTATAAATATAGGTTTTCTGTTTCTCTCATTACACATGATTCCAGTAGGCAGAGTGACTGTAGCAATGGTGAAATTGGAGGCCTAATGCTGATTCCCTAAGGATAATTAATCATTGAGCAATCAACTAGTGTTAAGAAATGGATACAAAGAAATCACTTGATTTAGAAAACTAACTCTGTAGCTAATACAACCTTACCAGTCTGATTTCTCTGGTGACAACCCACAATATACCATAAATGGCATTTGCCCCTTTTATGTTAATGACACTATCCTCAGGATTTGTCAATCAGACATCTGCCAGCAGCTCAGGAAAAATGTAGATTGAATTGTTGTTCTGAATTTTTCAGAGAAGAATGGTACATGGTGCAAAAATTCATTACGGCCTTATCTGGATTGTTTCTCCTTCCCCAAGATGCTGTCATACAAATTGTGTTGCACACTGTGAATTTACAGCCAATCCTCAGAGGTTCCAGATGATGTTGCATTACATTTGTACGAAATAAACGAGCAAATAGTATTTTCTTTAATTCTAATTGTTGTTTTAGGCGTGAGAGAAAGAGGCAAATTAAGTGGAAAAAAAAATTAATACATCAGAAACTCAAAATAAAAGAGTGTGACAGAAATATCCTGAGAAAAATCATCTCTAGAAGCACTAAAGTCGTAAGATTGGGTTCTATAAAGATTAAATACTTAGAATCCACATAAACTGCACAAGATCTTTTCCATTCTGTAGCAGAAGTAGAAGATTATTTTCCTTCCTGGATGCATGATATTATTTAATATAACTATTTCATACAAGGGATGTAATTGGATTTGATTTTATCAGTAATCTCACAGGGTGGAAGGATCAAATGACTCCTGAGCAACAAAGTGGAATGAATGAGCAACTGTTGGTGAGAAGCATTGCAGCCCTCAGGTGTCTCTGTGCCATACAACCTTTAAGAGGTCCTTTATGCTGTTTCTCTGGAATTTCATGGAATTTTTTTGCCATATATACAATAGATGATTGGCAATCCTCCCCCAGAGAAATTTTAGTCCCACTGTGTGACCACCTTCTGCTAGATTTTAAATAGGATGGTGCAGGGTGGGGTGAACCTAGGATGGAGCAGAGATTTATAAAAACCTTTTCTTGAAGCAATGTCTTAGTGACAAATAGGGATTTCATTTCATGCTTCGCAAGAGTAATAAAATGGGCAATAGTGAGTTAACACCCTGTTTTGCAGCACTCCCAGTTACTTTGATGAAGCTGAAGGTTCTCAAGCCTCTGGTACATCAACACAGCATGTCTTCAGAATTGTGCCTACTTTAGGGCATAATGAAAATTTAGACTGCTATTTATGTGCTGGTTTAAATTCAAAAGAGAATTTTGAGAAATGTACAATATTTAATTTGTGGTACTGAACCTTAAAAGTGACACAACCATCCCTACCCCATCCCACTCCCAGCCCATCCCTCCCCCAGCCCCTCCATATACAGCATCCAATTGACTCTAAAACGAATACAGGGATCTCATTTACCATTTTTCAAACAGATTTTCAACCAAGACCACTCTCGTGACAGTCGCTGTGCTGCTGCTGCTGCTGACCTTCAGGCAGCTTTGTGGTTTTCTGGCAGGCTTTTCAACAAAAAAACAGACCCCCAAAGCTGCTCAAAGCAGTAGTACAGCAATTGTTTGTGAAACAGCCTGACAGTTCCGAATTTTTTTAAAGCCAGTCTTTCAGGTCTGAAGCTCTGGCGAGATAAAGAGCTCAATTTACAACGCCAGGCCTGGGCCCGCCTAGCCCCCAGGCCCAGGTGTTTAGTAGCATGTGCAACCCCTCTCCCAGGCTCTGGCTTGACACCATGCAGGACAAAGCAGCCATTTGATTGGCACCCTATCCACCACCTTAAACATTCACTCCTTCCACGAGCAATGCAAAGTAGCAGCACTGTGTACCATCTACAAGGTGAACTGCAGCAACTCACCAAGGCTCCTTAGACAGCACCTTCCAAACCCGCAACCTCTACCACCTAAAAGGACAAGGCCAGCAGATGTATGGGAACACCACTACCTTCAAGCTCCTCTCCAAGCCACTCACCATCCTGACTTGGAACTATATCACCATTCCTTCACTGTCATTGGATCAAAACCCTGGAACTCCCTTCCTAAGAGCACTGAGGGTATACCTACACCACATGGACTGCAATCGTTCAAGAGGATGGCTCACCATCACCTTCTCGAGGCCAATGATGGGCAACACATGCCGGCCTTGCCAGCGATGCTCACATCCAATGAAAGAACAAGAAGATTAAGAGGTGTCCAATTGAGATGTTTGGAATGATTAAAGTATTAGAGATGGTAGATAGGGAGTAACTATTTTCTCTGTTCATGAGTCCAGAACAAGGGGGCATAAACTTAAAATTAGAGCTAGGTTATTCAGGAGTGATGTCAGAAAGCTCCTTTTCACAAATGGTGGTGGAAATCTGAAACACTTTCTCCCAAACAGCTGTTGAAATTAGGTTAATTGAACATTTCTAAACTGAGATTGATAAGATTTTTATTCAGCAGGTGTATTCTAGGTTCCAGGACCAAGGTGGGTAAAGGGAGTTAAGATTCAGATCAGCCATGATCTAATTCAATAGCGGAACATGCTCGAGGGACTGAATGACCTACCCAGATCCTATGTTCCTTGCTATGTAACGGCCTTTTCTGGTGCTGTACATTATTCCACTATTTGGTTCAGGGGCATTTATGGTTCAATAATGGGCAACCAAGGTCTAGTGGTACCATTGCTCCTTTCACAAAATCATTCCTATATTTCACATTCATTCACTGCGATTATTATTCAGCTGTTTCACAGTCCAGGGCATTCTACGTTCACTCCCTTGGGCCATGATGGTGCTCCACCCGCAAAGGATTCTACGTAATAATATGCCTGGAGCGATGATTTTTAGTTGCTATGTTTTAACAAATTAAACTGGTAACTCATTCAGACTATACACATAACCTCTGCAGACATAGTTATGAACGTTAATATATTTGAAAATTTGTCACTTCAGGATTATATCCCAGTGGACATAGACCTTACATTTTTTGTGCAGTATTTTGGCAATGTCAAGTTCTTCACGACTGCCCATTAATAGTCAACTGGCAGAACTCTAGCCCGGTGAATAAAATATTTAAATAAATAACAATGAAAATGTTAATCCTGCTCGTTTTACCATGGTTCAAATGAAATGTGTCTAAGTACAGTTAAGCTGCAGTTGTTGTTTGGTTTGAACGAAATGTCTACACCCAGTCTGTGAACTTGTTTTTTGAAGCTGCTCCTGGAAAAATATTTTTCTCTTTTATTTTTCAGCCAGAATCACTGACAAGGGAACAATTTGCAAACTTTTTTTTTCCCTCAGCCATTAGTTTTCTGCTGTTGTGTTTCAAATTCCATTTCTATTTCAAGCATGACTTCAAATGCTGCCCCCAAAAAGAATGTGTTGGAAAAATAATGGTTGGCAGAAAAAGCTTCTTAAAAATCAAAAAAAAAATCAATTACTGACTTTAATAAACAATCATTTATTTTTTTCAGGAACTGTTCTAGGAATTGGACTGAAAATTGGGAGCAGGAGCAGAATTCAAACGGGACAACAACTGATTATGTATTAACAGAATCTGGTCTGTGACATGTAGGCAAGATGGTAGCATAGTGGTAATGTCACTGCAGTAATAATCCAGAGGCCCAGGTTGATGCTCGGGGGACAAGTTCAATTAATTGACTTTTTTTTTAAAAAATCAATTAAAAAAATCTGGAATGGAAAGCTCAATTTCGTAATGGTGACCATGAGACTATCATCGATTGTCGTAAAAATCCATCTAGTTCACTAATGTCCTTTAGGCAAGGAAGTCTGCTATGCTTACCCAGTCTGACCCAAATGTGACTCCAGATCCACAGCAATGTGGTAGACTCTTAACGGCTCTCCGTTAGGGATGGACAACAAATGCTGGCCTTGCCAGCGACGCCCATATCCCATGAACGAGAAAAAAAATTGTTAAACTGTACAATAAAGATTTCATCCCAGTCTCTGGCAATTACCGGACTGTTTGTAACCTTGGTACCGTATTTGACCTTGAGATGAGCTTCATCGATATTTTATAATAACAGTATTTTAATAAAATGTAGAAAACAAAAATATAAAATAAGACATTTACAAAGCTTTAATTGAAAGCTCTACAGTATTGAAACATATAAGATCCTGAGGGGACTTGACAGGGTGGATGTGGAAAGGATGTTTCCTCTTGTGGAAGAATCCAGGACTAGGGGTCACTGTTTAAAAATAAGGAGTCGTCCATTTAAGACAGATGAGGAGAAATTTTTTTCTCTCAGAGGGTTATAAGTCTTTGGAACTCCCTTCCTCAAAAGGCAATAGAGGCAGAGTCTTTTAATATTTTTAAGGCAGCGGTAGATAGATTCTTGATAAGCAAGGAGGTGAAAGGTTCTCGGGGGTAGACAGGAATGTGGAGTTGAGGTTACAATCAGATCAGCCATGATCTTATTGAATGGCTCAAAGTGCCAAGTGGCCTACTCCTGCTCCTAATTTATATGTCTGTATATACAATGAATTGTTAAGTGGGATATTTACACGATAACTGTTTGTGTTCGCGGAACTGTGAAATGTAGGATTTTGAAAAGCTGTAGATTTCAATAGAACTGGAACAGGTGGAATGGAACATTTCCTACTACACTGATTTTTGGAGGAATGTATTCATTTCTAATAATTATAATTTCCATCGTCATGAATGTTTACTTCCCTCACCTCACCCAACCTTATCCTTACCCTCACTCACAATCCTTATCCACTCTTCCCCAGCTCGAGGCTCAGCTTCTCTAATGCTTTTCCTGCTGGCTTTCCATCTTCCACCCTCCAGAAATATTAACTTGTTCACAATTCAGCCGTTCATTTCCTGTCCTGTGCAAAGTCCCATGTCCCTCACTTTGGTTCTCACTAATCTACAAGGACTCCATGTCTCCAATTAATCGAATTTAAAACTCTTGCCTCAATTTTAAAATCCTCCTTCACTTCTCCCCACCCTGTACTTATAGCATCCTTCACTCAGCCTTGCACTTTTCAATCCTTGACTCTAGCCTCTTCTTTGTCTTCCCCTCTTTGGTAGCAGAGTCTTTGCTGCCTTGGTCCTATTCTGTGGCATCGTCTCCCCGAACTCCTCTGCCTCTATTACTTTTCTTTCAATCTTTCAAAAACATTGTCATAATCCACCTTCTTTGTGCAAGCTTTCAGTCTTCTCTTCAACCTCTGGCGTCATGGCTTTACTCCTCTTTTACTTTTTAAATTTATTTTTCCATCCCTCTAAAGACTTGTTCTACAGACATTGAAGCCACTAAATAAATGCATGATATTGTCTGATTTGAAATAAACACCACACTTCTTTGAGGCATAAAATGGACTGTTCCAATGTTAGATGCTTGAGAACTGCACTGATAAATTGTGCTATGTTATAAAAATATCTATATAGAAAAAATGTGGCACTATGCAATTACAACACAATGGTTCCACAAAGACAAATTTAACATTTACAGAGCCAACACTCCAGGAGTTAATCGATAATGAGACATTGAACTTTGAAAAATTTAATGCAGTAGAATTCACAAAAGTACAAATAGAAGCAATTAATCAGCTGCAAACTCTACTAACATGGATCATTATTGGCAACTTTTTCATTGAGCGGAGATTTGAAACATCTTAGCTTTTGCTAAACTCTCCACAAATGCAGAGAATACACTTGATTTTAAATGGGCTGTCATGAGAATTGAAGTTATGATAGAGTTGTCAGTCTGAATTTTCACAAAGATGGAAGGGCACCGCACCTTTGCCAAAATAATGGCAGAGCCCTGATTCTGGAAGTCCCACCACTGAATGCAGCATCCACCATTTTCACTGGGGGGAATGGGGTTGGGACATATTTTGTACATATGCAGTTCACAGAGGCAGTGACATATTTAAAAGTGCTGCTGCCTTCAGTTAGAAGCAATTTTCATCATTGAGGTCTCTGAAACACAATTTATAGGATTTATGAGTTGGTTCAAACTCAAACTTACAGCCTTGGTTCAAACATGGACAAAAGAGCTGAACTCCAGAGGTGAGGTGAAAGTGACTGCCCTTAACACCAAGGCAGTATTTGACCAAGTGTGGCATCAAGCAGCCCTAGCAAAACTGGAGTCAACAGGAATGAGGGAGAAAGCTCTCTGTTGGATGGAGTCAAACCTTCCACAAAGGAGGATGGTTGTGGTTGTTGGAGGTCAGTCATCTCAGCTCCAGGACATCACTGCAGGAGTTCCTCAGGCCCACCTATCTTCAGTTACTTCATCAGTGACCTTCCTTCCATCATAAAGTCAGAAGTGGGGATGTTTGCTGATGATTGTGCAATGTTCAGCACCATTCGTGACTCCTCAGTTACTGAAGCCATCTATGTTCAAATGCAAAAGACCTGGACAATATCCAGGCTTGGGCTGACAAGTGGCAAGTAACATTCACGCCACCACAAGTGCCAGGCAATGGCCATCTCTAACAAGAGAGAATCTAACCATTGCCTATTGACATTCAATGGCATTACCATCGCTGAATCCTCCACTATCAACATCCTGGGGTTACCATTGACCAGAAACTGAACTGGACTGGCCATATAACTACTGTGGCTACAAGAGCAGAGCAGAGGCTAGGAATCCTGCAGCGAGTAACTCACTTCCTGACTCCCCAAAGCCTGTCCACCATCTACAAGGCACAAGTGTGATGGAACATTCTCCACTTGCCTGGATGAGTGCAGCGCCCAAAACACTCAAGAAGCTTGACACCATCCAGGACAAAGCAGCCCGCTTGATTGGCACCACAGCCACAAACATTCAATCCCGCCACCACCAACACACAGTGGCAGCAGTGTGTACCATCTACAAGATGCACTGCAGGAACTCACTGAGGCTCCTTAGACAGCACCTTCCAAACCCATGACCACTACTATCTAGAAGGACAAGGGCAGCAGACACATGCGAATGCCACCACTTGGAAGTTCCCCTCCAAACCACATACCATCCTGATTTGGAACTATATCACTGTTCCTTTACTGTCGCTAGGTCCAAGTCCTGAAACTCCCTTCCTAACAGCACCTTGGGTGTACATACACCACATGGACTGCAGCGGTTCAAGAAGGCAGCTCACCACCAATTTCTCAAGGGCAATTAGAAATGGGCAATAAATGCTGGCCTTTTTAAAAAAAATGGTGATCTGGAAACCTAGCGAGAACAGGCCACGTGAAGAGGGATCAGAAAGAGAAGAGTTGAAACCTCCATGAAGATGTGTAGTTGGAAGCAACCGATTAAGCCAGTGCAACAACATTTGTTTAAATTAACTTTTCTTTCTTGATTCTCATTATTTAACACTACAATTAACTGACAGGATTTATGTCAATTTTGTGATTCTCAGATTAAATATCTAGTTTTCTCTTGCTCAGAACTTTGTTGATGGCCATTTCAATCCTGGTCAGAATTCAGGTATGAACTTCCTTAATGTGCCAAGTATCAGCTTTTTCTATTCATTATTTTCCAATAAAATTGGACTTTGGTTCAAGATTTGAGAATATCAAAGTATATACACAACTTACAGGTGAGCCACCTTCTTGAACTGCTGCAGTCCGTGTGGTGTAGGTACACCCACAGTGTTGTTAGGGAGGGAGTTCCAGGATTCTGACCCTTCAACAATGAAGGAATAATGATTTAGTTCCAAGCCAGGATGGCGAGTGGCATGCAGGAGAATTTGCAGGTGATGGTGTTCCCATGCATCTGCTGACCTTGTCCTTCTAGATGGTAGTGGTTGTGGGTTTGGACTGTCAAAGGAGCCTTGGTGAGTTACATAGGATTACGTAGGCTATACAGCAGTCAAACAATCAAATCAGCCCAACCAGTCCATGCCAACATTTATGCTTCAATTGAAACTCCTCCCATCTTTTATCAAATCTATCATTGTCACTCTCTATTACCTTCTCCGTCATACGGTTGTCTAGCTTCCCCTTAAATGCATCTGTATTTCTGCTTCAACCTGTGCTCCAACTGCTTTGGTAGCAAGTTCCACATTTTTCCCACTCTTTGTGTAAAGAAGTTTCTTCTGAATTCCCTATTGGATTTTTGATGACTATCTTATATTGGTGACATCTAGTCATGCTCTTCCACACAAGTGGAAACATTTTTTCTGTATAACTTTTAAATACCTCTATTAGGTCACCCCTCAGCCTTCTTTTGCTGCAATAAATCTTGTGGATGGTGCACACTGCACCCACTGTGCTCCAATGGTGGAGGGAGTCAACGTTTAAAGAGGTGGATGAGGTTCAGATCAAGTGGGCTGCTTTGTCCTGGATGGTGTCAAGCTTCTCAAGTGTTGTTGAAGCTGCACTCTTCCAGTCAAGTGGAGAATATTCCATCACACTCCTGACTTGTGCCACGTAGATGATGGACAGACTTTTGGGAGTCAGGAAGTGAGTTACTCAGTGCCGAATTCTCAGCCTCTGACCTGCTCTTTTAACCACAGAATTCATATGGCTGTTCCATTTAAGTTAAGTGAAATTATTATTAACCGAATATTATTGGTGCCAAACTTTGCGCAGCCATCTGATAGCTGTGGATTGTCTCAGCAGAAAAGTCACAATCTGTAAATTTTTCTGACAAAAAATTCTGACTTTGGAATTTAAATTGGCTATTTGTGACATATTACTGTGCACAGCCTCTGTAGAAATCCCCCAATTGAGCAGTGGGAGGGCAACAACAGGAAAAGCTTGTGACAAAAATGTATTCTCCTAGTTACATCCCTGCATCAGGGTACACAGCAATAATTTGCATTTATGTAAAGCCTTTAACTTAGTAAAACGTTCCAAGGTGCTTCACAGGAACTGTAGCAAACAAAAGTTGACACTTAGCCAAAGAAGATATTATGGCAGGTGACTAAAAACTTGGTCAGAGAGTCTTAAAAAAGGGAGAGGCAGAGAGGATTAGGGGAGGAATTCCATGGCTTCACATGCAACCTATTAATGCCTACTTAGCACACCAACACTGTATGAATGAGTGAGGGTGTTATTTTTAACAGCTCATTCTCGCTAATAAATGTTAACTATTGAAACCATATTGAATCCTGACTCATGACAATTGCAGGCTTTCAAGTGTCCAGGTTTGCCAAAGTCAGGCTATTTTGCTCATGTTAGGACATTACCCATTGGTAAATGGTAGATGATAAAAGTATATTCTACCAATTAATCACATAGTTCTAAAGCAATTAAGTGCCAGTAGTCTAGCAGTACATTGTCTCAGTCAGTCCTCACTTTAAAATTACTGATTTGAAGCAGGGTGGAAGCAAACAAATTGTCTGCCACAGATCCACACCCCACTGAAGTATTCCACCACTGAGAAGGACTGGCTGGGGAGAATCACAAAGAGAAGCCACTTCTCATGCAAGCAGCATGTAACCCTACACGACATGGGAAAAAGGCTTTCCCTTTGTAGCACTTCAGGACACACTGCTGTATCGTCAGCCACACCAATACACCTTGTATGCAGGAAGATGCTGGGCAAACAGATCAATCTTAGTAGGGACGGAATCCATGATCTGCATAAACTTCTCGTAAGGTGTAGCCTCCCTCAGAGCCCCAAATACCTTCACTGCAAAATATGACATGGGTTTGCAAATCCCTTTGCCTCCCTGCCCCTCCCAACCACCATTACAACAACCCCTGCACCTCCCCCTCAACCCCCCCCACCGCCCCCACCCCCCCAACCCCCCAATCCCAGTGAATCTTGGTGCCAGAGGAACCTTTAAGCAGCACTTTCTGCACCTTTTCCACCTGAGAAGGCTCTGACAGTTACAAATAAAGACTTCAGTTACAAGCCAGAAAGGATCGTGAGCATCCATGTCAGGTACCGCAAATTCAATAACCACCATTCCTTCAAAATACCCCCATGCAAATATATATGCAACCTCATTAATTTGCTGGTAATCAGATAAACCAGGTACCAACTAACATAGTCTTTTAACCATGCTTATTCTACAGTGATTATCCAGTATTGTTTGTAGATTTTATTACCACTTTCAGTGTGCGGAATGAAGAAAAATGTTATGATAACAGAGACTTAATACAATGTAGACTACTTGCATAAGACAACCTTAATTTAGTGAAGGCACTTGGTACTAAAAAAAATGCCGTGTAGTTGTTCTTATACTTTCCTGCAGTGTGCCTCTTATGGGAAGTTGGGATTTTTTATTTATGTGGGTTAATTAAGAGTGTTCCTCCAGCTTCCAGAGAGCTGTAAACACATCTGGTTAAACTGCAGGAATTGAACCAACAAAAGATATACTGATTTATTCAATACATAAATACGACATTCAGAAATTAAAGCAGATTAAGATCCAAAACTTAATCTTTGACGTGCTATAGTGTTTCAGTAATGATGAACAACATATGTATCCCTGAAATGCCCAAATACTTAGAGGAGTGAATAAACTTACATCTTAGTGCGACTGTTTTGTTAACCTGAAATTATGCAAGATTACATTAATGTTTATTTGCTCACCTCTTTTTAAGAAGTTACATGCCACTTGTCAGCCCAAGCCTGGATGTTGTCCAGGTCTTGCTGCATTTGGACATGGACCGCTTCAGTACCTGAGGAGTCGCGAGTGGTACTAAACATTGTGCAATAATCAGTGAACATCCCTATGTCTGACCTTATGATGGAGGGAAGGTCATTGATGAAGCAGCTGAAAGTGGTTGGGCTGAGGACACTACCCTAAGGAACTCCTGCAGCGATGTCCTGGAGCTGAGATGACTGACATCCAACAACCACAACCATCTTCCTTTGTGATAGGTATGACTCCAACCAGCTGAGAGTTTTCCCCCTGATTCCTACTGACTCAAGTTTTGCTAGGGCTCCCTGATGCCACACTCGGTCAAATGCAGCCTTGATGTCAAGGGCATCACCTCACCTTCACCTCACCTCTGGAGTTCAGCTCTTTTGTCCATGTTTGATCCAAGGCTGTAATGAGGTCAGGAGATGAGTGGCCCTGGCAGAACCCAAACTGGGCATTAGTCAGCAGATTATTGCTAAGGAAGTGCTGCTTGATAGCACTGTTGATGATCCCTTCCATTACTTTACTGATGATGGAGAGTAGACCAATGGGGCAGTAATTGGCCGGGTTGGGTTTGTCCTGCTTTTTGCATACAAGACATACTGGGCAATTTTCCACATTGCTGAGTAGATGCCAGTGTTGTAGCTGTACTGGAACAGCTTGGCCATGGGCGCAGCACGTTCTTGAGCACAAGTCTTCAGTACCTTGCCGGGATATTGTCAGGGCCCATAGCCTTTACAGTATCCAGTGCCTTCAGCCGTTTCTTGATATCACGTGGAGTGAATCGAATTGGCTGAAGATCCACATCATTGATGCTGGGGACCTCTGGAGGAGGCCGAGATGGATCATCCACTCGGCACTTCTGGCTGAGGATTGTAGCAAGTGCTTCAGCCTTATCTTTCGCACTGATGTGCTGGGCTCCCCCATCATTAAGGGATATTTGTGGAGCCTCCTGCTCCAGAGGGTTGTTTAATTGCCCTCCACCATTCACGGCTGTATGTGGAAGGACTGCAGATCTGATCCATTGGTTGTGGAATTGCTTAGCTCTATCACTTGCTTCCTATGCTGTCTGGTACACAAGTAGTCCTGTGTTGTAGCTTCACCAGGTTGACACCTCATTTTTAGGTATGCCTGGTGTTGCTCCTGGCATGCACTCCTGCACTCTTCATTGTACCAGGATTAATCCCCTGGCTTGGTGATAATGGTAGAGTGGGGGATATGCCAAACCATGAGGTTACAGATTGTGGTTGAGTGCAATTCTGCTGCTGCTGATGGCCCACAGCGCCTAATGGATGCTCAGTCTTGAGTTGCTAGATCTGTTCGAAATCTGTTCCATTTAGCACGGTGGTAGTGCCACGAAACACGATGGAGTGTATCCTCGATGTGAAGGTGGGACTTCATCTCCACAAAGACTGTGTGGTGGTCACTCCTTCTGATACTATCATGGACAGATGCATTTGCGGATGGTGAGGATGAGATCAAGTATGTTTTTCCCTCTTATTGGTTCCCTCACCACTTGCCGCAGACCCTGTCTATAAGCTATGCCCTTAGGGACTTGACCAGCTCAGTGGGTAGTGGTGCTACTGAGCCACCTTTGGTGATGGACATTGAAGTCCCCCACCCAGAGTACATTCACAAACTTATTAAGATATTCAACAAATGTCCCTTTTTCTGAATGGAATGAAGAAAATTTTGATGGGTACTTTAAAAAAAAATTTTGCTCTTTTTAAAAGGTCCTTCTTCCTTAATTCAGGGAGGAAAATGTGGTGCAGCATCTCCCCGTGCCCCACCCCAACTCCTTTCAAAAGGAAGTAATCTTACCAAGAATTAAACTGCATTGACAGTACCATACCTAGGGGCATCCATAAAAAAACAATTTACAGGATGAAATGATCTTATTGAAGATAATTGGAAGCAGGCTTCATTGTACAAAGCAATCTTTTGAGCTCATGGAAGCATTTAAATCTAAATCCAGTCAAAGAATACTTCAAATGAAGAACTACCCTGTTCCTTTAGACATTTCTTGGACGCAACTGATTTAAATCATGCTGGAAACGTGGTAAAATCAGAAATTCGTGGCCAAATAATGTAAGAAGATTTTTAAAAATCTATATCCTATCAACAAAACATTTTTCTTTATTGTTCAGGAAAATTGGTGCCAAATTGACCATCATTGGTTGTAAGAGTTAAAAATGCATTGACGGTATAAAGGTTTCTATGGCAAATTTGAAAATGATCAAACCAAACTTTTAAATTGTTGATAAAAAGCTGAGCTATAAAATGCTCTGTATATTTCTCAACTAAATTAAGCTTATGATGCTTACAGAAATAGGTAGGTCTATACAAGGCAATGTCAGGTTGAAGAATGGACAGAGGGTGGTAATCATGTAGGGCGATTGTTATGGCACAATAGATTCAAGAATTGTCCTTTTATTTCTGGAATCAAAATCAACAGATGATAGGGTGGAATCATGGGGCAGGATTTTCGGGTCATTGGGTGGGCGGGTCCGGGAGTGGCCGGGAAACGGTCCGCCGCCCACGATCGGCCCCCGACCGCGATTCCGCACCGGCTGGCCAATTAACAGCCAGCCAGCATGAAACGCACGCTGAAAGGCTCAGCGCGGGCGGGAGGAGTGCAAGCGCAAAAGTCTGCGCATGCGCTGGGGAGCGCACACTGAAAGCTGCCTCAGGGAGCTGAAGAATTTTAAAAACAAAAATAGAGAATTTGAAAATCAGAAAAAAATGCCCCCATGTAGGAAACACTCACATGAACAGAAACAATAAAGGTTATGTCAAATCATTTTTTAAAAATTAATGTCGGAAGCTTCATCCCGCCCCTGGATGAGGTTTCCTAAAAAATCCAAAGGCCGCTTGGCCGTTTCGCCAACGGTAAGGTTGGACGGACAGCAAAAAAACTTTCAATTACTTGATTAACGGCCTTAATAGGCCTCTTAATTGTCGACGGGCGCGATGCTGACTCTCGCGAGTGCCCGCCGACCAAAATATCGTGTGCTATTTTATGCCTGATCAGGTTGGGCACATGCCCACCCGCGGGATGTAAAATCCTGCCCATGGAATCTTAGAAACTTACAGCATAGAGGCTATTCAGTCCATCATGCCTGTGCTGGCTCTTTGAAAGAGTCACCCTCTCTGTATTTTGTGGTAATGGTGAAGGGAGCAATGTAAGCCAAGACACCAACTAACTCCCTGATCTTCTCTGAATAATGTGTAAGCATATTGAAGCTCCATTACTTACGGGAAGGAGCGGGATGGCTGTCAGCTGCTGGCAAACATGGAAATATTAGGAAAGGCGTAGGTCCTGCCATGTTAACTTTTTTCACTCAATTTCTTCCACGGTAGCCAGTGAGATTGAAAGGGTTGCCGGTTGGGAAGTCCTGCCGTATAAGGCAGCAACTTGGGATCTGAGAGAAGGGGGAGATCACAGTGCGTGCAGTCGAAACGGGGTGTGAGAGGATCTGGGTATCATGGGAAGGGAAGCCAATCAGAGCAGGTTAACTTGGAGGTCTGAGGGGAAGCACTTCTCCTCCTCCTCCTCCCCAAGCACTACTAGGAAAACACTTAACTGCGAGATCTGGCAGTCCTTGCCTCCCTTTGGTGGCCGGATTCCAGTCCCCTGGGGAACCTGGCCTGTTAAATTCAAATGGTTCCTAAAGTCTGAGGCATACAACCTTAATGAAAATATTAGAACTCCTGACCTGCCTCTTTGAGAAGGGGTTTCTCACCCTATCCCAAACACACCTTGGTTAAACTGGAAATAGGCAGGCTTGTGGTAGTTTGGGGGTAGCTTTCCCATCTTTAAGAATTTAACCCCGCTCACCTTTAGAATTTCCTTCATGTCCACCTGAACAGGCAAATGAAGCTTGGTTTAATGCTCAAATGACAACACCTCTGGGTGTCTCAGTGTCAAACTGTGGAGCATTAATTGTGACTTTGGGCGATCGTGGAAAACGCCTGGTCTCAGATCAGCCCAAAATACATCCCTCCTGATTGAAGTCAACGGAAATGAAAATCGCCAGAGATATTTAACGGAGACCCGTTCCAATATTGCCCGTCTTACATCCTGAGATATGGTCAAAATGACCCCTAACAAGTTCGGCGTTGGTGCCAAGTGCTTCTGAACTCCAAATTCAAGCCGCGTTTACACTCGTACGACACGTCTGCAGGTCGTGCGTTGGACTCATCGACCATCTCGGAACCCATTGAGCCGGAGTGGGAGCAAGTCATCCTCGAACCCGAGGGGCTGCCTCAGAAGAGGGAGAAGAGGTTACCATGCCAACCTCCTCAGGCAGTGTGAATAGATTCCTGGGTTACCTGTTAAAATTCTGAATTGGCGTTTGAATCCAAAACTGACCTGGAGGTGAGAGAGCTGCAGTTTGATAAATACATCAATTGTTCATTTTTTTTTGGATATTCTAAATACATTAATGTTGATAATACATTAGGTAAATCATTGCTGTAATTATTTAATGATTTACATTTTTTTCCAGATATTGCCAGGATTGACAGCTGAGTGTTTGAGTTGAGCAGCAAGATGCTGAGAGAGCCGGAGATTGACAGGGTCGAATGTGTAGAGTGTCACAAGCAGTCTGCACCCGGGAGGCTGGTTCATTGGAAGGGGGTTGTTTAATAAACGGCAGGGATCAAAATTAAAAATTAAAAAAGGGAGGGAGAAAAAAAAAAGGAAGCGAGAGAGAGGGAGAGAGAAAGAAAGAAAGGTGATTTCAATTGCGTGTCGCTGGTGTTCCGGGTCGGATTGAGTCACAGGCTGGGAATGCATGAGGTGAGATTGCGTGCGGAGAGGGCTTGTTTACTGTCCCAGGGAAAGGTGCAGCAGAGCGGCCTGCGGTTTGAGCGAGTGGGCGGGGAGAGAGGGGGGGACACAGGGAGCAGCCAGCTTCGCACGCACATTTAAACAAGGGGCCCTTTCAAACAATACTTCCCTTCTTCCACAACCTGGGCCAGCCAGCTAATAGAAAACACTTCAATAGACAAATAGGCAATTAAAACTCTACCTGGTGTCGATTGAACATGCCCGTAATGCTGTGAAAGGCACTCTGCAGAGTTCCAAAGCCACAACTCCATCTAGATTTTTTTTTTGATTGGGGGGGTGGGAGAGGGTGGGTGGAATTCCAAGTTTGAAGTTAAGTTTTCCATGGCATTGACACCTTGTGATGATCATTAGCCTGAAGTATACCTTGACATTGTTCTGCACAAAGATACAACACAAAATGCTCATCTAAGCCGAAATGTATACACATAATTGGAATGCGAGTTACGGGAAACTATTTGAAGTGGGTTTATTGTGAAGTGAAATATTGGCCCCGAAACGATGCTGTTGGATAACTGAGACAGATGCTTCAGGCATTCATCTGACATTCCTCCCTCTGCGATTCTGCAAGAGGCGTTACCCCACTTAAAAAGGTGAACGCCCCCACTAACAGCGGAGAGACTCGTTGCTGGAGGCTTAATGCTGTTCACCTATCAGGGGGACGAAGGCTGAGTGCGATTGTACGAAAGTCCCTTTGTCCATTGTTTGAATGGCGCTGTTAATCTAGTTTTACTTTAAATGAATTTGCACTTCCATTTTAAAAAAGGAGTTTCCCTCGAATGCAATAAGATTGTGGGTGTGAATCTCCATGGGGGGCAATTTCAAAGACTAGGGTTGTAAAAATAACTCATACCTTTAGATTTACACTTCAAATGCATTGAATGAAAACAGGGTTGGTAAGTATTGTGAGAAATAGAATTTGACCATCTTGGCCAAAACTCGATCACTAGGATGAGGCTTTAACTTTATGCAGAATTGAAAATATTAAACGTGTTTGAAATTGGAGTACAGCCCACAATGGAATTAACAAGTACTAATTACCATTTTTAATACCCTCCTGCATTAACCACATTCTGATGTTTAAGTGTTTTGTGTTGTTGCATTCGGGCTTGGATAAGCATTCGGGATTTCTCGGATATTCTGAAGAAAGAGTTTTATTAAAACATCATGTGGAAGGCCAACTTCAATAATGCAAACCACTCTATTTAGGGGAGGCAGTGTGCAGTGGTATTGTCACAGGACTGGTAATCTGGGACCCGGGTCCCACCACAGCAGATGATGGAATTTGAATTCAGTAAAAATCTGGAATTAACTCTAATGATAACTATGAAACCATTGTCAATTGTGGTGAAACCCCATCTGGTTCACTAATTTAGGGAAATCTGCTGTCCTTACATGTGTACATGTGGTGTACATGTGACTCCAGAACTACAGCAATGTTGTTGACTCTTAAATGCCCTCTGAACAATTAGGGATGGGCAATAAATGCTGGCCTAGCCAGTGATGCCCACATTCCATGAATGAATGCAAAAATGCTTTTCTGGAGGGCCTGGGAACAGGCATCTTAAAGGACCAAATTTTGCTGTCAAAATAATGGTGAGGCTGCTGTTATGCACAAATAGGACATAACTTTCGGCAAAGAGCAGATGCACGGTTAAACGTGGATGTTCAAAAGTTATTGTCCAATTCCACCATTAACTTCATGCAAATTGCACCTTGCTGCTTCACCATTGGAATGCATTGAATGGCATGAAGTTACTGTATTTGCATAGCACTTACAAACTATCACTACAGAAAGTTGAGTCATATAATTGCAATTACGATTTTAACATGCTAAGTGTTAATTACTGCCGATCAACTTTTCTGACACTGCAAATGAACAGTTACACGCGCAGAATCTCATTCCTTCATGTTTTAATTGTCATTTAAAATGTCATATTATTTCTTTCAAATTTTCCCTTTCTCTTTTATTTTTCTTTCTGTATTTGATTTGACATTGATTTCACTCACTCTCATTTATTTCCCTCTCAGTCCTTGCGCTGTTTATTTTGCGATCCTTGAATCCGATTGATTAGGGAGATACACAGTTGCTTGCCCTGGTCATTCAGGTCCCAGATGCCATTTTCCTCTCTGCACCATTATCAGATTGCATTTTCAACAACTTGCCATACAAAATATTTAAAAGCTTAATTGTGCAAGACTAAGTTTTACTAAGGTCAAATGCTCTGTCACCTGCCCTGCTGCAACAAATTCTGAGCCATTCTTTCTCCCCATCCAACCTCCCCAAACTGTACACTGAATTCCAGGTACTTGCCCTCCCCCAACCAATTGATTACCAGTTCAGAAAATATACATATCATTGGAATATGCATTACAAAAACTGAATAAGTAATAGGCACTAGATGCCTTGAAAAGAAGTTTGCTGAAACCAGTAAGGGACTTATTTTGCCCGCATGTCCATTTTGCAAGTTTTACATTTGAAATGATAAGGCTGGCCCAAACTGTGGGTGATTTAACTTTGATCCCAGCTTAAATAGTTATGAGCAGATCCAACAAGCATTATTGGGCAATGGAGTTTCAAATTTGGTGCAAACTAATTCCTAGAAGTCGAGTTTAATTGTATGCCTCATGCTAAAACACATTGTATTTTGGCATAAGATGTATAAATTAATTTAGTTTGTCATCCACATCAGGATTTTCAAAGTGACAACCACTCATTTCTCCAGCCTGGAGAGATGATTTAGTGAGACATGTGCAATGTCCATAAGTAATAAAAAATGTTGACAAAAATTAAAATCAATATACACATGAGTGGTGTAAAGGGAAGACTCGGAAGGGAATTAAAACACAGAATTTAATGCACTTGTGAAAACGACCTCATAAGTTGTTGAGATATTTCTCTCATGGAGTAAATGACGTTTTCCCCAGTTCCCCAATGAATGCCCTCTGTTACTTATTGGCTTTCTGCCTATAAAATGTCAATGATCAGTTTTTTGGCAAGGTTTTCACATACGGAGGGTCATGGATCAGTGAGAAAATATGATTAAACAAATAGAAATAAATTGGAAATATGACAACTTGAAACAATGCTCGATTTATCAAAATGAGGCACTGTTCATAACAGGAAAAACAGAGGCAAGGATAATTCTGCCTGTGAAACTACACTTTGTGAAGCAATTAATGGGAATTATTGGCTGTTGAAGTTCCTCTCAAATGAACAGATAGGCCTTGAAATGACTTAGTCATTTACTATGTAAGAATTTAATGGCCGGGATTTTCCATTCCGGATCTAAGTCCTGTGGCGGGCGCAGAAACCGGGTGTGTTTCCCACCACAGAGCCCAGTTGGAATTCGCACAAAATCACACAATGCTGGGCTCGTTAATTATGTAGTCGGGGGTTTCCTGACATATTGTGCAGCACCCTGGGCCGGATGATGCGTGCCCCGCCGCCATATCTGGGTGCCATATCTAAAAGGCACCCGGACATCAATGGCTTTGTCGTGAACCCCACTGTTGAAGGAGAAGATGGCCCAACGATCCCAAGGAGCTCCAGCCCCTAGATTCAGCAACACTTCTCTCAATGTGCTGCTCAATGCAGTGGAGACCAGGAGAGGCGTCCTGTACCCGGAGGATGGAAGGAGGAGGCTGCGTGGGAGGAAGTCGCCAGGGCGGTCAATGCCCAGGACTTCCACTGGCGGCCTGCCCTGCAGTGCTGAAACCAATGAGTGACCTCATCAGCACGGCCAGGCTGAATGAGCCTTCACCTGCCCACACTCACCTCACTGAATGGTACAGGGGACACGGAACTCAGCGGTAAGGGCTACAGAAAAGAGCTACTCAACATGATAAGGTGACGCCTCTGCAGTCCATCTAATCAGCAGTTGGAAAGGCCACTGTGGGCCCCTGACCCACACAGAGAGTTCAGATGCTGTTTGGGGGCAGGGGTGGGGGAAGGGGGTTAGCACCCCCTTGAAGGCACTAGCAAGCACTGCTAATGAAATGCCTCTGTGAGCCTTATCCCTCTATCGGCATGGGCTCACCGCTCAGGAGGGTGCTGCCCCAGAACCCTTCTGGACAACCTGCATTGCATCGATCACATGGCACACAATCCAATGGGTTATTTAGAGTAAGACTGGAAGCATGAGGAAGATACATGAAACCCAATTGCTCTCAGTCCGGGTGGTCTCCATCCAGTAAGGATCCACGCATAATACAGTCACATAGAAACCTAAGGGCCACGTGTTCCTCCATATTGGAGGCAGCTCATGCAATCACTTGCTCTCCTGTCTCACTTACAGGTGCCAGCAAGAACAGGGGAAGGCCAGAAGAGAAAACCATGTCCAGCAGGTCCTCCAGAGGACTAGGGACACTGGGGAGGAGGAAAAAGAGCACGTGTAAAGCCATCACAGCAGTTAGCTGCACCCTCCACCAGTGCAGAGACACACACCTCAGTGGGTACTAGCTCTAGCTTAGACAGGGTCTCACATTCTGGTGGTCACTGCACGGACACATGTCTGCAGCAGGAGGAGACAGTGTCAGCAAAGCTCACCGGCACTCAGAGGACAGCTGGGGAAGAAACATCTGCGACATCCAAGTTGGATGACGAGCTTTTGGGATCAGCCCAGCACGAGATGCTGGAGAGGCTGCGAGAGGCGGGGAAACATCAGGGAAAGGTGGCAGAGGCCCTCAACAGACCAGCGTGAGGTGGAGGAGTCTGTCCATCTGCTCTCTGGTGAAGTGGTTCTGACCTGTGCACACATGGAGGTCACCATGGGGAGGATGGCAAATGTCATTGAGAATCTCATTCAGCAGAACAAGTTTCAGCCGGAGATGTACGCAGACCTGCAGTCCATTGCTGTAACCATGGGTGAGATCTTTCTGTGGCTAAACGAGAAGAGGACGGGGCACCTCACCCTCCTCCAGGTGACCCTTCTCCTCCAGGAGTCAGGCAGGGGTCCTCAGGCACCCAAAGGGAGGAGTAGCGGCTGTTGGACATCGCTGGACCCTCCACTCAAGGCTTCCTGAGGGTGTCTGACCTTTCAGAATCCCCTTTGCCTGTGACCCCTTCAGTTTTGTCCTCTGTGACCGTGGAGGGAGCAGCTGCCCCACAGCAGTGCAGCCAAAGTAAGCTGGGGCCCTCCGAGCCTCAGGTCTCCAGGGGACAGCCGCTAAAGTCATCCAATACAACAGGGTAAATTGGTCAGCACCCACCCCTGTTACGGATGTTGGGGGAGAACCTGGAAGAAGTGGTAGGGAACGAAAGATCACAAAGTTATGATTTCACAAGTGTTTACACGTGAAATCATCCATGTGCAGGGAGGCAAGGACCTTTGTCAGGGCCCTTACGAAGTGCAAGAAGCCTCCTGTGCATGCTGAGCCTTTGCTCGTCACGGCTGATATGTTGAAACGTCTTAGCATTGTCAGTGCTACGTACTGGGGCTCCCCTTCGGTTGTCCAGTTGAGCTGACCTGCCGCTCCGCCCACCTCCAATGAGCCAGCTCCAATGCAGCATCTCGAGATCTCCACCTCGAGGCTCTGGATAGTTGTAAGCGGCCATGGTGCATTTGACTTTTCAGGTTGAGTCCAACACCTTCCATCCTCGCAGCCCCACCTCGTCACCCACATACTCCCACCCCCCCCATCACCAGTGACCCCCCATGTGACCTTTAACCTCCTCACAGTCACCCTACAACCCTCCCCGACCACCCTCCATCCCATGTAGGTGAATGTCCACGCCCCCTACCTTTCACAGGAAGCCATCCCTGTAACAATACACATGCCACCGACCTTCAATCCTGCCAACACCAAAATTTGGTTTTACTTCCGCGTCCCCACCAACAACCCTCAGTGACCCTTCACCCTTCATCGCAGGACCCACCTAATTGGCTCCCACTTCCCCCTTTGACCCTTACTATACCTTGACATCACCAATTCTCTCAGTTTTCCCCCCAGGACTCATCAGTTGACACCACAGACCCCCCTCCCTCTAAACCCTTTTCCCATCTTCTCCCCCATGGCCATTCACACCTGCACACCATGCCCCCCACCCATACTCCTTCACAGCATTTCCCACCCTCCCACTCCATAAACCACCTCACCCATTTGACAACCCCCACAGCATCTCTCTCTTTCCCCACCACCCCCAACACCTGCCCTCCCCTCTAGGCCTCCATACCTGCATCACCTCGTCATTTCTCTCCTCTTTGCCTAATTGTGTGCCCACCCCCAGCCCCAGCCCCAGCACAGACCATCGCCATCCAACAGTACTTCATGCAGCCTTCCACCTGCAGCACAAAGATCCATGTCCCAGAAGCTCCTGCGACCAGGATATCCATGTGGTAGATGCTCCGCCCACCCACTGCTGCACATGGTGTTCCAGGTACCTCAGTCGCTGGAGACCTCTGTCTCCTGATCTCCGCTAGCTGCCTCGGGCCTCCTCCCAGGTGAGTCCCGACATGTCCATGCCATGTTGGTCTGGACCAGCGTGATATCTTGCTGATGGCACGGATAATTGGACAATGGGGAACAATTCCAGCCTGGCCTTCATCTGCATCCCATTACTGGATGCAAACCGGCTTCACGCCGGCCTCTGGCGGGAATGACGATCTGCCATGATGGGGTGGGAGCGCATGTTCCCGCCATCATTTCATACTGGCAGAAAACCGATCTTTCAGCTCTCGCCGCATTGTGCCACCCACCCACCATTACACCCACTGCTGTTGGGACCGGAAAATCCCTGTCTCTGGAATGTTTGTTCAATTTTTGGGCAAAATTCTATCACCATCTAAAGTTGCTCTTCAGAGTTTTCAGAACAATTTATACATTCCTGATTCTATTCCAACACATCACCATTTAAAATAGGGACAGGGACAGCTCCCCTAAGTCGCTTCCTCTCTCTTCTTGCTTAACAACCTCTTCAAAAACCATCTCTTCCAGTAAGCCTTTCATCACACGCCTCGTCTGTCCCTCCTGGTCTGGCATCCATTTCCGCATGACTATCAGTGAAGCTGCATTACCAATTTTGGGTCTTCAGGAGAGATCTTTGGAGTTCAGCATCACCAGTTACTCTTACAAGTGGAGAGTACCTTAACTATGCAATGTCATGTTAAACAATAGCACCAGGCAAAAGGTTGCAGCCATAAGACTTTTTTGTCTGTACTGGACACTATGATCTTGCATATTACCAGGTATATTTCTCTTATGTTTCATAAGCTGCACTGAAAAGCATCCAGTAGGACAAGGTCAAATGTAAACCAATTTAACATGTAAATTATGAATGAACAAAACACAGTTTGCACAACAAAATTCAATCCATTTTCTATCAATTTTTGTATCTTAAACAGAACATGCAACTTTGCTCTTTTAATATGCACCTTTACAAATCGGCAGCTTCTGAACTGACTGGCACCAACTTTGGAAGGTGAGACTTTTTTGTTCCTCTTACTGTTCTGTTGTCATACTTGCTGAAGTCTAATTCCTCCAAGGAATCATAAGGAAAGAGAGAGGCAAAAGTTGACTCCTGACCAATATTTCCTCTCTCATTTTTGTTGTGCGTGGCCTATTCATTTAAATATGAGGCACACATTTTTTTTTCTTTATTCTGTCATGGGCCTCTGGATGTGGGCGTCAGCGGCAAGGCCAGCATGTGTTGCCCATCCCTAATTGCCCTTGAACTGAGTGGCTTGCTGGATCATTTCAGAGGGGCAGGTCAGAGTTGACCACATTGTTATGGGTCTGGAGTCACATGTAGGCCAGACCAGGTAAGGGTGACAGATTTCCTTTCATAAAAGGCCATTAGTGAACCAGATGGGTTTTTACACAATCAATGACAGTTGTCATGGTCACCATTACTGGTGACTAGTTTTAATATTCCAGATTTATTAGTTGAATTCAAATTCAACCAGCTGCTGTGGTGGGATTTGAAACCATGCCCCCAGAGCATTAGCACGGGCCTCTGGATTACAAGTCCAGTGATGTTAGCAGTATACCACCATCTTCCCCTAAGGCTGATGCTTGCTCAGCCTACACAAGAACCCCCTGGCTTCTGCACGACCACACAGTTTAGAGGGAATATTGCTTCTGATTCTTACCTCATTGCTTTGTTACAGACTGGCTTGCTGAGCTGCCAATCAATCAAACTGACTGCCCCCCCCCCTCCCCCACCCAAAGAAAAAACTCTCCCCTCAATGTGAGAGCCACAACAATGATATTGTTGTTGAATTAAATCCCCATGCAGGGCACCTCTGAATGAAAAACATTCCCTGTCACTTAGAAAGGCACGGATTAATTAAGGACAGTCAGCATGGATTTGCTGAGGGAAGGTTGTGCCTGACTACTATGATTGAATTTTTTGAAGCAGTAAAAAGGAGGATTGATGAGGATGGTGTAGTTGATGTGGTCTACATGGATTTTAGCAAGGCTTTTGACAAGGCCTCACGTGGCAGACTGTTAAAAAAAAATAAAAGCTCATGGGATCCAGGGGAATGTAGCAAGCTGGATACAAAATTGGCTCAGTGGCAGAGACAAAGAGTAATTGTTGATGGGTGTTTTTGCGACTGGAAGGCTGTTTTCAGTGGGGTTGCACAGGGCTCAGTACTAGGTCCCCTGCTTTTTGTGGTATATATTAATGATTTGGACATAAATGTAGGGGAATGATCAAGAAGTTTGCAGACAACACAAAAATTGGCCGTGGGATTTGTAGTGAAGAGGATAGTTGTAGACTGCAGGAAGATATCAATGGACTGGCCTGGTGGGCAGAAAAGCGGCAAATGGAATTCAACCCAGAGAAGTGTGAGGTGATGCATCTGGGGAGGTCAAACAAGATGAGGGAAAATACAATAAATGGGAGGATACTGAAAGGTGTAGAGGAAATGAGGGACCTTAGAGTGAATGTCCACAAAACCCTGCAGGCAGCAGGACAGGTCAATGTGGTGGTTAAGAAGGCATATGGGACCCTTTAATTTATTAGTCGAGGTATAGAATAAGAGCAGGGAGGTTATGCTGGGACTACAGTATGTAAAACATTAGTTAGGCCACAACTTGAGTACTACATGCAGTTCTGGTCATCTCATTACAGAAAGGATGTAATTGCATTAGAGAGGGTACAGAAGAGATTCGCAAGGATGTTGCCAGGTCTGGAAAATTGCAGCTGTGAGGAAAGATTGGATAGGCTGGGGTTGTTCTCCTTGGAGCAGAGGAGGCTGAGGGGAGATTTGATTGAGATGATCAAAATTGTGAAGGGCCTGGATAGAGTGGATGGGGAGGGCCTATTTACTTTAGCAGGGAGGTCAGTGACTAGGGGGCATAGATCTAAAATGATTGGTAGAAGGATTAGAGAGAAGATGAGGAAAGTTTTTTCCACCCAGAGGGTTGTGGGGGTCTGGAACTCATTGCCTGAAAGTAGAGGCAGAAATCCTTGACTCATTTAAAAGGTGTGTGGATATGCACCTGAAATGCCGTAACCTGCAGGGCTAAGGACCAAATGCTGGAAAGTGGGATTAGGCTGGGGGGCTCGTTTTTTAGCGGGTGCAGACACAATGGGCCAAATGGTCTCTTTCTGTGATGTAAACTTTCTATGATTTTATTCCAGTATTGAAGGTGTGAATATTTCTTGGCGATCTTGGATTACCTGACATGGATACAGTAGGCGAAAATACTTGGTTGGTATTTCTCCCAGACAGTTAGAGGTAGCTTGTCCCTTCAATGAGAGTTTACCCTTTGTGATCTGAATAGGAACATAAATCAAACAAAAATCTCTTTCGGGGCAAATAGTGAATAAAACATGAAACTTCACAAACACTTTAGGAATTTTTAAATCTTAGAAACAATAAATACATGCACTTTGTTGAATTATATCTCATCTTCAGGTGACTGGATCAGTTTCCCTGTGCTTGGCAGAAATAGTACATCACTGTTTCTCAATATTTGCATTTTGACTATATTTTCCGAAGTCATAGAGTCACAGAGGTCTACAGCACAGAAAAAGGCCCTTCAGCCCATCGAGTCTGTGCCAGTCAAACAAGTACCTAACTATTCTAATCCCATTTTCCCTCGCTGGATTCTTCCCCTGACTTTATTTTCAGAATTTTTCAGTTTCATGACTATTATCTGTCCTCAGTCCTCTAGATTTTTCACCATGATCCTCAGTTCCAAAGACAGACAAACACACTTCACAATAATAAACAGCTTCTGTCACTGTACTCATTATTATGACAGCATTATTTTATACAAGCATTAAACTTTATTTTAGCTATATTGAAAAGTACTGGAAACCATCAACATTGTATTTGATAACTTTCATTTATATAGCACCTTTAATGTAGAAGGAAGTTTTAAGGTGCTTCACAGAAAGACAATACTAATTTTTTTGTCCGATTGTCCTTCTGTCACCACTCATAAAATTTTTTGTCTGATAAACTTGGCCTAAAGAGGTGTTTTTTAAGGAAAGTCTTAAAGGGAGAACAGGGATGGACTGAAAGGTTTACAGTGGGAATTCTAGAGACTAGGACAGCACAGCCATCTTTCAGATCAGAGTTTTAGGGCTGGAGAAGGTTACAGAGATGATGAGGAGAAAGTTCACAAAAAGATTTAAACACATGGATGAGAATTTTAAATTTAAAGGATTTGAGTAGATTAGTGATCACAGTGGTTAATGCTTGAGCGGAACTTGGTGTGGGATAATGTAGAGAAGCAGATTTTTGCTTCAGTTTGAGTTTATGGAGGGGAACTGGGAAGCTGGTCAGCAGAGCTTTAGAACAATTGAATCTGAAGATAACAAGGACATGGATTCAGCAGCAGATGGACTGCAGCAGAGGTACAGGCAGGTGACATTATAGAGGTGGAGGTAGGTTGGTTTTGTGATGCAGATTTGGGGCTGGTATCTCAGCTTGGGGTCCAATGGGATATCAAGGTTCTGAACAGTCTGGTTGAGCAAGAAACAATAGCCATTGAAGGAGAAGGTGTCTGTGACAAGGATGAGAGGTTTGTGCTGAGTGCTGAAAACAATGGCTTTGATCGTCCCTATTTATAACTTCTGGAAATTACTGTTTATGTAGGGCTGAATGTTGGACAAGCTGTCTGATTACACAAAGGAAGTAGAAGAGTTGAGAGAGGCGGGTAGAGAGACAGAGCTGTGTGTCATCAGCATACAGGTGGAACGTGATCCAAATCTTCATATGATGTCACCAAGGGGCAACACGCAGCCGAGGAAACAAGACGGTCAAAAATAGATCCTTGGGAGTGGGAAGAGAAGCCTCTCCCGGAGGTGCTCTGGCTACAATCCGATACAGAACAGTGGACCTTAGTGAAGGCACTCCTACTTAGCTGAATAATGAAGGCAAATTGATGGAGAAGATTGGCATGGTCGACTTTGTCAAAAGCCACAGAAAGGTTGCAAAGCACGAGGAAGGATAGTACACCACGGTAACAGAGCAAATCATTTGGAATTTTCATTAGGGCTGTTTCTGTGCTGTGGCAGCAACATAAACTGGATTGGAGAGATTCAAATATAGAGTTTGGGAAAAATGAATATGGATTTGGAAAGTGACAGCACATTCAGCACTTTATCCATTCTGAAGTAAGAATTTGATCTAATCTTTGATTATTATGTAAATAAAAAGAAATTGTCCCAGGCAGATGGCATCAAATCCTTTATGACCAGTCCAAAAATATTAAATTTAATAATTAAGAACATGACATTTTTGTGTCAAGTTAGCGGGAATTCGGTATGTTTGCACCATAGGTAGAGCAATGAACAGTTTCAGAGTTCACCGACAGCAGTGATGTTGCTTTCCTTCCTTGAGTTTCTTAGTTAAAAAACACAACATTAACCTGGATTCAAAAGTGAAATGGCGAGGATGCCTCTGCCAATTTGCTGCAGTTACTTTATTGTAATTAGCCTTCTCCCTTTCTTTTCTGTATATTTGTGCATTTATAAAATATCTTCCTCGGTGCATAGAGATCTGTGGCAGTCTGGTTCAGGTTTCATTAAATTGAAGTGGAATTGAAAATAGTTAAAAAAATAAATAATGCAACAGTGAGGAGCTAATTCGTGTTACTTGTGCAGTTAAAGTCCCACCTTGATGCTACCCTGATTGGTGTTGTCTATGATGGATGTGCTTTTGTTTGGTCGACTGAATTGTCCATTAAACTTCAAGTGGCAGTGCTGTGATTGACACATTGCGTGTAAAGAGCAGTGAGGATTTGGAGTTGTGATTACGCCTGATCTCTAGCCTGCGGCTTGCGGTTTACATTGTGTGCTGACACTCAGTGACTGATTGACTTTGTGCCATTGCACTGAATGGAGGTGCTGTTGTTGGTGGATACAATAGAGATTATTGTTAGCTCTGCAGGTTCCAGCTCGTTCCCCTCCAAGCCCAGTCATTTCTTGGAGATCTTCGTGAGGAGCTGATGCAGGTGAATTTTACATGAGTCACGCTAATGTGCTGGAAGCGACTACAGTCCAGCTGATCTGCTCTGCTCATTCTCTCATCTCAAAAGTACCTGAAATTTAATCTTAATTTTTTTTTTCCCCAGTTTTATTCGAGTTAGCATTAACATACTGCTGAATCCCTCAAAATTAGTTACCTGTCCAAATTTCTAACTGCGGATTTGGACTGTGGATCACATTTCCCATCACAATATAGCACAACAACTTATACTTGTATAGCACATTTAACATGGACAAACTTCCCTGAAGTCTGCAAAGAAGAGTCATATTGGACTCGAAACGTTAACTCTGTTTCTCTTTACAGATGCTGCCGGACCTGCTGAGTGTTCCCAGCACTTTCTGTTTTTATTTCAAACGTCCCTATAGTTTTGCAAAGAGGGAAGAAAGAAATCAATAAGGGCTAGACAAGGGATGGATGCCAAGCCACGGAGAGAAGGATTAGGAGAGGCGACTGAAAGCTTAGTTGAAAAGATGGGATTTGAGAAGAAGCAGGGTGTGGATCTGACGAGAGAGAAAAAGTGAGTGTTGGGTCTTAAGTAATGAATATGAAAATGGACACAGACGCATGTTTAAAAAGTCAGTTTATCTTTATTTTAATGTCCTGAAAATGGGAAATTTGATTCAAGCAAATCTTTCGGTATAACAATGCAGTCATTGATTATTTGTCATAGTGCCTGTTTCTGAGCATGCCCAGAAGTGTACTGAGCAATGCTTTCACCTGCTGTGGCTGCGGGACAGATGAAAATTGTTGGTTATATTTCAAGAAACTGGGGAAAATATTGAAAAACCTGCACAAGAAAGTGGTGCAGGTAATATCTAAATATAATTTTAGAAATAACTTTCTGCTTTTGTTTTCATTGTCTCCTTCTCCTCTCATGAAACCCCTGAAGCTTTCTGGGATACTGCTCTACATGTGTCATCTGCTCTCTGGTGGTTCACCAAGTGTCGTGTGTGTGTGTGTGTGTGTATATCAAAATGGCTGAAGCAATATGTGACCCTCAAACAATAAGAGCTTTTTGGCAATATCGAAGAAATTTGCACCTCGTTATCTCTGAAGAGACCTTAATGACCCCTGAGGGCTGCAGAGACCAAATTCAAAGGGAACTATACAGAGGCCACCTACATTTCACAAGCCAAGCCCGGTCAACCAGTGCCAATTCGTCTGCTGGGACAAAGGGCACTGACAAAAGGACACACACTCTTTGTCGAAGCCGGAATAGTGAGGTGGGAGTCATGTGACATGAACCCCCACCACCAGCTTGTGAAACCAGTAATATTTCCTTGTGGAGCTGCAAAGCTCAGTCTGCCATCTTTCCAGGTACAAAGCAGCAGTGCAGAAAAGGGGCTCTGTCCAGGTTTGAATGCCTGGCCCCATCTGCACTGTTTCTACTGGGACTTGTACTATCACCTACAAGACTAATTCACCTCTACATGTCTATCTCACCGTGGAACTCATCTTTACTGGAAAAGTATAATTTCCAGCATCAGCTTTCAGCCTGTCAACCTCTGTGAAGGAATACACCATTGGACTTTGACTCAGGATTCACGCGAAACAATAATACTTTTCTCTGTGGTCTTTGCCACGTAAATCTTTTTTTTTCGATCCCTTTTTTATTGCTTGAATGCACAGGGGGCTACATTGCAATCCTCTTCCTGTGTTTGAATGTGTGCAAATAGGGTAAACTCAGCGAGTTAGATTATCTCGAGTTTGCTGTAGAAATTGGCTTACTGAGGGGTTGGGAAATGTAAATCAAAACACCTTTCTGTTTATGGACAGGTGGTGAGAGGAGAAATCAGGACTATTTATGTTAATGCCCCCCACCCCCCTCCTGTCCGCAACACTCCTAGATAATCGTTTGCCTGGTAGGGGCCCTACATTTGAGCCAACAATGATACCAAATGCTACTAAAATTTATTACAATTGTTGAAGTGTCAGCTGTGGCTCTGCCCTTGTCTCAAAGATGATGGGTTCAAGTCCCATTACAGAGATTTGAGTGTAAAGTCTATTCTGATTGCAGTACTGAGGGATTTGCACAGTTCTTTGGGTGAGGGACTATACAGGGAGAGATGAAAAAATCTTAGGCCAATTCAGAGAAGAAAGTGTCCAAGAAATCCTGTTCCAACTTTCTTTTAGCTGCATCTATAGTAGTTTATTATTTAGTTTGTTTATTTGAAACAAGTACCTTACACTCTATACCTGACTATTATTGGTCTTTTACAACTTGATGTAATTGTGCACTGATGGCAGCAGAATATTTTCATATTAAAAATTACTTGTGTGTGCAATTCCAGTCAACTTTTAGATGTCATTTTGTCCTGTTTTTGGCACGCTTTGGTGTCACCTATTTCCTATGGAAATGTGTCACATTGTAATTACACCTATTTGCCAGTAGTGGTGCTGTATATGCCTCAGTTTTACCCCTCCCAGTTTCTCAGCCTATACCATGGAGAGACTGCTATGCTCCAACCAGCTCTGCACTCCAAACTGCTGTCTGTTTTGCTGTTGATTATAAATAATTACATCAAATCCAAGAAATATATTTTAAAATGACAGAATTTATAGGCAGGATTTTTGGATACAACCAAAAATACCAGCACTATCCAGCGTGCTAGTTCCCTGACCCCATTCCTGCTGTCAGCCAATTTTGGCCAAGGCAGGTTCAGGAGCAACAGGGCTGCCCACCCCATCAAGGTAGCAGCCGAATAGGTTCGTTAAGAGCCTTGTTAAGGGCTGTTAAGGGAGACTGACTGGAATTTTCCAGTTAGCCTCCAGTTTCCTGACACACATAAGGCACAGCTCAACTGTCTGGAAGCAGACACCCAGTGGCAGGCCATTGGGTTAGTGCTCCAGGTAGGCCTACAGGCTCTCCCAGCCTATGTAAGTCTGGGTACAGCAAAAGGCTGTCCTAGACTATGATTCTAACCAAACCCCCTGACCACCACCGCCAACCGCCCCCCCACACATCCCCCAACCAACCGCCACCCTCCCAGCACTCCCCCCTCCGCCCCCCCGGCTACTTTCTCTGCCTCTTTCTGCTTATTAATTGATTCTGCTAAAAAACTTTGCTGAGAGAGCACCTCCATGTTGAAGTGCTTCTCAGTTACTTATCATTCACTGCAGGCCACTGATTGACCCTCCACCTTCAAGAGACTGTCTGCCACCCTTAACTGGACAGAGAACCTGGCTCCATGCCAATTGTTCGGTCAGGAGGGAGTTTAATTTTCGCAGCCTTGATTTCTCCTCTCACTACCTGTTTGTAAACAGAAAGGTGTTTTTGATTTTGGATTTCCCCCTTTATAAGTGGTGGCGTATTTTCCCCAACCCTTCAGTTTTGGAAAGATCTAATCCTCTTATTAATAACCCCGCAGCAAACTCGAGATAGGGTAATATCAGAGGGTTACTTTATTTTACACACACTCAAAACACAGTAAGAGAGTTCGCAATGTTCCCCCCTTCTTGCATTCCTACAATCAAAGAGAGATAAGGGATAGAAATAGGTACAGAGAAGATAAGAATTATTGTTTCATGTGAGTCCAGAGTCCAGAATCAAAAGTCCAATGGTGTATTCCTTCAGATAGGTTAGCAGGCTAAAAACTCATGCGGGGTAATCCACTTTTCCAATAGCGCTGACTTCCATGATGGGAGAAGTATGTAGCAATGAATTAGTCATGTAGTAGGCACTGGTGCAGAAGTTCAGATGTTCCACAGAAACAGTGTAGAAAAGGGCCAGGCAATTTGAACCTGGATAGAGCCCTGTTTCTGCTGCTGCTCAGCTGATGGAAGATGGCAGACTGCCTCTTTTAGTTTCACAAGGTTCTCGCAGCTTGAAGTGGTGATCATGTGACATAACGCCCACTTTTTCCCCTTGGTTTGGACAAAGAATGTATATTCCTGGTCTGGATTCTTAAGATGGTTAATGTTTTGTCCATCATTAAGTTTCGGAGGTTTCAGGGTCCCTTTGGCCTCACAGACATATTGTCCTCATTGGCCAGAGCTCTGACTTAGAAATATAAAGGGTCTTTGTTCATTTCCTTAGAATTTGATTTCTGAAGTCACAGGGGGCATTAATGCTTCTTTAGAGATAACGAGGTCCCTGCTGTTTTCTGATGACTAGAAATTCCTTTTGTGTGAGTCATAGCTAGTCAGGCTATAGCCAGTGTAAAGCCTTTGTCCTTAGCCATGATAGCATACATATATATATATATATTTTTTTCTTCTTTGTGTCTTCTGGGCATGACAAAATCAAGGGGACACTTCAGTCAAAATCCCAAAGAGTGACTCTTTCCCCTTGGGGATAAGTCTGAGATTTGGAAATAATCCTGACTCCTGTTTCCCAGTCCTCCCAAAGTGAAATTTAAGACTTCATGACTTGACACTGAGGACTGAATTAGGTCAGTGTGCCCTGGTCCAATTATTTCCACTTCTAACCCCACCCAAGAATACACTTGGTCTTCGCTTTCCAAGTGAATCCCTCAAGTGTTTTTTCTATTAGCGTTACTTTGCTGACCAGTGAAAGTAATGTCAGACTTTGGAATACCATTTTGCGATATGTTGTTTAATGGACCATACTTCGGTTTCTGCTCATGTTGTAAGGAACCAAGGATTTAGATAAGACCACAGAAAGGTAAGAATGAGATTTTTAACAAAATTGAGGAAGCTTTTAACAGTTGCTGATGCTCTATGCATGCACCTTGACAACCAAATTTATGTTTTCAAGTTGTCGTGTAAACAAACAACTTCATTTTGCTCTTTAACCTGTGTAAGATGTAAGGCTAAGTTTGGAATGCTCTGAATATTCTGAATCTTCACTACTTGTACCAAACACAAGCTACACTGGAAATCGCAGTACAAATCACGACACATCAGTACATGACCTATGACTCCCCTCTTTCAAATATGCTTTTTGTTTTACTGCTCATACTGTTTGTATTGTTCTCCACTCCAGAAACCTAACCACAAAAATCCAGACTGACATTCCAGTGTAGTACTGACAGAGTGCTGCACTGTCATAGGTGCCGACCTTGGATGAGACGTTAAACCGAGACTCCAGTCGGCCCCCTCAGGCGGACATAAAATATCCCATGGCACTCTCTTGAAGAAGAGCAGGGATGTTTTCCCAGGTATCCTACCCAATAATTATCCCTCAACCAACAACAACACACACAAAAAAAAACACATTTTCTGGTCATTATCATATTGCTGTTGTAGGAGCTGGCTGTGTGTACATTGGCTGCAGTATTTCCTGCACTGCAATAGCGCCTACACTTCAAGAGTGCTTCATTGACTGTAAAATGCTTTGGAATGTCTTAAGATCAAGAAAGGTGCTATATAAATGTAAGTCTGTCTTTCTTTCTTTGGCTGGACATGAACCAATTGCTCAGGGCAATATTGGTCAATATGGGCTTGCTCCAATATCACCGCTATAATAACGTATAGTTTGCAAGGGTAAAATGAGTTCCCATTTATTTGAATGGCAGTGTCACTGGACCTGTTGTTAAATAATAAAGTATATAACCAGAAGGGATCACACTGTGCTACTAGCTTAGATCCATTCAAAACACAATCAAGCCTGCGGCATTTGTGTCTTATGGACCTTAACACTTATGAAAGGGAGCAGTAATGCACTGTTATGGGTACTACAGCCAAATGTTTATTCACTAAGCATTGATTTCCTGAGATTTGATAGGGCTCAGACTGTACAATAAACTGCTTTAATCACTGACTTTGGCTTCAAAGGATAATGTCTATTCGGTAGATCAACAGACAAACTGAAACTAGAATGAACACTGAGCTCCAGAAGAAGTACACGGGTTCTTTGATTTATATATTTTTTTTAAGTTGATGGTTCCTTACAATGACAAACTGTTTTCACAGTTTACAGATATCTGAAATCAGAAGGTTTATTTATCCCCTGTACACTACGTTCCAAAAGTTGTACAACGTTTGTTGTCATTTTTCCTTACAGTTGAAATTTTGGTGAGAAAGAAGAAGAAACAACGGGGTAGAAAATGAATAAGCTGCTTCTGTTTTTAGGGTGTAATACAGACACAAAGCACACCAATTTAGCAGTGGGTCAACGTGCATTCAATGCGCACGTGCATAGTCCCGCAGATATATACTTTTACCTATTCCGGGCAGACACCTATTCCTCACTTTGTGAGACTTGGCAATGTGTGTCAGCAAACTATTCAACAATAGAAAACATCATAGCCAAGTCAGAATGTTATTCTCAGGTGGCATACAAACACACGCACTTTACAAAATAGACCACTGGCTAAGATTCAGGAGTTGGCACTTTGACCAATTTTTCCTTTTTTTAACTTAGGGCGCAGATGCCAGTTTCTAGTGCCCAAACTATCACCCAGCTGAGATCAGGCAGCTCCACACAAAGCAGAGATCAAAATGGAAACCGGAACCTTCATGGTCTATGAATGGCTGAGTTACTCACCAGATACACTTACCGGATCATTAGTGAGGCCTTTTTGCCATGTTTTGCTTAGAGCCTATACCAAATACAAGATGTACATATAAAATAACATGAAGAGATGTAATATCATATAGTGTAATAAAATAGAGATCCAGGAATAACTACAGAAGAGGCAGCAATGAGGAACACAAAACCGCGCACAAATGACATAAATAAGGTGCTCAATGATTTGCAGAATATTTGTGAGCTGAGCACCAAAGTTATTCATTGATTTTTAAAAAATAACTCCTGTGTTATATTCTACATAGAATATGCATTAGCCTGTTCTGACTTTTGCTGATATTAGTGGGTGAGTAATGCAGTCATGTGACATATCTTTGTCTACTATTTTCACACGAGCATTAAACCATTTCTTTTAATTGTGTCTTGGCTAAAAATGTAAAGGAGAGTCATATGAAGCTATTCCACATTTGGCTGCTAATATCAGAAACAGTAACTTCTGGCTTTTGTAACATATTTACCACTGCAGTCATGGAGGAGGCGTTGGGGAATGTGAATGCGGCTGATCACTGCTGTGAACTTGGCCAAGACATGAGGTTCTGTGGGTAAAAAACACTTTTTTAATGGGATCTAGCAGCTGAAAGTGTGCATTTAACAAGAATTAATACAAGGTGTGCAGGCAGACAATGTCCCAGGATTTTCTGTTGCTGTTTAGCTGTTTACTTCATTCACATTTTCACTTCCAACGTATTTCATCACACATACAGACAGTATTAACTACTGCTTTGGCTCTCTTCGGCTGTATTCACGCAATTAATGCCGATATTTCCAGATTGTTTGCAATAGCAAAAAGGCCCCTGTCTAAGTTGTGGTGTTATACTTTCTTACCTTTGATTCAGAATTAGCAACTCAAACTCTGGATACTAAATTTAAAGTGAGCCAAGGATTTACATCTATCTGCTGGAACTGGTCTCTATGTAAATCCGACATTTCCTGCCACACATGAAAGTGACGTGTGTTGTACTGGAAGCTCAGTGCATGGAATGAATAGCAGCAGAAAGTACTGAAACATCACTTCAGGTTATTCAGACCACCCTACAAGTTACCTTTTAAACTCCATCATACTGGAAACTATTTGTACGAGTATCAGTCGAGTGTGATTTTCTTTTATTCTTTAAATTCTCGGGGTCAAATTTTGCAAAACTGATATATGAAGCTTCGTTCTTTTATAGCCTGGTTCTTTAACATTTTTATTCCCATATTGTATATCTTTAAGTCCCAGTGGGAATGGGGCAGTTTTTGTTTGGTTGCTGTTTTACACACTGCCCAATTTTACGCTCCATTGATCTTTTGTTTGGGTGGGAAGCTGATTTGAGCTGGGGCAAGTGGTCCAGTGTGACTGGACGCTTTTATTTTCTCTCATTTGCTTGAAAAGATTGAAGGTCTTCTTGCCCAAATGGCCATTATTCAATTTTGATTCTTGACTGTGAGTGTTGGCAAGCTATTTGATGATGGAATACATCACAGCCAATGTAAATTCTTTTGATGCCTGCTGCTGTCGTGCCAAAAACTATTCTTACCATAAAGAATTTCAGCGCATTGTCTATGTGATGTTTTCGGTTTATTATTCAGAACCCGATCCAGAATAATCTTTTTTCTCCCGGCAGATCTGCTTTGGCAGCAAAGATGAGTCTGTATCCTAATAAATCTTTTATTGTTTTAGCATGGCTCCTGCAATGTGTGAAAAATGCCTGAATGATGTTGGAAGCAGAATACCCGCATTGTAATGACTGCTGATGTCCCTTTGTGTACCTCACCCTGCAGGCACTGCTAGGTTGTTTTTTATGGAGCTTTTATGGAACTTGTTTTTACGTTTCAAACTGAGTTATTGTGCAGATTTGGTCCTTTGGGCAGGGTGGGATTAGGAGGTCAAGCGGGAGCTAGTCTTGATGATTTTATGACCAAAAAAACCCCAAATGATTTCCCAGGATAGCCATTATTTAAAGAATAACCAAGATCTTACAAGGCAGGGTTTTTTTTTGAAAAATATACTTTATTCATAAAATATCTGGAAGAACATTACAAAACGTTTCTAAATCGCCATCGCAAAATGTACAATCAGATTCAACTTTTACACATGGGTCACAAGGTGCTTCAATACAATCAATGAATATTACAATCATTTCAACACGGTCATCACAGACAGTCAGACAGTGCAATGGGATTGGAGTTATCAACATACATCATGTTGCACTCTGAGGTGCTTCAATACAATTATAATACAGTTAGTATTCGATGCATACATTCATTGTGAGCCAAGATCTTACAAGGCAGGTAGTCTTAATATTGGCCCAATTTTTGTTCGACCTCAACATCCATCATCCTGAAGATACAAGGTGAGGATCTTCACATCCCCTCCACTTTACCATCTGGCTATGCAGTGCTGGCATCCACTGGGGTTGCACACTTGACTAGGGGCGGAATCTTCCCTGCCCGCTGGTGTCAGGCGTGATCGGTGGCATGAGCGGCAGGCCGCATTTCCCGCCATCGGACGTCGGGAACCTCATTGTAATACATCTGCATAACATTATCAGGCCAGCCCGCCTGAGTTGTCCCCCAATGCTAGACCATCCATCTATGTCGACGGGAAGCACGCCGATGTGGTTCACAACAGCACAGAAGTGACGTGCACTTGGCAGCCTGCACTTTGTGGGGAACTCGGAGGTGAGTGCACAGCAAGGTTGTGCAGCGCTCGCCAGGGTCGACTGTTAGACTTCAAGCTTGAGGGACTCTGGGGGGGGTCAGGGTTAAAGGCAGCCCTGCCGTTGCGGTGACTTGTGGGGAGGTGGGGGGGATATGGCCTGCCATTGAATACAGCGCACAAGCGTTCGCGGTGTGGAGTAGTGTGGGCGAGGGAAGTGGCCACGCTTTAGGGAAACCTGTATAAAGTGATCAGTCCTTTGAAATTCAGGCAGTTTAGGTGCAGCCACATTGATATGATCAGCTTATCTGCCCATTCAAGCAGTGCAGAGGCATCAAAGTGCCACCAAGTGCTCCAAAGCTTCTCAGCGCCCCGCCCCCCGGCACAGACTCCAAAGTCATGAGCATTTTAGTGGACGGCAGAACAGTTGAACAACTGCACACGTTGTAAAAAGCTGGCGCGGAGCAGTTACTGCTGGAGGTGCGCACAGCCCCTTGCAATGTCAGCATCCTGGTTTAGACCGGTCTTCCCCATGGTTCAAGCTAACAGTGCAGCCTTGCAGTGTGGCCAAGGAGAAAGCCTGCGCCTGAGCTGAGAGCACAGCATGCAGTCCAGTGGGCAAAGCAGCCACCAATTGGTCAGGTGGACTGGGGCAGAGGTGGTGGGGTTTCGGGCAGCCATGCAGCGCACTAAACTCTGGCCATCCAACTCGTGGCCAGCACTCTCCGGGAAACATTAAGGGGCCTTCAGACTTAACCAGGACAGGTTCTTACTAGAACCATGCTAACCACGTGTCTCTCCCTTTCACCCTGCAGGAGGACGACATCCGGATCATGGAGCCTGGTGAACTAGCTGTGTGCCTGATGGCCTACAGAGAGCGAAGACGGCAGAGGAGAGTGTGACAGAGGCTCTTGGCTGCGCAGAGGCAGGAGCAGCAACCTCAGGAAGAAATGGCAGTTGGGGCTGCCGCACATGCTGCTAAAGAGCCACAGCGAGCCATCGCAGGTCAGCGCTGAGCAACACCCAGGGTCTATAGATGCTGCCTGTCATTCCTGCAGATGACCAAGAACCAGTGTCGCCAAAGGCTGCGCATGTCTAGGGAACTGCTTGGTCACCTCTGCCAGCTACTGCAGGACTTGGCGCCATGGGCACATGGAGGGCATCCACTGCCGGTGGCCGTGAAAGTGACAGCAGCACCCAATTTCTATGCCAGGGGCTCCTTTCAGGGCTCCACAAGTGACCTCTGTTAGATCTTACAAACCTCCTCCCACAAATGCATTCATGAGGTCACGGATGCTATCTTTGCGAGGGCACACAACTTTGTGCATTTCGCCTGGGACCGGGACAGCCAGGGCAAGACAGGATGTAAGAGCAATCGGATTTGTCCAAATCTCGGGTTTCCCACAGGTGCAGGGTGTGATCGACTGCACTCATGTGGTGCTCAGATCTGTGTCGCAACACACGATGGACTACATCAACCGCAAGGGTTTCCATTCGCTGAATGTGCAGCTGGTGTGCAACCACCAGAAACACATCCTGCAGAAGTGCGCACGGTTTCCAGGGAGTGTGCACGATGCCAACATCCTCAGTCGGTCACAGATCCCTGCCGTCTTCCAGGGTCCACAGAGGCTGCAGAAATGGCTCCCCGGGGACAAGGGCTACCTGCAGAGTACGTGGCTGATGACACCTGTGTAGCAACCTTAGACTGCAGCAGAGCAACGGTATAATGGGGCTCATGCTGCAGCTCGCAACTTGGTGGAGCAGACCATCGGGATGCTGAAGATGAGGTTCTGGTGCCTGGACCGGTCTGGTGGAGCCTTGCAGTATAGTCCACAGAGGGTGTAATGCATCATCGTCGCCTGCTGCCCCCTTTACAACCTGGTGCTGCAACGGGGAGAGGAGCTGGCTGAAGAGGAAGGAGCTAGAGGTCTCCTCCGATGAGGAGGACGCTGACGGGGATGATGGTGAGGAGGCCTTCGGAGGTGGCGATGAGGCTCTTGCACTGGCTAGATGAGGCAGGTGCGCTCAGGAGGCCTTCATAGCTGCCAGATTTGTGGAGGATGATGATGACATGCAGTGAGGTGGCAGCACGAATACCCTCTGAGAGAATGCTCCTGTCATGGAGATGCAGCGGAGGCCCTAAAAGTTGCTCAATTTCAGGAGGATGATGATGACATGCAGTGAGGACACTCCATAAAACTTCACAAAGCCTCTGAGAATGTCTAACTCCTGTCTGGCCAAGAGCAGATCGCTTGTGCTCTGTGATCAGGGTCATATCATGGACACAGAACCATGAAACTTTAGAAGAATCTGATCCTTTGCCAGCCTTTAGCACCTGAGCCACTCAGGAGCACAGCATCACTGGTCACAGATGCTGAAGAGATGGGGGCCAGCCCCACCTTAAAAGGTGCTGAGAACACACAGAGAGAATGAGAGAACCCTGTGCCCACAACATTCTGGCAACAATGACCAGCACCATCGAGGTGCAGGCATCAGTAATGTGCCCAGGGAGTGTGAGGCTGGGCCATCACTTTGGTCTGAAGGCTGCACAGAGCAGAGGGAAGAGACCCTGGACTGAGACACCTGCATTTATCTTGTGCAGAAAGGTTTCACATCTGAGTGGCAAGAACGCTGCTCATCAGAACAAGGAGTCACAGGCAGGGAGATGTTCTTGGGAATTTATTGACAATAGTGAACAGTACGTACAGGTGATTAACACCCGTGCCCAGACTGTGCAACTAATTCTCCTTAACTTTCCTAACCCTGCCGCTACATCTTGGTGCTCCCTGGACAACCACAGTCGAGGTGGAGGCAGCCTGCTGACTGTGATGCCCTGTCTGTGATGATTTTGGTGGGCATCCTCTGGAGGGCTGAGACTTGGAAGGTCCCAGCCTTCTTTTGGGGACCTTCTGTGTGGCAGTGGCACTGCCTTTGACCTGTGGAGCTGGAGCTGCAGAGGTCACATGAAGAGGGGAGTTGAATGGGCCGGACACTCCCTGAGGCACCTGGATGGATGGGCCTGGAATGTGTATCTACTGATTCTCCTCCCTATGGGTGCTCGGGAGCCCCAGGCTGACTCCTTGAGGAGCAGGGGTAGCTGGATTGAGATCGAGCTGCCCAGCACCCCTCTTGCACTGTTGGAGGCCAACTATGGCATCAGTGATGGAGTTGAGCCCACGGAGTAGTGCAGGAGTGACGCCCAGGATTGAGGTCTCCATGGCAGCTGCCATCCAGCAGTGTTGACCTCGGTGCGTTGGCATGCCAGCGCTATCACCTCAGAGTGAAGGCGGATGGACTCCTCCATCATGCCTTGCAATCTGAGGAGTGCAGCAGACATCCCTGCTTGATGTTCTCGAGCCTGCCTTTGGAGCTCCAGCAGCTGAGACATGACTGAGTCCAGAGGCTCATCATCTGAATTGGACTCAGCAACGTTCTGGCCTCCAGCAGACCTCCGAGTGCCGAGGACCTGGGAAGTCCCTGCCTCCACCTGCTGTGGATTGGACAGTGTAATGTGGTCATCAGATTGTGATCCTGGGGCTATTCTAAAGCTAGGTTCCACCGAAGTGTGTGTCTCTATGCTGGTGGAGGGTGTGGGTGAGCGCTGTGACGTGACTTCAGGGAGGGTGCCTCCAGATTCCTCTTCAGAGGTTTCTTTGGGGCTTGATTGGAGGCCCTGGGCCCTGGACTCGGTTGGCTGTTTCCCACGTGTGCCTGCGGAAGCAAGGAGAGGTAATTAGTGCATGGCAGTGGCCTGTGAAATAGGTCACATCACATGGCTGTCTGATGGATGTTGCACTGCTGGACCCTCACATGATAGAGCACCATCAGCACAGGAATGGTCCAAATCCTCGTCGGCCAGCTGAATGGCTCTTTTTTCAAAGTCCGTGAGGACCTTGATTTTGGGCATTCCTTCACCAGTCTGCGACCTCTCCCTCTTGTGGTGTGCCAGCTTGCCCTGCATGAATAGAGCTGGAGAAAGTGTAAGCAGGATGCCTGCTGCCAGGCCAGATGATAAGTAATCCTGGCCTGGGTGGGTGGTGGGTGGTCCCATAGATGGGATGAGGGCAATGATGATGAGTGTGAGAGAGTGAATGGCAATGTCCCTTGAGCTGGCAGTGAGTGAGGGCCCTGGCGGAACAGAGGAGATCATTCATCCTCTTGCGTCACTGGGTGGCTGTCCTCTTTCGAAGGGCACTGGCCTGACCACTGCCTCCCAAGCCAGATTAGTGCTGTCGCTGCCCATCCTGCGGTCAGGGCCAGGGTAGAGAACATCCTGGCCGGCTTCCACGGCATCCAAAAGGCATTCGAGGGACATGCTGCTGAACTCGGGGGGCTGCCAAGTTTCGGTTTCAGGGTCATGTCTTCCGTGTAGCAGTGGTGGTCTGGAAGCACTCAGATGTGTGCTTGCGGCTGGACTTTAACTATAGCGTCCAGCGTGATGTAACGGCGGGGTGATGTTGTGGCGGGCAAATGAAAGCCCGCCCACCAGGGGAAAGGCGTGTTTCCCAGGAATGCATGAATAATGTGGAGGGTTTGGGACGATACAGCGTGAAAACCTACCACCATGGCCGGTGGATAAAATGTCGTTTTACCTGCCCGCTACCGCACTTAGTGCAAACCTGGGATGATTCTGCCCTCGGAGTCCTCCACAATCCCGTCAGTACAGAGAGGCTGATAACGTACATGTAGCAAACATGGCAACAGAACACAGGACACATGTGCATTGTAAACGTCTCCCTATTCAACAGAATTAATTTGCTTTTAATCTATCTTGCTCTTTTATTGAGCAGAAAATAAAGTGCCACTTGTCCAAAAGCAAAACATTATTCAACACGTGGCAAAGACTTAAACAGGGAGGGCAAAAGCGTCTGTGTGAGTTCCTAAATAGCTATAAAAGAACCTAGTAATGCAAAACTCACTGGTAAACCTAAGCAATGAAGCCCTCATACACTTACTCCTCCCCCTCCAGTGGTTAATTTGCTACTTATTCTTGTTCAGGGTCTTACAGAAGTACCTCCTCATAGGAACAATACAGGACAAATTGGTGGACACCTGTGAAGTCCACTCTGGCTGCCTGACAGATCACTGTGGCATAAACATTGAGAACACTTTGCAACTTTTAATGCTCCTGGCATGCCTTTTCCAAAATGGCCAATAAGGATGCCCAAGTGAGACCTAAGCAATATGCCCCCCCACGCCCCCCATTTTAAAGCGACACATCTAATAAAGAACTTAAAAGAGCTTGACCATAAGGGAAACTTATCAAACTAAATGATAATATTACCTGCAGTGCCCATGATACACGACAGGCCCTGTGGTGCCCACCAGTTGCGGAAGGCTTCAGATGCACCAGTGAACACTGCATGCTCCTTCTCTGGGGCTCACCCAGGCACAATCAAGTTGACTGAAGAGGGCAGACAGCCTAGACCTGTAGAGGGCCATCTTGGCCAGGCCCAGGAGCATATCCACACAGAGGTCCTCCAACTTACCTACCCCCATTGGGTGGCTTGTGCAGGCGGTGGTTGACTTTTCCTGTAGATCCTTGTGGACAAGGGGGCACACTTCTGTCATAGCCTCTCTGGTGAGTCTGAATCTTTTCATGCTGGACGAGTTCCGCAGTAATGGCTGACTGAAACTAATTGTTCATAATGGTCAGTCACGATTCTCATAATAAGCCCATTCATTTTTAACATTTGTTTATGAGGTTCTGCCCATCATTTTAAATGTTGATTAGTGCCTTAGCCAGTGTCCAGCTGAAAGTATGCAAGCCACTGGTGATGAGATGGGACTTTCATCTTCAATTGAATAGATGGGATATTCTTCCCAAGCCAATACATTTTATTTCAACCATGCCACAATTAGATGTACTTCAGTTGAGAACCATTTGATACAATGCTGCAAAGCTCATTCAGACAAAATAAATTAGGTAGTCGGGTAAGAAACGGATTTGGATCTGACAATTATTAGATAGACATTACTGATACTCCAGGAGACGTTCCCTGGAGCTACAGAGACTCTCTGCGACTTTATGGGTGGGATTTTCCACACCCACCTGCTCCCGGGATCTTCCAGTTCTGCCACAAATCAATGGACTTCTGGCTGGGGCGCTGCCTCGCCCACCGCAGGTCCCGCCCGGGACAGGGCCGGAAAATCCCGGCCTATACGTATGAGAGGCAGCTTTATGTGATTTTAAAAGATAGATTTTTGATTTCCTCTTGGAATTCAAAAGGAATCAAGCACTTATATCAGAGAGCATGAACCCAGTTCTTCAGATGTCAGCAAAAGGTGATCGGGGCTCCATGAGACAATAAGTAAAACAATTGAAATAAAGCTATCATTAAGGGGCACTATCTGAGGTCTAATGTTACGAAGAGAATTAGTGCTGGGCCATGTCTATTGATCATTCTCAATTTTGAAATCTACAAAGAAGAGACTTGCATTTATATAGCACCTTCCCCACAACCTCAGAATGTCTCAAAGTGCTTTACAACCAATGAGGCAAGTTTGAAGAGTAGCTGCCATCGTAGATGTCAAAAACATGGAAGGCACTTTATGCACAGCAAGGTCTCACAGGCAGCAGTATGATGTTGTCATCTGTTTTAGTTGTCTGTTTTGCTGTCACTTCTTCATTATCACTATTAGGTTATAACCAACGGTTATAGATTAGCTCATAAAGTGGCTTAATAGTCTGATAAAATCCCGAGGAGAAAGAATGTCAGTGGAAATTTAAGGTAGATATGGAGAAAAGGCAGAAATTGTGTAAACCCTCTACACAAACATGGGCCAGAGGAAAAGATTAAACAGAGTTTTTGAGTATTTGAGCTGGTAGGGAAAGATATAATAGCAAGTTCAACAAATGAGGCACTTTTGATTTAGTCCAATGTACTTGAGCTATATCTAGCACCAAATTTTAAACAGAATGAGATATGTGGATTCTTACAAGGGTTTCAATTGCCAGCAATTGCCCATATTTGGGACAAAGGGGCAGAGATGCTAACGTCATTCAAATGTGTTAAAGCACTCACTGTATTTTCACACTTTGATCCATTGGACCGTGTAGACTACAGTACCATAAAGCTTACAATTCTTAGCTCCTGCACTGTGACACCAGAAGCATACAGCCAAAAGTCTAAATATTGTGGAAACCTTCACGTGATTTTTAATAGAGAATTAGTCATACAGCTGCAGGATGTGTAAAAATTGTGCCGAGATGGGGGAGAATGTAACAGATTATCAGGAACTGATTCAACTAACATTACAGGATCATTTTTGGAAGTGGTTGCAGACAATTTAAAAATACACTTGCCTAATGAGAGTAAGGCCCTGAAGCACTTGGGGACATAAGCCAAGTGTTCTGTGGCTTCATGAGAACGGGGGAAATGGTTACATGAATGAGAAGTCAAATGCTACACACTGAGTTAGTGAACAGAGTCAACTGATGGACCTATACGCTCTGAGCTGGTGTCAGTACACCTGAGCGAATCACAGAAGAGCGATGGTAGAGAGGGTTAGGTGTTTTAAATGTGGCAGAGTGGGACCCAAACTAGCAAAGTGTTGGTCCACAACAGGTCTGCAGTGCAGTCTGGCAGACGAAATCCAACCATAAAGATACATGACTCCTGGTTGTGCACTGACTGTGGATGTGAAGGCTATGCCCTACTTCCAGTAAATAAAATAATAAAAGGGATTGTATAACACCTCATGCAGAGTGACCTGTATGTAAAGAGCAGGCTTGCTTACATTCGGGAGTTCTCAGGGAAGACCAATGTCTCTGTGCCCATGATTTGACAGGAATACCTCGCTCTGACTGGCGTGAAAGATGTAGGGTTTCAGCTACAATGACATTTGGGTTTTATTGGGGCAGGCATGTCCAAGATATGATATAGATATGGGCAAAATGTGGGCCTACAAATTCTTTAGACACAGCCCTTGAAGCCTTTACCAGTTCTTTTCCTCTTTGGAGGCTTGTGCACAAACTAACACCTTTGGATCAAGCATCAGAAAAGACTGCTCCTTCATTTTTGGGGGCCTAACTAATTGTGGTAGCCTTTTTGTCGGAATCCATCCTTACCAGTACTCCAAGCCTGGGATTATCTAACTTTTGGAGGTGGGGGGAGAACTGGGGTTTGGGCGGAGGGCGGAGGGAGGGGGGGAGGGCGGAGTAGGGGGGGTGGGTGGGGCTAAGTACCTTGTGGGGGAAATGGAGGAAAGAACAGGCACTAAGGCAGGAGAATGAGGCTTGAGGAGAGGGAACAGAAGGAGAAGTCAGGGGACTCACAGCCGAGAGCAACTTGGGCCATTTTGTACATTGAAGGTGTTACAAGTACATGTAACTTCTTGTTATCAGGTTAGATTGGTCCTTTTACTCCTTTCTTTGAGGTGTAGGATCACTTACAGCACCAATAAACGGAGGCAGTTGGCATTTTCCCCCAATTCTCTTTACTTCTGTAGGTCTGGTCTCTACAGGAGAGGACAATTGCTTCCTGGGTTCACATTGCCAGGAAATGCGCCTAGGGGCCTTCTCGCAAGATTCTCCGATCTCGCCACTGAACACGCCCGTCATGCTCGGGCGCAGAAAGTCCTGGCCGATGCATTTGGTTGTTGTCTGAATTGCCAAAGGAAATGTGATCTGATACCACAGAGAAGAACTGATAATTTAATTCTGCATAAAATATGCTAAATAGCCATTGGATGCAGATGCAGCTACAGGTAATGAAGTCTCAGCTATCTGCCCTTTGACACAATCTGCATGGAAATTAAAGTTTTTTGCAAAGAAAAGTAGTAAAACTACAAGGAAAGGTCTATTTTTATTTCTGCTTCTAACTGTATTTACTCTGTCAAACCTTGTCTGCACTGAAGATCTTCAAAGATCAGTAATTATGCAAAGATCATTAGTGGGTCAGTCATTAAAAAATGAACAGGAAAATTATAGTTGAGGACTAAACCCACATTTGTTTTTGCATAGAATGGTCTTAAACAAACTCTCCTAACAAGTTTTTAAAGGTCACATCTCCAATGACTTCACATAGAATCATAGAATTTTACAACACAAAAATAGGCCATTCAGCCCATTGCATTTTTACTAGTTTTTTTGAAGGAGCTATCCAACTTAGTCCCACACCCCAGCTTTATCCCAATAACCCTGAACATTAGTCCTCTTCAAGTAGATGTCCAATTTTCTTTGAAATTTCCGATAGAATCTGATTCCACCAGTCTTTCAGGGAGTGTGTTCAGAGCTTAACAACCCCATAGTATGATTTTTTTTCCTAATTTCTCCTCTGCCTCTATTATCAATTATTTAAAATCTATAATCTTAGGTTATGGACTCGCTTGCCAGAGGAAACAGTTTCGCCCACCTTTCTATACCAAAGCTTATCAATTTTGAATACGTCTGTTGGGTCTCCCTCTAACTTTCTCTGTTTGAAGGAGAACATTCACCACTGCTGCAATCCCTTAATTATCACCATCCATTTATTCCTATGTGCTTCTATATTCTGAATGGTATATGGTTATATGTTATCTATAATGGTTATATGGCACTTCATCAAATGCCTTTTGAAAGTCCATATCATAACGACTGCTCTACCTTCATCAACCCCCTCTAATACTTCATCAGAGAACTCAAACAGGTTAGTCAGACATGATTGCTTTTAACAAGTTCATGCTGGCCGTCCCTTACAAACATAAACTTTTTCAGGTCCCGTGAATGAATAAAAAAAAACAGAACTTTGTAATTTTAGTATTTTCATTCTTGACAGAACAAAGTTTTAAGACATTACATTACATGTTCTGCATTTAGAAGAACCTGTGCATGTGATTTGGTTGTTGAGTTAAACTGCCTCAATGCTAACATTCAAACTGTGTCAGCTGTGGCTCAGTTGGTAGCACTCTTACTTCTGAGTCATAAGGTTTTACGTTGAAGTCCCACTTGAACATAAAAGCCAAGATCGACACTCCAGTGCAGTATTGAGGGAATGCTGCACTGTCAAAGGTGCTGCCTTTTGGATACCTACTTCTCAAGTAGACATAAAAGATGGTATGGCATTATTTTGAAGAGAATCAGGGAAGTTATCCCCAGTGTCCTGGCCAATATTTAGCCCTCAATCAACATCACAAAAATAAATTATCTGCTCATAATCATATTGCTATTTGTGGGAGCTTACGAGTGCAAATTGGCTGCTGCAGTTCCGACATTACAACAGTGACCATATTTTAGAAGTGCTTAAATGGCTTTGAGATGTTGAGTGGTCTTGAAAAGTGCTATGTAAATGCAACTCATTCTTTGCCGTAGGGTCACGAAGGTTGGATTTATTACAGAACTTCCAAGGTTTCAAATGCTGTATTCTGGGTGAGCTCTATCTGCATGGAAAGCTGCCTGTGATTAAAGCAATCAACTGTAAATGTACAAAAAATAAGCATTGTCCTATATTCAGCATGGCCTTGATAAAATGTTTTTAAAAAAACATACTCTGTCCAAGCACATATCCAAGGTATGTTTGGTTGGGATTGTGGGCACAAACCTGGTCTTGCCAGTTTGGCCCTGATGTAAGCTCACTAGATTGGGGATGGGATTTTCCTATGTTACCCGAAACACAAAGTTAGTATGTAAGTATAGCAAGAAATTAAGAGAGTAAATGGTATGTTAGCCTTTATTGCTAAGGGTAGGAGTAAAAGAGTAAGGAAGTTTTGCAATTTCTAGGTGAAACCAGACCTGGATTACTGTGTACAGTTTCTGTCTCCTGAATAAGAAAGGATATACTTGCCTTAGAGCGGGTGCAATGAATTTCACTTGATTGATTTTTGCAATAAGAGAACTGTCCTACCGGCGGAAATTGAATAAAATAGGCCGATATTCTGCGGAGTTTAGAAGAAGGAGACATGGGGCGGGATTTTCTGGTCCCACCGGCCGCTAGGATCGTCTGGTCCCACCAAAAGTCCATGAACTTTTGGCTGGGCTGCCTAACCTCCCATGGTGGGATTCGCCACGACGAGACCGAAAATCATGGCCATGATCTCATTGAAAGTATAAAAATTCTTCAAAGGTTTGAAGGATTGAGGTTGAGAAGGTGTTTCCTTGGTTGGAGAGTGTAGAACTTGGGGGTCATAGTTTCAGTATAAGGGGTTGGCCATTTAGGACTGAGATGAGGGGGAATTTCTTCACTCAGAAGATTGTGAATCATTTGAATTCTCTACCTTGGAGGGCTGTGGATGCTTAGTCTGTAAATACACTAAAAAACTGAGATTGATAGGTTTTAGGGATATGGGGATAGGGTTGGAAACTGGAGTTGATATATAAGATCAGCCATGATCTTATTGAATGGTGGAGCAGGCTCATTGGGCTACATGGACTGTTCCTGCACCTGTGATGCACCTTTTGGCAAAATCTGTTGCTGGACTTCTGCTCCTTTTGGATACAGCAACACACTACCAGCAGTGACAAGGTAAGTGCTGGACGTTCCCATGTAAAAAATAAGATAATGATGTGAAATCAATGCAATAATATTTTCTGCAACGTTTTCCTACATTTACCCTGGACACACTACTTCTAATTACCACCCAAATAAATGAACATCCAGGGATCCAGGGATCTAGGATCTAAGTTGTACATAGAAAAACATTCAAATGAGCAGAAGGAAGATTCATTCAATAGTTGGACCATTTGTGGTTTGTTCATTATTTTTCTCTCTGCTGCTACTTGAGTTCACAGTCTTTTTATCCACTTTTCTATGCTTCCCTTTTGCTCAGCAATAATAATGAGACCAGTGGATTTTCCTTTGGGAGTTCTCTTGCCTGACATCTTTTGAAGAGAAAAACCAATAGAGGGATGGCAGCCAGGTGGGGTTGCATGTGATATGCTCTGTGTCCACAACCTTGTACCCACCTGTCTGCTTTAGCAGACAGAAGTGAACATAACTCGGTATGGCAGGTGACCAGTGCAAGTGGAGGCTCCTAATCTTGAAAACAGGTTGTGGTCTCTGGCCCAGTGATTTAGATATATGTAAAAGCCTGACTTCATAAACACCTCATTGCGATGTGTAACATGGTACTGCAGAAAAGGTGGCAATGCCGGGGTAACTGTCAGTTGGCAGAGCTGATTTTCTATACCAGTCAGGATGCCATCAGCTATAGTTGCAGATATTGTCACACCGACCTGCTGTTGTCCGTGAGGAAGTATTTTCACAGAGTCTGAGTTGAAAGATAGCCAAGATGCAGGGCTGTGTAAGGACAACTGCTGCTACTGTACGGGGAGGCAGGGGCAGAGTGGTATTGTCGCTGGATTAGTAATCTAGAGACCCAGGGTAATGATCTGGGGACCTGGGTTTGAATGTCACCATGGCAGATGGTGAAATTTCAATTCAATAAAAAAACCTGGAATTAAAAGTTTAATGATGACCATTGTCACAAAAACCTAGCTGGTTCACTATTGGGAAGCAAATCTGCCGTCCTTATCTGGTCTGGCATACATGTGACTCCAGACCCACAGCAATGTGGCTGACTCTTAAAAGCCCTGTGAAATGGCCCATCTGTTCTCAAGGGCAATTAGGAATGGGCAATAAATGCTGGCCCAGCTAGGGACATCCTCATCCCATGAACGAATAATAAAAAAGCCTTGAGGCTAGAAAACCTTGCAAAAGCAGATTCAGCTATTGCCTCAAACCTGCCTCCTTCCATGTTGCAATGTGGACATATGGGGATCATGCCATCCAATAGAAGACAATTCACATTCCAACCATCTCATCCACCATTTTTCCAATAGCACGTTGGGTGCTGGGCTGTTCCATCACATCTTTGCTGGGCCCACTTTTCCCATTAATTTTTGCATGTCGTATCTTAAATCTCCTTCCCCTTCAGTCTGGGAAAAAGACTGTTTGTGGGTTTACGTCTTTTGAGCCTTTCTAAAGGCTTTCAACCTTTTTGTCAATTTGTTATGTTCATGTATGCTTTAAGGGAAGAGTAGCGGAACATCTGAAGCAGGCAAAGCTGCAGAGCACGATGGGAAAAAAGTAAACAGCGGTCTCCTTCTGTCCATTAAACTTTGGTAGTTTGATGGTTCATTTTAATTGTCTCCATCCCTTTGAAGTTCACTTGCAAACAATTTTCAGCTGTTGCTGAGACACACCCAAATCTGCACTGGCTTTGTGGCTAATTGTACAAGTGGGCTGACCCATAAAATTTAAGTTTAATTAATACATTGCAATTCTGGCACCACTTCTTAACCATTTAGAACTGACTTGTGTCAATAGACAAAAATTGGCCCAGGGATAATGACCTGGTTTACTCTGAGTGACCTGAGTTTGACATTCCATTGCAAAGTAGACTTGTTAGGGGAATGACATCACTATATGCACTGCATGATTCCAGTGACATTACAACAGAGCCTTGCAAGTGTACTCCTTCAGTGCATTGAGCGATATCTGGTAGAACGCTTGCTTATCATAATCCTTTATTCTGTCTTCTCAGTCTGAAAGAAACTGATTTAAACACAATCCTAACTCACTGTCACAATGTGATTTGATTCACTTGATTCACTCTTGCCTTCAGTGCCTATAGGGTTTAAGTTCTGGAATTCCCTCCCTAAACCCCTTTGCCTCTCCATCTCTCCTGTCTCCTTTAAGACACTGCTTAAAATCTACCTCTTTGACCAAGTGTTTGGTCACCAGTCCTAACGTCTTCTGTTCTGGCTCAGTATCAGTCTCTGTATGATTTAATTTCTGTGAAACACCTTGAAACATTTTAGTGTGATAAAGGTGCCAGACAAAGCAAGTTGTTGTTGTTGGGTCTGAGGACATTGTAACAACTGATAAGCAGCCAACCTATTGAATGGTCCACTAAAGTCACTCACAGGACATTTTCTTAATGTTGCCATGCTTGTCTGCTGGATGTTCATTTAAACCAATACTTCACACCTCTTAATTCAATATCTAACCAGATTAAAGATTCTATCCTAAACTCTTTATGGAATAAAGGGCTGAATTTTCTGTCCCGTGGGGGGATGCGCGCCTGACCCGATCGGGCGTAAAATCGTGCGAGAAGACGTTGGGCGAATGTCCCGATGTCATCACACACTTGCGTGATATTTTGCTCGGTGGGCACGCGCAAAGGTTGGAAGCGCGCCCTCTGACAATTAAGAGGGCAGTTAAGCCCATTAAGGGTGCAATTGCCTCCGATTTTTTGTGGCCCGTCCGACATTACGGTTGGAGGGCGGGCGAATCGGCCAGGCGGACTTTACATTTCTCGTCAAAACCTCATCCAAGGGCGGGATGAGATTTCCATTGTGAAATTAATAAAATACAAATCTCTGGACAGCATTTTTATTCAGCATATTTTCGGGTGCCTGAAGGTGATGCACGGACATTTTTTTAATTCCGGGTTTTAAAACTTTATTTTAAGATTTCCAGATCTGCAGCTCCCTGCGGCAGCTGTCTGCCTTCAGGGAGCTTTCTCGCAGCGCTCACCAGTGCCCGCGGAAACCTCATTGCCCGGTCTCTTCCTGCCCCCAGCTTGGCAGCACTGAGCTTTTCAGTGCACGCTTCAGCGTTGTTAATTGCCCAGCCAACATGAAATTGCAGTCGGGGGCCGATCGTGGTCGGAGGTCCATTCCCGAATGCTCCCGTTCCCTGATCACACCTGCCAAGGGTAAAATTCAGGCCAAAGTCTTTTTTATAATGGCAGACAAATGCCATATTCATTTTGAAATGGACCAAAATGTGGTACTATAAAATCAATTGATTTTATGTATTCTCGGTCAGTGCCTGTATGAACCTTTCCCACCCCATGAATGGATCTCGTGTCAGTAAAATGCTGGTGCACTTGTAGCCAAATAATTGTTTTCCTCGTTGTGTTGGCCTGTGGTGCTCTAATCCCAATTTTACCAACATCCATAGTTCCTTCTTGTTTATGTGGGCATGTACTCTACAATTACACACACCACCTTATCAAACAAAATACCCTCATGGCACTGCGCAGTACATGATCAAGATAATCGCATTGCATCTCACTGGGGAGATTCAGATTCAGCTGCACTCAGATCATACAGGCAAAGTTTATACCATTGAAATGGTTTTGTATTTTGAAAGCTTAAAAAAAATTGTTTTGTACTTAAAGGGTTAAATATATACCGGCTATCTGCATAAAAGAGCACTATGCTTCATCTACTGAAAAGTGTTGACAATCCAAACTACTGTTTCAAATTTTATGAAGTATTACACCTTACATTGGTGGATGTGATAATCTGTAGAACTAGTAATGTTGAATTCCATGGGCCAGAATTTTACTTCTCACTGGCGGGCATGGACCTCGAATGGGCGTGAAATGACGTGAGATGACATTGGGCGAGCGTTCTGACATCACTGCGCACTCGCGTGATATTTCCCTCGGCGGGCACGCCTGACAGTCAAAAGCGCACCCGCCGACGATTAAGCGGGCAATTAAGCCTATTAAGGAGGCAATAGACAGGGATTTGACATGGCCCGTCCACGTTTACAGTTGGCGGTGGGCCATTCTCCCAGGCAGCATTCGCACTTTTTCACAAACCTCTCAAACATCCATGGTGAGATGAAATCTCCATAGAGAAACAAAATGAAAAGACATATCTGGGGACTGGTTTTTTTTTATGAGGTATGCTTTCAGGTGCTTGATTGTGCTGCATGGACATCTTTTGCAGCATTTTTGTTGTGTCCTTTATTCTGTGGAGGTCTGCAGCTCCCTAGGACAGCTGTCTGCCTTCAGGGAGCTCTCTCAAAGCGCTCACATTGAGTTAGGTCGGCACCCACCCCCATCGGCAGCACTGAGCATTTCTCAGCGTGCGTTTCTGGCCATTCATTGGGCAGCCAGCATGAAATCACGGTCAGGGGCCCATTTCCAGTCCGCTTCCGGACCTGCCAATCACACACACCCGACAAACGAAGAATTCAGGCCCATGTTCTTTGTAACAGTGAATAGTGACAATTTAATTACACCACATCAAGTCAGCTGTGTCTCTTCGTTTCTGAATCGGAAGGTTGTGGTGGTTCAAGCCCCACTTGAGAAACTTCAGCTGTCACTTCAGTGGAGTAATGAGGGAGTGCTGCACTATCAGGGGTGCCGTCTTTTGGATGAAACATTAAACCAAGGCCTTGGCTGGCCTCTCAGGTGGATGTTAAAGATCCCACGGCAACAATTTGAAGAAGAGCATTAGCATTCTCTCCAATCTCCTGACCAATATTTATACCTCAACTAAACGCGAAACAGATTATCTGGTCATTTATCACTTTGCTGTTTGTGGGAGCTTGCTGGGTACAAGTTGGCTGGCACATTTCCTGCACTTCAAAAGTATTTCATTAGCTGAAGAGCACTTTGTGCCCTGAGGTCATGAAAGATACTGTATAACTGTAAATCTCACTTTCCTCCTATCTCGGAACCATCGTTTCTTTGGGCCTGGACAATTTATCACTATAGCCTCTGTTAGATGATGTTGTGGTATTTTGATGTGGGTTCCCTCACCTCTGGTGCGAAAGTGACTGTTAGACCCTTGCTATGATCAAGTGAAGAGGGATAGATTTTCTTCTTTTCCCACTCCCTGTTTGGTTATAGCAGAAGTTTGAATTTTAAAATGGATGCTATATTGTCAACTCAGTAAGTGCTTGACTATGTGCAGTTTGCAAGAATTAAGCCAGGCAGGTATTCTTGAGTTAATCACATTAGTTTTATTGTACTAAAACTGACCCAGGTAAAAAATATTAAGAATGTAAATAAGTCCTACTTCCCACGAACACACTCAAGCATGCAGGAAAATTGCAACTTTACAGGGTATCGGATGTTAAACTTGGCCGAGTTAAAGTGCAGACTAAAAAAAAGGAAAGAAAAGAAAGGTGCACTGATTATATTTGGAGGTGAGGCAATGGTTCTTCAGCTGAGGTGGTTAGTTTAAAGTTAGGGCTGGTATGTCCCTTTTCTCCTGGAAACACTGTTGGAGAAATCCAATGGGTTTCAGTAGAGTTTCTGTCTGATGTAGGAATGCAGACACACTTTTAACTCAGCAAAACAGGGTTCAAAGCCTAGATGGAATATTGTAGAGAGAGAGTGTGAGAGACAGCCACAATCTCCAGTGGCTAGAATACTGCCACTAAATTCAAACATTCACATGAAAGCTTGTATCACATGACCTCTCTCCATGTCAGTTGTATATTCTAAAAGGAAGTTGATCAGCTTGATCATCTGACATAGCTTCCGCTTAGCCATTGTGATAGCTGAAGTGGTTGATTTTTTAATGTTCCAGAAATTAACTCCTGAATGGGTCATTCTTCCATTTGGATGAGATAGGAAGGAAGCTTTTCACACCTCACTGGAGGTCATTATCTCCATAGATCCTACATCTACTTGAAATGGAACGTGTCTACACAAATGTAAATTGGCAGCCATTTTAAGTCAGTATCCTTGTTTTTCAGTGCAATGTCCCTTTTAAAAAAAAAGTTTAATGTGTGAAACCTGCTGATGAGATATCGAATTAATCCATATAGCACATCTCTGTGACATCTTTTAACCGCAAATTGAAATGTCAGTAGGTTGTCAGATGGATGTAATCATACGGGAATGAAAGAAGTAAGAACATGTTTGAAATGAATGATAAACACGAGAATTTGGAACAACATAGCTCTCTTCTTGAGCCATCGGAAGCATGTATGGATTAATTACATCTACAAGTCCAATAAAAATAAAATAAAAATGAAATGTGCTGACCTATTATCCTATCAACATTTTGATTAACTGTGTCTCAGTTATCACTGGGGGCCAGTTTCAGTTAGAACTCTGCAGAATAACAAGTGCCTGAAACCATTGTTTCAAAGTGAGATGGTTCACATTCTTTGCAAGCACTGTCTTGGCAACAGGCCATCTTCAGGTAGAAAAATTTTGATTGTAAATGAATGTATATCCATGCCTAATGCTTCTGTTTCAGGCACCTCATTGAAAAGTTTCTTAAAAAGCATTGCTGAAATAAGTTCTGTTGGCAATGGAGTGAAAGGTTGCATTAAAAGTCTGACTGCACATGGAACAATTTTGAGGTGGCACTTTAAAATAAATATGTACTTTTTATTAATTCATGGGGTCTGGGTGACACTGGCTAGGCCAGCATTTATTGCCCATCCCTAATTGCCCTTAAGAAGGTGGTGGTGAGCTGCCTTCTTGAAACGCTGCAGTCCATGTGGTGTAGGTGCACCCACAGTGCAGTTAGGGAGGGAGTTCCAGGATTTTGACCCAGTGACAGTGAAGGAACGGTGATATATTTCCAAGTCAGGATGGTCAGTGGCTTGGAGGGGAACTTCCAGGTGGTGGGTTTCCCATGTGTCTGCTGCACTTGTCCTTCTAGATGGCAGCGGTTGTGGGTTTAGAAAGTACTGTCTAAGGAGCCTTTGAGAGTTTCTGCAGTGCATCTTGTAGATGATACACACTGCTGCCACTGTGCATTGGTGGTGGAGGGAATGAATGTTTGTGGATGGGGTGCCAATCAAGCGGGCTGCTTTGTCCTGGATGGTGTCCAGCTTCTTGAGTGTTGTTGTAGCTGCACTCATCCAGGCAAGTGGAGAGTATTCCATCACACTCCTGACTTGTGCCTTGTAGATGGTGGACAGACTTTGGGGATTCAGGAGGTGAAGTAGTTGCCGCAGGATTCCTAGCCTCTGACCTGCTCTTGTAGCCACAGTACTTATATAGTTGATCCATCTCAGTTTCTGTTCAATGGTAATCCCCAGGTTGTTGATAGTGGGGGATTAAGTGATGGTAATATCATTGGTCATTGTGTGACACTTGTGTAGCGCAAATTTTACTTGCCATTTGTCAGCCCAAGCCTGGATATTGTCCAGGTCTTGCTGCATTTGGACATGGACCACTTCAGTATGTGAGGAGTCGCGAATGGTGCTGAACATTGTGCAATCATCAGCGAACATCCCCACTTCTGACCTTATGATGGAAGGAAGGTCATTGATAAAGCAGCTGAAGATGGTTGGGCTGAGGACACTACCCCAAGGAACTCCTGCAGTGATATCCTGGAGCTGAGATGACTGACCTGCAACAACCACAACCATCTTCCTTTGTGCTAGGTATCACTCCAACCAGCAGAGAGTTTTCCCCCTGATTCCCATTGACTCCAGTTTTGCTCGGGCTCCCTGACGCCACACTTGGTCAAATGCTGCCTTGATGTCAGGGCAGTCACTCTCACTTCACCTCCGGAGTTCAGCTCTTTTGCACATGTTTGAACCAAGGCTTTAATGTGGCCAGTAGCTGAGTGGCCCTGGCAGAATCCAAACTGAATGTCAATGAGCAGGTTATTGCCAAGCAAGTGCCACTGGAAGCATTGTTGATGACCCCTTCCATCACTTTACTGATGATTGAGAATAGACTGATGGGTGGTAATTGGCTGGGTTAGATTTGCCCTGCTTTTTGCGTACAAGACATACTGGGTAATTTTGCACATTGCTGGGTAGATGCCAGTGTTGTAGCTGTACTGGAACAGCTTGGCTAGGGTGTGGCAAGTCTTCAGTACTATTGCCAGAATATTGCCAGGGCCCAAAGCCTTTGCAGTATCCAGTGCCTTCAGCCGTTTCCTGATATCAAGTGCAGTGAATCGAATTGGCTGAAGACTGGCATCTGTGATGCTCGGGACCTCTGGAGAAGGCTGAGATGAATCATCCACTCGGCACTTCTGGCTGAAGATTGTTGCAAATGCATCAGCCTCCTCTTTTGCGCTGATGTGCTGGGATTCCCCATCATTGAGGATGGGCATATTTGTGGAGCCTCCTTCTTATCTCCTAATTGCCCACCACCATTCATGACTGGAAGCAGCAGGACTGCAGAGCTTAGATCTGTAGAATCACTTAGCTCAATCTATCACTCACTGCTTATGCAGTTTGGCGCGCAAGTAGTCCTGTGCTGTAGCTTTGCCAAGTTGACATCTCGTTTTTAGGTATGCCTGGTGCTGCTCCTGGCATGCCCTCCTGCACTCTTCATATAAGGCAGCTGTTCTGCTAATAGAACTGACAGATGTTTTATATTAAATATATTCCATAGTTTTTAAATGTTCCTTTTGTGTGCTGCTTATAATTTTATGAAGGTACAGGCAACTTTATTAGAAGGTTTTTTTCACAGTGTGTTCCCAATTTTAACTTGGTTGTATATCTGGGCTATTGTTGAAATTTAAATTAGGTTGAGATTTGAGATCAGTAACAGGACAGGGAGCAGAATTAATGTTTCTGAAAATCTCAAAGGTTATTCATTCAATTTCACCACCCAGTTAACCAAGGACACGTCAGGCGGAGAATTTCCATCTTCTGTTCTAGCAGCTTCCAATAGAATGCCATACCTCTGAATTCTTAACATATAGCACAATATGATCTTAACCCATTTGCATAAGTAGATGTAGCTACTTTTTAAAAATTAGTGAACATAAAATGGTGTTTTTTTTATTTTTTAAACGTCCATTAATTCTTGTTTATCATATAAACTGGCACTGGGGAAGATATCACAACTATGTGAAAGGTTACCAATCATGCTGGATAAGTTTGAGGGAGATCTATGCTGAGATTATTGTATTCACAAAACATGAAAAGAATAGAGACTGTCCCAATAAACCATTTTACATTTTTGTTTTGGCTTTTTTGTTCATTTTGCTCTCCCACTTTGTTGATTGTATCTCCTCACAGTACCACGTACCTTCTGAGGGCAAGAGATCCCAAGAAATTCCCAGGCCTGTAGATCTTCCACCCAATCTGTGCTTATATCTCCATATTGGAGCAAGGCATTAAAATTCAGTTCAGTTGATGGCAACTGCTCTTCAGGAAGGCTATTTTGGTCTCAGATCAGGCAGAACACAGATTTATAAAATGATATTGCAGAGGGCAAACGAAGCAAGGGAATACTCAATGAACGGGAGGATATTGAGAGGGGTTGAGGAAGTGAGAGACCTTGGAGTCCACCGGTCCCCGGAGGTGACAGGACAGGTGGATAAGATGGTCAAGAAAGCATATGGAATGCTTTCCTTTATTGGATGAGGTATTGAATACAAAAGCAGGGATGTAATGATGGAACTGTATAAAACGCTTGTTAGGCCACAGCTGAAATTGTGCGTCCAGTTCTGGTCACCGCATTACAGGAAGGACATAATTGCTCTGGAGAGAGTGCAGAGGAGATTTACAAGAATGTTGCCAGGGTTTGAGAATTGCAGCTATGAGGAAAGATTGGATAGGCTAGGGTTGTTTTCCTTAGAACAGAGGAGGCTGAGGGGTGGCTTAATTGAGGTGTACAAAGTTACGAGGGGCCTATATAGGGTAGACAGGAAACACTTGTTTCCCCTAGCTGAGGGGTCAATTACCAGGGGACATAGATTTAAGGTGATTGGTAGAGGGATTAGAGGGGACATGAGGAAAAACTTTTTCACCCAGAGGGTGGTGGGCATCTGGAATTCACTGCCTAAATTGGTAGTTGAGGCTGAAATGCTCAACTCATTTAAAAGGTACCTGGATCTGCATCTGAAATGCTGTAACCTGCAAGGCTAGGGACCAGGTGCTGGAAAGCGGGATTAAAAATGAGCGGCTAGTTTCTGTTTTCCTCTTTTTTGGGCTGGCGCAGACACGATGGGCTGAATGGCCCCTTTCTGCACTGTAGCTTTTCTATGGTTCTATATTAGGGTTAAAGTGGTTGAATTATGTGGACAGCTTGCTTAAATTTAGGTTACACTCCTTTATGTTTCGAGACTTGAGGGAGAGTTATTGATCTAATGAAAGTGCTTAAAATTTTAATAGGATTTTACAGAGTAGAAATAGAGAAGCTCTATCCTCTGTTGGGGGAATCCAGAACCGGGGGGAGGGGGGGAAATCGGCAACTCTGTCCTCAAAAAGCTGTGGCGGCTGGCCCAAGTGAAATTTAAGACAGAGATCAACAGAGTTTTAGTAGGTAAAGAGTACCAAGGGATATGAATCAAAGGTGGGTAAGTGGAGCTGAGGTAGATCAGCCAATTTTCAGATGGAAACTATGCACACTTTAGTACACATTGAAAAATCATAATTTTGGGCATGCCTGAGTCTGCAGTAAGGATTATTGCTCAGTGTTTATCACAGGTCACACCTTGCTATGCTAATAATGTTGTTGGAAAGCCTTTTTTTTGTGTGTGTTCTCCAGCTATTCGACTCAAGGAGCATTGTAACCAAGTCAGAATTCTCTGCTTACTGAACATCCATAAACACAGTTCCCATTGTGAGTCACTGGGAAATCTTCGTGGCTGATTATTCCCTTCTTAAACGAGGTGAAGTGAGGTCAGTTAAGGTGTCCCTGTCGCTACATGTGTCCGCCGGGGCTCTGCAGGAAACCAGTGAAACCGCCATGAAATTTGGGGCCTTGGCCTTGTGGCTGGAATGGCTCACTTGTCTTTTTTTGGCCTACTGAGCCAGCTGTGCTGATCGACATCAGGATCAACCATCGAGGAGCGCTGACTGCAACCGAGTTGAAGAGATGTACTAAATTATTACCACAACAGAATTAAACACTGTTCAACCAATCTCTCAGCTTCAACCCAACTTGTGAACCAATCAAATCTTACCTTTGTTACTGAAATTTCACTTCAGGACTACCTTTTAAGTACTATTTAGACAAGTGCTTTAAAAAAAATCAGTGGCGACCCCACTTAAACTTTAAATGCAACTCTGTACGATGTACACCATGAACTGAATCCCCATCAGGAATGTGAAATATCATAATATGTAATCTCTAGAGAGTCTATTACCTGCTTTACTGGTATGGCTTGGTAACACCCAGTGGCAGGAGAATTTTCAATCATGGGCTGAATGGGAGCTAAGAAAGCGGAAGGAGTGTAGGCTGGGCTGAGAATTGGAGATATGCTGTTTATCTTATTGGAGACCATGAAGCTATGTGTATGCATACAGGTGTTAGAATGCTCAGAATGTGCAGTCATTGGACAGGATTTTCCCCCCATTGGGGGGAAGTTAAGAGGTGCGCCTCCGATCGACGCCCCCAATCGGGGGTGGGGGGGGGGGGGGCGCCGCCGCCATTTTACGCGGGTGGGCCAATTAAGGCCCACCCAGCGTGACGTCCACATAGAAGCGCTGTGCGCTCTCTGTGCGGGCGGGAGATGGAATCGCTAAACCCAAGAGTGCGCTCTTTCACGCACGCGCACAAAAGAGCGCACTCATCTCCCTGAGGCTAAGTGCTGCCTCAGGGAGATCAGCTCTACAATAAAAAATATTAAGTTAGAGGAAAAAAAATCCCTGACATGTCCCTTCACTGTCACATGAGTTGGGACATGTCCATAACTTTTTAAAAAACTTTCACTGAATTTTAAAAAACCTACATGAAACCTCATCCCGCCCGTGGATGAGGTTTCATGCTTTTTCTGAAGCCCGCCAGGGCTCCTGGCGTGCCCACCAACCTTAAGGTTGGATGGGCAGGTCCATTAATTAGTTTAATGACTCTTGGCCATTGACAGGTCAGTGGCTGCACAGCTGATTTGGCTGAGCCCCCGCCTACCTGAAAATTTAAATGGGGCGGGGTGACATCAGGAGTTCCGCCCGACATCATCGCGCGTTATTGTACGCATCAGCGAGCGGGGGGTGGGGCCCGCTCGCCGACGGGAAAACCCTGCCCATTGTTTCCAGTAAGACTGAGTGAATGGTGCGTATACAATACACATCTGCCTGCAAGGTATCAGCAATCAGGTGCAAGATACTACCACACACAGCTGTGATTTGAGATGATAGAATTCCACCATTGGCAATGGTATTTAACCCACTGCACACTGAATTTCATTCATGGTTTTTTAGACTAAGTGTTCTCTATTATACTGGACATGCAAAAATTAACTATAATTTGAAATTAAAATAATAACTCACAGAATAATGTACTCCTCCCCTCATCCCCAACCAGAGGTTCTGAGGCCAATTATAATGTCCCTTCCGCCATTGTGGCTATGATCAGCTAAAACAGTATAGACTGGGGATTGAACCTGGCCTTCCTGTTCTGTGTAACTTAATACCATACAGGATGTTGCTTTCACCCATTAAGCCATCAAAGGGATTTACTTCTTTCAATTTCGAGGTAAGTTATAACGTGAAACAAATGTGACCCCACATGCCAACTGGCAGAAGCAGTAAACGCTGATAACACACTAGGACCTTGCCAAAATATCCTCTCTGAAATGCTGTCTGAGGCTGGAGATAGGACTCTGGATGGGATGACATTAGTTTTCATGGGGAGGTGTTCCCTCTATGTATAGGCGGGATTTCCCGGCCCTGCCCGCCGCCGGGATTGTCCGATCCCGCTGAAAGCCAATGGACTTAAGGCTGGCCCGTGGTGTTCCCGCTATGGCAGGGCTGGAAAATCCCCTAATCTCTTCTGTCACTCTATCGACGCATCGTAACTTTGTTTACAATGCATGAGAAGTCTCAGAGACCTAACAAGTAGAAACTATTGAAAAACATTGGGATTTTTAAAAAACGTTTTAATAAATTATTTGTTTAAAAATATTTTACAGTGCTTAAAGTGAAAGTCTGTATTTGAGTAACAGACCTATTTACATAAGGGCTATAATTAACTGATATACTTGGATGGTGGGTGAAACTGTAATCATAAGTGACCCATAACGTATGGTCCATGTTAAAATGTGTAAACATTAACGCTTATGTAGGTTATGATGGGTCCCAGTTGGTTGAGAGTTTTATGTTTTTCTTGATCCAGTGAACAGTTGAGTCATACAGACCAAAATCCTCTTGCTTTGATCTCTGGACTGCACTGAGTTAACCAACTCCAATAGAGGTGTTCATTTCAGCAACAAAATTAGTCAAAGATGCTGGTTCAGCAACACATCTGGCCTTTCTGAAATTAGCAGATATCGATTGTTTAATGATCTTAAAGTTCTTTCTAATGATTGATTCCATTATTTTACCAGCTGTGGGTCTAAGACAAATGTGTCTACTCGCTCAGTTAATTGCCTTTAGCTCCTTAAAAATGCACTGTTTGATGCATTACCCTTGTTATCTTATATGTGACCTTAGTCTCAGGTTTGAGATGCCGGCCCTCAAATACTCTTTTCCTCAGTCAGCCCGAAGGCTGAGCTGGCACATTGGAGGCAATGATGAAGTTCGTCATCTTTATCTGTCTTTGTAGAGAGGAGCCTCCAAGATACAGATCGTGGATCCCATTTTCTAGGATCATTATTGCTGTGGGGAGCTGCTTGGAAGAGGATCTTAGTTTTCCAAATGTTTAGTGAAAAGCCCATCTTCTTGCACCTTGGAGAAGGAATTGACACTGACCTGGAGCTCAGTTTCTGGGTGAACTCACACACAGGTGTCAGCTGCATACTGAAGCTCTGTGACTGAAGTTGGAGTGCTTTTGTTTTTGTATTGAAGGCGATGTAGGTTGAAGAGTTTCCTGTGTGAATTATCTCCACGCCCTGTGAGTAATTTTCTGGAAGCGAGGCAGAGTATTGCAGTGAGAAAGATGGAAAAGAGGGTTGGTGCAATGACACAGCCTTGCTTGACTCCAGTCTTCACTGAGATAGGGTCTGTGATGATTCCGTTGGTGAGGATCATGGCTTGTATGTCATCGTGAAGTAGGCAAGGATGGTAACGAAGAGAGCAAGGTCATGGTTTACAAGGCAGCAGTGATACCCATGCTCCTATATGCTTCAGAGACTTGAACAGCCTACAGCGGGTACCTCAAACCACCAGCATGCCTTCGCAAGATCCTCCAAATCCGGTGGCAAGTAAAGCACTGCTGCCTAGTAAACCATGACCTTACTCTCTTTGTTACCATCCTTGCCTACTTCACGATGACATATGAGCCATGATCCTCACTAACAGAACCACCACAGGCCCTATCTCAGTGTAGACTGGGGCCAAGCAAGGCTGTGTCATTGCACCAACTCTCTTTTCCATCCTTCTCACTACAATACTCGTCCTCACTTCCAAAAAATTACTCACAGGGCGTGGAGATAATTCACACAAAGGACAGGAAACTCTTCAACCTGCGTCACCTTTAATATACAACCAAAAGCACTCCAACTTCAGTCACAGAGCTTCAGTATGCAGACGACACCTGTGTGCATGTTCACTCAGAAACTGAGCCCCAGGTCAGTGTCAATTCCTTCTCCAACAGCAGCACCCTCTCCTAGACCAACAGCCCAGCGTTGAGGCACTAATCACTCAAAACCAGCTCAGCCTGGCAGCACATGTCATTTGCATGCCTGACTCCGGACTCCTGAAGCAACTGCTCTACTCAGAACTTGGTCGAGGCAGGAGATTCCGAGGAGGACAATGGAAACGCTTATAGGTTTGTCATCAAAGCATCCCCGAAGAGGTCAAACATTCCCACCAAATCATGGGAATCCCTGGCTTGTGACCGAGCAAAATGGAGAAGGTTTATTCGGCGGGCACCGAACACATCGAAGGACTTTGTCGGGAGCACGCAGAGATGATGTCAAGGGGTCGGAGAGAGCGCAGAAACCTCCAAACACCTCATCTATTCGGTCCTTCAAGCATGACCAGCCCCACATATTGCAGAGCCTGCACATGGCACATTGGACTTCAGCCACCTCAGAGCTCAGCGGAGGGTCTGTCTAAGAAATCACCTTCCGTGGTCTTCACCCACTTCTTGGGCCAGGATATTGAGGTGGGTGAGCAAGGGGGCGGGGCCCACTCGATGACGTGTAAAATGACGCGGGATGAGGTCAGGCAGAACTCCCGACGTCACCCATGTCATTTCAATTTTCAGGTCGGGGTGGGGAGGGGGGCGGGCGCAGCCGAATCAGCTGTGCACCCGCCGACCTGTCAATGGACAACTGAGGCCATTTAAAAATTAATTCAAATAATTAATGGACCTGCCCGTCCAACCTTAAGTTTGGCGGGCAGGCCGGGAGCCCTGGTGGGCTTCAGATAAAGCATGAAACCTCATCCATGGGTGGGATGAGGTTTCATGAGGGTTTTAAAAAATTTAATAAAAGTTGGATTAAAAGTGATGGGCATGTCCCAACTCATATGACAGTGTCACATCAGGGGACATGTCAGGGAAATTTATTTTTGTACATTGGCCATTTTTAAATTTGGCGCCGATCTCCCTGAGGCAGCACTTAGCGTCAGGGAGATGAGTGCGCTCTTTCAAGTGCATGTGCGAAAGTGTGCACTCTCGGCTGAGGGTATCCCCCTCTGCCCGCACAGGGAGTGCATAGCGCTTCCTGGCGGACATCACGCTGGGCGCGCTTTAATTGGCTCGCCAACGTAAAATGGCAGCGCGCCTGCATGCGCCCTCTCCTGCACTTCCCCCCCAACGGGGGGAAAATTCTTCTCTTGAAGTTCTGTGGAAGTACCATCAAAGACTCTGGTAGTAAATGAATCCAGTTGCATTTAAGTAGGGTAATTATTCAAGTTCATATGAAGCAAAGATGGCTGTAAATCAAATGATTCGCCATAATTGTATATATCTTGACTTATAAGGCTCCTTGTGCTCTATCATGCTAGTGAGGTACCCTTGGGCATATAAATGTTTTGGTGCTGAGTTTGTACATCCTCTATAAATGTCTTTTAATAAATAAATCATGATAGTCACTCTGATAGCAGTGTTAACCTCTTCCTTTCCTCTTGGCTTTCAGACGGTTCAGCCAAATAAACACTGAAGCTCCACTTTTGTGAAGAAGACAAAAATGGGATTGAGCACCAGTTCGGACAGAAGGCTGTGTCAAATTTTAAGTAGGGGTCTGTCATATGCAGAGTTGACCCCTGAGCACATTTCGCCTAAGGGGCAAAAAATCTGGCAAGGCAGCTGTTCATAAAGGGCTGAACTTTGGCATAAAAGACGAAGTTTGGAAATACAGATTAGTTGGGGACAAAGTTATTGCAGAGACACACAGGCAACAATTGCTCTTTAGCTAAACAATTCCTTTTACCTGGGTTCAAGAAAGTCAAGATGCTTACCAGGTGGAAGGGAAAGATAAGCATTGACTTATTTTCTCACAGTTTTTGTGTGGCCTTTCAAGCATGGTGCAGAACTGAGTTAGGGAAGGCCATATGCTCTTTGGGATTTAAAGCATTGCACATAAACGTTTCCTTGTTGCACACACTCTGACATTGTGCCAAAGCTGGATAGCACACTTTCCCTCCAGGTGAGGGTGCTGGCCAAGGAATAACAAATAGGTGCTCAGGCTTCTGTCGATGGGAGTTTTCTCATTGAGGTCAGCAGCCATGGATGTAGAGGTTAACATTCGCTCTTCTAAAAGACATTCCCTTCAATCAATGCACTGACTATGGTTTATCACGTAACAAAGGCATCCTGGCTGCTTCTTGACCCACAGCCTTTGACATATTTAATGATGTTTCTGTAGACAGATATCATCGGAAAGTAATACAATCACTTTCTGTTTGTGCCTGCCATTGGATTAATGTGAGCAGCACAGATGCTACACCCTGCACTCGAGGGTGCATGCAACTAGCTGAGAACTCTGTGCCTCACCCCCTCCCCCACGCCCCTCAACAAGTGTCTGTTTAGGAAGATGTTGCTCCTTGCAAATATAGCATTGGTCATTTGTTTGGTACATGTGTGCACTGCCTAATGCAGCAGAGGTCCCTTGCAGGGGCTTGGAATAATTAAGAACCATGAAAGTTTAGGCTTGGTTAACCTACATTTCTACACTCTTGTTCTGGTTGCTATCTGCAGGTCATCCTCTTGCAACACTGGCTGGCTCTCCTCTTGACAATGGGCAGAATTGTCCCAGATTTGCACAAAGTGCGGTAGCGGGCAGGTATGCTTTACCTGTTGGCCACAATGGCAGCTTTTCATGCCGTATCATCCCAAACCCGCCACATTACTTAAGCATTCCTGGGAAACACGCCGTTTCCATGGCAGGCGGGCTCTCATTTGCCCACCATGCCATCATCTCACAGCTTCATCATGCCAGATAGGGTGCACACCTATCAGTGCTTCCAGGCCATGACTGCTGCAAAGAAGACATGGCCCTGAAAGGCACAAAGACTGCAGCCCCCAGGTTCAATGACATGTCCCTCGAGGGCCTTTTGGGCGCAGTGGAGGCCCGCTACCCCTGTTCTGGCCACAGGATGGGCAGCAACATCGTCAATCTAGCTTGGCAGGCAGTGGCAGCGGTGGTCAGTGCCAACGCCCTTCAAAAGAGGAGAGCCACCCAGTGTTGCAAGAGGATGAATGATCTCCTCCCTTCTGCCAAGGTAAGTCACTCTTCTCATCAATCTCAACTCACACACTTACAAACCCATCACACATCCACTGGGCCCTCATTCACTGCCAATTCAAGGGACATTACCATTCAATCTCTCACACACACCTTCAATTGTCCTCATCCCGTCAATGAAATAACTCACCACCCACACATACTAAGCATACTTATCATCTGGCCTGGCAGGCATCCTGCTTACACTTTCTCTATCTCTATTTATGCAGAACAAGCTGGCACACAAGAGAGAGAGGTCACAGACTAATGGAGGAATGCCTGAAATCAAAGTTCTTACGGATTTTGAAAACAGAGCCATCCAGTTGGCTGGCGATGACCGGGACCGGTCCTGTGCTGACAGTGAGGTCGGCGCTGCTCTCCCAAGTGAGGATCCAGCAGTGCAACATCCATCAGACAACCATGCTGTGAGTGATGTTTCCTCTTTCACAGGCCACTGCCATGCACTAATTATCTCTCCTTGCTTCCGTAGGCACATCTGCCAAACAGCCGAGGGAATCCACGACCCAGGGCCTCCAAACAAGCCCCGGAGACAGCTCAGAAGAAGAACCTGAAGCCACCCTCCTTGAAGTCCCGTCACAATGCTCACCCACACCCTCCACCAGTGCAGACACACATCTCAGTGGGACTTAGCTTTAGAGCAGCCTTGGGATCACTATCTGGTGAGCACATCGTACTTTCTGCTCCACAGCAGGTGGAGGCAGGGACTTTCCAGGTTTATGGCACTCGGAGGACTGCTGAAGGCCAGAAATTTGCTGAGTCCAAGTCAGATAATGAGCCTCTGGACTCGGTCATGTCACAGTTACTGGAGCTGCAAAGGCAGGCTCGAGAACATCAGGAAGGGATGTCTGCTGCACTCCTCAGGTTGCAAGGCACGATGGAGGAGTCCGTCTGCCTTCACTTTGAGGCAATAATGCCAGCATGCCAATGCACTGAGGTCAACACTGGTAGAATGGCGGCTGCCATAAAGACCTTGGTCCAGGAAGTCACTCCTACATTGCTGCACGGGCTGAACTCCATCACTGATGCTATACTTGGCCTCCAACAGTGCGTATGCAAGAGGGGTGCAGGGCAACTCAATCTCACTCCAGCTACCCATTCTCCTTGAGTCAGGCAGGGCCCCCCGGGCACCCATAGGGAGGAGGATCAGCAGATGTACCCCGGCCCCCAGGACCATCCATCCATGTGACCCAGGGAGTGTCCGGCCCATCCAAATCCCCTCTTCCTGTGACCTCAGCAGCACAGGCTGTGGAGGGTGCCACTGCTACACAGCAGGACCCTGAAAGCCAGGTCTCGGCCTTCCAGAAGACGCCCGTCAAGGTCATCACAGACAAGGCGTAGCAGTCAGCAGGCTGCCTCCACCTCCACCACGGATGTCTGAGGAGCACCAAGATATAGCAGCAGGGTTAGGAAGGTTAAGAAGATGTAACTCTTTTAGAGCCCACCAAATAAACTAAATTAACAAAATGAGGGATAAATTAAACGCAGCCCCTAAGTTAGTGTCACTGCAAATCCAAAGACAAAATTTGAAGGAAACTTACAATATCAAACTAAAATGTAAAGAAGTGGTAAGAAGATGTAACTCTTTTGAGTACATTCACAGTTCTTGGTTTCCAGGAGTGGGACATGAACCCACAACCTTCTGATTCAAAGGCGAGGGTGCTATGAACTGAGCCACAGCTGACACCTCAAAGTTGCACAGCCTGGGCATGGGTGTTAATCACTTGTACATAATGTTCACAATTGCAAATAAACTCCCAAGAATGTCTCCCTGCCTATGGCTCCTTGTTCTGATGATCAGATGTGAAATCTTTCTGCACAAGATAAAGGCAGGTGTCTCAGTCCAGGGCCTCTTCCCTGTGCTTCATGCAGCCTTCAGACCAAAGTGATGGTCCGGCCTCTCACACCTTGGAAATATTACTGATGCCGCACCTCAATGGTGCTTGTCATTGCTGCCAGAACATAGTGGACAGGCGTCACTGAGTTCCGTCATTCTCTCCGTGTGCTCTCAGCACCTTTAAGGTGGGGCTGGCCCCGATCTCTTCAGCATCTGTGACCAGTGACCCTGTGCTCCAAAAGGGCTCAGGTGCTGAAGGCGGACGAAGGATCAGATGCTTTTAAAGTTTCATGCCTGAGTCTCTGTGATATGACCCTGATCACAGAGCGCAAGCGAGCTTCCCTCGGCCAGGTGGGAGTCAGACATTGTCAGGGGCTGTGTGAAGATCTATGAAATGTCCTCACTGCATGTCATCATTGTCCTCCTGCAACCGAGCGACTATTTGGGCCTCCACTGCATCTCCATGACAGGAGCATTCTCACAGAGGGTATGTGCTCTGCCATAAGCCAGATTGGAGTCATCGTTCATAGATGCAATGTGAGGATCTTATGGTGTCTCCTCACTTCATGTCGTCATCATCCTTCACAAATCTAGCAGCTATTAGGGCCGCCCAAGCCCTTCTGCCTCGTCTGGCCAGTGCGAGGGCCTCATTGCTGCCTTCGAGGACCTCCTCACCCTCACCAATGTCGACGTCCTCCTCATCGGTGGAGGTCTCCAGCTCTTGCATCTCCTCCTCAGCCAACCTCTCTCCCCTTTGCAGTGTCAGGTTTTAAAGGGCGCAGCAGACGATGACAATGTGTGACACCCTCTCTGGGCTATATTGCAGGGCTCCACCAGACTGGTCCATGCACCAGAACCTCATTTTCAGCATCCCAATGGTCAGCTTTGCTGCAGTCTGAGACCGCCGCAAGGTAGTCCTTGTCCCTGAGGAACCATCTCTGCAGCCTCTGTGGACCCTGGAAGACGTCAGGGATCTGTGACCGACTGAGAATGTAGGAGTCATGCACATTCCCTGGAAACTGTGCGCAGACCTGCAGGGTGCGTTTGTGGTGGTCACGCACTAGCTGCATATACAGTGAATGGAAACCCTTGTGATTGACTTAGTTGACCGCTTATTGCAATGGAGATCTGAGTGCCACGCGAGTGCAGTCAATGGCACCCTGCACCTGTAGGAAACCTGAGATCTGGGCAAATCCTTACATCTTGGCTCTCCTGGTCCTGGGTGAAATGCACGAAGTTGTGTGCCCTCACGAAGATGGCATCCGTGACCTCATGGATGAATGTGTGAGAAGAGGCTTGTGATATCTGTGGAGCCCTGAAAGGAGACAATGGCGTAGAAATTGAGTGCCACTGTCACTTTCATGGCCACTGGCAGTGGATGCCCTCCATGTTCTCATGGCACCAAATCCTGCAGCAGTTGGCAGATGTGACCGACCAGTTCTCTCGACATGTGCAGTCTTTGGCGACACTGGTTCTCAGTCATCTGCAGGAATGAAAGGCAGTGTCTATAGACCCTGGGTCTAGCTAGGCACCGACCAGCAATGGCTTGCTGTAGCTCTTTGGCAGCATATGCAGGAGCCCCAGCTGCTCCTCCTTGCAGAGGGTGCTGCTCCTCCCTCTGCACAGCCAGGCACCTCAGTTGCTCTCTTTGTCTTCTTTGCTCTCGTATGCCATGAGGCATACAGCTAGGCCACCAGGCCCCATGATCCTGATGTACTCCTCCCGCAGGATGAAAGGGAGAGACATGTGGCTATCATGGGCATAGTAAGAACCTGTCCTGGTTAGGTATGAAGGCCCCTTAACGCAATTGGGAGAATGCTGGCCACCACTTGGAAGGCCATAGACTAGTGCACTGCATGGCTGCCCGAAACCCCACCTTCCTCCACCCCACTCCACCTGACCGATTGGTGGCAGCTTTGCCCACTGGACTGCATGCTGTGCTCTCAGCTCAGGTGCAGGCATTCTCCTAACCCACACTGCAGGGCTGCACTGTTATCTTTAACCAGTGGGGAGACAGGTCCAAACCGGGATGATGACATTGCAAGAGGCTGAGTGCCTCCACCAGTGACTGCTCCACATCCAGCATTAGCAAGGAGATTGTACAACATGCCCAGTTGTCCAACTGTGCTGCAGTCCACTAAAACGCTCATTAGTTTGCAGCCTGTGCGCGAGGGGTGAAAAGCTCTGGAGCACTTGGTGGCATTTTGATGTCCCTGCATTGCTTGAGTGGGTAGACAAGCTAGGAGCCCAACTCCAATCATATCAATGTGGCTATGCCTGAACTGTCTCAGCTGCAGAGGAATGGTCACTTAATACAAGGTGTCCCTAATGTGTGGCCGCTTCCCTCACCCACACCCCCCCCACCCCGCGCGTGCTTGTGCGCTACCTTCAACCGCAGGGCAGCCTTTGCCCCCACCTCCAAGTTGCCTCAACCACAGGACAGCCTTTGCCCACCCCCAACCCCAACGCCTCAACCTTATGTCCAACAGGCTTCTCTTGCGAGCACTCCTCAATGTTACTGTGCACTCACCTCCGAGTTCCCCTCAAAGTGCAGTCCGCCAAGTGCATGCTTTTTATATGCTGTTGTGAAACACGTTGGCGTGCAATCACACTAACATGGGCAGATGATCCGGTGGGGGGATGAGTCCAGGCTGGTCTTATAATGATATGCCGATGTATTACAATAAGGTTCCCGATGTCCGATGGCAGGAAACACAGCCCCCCATCGACGGGCTGAGTGGATGATCGCAAACTGGTTTTGCGATGTTGTGAAACCAATTTTTGGCCTTCTTGCCATTTTGTTCACTCACGCCAGTGGGCACGGACGATTCTGCCCAACGTCCTATAGAGACAGCAAAGACTGACTTCCTCGAAGATGTCCAGGTACACATCCATTGACCAATTGGTGTAGGTCCTGAGACAGTTGAAAAGAAAATTGGACACTGTGTGAAACAGGCTGCTGACCTTGCTATCGTCTGTTACATGATGCTGGTCAAAACCAATTTATAATGTGCAAAAGTCAAGATGTTATGATAGTAGTAATTCGTAGCCATGTGTATATATATTTTTAACCTGTGTAACTTAATAAAATGTTTTTTAGTAAACTGTTATGACCGATGCAATTGGTAAAGCTGAATTATTTTAAAAATCCCAGAGGGAAACATTAAACAACTGTCATAACCAATAATTTTAAGTTATGTTTGAGATGCGACTCTAAACTCAGGAATCAGACCACCAGTTCTCGAGGTTTTACATTAAACTAAATGAAACATTTTATTAATTTACAGAGGTTAAAATATATGTACATATGGCTACAAATTACTTCTATCATAACTTATAACAAATTCCTAAACTAATCTCCATTAAGGCAACAGCAGCCCATAGACTTAATCAGACACCAGGCAAAGCATTTTTACCTTAAGAATTCAAAATTCTTAGTATATTGTGCAGTTTTCATACAAGAAAGAAATTGATATAATTGAAAATGCAGCAAACAAATTTATTTGTGCAAGGAAATTTTAATACTAAGGAAGACTTGAGAAATTTAAGCTGTTTCCATTGCAATAGGAGAATATGAAATGATTTCCTGTTGGCTTTTCAGATGGTGAAGGGATTCAACCAGCTGGATAGCAATAGACTGTTTCCAGCAGTTGATAAATCTACAAGAAGAAGACATGAAAATAAGCTTAAATGCAAGAGATTTAGCACAGAAAAGAGGAGAAATGTTGTACACAGAGGGTTGTGAGGATGTGGAATGCATTACTGGAGTTGCTTCCTGAATCAGAGACCATGTTGACCTTTAGGAATAGGTTAGAGAGCTGGTTGAAGGAAAGGGGAATAAAGGAATGGCAGTGGGGTGAAGGGTGGACACATGAGATTAGGACTAATGCTCGTGTGAAGGTTAAATATCCACATGGACTGGTCAGGCTGAATGATCTGCTTCCATGTTGGAATTTCTACGTAAATGTTCCTTCTGTTTCCCTGACAGTGCTGACTCTTGATGGAATATTGTTCCACAGGTATAAGTAAATCTGCAATATCTTGATGTGAATGTTTATTGGACCTACACCAATGCATTGAGTGTTGGCAGACAATTTATCTGTGAGGCATCACAGCTAATCCTCGAGCTGTCCTCATCTTTGACATCCCCACACGTTCTATCCATGAAGCATAAGTAGGTAATGATCAGGTCTGCAAGGCTCAATTTCCACTTCCTTAGCCCAAGGACATTGAGATTAATTTTTAATACCCTAACTCTCCCGCCCTGGCTGAGATCAGTTAATTCAGCTCAGAAAAGGAGTCAAACCTGCTCTGTGTGGCTTATTCCTCAATGAAGAAAAATGTAATTTATGTGAGTGCGGCAGCGAAGGAAGTGGTTCCAGTAAATTGCGTTCAATGGTTGTTCCGGAGTGGTACCACACAGGTTTGTGAAGTATTAGTTTGTAACCTATGGTGCTGCTGTCTGTGACTGACACAAAAAGAGGTCCTCGTGTTCGTGACTTGTGTACCTATTACATATTCCTAACCATGAGTAGACAACATAATTACAATCAGGACGATCAATGTGCGATTCTATTTAAGTGTCACATTTCTTTGGAGGTAACTTTTATCATCTAAAAGGCACAAGTTTCGGTAATGCCAATGTCCTAATAAATTCTAACAAAAGAATAAATTGTTACTCCCCATTAAATAGAAGGCCAAATTGTTTATTTTTTAATGTTGCATCTTAGTCTACCAAAGAAGGCACGTATTGTACTGAGTTGTATTTCATGTCTGAAACATGAAGGCTGCATAAATTGAGCTTTCATTTCTCAAATTATAGGGTTTGTCATCCAATTCTCAAGTAAGGTGTGCACCACAGAATAAACACTCTGCTCACTGACTGACCATGATCATGTTCAGCAAATAACAAGTCATCAAAACAGGTCTGTATTTACTTTAAATTAATAGCTTTATTCGAATGCAGTGATGACTGTTTGGCAAGCAGTGACACCACTGATGCTTGCATTGCAATGACATAATTTACTATTAGTAATAACTGTCTTCTAAAAACTGTATGACTGTACGAATTCGAAGAAAATGCTGGAAATGCATGGCACGTCCATCAGCATGTGTAAACGATAGCTTTGTATATTGGTGTGGATCTTTTATCAGATCAACACCTCGAGGCATAATTGCCTATTTACACACTTGAGGCAGAATTTTCATGGGCTGAACTGGGTCGGAATGGAGGTGGGTGACCAAAAGAAAAAAGTGATGTCAATGGCCTACACACTGGTCTGCCACCTTCCTTCCCAGCTGTGGGAAATGGATGTTTTAAAAAATATTTTTGGGGAATATTGTTATTCTGTGAAAAAGGCTGTGTGTGTGTGTGTGTGTGTGTGTGTGTATGATTTCAATAATCTGGGCAGAGATTAATAGGAGACAGGCTGTCTTGGGGGTTTAAAACATGAAAGGGATAGAGGTGTTAGGTTTGAGTAAACTGGCTGGATATAACATTTGCATTTTTAGATAAGTTGAGAGGTTATTTAGATCTCAAAGAGAAGTCAGAGGTAGCAAGAAACATATTTGCATCTTGTAGGAGTTCCATAGGTAAAAATGAAGTGGAATATTATATTTTATTGACCTGAAAGCAAAGACAAGATGGAAACATGAAAGATCTTATATTTGGAAGGATTTGAGTTTCAAAGGGGTGTGAGAACAATGGAACCTGAGATGAAAGGGAAAAAAGGTATTTTAGTGTTGGGATGTTGAGCTGGAGCTATGAGATGTACCAGCTAGAGCTGTGGCTGAGAGGGGATGCAGTTTGAATCAACAATCCAGTCAAGCCAGAAAAGTATTGGGCTGCAAAAAGCAGTCTTATTCCGAAGTTTGTATTTTTACAGCAGAGTGGAAGAGAGTTATGTGGCATTCCTTTATTGAAACTACAGCAGTTTGCCTTGGGTAATATTACTGGATTTTTTATATTTAAACATCCATTGGCTGAAAGGTGTTTACTTGTGGGTCTGACCAAGTAGCGAGTCTTTTTGGGGGAATGTTTTGTAAGACTAAGTTTAACTGTGAAACTGTAATCTTGTCTGCTTAAGTTTTATTTTATTATTGTTAATAAAACTTTTACTTTTAACTTTTAAAATCCCAAAAGTGTTAGTGGACCTCTTACTGCTGAGATCAGTACAACTTCTTCTCGTTTTCAGAATATGAGAAGAAACGTTACTTGCCTTCAGCAATGATGAGGCCAGTTAAAATACTTAAGGTTCTCAGAAGGAACCCGCCTTTGTTTTCTTTACAAATTTCCATGAGGCGGGTGGCCATTGGGAGCTATCAACTGCAGACCAGGTCTAGGGTGGTGAGAATGGGGTCAGTTGTGTTTTGAGTGCAGAACGCCAACTTATAAATCTCAGTGAAACAGAAGGGCACCTAACCTGTCACAGGATAACTCTAAAAATATTTTTACAAATTCTCGTCTTCCTACCCCACCTCAGGATCTTTATCTCCATCTGCCCTCTGAAATATGAAAAGTCTGCATTTTCCATTATTTTCCCCATTTCAAATGGCAGCCACAATAATGGCTGCCAAAGCGAGTCAGAATGTGGCCTGTATTTCCAGTGATTCACCTCTGTTCTCACCCCCCCCGCTTGCCCCCACCAGACTATCTGGTTGGCAGACACATCCCTGACCCAACTGACAACCTTCCTCCGCCAAAATACCCGATAGTTTCTACTTCCCGTCAGGGACAAGTTTGCAACCCAAAAAAGAATCCGCCTCCCAATTCCCACCTCCATCACAAAAATCCAGCCCTTGGTGTTTAAATGTGGAAATTCTGTGTGAGAACAAGAGCTGAGGGCTCCTGTATTGTGCATTAGTTAGAGTAGACCTTGAATGCTTAAATACATTTTTATTCAAAAATCAGGATTTTTCCACAGTAGCGTCCAAGTAAATTTTGAAAATAAAATCGTAAATGCTCAAAACTCTCAATGGTTCAGGCAGTATTTGTGCAGAAGGCAGACAAGTTAATGTTTTGGATGTTGACCCTCTATTAAATGATACCTTAAACAGTGGAAATAATTTTATTAGTTTGAATGGAAATCAGGAGAGGTGCATCACATTGAGATTGAATCAATATCATCCTATTTACATCATTGTTGTTCTGAGATGGTTCCTTCTACCTTGGACTCGAGGTGTGGAACTTGGTTCTTAGACAGACTGTAGACATACTCTGGTATCTGCTTAACACTTCTTTGTTAGTACTACACATAAACAGGTTACAAATAAGGCACATTACTCCTTGGCATGATTCCAACCTCTCCAGTGTAACACATGACTGACTGATATCAGTAGTACATTATCATCTACGTCATGCATTAGCATATCCCATCTCTTAACTCTTTGTACTACAATTATTTAAAATTACCATCATTAATTCCTCTGTTCCCTCCACAGATATTGCCTGACCTTCCAAGTATTTCCTGCATTGTGCTGTTTTCGTTTTAGATTTCCACTGTTCAGGTTTTTTTTTACAGTTCCCTCAACCTTGTGATGTTAATCTTTTTTCAACACCTCACCCAGGATCTAGCTTTGGGCCAAATGACAGTCCTCATTCATGACCGGAATCTGATGGAGGAGACGGGAGTCTTGGCCGCCAGGCTGAGAGCTGGCAAAAGCCCAGGATGGCCAGTCCACATGTTCCACTCAGGCACTTGACAGGCCAGCGGTGGACCTTGTCCTGGGATCAAGAGCCTCAGGGACGAAGATTCCAGCCGCCAAGAGCAGCCAGTCATTCAGAGGCCAGCAGATCTATTGAATGCAGAGCTACCCCGGAGGTGGTGGTTGCTGCTGGTATGACACCCAACCAAGGGCTAGTATCAGTTTTGGATCCCAGGCCACAGGTGAGTGATGGTGGAGGTTGTGGGGGAGGGCGGTTGGATTCAAGGGCAGAGGATGGCTCTGAGCAGGCAGGCCCCTTCTACCTGATGCCGGGTCCCTTGCTCAGGCACTCAGTGCTTTTGAATGACGAACCCCCCACCCCACCCCATCCCACACCGGGAGGCCGCAAGCAACGCTGCACAAGAATACTTATCATGTTCCCTGCATGGCAAGCTCCCATCCCACCCACCGCTGGGTTAATACCAGTGGTGGTGTGATGAGACCCTTAAGTGGGCATTAATTGGCCACTTATGGGCCTCAGTTGGCAGGGCATGAAGGCCATCCATGGGCCTTCCCATCACATACTTAATCGTGGTGGAGGCAGGAAGGTGACGAGGTTCCCATCAGTCTGATTAAATGCATTCCTGTTAGCAAATGCGACGTGAGTTTGGAGGCGGGGGGCATTTAATCAGTGGAAGAGTGGTGGGAGGGGACCCCGCCACCTTCTCCAGGGCCTTGACGTTAATGCCCGCTTAAGGGCCTCATCCTGCTGCTGCTGGCATTCAACCATAGGAAGATGGGGGATTTGCCACCAAGGAAGCTCTGTCGGGTTTGCTTGTGGGTTCCTGGGGTGGGGGCGTTCCTTCGTTCAAAGGCACTCAGTGCCTGATTGAGGAGTACTAATTTGGGAAGGGAAGTGCCTGCTGAGAACCACCCTTCTGCCCTTGCTGCTACTTCCCCCTTCCCCCCACGACCCCCATCCCACCCTCATTCACCTTTGGCCAGGGGTGTCTCGATGATCCTGGGTCTCTGCTGGCTGTATTGTTGGCATCTACCACAAGCTCCCACTGGCACTGCCTGCAATTCACGGCTGCCAGCCTCTGGGCAGGACCTAGGCACCTGGGGTCCTTGATCCTGTGGAAGGCCTTCTACTGGCCACTCAAGTTCCTGATGGATACTTAAATTGGCAGGCCTTCCCGAAAGGAGGTGACCTGGAACTCTCGCTGGCTCTCCAGTTGGCAGGTGGGATCCCCATTGCCTGCGTTAAGTACTGCTCTGCATTCCTGGAAATCTAGTGAGAACTGGATCAGGCTTGGCTGCTATGAATGCCACTTGTATAACCTTTCAAATTGGGATCACAAATGAAGAATAGCCACTAGGTAAGCAAGCAAGGGACATCTAGTGTCTTTGGAACTTTGCTGAGGACAGTGATTCATTGTTGTCAGGAAAGGAAGGGAGAAGGTTGTATACATTGATTACAGGAGGAGATTGTTTGCCTTATCTCTAGTACGGAGCTCTTGGGTAGTAAGTATCTTAATATAGGGGAGTCCAATTACTTTAGGAAAAAGCTGAAATATGTTTATCTACTTTATAATCATATTTTCACTGCCAGCCAGCAGCACGTTGGCAGTGTGACACAACCTGGTATCTAAATTCATCTGTTTCAAAATTCCTATCGTGGTTTCATTTTCCACAGATGGAAGCCTCGTGACAAATGTTTTGTTCCACTCACTGTTAGCTGACAAGAGTTGTCATGCAAGTTCTGGTACTTTGTGGCTAAGCAACAAGATTGTTACCTACAACAGCTTGCATTACTCTTGATAGGCTATGAATTATTAATTCTCAGCATATATAAAAACATACACAATAATCAGCGATGGATCCTTCCCAAACAATGCTTTCCTCTGAAATGCAAACTTAGACAAACTCAATAAAAGATTTTTTTCTCTTTTGTGAACTGTTGTGGTCTGTGTCACTTCCACCCACAATTTGCCAGATTTTGACTCCCACATCTTGAGTTAGTTGGCTGCAAAATGATTGGGAGAAAAGAGTCCACAATTATTTTACATTTGTTGAAATACATACTTGGAAACATAGAAATTGCAACTGCCCTACCAGTCCTTGCCAGCCCTTACTCTCTGCATGGACAAATAGTTCTAATCATATTTACCCACCCTGTTCCCACATCCCCACCTCATCTAATCTAATTTCAACAATATTTTTGCACCACCCACTAACACTGCAAGTGAATTTCACAGCCTCACATTTGTATGTGAAGAAGTTTCTCCTCCCTTCTGTCCAATATCATTCACATTTAATCTTGTACCTATGGCCCCTTGTTCTTCACTACACAACTACTGGAAACAGTCTGCTTCAATCTAACCTGTTCCATTCTTTCATGAAAGCTGAGGGAAAAGCACTAGATTAGTGCCTACTCTGATAGCCCAGGAAAGGTTCATGCAATTGAGGGGAACTGGAGAGTGGGTGAACATTTAGATTGTTTCAGATTCAAACTATTAGAAAACTTTATCCCACTATTCCTTTCCTTTCAGTTTGGAATAATATTACCCTTCCTGTGAATACATGGAGTTTAGTTTAACATATGGTGTGTGCATTTCAGTCAAAAATAACCTGTTCCTTCATGGATGCATGAAAGGAGACAGATTTATAATAAACATTTTTCAACATTGAAAATTGCCCTTTGGGGGCACTTTTATTTTTGTGCCCTCTTGAATTTAATAAACTGTGCTGATAGAGCGCATGGTTCAAACCTCCGTGATGTTAAAAAATCAGGACAAAATCGATGAAATAAAATCAATTTTCCCAAACTACAATGCAGCTTGATCATCTGATCAGTTAACCATAGCCATTCATCGAGTGGATTGCTGGATTTTTTTTGAAGAGTGTTGTCCGGCAATCAGCTGATTTTGACCAATTGGCAGAAAGGCTAAACTGTCAGCAATATGTAAATGTGTAGAGTTCCTCATGGTATAGTGAAAGCATGATTAAAAATATGGATAAAAACAGGTATGAGAGATACACCAGTCCAAGGAAGAAATATATATTTCTGACCCTGCATTCCAAAATAAATAGTTTTTGGTCAGAGGTGCAAGAAATAGAGTCCCCAATGGTTGACCACTGACAAATAGCTTTGAACACATGAATCTGGATTCATTGGGACTATGCATGCCAGCGAGTACGTGGAGTTTAGATCAAGATGTTAGATGGAATTTAATCCAGACGTCAAGGGTCTCACAGGAACTCCATGTGACCTGCTGTAAGTGGCTAGAGAAATCCCTCCCTGGGCCCTGAGAGCTGTCGATCAATTAAGGGCCGGAAGCTGCCTTTTGCAGGCTGTGCCAGTGGGAGCACCTCTCTCTCCAACCCCCCACTGCAGGCACCGAGCTGGTTCAACACCTGTGGTAGCCTTAAGTGAGCAATAATTGGCAGTGGGCAGGAAGGCCTTCCAGGAGCCTTACTGTTCCAGGCTTTATTGGGCAAGAGGCAGGAAGGTGATGGGGTCCCCACCTGCCACTTTCCCACCCGATTAAATGCTCCTTGACTCCAAACTCACCTCAGGGGAGGGCATTAAATTCTGCCCATTGTGTACATTTCAGTCATTTGCCCTGTTGCAGTATTCCAACCCCAGTGCTCCAAACTGACAGCAAAATGATATTTACTTATCAACAATTTCTATTTATGTATTGTCTTTAATGTAGGAAAAAACAGAGGCACCTGTAATCCCACCACATCCCAAATAGGCGATTCTGATCCCCATCCCTGACCACTGTGTTGGTCAAAACCAGACTTTTTTGCAACCTCAGCATCATAATTGACATCCAACTCCATAATTAAGACTGCTTAAAAGAAAACAAAATGACTTGCTTTTATCTAGCATCTTTCACAATGGCCCAAAGTGCTTTATAACTAATGAAGCACTTTTGAAGTGTTAGTCCCTGCTGTAATGTAGGTAATGCACCAGCCAATTTATGCACAATAAGGTCCTAGCAACGTGACAATGACCAGATAATCTGCTTTTTTGATGTTGGTCGAGAGATAAAATCACAGCTATAAGGTCCACTCTTCCATCACCACCTACACCTCAACCCCCTCCCATGGCACCTTCCCATGCAACTGCAGAAGGTACAACACCTGCCCCTTTACTTCCCCCCTCCTCACTGTCCAAGGGCCCAAACGCTCCTTTCAAGTGAAGCAGCACTTCACTTGCACTTCCCTCAATTTAGTCTATTGCATTCGCTGCTCCCAATGCGGTCTCCTCTACATTGGAGAGATCAAATGCAGACTGGGTGACCGCTTTGCGGAAAACCTTCAGTCTGTCCGCAAGCAGGACCCAGACCTCCCTGTCGCTTGCCATTTCAACACACCACCGTGCTCGCATACCCACATGTCTGTCCTTGGCCTGCTGCAATGTTCCAGTGAAGCTCAACGCAAACTGGAGGAACAGCACCTCATCTTCCGACTAGGCACTTTACAGTCTTCCGGACTTAATATTGAGTTCAACAATTTCAGATCATGTACTCTCTCCTCCATCCCAACCCCCTTTCCGATCCCCTTTTTCCAATTATTTATAATTTTTTACAACTATATTTTTTTCTTTTCCCTCCTATTTTAAAATTTAGTTTGATCTATTGTTTCATCTCCACCTTTTAGCCCATTTCGATCCCTTCCCCCAACTCCACCCGCACTAGGGCCATCTGCCACTAGCTTGCTTCCCTTAATGTCCCCATTAGCACATCCTTTAGATAACATCACCACCGTCAACACCCCTTTGTCCTTTTGTCTATGACATCTTTGGCAGTCTCTTCTTGGCCTCCACCTATCACTGGCCCCCTATCGAGCTCTTCTGTCCCACCCCCTTCTACCACCTTATATTTCATCTCATTTCTATTTGTCTTGGTTCTGACGAAGAGTCATACGGACATGAAACGTCAATTGTATCCCTCTCCGCAGATGCTGTCAGACCTGCTGAGTTTTTCCAGGTATTTTTGTTTTTGTACTAAGAATAACTACCCTGCTCTTCTTTGAATTAGTACCATGGAATCTTTTACCTCCACATGAGAGGGCAGTCTGGGCTTTGGTTTAACATCTCATTTGAAAGAAAGCACCCCCCTAAAAGACAGTGCAATACTCCAACAATACTGCACTGCAGTGTTAGCCTAGATTTTTGTGCTCATGTGGGGCTTGAACCCACAGCTTTCTGACTCAGAGGCAAGAGTGCTACCAACTGAGTCATGACTGACATCTTACTTTCATCTATTTACATATTGCCCTCCCCTGCCCTGCCTTTGCTGTTGAAAATCTCATCCATGTTTTGATTGCCTCTGGATTCTACTGGTTTGTCTCTCAATGTTTCACCTTGCATACAGTTAAATCCATCCAAAACTCTGCAGCACTCATCCAAACACACCAAGTCCCATTCATCCATCCACCTTGTGCTTGCTAACCCAGATTGGGTCTTGGTCCACCAATGCTGGCAGTCTTAAAATACTCGCCCTAATGTTCAAAACCCTCTATTTCCTTGCCTCTCCCTATCTCTGTAATCTCGTTCTCTTCTACAACCCTCAGAAAACTCAGCCTTCTTTCAATTCAAGCCTATCGACAATCCCCTGCTTCCTTCACCCCACTGTGCCTTGACCCTACACTCCAGAATTATCTCCCTAAACCTCTCTGTCTCTTCACCTGTCTCCCCATCTTTAAGGTGCTCCTAAAACTTACCTCTTTGACTAAGTTTTTGGTCATCTCTCCTAATGACTCCTTTGGCTCTATGTCAATTTCTGTCTGACTGCATTCCTCGAGATGTGTTACTATGTTTTAGGTATTATACAAATGTAAGTTTATGGTGCACAGTTAAGCAACCAATGGGAAGAGGAGGTTCCATGGACAACAGCATCTTTAACAATGTCAGAGCCCAGCATGCAAGAACATAATATAAGGCAGAAGCATTTGCAACCAGAAATGCCAATTAGATGATTCATTCCATATAATGCCCATTCATAGCTGAGTGTACTAGATGCAACAAAGGCTATGGACCCTGACAACATCCCAGTTGTAGTGCTTAAGACCCTGTGCTCCAGAACTAGCCACGCTTCTAGCTATGTTGTTCTAGTATAGTGATGAATTAACATCTACCCGACAATGTGCAGAATTGTCTAGGTATATCCTGTCCACAATATGTATGACAAACTCCACCCGTTCAATTACTGCCCCATTAACCTAACCACAATCATCAGCAATGTGATGGGAATCAGTCATCAACTGATCGCTGTTGCTCCATTTGAATTCTATCAGCACCATTTGGCTCCAGATCTTGGTACAATCTTGGTCAAAATGGACATAATAGCAGAATTCCAGAGGTGAGGTGACAGTGACTGCTCTTGATATCAAGGCAGCGTTTGATCAAGTCTTACATCAAGGAGCCCAAATGAAACTGAAATCACAGGGGATTGGGGGCTCCTGGCTGAAGTCATGCCTGGCAAAAAGGAAGATGATTGTACTTATTGGAGACCAATCATCCCAACCCGAGACATTACTGCAGATGTTCCTCGGGACACAGCTGCCCTAGGCCCAACCATCTTCAACTGACCTTCCCTTCATCATAAGGAGACCAGAAGTGAAGGATGTTTGCTCATGATTGCACAATGTTCAGCTCCATTCACAATTTCTCATAATAGTCCATGAAGCAGTCCATGCCCGCATGCAGTGGGACCTGGACAACATTCAAACATAGGCTGATGTGGTGTGTGGCTCTTTCTTAACACCCAGGTGCCAACAAGAGAGTCCAACCAACATCCCTTGACATTCAGTGGCATTGCCATTGCCAAATCCATCACCATCAACATTCTGGGAGTCACCGTTGACCAGGAACTTAACTGGAACAGCCACATGGATGCCAGAACTATTAGAAGGTTAGACACAGGCATTCTGTAGTGGGTGGCTCAGCTCCTGACTCCCCAAAGCCTCTTCACCCACAAGACACAAGTCATGAATATGATAGAATACTCGCCACTTGCCTGGATGAGTGCAGCTGCAAAAGCATTCAGGAAGCTCAACACCATCCAGGATAAAGCAACATGCTTGATTGGCACCCTCAATTCATTCCTGGGATGAGCGGCTTATCTTATGGAGAAAGTTTGAACAGGTGGACCTTTACCTGTTGGAGTTTAGAAGAATGAGAGGTGAGCTTGTTGAAACATATAATTTGATAAGGTAGATATTGTGAGAATGTTTCCACTTGTGGGAGAGACTAGAACCAGAGGACACAGTTTAAGAATAAGACATCTTCCATTTAAGATGGAGATGAGGAGAATGTTTTTTCTCTCAAAGGATCGTTAGTCTGTGGAATTCTCTTCCCCAGAAAGCAGTGGAGGCTGGGTCATTGAATTTATTCAAGGCAGAGTTAGACAGATTTTTGATAGACAAGGGAGCTGAGGGTTATGGGAGGCAGATGGCGAAGTGGAGTTGAGACCACAACCAGATCAGCCAAGATCTTATTGAATGGTGGAGCAGGCTCAAAGGGCTGAATGGCCTACTCCTGCTCCAAAATGCTATGTTGCTACCTTGTCCACCTGCTAGAGCACATATTTTCTCCACCACCAGCGCAATGTGACTGCCCGGTGTGCTACCGGCAGGATACACTGCAACGGGTTGCCAAGACTTGTTCTGCTACACCTCCCAACCTTGTGACCTCCATTACCTTTTGAAGGGCAGGAGCCTGGGAACACCATCATCTCAAAGCTGTGCTCCAAGTTACATTGCTGCCCTGACTTGGACATAAATCACCATTCCTTCACTCTGGAGTTTTTTCCTTTGCTGCATTTCACAGGGCAAATTGTCCAGATGTTCAATATTAAGAAAAATCTAATTATGAATGTACCTGTCTCGGAAAAACACCAGCTGACCTCAAAGTTTTTTTGTGCAAGCAATAAAGTTTTTCTTCCTGCTGCCCTTGGCGATCTCTGGCGCGGACCCAGTTAATGAGTAACTATAACAGCCTTTCATTCTGATCTCCGTGGGTATTTTATGCAGCATAAGGGCACACTTGTTCGCCAGAGTCTGAATGAAGCGTTGTGGAGACACCAAATAAGGCTTGTTTCTTGGAAGTCAAAATTGTCCCTTGCATAATGGTGGCCCCCAAATTTGCTTAACAAAAAAAAATACTTGTGCCGAAAGGTCTGATATATAAATCAGATATTTCCAAGACATTTACAACGTTCCTTTCTTTCATAATGTAGAACTTTAGGTCATTCTCCAGCTTTCGCAGAGTTGAAGTTCAAAGACTGTTTTCACGGACGTGTACCAATCGCTTGGATATTTTCCACAGTTCAATATGATCTGTTGAGTGATGAGATTGCACTTGCAGCTAACTGGTAAACGCTTTTGAGGCTCAGTGCATTTTTTTTGAGTCGGGATTATGACAATTACTAAATACAAATCTATTTGCTGAGAAAGTGTTATAAAGTAGTGGGGCTGAAAGAATTCGAGGCGAGTTTGGTTTACAATGCACGCGAAAAGCTCTGAACACAATTGCTTTGTGTTTGCAGCCAGCTCTAGTCACGCAAGCTTGTGTGTACAAACTTTTAAGTAACTAGACAATAAAGTGATCGAATACAGGTATTTGACAGCATCGCGTGCAGCTCAGGTACTAGACGGCCTGGCATTCAGCCAATGTCACTCGCAGCATCCGGACTGGATTTTCCCATTCTCGGATTTTTCCCCACCTCCTTTCGGTCAGAAGACAGGCCAGCTGCCTCCTTTATTGAAACCCCGAGCTCCCTGAAACTTAACCCAAAAGCCTGGCGGGCAATCCCCCCACCGCCCACCCTTGCTATGTCACATCTGGCCAAATTAACATCAACCCCGAATAAGTTAAACGGTTGCAGCCCTGACGATTTAAGACTGCTTTGCCAATTGTGTCACAACTTAACAGCATTTCGTCCACAATAGTGGTACGCGCACCCTTCTCGCCCTTTGGTTGCAATGTAGTATGTTTTTAGTCGGAGGTGTAGCTTTATATGGCCATGATAAGATGTTCCGCTCCAGTATTCCAGCCCATGTTTTCCGAGATGATATTTTTGCGTGCTAAACACTTTAAAGATACCGAAAAGAAATGGAAGCCCCGGGCCAAGAAGGAATTGAACGTAAGGTAGCTGAACAAGAAGTTCATTCATTCTAAGGTGATCCACAGGAATAATACTGATTAGTGCATGTGTTATTCAAACTATTAAGGCACTGCCTAGGGCAACACGATAAAAGCCTACTTGCCAAACAATAATATTTAATGTTCACATGTAACACAGAGAACTAGAACTTTCATTTTACAGCCCAGCTTTGTAAGAAAGTGATTTTATTTTCTGAACTGATTTAAAAAAGACCCGTAGCTTTTGAAGCCGTGGACTTTGCAAATATATCTGAAGCAATTTAGTGGCGGATAAATATTCCCAATCCACATGAACTGAACATGAGCCAGCGTTTTATTGCCGAGTTAAAATGAATGTTTTTGGAGTAAAAGCTTTCTATTTTGTTCACCAAATCTCATTAATTCCCCTTAACCTAAATCGTGCAGATCGACGGGGTTCTTTTTTTGGCGGGTGGGGGATACATCCGAACAGTCTTGTTTTACGCGCTGTTCTCAGTTACCTAATCCTTTTAATGCTCGGGTATATTCCTCGAAATATTTAAGGGATTTTTTAAACTTAAGTCAGTATTTATGAACAAGTTGTTTTTGTTGACGCGTGATTTTGAGAACGCTTTTTACGTTCAATATTGTAGCTTGGTGCTTTAAGGCAAGTCACCAAAGTCAATTCTTTGTCACAAAATGTCACTTGTCATAAATGTCAATTTAACCTGAATTTAATTGAAAGCCATACTCATCGATCCACTGCATTTTTTTTTGCAATAATCTGCATTAGATGGTCTTGAAATATTCAGTTTTTTGAGCTGGATATTGAAATGGTCTTGAAATATTCAGTTTTTTGAGCTGGAGATTGAAAGATTATTTTTAAATTCCTATAAATCAATAGTAAAACATGTAAAACATGACAGGATGAAGCGGCCGTGAGCGCCGTCAACTTCGCAAAACTGACTGTAAATTCATGTGGTGACAATCAGGGTTTGTACAGACTTAATGTCGTTTTATTTATTGTCTAGACATTTGCAGATGGCGTGTGGTGTTAATTTGAAGTAAGAAGTAATTAGCATGGTCAAGGTCGGTTTATGAAGATCCCAAATGTTCCTGGGAAAATGTATTTATGGTTACAGTTGACTCAAGCCTGTCACTGTTGTAGTTTATTTCCACGTTTTGTTCCCTTTTTAATGGTCCTGTTTGGAAACAGAAATGCTGCCTTTGCTTCGTTGCACTCTTCCTGGTACTTCTGCTTTTTTACAATGATGAACTATTTTCCTCGTTATGGTTCTTTTCCAACCCTTTCTCTTCATTTTTCCTTCTGGTGACAGATTTACTCCAATTTGGGAATTTGCGGGAATCCTGGGAATGAGAAGTATTTCCCCAGTGTTTCCCCAGGCTGATCCAATCATCACCTGCGGTGAGGCTTTGGGAATAGGAGGAATCGCCTTGGTTGCAAATAATGACATTGCCATTATAAGGGGGAGGACACGGGCACCTTCTGGTCAACTCCGCCTGAGGAACCCACCTTGAACTGGGGTGGGAGGGGGGGAGCGCTTTAAAAAAAATTCCAGGCTCTGTGCTCAGCGCCTGCTGGTCTTTGTAGTTCTCTTCTCCGCCCCCAACGCCCCTTGGCAAAGGGATCGGCACTACAACTCCCGACAGGCTCCATGGGGCCAGCATCGGGCCGCCCCGGCTGCCAGCCGGAGCCCCGCCCCTCGTTTGTTTCTGATTGGTTGGGGGCAGCCGGGGAGGCTTGCGCTGAGTGGCCGCTCGCACAGAAACCCATCAGGTTAGGTTGAGCCCTCGCTTTATAGTCAGTGTATGGTTGACTGTCACGCATAGTAGCTGAAGCCAGCCAGCCAGGCAGGCAGTAAGTACTATGGACAAGGTACAGACAGCACTGAGGATGGAGCTCAATCCAAAGGGATCCTACTCATTGGGGCAGAAAGGGAGAGAAAGACAGGCACAATGCAACATCTGCCGACTGCTTTTAAACTACTATTGGACATCAAGAATGAATATATCCAGGATTACTTAGATTTGGACGTTTATGCATTTATTTTTCGAATTTAAAAGCTTTGGAGTTTCTAGAATGATTGGATCTAAGGAATTTTCACCAGCATTGCTGGATATGTGGATCCCTTCACCTTTTCGAGATGCATTATTTTGACCTTTTTTTAAATATTCCCTGCACTGTTTTGGGGGACACATTGATCCGGCCTTTAGGATTATTGGAATCACTGAGTCAGTACAGTTGAGCCACAAGAAATATTGGCTCTGTTGATGGAAAAATGCCTCACTCATTATTGGGAGACTTTCCTCGGATTATTGGAATTGAACCGTTTTCATTTGTGGATGGGGAAAGTGTTGGGGGTGTGTGTTTTTGCTTCAAGGAAACGAAAATGTCATGGTCACGATCATGAATCGTGGAGATGTGCAGTGTGGCTACTAGCTGGATTTATGCAGATGGCTCTAAGCGAGTTTTCTTTCTCCCCAACCAGCAAAATAAACCCTGGAATATGTTACAAGCTTCTGGAATGTTCTTGTCATTTGGGTTAACATCGCCACTGAGGATATTATATCCAGATGATGTATTGAAAAGCCTGGGATGTATAGAGGATACGATGTGGATTTAATCTCACTATGATAGTGTGGATTTTTACTACATTTTGGTTTGGAGTTAGTTAAGAGGTAGGTGTGTTTCAGCACAAAAAAATGCATTGGCAATTTAAGAAATGTTGGTTAACAGTTGAAGTCGATCACTTGATTTTTTTTTTGTTCAAACCAACCAAAAGCTGATCACTTACGTGGGCAATATCTTCTTAAAATAACCCTTTATCTGCTGCCTTTCAAGATTAATGGATTACAAAGGCCCTTTGATGAAGCACTGCTTAATTGAAATAGTGAATGCTACAGTGGGGTATTGTGACAGTATATGGCTCCATGCACATACAATATGTTACATTGTACTGTGTTTTACTGACATTGTTCAAACTGGGTTTTAGCGGGTTCCTGGCTTTTAACTATTTCCGCGCCGGTTCCTATTACATAGGACACAATTAACCCGTTTCCTTTCGCTTTCTGTGCACGTGGATCAGGTCGACTTGTACTCAATCCGTGTGTAAAAGGAAGAAAAATGTTTTGGGTCAGATATTTCCGCTTTGCCTCCGCCTTTTCATTTGTATATAATAGTTAAAAACTGCGTCTTTGATTTGAAGTGTTGACTCGTTTAAAAACATTATGATTTTCATTTATTTTTTAAGCGATCGTAATTTCAAAATTTCTTTTCCGGTTCAATTTCATGCAACTAAAATTCGTTTGGTGCTATTTATGGGCTAAATAGCTAATAATAGTAATAATTAAGGTCAGCATTTCTTCCAAGTAAGAACATGGATTTGGAAAAATGATTCTGTTTTGTTTACAAATCTTCCTTTTTTAAGTGTTTGTAATGGTTTTAACAAAAGCTGGCGTCATTCATTGAAGTTCTCCCCCTTACCTCCCTGATCGCTTGCTAATAGGTAAAGCATTGGGTCAGTGTCGATTTTTAAATGATGTCTGTTATGGCACTTGGACCAAACGAGCTGCTTTCCCTGATTCCACCACCCACCCCCCCCAAAAAAAAGCCACTTGCACCCGTGCTGCCTGTAATGCGAAGTGTGAAACAGCGTTTTGCTTCCTCCGGTGGAGTGGGACCCACACACATGCACCTGTCAGCTGCGCACCGTGCAGTATAGCTTGCGGGAAGTCAGTGATTGATAGCAGCGCCCCCCAATCCCAAGTTAAAAACTCCGCTGTCCAACTGCACAGGGGCCAATCTGTCGGTAGGTGGGGCGGTGCTTCTGCTTCATCACCACTCGGGCTGGAGCCCGGCAACAGCTTCAAACGCCGATGAGTTGTAACCTGATTCAGCACTTTCAACTCGGGGTTTTAAAAGGGCACTGCATCATTTCGCTCTCGCCAAGTCCGCTTTGTTACCCTTCAAACTATACACAAAGTAAAGACATGGCCCCTCTAATTTAAATCGTGACTGCAAATGCCATAGGACTCCCCCCCCCCCCCTCCATCAAATGCAGAATAAATGGTTTTCCTCTATTAAGTGATTTTCCTCTACATCTCTCTGAGGCCTGTACTCTAGACACTGTGTATTGTTGATGCTTTAGTTTAGCAATTCTACAATTTGCATAATTAAAATGATACATTCGAGATCTAACCAATTCTGAAATGTGATTTTGATGTGCCTTCTGATCTGTCGCACTATTTTAGTGCAGTTACTAAGAGGCAAGTGATGAATGTCATACAATTTGCCTTTTCCCCCCTCAAATGGTGCTTTTAATCCTACCTGGTGTGGTTCCATAATGTCTCTAAGAGCTCTCTCAAGAGCCCAGGCGCCACATCTGAGGTTACAGAGTTGGTGTCAGTAGACATGTGAGCTTTTTCCTTTTTTAATTATTGAGGAGGAAGGTGTTGATCACCACAGCTAATCCTTATCCAAAGCTTTTCCAGGATCACAAATGAGATCCTGGATGATTAGTTCCCTCCCCTCTTCTGGGCTGGTGACACAACAACTGAAATACTTCTCCCCCACCCCCCCACCCCATCCAACAAAATAGATTATCCTTACACAATATAGGAATTGCAGGCTCAGTACATCACATAGCACTGGGTCACTTTAAGTAACTTTGTTGGCAAGAGGGTTAATTTCCCCTTTGAGTAAATGGAATCCTCATCTTCACTGAATCACATTTCATGATGTTTTCCCCTTTCACTCTTAGAATTGTGCTGTGCTGTTACCTTAAATCAAATTTCTCTGTACATTTTTCATGTATATATGAAATAGGTTAACCTACAGTTACACCACTAGCTAAAATGCAGAAGTACAGACAATGATCAGTAAATTTTAAGTTACATCTTTAAAAATGCCAGTGTCATTGTAGCCTATAAAGTGACTGACAACATGATATCTTGGATTGTGGAATAAAGGGGAACAGTTTTCTGCCATAGACAAAAAACAGCCCCTGCTCGCAAAAAAATGAATTGTGTTCTGAACTTGGTGTGAAATCCTGATCATTCCTAAGGGTAAATAATCTAGTTTTTGATATTGGCTGTTCCATATGGAAAATACATTTAGCAGACATCTGTCCTCTGAGTGCTGACTGAGAGTAACCAAAGAAAAGATTATTGTCCTCTGGGCCACTGACATAATTTAACTCTACACTTTAATGGGCTTAATGATATATCCTCACACGGAAGCTGAGACTTTCATGTGACTTGTGATATTCCACTGGTAATTGTTCATGACAAGTTCGATAGAACTTTTAAAAATTGAAAAAGTTTAAAAAACATGCACTTAAGTGCTGCTGCTTAAGCACAAAGTGCATGTTGTGGAACATAGTATTGCTCTATTGAACTCCGAGATGGTCTAAACTGGCCTATCCAAGTGATTGTAAGCCTTCCTTTTATATGATAGTGTTGTGCGAGAGCAAGCTCCAACACTGGCAGCAACAGCAGCAAATAACTGAAGTTGTCCTCGTGCCTGCAATGGCATAGAGACAAAATTCAAAGGTTGTTTCTCATTGCATTGCCAGAGGAGCAGCTTTGTTAAACAAGTGCCTGTTGAGACACTGGTTTGTTCAGTTGGTTTTGTGCTGCTATTCCTTACAGACTTCCTGGATGATGGGGAAAGCCTGCAGTTAGAAATTGGAGTTTAAGGTCACACTATTTTCCCAACCACATTTATTTCCCGAGAGTACTCGGGTCTGTGCTGAAGTGTAAATGAAATGGTTCCAAAACTCAACATATTGTGGAACCTCCTCAACTGGAGAGAGTTTAGCAATATAAATAAGACATGGGTGGCTCTTCCTGCTGGGGGAGTTGGGCGTACGTTGCAAGAATGAGGTAGCTTTCATGAACTAATATATAGTTAACATGGCTACGATCCAACCTATGCTGAACTTGGGTGTAATCAAGACTATTCAATTGTTCCTTGAAATAGTATTATAATGCAGCAAAATTTGAAAGCATTAATTTGCTTTAGGCAACATTGTAGATCAACAGGTAAAGGTGCTACTGTATTTCATTAAGTAACGGTTGAGGCCACTTATTTACAGCAGACTATTTGTTCTGTCACAAGTGTGCACTTATTTAAAAGAAGCGTTGTGATTAATGTACTTAAAAGTTCAGAACAACGGTGGATATATTTTGACATATTTAGGGTAAATAAACATTTTTAAATGTCACTCATTCTACTACAGTATGAGCCTGTTTTTCCAGTTCTGCGTGAAGTCATGAGTCTTTGGGCAAATCAGCACAGGCGATGATAATCTCTAGTTTTAAACAGAATTGATATTATAGTCTTTTAACAGGCATCGCATTGCTGCACCCAGTCCGGTCTTGGCAGGGTCTACTATTGGGCTGTTAGATGCCTCCTTTTCCATAATATTTGTGTTTAAATTGAGGTTCAGTGAATGATGTTTGAAGGTTAATTCATTGAAACAGTGCTGCCTTCAACTGGACTTGGCTGAGCATGACTTGGAAAGAGTTATTGAAGAGGCCTCCAAATCACTGACGGGAAGTCCGGGGAAATGGGGTATTATATAAGTACCGCTTGTTAAAGGAACATTTAATGACGGACATTAACGTATGGAACACTTACACAATACTTTAAGCCCATGCGTGCACAGAAACATTTGGATGACAACATTTTAATAGAAATTCCATTCTTTAACTCCTGAGAAGGCTGAGAGAATTTTTGCACCAAAATATAAATCAAGTGTCTAAGTGGCACCTTCTGGAACTGAAAAGTATTTTTTTTTTATTTCTCTTGAGTTTGTGGGACCTGGAGCAGGGTGGCTGTGACTGCTCCACCTTTTTACAAGGGTAGTTTGGGGCAGGCACAATTGAAATGCCTGTGCAGGCGCTGGGAAGGCCACCCCAATCTTTCAAATGACCCCATCCCCAGGATTTGGGATTGGAGCTAGAGCGAGGGTAAGCGGGGCTTCCATTCCACTGCACTTGGTGGCCAAGCAAACTCCAAGGTTGTCATCTAACTAATTGTCAACCATTTCTATGTGCGCACACAAACGTCTGGTACTTGAAACCATATTTTCTACGTATCTTTTGTAGTATCTACCTGGGGGTGATCATCATCTGCCTGCAATGTTGTTCCTTTCTGCTGATTTTTTTAAATCTGAACTTTCTCAAGGTGTTTAAAACTAACAATTTTGAAGCACATGGCATTCTATTGTACTTGTGTTAAAACATTTTATGCTGAGAATCCCTTTGTTTTCACTGAAGAAAGGCAAGCATTGATAGAGCATCTCTCAGTACTTGAAATGTTTTGAGAAATTTCTCTGAATTATTTTGACAACAGACAGTTACTGATTAATGAATTAAATACTCCTCTGTTATAGGCAGAACAAGCCCACTGTGTATTGGCTAAGTGGCCACCCGATAAATCACACTTCATGTATGATGACGTTTCACGTGATGTTCTTAAAGTGTTACTTAAAATAATGCAAATAAAATCCAACCATTTTTCACATCAAAGAGGTATATCAATGCAAGAGATGAATAGAAGTGGCATCTGTACAGAGAAAGTACATAGGAGTATCTGATAGTATATAGTGATATTCCATGCAGCCTAGTCACATATGTCACATGAGTAAAATCAGCTCCTTGGAATATAAAAGGCATGTCAGCCACATATATAATTGCCAGATTTTATTGTTGTACACTTTGTATTAGATTCTATTTTTCTTTTGTGTATGGAATGATGAAATGGATGTATATGGGTGGACTCTATGAAGCTGTGTTTAATAGAATTCCCATGCTTGGAGAATGAAAGAGAAAGTCTAGAACAGAGTGCTATGTGGTCCAATCGTTCTAAGCATCCTGGTACTGCAGTTCATCAGTGTATTACCTCAAAATTGGGACAGGCTTTTCTGCGATTCCCAATGTGGAGAATTCTTTATCTCCATTAGGTTTTCCTGGAAGCCCAGGATGGAAACCAGGAACTTCCACCGAGATAGGGAATAGGAGAGGATGTTGTTTGTTTTTAGAATGCTTCCTGTAGGGTTGCCAACTGTGATTCAATATATTCCTGAAGGTTTCATCACATGACATATTGCCCCCATGCTCCAGCCATTAGTCAGCCAACACATCCATCATTGTGATGTATTGCCTTCCTACGCCAATTGGAAAGCAAAAAGGCTCATTATCCAACTTGATGGTGCTTGACTGTCAGCCAAACAGCCCTTTTTTTACCCCCATTTTCAATATTTTTATATCTACTAAAGAGAAATGTTCAAAGAAAATTTAAAGAAAAGCAATCCGTTTTTTTTAATGCCCCGATGATTTTTCTCCAGCGTTGTACATAGCAGTGCCCTGGGGATTGATCTTCGATTCCTGGAGATTCCAGGCCAATCCTGGAGGGTTGGCAACCCTAGCTTCCTGGTGGCCAGTTACAGAGCTGCATGGGTCGTGAGTTGCTGCACTCTTGGCTGGCGACGACATGGGGTTTGAGTTGCGGCAGAGCAGAATTCAGCAGTCCACCAAAGTTAAATCTGGAAGGTGTTACAAGTACAGTCATAAGGGTTGATTTTTTTTGAATCTGGACTCCATGTGGGGAGCTTTGCTTGCTGGCTGTGCATTTCAGGAAGTCATCACAGGTGCACACTCCATGGGGTATTTTGTTCCCATTTGAAGTGGAAGGAAAATCATGGGAGCATGTCCATAATTTCCTGGCAAGGATCTGTGCCATGATCGCACATTTGGAAAATGTGGACCTGAATATTAAACCAAAAATACTGGTGAAACGTGAGAGGAACTTACATGTAGAGGGTTCGTGTGTTTACTAACCGTTTTCCTTGCCATCTAAATGTAAACTGGCACATAACAGATTGAAGGAATTTTTGTTTTCTTTTTCCTGGTTTAGGCAAGGGGTTAAATAATGTTTTTATGTTAACATCTGCCCTGCCTGTTTGAATCGTATGTGTGTGGTTGGGATTGAGAAGTAGTGCTCTCACAGCGTATATCCTGTACAACTAGACTTGTTGACTAAATTTAATATTGAGACTCAGTACAAATGAGTACCAGAAAAACCTGCTTAAATTTAAAATTGAATATATATTTTTGCATGGATTTGACTTGGTGCATTTTTTTTTTCTTAATGACTAGAGGCCTGGGGGTAATTTTAACCCACTGCACTCAGCAAGTAGAACATCTCAACATTTTTTGTCCTTTTCTTACTTGATTCCTACCGGTGACCACCTTAACTGGCCATTGATCTTTAGGGGTCTGTGGTGCCTCATTGACTCAAGCTGGAGCCTAATTAGTACTTGCAAACTGATGTCGTTAGGACCCCAATGACATTTTATCTGCTGACTGAAGTGGCTATGGCCAGCGACACCCAGTCTGAAGGTGGAAGAGGCCTGGTAGGTTAAATGTTAAATTTTGCCTTGTGGGACCAGAGGAGCAGGGGTGTCATTCCAAGCCCCACGACCTCAGGACTGTCCAATATTCCCCAGCTGATAGCTGGTTGAGTGCCTCTTTCCGCCTGGTGGTACTTGGACCAGGCCTGTGAGTTAAAGTAGCCCAGGCCTCAAATTGACATTAAGTAAGGAGCTGGGGAGCGGGGTTTGACATTCATCTGTCCACCTGAGACTCCCTCCCATTTTTATCAAAAAAACCGTCCCTTTTCTCTGCCGCACACTCCTGGAGACAAGGTTACAAGAATGGGGCACTGCTTCGTTTTTGTCTGTGAACATTACCAGAAGAGAGTGACTAGTAAAGATATGCAATTCCTCTCTTCGCGCCTTAACTATTATCACTTGGGAAGGCTAGGTTTTGGGGATTCAGGGTTTGATACATTTTTAAAATAAGCTTCTTTGTTTCCAGCTGCAGTTTTTGATGTGTATACATGTTCCATCAGATCAAAAAGAGTTCGGAACCCAATCATCAAGGCCAAGGGGGTTACTGTGACATTTTAAGTATACAAAGCACAAAAGAAATGCATAATCTTGAACAGCTACCTCTACACTTCATTGGACATTAGTCCAGAATGCAGCCAGGATTTAAAATGACTCGAAGCAGAATAATTTTATCACCCTCAAAAAACAATTCTTCTATGTTAAAAATCAAACCATGGAACCACCTGTGATTTTTTTTTTCTGTGTGTTATGCGTATGTGCGTTATATATGTGTGTGTGTGTGTGTGTGATATAAATAAAATTACAAGAACCCTCTACCTTTTGTATCATATTCTCCCTCAGTTGTCTGCCTTTAAACACTCTCACACAAGGTTGAGCAGGTAGCTGTGGCTATGTCTGGAGGTTGTGGACAGATCCTGTTTTTGGAAGGGGAGAATGGATAAAGGGCCAGTGATCACACAAAGATGCTTTTAGTCCATAGAACAGATTAACTAAGACTAGTAGAATAGGCTCTCTGTTGTGGCATGCGGGGGTTGACAGGCAAGCAGTCATATTGACTGCTTGGATACTGAGTGTGTATTGGAACTCCAAAGTTTTATAAAAAAAACATTTTTCCACACACATTGCTTTATGAATACATTTCTGCTGCACGAAGCCATCATAAATCTTGAGCAGAAAGAAGAAAACAGACATTGCATCTGGCATATTTACTGAGTAATAATCTGCAAGCAGACTGACATATCATCACCTTGTGGGATATTTCAACTGCAATCCTTTTGCTTTTGAGCACTAAAAATATTTATGACTTTTAAATATGAAAGGAAATGGAACAGACCCATTTTGTCCCAGTTAGATGTTTTTTAACACTCAATTTAAATAATCATTACCTCATCTGTTGGATCTTGCAACCAGACTTTCCTGTTTCAAATCTGGACTCTCAAATCCCGTAACCTGTACAAACACAACACCAACCGTACAGCACAGGTACTTGGGTCTCTGTATAAAAGAAGCAGCAGTTCAAGTGATACTACAGAAGGGAAACAGCGTTTTTTTTTGACATCCTTGTCTTTTGCCTTAATTTCATGTCAGGGCTTTTATTTTCACTTTGTCTAAATGCTTTCCTCTATAGCCAAATTCTTGAAGGATTTGACTGAAGATTAAATCATATTAGAGAGCTTAGCCGGGAGACAGTGCTGTAATGCACCGTACTTGAGATGATGCCATCACCAGGCTCTGAAAGTATACCTCGAAGTATATTTTCAAAGGCAAAGCACAAGTGAAGGCAAATATAAATAGCAACTCAGGATGCCTTTGGCTGCCATGATTATCGGACTGTAGGAAGGATTTCTCTTTTTTTGTGCTTTCCCATGTGAAGCAGACATAGACGCTCTGTTTTTCCATGGCATTTATGTAAAAAAAAAGACTATTTTGAAGCATTTTGTGACTGACTCAGAGTTCTCAGTTTGCAGTCTGACAGAGACCCTCTGTCAGGATGCAATGTATTCCTCCAGCTTCCCCTTTCCACTGACCCCTCATTAAAATTTCTTCCAACAAGCACTTTTTTTTTTCTCTCTCTGTTTAAGAGAGGCAACTGTCTAATGCCAAGTGACTATCTGGATTGTTTTCATTGTCCGACACTCTGAAAATGTGAGTTTACAAAGAGTGCTGGAGTGTCATGTAAACTCGGTCAGGCCCTGAAAAAAAAATTCCTTTTTCCGCTGGAGACAAAGGCAGACTTTGTGTCTATGAACAGGCTCTAACAAAACAGCATTTCACGCGGGATGGTGGGCACTCTAAATCACGCTACTCTTGTCCAGTGTGAGGGCTTGCTACTAGAGCTGAGTGCTTCTGGCCAATCTCCATCTACCCACTTGCGTTATTTTAACTGCTTTAATATAACCAGCATTTTATCCACGTCTTTTCCTTACATTCCCCCACCCCTCCGCTTTTTAAAATCTCTCTTCCCCTGTTTTTTTTCCTAAAGGCATTCACTCCTTGCTAGCACTTTTTTTTCTTCCTGTCCCACAGGTGCCTTTTGATGCCTCACCCGAGCAGACATTATCCGTATGTGAGTCCAGTTACTTTTGAAAGGCCCTTTTTGCTCGTGGACGCATCACAGTGGAACCTGGTCTTGGGCATCTCCGGCAGGGAGCCAGGGTGTGGTGGGGTTGGGAGTGGGGAGGTTAGTGATCAAGCATAGGAGTCCAGGTTGATCTTCCTTTCCTATAATCTGAGACCTCAGGCCAGCTGTAGCTCTAGATCAGCACACACTGCCGATCAACCTAGGATCTCCATTGCTCACTGTGTATACTCTTGAGCTGCCATCAGTTTTCCATGATCCCTGCTTTCTCCCCGCTGTAATGGGAAACCTGGTGAAAATTAATCCCTTTTGGGACAACAAAGTTGCACACTGTCTTGTGGAAAGGAAGAAAAATCACAATTGTTGTCAGTTAAACATGTACGTAAAGTTTTACACGACCAGAAATCATCAGCTTTACGATATATTTTCACTGATGGCTATTCATAAAGACAACATGCTTAATTACTCTGGTTAAACTAGCCATTTTGAGAAGTTTCAGTGTGGCTGCTGAAAATCTATGGATATAGTTAGGAAACATCTCCATTCTTTGTTAATCAAGAGAAGAGAAATCTTGCTGGGAGAAAAATGCACTTTAAATGTGCCCATGCCATTATGTAATGGAGCTACTTCAGTGTTGAAAAATGAGCTGGACTATCCAGTGCATATAAACATACTGACAGCCTAGGCTGTGAGTAGCAATGAATGAACCCTTTGCCTTCAATAGATTTTGACCTATATGAACAATGGAGCTGTAACAGTGCTGGTACCAAGCCTGTGTTGGCTGATAATATTCCCTGGTTCAGAAATGTGTTGTTCACAGCACAAGATGCAGAGGCTTAACACCAGAGTGCACAAAGTGGACTTTTTCGTTGCCATGGAGAACAAAGGGCAAGAGAGACATTCCAGCGATCTGCTAATAACAGATTCAATCTCCAGCCGTCACCCACCGCCCCCCCCACCACACACACCAATCCTCCCAAAAAAAACCTAAGCAAGTCCTGTGCCAGTGACTATCCTGGCACAACTGGAAAGAACAGAACAATTTCAATAATTGTATTAGTGCTGTAGCTGCAATAGCAGTCCACTTCCAACTTCCAGAAACTGCCAGTGCTGCTTTGGGAACTGGAACTGATCTCATTTTTCATCTACTCTCTTGTGGCATTGCACGCAAATGTTCCTTCCATTGTCTGCTGGAGTTTAGAGAATAAATCCATATCTGATGCAAAAATACCAAACATTGATGCATAAAACGATTGCACTAATTTCAGTGTTCAGTACCTCCTAAAAGTAATTGGTACTGGTGTCAGTCGGAGAAATTAAGTATTCTTATTTGTAGCCCTGAAGTTCTTGATTTGGTGTCCAGTCTGGACTGTTTCACATTTTTGGCCACCAACTCTTGTCCGAGCGAGAGGCTATCAAATACTGTAAATTTTATTGGATTGTAGATTTAAGGGCACATTGTAAGTGGCTGGTTTTTTTTTTGGCACTGTTATTTTGTTACTGATGTGGTCTCTGGTAGGGGTACCTTTATGACTGGGATCATTTTAGAGCCAGCTCCTCAGTGCCTTGTTTCCATCTGATTTGGCTGGTGTATCAGTTCGAAGATGCGGTCCTTAATCTTGGCTTTATGTGATTTCAAAACCACAGGATCTAACTAATGCAGGCTCTGTGAAACCTAGAAGGACTGAGATTACCTGTAAGGAACTGAGATAGAAGTGGAGGTTCTTGTATAGTACAGGGTTAGATTAACTTCTGACTGGGCAATGTGTGATTGACACCAGGATGCCTGTACTCATTAACTATTTGTTGCAATTTTCATTTCATGGAGAATAATCAAAAGTTACTGACAAGTGCAAATAGAACTAAAACCAGGTGAGCACGATTTTCCATCATGATCCATAACAGTTTGTGGAAGGTTCTGGGTGATTAAGTTGGTTATATTGGTGAGATATGGAGCTATATGACTTTGTTCCTCCATTGTGCTGGGTCCTTTTGTATCTCCCCTTCCCTCCCTGAAATGGAGAGAGAACTTTTTTTAAATGCCTCACATAAAATAGCCACACTAAATGTGGTTGTCCATGCAATGTAAATGTTAATTTTCTTGTGAGAAGGCTGCTGGTTGGCCTGTAATACTCATTTGTTCTTCCCATCTGTATAGTTAGTATTGCTGTTCTATATTCCATTTTAAAATATTTTGTTTGCATTAAAGCACACACCTGTACATACTGTTCAGAATAATGGGAACATGACACAGTAAAGGTCTTGACCTATCCATTGGCTGTCTTGAAGAATTTGAGTGTGAATAGCACCACAATTATTTCTCAATAATTGAAAGTGAGCTGAGTCCCAGTGAATAAGAAATTGCCAATTAGAGACAAGTTTGAGGCAATGTTCCTTCATGTTTTCTTCTATTCGTGGTGAATAACTTGTGCATTACATAAAGTATTGGTTTAATCCCTCCTAATGCAAGATAAAGGCAATTTTAAAAAGTGTGGATGTTAGTTTTTCCTGAAATAAAGGCTTAAATTTTTGAATTAAATACAATAAAAATTTGACTTCCACGTCATTGTGATGTCACAGTAGCGGCTTTGATTTGAGTTAATACGTGCTTCTGTATATGCTGCTGGTTAGGTTGTGAAAGGCAAATCGCTTACTCTTCACTTACAATGGAGCAGGGTTATTTTTATCCCAGTCGAGCCAAAAAGATAGGGAACCAATGTTGTATAGGATTGCAGAGACTGGCAAGCGTTAGAAATGCATTTGCGTGTGAGACAGTTGCAAATGCGGTAAGTTTTGCTATCCATTCATATTTTGTAGAGATACACGTGTATGTTTCTTTCTCTTAATAGAGGGTAACTAATCTTCATCATCCTTCTCTAAGCCAAGCGTTAAGCAGATGGTTAGTTTCTCCTACGCGCCACCCCGAGCTCTCAATGCTGGCGTTGATAGATGGATTTGCTCACAGGCCTAGGAGATTTAGCTGCTTCAGTAAACTCTTAATTTCTGAATCATAGAACCCAGGAAAACGCTTGAACTGGATCTCCAGCTTCGGGTAGTGGTACGCTCGCTACGATTGGCTGTAGTGTTCCTGGGTTGGAGAAGGGAAGGTTACTTTGGCTTTCCACTCTTGAAAACTTAGCAGTGACCCCTAGCTGAAAGGTGGCATCGTAGAAACCAGGTGAGGACAGGATTGGCTTCAATTCTGATCTCTTCCAACAGTCAGATAGCCAGTCACGAATAACTGTTGCGGCTTGGATGTGAATGATGGTCACTTGAGCAAAGTATTGGAGGCTAACCACCACCTATGAAACTTATCCCATGAGGTGGGGGGGGGGGGGGGCGGGGGATGGGGGTAAATGTCTTCAGGAGAGACTGCTATATAAAAGAAATCTTAAAAACTAAGGATGTTCAGTTTCTCTCGAGTGCTCTACTCAATGGCTTGACTGAGTAGAAATGGAATTATCGCTGGCTGACCAATTTGGAAGTTGAAATCAAGGGTCAGCTTTAAGTGAAATGATGTACCAAATTTTACAAATTCAATTGAAATGCAATCATTAGAAAATCCCCTCTGATGTCTCATTTAAATGAGAATTAAAAAAAACCAATAAAAATATGCAGACACTGATCAGTTATCTTGCCATGATATCTGGCTGCTTCAGTCAAAACATTTGAAGATGGTATTACTGCTGACAATGGACAAGGGATGTTTTAACTTAGAATGTCTGGCAGCCTTAATTTATAAGTGTCACAGGTTGTCATCACTTCTGACAGTCTCCACCTTATGCTGAGAGCTTTTCTTTTGGGATGGCACCATCTAGAATCCAAATGAATCTGTAAATTTTGGGTTACACAGTGCTACTAACTGACTGACCAGTGAGCACAATTCACCAGTGAAGATTTGCACTTTAATTGTGTTTGTGAGCTCCTCACGGCGAAGAGTGTTGGCATTTGAGATTGGAGCATTTTTCTTTCCATTTCGGTCATTTAGCATCACCATTAACCATTTTGAGGTTGATCACAGGACAGATGTGGAGTGAACCTCCCTTTACACTGAAGAGGCAGTGTGTAGCAGACAGCCCCTTCTGCTTTTATTTTGATGTGCAACTTTATTAATACTTCCCGCACTAATCATTCTGTGACCTATTGGTGCCAATGAGTCCAAAATTTGGCGTTAAGTTTGTGCTGTTGGCCCTAGTCAAGCAAGAATCAAGATCGACTCTGCTCAACCATTTTTACGTTTGATTTCAAATAAGTATCCAATCTTCTGAGGAGTGTAGGTCCCACTTGCACGAATCATCTAGTTAAGTAGAATTGGATAGGTCGAATATTTTGTGGCATGGGTTTCCGCAGCCTCTCTACCCATTGTTTTCCATAGTGAGCACATGGACGTGCTATAAATTATAGAGCGCTTAAACGTTTTGACTCTCAACATGGACTGGTTTGACGGCCTACAGTAACTCAAATGTGCTGTAGAGGTGCACATTTAGACTCTGCATCTGCTAAATACATTTGGGTGAATGCCGCAATTACTCTTTTCGAAGTCGTATTTGATTATAAACTGTCGGGTAAGCTTTAGGGCATGTACGAAGAGATTTTAGCTGAATTAACTGCTCTTTTTTGGCAGTAATTTCACCTAACTCCTGTGTGAAATAGTTCACTAACAATGCTCTGTTTCAGCCCTCTTATAATGTACAAAGCGAGCAGAATACAAGCTTTTTATATCAAAAAAGAAAAGGCCCATTTAAGCAACTTTAAAGTGTGTCAGTGTGGGGAGTTGTCATTTATTGGTGTAGCAAAACAATGTGGAGCTTGTCTGGAGAGTTATAAGCACCCATAGAGCATAAAGAGCTAGAATGAGCCTGGGTCCAATGTGCAAACAGGCACACATTTGATTTAAAATATGCTGACCCTTGGGAAGAAAAAAAAGCACCTTTTTGTTTCAAGAGTAAACTGCTGAGGTATTTGTGTTGAGGGAGGACAGCCTACGCTGAACAGCTCCCAGCTAATAGCCTTCATTTTTGAGCATGGAGACTTCTAGTTGGTGAATTTGGAACAGAAAGTAAGCCTAACATTGCATGGGTTGAGGGAGGGATAAGTTAACGCGCACACACTTCAAAGCGGAAATTTTAAATGTTCTGGCTCTGCCTTTTGTTATATAACAAATGTGCATTTTCAAATAAGTAACTTGTTGAGCTGGGTAGATTATTAGGCAATTCCAGATACATGGAATTAAAAATAGTTTGCTTTATTCTCGAGTTTGAAAGGAAAGCTGGATTTGGAGCATTGTGGAGTTGGGGTTTTATACTTGTGAAAGCAGCTGTGTATTTCTGTCCTTGTATGGCTTCATACAAGAAAATTTAACTATCCAGTTACATTAAGCTCCTCTGGTGCCTTAGCTAATAAATTGGATGTCTGTTGTGAAATGGAGCCATACAAACTAGGAAGATCCCAAGTTCTACCCTAGCCTGGTGGCATGACAGTCAGGTACATATCTCGGCAACTCCTGGTTACGGAGGGGATAAATTGACCACATTTCCCGTTCCTTGTCTGAAAGTGGTCCCTGGGTAAAAAACGTTGCCCTTTTGTCTTCACATCAACAGCTCCCATGTTTAAGTATGGACATTTGGGTGAGGTACTGAAAGGTGATTGGTACATGTGGAACTGGAGATCAGCATAGGCCACTGGGTCCAGGGGTTGGGAGACGGTGCAATGAGTTAACTTCAAAGTGCAATCGTTGTTACTTTTCAAAGGCAAATATGGTGGTCCATTTGTGCCTAGTAACACCCAGCAAACAGCAGTGAGATGAACAACTTGTTGACCTGGCTTTGGCCATGTTGGTCGAGGGCGAAACTTAGTCAGGATCTGGGGAGAGCTCACTCGTTTTAGAATTTCTGTGGGATCATTCCTGAATCTGAACTGGCAAAGTGGAGTTATGGTGTAATGTCTCAACTGGAAAATGTGCTGCACTCCTTCAATACTGCATCAAGTGGTGACCCGAGGGAGCAAAAAATTAAAGTCCCATAAATAAAAGGGACTTATTTATGGTGCTTTGTTGCATTTTCAGCTGGTTATAGATCCTGGTACACTGGCTTCAGACATTAATGGCATGTTGGCTACTAGGGAAAACTCACAAACACGCATGCGATGCATTTGCTGTATCTTAATAATTCCCAATGTTGAACAGCAATGTGATGCATTTGTGATTTGAAATTAGCGAGTCAGCCATTGCTCTGTGTAATACTCTTAACCCTAGGTTCAAGCCCCTACTTGAGTAAATAATCTAGCCTAACAATTCAAGTGCAGTACTGAGGGAATGCTGCATTATTGGAGGTGCCAGGTGAGATGTTGAAGTGAGGCCTGATACCAGGGCTTAAAGGGTTCAATTGTGCAGATGGCTGGGTTAAATGTGGCTTGCGTTCCCTTGAACTTAGTAGGTGGAGTGCGGTCTAATCGAGGTGTTTAAAATAATGAAGAAATTTTATGTAAGCAGGTGCAAAGGAACTTACTTCCTCTGCTGGATGAATCCATCACAAAGGAGCAGAAGTTTATTATCACTAGGCCACTTAGGAGTGAAGATGCATATTTTCAATCAATGGGTAGTGGAAATCTCGAACTCCTTTTTCGCCAGAAGGGATGATGAGTCAATAAAAATGTTCTTGACTGTGATGTAATAGGCTTTAGTTTATGGTAAGGTTATTGGGGATATGGAGCAAAGGGTAAATGTTGAAATCAGCCACCATTGAATAAAATTGCAGAACAGGCTTGAATCCATGAATGGCCTTTTCCTGTTCCATTGTTTGCTCTCTCAATGTAAAACATCCCATGGCACTATTTGGAGAAGAGTGGGCGAATCCTCCTGGTGCCCTGCCCAATATTTATCCCTCAACCAGCACCGTCAAAACATGGGCCGGGTTTTTCCATTCCACCCACCGTGGGACAGGAAATTTCCACCCAAAGTCAACAGACCTTTGGCTGGTCCGTCAACCTCTTCCATCCCGCCCATGACAATTCCTGCTGCCGGCAGGATCGGAAAATCCTGGCCCTGGTCTTCAATTTTGTTGTTATTTGTGGGACCATGCTGTTTGTAAATTGATTGCCGTTTTTGCCAATGGTTCCACTTCACTGTATTGACTGCAAAGCATTTTGAGATAGCCTGAGGATATGAAAGGTGCTAGACAACTGTCGGTTCATTCCTTCCTGGACTTGACTCTCCGCTCTCACGAGCTGTAGGAACCAATGTGGCTCTTATGTTGGAGGCCTGGGGCACCATCTGTGCACCACAACTTCTGATTATTGGGTCTTTTTCTTTCTTTTTGTCTTTTGAGACTAGGGTTCGTTTTCAGTGTTTTCTTGCGGGATTTGTTGTTCAAGGCTTACTGACCTTTTGAGACTGAGTTAAACTGAATAATGGATGGGGCGGGCTTGATAACCCTGATGAGCCTTTTCACCTAATGGGAGCGTTTCATTTTTTAAATGTGCCTTGCAGTCTGATCCCACTGACCCTTGGGGCAGGATTTTTCACTCGGCTTACGGGTGCGCGCCCAATATGCCCGAGCGTGAAATAGCGCGCGCTGACATCGGGTGAGCGTCCTGATGTCATTGTGCGTTCACGCGAATTTCAGTTGGCGCGCGAGTCAGTAGCCTGCCCAGTGACAATTAAGAGGCCGATAAGTCCATTAATGTAGTAATTGAGCTGGATTTTTCGCTGCCCGTCCAACGTTACGGTTGGTGGACGGGCAAATCAGCCAGGCGGCCTTTGGACTTTTGAGGAAACCTCATCCGAGGGCGGGAGGAGGTTTCTGATATTAATATTAAAAAAAAAAATGCTTGGGCAGAATTTTTATCATCGGTATGTTTAGGTGAGTGATTCTTATAGGTGGAAATTTTTTTCAGAGTTTCATAATGTTTAATTTCGGCTTTAAAATTCTTCAGCTCCCTGAGGCAGCTCTCTGCCTTCAGGGAGCTTTCATAGCACGGGCACGGGGGAGCACCTTAGCGCACACCCTCTTCCCGCCCCCACCCCGGCAGCACTGAGCCTTTCAGTGAGCCTTTCACACTGGCTGGCCGTTAATTGGCCAGTCGACGTGAGATTGCGGTTGGGAGTCGACAGCCCGTTTCCCGGCCGCTACCGCGCCTGCCCACCGTGCCCGCCCACCGCGCCCGCCCACCGTGCCCGCCCACTGCACCTGCCCACCGTGCCCGCCCACCACGCCCACCCGCCTGACGACCCGAATATCCCGCCCATGATCCATTCTCTGTATATTTCTCTGACTAGAAATGACCGGAGAATACATTTTCAAAATGGATGAAGCATCACACACTTAGGGCTGAATTTTCCCGTCGGCCAGCAGGGGGCGGGGCCTGTTCATCGACGCGAAAATGATGTCGGGGATTCCCCTATTTAAATTTTCAGGACGGTGGGCCACTGGCGGGATGAGGTTTCATGTCAGTTTTAAAAAGTTTATTAAAGTTTTTGTGCAATTTATTAACATGTCCCATCTCGTGTGACGTTGTCACATGAGGGGGACATTTTAATGATTTTTTAATTTTTCTATTTTTAAAGTTTGAAAACCTTTCAGTGATCTCCCTGAGGCAGCACTCAGCATGCGCGAAAGAGCGCACTCTCACATTTGGGGAATCCCCCCCCGCCCGCACAGGGAGCGCATAGCACTTCCCACTGGAATTGGCCCGTCCACGTAAAATGGCGGTGGGGCCCGCTTCTCCGGCGGGGATCAGCTCCCCGCCTGACGGAGATTGGGTTGTTCCCGCCCGCCAGGCAGAAAATTCTGCCCCTAGGTAAATTTTATTCAAATCTGCTATAAATTTAAAATAAAATTCTAGACACCAATTCTTTTGATTCCTTCCCCTATCAAATATGTATTGTTCCAGGAGACCACTGTTAAGTCTTTTGTGAATGTGCTGAGCTGCAGTGTGTTGGAGTCCTAGGCCCATGATTTGGACATGACATCTCATTCTGAATTGATGGCGTTTAACCTAATCGCCAACCTGCTTTGCGCTGTGAGGATGCAAATATTTGCATGCCGGCAAATGTATGTGCCATTCCAGCTGCTAATTTCATCTGTTCCAATACGAGCATAACAACTGCTTTGTATCTTAAATAGATAGGACTGTTTTACATTTGGATTACAGATGAGATGACTGAACATTCTCCCTTCCGCCCTTTGAACTGGTCGTGGAGCTCTCCAGTGCAGTTAGTGGGGTTTGTGATAGAGAGGCCAGCAAGAGTTCCAGGGGCAGAATTTTCTGCCTGTCGAGCGGGTGGGCCTGACCCAATCTCCGGCGGGCGGGGAGCCGATCCCCGCCGGAGAAGCAGGCCCCGCCGCCATTTTACGTGGGCGGGCCAATTAAGGCCCGCCCAGTGTGGCGTCCAGTGGGAAGCGCTATGTGCTCCCTATGTGGGCGGGGATTCCCTAAAAACAAGAGTGCGTTCTTTCGTGCATGCGCACGATAGAGCGCACATCTCCCTGAGGCTAAGTGCAGCCTCAGGGAGATCGCCTGGACTTTGAAAAATATTAAAAATAGAAAAAACAAAATCCCTTACATGTCCCCCTCATGTGACAATGTTCATAATTTATGGAATAACTTTATTAAAATTTTTAAAACCCTACATGAAACCTCATCCTGCCGCTGGATGAGGTTTCATGTTTTTTCTATTCCTCGCCGGGGCTCCTGGCCTGCCCACCAACCTTAAGGTTGGACGGGCAGGTCCTTTAATTGGTTAAATGATCCTGTCAATGGCCTCAATTGGCCATTGAAAGGTCGGCGGGCGTACAGCTGATTTTGCTGCGCCCCCGCCTTCCTGAAAATCTAAATGGGGGGGATGACGTCGGGGGTTCCGCCCAACGTCACTGCGCGTCATTTTACCTGTTGGCAAGCGGGCCCTGCCCCCTGCTCGCCGATGGCAAAATTCAGCCGCGGGTGTATGGGCTGCTGGATGTCACAGAACAGTTCATCAGTATCTATGCTTCCAATGAAACTTTAAACACATCTGTGAAGAGGTGGCAAGAAGCCATCTCTTTTTTTTCCCGTCTGATTATTTGATAGAGGGAAGAGAATCTTGCATTTTTTGATTATTTAAAAAAAACCTTTTATCTAGTTTATGCAGGTCAATAAAAGAGTTAGTGTTTCTTTAATTGCCTTCTGTTAAGTAGTAGGAAATCATCAGCTATAACCGTCTTCTTACTGTAATGATATGTTTGTTTTGTTCAATAGGCATTTAATACGGATATTCTCCAATAATGCATCAGTGGAGTAATCCACCACAGCGACCTCTACAATCGCAGTCAGAGGTTAACTCTCAGATTGTCGCTCCAAATAATTTCTTCTACTTCACCCCATTTAAATGCTCTTCTGCTGACCTTTACTTTACTTCAGTTGCTGTTTGGGAAGGTTTCCAATGACTGTAGGTACTTAGAAAATTTCTGCTGTGTTTTTTTTTTAATCGCTCTTGTTGCCTGGAAATTGTAGGAGTTAAAATGCTTGGGAAGTAACCCATCACCCAGGCTGAGAGTAACTCTCTTACCTTCTGCCCCTCAAATCAGTGCAGTTTCTCAGTTGCATAGCCTTTCTCTGTTCATGTGGATTAGAAAGTGATCCACAGTTTTGTACAGGAAACCAGTAAATTTAATCAGGAATTTGTGGACTTAGCTGCTGTTGATGTTGGCTTTGTTAGGATGTTGCTATTTAGTGGTAGTTGAAGCATAATGTCACTTAACTTATTTCAGAAGTCTCTTTTCGTGCAGAACTCCTGGTCCTACCAGGACATTTCCCAAAAGATATTATTCAACCTTGTGCTTGGTAAGTAAAAGTGATGTTTTTACGAAGAGGATCATTTCGAATTACAGTATGTAAGTACAGTGTTGACTGACTTTTTAAATGGTGCATTATGAATGACTGCATGACTCCCTTGACATTTGAGCTTGAATCTGACCTATTTGGCATTATCTGCAATGAGTGGATTTTTGGTTCTCTGTTGATAAGTGGGGAAGAGAGAGAGTTGACAGGAAAGTGAGGAGCAAAAAATATGGTAGCTTAGGTTCACTGTGCCCTTCAATCCGCACCTAGACCTGGGGAAATCTACTAAACCGCAAGACAGCAGGGAATAGGTTGCTGATGTATATGGCTGCCTTTCAATGCTTCACATCATTCACTGCCCATGCCTTCAAAGTTGATGTGTTCATTGTATATAAATGCAGTGAAATGATGGTTCAGAGTTTCAGGCTTGTGATTCCTGAGCCTATGTTGCTGAGTCCTAGTGAGGATAAGTGCAGCTGAACAGAAAGTAAAAAGCAATTAACCAAGGTTGGTTGAACGAAATCGCACTATTGTATATCTACTTCTCAGTAATAGGGGGTAAAGTATCTTATGTTGCTTTGAAAGGGGTGTAGGGCAACGGGAAGATAACTTCTTGTTGAATCCAGTGTCCTTATTCTTCTCAAAGACTCTGACGTACATATACAGTGTTTCAGGAGAATTTTCTGAATGTGCCTTATCTTGATGTATGTTTAAATGGTGAAATATTTCTTATGTTAAAAATGGTGAACAGGATGCAGATGCCGCCCTCTCAGCAATATGAGCAAATCTATTGATAGCATTAGGACAAACCTGGGCGTCTTTGAATATGTTCATATGTTATGTTTGGGAAGAGTAGTTTTGGCAATGGAGTGATATTAGACAGCCAGAATGTTGTGTAGCACTTAAAGGTAAGAAACATAGCTCCAAACCCACCATTCAATTGTTTACATCTTGGCATTGTTTTTCTTGGAGCTTCTCCCTATTTTCAGTTCATTCAGGAGCCTTCACGAATCCTTCTGCAAGTAAGATTCCTGACTGTAAAGAATAATCAATTACAATACTTCATTGGGACAATGAAGGAGCAAAACATATGGTAGCCTTGGTTCACTGTGCCCTTCAATCTACACCTAGACCTGGAGAAATCTACCACTTTGACCAAGAAAACATTCTTCATGTCTGTGGCTTGATTCTTTTGTTATCTGTGCCTGATTAAGACAATGGTGCAATGGGCAAATCTGTTTCTCTGTTGATGGGGGGAGACCTAGTATCATCTTCATAGATCAACTAAAAGGAGGCAATGGGAACTCCTCCATTTCCATAAACTCCACCTTTTAAATAACAAGGAGAGTGACCTCCAAAAGGACACTACTATCCAAATGTTGAGGTCTTCACCAATAAGCTTGATTTTATTCATACATGTGCCCTTCTGTTAGGGGTGTATCATCCCTATACTTTCCCAGCTGAGGTTGGGGATCGGACCTGGGACTGGTCCACCTTCTTGTCTCAGAGTTGAAAACTGTGTCTCTTGAGCCAGAGGGTCAGTGGACATGCTTCTTCTTGCTAAGGTCACAAGCAGTTACCTTGCAATTCAGAGCGACTACCGTGGCTTTAACTTTGCTTAAATAAATGTTGCACATTTCAAGGCTTTGAAAGTCTAATTGGTCTAACTGTTGGAAATGAAGCTAACCGTGTACATGTTTGATGGCAATGGTAGAGGTTTAGCCAATAGCAATTGGTGCAGGGAAATAATTTTATTCAACGGTGTGTTTTCTGCTCTTATTGTGTTCACTAAATGAGCAATTTTTTTTTGTTGACTTTCAGATTTTAAAATAAATCCCACCACCTGAACACCTTTAATTTTGAGCGACAACTAGGTTAGAATAGGAATACAAAGCTGCTGCTTATGTGCTGGGCAATGGTTAAACAGCAAATTGCCCAGTAATTGCCTATAACCTGAGAGTGATCTCAGTAATAGTCATTGGTCTTTTGAAGGAATTGTGACTAACCTGAGTGTTGGTGAGGCACCAATGGACGAAAGTCCTGGGCAGGGAGTTTGGGATAGGGAAGGAGAGGCTGCAGACTTGGAGGAGATACTGGCTGCCCACGTTCGAGCTGGGTTCACATCGGTGAATCTGATACTATCATTTACCCAGGCCACTTCAGCAGATGTTATTTCAGCTGTGAATGTTTGCTTGTCCAACTCCCTCATACTCTTCCGATGCTATTCTCAGTGCTCGATATTGAAAAAAACGGGATGAACGCTCAAAAGGTGTGCCACTTAAATCGAGACTTTTTTTTTAAAACAGCTTAGGTTTTGTTTTAAAGTGAGGAATCTCCCTTTTTATATAAAGCTCTGCTAAGGATACAATCCACTTCAGCAATGCCTCTATCCATCTGGCTACCGTGGGTTAATGTCTCAATATTATCAGAGCTTTACTAGGAGAATTTGAAGAACTGTGAGGGAGATGATGTAGGAATTTAAAGCAGGGAATTGTGAGAAGAGATTTTAAGCCCAGAATTGTGTATGTGAGTAAAGAAAATTGATACAGAAGAGAAGCCGTACGTTTCTAATATTAAACCTAGTGTGTCAAAAGACAGTTGTCATACTAGTAGGTTGTTTTGGAGTAGAAATCAAACACCAGGGGGGCAGGCAGTTGCTTTACAAATGAAGAAATGGGAAGAATATAGATGAAAAATCAGGAAATCAGCAGGAGTAGTCACAAAATTTGTCATCTCAAAAAAAGAGGGAAACCAAAATTGCTGGAAATATTCTTTTCATTGAAATCTTCGTTTTTCCAATAATTTTGAACTCGCTACTGAAAATAAGATTCATAACAAAGCAAAGACATTCAAAAGTTTATAAAAGCGATTTCTGGATTTTTGACTGCCTCAGTGTTTTCTCTTGGAGACTCTTGTGATTTAAGTACACACACGTTCCCCAGCTGATCACTGTTGGCTGAAAAGATTTTGTGAAGAGGCTATCATGCCTCGTGTGCACCTGTGTATACAGCTTGTTGAAACTTTTATGATTGATAGCAAAACGGTGTATGCTAGCATTTGTTTAGAAACCCTGCCCTGTCCTCCAGTCTGGTGTTTCAGTAAAGCATTGCTGAGAGTTCAAACCTCTCAAAGAAAGACACAAGGACAGTTAAAATGTTTTTTTTAAAATTATTCTCTTGTGGGATGTGGGCATCACTGGCTAGCATTTATTGTTCATCCCTAATTACCCTTGTTCAGGGGGCATTTTTTAAGAGTCAACCGCATTACTGTGTGTCTGGGGCCACATGTAGGCCAGACCAGGTGAGGATGGCAGATTTCCTTCCCCAAAGGATATTAGTGAACCAGATGGATTTTTACAACCATTTACAATGGTTTCATGGTCATCATTAGACTTTTAATTCCAGGGGCAGCATTTTCCCCCCTTTGGGGGGTTTGTGCGGTAGCGGGCAGGCGTGTTCCCGATCAGCGCCCCAGTTCGGGGGTGTGCCGCCATTTTACGTGGGTGGGCCAATTTAAGGCCTCCCCAGTGTGATGTCCACTCGGAAGCGCTGAGCATTCCCTGTGCTGGTGAGGCGGGGTTTCCCTGAGCTGAGAGTGCGCTCTTTCGCACATGCGCGAGAAAGAGTGCACAGATCTCCCTGAGGCAAAGTAAGGCCTCGGGGAGATCGGTTGAAGTTATAACATTGTTTTTTAAAGGTTAGAAAAAATTTTCCTGACATGTCCCCTCATGTGACACTGTCACATGAGCTGGGACATGTCCATTACTTATATTTAAAAATATTCTGAAAAATTTTAAATCCCTCATGAAACCTCATCCCGCCTGTGGATGAGGTTTCATGCTTTTTTTGGAAGGCTTCCTGGGCTCTTTATCTGCCCGCCAACCTTAAGGTCGGACGGGCAGATCCATTAATCATTTCAATTACTTTTTTAATGGCCTTAATAGGCCATTGACAGGTCGGTGGGCACACAGCCGACTCAGCTGCGTGCCCGCTGAAATGAAAACCTAAATGACACGGGGACGCACGCCTGACCTCACCCTGTGTCACTTTACACCCCTGCTCGCCAACTGGAAAAAGCCGCCCCTGATATTTATTGAATTCAAATTCCATCATCTGCCATGGTGGGGTGGGATTTGAATCCAAGTGCCCAGGGCATTAACCTGGGTTACCAGTCCAGTGACAATACCACCATGCCACTGCCTCCCCTGCTTTTATGTAACATATTAAATTTGTTGAATAACTGAATTTGTTTTAATGTAATATGTTAAACATAATGTGTGGGTCACTGGGTTAATTTCTTGATTAAAAATGTACATTTAAGGGATTGTTTACACTTGCGTGTGTGAGGATCAATCTTTTAAAGAGTAATTTCCAAGTGGATGTATTCTATATGCTTATAATTATTTTATTCATTGCTGCATTCAAAAGCATTTGTTTGTAGAAATGGACAGCAGGCTCTGGAAGAACCATGTTATTATTTGAGTTTTCAGGGCATTTCTGAATAAAAGCCCTGAATTAGAAATATTTTACCAGAAGATTCTGCTTAAATGCAACTGTTTGTAGAGCTTTTTGGTAAAGATGCAAATCAGAAAAGATTAAACTTGTTCTTTTTTTTTAATGTTTTCCCTTCAGCGTCACTATAAAAAGTCATGGCCTGAAGAGATGGACAGTGAAGTGACAGAGCTGCTGTGCCATATTTGATCAGTTTATTTATTAAAGTGTGGTATGAGAGGGAGCAATTTACTCGCCTGCCTACAGTGGCATGAAAAAATATTACCTATTTACTTTGCATGAACTGATCATCTTTTTATTCATTCATGGGCTGTGGGCGTTGCTGGCAAGGCCGGTATTTATTGCCCATCCCTTATTGGCCTTGGAGAGATCTTTCAGAAACTGCTTCACAAACTTGAAACATGTTTTTCTTGGTCCATCGCGAATGTGCTTGATGACTAGAATGGCCGTCGGCTGCACCAAGGCCTTTCTGCAATGCATTCCGCATGATATAATTTCCATGAAGATGCCTTGTACCTTTATCGCATAGAAAGTCCGGGTCGAAACAACGCAAACTGCTTTTGTGTTCTAACTTTCCCATTGGGTTGTAACCTGGTTCTCGTTTTCCTGTCAATTGCCTCTGCGCTGCCCCTTCCCTTGGAAAGGTGTTGGACTCTTTGCTGGGTCCATGAGCACTGAATACCCTCTGATATCTGAGTATTCATGTCTGAGCCTGGATGGTCAGCCCTGCTGTGCATTTTGGCCTTGGGGACCATTCGATCTAGGCCAAATCTGGGTCTCACCCAAGGTCTGTAAGTCTACACATTCGCAGTCGTCATTAGATAATCGGGCGTGAGCTGTTCAGATCACTTGCAGCATCTTTTTATCTATGGACTGAGATCATTTGGCTCATTGCAGGCTAAGAACTGAAAGATGACACTTCCTTGTCTATATATAACTCATTGATTCACTGGGCAGAGTTGCTGAACTATTGGCGAATCCTAATGGCATTGTTTTTACTTCATTAGCCATTGACTTCTAATTTTGGAGGGGACAAGGAAAGCAATTTGGCTTAATAAAATAATAGCATAAAATGAGTAATATTATAATATGTTCATCTGCTGTTGCTGATCGATAAAACAAGTTAATCACGAACACTGGAATGGCCCTCCCATCCCATTTCTACTTGCCAAATAACTGCTGGGATTTTTTTTTGTCATAACACCAACTGGGAAGGGACTCCAGTTTGTGCATCAACATTGTCCTAATCTGTGAAGTGGAATCTCTCCTGTCTAGCAATGTGCCCTGCAGTGTCAATATACAGGTCCAAGAGAGCTTCTTTCACATAATATTAATGGGGAAATGACTTTTTGTGAAGGGGTTAATGAAAGGTGGCTCAAAACAGCCAGACTTTTGTATTACGTTTTTCCAAGTAGTACAAAGCAATTTAAAATAAGCAGCGAACGTAATGCAGTGTCATCGGCACATCTGTATCAATTGTTGTCCCTTTCACTCATTCACTTTCTCTGAGGCACGTTAAGCTGTTTTACTCTGTTCTTTCAGCGCCTTTTATAAAACTAAACAGTCTAAATTCATAACCCCACACTGATCCCAGCCTCCATTCAGCAGTTGTGGTGAAGGTGTGGAGAATTTCAGGCCAGATCCTGCATGCTCTGTTCACTGACCTGGAGGAACGTGCTGTGTCTGACCAGTCATCTGTACTGAATAGAGGTGCTTCTCATCCTGAGCATTGCACAAAATGGACTGAAAATGAGAATATGACCTTGAATTTATAACCTTCTGGCTGGATGACAAAACATGTTACTGAATGACTCTGTAAGGCTTTCTATTCTCGCTCCCTCTTTCTCTCTTTTGTCTCTCTCGTCTATGATATAGTATTTTTTATATATACATTTATATTAATCTCCTGAAGGTGTTGTCCAAACGTTGTATGGTTCAACTAGGCACAAAGACTGCACTGCACCTCCAGCGATCATTCCTGCACGATTGCAAACAGTGAAAGTTGTCATGTTATTCAACTGGTAAGGCATCGCAATCCTATCATTACCCGATGTCCACGTACACTTCAGCAAGAATCACCGAGCAAACAGGAAGCCAAGGGTGAAGTCCATAAATCACAGCTTCAGTTGAGATTTAGTAACAGCATAGCTACCTGCAGCTTCCCGTTTTGTGGGCTTTTAAAGGAAAGCTTTAAAGTTTTTGCCGGGTTTGGTTTCTGGGGCAGCCTGCAGTGCCACTTGCTGGCTACTGTAGCATTTTGCACAGGTTTTATTTTACATCTTAAATTCCAGTTTGTATTGCCTATGCTGGCAGACAGAGAGGTGGGCATAATATGGGGTAGGATCTTGTAAAAGGCATTGTCTTGGTGACACTGCGTCTTTATAAGAACCCGAGTTATTGTATCTCCTGCCTAGAGGCACGGTTACAAAAACTATGACTGGGTATGTGTGAAAGTGTAGAGCTGTCTTGAAATGAGAAGGAGAGAGGATTCCACCACCCCCCTTGCTATTGTTAAGGTTGGTGAGTATTACATTGACAGGAGTTTCATCAGAAAGGGCCTGATATGTACCACCTGTAGCTGAAATTATTTCACCTTTTATTTTTGAAAGAACAACGTAACCATTATTTTAGTAGCTCAAACCGTGCAGCTTCTGATAATGTCATATTGGTGTAATCCCAGCTTAAACTAGAACAAAGTTTGTAGAAGGATGAGTGAGAGAAACGGGGGAAAAAAACGTGATTTTTATTTTTTTAGCTTTGTAATTCCTCCAACTGATAACCGAATAAGGCATCCCCGTTCCCAAAGACAATTCTGTCTCTTTGTGCTGGTATTTCCCAGACTGAGCTACCTGGAAGAAACTAAGCCCTGCCCATCTCCTTTATATAAAACAAGTAAAAGCAAACTGTACACTGACCGACCTAGTCCATCTGTTTTAGCTGAGCGTTTTTGATACTGCAAACCATATTTGTTAAGCCTTTTCTATACCCTGTTCCCAAACAGGATTTGAAGGACAAAGGCCCCTTTGTTTCGAGGCAGTGTTTAAAGGCTCCTGTCTTTTAGGCCAGGTGGCCCATCACCCTGAGCCCTAGGCCAGTGTTCCCAGTCCCACTCGTCCTCCAAAAAGAAAATGTATTTATAAAGCACTCACTGGAGGCTGCTCGGAGTTTGGGATCCTGAATCTTTGATGACTAACAGTCAATTTATTTTGGCATATGTAGCTTTCTTTTCTCACTGTTTCAATTCTTTACCTCCCCAGCTGTCCCCTCCAGCTGGTTTGGGTCTTGTGTCGTTTTTTTTTGCATGAGACTTCAGGCTGTGGCCCCATCTGCCTTGTGTAGACATAAAAGATCCCAAGGCTGTATTCCGAAGAAGAGCAGAGGTCCTGGCCAATATTTATCCCTCTTCCAACGTCACAAAAGCAGGATATCTGATCACTATCGCCAGTGTGGTTTGTGGGAGCTTCCTGTGTACAAATTAGCTACTGTGTTTCCCATCTGATGACAGTGAAACTCTTCAGCCATACTTCATTGGCTGTAAAGTGCCCCCGGGACGTACTGAAGTTGTGAAAGGTACATAATAAATGCAAGTTTGTTCTTGCACATTTTCATGGCTGATGCCCTGTTTCATTATTGGTGGGGAGCAGGCTTGCATTAAACAGCACTGGGCTTAATGCTCTGTTCACAGAGAGAAAGAGACCCTCGTCTCTTCGAGCTGAAAGACTGCAATTCGCCAAGACATGGCAGGAGGTGCTCACCGGCTTCTACCTTGTGTGTGTGAGCTGTTCGGTTTTGCTTTTGGCATTGCACTCCCGCCGTTGTTGTAGGACTCAAGTGGCTTTGTTACCCCCTTTCCACAATGCAACCGATGTTCTAAAGCAAACGAAAACAAAAAAGCCATGCTCCATGTACAATGTTAAAGTGAGTTCGAATGGTTCATTCAGGCTCTGTACTTTTCTCTTTTTGCTGTGCCAGTGATTCCAAAGCCCATTGTGCACAGCACTGGATAAAAAAAAAAGGGAGACAAGCCTGTGATCTGCTCCAGGGTGTGCACTTTTACCTCTGTTTTAGGACTCCTGAGTCTGTTTTGAGCACTTGCTTACACCTCGTGATCGACGACCTCTGTACTGACGCCAGAACAGAAAATAGCACCCTCATTCACCAACAATAATAAGACCCCTTACAACTCCGAAACAAATCGGTTAGCATTCACGGCAATGTGGCCAAGGTCATGGGTCATAATACGATGCACTAAACGGCAAATAGTTATTTTTAAGCACTTCATGTTCCAATGCTCCAGGAGGCTGAGTGGAGGCAATTTACGGCTCCAATTGAGGTGAAACACTTTTACGAGGACACATACACTTAAACACAGGAAATGGAACATAGAATACTCCAGCACTGCTGTCCATTCAGGAACAGAGTGCATGGAATCAACTACACTTATTCCAAAAAAACAAAGCTCTGTTCACACACACACACACACACACACACACACATATACGCCCAGCCAAAAAGAATTAGTTTGATTTGAAATATGTGCGGAGAGAAGAGATGTGTAACTTAATTTGGTCCTGAGATTGTTTGCTTCTGAGTATTCCTGCCTTATCAATAAACCATACCAATTTTTTAAAGGTAATTCTGGCACAACAAATAATTCACCAAGTGCTGTTTACCACCTTTACCACTGACAGGATGGGACTTCAAATGGCCTGTTTGTTAGATCTTCATCTGCCAATGCATCTTTTGATTTTAAGAAGGCAGCTCTTTTAAAGCGATCGTCACCTCGGTTATATTCTAAGCTAAAGTGTGTGTCTGTGTCTGTCTGTGTCTATGTATTTGTGTGTGTTTCTTAATGTTGATATTTGAATTTAAAGTTACGTTTGGCGACACAAGATTTTATAAAAAGCTCCTGGCCCTTTCGAGTACACCACTCCTCTGTTCCTCTGTTGTATCTTTCTCTAAATGGGTAACTATGTTGGGCAAAGGATTTTTTTTTTTCCCCTTTGGCTACAACACATTCATCATACGTTGGATTCAGAATACACAATGGAGAAGGTAGAATTGTACCTCTTCGCTCTTTTCACAGTGGCTGTGCTGAGATTTATACCAACCCTGTACTGCAGTAGCGGACAGCGTGGACTAAATCCGGAGCCACTCGCACTGATCAGCTTGAGGCCCCCTCTTCCACCATGTACTATATCCTTTGGTACAGAGACAACATACATTTGAATTTGAGTTTCATGCTCTTTTTAAAAAAAAAAATCACCTCAGGTTATATCCAGTTACAAACCCAGTCCCAGCTCTCTGGGGCAAGGCTGTGTTCTACCTTTTTTGGAAAAGTCATGTGGCAAACATTTATACTTTAGAATCGTGAGCATGTCTGCGGCATTCTACATAAACACCTCATGTAGAAAAAGAATTTGTGGTGATATTGTACAGAGCAGCCTTATTTTCATGTGAACGAAAAGAATGTGCTATCTTGCTCCTGTCTGAAGAGGCTCAAGTTTGTACTGGCTATGGCTGGGTGGGGTAGGGCTTCATAATCTTCGTGGGTCATGTTTATACGGTGAAGCTTTACAAAACACACTGTTCAAAATCAACATTCCATTTGCGTAGACCTCATGCTGTTGACATTAAGAAGTTCAAAAGGAATTTACAACTTCTGGAGATGATAAAGCCTCTGTATCTTGTACCAAATAATAGTCCATCAATAACCAACTGCCAGCATCCCCAGATAACACGTCTAATTTGCGGACCTCTGCTCTCTCTCGCTCTCTCTTTGTCTGTCTCCCTTTCTCTCTCTCTCTCTCTCTGTCATTTGAACCCCGTTCCCCTTATCTACCTTTTTGCTGAATCCATTGGGTTTTGTTTGTATTTTTAACTTCACGCCTGAAAATGACCCATCGGGCAGACTTTAAATGAGTGAGAACTTGCCGCCTATCTCGGCATTGAGGGAACAAATTGGGAGAGGGGTCTGCCGGTGGGAGACAGGTGGAGATTTTAACCTCTTGAGTATTTCCTGTCACGCGGGTCACAGCATGGAAAATGTTCCTTGCTATTTTCTTTCCTTCATCTGGCCCCTGGTGCAAGTTCAGTCCAGTCGGAGGAGCGATGTTGCAGCAACTTCACGCTCTGAAGTTGTATAGATCTGCCTCTTGCATCATAACATGTGTGTTTCTCTCTGCTTTTTTTTTAAAAAAATGAAGCATTTGCACACTGCATGTACTGTTTGAATGCCAAATGTTCTGGTCATGTGTTGTTTCTGTTTTAGACCCAACCCAGTGAAAACTCCTTTCATTTAGGAGCTGCAGGGGAAAGGTGATGGTGCTCTGTCTCTTCACTGAACTTGGAGGTGAGCTGCAGAGGTGGAGGGCGTATTGTATTGTAACATGAACAGACTTGCTGAGTATTGGTGATGGAGGGACTGGATTTGTACCAGCCTTATTAGCCCTTTCCAAATGCTGTCCTAATTTGACTTGCAGACTGAATAGTGAGGGAAGCTGGTTATGACTTGTGCCTCTCCAGCTTGTTTTAAACAAACAGCTGCCTTAATGTCACATTCCTGCACCGGGAGGACGGTTTTCCCTGAAAACCATTGTGTGGGTGGAGGGGGGGGGGGCGCTGGCATGGGCACTGTTGCCAAGGCGACTGAGACCAGAGCCTTGATGGTTGGACATTGATGGTTGTGCTGCTTTGGTAACCCTTTGTGTTTCTGAAGATACGAAGTTCACATGAGGAGCAATTCCTGTGGGTGGGAACGTGGAGCTCAGCGACAGCTCCGCTTGTGACTTTTAGTTTGTATTAGAAGCTGTGCAGTTTTACAACCATCAGCCAAATCGGGGTACAGTAGTGCAGAGAAAATAGGGGAAAGCAATTAAGTGAAAGTGTGGCTGCCAGGCAATTTAGGTTGGGGTGGGGGCTGCTGACGGTATTGCACAATGTAAATTAAGAGAGGCAAGTCTTAAGTTGGACTGTTTATCTGGTACCTATATTGGGTCTGAGGTAGAAGCAGTGTCTTGTGTGTCCTGCACAGGCCCTGAGCCACAATCACACCTGAATCCTGAACGCTAGGTCAATTGAAAAGTTCCAAACTGATGGATTATTGTTCACTGTGGTTTTTGAGGAGGGGTGGATGGTGTTGGGATACAGATCAGCCGCGATCTAACTGAATGGTGGAATAGTGTCGAGGGGCTGAATAGCCTGTACCTGTTCCTGTGACACTGCCGCTGTCCAGATGTGAGTGAAGCCTTGATTTTCCCCTGGTCATTACTCAAACATCAACAGTGAACTTTAATGCGATTGGGAAAATTGAGGCTTTTATGCCTCATCCTCCACAATCACTTGTAACATTTTGTCTATTATTCAATAAACTCAGTATTTGAGTCTGGAGTGAAGTGGGAGTGCCTAAAGTGCATTATATAAGCTCTTTTTATTAGCGCGCTGTTGTCTCTCTCTGACTTTCAAGTTACCCTCTTTGAACTTCCCAGGCCAGGAGGGCTGCTACAGACTGTTGTCTGGTGGAAACAGGCCTACATCCTCACTGGCCTAAACCCATCAAACAGGAACCTGTCTGCACCAGCCCTCCCAGCAGAGCTTCATAGTGTTCACACGTTGGATGGTTTACGGAGGAGATTAGACTGGGAGCTCTCAACATTGCAATGTATCCAGTCCCGTATTCTGAAAGGTTCGAGACTCTTGAAATAAAGAGATTCCTTAATGTTGTTTATTTTCACAATGTGGACATCACTGGTCAGGCTGGCATTTATTGCCGATCTCTAGCTGCCCAAAGCAGGTAATGGGGGACTGCCTTCTTCAGTTCCTAGGTTCCTGTGTGGCTATTCTTGTTGTGATTTGATATAACTGAGTTGGCCACTTGCGATGAGTCAACCTGGCTGAAGGTCTGGAGTTGCATGTAGACCAGACTGGGTAGGGTTGGCATGTTCCCTTCCCCAAAGGACACTAGTGAACCAGTTGAGGTTTTAATGACAATCTAGCAACTTTGTCGTAACGTTGATATGAGATTTTTAATTTCTGAAGTTTTTGAACTGATTTCAAATCCTCATTGAATATTGACCCTTTAGTAACTGTCACCAGGAAATGCATCTGTTGGGTCAAAGTCACGGACCATATACACTTGTGGATTGGTACTTTAATCATGGATTTCAAATAGCGCAAAGGCTGTTTATATGAATGAAGGATATGCACGCTGACCTTCAAACTGAACTAAACAGATGAGCAGAATGGCACAACCCCCTGTAGTGGGAAGGGATGACATTGTTCACCTGACCTTTGTGAAGTTCAGTTTGAAGGTAATGTGCATATCCTTCATTCACAGAGTGTGTTCAAAGGGCACATCTATGGGCTTCCTACAGTTTTTAAATGCTGCAAAACTGTGTGACGCTTGAGTTGGCTGCAGATGAATAATTGAAGCCCCTATCCAAACTGGTGCCCTTCGCTTTCAATAAAGCGATATGAAGGTGTCCATTGATTCGAGGGAAAGCTTCCCACTATCCAACCTGTGAAGGCACACTGGTGGCTTCTTATTATAATTTAAGTACAACAGGCCTTTTCCTTGCTTATTGCAGATTTTCATGCTTGAAGAACAAAGAGCTGGTTTCTCAGAAGTAAAACAGACTGTTGGAGGGAGCTTGTCAATGGGAAATTGCAGCTTAAATAGCAGTGAATGCTAACTGTCAGCCCATTAAAATAATGAAGAGAATTTTATAACATTCAGGGCTTTCTGTGTTTTGAGTGTGTGCATTCCAGTATCATGTACCACAGAAACTGACTTTAAAGCGTTGACACCTCTAACAAAATATTCGTTTTGAACACGCGCTCTGCAGTATTACAAACAAATCCGCCCGGCAAATTAGTTGAAAGGTTGGAGATGTGGAGATTCTAGACAGATTTCCCGGTAATCGAATGCTTAGCTGACGCGACAGGAGAAAGTGCAAGGAGTGGGTGTCAATGGATGCAGGTTCCTGAAATTCTAAGCCAATGGTTTGCACAGGCCCTTGTGTTAGGAGTGAAGCAATTTAGATTTGAATTTGAATCGAGGCTTTTTATTCTCCGGCGTTTTGGGGGATAGTATTTGGGCGCTGCAGTAGACGAATGGGCTGCCCTTGAAAACACAGTTTGCAAGAGGGTCTGTTTTCTTGGATAGTTAAATTAGTGCATTCACTGCAGTGTAGCTCACTTCAGGGAATGCACCTTGGCATTTTCCATTATGTAAGAGGAATAATCAGCCAAGTAATTACCCCACTCCCCCCCCCACCCCAAAAATGCTTATGTTTGCTGCTTCTAATCTCCCTGATGAGCTTTCTGGTCTTTCAGTAAATAAATATAAATATTAAGGACAGCCAGCTTGCATCTGTTAAAGACAAACAGTGTTTAGCTAACTTGACTGTTTTTTTTTTGATAAGGTAACAGAGCGTTGTGAGGTGATGTGAATTGATGTGATGTACGTTGACTTCCAGAAGGCGTTTGATGAAATGCTATATAATAGACCAAACCCATGGAATAAGTGGGAAGGTGACAGCATTGGGTGCAGAGCTGGCTGAGTGATAGGAAGCAGAGAGTAATGGTGAATGGTTATCTCTCAGACTGGAGGAAAGTGCATTGTGGGCTTGCCCAGGGGTTGGCATTAAAATCCCTGCTTTTTTCTCCATGTATGTGACCTATGCTTGGGTGCACAGGGCACAGTTTCAAAATTTGCACATGATTCAGAGGCTGGTGGAATGGGTGGACATCGGGCAGATGCAATTTAACGCAGAGAGAAGTGTGAAGTGATTGATTCTAGTAGGAAGAGCAATTAGGAAACGCAATATGTAAAATAGAGCGTTCCATTTTATAGGGGACGCAAGAACAATGTGACCTGGGAATTGTTGACGGTGGGAGGGCAGGTTGAGAAAGGGTTAAAAAGGCAGACACGATCCTGGGCTTTCTAAAGAGAGGCACAGAGTACAAAAGCAAGGAAGTTATGGTGAGCCTTTATAAACACTGGTTCAGCCTTAACTGGAATATTGTGCCCAATTCTGGGCATTCTACAGTAGGAAGGGTATGAAGGCTTTAGAGACAGTACAGGAACGATTTTGGGGAATGGCTGCAGGCGTGAGGGACTTCAGTTACGTGGACAGATTGGAGAAGTTGGGGTTGTTCTCCCTAGAGAAGAGAGGTTGAGAGGAGATTGGATAGAGATGTTCAAAATCAGAGTAGATAGAGAGAAACCCTCCCCATTGGCAGGAGGGTTGAGAACCAAAGGACTCTGACTTAAGGTGATTGGCAGAACTACCAGAGGCAACATGAGGAAGAGCGTTTTTTATGCCGGGAGTGGTTAGGATCTGGAATGCACTGCCTGATAGTGTGGCAGAGGCAGGTTTAATCGTGGCTTTCAAAGGGGAATTGGATAAGCAGCTGAAGAGAGGGTGAACATTTTCAGCATTATAGAGAAAGGGTAGGGGAGTGGGACGAGCTGAGAGCTGCCTTGGACACAACAGGTTGAATGCCTCATTCTGTGCTCTAACTATTCTGTGATGCTAATTTTTTTCCAAGCTCGCTGGTGTGTGGATCTTGTTCAGTCTTATCAAACACTACCCTCTGCTGGTAAACCAGCAGAAGCACAGGTTTAATTTTTCGACACTTTCCAAATTTGCTTCAAGCCTTGTCTTCTTCAGCATGTATCAGTTATTGGTCCTGAACAATAGGCATCTGAAGAGTTCAAAGCATGCAACAAATACATGAGTTATAATGCGGAGCAGGGATGCGAGAGATTGGGAACCTGGGAAATAATAAATGTGGTGGAGTACATCTCAATAGTTCTTATTGATGGGCCACATGTAAGTTGTATAACTAGCTGAGACAGGATTTCATAGAAATTCAGTGGGGTTTATTTTGTTTAAATCTGCTTTGTACTGTGAAGTCTCTGTCACTTTCTTACAGCCAATAGACTGATCTATTAGATGAGCAACTCCTCACTCCTAAAGCATGTGACTTTAGGCAGACACACCAGTGCATCGCTGAAGGAGTGCTGCGGTGTCAGAAGTGCCATCCTTTATGATTGAGCTGTTCAACCAAGGCCCCATTTGGTGTTCCCAGGGTTAAATGGACTTTAAAGATCCCATGGCACGCCCACGAGATTACAGTAGTTTCAAAAATATGTATATGTGAATGAAACTCATTGCAAATGCATTCTGTTTTCTTTAAAATCAATGGCTCTGATTCGAAGAAGAACAGGGAATTGCCCTTTGACCAACTCTAACAAAATAGAGATGAATTTGCCGATCGCTGCAGTGCTTTTTGTGAGGCTTTGCTGTGCACGTTGTTGGGAGAAGTGTAGCTTGTCATTACTCTGAAGTTGAAGTAAGAGGTCAAAGAGGTCTGCAGGGCGAGTGTCATTCTCACTGTGACATTGTGACCCAGACCTGAGGAAAACACTAGAAAAGGAGAGTCTGGGATCCCGAGGCCCAATGTTACCCATTCCCTTTAAAATATGCCACAATTACTACGCATCATGTTAATTTATTTATTTGTATGCTGTATCCCAAAATGTTATTTTCGAACAGCAGACCATCTAATTTGCATTTGAATAAATCAACATGATTTACTTCCACTGATTGCTGAGTCCTGCCTGTTTTGTGCAAAAAAAAAATCTGCTGCCATCTAGAGACAAATTGAAGTGTTGCAGCAACTGGTGCTTCTGGAATACATGCTGCAGGGCGGAGCCAGCATCAGAAAGTAAATCTCCCACACGCATATTCGCTTAAAAAAAAACTGCTCTTTTAGAAAGTTAATGTTGCATACGGGATTGTTGTAAGGAACCGAATCGTTTGCTCCTGTTGGCGTTAGCAGGCAGAGTACTGGCATGTGCCAATCTCCCATTCTATCACCGTTTTGCAATCCAAAACTGCCTGGAGTGCCCGTAAGCTTTGTAAGACCCAACAATCTAGCCCACATAGCTGAGGTAACTCTGATCCATCAGTGCCCCTAGTTATGACTGGGTTTGCTCTGTTTCAATGTCTGGTGCCTTCAGAGTTTGGAAATGGCTGTTCTTATAACCTTGATTGATGTTTGAATCACAGAGCTGAAGCTCTGTTACTAACTGCAGCTCGTGTTATGTGTAAATGAATATTTTACGTTTTGTCTCTGGTTCTTGAGGCTGTGTATTGTGTATCCAAGTATCCCTCATAGGATAAAAGCTTGAATGCTCCTGCTATAGGGTTCAGCGGTGTAGACGTTACACTCTAATCTCCTTAATTAGGCATATGACCTCAAAGTCTGAATTGGGCAGGACCTGTTTGTGCTAGTGGATGTTGACTGTATTGCAGATAAGTGTGGAAATGTTTTTTTTGCTGAGCCTTTGTACAGTTTTCAACAGTGTTAAAATAGTTGCTAAAGAAAGCTGTCCATGATGTTTGTGGGTGGCTGCTCATTGGAAGACCAGCAAGTTCCAGACAGATCAAAGAGTGTCATTCACTGAGTTAATGGTCAGCAGCACTGGGCGCTTATAACCTTGCGCTAAGTCTACATAGAAAGAAAGACCTGCATTTATATGGCACCTTTCATCACCTCAAGGATGTCACAAAGGACTTTACAGCCAATGAAGTACTTTTTGAAGTATAGTCATTGCAAAATGGCTGCATGCTTCCCACAGTACAACCGAATCGCACAGTTTATGCCCAGATGGTCTCTTTCTTGGTGATTTTGATAACTACTGGCCAGGACGCCAGGGCGAACTTGCATTTTCTCTTTGAATAGTGCCAGGGATCATTGTGCCAACTGAGAGGGCCGGTTGGGCTTTAGTTTGATGTTTCGTCTGACAGTGCAGCACTCCCTCAGTACTGCACTGGAGCGTCAGCCTGGATTTTCTGTGCTCCGGTTTCTTGGAGAGGGACTTCACCCCACAATCTTTTGACCCCAAGGAAGAGTGCTGCCACTGAGCCAAGTCTGACGCTACCAATATTCCGAGCCCCATTCCAATGAATGTATCTGATGCGTTCATGTTTCAAGTAAACGGAGCGTTGCTTAGAAGGGTGGGTGATTTTGGATGCATTTGAAAATATCCTGACGCTTGATTTTATTTTCAAACCCCTGATCTGTGTAAGTCATTGCTCAGTTGTGACTCTCGGATTTATAATTTGTTTGTGATTGGCATTTTGAGCTGGCGTTGTGAACACCCTGGCCACTTAAAAACTTTTACATAAAATTGGATAAAACTCTTCTTCACGAAGCAAGGGGGAGCTTGGATCTGTGGCACTTTGGCACCCTCTGTAGGTGAGATGAGAGACTGCAGTTTGGCAGTGCTTTCTTGGACAGTATTGAGTTTGCACCATGACTGCCCTGGTCCTGCAGTGCAGGGTTGTGGGGCCCTCTGCCGGCTAGCTGAGAGACTGCAGTCTGTAAGCCCCTTGACCTGGTGTTCGTCTGCATTTTGCCAATTTTAAATTAACAAAAGGAGCAGATGCAGAGTTGCAATTGGAGATCTACACAGGTGCCCCCCGCCCTCAAACTGTAGAGGCACCACTAATGTAATTAAATTTAATTCTGCTGAAGTAAACTCTTAATTTAAAGTTAAAGCTTGGGGCAGTGGGGGTTGGGGAGAAGGCCCCTGTCTAAAGCCCTTTGCCATAGTATACCGAGGGCTAGAGACTGTGTAAAAACCCATTGGGCACTGTGGAGAGTAGAGAACATTTGACATGAAATGTAAATGCACATTGGAAATCTAACCTGTCATGGGAAGTATAGTGAGGCACCCCAGCTGCTGAAGAAACTAATCGGTGTTGCACTTTACACTAATGTCAAATTTGAACCGTTCTGTAACTTCTACAAATTTTATAAATAAAGCATATTTTTATTTAAAAAAAAACACTATATTTAAAACCTGAATGTCGTTGTCAATGAGGCACTCTGTGAAATTGGGCTCCACAGCACCAATGGTGCTGGAAGCACTGATGTAGAAAAGGGCGGGGGAGGGGTTGGTGCGCGATGGCTCTGAAATGGCCTGGGAAGGGCACTGGTGCAGACGTGTCTGTCTGTCTGTCTGTCTGACTGTGTGTGTGTGTGTGTGTGTGTGTGTGTGACTGTGTGTGTGTGTGTGTGTGTGTGTGTGTGACTGTGTGTGTGTCTGACTGTGTGTGTGTGACTGTGTGTGTGTGACTGTGTGTGTGTCTGACTGTGTGTGTGTGTGTCTGACTGTGTGTGTGTGTCTGACTGTGTGTGTGTGTGTGTGTGTGACTGTGTGTGTGTGTGTGACTGTGTGTGTGTGACTGTGTGTGTGTCTGACTGTGTGTGTGTGTGTGACTGTGTGTGTGTGACTGTGTGTGTGTGACTGTGTGTGTGTCTGACTGTGTGTGTGTGTGTCTGACTGTGTGTGTGTGTGTCTGACTGTGTGTGTGTGTGTGTGTGTGACTGTGTGTGTGTGTGTGTCTGACTGTGTGTGTGTGTCTGACTGTGTGTGTGTCTGACTGTGTGTGTGTGTGTGTGTGTGTGTGTGTGTCTGACTGTGTGTGTCTGACTGTGCATGTGTGTGTGTGTGTCTGTCTGAAGCATTCGTAGTGGGCAGGTTATGCAGTCAGACAGCCGCTCAGGCTGGTTTGACGCACGTTTTTTGAAACTAGATTCAGTAAATCGACTGTGCTGCTCACTGAAAGCTGAAGATGTTTGGCTGCTTGAAGTACCCCTCCCTCATCACCCACCAGCCCTCCTCTCCCCCCCGACCTCCGCTAGTGCTATGTAAAGGGCCAGCCATCCAAATTGCAGGTGAGGTGCTTTTGAGTTACTTCTGTTCTTGCAAAGGTTGTTTCTATTTGGAGGTGTTGTGCTGGATTTGGAAGGGAAGATTGCTATGTCCTGACAGAGAGGGCAGAGAAGTTTTGTGAACTGCCCACATCGAGGCTGTTACAGGCCTGAGGGATGCTGCTGCAGTCCGAGTGGGGCTGAAACAAGGCAGGGAAATCAAGCAGAGGCTGAAGAGACGGGCAGGCAGGGGAGAATGTGGGGCTTTGCACTGAAGGTTTTTCAGAAAGCGCTTCATCTCCCTCGACCTCAGCCAGCAGAAATCCTGAGGCATCTGAGATTCACCAAGGAGCTGGTTACTGAGCTGTGCCACACAACCTGTGGCCACACCCCGGGTGAGGATATGCCAGTGGGTGTCAGGGACACCATTGTTTTCAGCTTTAATGCAACTGGATTCTTCCAGGCAGGAGCAGGCATTACAAACATTCCCAATTGATCTCTGCCTCAGAGAGGTGACAGAGGCCCCTTTGCCAAGAGAGGAGAGTTCATCTTCTTCTCTCGAACCGAGAGTGGGCACCTGGCTTTGCCAGAGCGGCAGGATTCCCAATGGTGCAACAAGCCATTAACTGCGCCCGTGTGGCTTTGCGGGCCCAACATATCAGGAGAGGTGTGGGAATCGCAACGGATTCCGCTCGATCAGTTGGTGTGCGACCATGCACAGACCGCCGTGTTGGTGAATGCCTGCTACCCTGGGAGCTGTCACGATGCCCTCGTCCTGAGGCAGTCTGCTGTTCCTGCCAACTTCTAGCCACAGTGAAGACTCTGCAAACTTCTCTGATAACCCCTCTCCACGTGGCTTAATACTTCCCCACCCAACGAGGCGAGGACATGGGGCATTCAACAAGAGCCATGCAATGATGTGGTGCAGACCATTGGAGTCCTCAGTTGACAGTTCTGCTGCCTGGATCCCTCCGAGGGAGCCATACAATACTCTCTGGTGAGTGTCCCAAGTTTGCAGTGGCCGTTTGTGGCCAACACAACTTTGCAGACATGAGACCACAACCATTGCCACTAGACATACGGAAGCCACCTTCAATCAGGGTGAGCTGTGCGTGAGGGCCTAGTGAAACTCTGGTTCCCCTCGAATCTCATCCCGTCATTACCAATGCACCATAGCTGCTCACGTTTGGAGCCCTCTCTGTTTCCTTTTGTTCCGTCTGGGGTGCTTTTCCGTCCAGCCAATTCCTGCAGAGACACCCGGCATCTTCCTTCCAATTCATGCAGTCCCTCTTTATGAGATGCACGCTGCTTTTAAGAGGGGCAGGCCAGCTCGAACACATGCACGCTGCTGGGCCCCCTGCTGAGCATTTTTGCCAGCAAGCTGAAAACAGATTGTGAATTGCGACACCAGTCCCCAAAGAGGCTGAAGCAAACTAATTTTTAACCTGTTGATGCCCTGCATTCTCCACTGATGCAGAATGACCTTGGATAGACTGATGGACTCTGCATGTCCCTCTCCAAGGCTTGCCCTTGCACTGACTGTGAAAGTTGGTGTGTGTGGTGAATTGCTGTTTTGCTGCAGATGAACATTTTACTGAGTGTCACAATCAGTACCATTGGTGAGTGGTGGAAAGAGAGTGTTATATTATCAAGGGGTTTACTTGGAACCAGATGAATGTGAATTGTTTATCAACGAATAGTCTACCAAGATCATAATCCATCAAGAACTACCCAGTGTTGAACCATGGCTGCTTGTGCCACCAGGTCTTAGTCAGCCCAGTGCCACTGGTGACATTCTGAAGGGGCCAGATTGTTTCTGCTGGTCGGGGAATCTAAAACACGGGAGCCCCAGTCTCCGGATAAGGGACTGACTATTTAGGACTGAGATGAGGGGAGATTACTTCACTCAAAGGACTGTGAATCTTTGGAATTCTCTACCCCAGAGGGTTGTGGATGCTCCATTGTTGAATACATTTATGGCCGGGACAGGCAGATTTTTGGGTTCTCGGGGCATCGGGGGGTACGTGGAGCAGTGGGAAAGTGGGAGTTGAAGCCCAAGATCAGCCCTGCTCATATTGAACAGCGCAGCAGGCTCAGTGGGCCATATGGTCGCTGTCTGCTCCTACTTCTTGTGTTCTCATTCTGCCGGCAGTTTTGTTGATTCACCTTTTTCACAGTGGATTTTCCTACATGATCATTACTCAGGCTCGTGCTCATAGTGGGTTAGCTTCACCAGAAAAAGGGCAAAAATGAGTAGCACAGGAATTTATGAATTTACCATGTTTTAAATTTCTGTGGCGATGTGGTTATATACACTCAGACGCGCGCACAGACAGACGCACACAGACGTGCGCGCGTACACACACACACCCCTGTGTTCATCACTGGCCTACATTGGTTCCCACTCTGGCAATGCCTGGATTATTAAAATCCTTCCGCAGCCTCGCTTCTCCCTATCTCCTCCAGCCCCACGACCCTCCGAAATATCCAAGTTCCTCCGACCCGCTGGTACATCCCTAGTTTTCATCGTTCAGTCATTGGCGGCCGTGCGTTTAGCTGCGTCAGCTCTGGAATTTCCTCTGGAAAAACCGCCCTCTCCCTCCCTCCATCCTTTAAGATGCTCCTTTAAAATCGACCTCTTCAGCTGCCTGTCCTAAGATTTCCTTGTGCGGCTTGGTGTAAAATTTTGTGAAGCGCTGTGGGACGGTGCCCAATGTTAACGGTGTTGTATAAATGCAAACTGCTCAGGGAAGTGAGTTGAGGCTGGAATCATTAAAAATGTTAAGAGAAGATTGGGTGGATGCTTGGTCAGATAATCAATTGAGGGATCTAGTCAGCCAAGTGTGTTCTACGTTGTGAATTCTTGACCCAGCCAATGAGTTGAATGTGTTCCTTGTTGTAGTAACAGCTGTCAGCTCTTCTCCTGCACTGGTAGAAAGGAATGATCCATGTGCAGGACTTGTGGCAGCTCTGAACACATGTGCTCCTCTTTAGAAGATTTAACTTTGATGTAGCACTCCACACATCTTGGATGCTGGATTTCATCAAACCCCGGGCCCTGTGCTCGTAGGAACGGGTTTATTTTTCTCTTCAAGTCATTCTCCAATGGAGAAATGAAACAAATCTGAAGAAAATTCTCCAGATGTTCCTGCTGCAGCCACAATGATCGCAAAGAGGAGAGAGAATGGTGCAAATCTTCATGTGCATGTGCGTGTGTTTCGAGGTACTGGTGTCAGAATTTTCGGCTTGCCTCTCGGGCAGTAATCAGGGAGCAATACAAATACATTTAAAGTGACAGCCACAGGGGGAGTACCCAATTGGAAAAGCCAACATGAATCTCACTTGAAATTCACTGAAAGGGCACCCGCTCATTGAGCCAACCTGCTTCTTGGCTGCTTGACTGTCCCCTGCTCTTCCCAACATTGGTGTTTGACTCCTTGCCACCCAAGTTGACACAAGGCCTTAATGGTTGATTTATAGGAGCTTATGGCCAGTTCCCTAAATAGCAAAGTTGATGGTCTTCACTGGTCTAGATCTGTTGTAAACACCTTGACGGGTTTAGCAGAAGTGGTAACTTAACAGGGGCAGCAGTTAGGGACAGTTCAAGGCTGTCCTCACCGCTACAGAGCCAAAATCTCCAAACCCACCCCCCCCCCCACCCCCCACCCCCCCCACTCTCCACCAACCACCAGACTGCCGACTACGAGGCGCGATTCAAATAAACAAAGTAGTTGTGTTGCGGATTCTATGGTGTGATGACGTTTAACCTGCTGGGGAATGCAGTAGTACTGGCTGGTGTGGGTAGATATAATGCGGCTGCTGGACTTGTACAGCCTGAGTGTGATGTCCTGAGAGTCAGTAACAACTGACTCAACTACTGGAGAGTGAGGGTGAGTCTGGTCAGGACCCATCTCAAATCTCTTCCCGCAGCCCCCTCTCTGGTGGGTACTGCTTCACAGTACATGGGATTTCATGAGTTCTAGAAGAGGAACTAGGGGGCACTGTTTTAAAATTAGGGGTCGCTCTTTAGGACAGAGATGAGAAGAATTTTTCTCGGAGGCTTGTGCGACTTTGGAACTCTCTGCCTCAGAAGGTGGTGGAGGCGGGGGCATTGAATATTTTTAAGGCAGAGGTAGATAGATTCTTGTTAGGCAAGGGATTCAAAGGTTGTTGGGGGTAGTTGGGAATGCGGAATTCGAAACACATGAAGATTAGCCATGATCTTATTGAATGGCGGAGCAGGCTCGAGGGGCCGAATGGTCTACTCCGGCTCCTATTTCTCATGTTCTTAGGATGTCTGAAGCTACCTCGCCAACTGCTCAAATTGTCATCCCGCCTGGATTTTCCTGGAATCCCCAGGGATTAAAGACTGACCTTCAGCAAGCTGCCTTGTGGAAGAAGCAGGAAAGGAATAGGAGATGGGTTGGAGGTGGTTTGAAAGTTTGGCGAGACAGGACGTGTCAGGAGACCAATGGTGACAGCTCGGGAGAGGTTGTGCAATGAAATCCCCTGTAATATGTCCAATGCAATTTTATTGCCTGGACCCTAGACACTGAATACCTGATCCTGTCCTCGACTGGAATGCCTCTTTCAGTGAATGATCAGGAGTGGGAACCTCAGCTAATTGAACCCTGAGGCTTTCCTGTGTTGTGTGGCTCAGAATCACATAAAGCATGATTAACCCAGTGAACTATTGGTGGAGCTAATGTTTTACTGTTGGGAATAATTATCTTAAAAGTTATACATACAGAAGCTGCACCGGTCCCTGAACCTTTTGTAAATGGCATTAAGCACATAGACAAGCTTAGGAGCTGGAGATTCCGGCTTTATATTTCAAGAAGGTCTGGGGAAATTACAAGGAATCTCATTTCCCATCCCAACCTGACGCAGAATGCATTGGGAATGACTGGACCTCCCCAGTTAGAAACACCTGGAGATCGTGTGTGGCATAAACAGAACAAAGCTATGCGCTGTAATCTATTTCTGACTCACTGCACTGACTATATAAGACACCAGTAACAAATTAGCAGAGCAGCCCCCTCATTGAATGTGATTTCTATCCTGTGGGGCTTCAGCTGTGGCTCAGTTCATAGCACCCTCGCCTTTGAATCAGAGGGTTGTGGGTTCATGTCCCACTCCTGGAAACCAAGAACTGTGATTGTACTCAAAAGAAGTTGCAATCTGTGACTGTTGGTAACTCGAAAGAGTTTCCTCCTGTGTAGCACTGATCTGTAACCAAGTGTGGGTTTAAGAAAGGAAGGTCGTGACTTATAGACTTTTTTGGATTTCTTTCTGAGGATAGGTTTGGGTTCGTGGACGATGATGATGATCATGTGGTTGATATCTTGAAGCTTGATTTGTTTTTTGAGCAAGTGTTTGATAAAACCTCTCACCGGGAGACTTGTGGTTAAAGTAAAGACTCCCGAGATCAAGGAGGGTGTTGTCGATTGGATGATGAATTGGCTGATTGATGCCACGTACGAGTGGTTTATTATTGGTAGTCGCAATGATTTTATGAAGCTCTGTGGCAGTAAGATCCACGCCCCCTCCCTCCCCACCCCCACAAACTCCTCGCCCCAGGGATTATCCTGGGATCCCTGCTATTCAAAATATTTACACATGATGGTATTGAGAGCTCGTGTCAACCTTCTCGTGTTTATAATTGACACTAACTTGTGCGTGAAAGGAAAATCCACAGAGGAAATGGGATACAATTCAAAGCAACTCAGATGATAGTGTGAAGGGACTAAGACCTCAGGCTGTATATTTTTATAAAATATATATAGATATCCTCATGGCTATTTCTAAAATTTGAAAAAACTGGAAAAACAGACCCTTAATATGGCTGAATCTATGCCTGTCTGTGACCACCCCCCCAAACAAAAGAAGCTACTTGGCAGTATCGGGGGAAAGTCACACATCGTTATCTCTGGACAGCCACTAACGACCCCCTGTAGGCTGCACAGGCCAAATTCAGTGGGAGCTATACAAAGGCCATCTGCATTTCATAACCTGGGCTGGCCAACAGGAGTCTGCTCACTTGCTAAGACAAAGGACCCTGCAAACTTCCTTTCAGTTCTTAATGGTTGAGACATTTAACGATCTCTGGGACCCAGACAAAGGAGACACATCCTTTGTCAAAGACAGTGTGGAGAGGTGGCTCTCTCTAGCTTGTGGAACCAGTGATGAACCTTGCTGAACTGCAAAGCTCAGTCAGCTGGTTACCACCTAGCTGGCAGCCTCAGAGAAAAGGGGTTCTGCCCAGGCTGAACACCTGACTCCATCTACGCTGCTTCTGCTGGAACCTTTGTACTATCGTCTACAATTTTTATTCATTTCTGCACGCCTGTCTCATCGTGAAAAGTCAACACCACCGGAAAAGTGAATTATACAGCATTGGTTTTCAACCCGCCGACCTCCGTGAAGGAATACCTCATTGGACTTTGATTCTGGACTCTGAAACCCACATGATCCAGTATTTATTTTCTCTGTGGTCTCTGCACTGTAAAACCTTCCTTTCTCTATACCTCTCTTTACTGTCTGAGTGTGGAGGTGACGTTGCGAACCTCCTCCCACGTTTGAGTGTGTGCAAATAAACTAACCCTTTGAGTTCATCCTATCTCAAGTTTGCTTTGGAGTTATTAATAGAAAATCGGATCACACCAAAACCGAGGGGTTGGGAAATACACCACCGCTTGTAAAGGGGGAAGCAAAACATCTTTCTGTTTACGGAAGGGTGGTGAGAAGAGATATTAAATGCTGTTTAAATTAACCCCCCTCCTGTCCGTAACAATAGTTAAAGGGGTATTCTCGTCTCGGTGGAAATACTGGTCCTTAACTGCTTATTCTATAACTAAAACTAATCAAGCTTTAAACCAGGGGCTGGACCACATAAGTTAGGATGGCACATCAGTGTGGTACTGACTGTCTTATAGGTTAAATCAAGGCATGGGCACGAAGAAAAGAAGGAGAGGCTAGTACTTATGTCCAAGATAACATTTATCCCTCAGTCAGCATCATTAACCAGTCTTTTACTGCTTGGGACCGTGCTGTGTGCAAATTAGCTGTGGTGATTCCTACACAACAGTTTTTGTACTTCAGATGCAATTCATTGCTGTAAAGCTCCTCTGAGATATCCTGGGGATGTGAAAGGTACTATATAAATGCCAAGTCCTTTCCTGCTAATAATGGAATATATATCAACATGAATCACTTCTAGCCCAGAGAGTGAACTGATAACCTTTCTGGACAGGAGGAAGAACATTTTTAAACAGCAGAAGATTTGAATGTAGCTGTTGCCTACAGAGTAACCGTGTAGATAACCTGGTCAGCAGCGGTTTTAAGGGAGGTAGTTAAATGCACGAGGTGGATCTGTGATGTTGGAATGTGTTGAACTGAGCCCGTTTTTTTGGCCAGCTGAGGAAGGAAGGGGAGATGGTTGTATATTTCAGATCATTGAGGTGCGAGGATTGTCTTTGGGTTTGGCATGTGTTTGGAACAGGACAGGTTCATTTAGCCCATTTGCTCCACAGACTGTGCTCTGGTAAAAGGAAAGAGGGCAGAGGCAGGGGGTGAGGACAGACAGGGGAAAAGGCTTTTATTTTTCTTTAAACAGGTCTATGTGGAAGTATCTATATTGTTGACCTTTAATTGATTGCAGAAGGCAACAGGAAAATTAATACAATCTGCTAAAGGGAGTTAGAGGACTGAATTGGTGTTTGTTAATTGGAGGTTTGTGTTGAACTGCATTTACAATTCACATCATGCACAGACTATTCTGTGGAAACTATTTGGGGCAGTCGCACTGCATGGAACCATTTGCCTTCCAGGAAATCGTCCATTACTGTTAAAAAGGATTATAAGAAATTATAGGGAGATAAGTTCTTATCAATATTACACTATGAATTCCTGATAAGGAAAAGGTTACTGATAGGTGAAAAGTGAAACAGTCTTGATGAAACGGACAATTACTTAGCAGGAATTGACTGTATTTGGCTCCGGGAATTATGTTGTCCTGCTTCCAGTTTTAATCTTGCACACTAGATGGCAGTAAACCCCTACGCATGAAGCTGAAACCATCTGACCTGCTGCTGCTGCTGCACTCAATTAAGCAGGCTGACGTACAGACTCCCTGTTGTAGTACACATGGGTTTTGTTGGAGACTTGGACTAAGTCCTGCTGATACCTAATAAGTCCAAAAAACCTTTAGCATAGCATTTCATTGCACCCGTCTTAATCTTTTTAATAAATTTATCACAGTCTTGACTAACCTGTGTTTAGAAGTGCAATATTTCAATATTAATTTAATTCTCATTGCCGTAATATGTAATTAAAAACATAAAGCGCCAAAAGAGCACTGGGGTTCACTTCTCGAGGAGCAGAATTCAAAAGCAGTGAAGCTAGGTTAAACTTGAATGGGTTCTCGGTTGGAGCGCGCTTTAGAGCACTCTGCACAGTTCTGGCCTTCATATAACAAAAATGGTTTGGAGGCACTGGATCACAATGCCAGAAAGATTTATAAGCATGGCAGTTGTACCTTCTCAGCTCTGCCATCAGGGAAGACTAAACGGGCTGGGACTCTTCTCCAGAAAGGAAAAGACTGGTAGACGGTATGATTGAGGCCTTTTAAAACTGGGAGATGGTTTAAAAGGATAGACATAGGGAAGATACCCATTTGTGAGGGGACCCCAAAAGTGGGAAACACCAACATCCAGGACGCTGAAAATAGGACATGCTTGGGAGTATTCAACAGGTCAGTGGAGAGAGAAACAGAGATAACATTTCAAGTTGGTAATCATTTGTCAGAACATCATTGCACAATGATTACTAATAAATTCAGTAAAGAATATCTTCTTTACACCAGAGTCGTGAGAATGTGCCACATGAGTTGCTGAGATGCATTTACAGGGAAGCTCGATGAGTACATGGGGGAGAGAGGAAAAGAAGCCCATGTTAACAGGGCGAACTGAAGTAATTGTGGGACGGGATCATGGATAGCAGAATCACTGGCTGAATGGCCTGTTCCAGTGCTGTAAATTTGATGTAAAACCAAGCTATATCAGTTTCCTTGCCAGCATTTCAAACCAGGAAAGTATATGCAGTCAAAAAAAATCTCGTCCCTTCAACCAAGTAACTTTTCATGGACCCTCAGCAATACCTGCAGTTTTCCAATCGGTCTGCTTTATTTTACATATTACCAGTTCAGAGTTGAAGTTCTGCGTTTTGCTCTTGAACTGGTTGGGCGAATGGGGGCGGGGGAGAAAGTGTCAGTCCCTTGCTCTAATTGGTTAGATTTTTCAAAGCGCTGGCACAGGCACGATGGGTGGAATGGTTTTGATCTGTGGTTTCTTCAGGGAAACATGATGCCTGTTTTTTGAAAAGCTTTGCAGAGGCTGTTAGCTATTGACTAAATTATGTACCTGTGAAGCTTAGCAATACTGACTCCTTGGTACCTTTTTTAAAAAGGCTAAACCATTTGAGGGATGTTGTGATGAGGGGGATTGAGAAACCGGCAACATTAACAGTAACTAAAGGTTGAGGAATCCACCGGTAGCGACTTTATCACTTGAAAATTCAGTGCCTTTTTATTATGGGTTTAAATGATTCTGTGTAAATACCATTGCAGAACAAAATCCCATCATGTTTAAGACGTAGCATAAAATCGAGGGTTAATAGAAAAGAACAGAAAAGGTGGATGAAGACATTTTATGTATGTTTAACACTGACAGCATTGAAATTCAAATTCTATTCTAAAATGCAACGAGCTTGTTTCCTTTTTTTCTGATGCCTCGCAGAGTTAGGTTTGCCGATTTGGACTGTGGTACAACTGTTATTGATTGATAAGCCCGAATTGTGAGAGTGAAGCAAATCCTGGGTTTATTGCCCTGATGCTCCAGGAGAAGGTTGTCTCTTGCTGACCCCCGTTCCTGTCCACCCTGGAGATGGTGCTATCCATTTCAGGCACTCATGTCACACTCTGGTTCACTTCCAGGAAAATTGAATTCTAACCCCCTCCCCCCACAACCCCTCTCGAGTTCCTTTCCAGGAATCCTTTTGGGATTCTTGCTGGACTATGAGGAGCATCTGCAGAGCTGTAATGAGATACAACTAGATTGTAGTACTGCAGTGTGCCTCAAGGATTATACTGCACCCAAATTCGCTGTGGAAGAAGAACATTGGCTGGGACTTAATGTAGGCGATGGGGGAGTCTGGCCCCCGGTTATAGAACTGGCCAAGGCCCACATCACTTTTCTCCGAGAGGCCTGGCGTGGATTAATTCCAATCATGTGCTTGCCTGGGCAGCATTGGGCCTCTGGTCCGATTTTAAGCCCCCAGTCGGGCAGAAATCCTGTCCCACCCCCACCCCCGAGAGCTGTTGGCCAATCAGAGGCCAGCAACTCTGCAGCAGCACTGGCAGCGCCACTGGGATTGGGAGCCACTGCCAGTCCGACAGCGGGGCCTTCACCCGGTATCACCTGATGGATCTCTGGAGAGAGGTGGCTGTGGGTGGGGAGGGGAGTTGCCAGCGAGAGGGGCTGGAGGGTAGTTGGAAAGAAGAGCATGAGTGGCTCTCTGTGCAGCTCCCCCCTCCCCAATGCTGGGCCCCTTGATCGGTCACTCAGTAGGCCGCTGCCCAGACTCACAGTTTGAGGCTTCCCTGGTTGAATAAACAAGGTGGTGGGATGAGACCCTTAAGTGCTCCTCAAGTACCCATTAGCGCCTCATTGGCCTCTGGGTGAGAAGGCTGCCCACAAGCCTTCCCTCCCTAGACTTCATTGGAGGGAGATGGGTGGAAGAAGAAAGATGGTGCGTTCTCCACCCTGTACCCTCCCACTCTAATACACAACCCCCCCATCCCTGAACTCGCCAGGGGGTGGCTTAAAGTTCCTCCCCTTGTGTTCTATAGAAGGGTAGAAGGGGATGAGGAGTGAGGATTGTATTGGTTATATAAAATTGGGCTGTGAGGAACCCTTAAGTAATGTTCATGCCGAGGTGGTGGTTCAATGCTGCGATTATATTGCAATTGTAACTGGACATTGTAATTGGGGCCCAGCCCAACACTGAAGCAAGGGGTCTGCTCTTTGTTTTGGAGTCTGTTCTGCACCTTGCACTCCATTTACACTCTATTAGTGTGAGATTGCATTCTGAGGAATTGTAAAGCGAGTCTGGGCAAACTGATGACCACAAGGAAGTGGTTTTGCTCGTCTACCCTGACACCTGAATATTTGGGCTTCTAGTCCATGTCTCTCTCCACATTGTTATTTTCCCCTCTGCCCCTCCCTGTGGCCACCCCCCATTCCCCCCCATTCCCCCCCACCCCACCAACCCCCCACTCACCCACTCCTGCCCTTTTAATTTTCGATGGGTGCTTGCTGTTTTGCAAAGGCTGTGCAGATTTTCCAGGCTTCCGATGTTGATGGGGAGATTTACGGGATCTATGCTTGCTCAAGTTCAAGTGCAAAATGTGTTGAAGGCAGCTCTCCAGCTTGAGTTTGGCTGGCTCCAGTTTGTTCTAGTTGAGGAGCTCACCATGATTTCCTGCACGTCTGTACATGGCTATCAGCTGATCGGAGTGCGAGAGAGCTGCTCTGATCTCTCTGCACTCCAGTCAGAAGCAGGCTATCAGTTTTCACTCTCATTACCTTTCACCTTTTTCTCTTGCCCAAACCTCTGTGCTACCTTCTTTTTTTTTTGCCCTCCTTTTCTCTCTCCCTCTCTCTCTCTCTCTCTCTTTGCCAGCACGTCTGCCTTTGTTCACTTTGTAAAGAAACTTGTGTAGCTAGCATATTGAGTTGGTCTTGTGTTTGCACAGTTGGACTTTCTCTCTGATCTTTATCTCCCCTCCTTTTGCTGCAAAAAAATCTTCCTGCTTCCCCTTTATCCATTTTAAAAAAAAAAATATATAGTTCACTTTCATAGCGCTCGGTTTTATTTTAAAACTGTTGATTGTGTTTGGCAAACAAGCATTCCCACATCCTCCGTTTGAGATTCCTGATCCTGCCTGCCACTTGAAACCCACGCTGGCTGAGGGAGCTCTTGCTAATCTAGTGTAAATCTGTGAATTCATCTCCTCCCCATGGCTGTGCAGCACAGAAACAAACTGACCTCACAATCACCTTACCAGCTGCCCTCGGCCAATCACCGCGCCCCATGCTTATCTTTCCATTGATCTACTTTGATGAAAGGAAAGGCCTGTTTGTCTACTTGGTGCACTTTTATTATGGCAGATGCCTTTTCTTATAAATTTAAAGGAATATGTCGGGTTAAAGGTTCCAAAGCACACCTTAAGATCTCATAATACTTACTTTGCTGTGTTGCAGTTTTCATTTCAGCACCAACGTTTTGTCATTTGTTAAGTGAACTCTGAAAAGCTTAATTGGTAGGTTATAGCATAGTCCGCACGCATGCAAAGCGTATACTTTTTCAATCGGAGCAAAAGGTTTTTAAAAAATATTGTATCCAGTAGCCCCAAGCTTCACCTCGTGCTCTCGTTGTAACCCTGTGAATGCTGCATGTCTTCTGCAGTTCCATGATCAGCATTGCTTTGGAAAGGGGAGATCACTAGATGTGCTGTCAGCCTCTTTCTTTCATGTCTCCCTAGTTAGGGCTGCACCTCTCTGGATCTGTCCCTTCAGTGGAGGAGATGGTCAACAAACTGATCATTCTCTATGGTATGAATTCCCCACCAGTGGAACAGAAGCACCAACTGTTGGTAGCACTTGGGTGACATGTGGGCCCGCGTCTTGTGGCACCCCCAAGCCATACAAATCAGGAAGGCTCTGGGTCCTGAGCTAGCTGGACAGCAGTTAGTGTGTCACTCTTGGCTTCAGCAAAGGGGATAATTCAGCCATGGTTCCTGCTTTAGATTGTTATCCAATGACGTTGGGTGAGCACCCTGCCTGGCTTGGCTGTGACGGTTCCTGGAGGCGAGTAGCTTGCTGGCTCTCGTTGTCTAGGCTTCCGACTGAAGAATGAGCAGTTGGGCAAGACAGTGAAGAGCTTACCTGTCTCATGGAACCAAAACCAAAGAATCATGTTGTCTACAAAAGATGGAGGAGCCTCATCCTTGTTTTAAAATCCCTCCATTGCCTTCTCCCTCCCCCTCCATCTCTGTAATCTCGTCAAGCCCTACAACCCTCTAAGATACCTGTAATCTGTTTAAGCATCCCTGATATTAATTGCTCCACCATTGGTGGCTAAGCCTTCAGTTGTCTAGGCCCTATGCTCTGGAGTTCCCTCCTTTTAAAACTTTCCATCCCTCTACCTCACTTCCTCCTTAAAGACTCTCCTTTGACCAAGCTTTTGGCCACGTATCCCAACATCTCCTTATATGGCTCAGTCTCCCAAGGCTCCTGCGAAATGCCTTGAGATGCTTTATTATGTTATGGGTGCTTTATGAATACAGAGGGGGGAGAAAAACAAAACTTAGCAAAGGTATATTTTCTTCTAAGCATAAACAAGGTCAAAAATGACCTGGGCATCTTGATTCCATGGAGCTTTAAAACGATATGAGCAACATCCCACGAGCGCCCAAAGCTTTCACAGATGAATCTGAAACTTTGGAATTTTCTGAGACAGCTCTTTCCCGGCCTCCCCCAACTACCCCCTACCCCCCTCATGTGGATGTTGAGGCCTTGCGAGAGATGCAGGAGCAGACTAATATGGTGAGAGGTGCTGAGCGAACATGGTGCTGCAGAACATTGGGAGACTGAGACTGGAGTGAAGGCAGGCCATGGAGAACAACTACCTGTGAATTCGACCATTTTTAGTGGCCGTGTGAGAGTGTTAGCGCTATTTTACTGTACTGACTTTGAACACTTAATGGGGTGGGGGAGGGAAACGCAAGGGCAACCCTAGGGCACCTAATAGTCTCGCACTGGGCCCTGCTTCCCACTTGCCTTTGTTGGAAGCCCACGGCCTGACTGATGGTTCACATTTGATTGGCTGCCAAAGCAGCAGCAAAATAAGAGAACTAGTCGAGGGGAGGCTGTGGGAGACGCACGGGAGTCCAGAGTTGACAGGTTGAAGTGCACAGCTGGAACGTGAGGCTGGAGGATATCGCAAGGGGTGGGGGCGGGATTTGAGAATTTTGGTTGCATTGGTGAACAGCAAGTGAGTTCAAGTTGATGAATGTGTGGGACCTGCTTTGGGACATGGAGTGAGAAGCAGGGGTTCCTTTTATTCATGTAACACAGTTTTGTGTCTCAGTTGAAGGGACACCGGTGGTAAGCAGATCTATTTTTCTTTCAACAAACGACCCAGGTTTGAGACTCAGAATGTTGACCAGTAATAACTATTAACCATTATATATCTCATTGTACTGAATGGGATCCAGTTTGACACTGGTGGACATTGGGCAGGATGTGATTTCAGTAATTCAGGCAAAATTGGAAATGGTGGATATTTTCCAGCTCTTGGAAGCATTCATTCCCAGAATATACATGGCCTTCCCTGGCACTGTTCTATAGCAGCCTTCTCCTGACTGGTATTCCTGAACCTATGCCCTTTGTCGACTGCCAGTATTCATGCCAAACTTTTGTTTCCGGTAGGTTCAGAGTTGGCAGGTTAATCCCTTTTGTGAATCTCCATCATTCAAAGGGCAGATTTTCAAATTCCAAACCGCTGACAGCTCTGAGCAAGTCTGAACTTGCAGCTGGTATGTGTGTGTGTGTGTGTGTGTGTGTGTGGGTGTGTGTGTGTGTGTGTGGGTGTGTGTGTGTGGGTGTCAGTCTGTGTGTGTGTGTGGGTGTCGGTCTGTGTGTGTGTGTGGGTGTCGGTCTGTGTGTGTGTGTGTGTGTGTGTGTGTGTGTGTGTGGGTGTGTGTGTGTGTGTGTGGGTGTGTGTGTGTGGGTGTCAGTCTGTGTGTGTGTGTGGGTGTCGGTCTGTGTGTGTGTGTGGGTGTCGGTCTGTGTGTGTGTGTGTGTGTGTGTGTGTGTGTGTGGGTGTCGGTCTGTGTGTGTGTGTGGGTGTCGGTCTGTGTGTGTGTGTGGGTGTCGGTCTGTGTGTGTGTGTGGGTGTCGGTCTGTGTGTGTGTGTGGGTGTCGGTCTGTGTGTGTGTGGGTGTCGGTCTGTGTGTGTGTGGGTGTCGGTCTGTGTGTGTGTGGGTGTCGGTCTGTGTGTGTGTGGGTGTTGGTGTGTGTGGATGTTGGTGTTTGTGTGTGTCAGGGCATGTTGGTGTCGGGGTGTGTGGGTATGGGTGTTGCTGTGTGTGTGTGTGTGTCGGGGTGTGTAGGTATGGGTGGGTGTTGGTGTGTGTATGTGTATAGGTGTGTGTGTACTGCAAGGGTTACAGCTTGAGTTTCTCCCTGCCTCCACTCACCTCTGCCAATACCTGTGACTTTGACCTGCCAAATTCCAATTTGCACCCACAGAGACCTGTATATTGCAGAAGCCTGTCTTTCAAGAGTCCTCATCACCTTATTGAGATTTGCTGAATATTAAGTATGTTCTGTGGTTGAAGCATGCTTAGATAAACAATGTCTCAAATCACTCGGCCTCAAGACAAGCCAAATTTTGTCTGTCGGATCTGTTTCATCCTTCACCTTTTACTAAGCCGCTCTGGAATTACCCTGACTGGTTTTTTTTTCATTCTGCAATTGAAATTTTTCAAACAAATTAAATATTGTCCAAGTTTGATTGCTTAATGCCGCCTTTGTTTGCACAGTGCAGATTAATTCTCCGAGAACAAGGACATTTGTAGGCTGATCAAGGCCTTGATCGTGTCTGGGCTGGGTGCGGGGCAGGGGGAACACATTGGGTGATGGTTGCCTGACTTCCCTTGAAAGACTTAATACTTGAGTGAGAGAGCCTGTGAATTGGACAGAATTTTCCTCTCCTATATACATTTTTCAGGTTACATATTAAATGGAAAGCTTCTTATTTGTTCTACTGGTACTGCTCAAGGGTGAATAAAGAACAATTACCCTGATGATAGAACTCCATGCAAAGTAATCAGTGTGCTTGTGTTAGTTGAACTTTATACAGTAGCCACATGTTAATACATTAGCCATACAACTATATTCTGCTATAGTTGTTTCAAGAGTATGAAAGTGATAAGTCGTTTGGTGGAATCTAGAGGTGGAAATGTACTTATTGGACAGATGCATTTCACACACCGTTGACCAATTGGATCCAAGATTTGGTCCCTCGTTTCTGTTGAGTTAACTGCTCTTGGTGAGTGTGAATGCGATTTCGATCATGTTCCTGGCTGTAGCTGTCCAAAACAGCCAATGGGTTGCCCCCTGTGGAGTAAGAAAAGTGTGTGTGTACGCCAGATGAGAGTAGGATCAGGGTTTTGGTTGTGATTTGCACTTCTGTCCCGACTTGAACTTTGAATACCCTCCCAGCACACCCTGTCTAGGTCCACATGTGGAGAGGTGTTATTTGTGTGAAGGATTGGACGTCTGCCAAACAACTAGGGAACCATTCCCCTACCACAGTGAAGAGGCAGGGCAAGAATGAACCAGCACGGCTAAATGCTTATCCTATGGGTAATTCATTTTAAATGAAATGATGCACCTTCTTAAATTTAAACGCTATAGTAAATCTCTCATAGTGTTGTACACAGCAAGTTGAAAAATGTGGTCTCACTTACCTGTCTTTACTATGTTTGTAATGCTCTCTCTCTCTCTCTCCCCCTCTCCCTCTCTAATTCTGTCTCCTTAAATCTCTCTCTCTCTCCCCTTTAATTCTCTCTCTCTCTCTAATTCTCTCTCTCCTTTAATTCCCTCTCTCTCTCCCCTTTAATTCCTCTCTCTCTCTCTCTAATTCTCTCTCTCTCTCTCCTTTAATTCTCTCTCTCTCTTTCCTTTAATTCTTTCTCTCTCTCATTTTCTCTCTTTCTCCTCTCTCTCACTGGAAATGGTGAGATGTGTTGGAAAAGAAGAACAATAATTGCTCTGAAGTTATGTGCAAAATGAGCTTGTATGTGTTCCACTGCACACTCAGTTCCCTTCCCTTCATACCACCATACTGCCACTCCCATTGCTCCTCTCACCCTCATCTCTTCCTGCTGACTCCCTACACCCATATCCCTACTTTGCTCACACTTGCCTCATTGTAATGCTTCACCCACTCCCACTCCCTGTTTTCCCAAGGATGAGTGATGAGATCCCTTTACCCTCAAGTTGTCTCTTGTACATTACTGGAGTGAAGCTTTAATAAAAGGAATTTCTGATTAGTTGGCAGACTGATTGTGGTTGTTTTGCTATAAAAAGTTGCCCGCCAGTTAGAATGAAGGATTAGAACTCCTGGAAATGTGCTTGGATCATGAATTCTATACAATAAAGGTGCATGGGATATGGCTTGAAATATTAGAATCCTGTGCGTGGGTTCAGGCATGTGTCTGAATCTGGGTGTGCTGTCTATTAAGTATCTTGAAGCCTGATGTTCCTTTTCCTGTAGCTTTCAAGATGTGGTTGATGTTTATTGCAAACCTATGCAACATTGATCTTCTCTTAAGCTCTAATGTTGAATAGTCATAGGTTGAATAAGACAGTTGTGCAGACAAGTCTTTAAACAGATGTTTTTGTCTACTTTGCTCTGATATTAAGATTTAGGCCAGTTTCTGAAGATTCCTGTCCAAACAAGGTTGAGGAATACAGATGGCCTCCCTTAAGTATAGTAAAGAACATGCCCAGATGGGCAATTTGAAAGTGTTTTAAAAATTCCGTTCCTTGATTCTTATTTCTATAAAAATTCAACAAGGTTCACAGAAACTCAATGGTGAATTCTCATGACTAATGGTCAGCCACTCAGGTGGGCAATAAGCTAATGGACATGACACTAGCGACTTCCAAATGGTGCTTGTTCCCAGTATTGAATATGGTGATAGACTGCAAGCCTACAATAATTTACAAAAACTCATCATGTTGGTTGAATGGGTGATTATTATGATGGAACTTTCTACTTTCAAACCAGAAATTCTAAATCTAAAGACCTTACGTGAAGGGTTTGACAAATGTAATATTTTTTCTATTCACAGGATGTGGGCACTGCTGGCAAAGCCAGCATTTATTGTCCCTCCCCAATTGCCCTTAAGAAGGTGGTGGTGAGCCGCCCTCTTGAACTGCTACAGCCTGAAGGCTGTAGCTACACCCACAGCGCTGTCAGGGAGAGAGTTCTATGATTTTGACTCAACAGCAGTGAAGGACTGACAACATAGTTCAGGGTCAGGATGGTGTGCAACTTGGGGGGGTGGTGGGGGAACTCTTGGAAGTGGTAGTGTTTCCATTGTGCCTTGTCCATCTCGGTGGCAAAGATCACAGGTTTGGGAGGAGCCTTCAAAGAAGTTTCGGTGTGTTGCTGTGATACATCTTGTAGAATTTTTTCATGTGATTAATATTTTTAGTCCTGGCTTTTCCTGGCAATTTGTGTGACATGAATTTATTTCATTCTACTGTGGCTACAAGAATGACAATTCAAACATTTTACTGTAGTGCGCACATTGCTGGTAAGCTCACAGCCCTAGACACCCATCACTCACCAGACTAAAATGTAAAGAATGTTTCTTTGTAAATGGCTGGAATGTATTTTAAAAATGAAATCGTTCTTGGCAAATATTTGAAAAAGATACAGAAATGTCACTAAGTGGGCAGGGCAGATGCTTGCACAGTCCCAACTCGAGCCTGAACCAAGCTAAGGTTTGGCATGACTCTCTGTGGCCAAATTGAAATGGGGCCAGATTAAAGCTGTGGGCTACATTATGCCATCTTAAGCCCTCAGCCTCTCTGCTTACCCATGCATTCGTAGAACTGTACCATCAACTAGATTTAAGTGTTTATGTGACTGGAGGTGCTGGGAGAATTTTGCTGACTTGTCTTTTAGCCAATTCCGCAGGTAAACTCCTTTTCATGTTTGGTTTGCACAGTGCTCTCTTCCCACCACTAAATGTCACTAGTGTGTTTTGTAAATGAGGCAGAAGTTTTTTTTACAGTGAGAGATTGTTTACCCTGATATTCCACTGGAAGGGTTGGTGATAAATTCCGAAATTCAGTTAGAATAAGTGAATGGACTTGAAATTGCTGTCTCCTTTTTTTTAAAAAAAAAACTCACTTTAACAAGTGTCTCAGATCCTGTGGATCAGAGAACCCTTGCCATCCTTTCCCTCTCTAAACTCTGTCGGGAATGCATCAGCCTACATAAGTAACTGCTTTTCAAAGTAATTCTGTTGCTGAGAGGTGTGATGAAGTGCTGTATAATGCAGATCTAGCTTGGAGAAAAGATTATAATCTTTGAACATAATTGGTATTTTTATATTCCAAAAAGCCAGTGGTGAAGGATAGAACTGGAGCCAATCTTTACACACTTTTATTAGCATTCATTTGCAGAGTTACATTACAAGCAGGCACCTCTTAACCGAGCAACCACATTTTCCGTCTGTGTCTATTTTATAGGGGTTCAAGTGAATTACCAGTTAATGCCCACCATCTTTATACAATTAAGCACAATTAATAGGTGTTGCTAGTCTCCTGCAGCAAAGCTTTACTAGGCTCTTTCATTAACAATGGAAGATTTTATGACTTGCTATTTCTGGGTTAAACAGCACAAAGACTTGCTCGAAGCTTCCTATATTGCTTCATAACAACTAATCTGCAGTTATACAGTCAGTGATGGTCCCTGGAAGCAGGCTCAATTTTACTCCGCTATATGATAATAAAATCATGACAGTGGCAGCCAGTGACTGAAACTTCCTTTGCTATGCTCACCTTCGAGATATTTGACTGGGACCTGGGCTTGGGTGATTTTTCTTGCGTTTTCCTGAATTTGCTCAGCTCTCTGAATTTTGAAAGGGTTAAATCAATTATTGGGTAACGCAGAGAGGTAGCAGTCTAGATGCTTCCTGTCTGTTCACTGAGCCCCACCCAAAAAAAGAAGTGACAAGATTATTGTATTTTATTATACATGCAAGGTTAGAACGCTCTTTGCAAGAGCCATAAGGAAGCATAATAAATATCCTACCGCCAACCTGGCCAATGAGGGAGCCATAAACAGTGCAGGTTTCCAAGCTTGCTGTCGGCTCGATTTAAATTGGTTCGAGTTGAAGTGAATGCGTTTATGATTTTTTTCTTCCCCCTGCTCTGGGGGATCTAGGTTTGCTTCCAACACCATCTGGATCAAATGGAAGTTGCCTGACTCTTACCCCACACCATCCAGCCCTTGTGTCTGCTCATGGTTGACCTACATGTGATGGGAACCTGCTGTACTGTGCTAAGGAAACCCCCTGTTCCCTTTTGCATATTCTTTCCCCAGGATGCATAACTGAGGGGTCGTGTCTGAGTCTGCTTGAAGTGCCAGGGTTATCGGAGGCTGGACACTCTGCAGAGAGCTGCCTGCTGACTTGTTTAACATGGTTCTTGGCAGCAGCTCACTGAACCGGATAAGCAAGAGTCACTGCAAAGACATAGTGTGCAGAAATCAGGATATTTTTACTTTTGTAACTTGTGTAAAATATGACATGGGAGAATTTTTTTTAGATATAAAAAGTGCTCCTTGCCACTCTCGGACCTTTGCTGGAGTTCTAAAGTGCTGGAGCTTCTCCTTTTGTTGGCCTCTTGTCCTGTCATTTGAGTCAAAAAGATGGAGCAGATAAACACTCAGACGGAAGTTTGGTTTCTGCTATTAAAGATTTGGAGTGTAGGCCACTCATCGAGTGAAGCTGAATGTTTTGGTATATTCTGCAGGTACACCTTCTTGAAACGTTTGTTCTCTACTGACAGCTTCTAAAGATTAATGTGTACAATGCCTGGGTTTGGCAGAGTGGCAAACACATTTTTGGAGACTGAGAGGACCTTGCTCAGTGCTTCATGTGAGCCGCTGCTTGCTGTAGTTATGACAACCAAGTTTACAGTGTTAATGGCACTGATTATGAGTTTCTCCATCCTCTCATCAGTTCCGAGACCATTTTATTAGAAGGCTCAAAGGTCTTCCCTAAGAAGGTTGACCAGACATAATAGCAAGATAAAGAGGAAATTAAATTCTATAGGTGATTACTCAGTTCTGAAAGTGCATTTGGCTTTCTAAGCTTTGCCAAGTACCATTAAGAGATTGGATTCCATTATAAAAACTTCTGAGGAACTAACTGATAAATCACTTAATGGGCTGAGAATGCTGAAGCACTTCATTAATAAATGACTATAATTCCTGGTAGGACGCCAGCACAGAATACAGTGTATTTTGAGCATTTGAGGCTATAACTCAGTAACTCCAGGGAAAAGATGGTGTAATAAGCTTTCAGTCTGATTTGTATTTATGGATTTTAAAGATTTATTCAAAGTTCAGTGATTGGCACACTAAGGAGCCAGCGCTGCACTGTACAAGCTTCTATGTAACTTGCAGTATTGAATGAATTAAGGATTTCCGGTCCACAGGTTGTCACTTGGTTCTCTTTCTTTGTCCCAAGTATGACTCCTGTCTTTGGAGTGTATGTTGTAATGTTTCGGTTGTGCATCGAAACCCAGATTAACTCAACTGTGGCCAATAACTTTCGCTGTAAAGCTCTCGCTGTGGGACCAAGTACATCTCCAGTTGCAATGACATTGAATGTTCCCTTCTGTTTGCTGTGTGATTGATGTTTAGACTGAACTTTCATCCGAAACTTGGGAGTTTCCTATGTGTGGAATCGTAGAAATTAAAACATTTAAAGAGCCTAAGGCCGGGGAAACCCTAGGTACCATAAATGTGAGTGCATTTCCGGAACTTCATCTGATGCTGAACTACATGCCTCTCATCTATTTCATTTTTTAAAAAAGCCCCTCTGATTTACATCTAATCTCTGAAAACCCGTTTCAGAAGAGAAATTCGGAGACATGAATTTACCTCTTTCTCTACTCCTTTCCTAAAGCTGGTAACTGGTAGGGACTGACCGTCCTGCTCCCTTGTACAAGTGGTCTTTTTCATATCTTGGTGGAGGTGAAGTGTGGTAGGAGGTTACACGGTTAGTGCTGGATCAGGTTTGGAGCTGGGTCCTGTTCTCCATTAACATTCAACTCTAGGCACATTCTCCTGCAAAGGCTTTTTGGTAACAATCCAGGCAGGAGCCCAGCCTCACTGCTGCTGTACTTTTTTTTTAAACTTCCCTTATTAGCTTATTTGATGATGCTGAAACTAATGGTCGCACCTCTCTTTGTCAGTCCGGTCGAGGTGCAGCCACTCTGCACAGGTTGGAGATCATCCGTGGGATCTTTCTTAGTGCGAATGTCTCAGTATCCTAGGACAAAAAAAAAATACCTGGAAAAACTCAGCAGGTCTGGCAGCATCGGCGGAGAGGAACACAGTTGAGGTTTTTGTTTTTGTTTTTATCTCAGTATCCTAGGAGGTGCACTCGCCCACAGAGTCATCAGCAGAGCCAAATGAATCAGCTGCAACTTTGTCTCCATGACAATTTGATTTGGCATTTTGAATAAAAATGGCTTTCAAAACATAACATTACAGCGGAACCACTTAGGCGTGAGAAACTTTTGCTGCCTGTCAAAAGAACAGCCCTAAAATGTTTTCAAATTTATTTATGGCACATTACATCACTGGGCAACAAGAGTTCCCTTTGTTATGAAATAAATAGTAACAGGAATATTTAAATATAGGCGTATGTCAGCTCAGGAATTTTGCTCTCACCTTGAGATATGCGCTGACTGAAAGATTTCTACCAAGACTTTTTGTCTGTGTGACAATCTGGAGATGGTAATGAAATAGAAATTTCTTAGAGCTTACTAGACCAGAGAGGCTGCTCAGCTCCCGAGCACTGTGAATGTATTTGCTGCCTGGACTGGAATTGCAGTGTTGTTCATTACGCTCTGCAGTGTTGTCCTTTATGGTCTGAGCCTTTGCTCTTCTTTTGTTTTATGCAACGATCTCACTCTCACCTCTCTGCATAGGACCCCATTAAAGTGAGTTTCACGTAGCTCAGCGAGTAGCCTAATCTGAGGCATTGATCCACAACACTCTAGGCGTGTTGTTCTGTGAAGAAACAAATAAAATCAGTAGGGTCACTGCACCTGATTGCTCAGTGGGTCAGTTCAGTATTTTTGTTAGGTGAGTCACCTGTTCTATTACTGAAAGTTTAGACCTTAAAATTGAAATTTCTTCTCTTCCCACTCATGTGTACTTAACACTAACCCACTAGTATTCCTCTTCTAAACAAACAAATAAGGAGACATTGGCAGTATCATCATCTGGAAAAGGAGAACGCAGTGTCCATTGGTAGGCTTAAAGCCACAGTGTATGTTGTGCAACATCTTCCTTCACCCAATTCAAGTTTTCTGCTCAAAAGCAACACTAAAAATAACAATGAACGCTTAAAATTAGAATCAATCTGTAGAAATCAATATTAGGGTTGAACAGGATACTATCAACACCTCATGAAGTCCACAATAAGGCCAAGTTTAATATAACCCATGTACTAAACTTAATCCATGAATGGAATTGTTACATTGAAGACCCATTGCATGCAATCCTTAGTTTGATAGTGTGGGCAGTTCAGTAATCTAGAGTCATTTGACAATCTGGCATAAATTTCAAATTGGGTGGCGTGCATAACAATTGACCACAGATGAACTTTTACCTGCATGGATGCCTTAATAGGCTCAATGTATGTAGCGATCCCAGTTGAATTGAGATGTTTGATTCTCTGTTGGAGAAATGCAGAATAGAACACAGTATCTTAAGGATTGAGGTGTTTTGTCGTGTGTTTGGGGTCTAGACTGAGTTCTTTGGGGCTTGCCTATTCTCCTAAAGTAAGCTGCTTGAGACTGTGGCTCATTAAAACTATTACTCTTTATTTACAGCTACTATATACATATTGGAACCTCTGCACGAGGTTGGAGGTTGCTCCCTCCAGATCTCTGTTTTCCAGTCATGTGGTGTTACATCAGCATCTTGTGCTTCTGATGTTAACCCTTTACATGAGGGTGAATTAAATTTATTTCCAAACCACCAGGAAAGTAACTGCTTATGAAAATCAAACTCACATAGTCATAACACAGCTGTGTTTAGGATTAAATGTCGGGGCAGTTGCAATCATTTCACTGTGCTGTTGATATCTATAAGTTCTGATTCTGCTAAACTAATTCCATGACTTGTTTCAAAAACTAGGAATGTTATCTTGTCCATAACTACCAATTGTCTCCTTCACAAAAGTATGATTTTCCCCTTGTCCTCATCAACTGTGCACTGTGAAAACAATGTGAATACTTTCATCATCGGGAATGGATCTTCCCTGTGATGGCTCATTTTATTTGTAAAAAATCTTTTGCATGATTCTTAACCTTGTAGTTGGTTGATTTATAGTGATGCAGGATGTATGGATGGGTGTGTCTGTGCACATGTGATGACAACAACAACTTGCATTTATGTAGCACCTTTTAACATGGTAAAATGCCTCAAGACCCTTCACAGCAGCCTTTATCATCAAAATTTGACACTAAACGACATAAGGAGATATTAGGACAGGTGCCCATAAGAGGTAGGTTATATGTATCATCTTAAAGGAGAAGGGAAAGGTTTAGGGAGGATATTCCAGAGCTTAAGCCAATGGTGGACTGTTGGAAGTCAGGGATGCGCAAGAGGCCATAGTTCAGGGAATGTGGAGTTCTTGCAGGGTTGTAGAGCTGGAACAGGTATGTAGGGGTAATGAGGTCGTGAGGGATTTGAACTTGGGGATAAGAATTTTAAAATTGAAGCATTGTTGGACCGGGAGCCCGTGTGGGTCAGTGAGGTGGATGAATGGGACTTAGTGCAAGTTAGAATATAAAGTTTTGGAAAAAGTGAGGTTTATGGAATTAGAAAATACGTTGCCTTTGTAATCACTTATTACTGTTCTATTATTGAGGTGAGATATTTGGGCTGCAACATAGGAAAATCGTGATGGGCCTGACCTATGGAGCTATAAAAATTTACAACACAGAGGATGATTCAGCCCATGTCTTTCCCACCACCTTACTAGAGCAATCCAAAACAAATCCCATTGATTTACTCTCCCACCATAACCTTGTATCCTCCTAGTGAAACGTTTGTCTCCATTTCCCTGAATGAAGGTGGTGTCTGGCTTAACCACTGCTTGCTGCAGAGTGTTTCATGCTGTAACAACTCTGCATTTCTTTGAACCCTTTTCCTCATTCTGTTGGATTGATGAGCCACCTTCACTGCCTCCCACTCAGATGATGACATTACATGAAGGTACTTGCCTGCATTCCGTGACCATTTTCTTCCTCCTTTTAACTACCTTCATTTCTCATTAAAATGTTTCTAAATTGTATTTGGATTCTGACACAAGGCAGAAAATGCAATGAATGAGTTTTTTTAATCACAAGCGGAATGGTAAAGTTATAATCGGTCAATCTAAACAGGGGATTAATAGTTTCTATGGAAACTGGACAAATACAGTAGAAAACAGCACCACTGATTTTGATCAGGAATGTCATGAGCCATATAGCATGTGTAATATTTTAATTTTCACTGTTGTCAAACGTGCTTGAAGAATTGCAAGAATATCTGTGATGGCCAAGTAGTCAAAGGGAATCAATTCATGACTTACCGATGTGATTGGCAGACTGGCTGGTACAGGCTTCCACAAGGGTTTGGCGCTTTAAGCCTCTGAATAATCTTCATACTTCTCTTTTTCAATATGCGATTCCACTTTGAAATTTTAAATTGGTAAAAGACACTAGCTCCTTTCTTTAGCAGGGTTGATTAAGGCAGGACAGCTCCCAGTCCCAGGTCCAAAAGTGGAAGTTGTGTATTCCACATCAGTTAGAATAAAAATTCATCAAATTTGTGAATAAAACATCCTAGATTTTGAAGTTGTATCTTATCCTGAACCAGTCAGATGTGTTACATATACAGTAATTTGAAATTTCTCTGGGGGTTAGAGCGTGAGGAATAAAAATTTTGAGAGATGGAAATTTGGCTAGGGGTGATGCTTGAGATCGAGGCCTGAACCAAAGTGTGATGAACAAGTATACTTCCACAGTACTGACTAATCTCGACATCCCCACAATGAAATGAGCAATGCATGTAGATCCACCAATTAAAATGTAACAGAGAAACCTTTCGCTCTTGCTGTGGCTCACCAATGGCAATAGGCCAGGGACCACGATAATGAGACACTGGTGCAAAATCACACCCGAGACTTGCACAGCTTTAAAATATGAATCAATTGGCAGCACTTAAATCATCATTCACAGAAGGACTTTGGTCAGCAGGATTTCTTCTTAAGAATATATGCTGCGGAAAGACAAACAATTCCAGCTCTGAGTGTAAATATATGGCGATGTATAGCCGCGCACTTGCAAAGGTTCCTTAATTGATTTTAAAGTAATTTTTGAAAAATTCTCTGCAACTTCACTGAAATACTTGCTGTATCAGTAGCTAGGGGATTAGATTGTAGGGCCTTTATGTTCAGGAGCTATGGGAGTGTAGTGTGACTTTCTGTACTCTATTCCTATGCAGAACAGGTAGCTGGAAAGTGAGAACTCTGAAACTGGAGGCTTCAACAAGCAGACAGTCAGGCCTCCCTGACGCCTATGAGTTAAAAGGGGATTATTTTGTTAAACTTCTGCAAACTAGGATTTGGCCCATTTTCTCCCATCTGTTGACACAGTCTCCGCTATTGCTGTATTTTGAAAGAAAAAAAATGTTTATTTCAGAAATGCGCCAATGTCAGTGTGTGTACTGTACCTGCCTACTGGTAGCAAGCCCGCATGGAAAGAAATTATGGGAGAACGTGAGGGCTATCGTCAACCTGAAAATAGCCACTAAGTGTTTTGAGAGCCAAAAATAAACTTTTATTGGTGCAGTTCTGAAGCCAGGTGAGTGCTTGCTTAAGCACTAGTGTTAACACACACTTGCATCAACAACTAGGCCTCCCAAACTCCTCGAGCTCCACTCCAGAGGTGGGTTGGGCCTGGACTCTTGATTTATGCTGCAAAATGTATTTGCAAGGCTCCAAGTCATAAAATAGGAAAGACCATGAATTGGGTGTATGATCATCCACCCCAGGTTCTCCAATCCATGCTGCGTCTGAGCAAGATTCCGTGCCGAGAATGGGGCCTCGCACTTAACTGTGGTTTTTCTTCTTGCAGCTTCTCCCATTTTACTTGGGGTCACCACAATGCTGGGATCGCCATCTCCATCACCTCCCGTCAGGCACCAATTCCTCTTCAATTCCGCATCCCTCTATCTGGTCTTAGACCTTCCTCCTCTCCTTCTTCCTGGCAGTTCCATCTCCATCACTCGCCTCACTACACCACATTTCTCGCCATAACAGGTGACCATACCATTTCAATCTCTTAGCTACTTTCTTCGATGCTCCCACAATCTTCACTGACCCTCTGATGTACTGGTTCCTGATCTTGTTCTTTCTCTTTTCCCCATACACCCACCTCAGCGTCCATATCTCATTTGTATCCATTCGTTGTTCTTGATGTTGCCCAGGTTTCTGCACTATATAACATGGCCAGTCTCTCAGTTTCTTGTAGATTCTTCCTTCCAGTCCCAGCGACATTTTTCTATCACTAACACCCACTGCATTTCTTACAATTACTCCAATTACTTAGCCGTAGCATTCATGCCATGTAAAACTATATTGTAGTGTAAAGTCACCAGAAGTGGCACATTCAGAAGATGTTGCAAGAATGGTATGTTTCAAAATTGTCAGAAAGCCGTAGAGTGTTTACAAAATTGCATTTCTTTTTGTCCAGAAGTTTTTATGTATTTATATGCAGACTCTCCCTCCTCATACCTGTGCACTGCACTCTTTTTTTCCCTCTTTCTCTTTCCTTTTCCCTGTCTCTTGAGACATTCTTTGTCAAAATGCTTCAGTGTCACACAATGTCCATCAGGGTGGCTTTGGAACACCTATTGTCCATTTGAACAAGAGTTTACACCGTGTACACATGTATCTTGCAACCTCATGCTTTTGGGAGAATTTGAGCTGGACAAAGGACAAGGACAGTTTTAAATAGGGTTGCATTCCTTGACACAATCGCATGTTCTCGGAATGCAGCTTGTGAGCTCAACACTAAGAATGCTTCTCGTAAATGTAGTTGGAATAAGAATTGAATTGGATCCTCCCTTGCTGTTTTCCATAGCAATTCACAGGTCGTATAATGCACTCTGCTTAAAGCTTATCTTTGAATAGGCTTGAATTCTTCACTTGGAGAAAGAATCTCAAATCTGTGCCAGGTAATACATGCAAAAAAAAATACATGCTGTAAATCAGAGACAAAGTACTTGAAAATACTGGAAACATTCAAATATTGGAAACATTCAGCAAGTCAGGCAGCATCTGTTGATGAAAGGGAATGATTTAACAGTTCAGGCGTGGACCCAAAGGATCCCACTCAACATGAACATGGCCGCTCTCTGTACCGATAATCTGCTCAACCTGCAGAATGCTTCCTGGTATCATCGTCTCTTGTGAGTTCCAGGTAACGTGCTTCAGCAGACAATAACATTTCTGAACAATTTCATCTGTCTTTTTCATCTGAAGACAGTACCCTATGGGTGTTTGTAACAATAGTGAAAATTTTTCATTAAATCTTAATCAGCAGAAGTCACTGTCTTCGTGTAAACAACTTGACCTTCCGCACTTTCTGGAGATCCCCTTGGCTGCTTTGCTTTAAAGATTTGAAGACTTGAAATGTTTACATGATTTACCCCTTGAGTTGTGGAAGCAAATTCATGTATAATAGCAAGACTATAGCAAGCATCTTCTTAGAAATGCATTACCTGATCCTGTAAATGTTAGGCTTGAATTTCTGTATCTTTTTCGAAACTTATAATTCCGCCCCCTCTCCCTTTCCTGAACCTTTTGGGATTTTTTGGGGGTTTTTTCTTTTGATGCTTCTGTTGTATTAAAACTCATGGCCAAAAAAACCTCCAGGGAAGTTTTCCAAAGTGCTCTCCTGGTAGATACCCGTAAGCAGCAATTCCAGGCCAGTGACTCTTGCTGGAACTCTGAGTTGTTTACTACCCCCTGGTATCTAGAGGGGTGGGGGGGGGGATGTCATGTTACCTGGTAGTTTGTGTCTTCTAGTTTGTCCTGCTATCTTGTTCAATGGCTCAGTAAGGATCACGCAGACAAGCTTTGCTGACTGACGGATGTGTAGATTGGAGATTTGTGTTTCATTTCGTCAGAGGCTTGGAGTGAAAGGAAAAGATCCCACTGCACCATTTCAAAGAGCAGGGGAGTTCTCCCCAGTATCCTGGTCAATAATTACCCCTGAATGCACCCCCCCACCCACCCCCAACCCCAACCCCCCGCACCCATCCCCATTCCCTCGACGCACAGGTTATCAGGACATTATCATTTTTCTGCTTGTTTATTCTTGCTGTGTGCAAATTGGCTGCCATGTTTCCCACATTACAGCAATGATTACACTTTAAAAATGCAGGATTGGCTCGAAAGTGCTTTGGGACCTCCTGAGATCGTGCTATAGAAATGAATCTTGTTTTCTATTCCGTTTGAAAGCTATTTGTTTATGTAGGTGATTTGCTGCCTTCTTCCGAGACGCTTTCTATCAGAAGCTATGAATTTAAATGGTAGATGTTTACAAGGTATTTCTGAACCAAACTTGCTTGCTGCCCTCCATTTTTTTTTAATGCTCTCAATCCCATCAAAAAATTATTTTCCAGGAAATTTTGCAGTCTGCACAATGACCAGTTTAAGCAGATATAATGAAGCTTATTGTTCTTCTAACTTGATCAGTTGATCCCTCTTCATTCATTTGATGGGGTGCAGCCAATATAGAAAGTCAGATCTTGTAAGTGGTCCAATTGATGCAAACTAATGAAGCCGTATTTTCCTGCAGAAACAGTGCAACAGACTTTTCAAGTGCTCTTGTTAAGTATGTATCCCATATAAGTGTGTAACAAATTGGTGAAAGTAATTGTGTATATTTCACACTCATTTGCCAAATGCTGTTGTGAAAACCTGTACTTGAGGCAGCCTGTGAATTGATTTGACTGTTATTGGTGAACCCACAGGTGAACCATTTCAGGTTCTACAGTGGAGGATGTTTGGGGTCCCTTAATAATTGAAATTGGGCTCAAATAAAATGTAAACTTGCACTTTTTCAAAATCAAAATCCTGGTTTTGGGGAACTACAGTAAAATTGTGCAAAAGCTAAATACTGCGGGTGCTGGAAATTTGAAATAGAAACAGAAATTGCTGGAAATACTCACCAGGTCAGGCAGCATCTGTGGAGAGCGACAGAGAATTAACATTTCAGGTCGATCTTTCATCAGATAGAAAATGTTAACTCTGTTTCTCTCCACAGATGCTGCTTAGCCTGCTGAGTATTTCTAGCGTTTCCTGCTACAATATCCATAAGATTCCTAATAGCACTGTGGGTGTTACAACAAAAGGACCGCGTCAAAGGTGGCTCACCATCATCTCCTCTAAGGCAATTAAGGATGGGCAATAAATGCTGGCCTAGCCAGCGATACCCACATTCCCAAGAACGAATTTAAAAAAAAAAGCTTCACAGTTTAACATATCATGGATGTTGAACTTGCCATGTAACATTTCTTTAACAGCTTTATTTTTGTGTGTGTGTGTGTATCTGTATTTTACATTTATATGCAAAATAAAATGGGACTGACATACAACCCATACATTCCTGCCCTGGCCTTCCCACCAGCCAAATGTTTAACTTAATATTTACTTTCTGTGCCTTATCAACTTCTTATCAACTTAAAAAGTGGGCGCGTCTGTTCATTCTACCTTCTTGCTTATGTGAGCGTTAAGAAATCACTTAACTTGTTTCAGGACTGTATACAGCATCATATATTTAGCACAAATCTCCAAGCAATTATGTACAATCCTATGCATGGAGGTCTGCCTCTTACTTTTTTTTCTTTTTTGTGAATTATTATCCATTTCTTAATTTCTGCAGCTAACGAAATGGTGTTTCAAAGCAGCATTTTTTTAATGTACGTGGGAAAGTTGAGAAAAATATGCAATGGATATAATCCTGACTAAACTGTTTCTGGCCAGAAAAAAAAATCCAGAGTATGATGCAGCTTAATTGTTTTAAGAATGTTAGCCAGAGACCAAATACTATTTATATCTGGCATACCCAAATAAACTGTGGACTGGGTGACAACCTGCTGGTGCTATGGTGCAGAGTGACTTCCTTTCATAACAAGAGTTTTGTTTATTTTTAGGGAGGCCTGTTTTGTTGATATTCTGTTGATGAGTGGTATCAAACCTCAGGGTGCATTATGTTTACCCATCCACCTGCTAACTTTGAAGGATTTTGGCATCTCTTGTGATCAGTCTACGGTGCTCATTCACTAAGCAGGGTTGTAATTAAGTAATAATAAAGGATGTGTGTGAGTAGAGCAAACTGTAACTTGACAAGGGGCAGGTTGGAGATTAGACTTTGCTTGATTAAGCTGCCTCTTGAATTAAAACCTCCAAGTTCATTACTGCTAAATTATTTCATGAGACTATTTTATATGCACTCTCTCTCTCCTGAAGGAAGTGAGTCTCTCTCACTGTGTGTGGTTTGATTTCATTGGGGTGCAGATAGCCCTCAGATATTTTACAATCCTAGCCCCACAGAAAACCCTTTTGAATGCTGTTTTTTGGGTATCCCGCACTGCTGCTCAATGCCTGGTACCAATGGGCAGAGCACGTGCTCAATTTTAACCATTTTAATGTGGCTCACACCTGTTGCTAGCCACCATTTTGAGCCCAGTTCAAAAATTTCATCAGGCAGGCCTCAACTGGGCAATGCACAGGTCCTTGACAATTTTCAACAGTGGGTTGCCATAATTTTCAACATAAACTTGTTGGGTGGCAATTGAAAGTCCCACCTTAAAAGGTAAGGGATACTGGGCTGAATTTTCCAATTGGAGATGGGCTGGGTGGTAGGAAGGTTGGCAAAATAGCAGGGGAGAGGTGTTAGGAGCGGACCCTGCCCCCATGCTATTTTGCCAGTGAGGGGAGCTGGCTGCATGGCTGCCCAGTAATTAAGCCACTTAAGTGGCTAATGAAGGAGCACTTCCCACCTCCACAGGCCTTTAACCTGCATCTGGAGGTAAAGCCTGGCAGCCTCCCAGTGAGTTTCGGGGTTAGGCCATCCTTGATGGGCACTCCATGGTCCACAGAGGGACCCCTACTGCCCCCCTTCCCCCATCCCCAGTAGCAGTTGTGCCATCAGTGCTCCAATATGCTCTGCCACCTGCCTCCCAACCCAGGATCTGCTGGGCCTGGCGGCCAGGCCCTTTACATGGACGGTGGCCCCAGCAATGGTCTCTTCATTGGCTGCTGTCGGAAACAGCTGCCCCCAGGTCCTGCCTCTGACCAAAGTTAGGTGCTCTCCCACTTTCGGCCTCAGCAGCAGGACCTGACCATCATCAAGGGACACTCAGCCCACTATCTCCCTTCAGTCAATATTTGCACTCCTCTTCTCCTTCTCCATCCTCAATTCAATCTGACTCTTCTCTCTCACCTTCTCCAATCCCAGTTCAAGTTGCCACTATTCTCCAGCCCTTACACTGAAGCAGACCTTCTTTCCAACACTCCCCCTCATCCCCCACCCCCCCCATCAGTTTAAGATGGCACTTTCTTTTTGTTTTCCACTCCACCAGTTCATGTTGACATTCTCCCTTCCCACTCCCTTTCAGTTTATTTTAACATGTTTCTTTCTCCACTATCTAAAATACCCCTCTGCTCACTTCTTCTGACCCTCCGACCCCATCAAATAACACTGCTTTCAGCTTCTGCTTTTCTCTCTCTCCCCCTGTTCTACTCAGTCCACTGAGAATAGATTCGGGCCACTGCGCACGTTAGGCAGAAAGTCATCTACTTGTGAGCATTCCTGCCCACAGCATACAGCCACTGGAGTCAGGTTCCATTAGGAGCAGAACTTAATTATAAGCCAAGGTGAGGAAGGCATGGCCCATGCAGATTTTTGTGAGAGAAACTGACTTCTCAGTCTGTAATGCAGACATTTGCCATCTACATGTCAGAGTTAATTCAAATGCCTCCACTGCTGCTGATCCTGAGATTGACTAACAGTGGGTTCAATCTTCCTGTAAGTGTTGGTGCATTTCCCCATTGAATCATTATAGAATCTTTACTGAAGTGTCTTTGCTTCGTTTTCCAGATTTTGCTCTTTGAACGAGACTAATTTAGTGCAACCTAACAGCAAATGGCCACTCATTAATAATGTGTTCAGTATTTTGCTTTTGTATAAATGTTTTGTGTTCAAAACTTAACACTGTTCAATTTTGACTGGCATGAAGGCCAATTGGCTGTCAAGGAGCAAAGGCCTTCCAGATGTCTGGTCTAGATTTGAGAAAGGTCGGGAAGGAGAGTTTGAGGTGGTTGGATACGGCTGTTAATTCCCATTCCATCCCTCTCCAAAAATGAACAAATTAAATGTTGTGAGCAAGTGTTGAATGTCAGGCCCATGATTTGAAGGAGGTTTCTCTCCTCGTTGGCTTGTTTCATTTTGGAGAATTTAAAACAAAAAGTACTGGTGTCAAAAAGTTGGCTGCAATTTAAAATTTCATGAGAATTGTGGGCAGTTTTTGAAATAAACTAAAGTCGCAGAACTTGTGATACTGGCATCACTAATTAATGCAAATTGTACAGAACTATTGGCACTTGCATGACGTGTAGCTGGGGCTGCTGTGTCTGCAATTTAAAACCCACCTCATTCTACTTGGGTGTCTTAAAAGGGCTCAAAGAGATGAAACATTCATCCCCTTGGCCTTGGCTGGATACAAGCCCAGGTTCCAGAGGTGGAAGGACAATGTTCAAAGTCATTCTACAACCCGGTCTTTTTAATCAAAAGTACTTTATGCTGAGAAATGAGACATTTATCCCTGCATTCTCGGCAAACAAAGTTCAGGATTGCTTGGTTTGATACAATTACAAATCTTTAGTAAAATGAGAATTGCTGAACGCCACATATTTTAAAGCTTGTGTCAGATGCCATGCATGAGCCAATACTTTGAATCCAGATTATATCCACCAAAGGCTTTGAATGTAGTTGGTGAGAAAAACAGCAGACAAATTATTTGACGACTTTTCTTTTTAATATTCCATTGACATGATATGTGAACCCTGGAGAGTGAAATAAACCACTAAATATCATGAAGTGTTAATTGTTTGGCTTTTTAAATTCTGTGCTAGGATTCCAGGCACTACTGCTTTCGCCTAGAGCCCCATTGATGGCACAGGGATGTTCTTTCGAGCTGCAGGATAACGTTTGCTGGTGGGAATTCCTGCCACATGTATCTGAAATCAGTTCATTCTTTCATTCAAAGAAGTTGAGCATTTATATTTTCAACCCAACTTTTAAAACCTGCAGTATACATCACAGAGACTTAACACACCTTTAAACCTTATTTACTCCAGGTTCTCTTGAATATACTCATCTATGCCAAACCCTTGTGGTAACTCATGTTGGGTCACCTACTAACGAAATGTGTTGGTAGAGTACAGACCCTAGACATTCTCGTTCAGCCAATCATTTGGGACAGGTTAGTCTCATTTGCATAAACATATTTGAATATAACAGAAGTGAACGTTCTTGGCTCTTTCAGCGATAGCCCAGTAGACAAATGTGCTGAAAAGGTCTCTGAGGCAATCCCTGATCTGTGCTGAGTTGGTTGATCAAAACTGGGCAACATGGATTGCTTCAGTTGATCTGAACGCTGTTAGTTAGGAAATGGAAAATATTCAGCCCGGGGTCCCGAGTGACCATGGTTGAAAGTTCATGGAACTGATAAGCAAAGGAGAGAGCTCAACACTCATGCAAAACAATAGGATAGACTGCCAAAGTTATTCATGGCCACTTGGTTGCAGGACTAGAAGAAAACCTGCATTGTATAACAGAATGCTGGCATGAAATACTACTCACTACTGAATGAAAAGGAGCAAAATAAAAGGGTTGGGGGGAGATATTAGGAGCTGCAAACAAAATTGAGACTGCACCAAATGAAAACTAAATTGAAAGATTTCATTGGAAATGTTGTGATTGATTAAAGTAATCCAGTTAACAGGTCAGATCCTCTCTTTAAGTTATACAGATTTTCCTTGTTGCACCTGAGTGCACCCATGACCATCTCTGCCATGTGATAATGCTGGAATGGCATGGACATTAAAATGTTGTGTGCTGCCGTCTGTTTCTATTCTCCACACTACAAAGACAAATGTCCTCTTCCTTGGACTAAATGAAGACACCAAAGGTAATTTAAAAATAATTATGGATTTTGAGTTGGCATTATATTTAATCACCTTCTGCGACTGGTGGGCACCTCAGGACATTCATTGCACGATTGGTAGATGTAACAACATGCCAGTTTTAGTACAAAATGCTCTCTTAGTTTGATCAGACATGGTTAGATTATTTTCTTGCATTAATTCCTTGTCTGGTGATATTGGGATACCTGTTGGCATCTTTTACAGGGTAGTTAAAAAGGGCATCCTTGGACCTATCCAGGTTGCTATTCAGCAAATATTGCTTATTGCTCCTGACTGAATAATTAACGTTGTCTAATATCGAACATTTGCACAGATTAAAAAAAAAATGGCTTCCAGCATTTTTAAAAACACATTAATCCCCCCACCCAATAAGAAATGTGTGGATGTTATGAAATTGGCATTATTTGAATAAGATAATTGTTCAGAACTGCCTGTGCCCTGTTTGCCTGTGTGGTGGATAGCAGCTGTTGCGGGTTTACGTATCCATTTGCATTCCTGTTGACTTACATTGGAAAAATACAAAACAGGTGTGCTTTTTGAGGAGCAGCAGCTAAGTGGTTATATTAAATATGAACTCGTAACGACCTGTAGGTACGGATTAACTACAGCTGCGTGAGGCTCCGTGCAGAAGCAATGAGCTGCCCAAGATCTTGTAGCTTCTGAAAGATGCTCAATATTTCTTTCCTCTATCACAACTTAAGCACAAATGGAATCAAAATCTTCGGTTTACCAGTGCTGTCTTAGGCACCAGACAGAAAGCTTCCCCTCTCCTGTTTGCTTCACATTACGGACCTGTCTGTAAGTTTTTTAAAAAAAGAAGAAATCTGGCCCATTTGAGCTTATTTTCGCTCTGGTGGATTTGTCTCCAAGGCCATCACTCTCTGGCTTTTGTCCTCAAAGTCCCTCATCCCTCAGAACCACAAGCTGTCAATTATCACAAATCCACCCATTATCTGTTTAATATCCCTCTACACTTTTCTCGCCAATAGATCAGTCCTGTTCTCAACCTCTGATTCCTCTTGTGCGACAAAATCCCATTGAATTAGTGCCCTCCTAATTTTGAAAGTTTATCTTCAGTTCAAATAGTCAACCAGTTTCTGCTTTATACACTCTGTCAAGTGTTCCTGCACTTCTTTCCTGAAGACAGTGACTTGTCATGCAAATTTCTGTGTTACTGTGCGTAGTGGTCGGTCACCATGTATTGGGTTCAGATAATCAGCAGGGACTGCTCGGAGGCATTCCAGAGAGGGAAGCAGGATTGACTTTCTCTCCTCCTCTGACCTCAGTTATGCCAACGAATCTGGAGATGTCCAGCCAATTGCAGTGTTTTCCCAATATCAGTCCCTTTGTCATTGCTTCCTTTCTCATTTACCGGTAGCGTAGGAATCAATCCATACGTACCAACCAAGTAAATCTGAACAAGCCAACCCACTGCCCCAGAAAAGCGAATAACTAACGAATGGCCCTAGTTGTGAGGTGAAAATTAATAAGTACACTGAAAGTGCAGTAGGACGTGGGATTGTTGTAACTTCAACTTCTTTCGTTTGGACAAAAAACACACAAACCCTGTGAAAGCCTGAAGAGGTAGAAGTGTTGAAGACACTTGGCTTATTTCCTAGGAGGGTATAGGGCTTTCCCACCCCTGGCAGATAATGTCTTGTCCTTCCTGGCATGTGATCCTTTTCTCATACTTCCAGTGTAGACGTGTTATGAATAAATAATCATGAACCAATATTTCCAAAAATAAAAATTGAAAATAGTGTTCACAATTTAGTCGAGCTGCTAAATACTTTTTTTTTCTGAGAGGGGAGATTCTTCACAAAATGCCCTGTGAGTGCTTTCCATCCTGACCTTGTTTATTAGCTCTGGCCAAGTTGCTGAATAATTTTTAATTGGTTTTTAACGTTAATCTTTTTGTGTCTCAGCTGGGATGCCATCTTACACGCCTTGCTGCTTGGGTTGGGTTTGTTTTTCTTTTGCTTTTCACAAATCTTGAGCGAACCCCTTGGCACCATATTTAAACGTGTATGAAAAATGATTACAAGATGCAATCAAAATCTTGTTCCCTTCCTCCGTCTAGTTCTCTACCTCTTGGGATGCTGGCTTGTCTCACACACATGGGAAACATGTACCTGTGGAAGAGCTGAGCTATGTTAGTTTGTGGGAAGACCTTGGCTTGGGAAGTTAGAATTCTCTCCGACCTGAAGCCACAGGTGTGGCCAACTGGAATCGGGCTTCTCCCAGATGCGTTATTGTCCCTTCTCGTACTGAACCATCTGACCAGCACCTTTTTGTATAGCACCCAGTTTGTCTTATTAATCAATGCCTTGCACTTGTGGGCACATTTCCAAAGACTGGTCAACAGCTGCTTTCTCCTGTTGACTGTTCATAGTCAAGTGTGCCAATTTCTTAGCCACCTAGTTAATACATTTCCATTGTACGTTTTGCCATCAATTTTCACTTGTGGTTTCATTGTTTGCAGTGCTGGATGGTATTCATGTGCAAGCTATTTCTGTGGAAAGGCACACTATTACTGGAGGAGTGAGCTTGCGAATAAACTATTGTGTTTTTTTTAAACAATTTCCCTTGTACAAATTCTGTAATTACATCACTCATTGCTCTAATTAAATATTAAGCAACTCCGATATTTGTTTGGTTTCTCCAACCTTGTTCAGGAGTGAAAAACATTCACAGGAACTGGGTGGCACTGTGAGTTGGCAGGGATGAGTGTTTTGAATCTAGCCCAGACAAACCGGCCAAAAGTTTTCTTCCTTTGCTGACTGCACGGTTCCTTTTTGTATTGTGAATTTCTACTGGGTGTGGCCTGCACCACAAAACTGCCCATAGAACAGCTCAGGTTGCCATTATTTTCGCCCCCTTACCAAGAATGTCCTGCCTACTTCCCTTCCCAACCCCCACCCCAAGGAGACCAGGATATTGCAATCAAGGATGTTTTTTATGAGGTTGGGTTAAGGCACATCTTTGAGGTATCTAACCAGGAATTTTCAACACTGCCACTTGGTGGGAGCAGTGTGGATGTTCCCTGCATTGATGATTCCAAAAAATATTGTTAGCAATTAAGGGCGAGGTTGTGGGGATATATTTATTTGCAATGCACTTAAGTGGGCTTTGTTTAACATAAAGGTGATAACAGCAATAACAAATGCAACAAAGTCAGTTTTTAAGATAGCTAAGTCTTGTTGATTGCAATACTTTGCATTCCAGTGCAATTTTAGTTTGGGAGGATTGGGTTAGATGCTGGGGGTGGTGGGTGGACTGGTGGAATATCTCTCTCATTTGGAGCGCTGAAAGATTCTAGGGTAAATTAATTAAAATCCTGTTCTCGCCTCCCATCTCAGAGCTACATTCAAAGGAGCAAATGTTGGAGATAGGGCTATTCAGCTAACAGAGCCAGCACTTTGGCGTTTGCTTCCTTTGGGCATAGCTTTGCACTGGGAGTGGGGGATTGGTGAATTTACCCTCGTAGGTATGAAGCTAAATCTGGAAATAACTAACCTGTGTGCTGCTCTCACAATCTTTTGTTTGTTTACAAGTGCTTGTGAGGTTAATTAGTTTAATAATTAATAATGTTTATAAGATTAATAATGTTTTTTTAAAACGTGGAGTAATTATAAAAACTGTTCCTGAAGTGCAAATAAAAAGTAAGAATGACCTGTTCTTAACCCCTTCCCCAGCACATTTTGTTAGCTGAGAAGCTCTTCAGATGGAACGGTGTTCAGACTTGTTCCAATTGAGACTGGAGGTTGCACTTTTTCTTTGTTGCTTGAGAGATGTTAAATGAAGGCAAGGTGTTTCCCACAGGGGGGGAGGGGACAATCAGACAGGGAGTCAAATAACAGGGTGGAATTGGCAGGGATCTTCAGCGGAGTGGCTGCCAATACTTTCTATTAGCATGGGTGTGTGGCGTGGGAAGGAAAATGAGTTGGATTTGCAGAGGAGAGGAAAGATAAAGAACATCAGTTAACTCTGGGTTTGCTTTGCTTATTGATTGTGGACAATTGATTATTCGGCTACTTTTGATACCAAAGCTACATCTACTAGAGACCTCAACCCTAAAAAAAACCTTAATAAATGGCTAAAATATAAAGAATTATTTTGCTCTCCCAATGATTTTGGGTGATAAAAGTGCACTGCCAACAATGAAAGTTGGCCAGGGAGACCAGGAAAGGCTCATGTCAATGCTGAGTAATTTGATTTCAGCTGGGGACATTTCAGTTGGCCTCAATACCCTGGACTAGAGTGTGAAAAATCCAGCCAAGGTATCTTCTCCTGAATGCTAGTGCCAGAAAGTGCCTTGTGTGTCCATGATCAGCAGAGCTGGGTGGCTCCCTATGGTAGAATAGGCGCCATTACTTAATGGGTTGGATTTTCCACAGGCTTTGGGACAGCGATGTCTGGACCAAGTGGAGAAACTGAGCTCACACTTGCCGGCAGTGAGACCAGCTCAGCACTCTCACAGGAGACAGCCTCCGAATTGGCTACCTGTGCACTTGCCGTTTTGGTAAGGATGGTGGGTGGGCTCTCGACGCTGCAGGCCCAGTCAGCGGGCTGGCAGCTCGGCAGCCTAGGTAGCCCCGCCGGGAGAGGCGGGCGCTGCTGAGGCAGGCCAGAGACTGCGAGGGCCCCTCAACATGGAGACACCCTCGGACGTGGATCCAAATCCAAACAATTTGAGGGCCAAAGCCATTAGGCCTGTCGGCGTGGCGGGGAAACCCCTCTTGAGAAATTGTTTGGGCTGCAGGGGCAACCTTTCATGCCCCGCGGTCCCTTCCTTAGGGGATAGAGTCTCTGACTCTAATGCCCATTACCCCCCACAGCCTCCCAATCTGCTGCAGGGAGGTCACATCCTTTGAGCTGGAGCTTGGGTTGGGGGGGCAGGGGGTGCCTCTGCATGCAGCATGGGATCACTCCTCTGGCTGCAAAACGCTGGTGAGGCTGCCAAATCGCAGCTAGTTGGGCCTCTTGATTAGCTGCCTGCCTCTGTGGTGCTGGCAGCCGATCCAGCTTACTCTCGGCAAATTCCCTGGCAGGTGGAATGCATCAGAAAGCCGACCCGATCGTGAGCCCTGTTTTTTTTGTCCCTCTCCCTCCCCCCTGCTGTCAAGCCTGCCACCCTGAGGTTGGGAAAGTTCAATTCAATGCATCTAGGCTTATGTGTGGAACTTGGCCATTTTGGGTACAATAGAGGGTAAAGTGTGCCTGTGTCCCATCCTACATTCAGGAAATGAAAGGAAGTAGTAAGAAAGGCCATGGAAAGTTTAAAGGAGAATAGATTTAAAATGTATTTTAGGCACTAAATGTTAATGGATTCAGAGTTTAAAAAGCCACTTTTTAAAAAGTATTTGTATAATCTGATCTGAAATATGTTTGATTGTATACCAGGATACTATGGATTAATTAGCAGGTCAATTTGGTTGGCAGTCCTCTTGATTATGGATTGGAGAGCCAACAACCGTTTCTGGTGAACTGGACCTGTTTGGTTTGTAACTCCGCCATATCGCTTTCCAGCAATGCTCTCGGACTACGGGAGAGAAATTGGCAGGAGAACGAGGGAGGATACAGTACGGCTTGATCCCTATTGAAGTATTACAGACAATATGGACAATGTTTTCGTGGCGTTATGACCAAATGCTGGATGTTTCGCTGCTTTATTTTTGCTGTTTCTTGACCTGCTGAATGTTGAGGCTTTTTTTTTTGTGTGTGTTTCTCCTGCGTTGACAATTAAGCCCAGAGTGATTGGTGAGAGGCCTTCAGCTTCTATATAGCTGCCAACTTCAAAACATTTAAAGTGCAAATGTCAGACTGGCAGTGAGGATGCCAATGTGCTGATATTGTTGAAGTGGGATTCCTTGTCACCTAAAACCATGCAGGATCGGCCTAAGTAAAATACTGTAGATAACTGGGAATCTGAAATAAAAACAGAAAACGCCGGGAATACTCGAGTTCATCAACCTGAAACGTTAACTCTGTTTCTCTCTTCACATTTCCTGCTTGACAGTAAAAAAAAAACCAAAGGTTCATTTCAGTGTTTGACAAGATACTATAGGATCCTTAACATTAAAACAGAGAAAGGGCAAGGGCAGCATGGGCATGGAAATACTATTGCCTTTTAGTTTCCCTCCAAGTCCCCCTCTGTCCCTTCATTGTTCAAATCTTGGAAATCCCTACTTACCAGCGTTGTTGAGAGTACCTTCATCACATGGACTGCAGCAGCTCAAGAAGAAAGCGTACCCTAACCACCTGGAGGGCAACTAAGTGCCAGTGCTACCCATGTCTTGAGAATGAATTAAGGAAAAAAAACCCCCCAGAACAAAGCGGTTTAATACCAGCACAGGGGATAATTCTGAACAACTTCAGAGTCTTGCCACAGACTGGAGTTTGTGAACCATTTACCTGCAATATAAACTTGACTGCGTAAAGAAGCATAAGTAAATAAAATTTTAAAAGCCCAGCATTCTTCAAACCTTAACAGCTCATACCAGCTGTCGGTCCAGCTAAGTGCATGAACATCGTGAACACAGATTTGTGGTTTTTGTGGAAAAGTGGATGGAATGGCGGAATATCGCGAAAAGAGTGTGTGAATTTCCAAGGAGTAAGAAATTTGATTTATCTGGTTATTCTAATCCACGAGCCCTAACCACAAATAAGTGGAATTTCGGAATTTAATCTCAAAACACTGGCAAAAATCCTGCAACAATTGGACTTGGTCACTGTAAAATAGTGGTCCTGTTTATGGTATTTATTGCATTGGGACTTGAGGAAGAGCCTCTTTCAATTGCTGGTTCCATCCAGGGACAAATGGGGCTTGTACAGGCTGGATGTAATGAATAAAACGAATTCAGATCAAGCTTTACAAACTGTGCCTTGATCAGGAATCATGACAAATATCCCTGTCAGCTTGCGGTGACATGTCCAAGTTGCAGTCAGTAGTTTTGTACAAACTAAAATGGCATCGGTCTAGTTAATTTTTCTTCTTTGCTCTTCGTGCCAAAAGCTCTTTGGAGATGGGGAAATGTTTGTAGAATCTTGTGATGGGTAATGGACAAAATTTGAAAATCTGCTTCTAAACCTAACATTATGTCTTCCCCAAATTCAAAGCTGTATGGTGCAACATGTCCCTCCCAAATGTAGAGTTTTAAAGATAGTTCAATTGGATTCATTAATATATTCTTGTAACTCGAATAATGCTGGAATGAATTCTGGAGCACTCCACAGAACCAGAAACTGTCTGGCTTTAATACTGCGACCAGATGCTTACTGAATCAGACAGACACAAAGATGGAGCACAGTTGGATTACATTTTTTTAGCGAGACAGTGACTGTGCATTCTTGCAACCCTGTCAACTTAAAAATAGCTTAATTTCTTATTGGTGCACCATCCCCAGAAATTCAGGGAAATATTGAAACATTTTGGGCTGGATTTTCAAATTGCCGCAGGGTTGGCACCCAGTGCAGGCACAATTTCAAAATTGCGATCCTGGATGTTGTCTCGGGATCCTGATACCTCTGGGACAGTTTGATACCAGGAGAAGGAAATGGGGAACCGATTCACTGCCAATTAATGGCCCATTAAGCTCCTTCAGGAGCTTAAGGCATCTGTGCTGTTGGGAATGCAATTTTTAATGTTTATTTCAATGACCCTGAACAGTCTGGTATATGTTAGTGCACACCTCTCCAGTTTGCCGTGGGGCCGGGCAAAGAAAAGTTCATCTTGTGACTGGAAGTTATTTGACCCTCATGCAATCTGTGTATGAATGTGTGCATTATCTTGGTTTGGCCCAGTCATCCTCATTAGCGATCATCTTTTCTCCATGGTCTTTTGATCAGCTGCTGGCCCTCTTCGTCAAGACAGCAGCAGCCCCCAACATGGCTGCCGCCTGCCTTTGCCACTAGAGCCAAGCAGGCAGCTCCTGCTTCCCACTGGCGCTCAGCGCTACCAGTTGGACAGGGCTACCTGTCTAATTAGGGCACCTCCATTCGTGTTGCAGCTAAGGCGCAGGGTCAGGACCCAGAATTCATCTGGGTGTGAAGTTCCCGAGGCCACTTTGAAAATCTGGCTCTTTATCTTGGATTCAAAGCCTCGATTGAAGGTTGGCTGAAGTTAGCAAAATTGTTCTATTTGTTGCCCAAACATAAATGCTCACTTGAGACACAAACATGATTTTGTCTTGTGCTCCAACTTTTTAAACTATTAAATGAAACGTGTATCTTAACTGTTAAGTTATCCATCATTCAATTAACTGTATGAAGCTGTTCACATTCTTCTGCTCTTTTTAAAGAAATTAGTCCTGGCAATTTCCAACCTTAGCAAATCTGGTAAAATCACTTTGGTGTTATCTCCTTTGGCGTTAGCATCACATGTCAGGATACAGAAGCGTTGTCATAAATGCATTAATCACAGAAAATGGCACATCTTCAATGACTAAGAACATAAAGGAAGAATTTATGTTTTTTAAAAGACACTGTCCCTTAAAGGGTTAATGCAAGAACTCTGGCGGCTGCTGTTCCTGAAAAAGACAGCATTTTGCAAGAAAAGGTAATTAAGCAGTTTTAAAGGAGCTGGAAACCTCTTGACCTCAGTGGACTGTTTCCAAAAGGGTCACATGGTGATTTATGGCTTTGAAAAAAAATGTCTGGAAAACTGTGTTTAAAAGCTGGTTTTGCTTTGGAGGGAAAAAAAGAAGGATCAGCTGCTTGGTTAAAGGAGACAACAGCTTCTGAAAGCCCTGACCCAGTCCAAAGCAAGTTGCTCCAAGTCACTCTACTTTCTGAAATTGACTGCAAGTTTTCATTGAAGTCCGTCTGAAAAATAATGCGAGAGTCATCGATTTTTTTCGCAGAACATATAGCCCGGACACCATTTCAAGGACTCCACCATCTATCCTTTTCCCTTGAACTATTGACTCTTAACCTTTTGGCAGAATTCCTCTTTTTTTTGTGTGTGTGTGTCTGTGTGAGAGTTAGGATATTTAGGAGAAGTAATTATTATACTTGCATATTTCATACTGTATCTTAAGCCTTGCCTTCTACTTGACAAGCCTGGCTTTATAATAAACTAATAATTTTGTTGTTTATTGAAGAAACCTGGCCATTGAGTGGTCATTCAGAGATTCATGGGTAAAGCACGTATTTGACCGTATAGATAGCTGAATAAATCATTGAAATGTATGTTGTGGCCTGTGGAGTAGTGGAACTAGAGACAGACAGTGCACTCTTCCCATCATCGTCGCAATGCCGTTTAGCACAATATAAAAGCAGCTTAAGTGTGGCTAATATCAGTTTCTTTACTGTGCAGAACAACCAAAGGGAACATATCTGTTGCCAGATCCCCACAAGTGCAAACCTATTTTAAACAGATCCTCTTTTGTTTCAGCTGAGCAGCCCCATCACATACCCTCAGTTACCACAGAGTCCAACAATTTCTCCTTCAAACAGTCTGTTGGCTTTTGGCAGCAATGCAAAATAACGATCCATCAGCACATTGGGCACAGGTATATATCAAAGAAGTGACTCTGGAAGGAACTTGTAGACAGCCTGAACTTTACAGGTAAACCTACTGACAGCCAAAGGCAAAACAGAAACCTGCCTATTTCAATGACTAATCCTTTCATTGGCCTGTTGTCATGTTATTGAATTAACATTTCGCTGCCCTCATTCTTGCTGCAATTTTTATTTGAAATGGAATGTTTGCTAACAGTGATTTTTTTCCCCTCCTGTTCGCCCTGTGCCAACTTCTGACCTTGTTATGTTTCGCAGTATTGCAACTCCACATGAAATTGACTTTAGTTAGGATAATTAAGCCTATGGTCCTTTCCTCAGCCTCAGTCAATATGACCATTTGATGGGCAAATTGTAGGCACGTTGGCATAAAGCAGGACTAATGCTGCCAGCTTGTTTATCCTGCTTCTCCTCCGCACCTTCTCCAACAGAAATTCGCTAAGGGGAAGCAGGTTTGAACAATACTGTCAAGGGTGGGATTTGAACTCTTGAACCTTTGGCTGGGAGCCTCAACACTGTGCTGCAGGAGCTATTGAGCTGCAGATGATATTTCCAGAAACAATAAATTAGAAAGTCCTTGATTTGCATGCATTTCATGTGTTCTTACAATGTCACCGGAAATTGAATTTAAACAATTTATGTGCACCAAACAGCAATAACATTGGAAAACTAAATCTAGAGGATTATTCCTCTCTCTCTACTCTCCTTACTCAGTTCAAGGAGAGTGAATGAAGCACTTCAGTTGACTTGACGGTTTCTAACTGACAAAAACCCAGAAGTGGCAGCGAAAATCCCTCAACAATAGAGCTTTTCTCCGAGATGTTGGGCAGGATTTTAATTTCGGCGCATGCCCGACCCGACCGGGGGCAAAATCCTGCACCATGAGGTCGGGGTGAGCGTCCCGACGTCATCGCACACTCTCACGGCCTTTCGGTCAGCGGGCACGCACCTGAGTCAGCAGCGCGCCCGCACCTGAGTCAGCAGCGCGCCCGCTGACAATTAAGAGGCCCGTTAAGGCCTTTAAGCAGGTAATTAATTTTTCACTGCCCGCTCAACCGTTGGGTTGGCGGACGGGCGAATAGGCCAGATGGCTTTTGCATTTTTTAACGAAACCACAGCCACGGGCAGGATAAGGTTTCCGACGGTAAATAAAAAAAAGCGGAAACATTTTTTCAACTTCCTTTCAAACATGTCCCTCTTCACGTGACTTGAGTCACATGTGGGGACATGTTTATATCATCTTTTAAATCTTTATTTTTGTTTCTCCAATTCTTCAGCTCCCTGAGGAACTCTGTGCCCTCAGGGAACTTTCAGCGCACGCTCCCGCGCGCATGCGCAGACGTCATGCCCGCCGCCCCCACCCCAGCAGCGCTGAGCATTGCAGCACGTGCTTCATGCTGGCTGGCCGTTAACTGGACAACCAGTGTGCGTTCGTGGTCGGGGGCGGCCGATCGCGGGCGGTGGACCTTTTCCCGGCCGCTCCCATGCCTGCCCGCCGTGCCCGCCTGCTGTGCCCGCCCACCGTGCCCACCCGCCGTGCCCACCCGACGAAAGCTAAATCCTGCCCCACGTTTCTCCTCAAGAAACGTTCAAGTTTAAATCCATTTGAAATATGGAAATTATTTTGACTGGAGCTTGTCACTGTGCCTTTTACGGAGTTTCTAGTTGCATTGTCCATTTAAAGGTGAAGGTGCTGAGGTCTGAAGAAAAGGTTGGTGCACTGCTGGACTCCGTTATAGAACAATAGACCAATGAAAATTGTTTTGGAAAAGCAGCAGGGATGGAAATCATAATATTGCCCCCCCTCACTACATTAAAAAAAAAGACAATTTAAATAGCTAGAGTTGTTTAAATATTTTTTTTTCACTTCTTACTGTATTTTAAATAAAATGGCAAGTTGTGTCTTTGTCCCACTTTATCCCACTACTTTATCCCACTACTGTGGGATACAGTATAGATTAGCATCTATGTCTTGCTGTAAACTAAAATGTTTTATTTTAATTTCTGATATAATAGAACTGTCCTAAATCTCATCCTTGTCACGTGACTTCTTAAAAAGCCATCCCTTTTCATTTGTGATGTATCGCTGCTGTGAATATTACCAGATGGAAAATATGCACCATGACATAACTGCATCCAGAGATATTTGTGCTGAATTAGCCTTGTAAAGGGCAGGGTACAGCTTTTTTGATAGGTTACTTCCTGTGACATAGCTATTAGTGACTTTCCAAATGAGTAGCAACAAACTTAAACTGCCTTTAAATGAGTAGGTAACACCATGGTAAAAATGATGTTCTGCGGATTAAAATTATAACTGTGTAAATAGTTCCATAAACAGTAGTTTACCATGGAGTTATTATAGTTGTATAAACAGCAGCAGTCTTCTCTTGCCTGGCTGAATAAACACGACTCAAATAAAGAAGATTCCCGTTGATTTTTACTGTCGCCGCCGTCAGTTGCAAACATGCCCTGAGTGAGGGCACAAGCTGCAGATGCAGTTCTAGGTTTTCATGAAATTTGCTCTAAAGCTGGTGTTACGATCCCCATGGGGAAATTGTAAACCAGAATAACTACATTTATGGAATGACCCTCCAAATCAAGAAATCACCAATGAGATTTCACTTGTTGTGGTTTTTACTTTAACACAAATCAGCACCAATGCAAATTAAACATGAATTAACAGAAAAAATGTACTTCAAATAAAAATAGTCGATACAACAAGGACGTGTCTTATGCAACCACAATCATTTGCATCACTCTCAGCAAATGTGGCACTGTGTAGCTACTCAGTTTCAGGCTATGCTGTTCTTTATTCACACAGGATAGATCAGGCTTCCTATCCAACAACAGCTTTCACCTTCGAGTTTCATGGATCTGATTATTATCAGTAGGGCATATGTCTACAGATCCTCTCTCCCTCTGGTCACATCAGAACTGATAGTGTAATATTCCAGAATTCTTTTTCAACAGAATAACATCCCAGTTCACAGTTTGGCCATTTCTGGGAAAACGCCTAGCTCCTTAGCACCTCCAAGCTATTTACACAGCTAGCTTGCACGGACCTCAATTCTCCTGTCTTTTTATGGCAAACAGAAACCTAACCTCTTCCTGAGAGTGATTTGCTTCTTCACCGCAAAATAATTTTCTGTGTTCCTCTTTCTGTCTTTGCCTGGTTTCTCTTTGTGTCTGCATCTGTGCACTGATTGTCCTCCAGCTCCTATGCTTGTAGCTCTCCTTCGTGTCTGCAGCTCTCCTTTGTGTCTGCCAGCCGCATGACTTCTTTCCTAACTTCCTTCTTGTTGGTGCTGCTTCCAGGTCAAGGGTGGCCAGGTCACATGGACTAGCATTCCTTATTATCCAAGAAAATTACAATTGATCCCTTTACAATTGATGCAAACTCTTAAAAGTCTTTTTCAAACATTCTTAAAAACAATTACAGATTCCACAGATTTACTGTACAGTTTTGGGGTCAAAGGTCATTACACTGGTCATTTGGAAAGTTTATATGGGTGATTCAGGATGAAATCTGTACCACCCTTCCAAAAGATATCAGGTATTCACTGGGTAAGGACCTGAGGTTACGAATCCTTGTCCTAGTACTCAATGGTCCATCATAATTGAAGCTCAGTCATTCCTTGTCTTAAATGTTCTAGTGCAAAGAGCTTGATCTTTTAACCTCTCCTCGCCATGCTTTCCTGTTCAGCTAAGAGAAGATCATCTGAGGCTTATGCTGATAGGATTGAGGCAAGTCTTGCTGTGGGGTGAGATTGATAATGTCAGTCTTTCCTCTCTGAAGTACCATACCCTGCCACTAACCAAGAGACCAGCCGAATAGGACTCACTGTCGTGAAGCTGGACTAGTGCAGCGCTTTGAATGACAGTCAATTATTGCTCAGGGCATAAACTGTCCCAGCTTGGTGGTTTTGCTCACATTGATTAACAGCGTTTTAAGTTGTATATAAAGTATAGTTAAGACATTTCGAAGAAACGTAAAAACGTGTATAAGTATCAGTTAATTAATTTATATTTTCAATGGATTTTGAATAACTCTGCCCTCAACTCCCACAAGCACGCAGAACGTGAACCTGAGGCTGTGACAAATTAACATTGAAACACAGCATGTGTTTGAAATACTTGGGGAGATTTGGAAGAGCTGCGTTTTATCTGGACCGTCGCTGTTGCTCTTTTTGCCATTATCAGAACCCCTGGAATGTGTTAGTGCCTTGCAATGCCTGAGATGGCGATTTATGTAATGAGTCACATTTTTTATTCGGTTCCAGTGTCTATTTTTATATATTTTTGTGATCTTGTAGACCCTTTCATAAGGTGACAAAGCAAAGGAATGTCAAGGTTCAGGCCACTCAGGAGCTCAACTTGAAAAGTTGGGGCTTGTGTTCTAACTTTCCAATTCCTACATGCAGATTTCATTTGTAAAATTTGCTATGTTTTTGACTTCAGATACTGTCTTTTAGGACTTACATGTGGCATGGTATTAGCATGAGCGGAGGTTTTGTGGAGGGGTAGGAGTGCTTGGTGGTGGGTGAAAGCAAACATTGAGAGGTACACCCAAGGCCTGTTGAGCAGTTGCTGTCTGCTGGCTTGCACACCTTTTTTGAAGGTTAGCTACCCAACAGTACAGCCATACGTGGTGCATGATTTGTGGATGCCAGTGGGGATGAAAGGAAAAGGAAGCATGGATTTGTGTAGTTTGAAAGCTTGTTATATGCCTGTACACAGCATAATGTAACTCCCATGTTCTGTGTCATTGCTGAACTGTGTGGCACAGCAGTGATGGTCTGCTCTGTGTGGAGTGGCAGGGACAGTGGGTTAATGCATGAAATCTCCTCCTATGTCCAGTTCCTGATCTCGGGTACGGGAAATGTAGTAAGTACAGTTCGCAGTCACAGAGAAAGAGAGAAAAGACAGAATCTGACAGCAAGTCACCCTACCATTTGTCAGTGGAATACTCAATAAGAGATTTATCTGAAGTCTGGAACCAGTGATCTACCTGTTTTTGGTTGGAAGTGGGGTGTGAGTAGAAAACGAAAGATGGATTTAATTGGGAGAAGGGTATAAATTTAAAACTGATAACTGCTGGTTTTTTTGCATTTCATTTGCATGCTGGGGTGACTTAATTTCCTTTAACGGACAATGTTATGTATAATATAGCGGGAGGCGATGACATTGTGGTATCGTCACTGGACTAGTGACCCAGAGACCCAGGGTAATGCTCTTGGGGACCCAGGTTCAAATCCTGCTACGGTAGAATTTGAATTCAATAAAAATCTGGAATTAAAAGTCTAATGATGACTATGAAACCATTATCAATTGATGTAAAAACCCATCTAGTTCACTAATGTCCTTTAGGGAAGGAAATCTGCCATCCTTACCTGGTCTGGCCTACATGTGACTCCAGACCCACAAGCAAAGTGGCTGACTCTTAAATGCTCTCTGAAATGTCCTAGGAAACCACTCAGTTGTATCAAAACCACTACAAAGTCTCAAAAAAAAAGGAATGAAACCGGAATGACTACCTGGCATCAATCGAGGCACTGGAAACAATGTCGTACTCAGACCTGTCGACCCTGCAAAGTCCTCCTTACGAACATCTGGGGGCTCGCCCCAAAATTGGAAGAGTTGTCTCACAGACTAGTCATGCAACAACCTGACATAGTCATCCTCACGGAATCATATCTTACAGATAATGTCTCACCACAATCACTATCCCTGGATCCCTGGGTATGTTCTGTCCCAGACCCAGCAGAGGTGGCGACACAGTGGTATACAGTCAGGAGGGAGTTGCCCCAGGGGTCCTCAACATCGACTCCGGGCCCCATGAAGTCTTACGGCATCAGGTCGAACGTGGGCAAGGAAACCTCCTGCTGATTACCACGTACTTCTCTCCCTCAGCTGATGAACCAGTGTTCCTCCATGTTGAACACCACTTGGAGGAAGCACTGAGGGTGGCAAGGGTACAAAATGTACCCCGGTGGGGGACTTCAATGTCTATTACCAAGAGTGGCTCGGTAGCTCCACGACTGACCTAGCAGGTGCTAGACTGGGTCTGTAGCAGGTGGCGAGGGAACCAACAAGAGGGAAAAATGTACTTGATCTCATCCTCACCAACCTGTCTGCCGCAGATGCATCTGTCCATGACAGCATCGGTAGAAGTGACCACCACACAGTCGTTGTGGAGATGAAGCCCTGCCTTCGCATTGAGGAGACCCTCCATCGTGTTGTGTGGTACTACCATCATGCTAAATGAGATCGATTTCAAACAGATCTAGCAGCTCAAGACTGGACTTTCGTGAGACGTTGTGGGCCATCAGCAGCAGCAGAACTGCACTCAAACACAATCTGTAACCTCATGCCCCAGCGTATCCCCCACTCTACCAATACCATCAAGGCAGCGGGATCAACCCTGGTTCAATGAAGAGTGCAGGAGGGCATGCCAGGAGCAGCAGCTGGCATACCTAAAAATGAGGTGTTAACCTGGTGAAGCAACAACACAGGATGACTTGCATGCCAAACAGCATAAGTGGCAGCAAGTAAGTGATCCCACAACCAACAGATCAGACCTAGGCTCTGCAGCCCTGCCACGTCCAGCCGCGAATGGTGCTGGTGGACAATTAAACAACTCACTGGAGGAGGAGGCTCCACAAATATCCCTCATCCTCAATGATGGGGGAGCCCAGCACATCAGTAAAAAAGACAAGGCTGAAGCATTCGCAACAATCTTCAATCAGAAGTGCCGAGTGGATGATCTATCTCGGCCTCCTCCGGAGGTCCCCAGCATCACAGATGCCAGTCTTCAGCCAATTTAATTCACTCCACATGATATCAAGAAATGTCTGAAGGAACTGGACACTGCAAAGGCTATGGGCCCTGACGATATTCCGGCAATAATACTGAAGACTTGTGCTCCTGAACTTGTCGCACCTCTAACCAAGCTGTTCTTGTACAGCTACAACACTGGCATCTACCTGGCTTTGTGGAAAATTGCCCAGGCATGTCCTGTACACAAAAAGCAGGACAAATCCAACCCGGCCAATTACTGCCCCACCAGTCTACTCTTGATCATCAGTAAAGTAATGGAAGGGGTCATCAACAGTGCTATCAAGTGGCAATTGCTTAGCAATAACCTGCTCACTGATGCTCAGTTTGGGTTCCCTCAGGGCCACTCAGCTCCTGACCTCATTACAGCCTTGGTTCAAATATGGACAAAAGAGCTGAACTACAGAGGTGAGGTGAGAGTGACTGACCTTGACATCAAGGCAGCATTTGACTGAGTGTGGCATCAAGGAGCCCTAGCAAAACTGGAGTCAATAGGAATCAGGGGGAAAACTCTCCACTGGTTGGAGTCATACCTAGCACAAAGGAAGATGGTTGTAGTTGTCGGAGGTCAGTCACCTCAGCTCCATGACATCATTGCAGGAGTTCCTTGGGGTAGTGTCCTCGACTCAACCATCTTCAGCTGCTTCATTAATGACCTTCCTTCTATCATAAAGTCAGAAATGGGGATGTTCGCTGATGATTGCACAATGTTCAGCATCATTCGCGACTCCTCAGATATTGAAGCAGTCCTTGTCCAAATGCATCAAGACCTGAACAATATCCAGGCTTGGGCAGACAAGTGGCAAGTAACATTTGCGCCACACAAGTGCCAGGCAATGACCATCTCCAACAAGAGAGAATCTAACCAATGCCCCTTGATGTTCAATGGCATTACCATCACTGAATCCCCTATTGTCAATATCCTGAGGGTTACCATTGACCAGAAACTGAACTGGACTAGACATATAAATACTGTGGCTACAAGAGCAGGTCAGAGACTAGGAATCCTATGACAAGTAACTCACCTCCTAACTCCACCATCTACAAGGCATAAGTCAGGAGTATGATGGAATATTCCCCACTTGCCTGGATGAGTGCAGTCAAACAGCACTCAAGAAGCTTGACACAAGGACAAAACAGCTCACTTGATTGACTCCCCCCACCACCGATGCACAGGAGCAGCCGTGTGTACCATTTACAAGGTACATTGCAGGAATTCACCAAGGTTCCTTAGACAGCACCTTCCAAACCCATGACCACTACCATCTGGAAGGACATGGGCAGCAGATACATGGGCACACCACCACCTAACAAGTTCCCCTCTAAGTCACTCACCATCCTGACTTGTAAATACTTTGCCATTCCTTCACTGTCACTGGGTCAAAATCCTGGAACTCCCTCCCTAAAGCACTGTGGGTGTACCTACACCACGTGGACTGCAGCGGTTCAAGAAGGCAGCACACCACCACCTTCTCAAGGGCAACTAGGGATGGGCAATAAATGCTGGCACAGCCAGCGAAGCCCACATCCCGTGAATGAATGAAAAAAAAGTATGCATTTTGTATAATGCATATCATTTTATTAGCCTATTTAATTAAAATTGTGCATTAAGGAATTGTGTATGATCTGTTAACCAGTGTGCTACAAGGGGAAATCAAGATCCTTGTATAAGAATTTGCAAATGACCTGGTTGTGAAGTAATTTAATTTTATTGATTTTTAAATTGTCCTTGAGCCTCTGAGGAATACAGTTCAATCAGCCTCTATAGCTTTTTGATTGAATTGTAAATATTTTTGAGAACTGTACAGGGAACTTCCATGTTTAGGTGAGCATGGTAACTGATCTTGGAATGAGTAGCGGTTGATAGTCAAAGCCCCAGGAGTCAGTTTCTGAACAGCAATGAAAAACACAATGAAAAATCTAATGCTATTTTTTTTTAAAAAAAACAAAGAACAGTTTGGAAGGATTGAAATGCATATCTATTTGATTGTAATTGTTCAGTTGGAAAGTTAAATGCAATTACAGGAATGTTTCTTCACAGCAGATGTTTTGCTTTCCACAGGAATATTTATCCTCCCCTCTTCTGACGTGTACTGGTCCACAATAGCTGCACATGGGTTTAATTCCATGGAACATCACCTTCAAGTCAACAGATGACACTCACAGCTATATTCGCAGCGGCTTAGACCTCGTCCAAAAATAACATGTCTTAGTTGAAGTGCACACCTTGAAAATGAGATGGTGAAAGGGGCAGGTACAGAGCACAAAGGCCCCATTATTTTCATAAACCACATAGTTTTATGGTATGACAAAAATTGCACGTACTCCTTTTGATGGTACGCGCAGGCTTGCTGAGCTCTCTCTTTTTCCATGAGAACAGGATTTTTTTTTCTCCGTACAGTACCTTACGTAAATAAAATAAATTCCTCAATTGAATGGTATGTGTGCACTCTGGTCCTGCCACACTGGAGGAATGTCATATATCAAAGTTATATAATATATTCGTTATTATTCTGTAACCTGGTGTTGGATACCAATTCTCATTTTTACATGCGGCCTTGTGTTTTCTGCTTGGATCTGAAGCCTGTTGTCCACCGGGCAGCTGTTCCCTGTAGAAGTGTTCGAAGAAAAGGTTTATTTCCCTCAAGAAAAGTCATGGCATGAAGTTTAGATGAGTGCTGCCTCTTAGTGTGAAAGGTTTTCTGAATAATGTTTAAATCACTTACCTGTACGCAGCATTCTCGAAAAGATATTTGTACTTGTTCTGTTTAAATGTGGAAAAACTGAGCACCGTCTTGTTGGAAATACTGTATATTTGGGAATTATTGCTTGAGGCTGTTTTCTTTTTAATCAAACTACCCCAAGTGCAACTTGAGTGAAAGGTTCCAAAATGTTGAAACTTGCAGCGCACGTATTTTTGCATCTTGTCAGGAGGTGTTGGATTAATTGAGCAATTTTCGTGGATTTGCTTCCAATTTAATTGACAGTCAGGAGGAGGAAATGGAAATACTCTATCCTCATACGTACCAGAGCAAATATTTATGTGAAATTGTTGAATTGTAAGGAAATTCCTCTGCACAATTTTAAAAGGTTTTATTGTGCTACTGTTCCAATTATTTCAATGCAAACTCAGTATTGAATCAGCTGTAGCCACTAAAGGATTTACCTTTAAAAAGGATTTTATTTTGCTGTCAAATAACACTAATCAGTTTGTCGTCGTGCCCTTCAAATTTTGTTTTCCCTCTCTATAAACCCCACATGTCTTGCTTTTAGTTCCACAGCACTTTAAACCTGCAGTAGCCTGTATTAGCTAAAAAGTATAGTTTTATTATGATTTATGCCAATGAAAAATACAGGCGGCCTCGAATTGTGGAGTTATTTGTTATGGCATGTGATCTGCATCATGGTGGTTACGCAATCTCGACTGAGGCATTTAGGCTGAGCAAGTTGTTTCTCCCGTAGGCAAAATTAGAGACCAAATTACCCATGCCACTTTTGCACACCTCTTAATGGTCAGTTATAGAACATCATTGACAAAAGTCTGCAAAGAGTTCCCTCTTGAGTTGGGCCATGGCCCAACAGAATGGAGAAGCCTAATGAGGGAAGCAATAATGGAAAAATGAGGAGGTTTTTTTTTACTTAAATTTAAATTTTTCTGCATGTTTCCGATCATAAGTCGGGATTTTAACCCTCATTTCAGAGAAATGCACTTTTAATGCCACGCTGTGCATATAGCTTGACCACATAGAAACTTGAGCATGGAATCTGGGTTGGCACTCCAATGCTGCACAGAGCGGGTACTGCACTAATGGAGGTTACGGCTTTCAGATGAACTGTTTAGCCAAGGTCTTCGTGCACTCTCAGATAGCAGTGAAAGATCCCTTGGCATGATTTGGAGGAGACCAGGGTGTTCTTCTTGTGCCCTTCCTAGTTTTAGTGATGGTGGTTGAGGAACAAATGCCACCTGGTCATGTAACTCAATGCTGTTTGTGGGATGTTGTGTGCAAATTGGCTGCTGTGTTTCCCTGTGTGACAGTGACTACTTAAAAAAGTACTTTTGTGCTAAGCTTCGGAACAGCGTACAACGCTAAAAAAATGGAGAGTTCAGAGTGGAATTGGGAGGAGGGGTTCACTCAGCAAACCACCAGTATGTTGGAGTCGCACATGCAAACAAATCAGAAGTGTCCAGTAGTCAACTAATCCTGCCTTTCATCTCCCCAGTGTAGGGGAGACCACACGGTAAGCTGCAAATATGTGAATAGAGTGAGTACATGTAAATTGTTGTCTCACACCAGAGTGTTTGGGGCCCTAGACTGTGGGAAATGGTGAGTGGACAGTTGTTGCAGCCCCTGTGGTTACATGAGAATGTGTCACGTAGCTGGGAGTTGAGGTGGGAGAAGAGTGGAGGGAGAGAATGATCCTTCCGGTAAGAAGCTAGAAGTGGTATGGTTAGTATGCAGGTGACAGCATGTCTACCGATCATCTGGTAAATGGCTGGTGGAGTGGCGAGTGGGGCGAAGGAGACTTCCATTGTTGCAAGGAGGAGGCGGCGAGAGCAGAGGCATGAAGAAATCGGATGGGCACTGTTCCAGAGTTCTTTCATTGATGAGAAACCCGAATAGAAACAAGACAATGAGCAGGAATTTCTCTGCAGCCTCAGGAGCTGACCACCAGGGTCATAGAGGGGTCAGAAACCGCACGCTGTGGGGAATAGTCACTTGGCAGCGATTTCCCACAAATCAACAAATTAGTAGCCCGAGGGTGGCCTCTCGAAGCCGGAGGGCTAATAGGATACCCACCTCCAGCACTGAAAAAGCAGAAGTTGGCCTTTCTGGTAAGTGAAGGAGAGGGCGCCCCAAGATGGAGGTTCAAATAAAAAAAAAGCTTGGGCCACCACTGTGGAGGGAGCCCTTCCCCAGGGCAGCGTGTAGCTGTAACTCGGTGTGCCTGCAGCGCTGGCTCCCCAGTCTGCCATTGGGCGGCCACTTCCAGGCAGCCCTTCTCTGACACCTCCAGGGATCTGGAGGCTGACTGGAAAGTTCTAGTCTATCTCCTACAATTGGCCCTCCCCTGCCAATCCAGCACCCAGGGGCGAGGGTGTTGGGGTGGAGCCCTGGCACAAAATTCTGCGCCTGCCCCATCAAGACCTAAAAATTGAGCCCAACGTTTCAAGGTAGTTGTTGGAATATGTGTGAGGGAGGATAATCTCAGTGCTGGCAGGAGTCAGTGGGCGTATATTAGATACCTGCAAGGCACATTAGTAAAAATGTAGGGGAGGGGAGAAATTGACAGATAAATGTAGGGATGGGGGAGAAGTGGAGGCAGTAGAAGGGAGAGAGAGAGAGAGGAAAAAAAAGATGGACAAATCCAGAAAGAAAAAGGAAGAGTCAGAGAAGGACCATGCAAAGTGAGGTTGAGTGGGAAATGGAAAGTTAAAATTCTCGCGGTCAGAATTAAGAAGCAACATAAACGCAGACGGTAATAGAGGAAGAAGACAAGGAGGGTGCCATGAATAAGACTGGAGCAATAACCACTGAAAGAAAGGCATATCTAGGACATGTGTGAGCTTACATCGTGGCACATTTTAACATGGAGGAAGTGAGTAGATTTAAGAGCAGCTATTCAGGGTGAGGAATATTTTAGCCAGGTGGAAGAATAAGATTTGTGGATGGGGAATAACTGCTATATTTATTGAAGAAGAGCAGTGCTGTAGCCGCCCCCCCGGTGAATGATGGAGTTGAGAGACTGGCAAATCTTGTCGGAAAGAAAGGTCTGTTGACACCAAAGCTGCGGAGCACTTTACCACCTTGTCCATCTGATGGAAGTATGGATGGTTCCCACCTTGAGCACCAACTTCCTCCTTTCTCCCTCACTCACCTCTGGAATTGCCAGTGCACTCAGGTCACATGGCCAGCATTTCCAATCTAAGACTAAGTAGGAGCTATAGTTCAAGATCGGAAATGAGCAAAGCCAATTTAAGGCTGGGTGACTGCAGGCTAGACGGCAGAAAATGATGATGCAAGTTCTTGAGTGGGCAAGTCTTATGACCAGTTTTATGTAGGGTTGTAATGTAAGTAAGAAATGATTTGAAATTGCTTAGAAATATTATTGTGTGATTTTATAATTACTGATTTAGATCTACCTTCTCAGTTCATGGTGATGTATAGAGGTTCCACAAATGAAGTTGTGCCCTTTAGCTTTTCAAATGTTGAGCATGAGGCATCAGTGAATTGATGCTGAACATACTATTCTTTGATAAATAGAAGTTACAAGTGTTCATAAATTAAGATGTTTTGATGTATTTTTTTTCATTGTTTAAGTTTGGTTCTGAATCTCTTACTTTAGGTATAGGTATATAGGTTGTGATTGAGATCTGACATATAAAAAAATGCTCCTAAATCACAAATGTTTTACAGTTCTTGTGCAGGGAATTACTCCTAGTTCCTAAGTGTAGGATCATTATGAATATGCAACTTTACAATGTCGGCATGCATGACCAATGCAATAACCACTCAATAATATATTATAAAAGCAAAATACTGCGGATGTTGGAAATCTGAAACAAAAACAGAAAATGCTGGAAAAACTCAGCAGGTCTGACAGCATCTGTGGAGGGAGAAACAGAGTTGACGTTTCGAGTCTGTATGACCCTTCTTCAAAGCTACAGGGAAGTAAAAATGTGATGAAATTTTAAGGGGGAATGGAGCAAGTGGAGCTGGATAGAAAGTGATAGGTGGGGACAAAGGAGAGATTGACAAAGATGTCAAAGGGAGTATTAATGGTAGTGGTAAGGGCTAAAAAAGGTGCTGATAGTGGCAAAGGTAAGAAAGCAGAATGTGTTAATAGCAGGACCAGGGTAAGCACTCTGGAAAGAACAACATGAACAAGTGACAGATGGCCCTTGTGGGGTTGGGGCGGGGGGGAAGGGGTGGTGTTGGAGGGAAAAAAGGGATCAAAAATGGGATAAAAAGGGGGGTTAAAACAATGAATAAATGAATGAAAATAAAAATGAATAAAACTAAAAATTGGGAGCAGCGAATGCAGTAGGCCAAATTGAAGGAGGTGCAGGTAAAGTGCTGCTTCACCTGAAAGGAGTGTTTTGGCCCTTGGATGGTGAGGAGGGAGGAGGTAAAAGGGCAAGTGTTGCACCTTCTGTAACTATCCAGACGCTCGCAGGGAATATTTAGAGAAACTGGCATCTAATTTCAGGAGGAGAGAATTTGAAGAGTGAGGCTGATCCTATGGTAACTTTGAGTTTGAATTTTTGATGTTACATTACAGTGTTGAATGCTGTTGAGATTAAGGTTTCAATTTTAAGATATGTACTGACTGTGCCCATGTTTTCAACAGCCAAGCCAATAATTAGTTTAAAGGGCAATGTTGTTTTAATAAGGGGGATGATTATTAAGTTGTAAACCATTAATGACTGTTGACCAAGATGGCCTGTACTGTTTCTAGCTGTCCAACAACATAGTACAATATGGTATCTACTTTGGAAACATTGAGTGATATTTTAATGATCAAATTGGCATCACCGGGCAATGCCATTTTAAATAGTACCACACAGGCTGCCAGTTGCCATGGGCATTTTGGGACTGTATGGCATTTCTTTTTGGACTGTGCACTTTTCTCCCTGCTTCCTTCATTTTTAGAAGGCCATAAACTTTGTAATTGTTCAGTGATTTTATGAAGCATTGACTGATGTAAATTAGATTTTTTAATGCAATTTAAAACAGGATAGACAGGTTTGATAGGAAAGTAGCTCTTTATGTTGCTGGTAAACCTGGAGCTGACTTTGAAAAGTGGGAAGGCGAGGCATTCAGTGGTTGCAAAGTCAACTTGCGAGCAACTAATGGGCATTTGTCATAGGCTGTGCTCCAGGATTTTACAACTGCACCACAGCATTTAAAGTGAAGTGTCTTTGGCTGTTAATCTGCTATGACCTAACACACACTTATAATTTAATCCATTTTTTTCATCATATTGTGTTAGACGTCGTTTTGAAAATCAAAACCATGGGCAGAATTGTCCCAGGTTTGCACTAAGTGTGGTAGCGGGCGGGTAAAATGACGATTTACCCGCCGGCCGCAAAGGCAGCTTTTCACACTGTGTCGTTCCCAAACCCGCCGCATTAATTATGCATTCCCGGGAACACGTCAGTTCCATGACGGGCGGGCCCACCACGCCATCACCTCGCTGTTTCAGCACGCCGGGCGCCATATTTAAAGTCTAGCCGTGTGTACACCTCTCAGTGCTTCCAGCCCAGGACAGCTGCAAAGAAGACATGGCCCTGAAAGGCAAAAAGACTGCAGCCCTCAGGTTCAATGATGCGTCCCTTGAACGCCTTTTGGATGCAGTGGAGGCTCGCCATGATGTCCTCTACTCCCACTCTGGCTGCAGGATGGGCAGCTACCTCACTAATCCGGCTTGGGAGGCGGTGGCAGTGGTGGTCAGTGCCAATGCCCTGCTAAAGAGGACAGCCACCCAGTGCCGCTACAGGATGAATGGTCTCATTCGTTCCGCCAGGGTAACTCACTCTTCTCATCACTCTCAATTCACACTCACAGACCCATCACACATCCACAGGGATCTCACACCTCAAGGGACAACACCACTAACTCTCACACACACCCTCACATCTCCATCAGACTCATATCCTCTGTAGCTCGCGTCCTCATCCTGTCCATGGCTCCGCTCACCACACAAATATTCCACACAGTGCCATGTGTCCTGCTCACACTGTCGCCATCTGTTTCCATGCAGGAGAAGCCTGTTCACATCAGCAGGGAGAGGTCCCAGATTGGGTGTGGAGTGGCCCACACTCCTCACTCACTTTGAGGAGTGTGCCATCATGCTGACTAGCGAGGACATGGACCGTGCCTGTGGTGATGGTGAGGTCAGTGGTGAACACCCTCAGGAGGATGCTGCACCACATCATCCCCCTCTCAACACAATGTGAGTGCTCTCTCTCCTGCTTTTGACTCTGCTGCCATGGATTAATTATCTCTACTTTGGTTCACAGGGAGCTCTGCCAAATGACCGACACCCTCAGCCACCCAGTCCCTCAGCTCCATCCAGGTCCTCACCCCTCAGCCAAGAGGACACCTCCTCCATTGAAGAGCTGGAAATAAACAACCTGGAAGATCCACCACAGCTCTTACCCACACCCTCCACCAGCGCAGAGACACACACCTTGGTGGGACCTAGATCTAAAGCAGGCTCGGGTTCACAATCTGGTGGTCACAGCATGGACCTGTGTCCGCAGCAGTAGGAGGCAGGCTTGTGCGAGTTCCCTGGCACTCGGAGGACTCCTGGGGATTAGGCACCTGTGAGGTCCAAATCATATGACGAGCCCCTAGATTTGGCCTTCCAACTCATCCTGGAGAGTGAGCAGGAGGCTGGGGAACACCATGCAGAGCTGTTGGAAGCCCTCATGTGTGTGGCACATGAGTCGGAGGAGTGCATCTGCCTGCCCTCTGATGAAGTAGTGCCCACATGTGCGTGTAGGGAGGTCTCCATGGGGAGGAGGGCAGACGCCATTGAGACCCTGGTCCAGCAGAACCTGGAGATGTGTGCAGACCTGCACTCCATCACGGGAGCCATGTGAGTTCCTGCAGCGGCAACGCGAGGGGTAAACGGGGCACCTCAACATCCCTCCAGGTCCTCCTTCCCCTCAAGGAATCAGGCTGTGGCCCCCGGGCACCTGAAGGGAGGCGGTGTGGCAGCTGGATACCCCTAGGTCATCCACTCAGTAATCCCAGAGGCTGTCCCCTCCCTCCGAGTCCCCTTTGCCTGTGGGCCCTTCAACCTCGTCCTCTGTCACCACAGAGGGAGCTGCTGGCCAATGAGTGATTCTGGAGGGAGAAGTGTGTGTGCGGCAGGGCCTTTCGGAGCCTCGTGCGAGCACCCTCTCACACACGTGGATCCTTCACGTACCATACCCACCTCGACGTCCTGAGCATCCTCAATGCTGCCTATTGGGGTTCGCTTTCAGTTGTCTATCTGAGCTGACCTGCATCTCCGCCCACCCACTGATCACACTCCCATGCAGCATCTGATCTCGCCCACCACGACTTGCGTTTCACTTTCGATTTAGACAGCATGGTCTTGATTCGCCTTTTCGAGCACTTGCCCATCTTTTCCCCTCTTCCAGTCATTCATTTTCTACCCCCCATCACTATTGACACCCCTGGCATCACCTTCCACCTCGCCTCCGTGACCTACCAGCCACAACCCTTTTCCTTCGGGGATGTCCAGGTGAACATGCACGTTCCCTTCTGGAAAATCCCACCCCCCATCCACATTCACCTTCCTGACCACCTCCTCCCCACCCCAGCGTCCGTGTCTGCCTCCGAGTCCCCACCAACCACCCTCACCATCCCGTCTACTGCTACCATCGAACCCTCACCCTCCCACCCTATCACCTCACTCTTGCCTCGGTTATGCTCACTAAACCCTTGTTCCATGCCCACCCTCAGTTCGCTCCTCAGGAGGCAGTCATGGACCAATCCCTCCCTTGCATGTTCACCTGGACATCCCCCACCCCCCCAGAACCCCTTCGCCCCCCAGTCCGGACCCCTTCCCCCTCCTCCCCACTTAGTCCCTCCCCCTTCCTGATTCCTTCAGACACCCTTACTTTTCCACCACCCTTAGTCCTTCCCCCCTCCTGACTCCTTCCTGCAGTCTTACCTCTTCCTCCAGCCTCACATCTTTCTCCAACCTTACTCATTCCGCCTTCCTGACTCTCTCAGATACCCTTACTTCTTCCTCCACACTTACTCACTCCCCTCTCCGCAATCCTTCCCCCTTCCGAACTCCTTCCCTTACATTTAAGTATATTTTTCAGAATAAAATTCAGAAAGCATAAAGGGGAGTACTTACTGTACTGTGTTGATGATTAGGGCCCAATCTTATCACTAGCGTGAAAGGTTGCTATGGCACACGTACACTGCAGGTGTGGACAAATTCATCATCTTATGAAGGGTGTCAGTATGTTCTTTAAAAACTGAGACAGCGGATTTTCTATTCCACGGGTATCACCGGACTAAAGGCTAACATTATTTTGAAACACTGTACATAGCAGTGGCAATTCTGCGACACCAGCAAAATAATATGGGCCGGGATTTTCCGTGCCCACTGGCATTGGGCATGTTCGGTGGCGTGAGCGGACAATATGGCGAGAAGGCCATGTCTCCCCAGTTGCCATCTTCTCCCCATTACCCCCCTCCTCCCCTGTACTCCCTTACCCCTGCCAACTTCAACCCCCCCACCGACATCTTCATTCTCTTTCTCCCAACCTCACACCGCCAACACCTCTTCCTCTCCTAGTCGATTCTAAACCTTCCTCTCCACCCTCTCGATCATCATCTATTGTGAGCATCAATGGTGACTTTCCAACTTCCGTGGGCTGCTTTACAGCAGAGCCCTGTCCGTGAAAATCCACCCAGGATGCCACGGACCTTCCTCCAGGACCCCGCTGCTGTCGGGGCTCCAACATCTTCTGCCCCTTGGATGCCCGTGATGTGAGCAAGGCCCTGTCATTAAGTCCCAACCTGCATATCACAGTTGTCAAGACGTGTTCTGCACAGGCGTGTTTTCCTGTCGACGTGGGCGCATGATCCAGCGTGAGGGGGATGAGTCTAGCGGGCTGGCCTTATAATAATATGCTGATGTATTGCAATGAGGTTCCCGATGCCCGATGGTGGGAAATGCGGCCCGCCATCGACAGGCTGAGCAGACGTTGGCAAACCGGGTTCACCGTGAAACCGATTTTTGGCCTTCTCGCCATATTGGGCACCGAACACGCCCAACACCAGCGGGCACGGAAAATCCCGGCCCATATTATTTTGCTGGTGTCGCAGAATTGCCACTGCTATGTACAGTGTTTCAAAATAATCTTAGCCTTTAGTCCGGTGATACCCGTGGAATAGAAAATCCGGTGTCTCAGCTTTTAAGAACACACCGACATTCTTCATAAGATGATGACTTTGCCCACACCTGCAGTGTACGTGTGCCATAGCAACCTTTCACACTTGTGATAAGATTGGGCCCTAATCATCAACACAACACAGTCAGTACTCCCCTTTATGCTTTTTGAATTTTATTCTGAAAAATATACTTACATTTTGATTACAGTGTTGATGATACAGCTCTAATGACCGTCTCTGCTTATATCATGAAGGGCATGGAGGAAACACGAGAGCTGTGAAAATGTACTCAGTTCGATTAAAATCGTTTCAATATTTGATGTTTGAGATTCTTGTGTTCGAGCTCTTCAAACTTGAAAAGAGTAACATTTTTAGGTGTATTTCACGTTTCGAACATGTGCAAGTCCGCCTTTGTTTCCGACGCAAGGCATTTATAAATCACAGATTCTGGAATCTCCCTCAAAAGCTCAGGTTGTACTCATGGAGGCTGATTTGTGTGTGGCTGCCCTAAAATAAGATTTATTGTGACGACAGATTGTTGCTCCTAAATCCTCCTCATAATCTACGGGAAGAAAATGTAATACCTTGTCAACAATTAATGAGGCACAGGAAATCATTTTAGTTTTGGATGAAGGGTGTGCAGGTCCTGACACGACTTTGCTAGCCCAACAGATGTGCTTTAAGTTGTGGAGCAGCTGTTGATAAAATTCACCGATTCATATCTGCCAGTCTGATGCACTGAACTGCAAGATATCCACACCTCTTGGAAGCAGTTCAGCATCCTGACAGTTGCTCAATCAGATGCTGTGATGGATACACTCAGTGTTAACCTGTCCAGGGTTTATGGCTACAGTTAACCTGGGCTGGCGGGCTTTGTTTAAGGGTGGGCTGCTGCTGCCGTGGCAGTTGACTGAGGCTAAACAAGACAAATAAACCTGTTGAGGATGTCAAGACAACTTTGGAACAACCTCCAAAAATAAACAGGATTAGGATGCTTCTTTTTTTTTCTCTCCCATGCTAAACTCAAAATTGATTTTTAACATTTTCTATATTTTATGGCTGCTTTGTCTGACAGAAATCTAGCACAGGACTGCTCCGAATCTTCCACCTTTTAACACTGCTACCTGAGCTGCTGAACCTGTGTCGCCTCCAGACGTGAGACTATCCCAGTGTTTTGCTGGCTGGTCTCCCATCTTTCATGCTTAGTCAACTCCAACTCATCCAAAACCCTGCTGCCCCTATCCTATCCTGCGCCAAGACCTACTCACCCCTTCCTATCTCCTACTTCAGTAAAACTATTTCCCCTGATCCTTTGACCTCTGGTACATCACTTCCTCTCTTTTATCCTTTCACTTATAGCCTTGCCTTTGGTCATCTAGGCTTACACTTGTGAATGTTTTAATACTCCTGCCTCACTAACACCACCCACCACCCCCATCCTCCCCACTCCCCTTCATCTTTTAGGACTCTCATTTTGTACATCTTTCCTAATATCACCTCTATTTATTTTGTCTGATTACATCTCTGAAGTGTCATAGGATGCTTTTCTATATCAAAGACAATTACAAAAAGGCAAATTATTGCATTGGAAAATCTTCTATAAAGAAGAGCACTTGCATTCTCACTCTGTTGCACTCACAAAATAATCCAAAATATTTCTGCTAGGAACTATCCTATTTTCCTGAGCAATAGCTACTTCTGTATTGAAAACTGCAGCAATGGACGAGGGGACAGGAGGCATATCTTTACTTGACTAGGCTGTTGTAAAGCAGTGAATAGAATTTTTTTTTACATCAGAAATTGAGGTCAGTAAGGTAATTTGTGGGGGTGGTGAGTGGGAGGTGGAATTTAAAGGTGAAAAAGAGACTTTGGGGTACTGTAGAGGAATGTGTCATGACTCGCTGGGGATAGTGCACTGTAATATAAAGCCCCACTGATCCCCAAGCCGCAACAAATGTGATAAGCTTGACGAACCCGCCTAATTGTTTAATTTAGGTTAACAGAATACGGCACTGGGTTTGTAAATTTAGTAAGTAAATAACTGCTTATTGAACAAACTGTCTTTAGCCAGTGGCAAAAGAAAGAAATATGAACTGCTAATTTCTAACTCTATAACCTAAACTCTACCCCTTCTCAAATCCCTATACACACACACACACACACATAAAAGATACATAAGACACACAAAAGCATGGATTTTAAGGGTGGGATAAAACAGTTCAATATCACCACTTCCGGAGTACAGGATTGGATGGATTGATTTTGATCGATGTCTCCCAAATTCCTTTCGGCTCTTTGTTGATGACACGAGGTGGTCTCCCAGCACTTTCAATCTTTAGTTCACTGGTTGAGCCCTTGCCTTTCAATGTCTCTAATGGTGATTTTCCCCTTTGCCTCTTGACTGGGGTTTTTGGAGAGAGAGCAGGTCATAGAGCTATGAGGAGAAAAAAACAGCTAGCTATTGTAGCATTACTGGAATCTTACACACTCAGGAGAGAGAGGTTTTAGGTCTTTTTCCTTTCAGGCTAGGAGCTATTGTGCTCTCACACAAACCCTGGTCACTGGGTCAGGAGCCAATTAAAGCATTGTTGCCAGGCAGTTGCCCATTAGACCAGACTCCCCATCGGCACCATCCTGTCTTTCATGGCACACTCTGTTCCAGGACAGCAACGTTGTATATATCCCTCACACTGTTCCAGCGGACATGTCCTTCAAACTGCAGTCATTGTAATTTTAATCCACAGTCCAACAGAAATAAAAAGATATATGTTCTTTACAAATACACAACCATAACCACTTCTAACAATCCAATTTGTCAAGTGTAACAAAAGGGCAGCTTCTGACAACAAAGATGACTCTTGACTTGCTTGTCAGCTTTGATATACATTAAAAATGTTACATTCATATCAAAGAAATGTATTTAACTCTTTGCAGTGAGAATCTGAGTGTAGTTGTACTAGTCTCCGCTCCCCATCATGACTACCATCTTTGATCATGTTAACATGCCTACTCTATTTGCATACGGAATTCTAGGCTTGCAGTCGTGAGATGGTTTGGATATCAATGTATAGTGTGTAAATGTAAAGCATGTTGAGGTTTTACCTCAGAGAATCTTCAAAATAACTTCAGATAAAGACGAATGTGAACATTCCTGAATGAATGTCTGTTGGTAACTCAACTCTTCCCTCAAGCAGAATGCAGAATTTGTTTGCTAAAATGGATACTGCGCAAAATCGAAGGATCAAAGCCCAAGGCAACGAAAGTGAAATCTCTGTGATCATCTTTCTCTCCTGACACTGCTCAGGAGCAATTGGTGTGGTGCACTGGAAATGCGCTGTACCGGGACATGGAGGATAGCTTTCAAAATTGGTCTCGATCCTAAATTAAATAAAGGAAGCACCACTTGGGCACAGTGGGGGAACAGTATGGGTTTCAGCTGTGAAGGTAGGAGGATGCCAGGGCATTTCTACAGCTTTAAAGGCACTAACACCACTCAAGGGCAAAAACCTGCAAGGATTTAATTCTTCAGTTGATAACTAAGCAGATTTTTTTTCTAGCAACCTCATGATGAAGAATGATGACTTATTTGTCTGTGTGTTGCTGTGAATTATGGATCAGTGGCCACCTGTGGAATAGGTTTGTGTTGCTGTGCCATAGCTGGGATGGTAACAGCACCAGACACCCCTACAGCCTTCCATGGTGGCAACTGTTAAGATGGCAAGTGTCAAGCAATAGGTGGAACTGCAGGGACATGAAGAATGATGGTATGGGAATAGGATGAAGGTGTTGCTTTCTCTGAGACTTCTTTCCTTATACTGTAGCACTAAATGTGAATGTCTAACAGTATTCTGTCATTAGTACTGAAGCAGCCAAATCATCTCCTATTCAAAAAGCCAAAAATAATGACCTTTCTTGACTATATCAGTCTATCCCTGTGGACATACTACTGACAGTTCTGGAATCGCACATTTTCTGTGAGTTGTTTACCCCGAACTGTAACTGGTATTGTGAAAGACAATCAGAGTGCAGAGATCTCTGGCATTCACTTTTGTGAAATTTACATTACTGTGTCCTCTCTGGGCACAATCTGATGCAGACATTAGAAACACCATGGAGGTTCAAATGAAGACTTTAGGAGGATTTTTTTTTTTTTACCAGACTGATGAATATGGAACTTGGCGCCAAATGGATTGAAGAAATGCATCTAAGGGGATGCTGGATGCAATGACAAGGCAGATGGGAATATAGGCAAAGCGGGAAGAGGTAATTCAGTGAAAGGAGCATTGAGTGGAGTATAAACACTGACATAGATCAGCTGGAAATTAATGTCCAGTGCTGTTCAAGAGCAGAATCGGAGCACAGAATTTGCAACCGTTTTCCTTTGCAGTGCACTCCTCTTTGGGTACTGTTTGGAAAATCAGCCCTTTTTATTTTATATACGCCTCATAGGATCTGTTTCCTGGACCCAGTGTTCACTCTGTTGTGCTTGACAAACTAAGGTGAACTCCCAAGAGCTATTTTTCCCACGATCTTTGGACTGTTTTGAATTAATGTTCCCACTTTTCAGTAAATGCTGTTAAAACTATCATTGGATCTTTGCTAACCTGGAGGAGCCTCCCATCAGCTTGAAGTTGGGAAATGTTTCATCTAATCAACCAAATAAAGTGTTAAATTCCAGTATGGTTTGCTATTATTTTGCATGTGTTAGCAAATTGCTGTGCAGTTCTTACACTGTCGCTGGGTCAAAATCATAGAACTTCCTCCCTAACAGCACTGTGGGTGTGCCTACACCACATGGACTGCAGTGGTTCAAAAAGGCAGCTCACCACCACCTTCTCAACGGCGATTAAGGATGGCAATAAATGCTGGCCTAGCCAGTGACACCCACATCCCATGAAAGAATAAAAGAAAAGTTACGCTGGAGCATTACTGTGTATGGGTATGGAGCAGGAGAATGAGATATAAGATCACAAAGGAGGTTCTGGATAGTTGGCTTGCTTCAAATGTTAGCCTACTCTTAACATTGGTTAGCAATAAGCGGAAAGCAGTTTGCCAATGGCAATCAAATTGGAAATCCATTTCACAGCATCCATTGAAGAAGTACCTCTGTCATCCCTCCCAACCTCGTTGCCCCAAACAAGAATGAATTTGGCAAACCTTTCTCTGCACTGCAACCTGCTGACGCACATCGCAATAATTGTCACTGCATGAGCTTGCAGTTTGCTGTCATGCTGAGTGTGTTGCAATTTTTATATAATGTGAAGGCCATAATGTCAAAGTTTCTACAGGAAGAGTAGTTCTTTGTTGAAGTGCCCAATCAAAAGTGATTGATATTGACATTCTGTGTCTTAGAATTCCAGGCATCTTTTGGCTCAGTAGTGCAGGGGACCTCCAGCCAAGGGTCTTAGGTTGAGGGTATGGTGAGTTTTAAAATGTTTTTATTCACTCGAGAATAATTATATGTCAAATGCATGAGAAACCAACCTTCTTAACAAAAGAAAAACTTGGGTGTTTCACGAAAATACGGCACTACTCCTAAGGTTAACTTCAGTTTTTGTGTGGTACTGTTTAAAGAAATGAACTTTGTGCCACTTTGCAATCCATAAGTGGCTTTTTTTCTCTCCTGCTCCATCTAATTACACAGTGGAATGGATGGCAGTCTGGGAACCGAAGCCTTCTGTTTATTTCATCCCTGTCAGAGGAAAATGCACAACAGCCTGTCCTCCGCAAGGTGGAGATGGAGCAGAGAAAAGGAAATCCTTGCAACGCATTCCCCTGCACCACCCCCTAAAAGTACTTCCAAGTCCCTCAAGGCTTAATTTTCAGAAATCCAGGAACTTGTACAAACTGCAAAATTAATTTTAGCACTTTTGAGAATTCAAGTTGTTCTTCTAACCAAAGTTTTTTAAAAAAATGTTTTTGGAAAACTTTCCAATCTCAGCAAGAGGCTGTGCTACCTTCAGGCAATGGCAGCTCGAGTGTTTCGATTTTATTACATTCTGGCTCCAAGACAATGGCTGGTATGGGGACATGCTCAGTCCTGACACACTTTAATGCATTAAAATTGGATGCAGGTGTTTTTACCCAACCATCACCTGTATGTTGCCATGGAGATAATCCACACTGAAACAAAAATAAAGAGCAAACCGGTTTGACAGAAAGTGAACCTGATTTTGAGGTGAGGAGAGGTGGAGGGAGGGGAAAGTTAAGTACAAAAGCAGCCAGGTAATGAAAAGACTTCTGAAGCTTTTAGATTTAAAAGAGCCTGGAGAGTATATAAAGGCATTTTGAAAATTCGTACCTTCATAAGACAAAGACAAACACACCCATGAGGATATTCCTGGGGATGTCAGTGGGCTTTGAATCCTGTAGATTGACTGACTGATTTACAGTTTTCTGCATGTCAGACCACCTGGAGAATTGTCACCAACGTCTAAACAAGGGCCTTCTGTAAAACTGTCAAAACCCTGGTAATAACCAAAGAACAACTTGTATTTCTACAATGTCTTTAACACAATGAAACCGCCCCCACCCCCACCCCCTTCAAGGTGCTTCTCAGATGCATTGTAAAGCAAAGTATGACACCGAACCGCATAAGAAGCTATTGGGTCAGGTGACCAAACGCTTGGTCAATGAGGTAGCTTTTAAGGAGTGTCTTAAAGGAGGAAAGTGAGGCAGGGAGGTAGCGAGGGGATTCTAGAGCTTGGTGCCTAGGCAACTGAAGGCATGGCCACCAATGGTGGAGCAATTATAATTGGGCCTGCACAAGAGGCCAGAATTAGAGGAATGCAGATACTGTATCTTGGAGGGTTGTGGGGTTGAGATAGGGAAGGTCAAGGCCATGGAGGGATATATAAACATGGATGAGAATTTTAAAATCGAAATGTTGCCTGACTGGGAGCCACTGTGGGTCAGTGAGCACAGGTGTGGTAGAAGAATGGGCATTGCTGTGAGTTTTGGATGACCTCTGGGTTACAGAAGGTAAAATGTGGGAGACCAGCCAGGAGTGCAATGGAATAGTCACATCTAGAGGTAACAAAGGTATGAGTGAGGGTTTCAGCAGAAGATAAGCTGAGACAAGGGTGAAGTCGGGCAATGTTATGGAGGTGGAAATAGGCCAATTTAGTGATAGTAGAATATGAGGTCGGAAGCTCTTCTCGGGGTCAAATGTGACACTGAGGTTGCAAACAGACTGGTTTAATCTCCGACTCTTACCAGGAAAAGGGATGGAATTGGTAGCTGGGGAATAGATTTTGCAGTGGGGACCACAAAGAATGCTTCAGTCTTCCCAATATTTAATTGGAAGAAATTTCTGCTCATCCAGTACTGGATGTCGGATTAGCAGTCTGATAAGTTAGCAACAGTGGAGGAGCCGAGAGAGATGAGTTAAAGCTGGGTCTTGTCAGCATGCTGTATGTGTAAGTGAACACCTTTCCAATAATTAATGTACAATTACCATATCAGAGGTGTCTTTATTTAGATCCTTGCTCATTTGTTCTTCCTTTTTAGTTCCTGTCAGGGTCTCCCGCTCATGTATTCCCCTTCCTTCTGTGGGAAGCGGAGCTCCTGATCTCTCAGGCCATTATGCTACCTTGTAAATTTTTTTTTTGGTTTTTGCTTTTAATCCACACGCCCTATCCCGAGATTGTCAAGTGTTCGCTCAATATTCTCAACCTAGGACATTGGTACTGGGACTTCGAGAGTTCAAATGGGTATGCAGGTTGCATAAACTTGGCTTGGATTGACTTGAATTTCAAAGTGTAAGGGATGATCTAACCTATGGCCCATAACTTCCGATCCCCAGGGCGTCGTACCCAGGAAAGTTCAAACTTCCGTTGGGCAATTACCCTGCACTGGGAACCATCCGATTTAAATCACAGACTTCAGATGGTTCCGACTGTCTTACTAGAATAGTTACCTGGGAAAAGTTAGAAGAATTAAAACCACTTCTAACTCCTGGATAACAATAGTACTGACCCCCTGACCCCCACGGGACCCCCTCCCACCCAGCCGATTACCTCCCGACTTTCTCCCTCCCCCTCACAATCCTGACTACGCTCCCAGCCCCCAACGGGGTCCCTGTCGATTACCTCCCTGAACTTCTGATTACCCCCCAACTACTCTCCTGACCATCTACCCCCCCGCCGACTAACCTCCAACACCTGACAACCCCCCAAACATTCCTGACTACCCTCCCGTACCTTCAAGGGACCCCCTGATTACATCTTTGGCCTCCCAGCACCTCCCCACCCCTACTGACAGCTTCCCCTGTCAAGCCCCCCTCCACCGGCCACCCGACCTGCACCACTGACCACCTGACCCCATGCCCCCTCCCAACACTGAGCACCCGAACCCAACCCCCTCCCCCACTACCCCTTCCCCTCAACCTACCTTGCACAATTGCCTTTTTCCTGGCTTCTCAAAGCAGCTGGGACCTTTAAACTTACCTGTTCTGTGGCAGCTAGTGCCATAAAAAAGGGGGAAAGGACACCTTTCCCCCTGACTCTGCTGCAGCCAACTGAGAGGATCCCTGAACAGCTGCACTGCACTATTCCCACCCAGCCCGAGTTGGAAGGTTGGGCGAGGAAGGTACAGCTCCTGTGCAAGCTAAGTTAAAAAGGAGCGGAGTGGCAATCTGACTGTGCTCACCACTGCACGGAAGATCTAGCCCTATGCATTTTAAATCAGAAAGGGGTTCAATAGGGTAGATTCAGGACAACCCTTTCCTGTTGAGGGAGAATCCAGAACAAGAAAACATCATCTTAAAATTAGAGCCATTTGGGGAGTGAAATCAGGAAGTGCTCTTTCATATATGCTTGTGGATATCTTCCTAAAGGCTGCAGATGCTGGGGATTAATTGAAATTTTCAAGATTGAGAATCTTAAATTTTTGTTGGGTAAGGGTATATTGAGTGATGGAACAAAGGAAGGATAATGGAATTGACATACGATCAAACTAATTGAATGGCAGAACAGGCTTGAGGCGCTGAATGGCCTCTGTCTGTCATAAGTTTGCTGCTCTCCCCAGTGTTCTCAAACACTTTCATTTGTTCAAGTTAAGTTCAAAAGTTATTGTGGGAAAATAAAAGCTCATGATGTAGGGAGTAACATATTAGCTTGGATAGAAGATTGGCTGCCTGGCAGAAAACAGAGAGTATGCATAAATGGGTCTTTGTCTGATTGGCAGGATGTGACTAGTGGAGACCTGCAGGGGCCTGTGCTGGGGCCTCAACTTTTTACAATTTATATCAATGACTTGGATGAAGGGAGGGAAGGTATGGTAGCTAAATTTGCAGACAGCACAAAGATAGGTGGGGAAGTATTTGTGAAGATGCAAGGAGTTTGCAGGCAGATATAGATAGGTTGAGTGAGTGGGCAAAAATCTGGCAGGTGGATTATAATGTGGGAAAACATGAAGTTGTTCACTTTGGCAAGAAGAATAAAAAAGCAGAGTATCACTCAAACAGAGAACAGCTGCAGAATCCTGAGGTGCAGGGGGATCTAGATATTCTAGCTCATGAGTCAAAAAAAGTTAGTATGCAGGTACAGCACGTAATCAAGAAGGCTAGTGGAATGCTATCCTTTATTATGAGAGGAATTGAACATAAAAGTAAGGATGTTATTGCTTCAGTTATACAGGGCATTGGTGAGACCACATCTCAAATACTGTGTGCAGTTTTGGTCTTGTTATTTAAGGAGGGATGTAAATTCATTGGAGGTGGTTCAGAAAGAGGTTTACTAAATTGATACCTGGAATGAACGGGTTGGATTATGAGGAAAGGTTGGACAAACTGGGCTTGTTTCCACTGGAGTTTAGAAGAGTAAGGGGTGACTTGATTAAGTATGTAAGATCGTGAACGGCCTTGACAAGGTGGACATGGAAAGGATATTTCCTCTTGTGGGTGAGCCCAGAACTTTGGGGGCACTGTTTTAAAATCAGGGGTTGCCCTTTTAGGACAGAGGTGAGGAGAAATTTAGGAGAATTTTTTTTTTTCTGAGGGTTGTGCAGCTTTGAAACTGTCTGTCTCAGAAGGTGGTGGAATATTTTTAAGGCAGAGGTAGCTATATTCTTGCTCAGCAAGGGGATCCAAGGTTGTCAGGGGTAGATGGGAATGTGGAATTCGAAACACCAACAGATCAACCATGACCTTATTGAATGGCAGAGCAGGCTCGAGGGGCTGAATGGCCTACTTCTGCTCCTGATTCATACATTCGTACAGCTTACTGGTTCCATCACCAACCTTGCGGAAGCCTTGCCCAAGTAGCTATTCATGCACGTTACCTTGGGTAGCCAGTTTTGCAGGCTATTTCACTGATTGAGGAATGGATTAGAAAAGCTTGATTTTGTCCTTGGACGATGTCTACATCCATGCATCATTCAGTTGTGGTCAATATATAGCGACCGGGAGCCTTGGCGTGTTAGCTTTTCTGCTTTGTGCCTTTCTATCCCATAAGACAAAGACCAATTTCACTTCCCCCAATGTTGCCTCAATGAAGAACAATTCAACAAAGTCTGGGAATATGGTCTGTATTGCTCATTATCTCTTCTCTTAGAGCATTTATATCTTTCCGGGTCCTCTATCTAAAAGATATACTGGCATTGGAGGCAGTCCAGAAAAGGTTTGCTCGGTTAATCCTGGGTATGGAGGGATTTTCTTATGAGAGGAGGTTGAGTAGGTTGAGTACTCAATGGAATTTAGAAGAATAAGATGTGACCTTATTGAAACATATAAGGCCCTTAAGGGGCTTGACAGGGTAGTTGCTGAGAGGTTGTTTCCCCTTGTGGGAGAGTCTAGGACCAGAGGGCATAACCTGAGAGTAAGGGGGTGCCCTTTTAAAACAGAGATGAGGAGGAATTAGTCTCTGTGGAATTCTTTACCGCAGAGGGCTGTAGAAGCTGGGTCGTTAAGTATATTCAAGGCTGAGGTAGACAGATTTTTAATCGGTAAGGGAATCAAGGGTTATGGGGAAAAGGCAGGAAAGTGGAGTTGAGGATTGTCAGATCAGCTATGATCTCACTGAATGGCGGAGTAGACTGGATGGGCCGAATGGCCTACTTTTGCTCCTATGTTTTATGGTCTTATTTGTCAACTGAGACATTGAAGGATTCCTTATGATTCAAAATTTTGCATATGTTATATTCAAATATAAACTATGTACAGTTTTTGTGTAAGTGATTCTCCCTGTGAATATGTATTGTACAAGGAGCTTGCTACCTATCGAGGAAAACCCTCATGAGTCTAGACTTCAGAATCCAACAACGACTCGAGTGTCTTCAACATAGTAAAACATCCCAATTAGGCGCATCACAGAAGAGTTATCAAACAAATTTTGACAGCCAGTTACATAAGATATTGGGACAGGATCCAAAAGCTTGCTCAAAGAGCTATGTTTTAAGAATCTTAATGGAGGAGAGAGAGGCTTTGGGAGGAAATTCCAGGGTTTAGAAACTTGGAGCCAAAGGCATGGCCACTAGTGGTGGAGGGAAGAAAATTGGGGATGCACAAAGTCCAGAACTGGAGAAACACAGATCTCAGGGGAAAGAGTTACAGAGACGGAAAGGGTGTAAGGCCATGGAGGCATTTGAAAAGGAGGATGAAACTTTTAAAATCGAGGCATTGCCAGAATGAGAGCCAATGTTGGTCAGTGAGCACAGAGATCTTGGATAAACGGTATTTGCTGTGAGTTTGGATATGGGCAGCAGAATTTGGATTGAGTTCAACGCTGCGGAGGGTGCAAGGTTGGAGGTTGCCTCAGAGAGTATTAAGCTGCTACTTCATTTCAGCGTGACACAGTGTGTTGATTTATATATAGCTCATCAAGTTTAGAAAGTCTAAGGTCATTACTAGTATATATAGAGGTTCCTGCTCGTGTCTAGTTAATTGTAGGCTGCAAATTATCCACCATTTGGGTCACCTAAATGTTTGAGCTAATGGCTTAAAAATTCTTCACTTTTTGGCTGCTTATAATTTGCAACCGTCGCCTTTGCATTGTGGACCTTGCTTGATGGCAACAGTTTTTCAAATACATTCCTTGCTCTTCGGCTTTACTTGTTGGCTCCAAATGCTCTTGGGTAAAATTTTGCCAATTCTAGCAAACCTGGGAACACATGGACATTATATATTAAATTCTTAAAGATTTGCGCTGCTCTTTTTGTTTGTACAGCACAAAGCTCAAATTATCACTGTGAAAACATTATCGTTGGCTGGCAAGAATGTAATTTGGCTCCAATGGCTGACCGTCTAGAATATGGCCAAGCCATTCAAAGTACAATTTGGTGTTCAGAACGTTTAGTCTGGGAGAAGTTGTCTCTGCTGCTTGCGCTGTGCCTGATAATTGTAGGAGTTGGCTGGAGCTGAACTGGCTCAGATGACACACTGGGAGCCCAGCTCCGGTCCAGTAACTATTTTTGTTCATCTAAACATTGCAGTGGGTAATCTGGAAAGCCACGTTGACATCCTAGCCATGGAGGAAATGGCAGTCGTGCTCCCCTGCACTCCCAGTGGGAGGTTGAGGGTGCTACAGCTGAAGGGTATGAGAAGAGGGCAGAATCCAAAAAGGAGATCCAAGTCCAAATTTAAAAAGACAGATTCACTGAAAGTCTAAATGTAGCTGTCACGGGAAAGCCTTAGATTGCTGTGTATATGTCCACAGAAGGTCCTCCTTAGATTTTGAATGCGCTAATTTGTTGCTCAACTCCACGCACGATGATTTTGTAATTATTTTTGTGGTTTTTAAGAATAAAGATACAGTATATGTTTACATGTTTAAAAAAAGAACACAATTGGAAATTCATTTGTATGGTGAAAACCTGCAATGATTCACTCCTCACCAGGTAATAACAGTGTGGTTCTTTGATTAGCAAAAAGGTTTGGTCATATTACCTCATCATCTGGAATTTGAAATGAGAATACAAGATTGTGAACGAGATAGACCACACTACAGACCCCACTATCAAGTTTTAGACAGGGATTAGCTGGGAACAGTTTGGAGCTATGTTGTACATTTGCTTTTCTCCTTTCTCACTCTGGCTTTTCAAAGTGAATGTAACCAGTTCATATTATAACTCTAGGTTATAAAAGAAGGACTTGCAAATACATAGTATCTTTCACAACTTCAGATTATCTCAAAGCGGAGGATGCTGTGGTCCAGTGCTTGCTAGTTCTGCGCCTCCTCTCTCATTGGCTTTGAGCTATAAGTTCCCTGAAACACTTGTGTTCCACCTGTTTCAGTTCATTAATGGTGAAAGATATTAGATCTTTTGTTTTACTCAGAAACTGACTGTTGGGAGAAGGAATAAGACAATGTTCTGACTATAATGGGCTGTGTGTTTTTAGCAATATTCAACCAATCTAAACATTCTGAATGTAAATAGCATGTTATCCTCCTGCCCTCATTTGTACAAGCAAGGATAATTTGAAACTTCACAGGGGAAGAGGTCTCCCACAGACAGTTTAGTTTGTGTGGAAATAAAGCCTGATCTAAAGCTGGGATGGAAGAACCAGGTTGCTGACTGCAGCCAGGAATCTTTGAAGTGGAAATGTTCACCAAGAAGGACAGTTTTGCGATGAAAAGGGGATAGCAAAATAGCTGAGTTCAGAGCAAACAATGGAGTCAAAAATAAACGCTGAGAAGTGTTCTAATTGAGTCCAGTTGGGACAAACTACTTGCCCTGTTGTATATTATATTAGAGGTTAAATTTGACTTAGATACAGGCCCGGGTTGGCATTCTGTGTGCTTAAACAACGTAGAGCGAGATGGTGCATAAATATTTTGCAAATGTTCCATCATGTTTTCTGCTGTTTTTTCGCAAGGAAAAAAATTGGTGCTTTCTTTCCCCCCCATCCCTGCTGCACCTTGCTTGACGTGTGTAACTATTGGACACAGAGACTAGAAATTAATTTCCATGGGGCTCTCCCTCTCGTCTACCACAATGTCAACAAAAGAGCCATCAGGTTTCCAGAAAAGTGGCAGAAACATGAGCATCACAAAAACAGATTACTTGACCATTTACCTCATTGCTGTTTTGCGGGATCTTTCTGTGCACAAGTTTGCTGCCGTGTTTCCCTCTATCAAAACAGTGAACACACTTCAAAAACATAAGTATTTCATCGGCAGCGAAGCATTTGGACATTCACAACTTCATCGTATCCCAATGTAAAAGCAAGTTCTTTATGTCTTTGCCTCTTCAGCTGAAGATACTATAGATGGGCAGGAGAACTTGTACGGAAATCCTGCCAACCCCCACCTGTGGATTTCTTTCTTCTTGCAGTTTACTCAACATCTTTGTAATTCCACCATCTCCAGTGTCAGTTCGTTGATCTACTCCTGGCACTGTAGGCATCTTGACCTCTGGGTACTGCTTGTGTTTGACCATGGACACGCCATCAATGACTTACTTTTGAGTCTTGCTTTCCTCAACCTAACAGTCGTTGGAATTCTCAGTGGGTCAATTTTAGCCACACATTTGAACCCTGCAAGTGGTTGCTCAGGAGATTGTGCTGCAAAAAGTCTAATATCAAAATTTTGGTGCTGCAGATTGAGGATAGATTTGTGTTTTGCTTTAGTGTTTTGATTTATTTTTATTTTTGAGGTCTCTTGCAAATATTAACTCCTGCCGAGAGCGGAAGTGCCATACATTACTAATACTACTAGTGGGAAAGAAAACAAGGTCCAAGGTTCACTTGTGTAACCTGAGGGAAAATCTATTAATACTGGATTATTACCAGAAAATTAACAGTTGTGTTTTGTTTTATGAAAGCCTTAGGCTACTGTCTCATACCTTTCCATTGATGAAAGCAATGCCAACAGACAGGCAGCACCTTCTAAGCACAATTGAACCTTGTTAAGATCACCTCGGATAAAATCCTTTTCCTCTTCAAATAGGTTTTTCTCAAATAGGCTTTAAAATCTTATCTGTGCAGCCATCTTTCTGTACAGGCTAAGTCTTACAGACCAATTGCCAGTCTCAACAGGAAATTAATATTCCTCTCTTTTGGAAGTTGGGTGACTACTAAACCATAAATGTTAACAACCTACAGAATCATAAAATGGCCTCCTTCTCTGCTGTTGCCATTTGACCTGTTGACTGCGTCAGCTTTCTGCCAGGGCAATTCAGCTAGAGACCTACTCCCTACCCTTTCCCCATTCGAAATTATGGTTGGAGCTAAATGCCTTATGAAGCTCATCGAAGCTTTTCCACAGAGTTTTTATGCTGTTTAATTCCAGATTTTTTTGTTTGTCACCTAGTGGTCCCTCCTGAAAAGTGTGTCTGTGAAGATGTGATGCTTTAGTGGTTGAATAGCCTGTCAGCACCTCCCTCTCTTGTCTGACACATGAATAATGGTGATTTGGGGACGGTGTTGGTTGGTTGACTGCTTCCACCTGTGGGATTGTGCCCTGGTGTGACTGGAGGGGGATTTGAATTTTCACGTGCCGTTTTGTTGCGTATCCATAAAAACATTCTACTGCCACTTGTGAGCTCACCGATAAACCGAATTTGCTGCACTGTTTCAGAGTTGACGACCGTATGGTGAATGTATTGTGTGCTAGATGGCCAAGGCCTGCCCTACATGTAATCTGTATCGTGAATTGTGTTTTGCATGGTTTCTGTATGAACGCATGTTCCACTAAAACATGGCAAACACCAGGGGCCTGACAGGAGGAGCCGTTTGCAAATGGTTGTAGTTTCTCAATCACCTGCAATGGGATGTGGACCTCTGAGTTTCTTTTAGGTGGATATTTTTAATGCTGGAAGTTATTAACATAGTGAGAACAGCACGACAGCAAATGAATAACTTTGTTATATTGTCCCTTCAAGGTGGCAAAATTAAGTGCGTCTGATATTGTGAACCTCTTTTGACAAGGATTTCAGACACGACAAGTGCCCTATAAAAATTGCAAACGAAATTAGTGAGCAAAGTTTGAGACATTTCTTTCTTTGGCACTGTTTCATTGCCCCCATTGCAGCTGCTGTTGTGCAATGTTAAGAAAAACAAATGAATATTTAAATCCCATCTTTTTAACAAATGTGTTCACATGACACCCACAAATGAGTACATGTGGAATTATGATAGTCACAGGGTACTCAAAAAGGAAAATAAAATTATCTGACATCTACAAATGGATTGAGTTAGATTCCTCATGTTTCTAGAAAGTATTGGACAAGATTTCCTCCTGCACCCTGGTCTCCAGTTCCATACCTGAGGCTTTTCCTCCTCATGTCGCCATCAGTTGGGACCATGATGATATCAAAAGGCTAAGGCAGAGCAACTCACTCAGTGACTTTCTGGTCTGCTAAAGTGTCTGTTACACTCTCTTGCCTATTACGTTTTACATAATTAGTGATAGTGGGTCTCTTTTGTTGCTTCTGCTGAGGTCCACATATGGAATGTAGCCACATTTACACAGTCCTACTTGAGGACCTTGTTAAATAAAGAACATGTATTCATATATCACCTTATCACATCTACAGGACATCCCAAAACACATTACAACCAAGGCATTTTTAAACAAGTTTTGCTGTCCTTGCATATATAAACCCTACACTGAATTTGCCCTCATCAAGGGAATGAACGGACAGTTAACCTTGTGGGATATGATCCAGGATATTGGGAGATTTTCCTGCATTTCTTTAGATGGTGCTGTGGAATCTTTTGAGCAGGTGACGTGGTCTATGTTTAATATCTCATTCAAAAACTGCCACTTCTGACAAGGTTGCACTCCCTCACTACTGCATTGAAGTATCAGCTCAGATTGTGTGCTCATGTCTGTAGTGGGGACTTGAACCCAGAACCTTCTGAGTGGGGTGAGAGTGTTACCAACTGAGCCAAGTTAACATTTGTGCTATTTAGTTTTCACCTGAGGGTAATTCACTTGCCCTGTGAAGTTGCGCAAATCATCTAAATGGAGGACACGCAAAGAGACTCCTCACTTGGTTCCCGTCTTGTAGCCAATGTAACCAGAGCAACACCAACAATGGTTTCTCTTCCTGCCTCCATTATCTTGAGCACCCAAGCATCTACTCTTAGCCTTTTCCTTCCTCTTCTACATGCCGCCTCTTGGCGACATCATCTGCTGGCATGATGTCAACTTCCACAGCTACGCTGACCACTTCCACTCTACCTTTTGCTATTTGGTTAAGGTTGTTTATACCATTGTGAAGGAATCCATATTTCCAGCTTGTGGCTGTTTTTTTGCTGTGGAGCCATTGGAATTTCACACATGTAGGGAGTGACCCTTTGTAACACTTAAGGTACAAAATGTACCAAGGGTTGATGCATTCAACCCTGTCTCAGAACCTGGGGTGGAACCCTGTTGGGGGATACCAACAGGACAGATCAGTTCAAGGGTCAGTTATTTGGGAGCAGATGAAGAAGGTTGGCTCCAGGCAGCTGACGTTGCCGTTAGCTCTGGTGAGCGGGCAGGGGCTGAGATGCCCTGGGAGGCATTGACAACTTGGTGCAGCTGAGTGATGGGTTTCAGAGAGGCTCAGGAACAGTAGTATTCTGTTCAGAGCAGCTAAAGAGCTGGGGTGGTGCCAGTGATTAGATGCTGGAGTGCAGCCTTGGGAATCCAGTGGGATGCAGTCTCAGGAGAGCAACTGAGAGGTGAGCAGTCATTGAGACAGTCTGAGTTGGAGTGGCTGTTGGGGAAATTAGAAGCTATATCCTTGAAAGAGAGGAGCTGAAATTCCTCGTGAGGAAGACAGAGCTTTAAAGATTTTTTGTGACTCACAGTGATGACTGACTTCTGGGTGGGTTGCTGAGAAGTTGGTGGGATCTGTCTTGGTTACGTTTACCATTTAATTGCAGTTTGTGGGGGAGTTCAGCCTGTTGGTTCATGTTTATCTCATGTTAATTCTGAATGTTAGATATAAGATTGAAAGTAATGATTACTGTGTTTTAGTAACAGTTATTTTGTTGTTTAAAACCATGGAATCTTGTGGCTTTTATTCTCTTGGTGAATACCTGGGATTTCTATTTTTGTCTACTTTTAACACAAAAAAGTTACTGCTCCCTAACCGGATTGTAACCAAGTATGGGGTCTTGTTCGGGACTGTAACAAAATAGGGTTCAGGTCTGGGATTGTAACACCATAGACTAGATGACCTTCTGTGACTGATGCAACACTTTTGACTATACAAGGGCCCAGGAAAGAAATACAAAGGCAAAATACTACAGATAATAGAAATCTGAAATAAAAACAGAAAATGCTGGAAATACTTAGCTGGTCAGGCAGCATCTATGGAGAGAAAAACACACCTGAAATGTTTAACTCTGCTTTTCTCTCTACAGATACTACCTGGCCTGTTAAGTGTTTCCAGCATTTCTGCTTTTATCCCAGGAAAGCAATGTTGCGCATGTCTCAGCAGAAGACCAGTTACAGACTTTTAAGAACTATGAGTGTCTATTTCTATGTGTTCTAATACATGTTGCTGGAGGATATTTCTCCACCTAATAATAGTTTGCAGAATTTTTGCTGAAAAATCATTTCCAGGCAAATTTCAAGTCTACTTTAATCAGCTTTGCAAAAGCTTTGTTCATTGTGAGAGACGTGTGTCTATCTGATTTAAGTTTTATCTGGTTGTTAATCACTGCCCAGATGAAAGCTTTTGTTCCATTTCTACCTTGTAACTCTCCTCAACCCAGCCATTATCATCTATAAATCACTACATTCTGGTTTTTTTTTTGACAGCTAAAACTACCAAAGGTTCGGTACTTGTATATTCTGCAGTTCCAAACCTGAGGCTGGATTTTCAGAGAATTCATCTGGGTGTCAGGTTCCTGACCTCATGCCTCAACAATGTCGCTTCTGCAACGTTATTTTTAGATTTAAATGGCATAATTGGCTAGAAGGCAAGCTCAGCACCAGGCGATGGGAGCTGCCTGCCTGGCACCAGCAGCAGAGGCAGGAGGCAGCCATGTTGGGGGTTGCCACTGCCTTGCTGAAGAGAGCAGGCAACTCCTCAGACAGCCAACAGCATTGTTGGGGCTGGAAGGAACCAGGAGAAGGTCCAGTGCTTGTACTGACTCAAGTAGGTCCTAGAAAAAAACAGGTAAGTAACAAAGACAGGTCACAATGAACCTGACAGCTGTGCACTAATGTGCACTAGAATTTCCTTATTCTTTCATGGAATGTGGGTATCGTTGGCAAGGCCAACATTTGTTGCCCATGCCTAATTGGATTGAACTGAACGGTTTGCTAGGCTATTTCAGAAGGCAGTTAAGAGTCAGCCACATTGCTGTGGGGCTGGAGTCACATATAGGCCAGACCGGGTAAGGTGGGCAGATTTCCTTCCATAAAGGGCAATAGTGAACCAGATGGGTTTTTATGACAATCAATGAGACTAGCTTTCAATTGCAGATTATTTTGATTAATTGAATTTAAATTCCACCAGTTGCCGTGGTAGGATTTGAACATGTGTCCCCAGGGTATTAGCCTGGGCTTCCAGATTACTAGTCCAGTGATTTGGCCACCGCCAACCCCCCAATCACCCCCACCCTCACCCCCACCCTCACCCTCACCCTCACCCTCACCCCCCCCCTTTCAGGTTTGCCAAAATACAGTTTTAAACCCTTAATTCTGCACCAGAATTGATGTCTTAACAAGCGCCTTAAGGGGTCATTAATTGGTGGTGAGCATGGTTCCTGTTCCCCCCCTACCCAGCCCACCCCGCTGACCCTTTGAAAATTGCAAACTGTGCTGGAGGCGTTGGAATTGTGAGATGACCTCCAGAATCGTCATTTTCAAATCGCGACTGCACCAGGTCCTGACCCACTCGCCCTTTGAAAATCTGGCTCCTGGTCTTTGTGCCTATCTAAGCAACTAGATAGATGCAATATTTTGGAAACTGAGGACCTAAGTAAGTGGAAGAAAACTTGCTCTAGAGGGCAGTAATTCTGGTGTATAGAATTATTGGATCATAGGGTCATTGCTGCACAGAAGGAGGCTTTTTGGGCTCATGCTATCTTTCTGTAGAGCAGTTCAATCAGTCCCATTCTCCTGATTCATTCCCCTAGCCCTGCACATTTATTTCTCTCAATGCTCATCCAGTTTTCTTTTGAAACCATTGATTGTCTCTGCTTCGACCAACCATGTAGGCCGCGAATGTCAGAGGGACATGAAGGAGGAGAAGAGAGATGAATTAACGCAGCTTTGTTAAGACTAAAACCTTATTATTCACTGTCAAGTGTTAAGGTACCTAAACAATCTGCATGCCTGCCCACCCTCCCCACCTTCAATTTTCATTTAAGGTCTTCCCACAATGTACTGAGTGTGGTGAAGGCCAGTTCAATCATGGTTCTCAGTAGGGTATTGGATAAGCACCTGAGGGGAAATAATTTACTGGGTTACAGGGAGAACAGGTCGAAAGGAAGGACAGGCCTAACAGGGAGGTCAGGGGTACAAATAGGACTAGCTGTGTTACAGAGATCTAACAGGGACACAATGGGCTGAACCTCCCCTTTCTGTGCCATAACCATTCTACGATTCATTCTAGAACCTTTGTTTTGCTTTGGGGCGGGGGGTGCATAAACGCTTTTGTGCACTGAGATGACCTGCACGTTTCCCGGACAAATCGTTAAACCGGGCCCAATGGGCTCTATCAGCTGTATGTGGAAGATTCCATGGCATGTTGTTGGAAGAAGAGCAGCGAGTTCTTCTGGTGTTCTGGCCAACATTTATTGCACAGCCAACGCAACTGAAACAAATTAATAAGCCACTTATCTTGTTTATCAAGTTCTCTGAGAACTTGCTGGGTACAAATCAGTTGTTTTCACCTGCATAACATGGGTTTCTACACTCCATATTTAATTAGTTGGCTGTAAAGTGCTTTGGAGTGTCCTGAACATTAAAATAAATGGTCCTTTTCATTACATCATCTATAGTCCCACGCTAAGGTAGTATTTATACTAGTCAGGCGCCGCAACTTGTTTTGTGAAGCTGGCCAGCTTTAATTTACAGATTCTTTCTGTGATGGCGATCAGATAAAAATAATTGTATGCTTGAGATGGGAAGTTATGCTGGTGATTCACTGTTGTATTGGGTGGGGAGAGGTAAGGGATGGGAAGACATGAATGACTCAGTGGCTGTTTTTTATTTCTCTACCTTTAACCCCAGGGAAACTGAGCCTAGGGGCAGCTTAAATAGAAAGGGAGCACTCCTCACCCTGGTTAAATTGCAAGTGGCAATGATGCCCGCTGAGCTATGTATATATAACGAGCTATGATTGAGTCCTTTTCCTTAAACTTGTAGATTTGGCTCCAATGATGCCATTGGAGTTGGGCTGTCACTTCAGTCTGAAGCCTGAGCGCAGGGTGTGGCAGGGGTGTGGGGTGGGGTAGAGAACCGACTCTCAGGCCTGAGCGCGCTTAGGGAGCAGTTTTGTCTTCCGAGCCAGACTGAACCTGCATTGAGGACCAAAAGAGGCCAGTTAAAGTATCTTTTGTAAATTATATTTGAATTTTGCTTCTTGTCCAGAAGTAGCAGAAGTGCTTCTCTGGGCCCCATGAGGGAAGACTGGGCCTGCTGAACTCTTGTGACCCCACTTGCTTTCTGCTGGGGATGGCTTCCACAGCTTCCGAGCTGCCCAATTTTACCAGCCAGGCCACTTCCACTGACTTGCCGGCCATTTTGGCAAATGGCACCGTCATGAGGTTCACCGTTAAAATTGGCAGAGGCTTCAGGGTGGGCTGACTGCTCATAGGCCCATGCCCCTGCCCAGGAGTAAAATTTGACCCCATTGTTATAGGTTCATAGGTCCAAAGCATCCTGGAGTTTAAATCTCTGCATAAAGAGAGAGAGAATATATGTGTATCTCTTCGGAATCATGTGGAAACTTTGGAAGAGTGTATATTTTCAGTGAAAACACTTGGAAAAAAGTGTTTTATGATTTGGCATGAACAAAATAAATAACTAGTGTTTCCCTTAGCCATTGGAGTTGCATAAATATATCATTATGTAGCACAGTTTTCAAATGCTCTATTTAAACAAAATGCAGCACAGGTACTCCATTCAACACCTTCCATCGCTCTCCGAAACGCACACACTGGCTCAATCAAAAGCAAACTTGGTAATCGTTCTCCCTTACCTCAGAAAAAGATTGCACAATTTATCCTCCAGCTGATTTTCAAACCTTGGCCAAAGTGGAGAAAAGTTAAATAAACCTTTTATGTAAACAATGGTTATTTTCAGAACAAAAGTAAAGCAGATTAATCATCACTCCCGTCTGTCTCTCTCAGCCACCGATTTTTCTTGAATGAGAGGAAGAATGGTGCTGGAAAATGGTTTCTTCAAATAAATTTGATTTTGAGCTTGGTTGCATGCCTCCCTGCCTCTCTTCACTTGTCAGTTGTATGTACAGGTACTGCTCGGGGGGTAGCTGGCTGGCTTGCTGATGTGTTCTCTGTGGATCAGAGATTGAGGGAAGCTTCATCGGTTTTTCTTTGGGCAACCTGTGTCAGGCATCAGTGGTGCCAGGGTCAAAGACTGGTGAATTACCGGTGTGTTTAGGGTTGTAGGTAACGACTGGAGGATGGAGCTTTTCAGGTGGCAGCTGCTGGGTGCCAACCAGAAGGGGTACAATGAGGGTGGAAAGCAATGGTGCTGGGGAAGAAAGCCAAGGGCAAGGGATTGAAGCTATGAAACACAGTGCCAGTGTCAGAAGCTGGGAAAGCTGATGAGTAAGTGAGTAAGTATATAGAGAACTTAAATCTCACCATCTTAAACATAATATCCAGAAGTAATGTGAATAGCATGACATTTGCTATGTGGACCACACTATTCAGGGAGGATGTTTTCCCTCGTTGGGGAGTCTAGAACCAGGGGCCACAGTCTCAGGATATGGGGCAGGCCAATTAGGACTGAGATGAGGAAACATTTCTTCATTCGGAGGATGGTCAACCTGTTGAATTCTCTACCGCAGAGAGCTGTGGAGGCCGGGTCACTGAATATATTCAAGAAAGAAATTGATACATTTTTGGATATTAGGGGCATCAAGGGGTTTGGAGAGAAAGCGGGAATATGGCGTTGAGATAGAGGATCAGCCATGATCAAATTGAATGGGGGAGCAGGCTCGAAGGGCCGAATGGCCTACTCCTGCTCCTAGTTTCTGTTCTATGTGTCCATACAATTTGGCGAGAGACATTTTACTGAAATGGGAAAAGATGACACCCAAATGAATGTGAACTGAGCAAATCTGAAAATATCTAAAAATCGGCTACGTTTAGATCAACTTGAGATCAGAAAGCGTTTTGAAGCTCAAACCTAGCCATTAAAAATTGCGATCCGTAAGCTTTTAAAAGCCTGAATAACCTATAAAAACATGAAGCTATCCAAAAAATATTCTGCCACCATAATTACACATTACCCTTCGTCCAACTGATCAGGGAATGTTCTCCTTTTTTGATCAAGTTACTTTCTTTCCTGCTTTGTGGTGCAAGAATGAGGTTGTTTGTAAAACCATGAGAGGGCTTTAAGTGCATGCATCTGGTCAGGTACCTCATTAAAAACCACTGTAATTTCACTATAAACATTAAATTGATATACAATTGTGTATACAGTGTTTTGCCTCTTATTTAATTGTGAGCTTCAAAGTTGTTATAACAACCATCTACACAGGCTTGTTGTATATCTCAGCACTTTGATGAATCATCACTGGGTCCAATAAGCAGAAGTAATTAATTCCACATTTGCTGGTTCTGATAGGCATATAATGAGGGTTTCAAGATGGGGATGGTGAAGCAAAGCAGTCTTTCAGAGGTACTAAAATTATTCAGAAGCTATTTCCTCATCTTGAAGTGCAATATAATAGTAAGGCTCAGCACATTGGCTGTCAAGCAGATAAATGCAAGTTTTCAATGACATTACCATGAGTAAATCCCCCAACATCAGCATCCTGACTGATACCTCAATTGGAGTTGTCACATAAATGCAGGATCTACTAGAGAGGGTCACTGTGTACTATTGAGTGGATCTGCAGTAATTCACCATGGATTCTTCAGCAGCACCTCTCAAACCCATGACCTCCTGTACCTTGGACAAGGACAGTAGCTGCATGGGAAACACCATCGGCTCTAGGTCTCCCTCCATGTCGCACACTATTCCTGATGTGGGCATTTCTCGTTCCTGCTGCCGGGCAACTTTCCCAGGGTGGGCAGAGTCCAGGATCGGCCATCTGCACCACAGAGGCAGGAAATCAATTTACATAATTAGGGCCGATGGAGTGGCACCCACCGAGGTCAGAGGTCACCGGCTCAATGGAGGCAACATCCTCGCAGCAGACTGGGAGGGGGCATCATTGGAGCAGAAGGCTCCATGCCCCGACGAGGGAAACACAAGCATGAAAGGCCCCACCCCCTGCCATTGCCCCAACAATCCAGCTTGGAGGGGTATCTCCTCCAATACAAGTGGCCTACCACCTCCCCCACTCCCACCTCTGATTTCTTAATTTATGTTTACATCTCCAAGAGTGCCTCCATGTTGAGGCACCCCCGCAGACCCCGACTTGCCTACGCAGCTCCCACTCCTTCCCATGGGGCTGTCGAGGCACTAGAGGGCCAGCCCTCCTGGCTAGCAGCATTGAGACCCAGCCCGCAGGCCTTAACAGGATGGTAAGTGCAGAGTCATCCAATGAGGAGGCTGTTTCTGCGAATATCGCTGAGCAGGTCTTGCTGCCAAAAGTGCGGGCTTGGGATTCCACTTGGTCCTGACACTGGGGTCCTGAAGCTCATGGGAAAAATTCACTCAAAGCCTTGGAACTTCCTAATGTCATTGAGGGACTATCTTCACCATAGAGCGCAGTGGCTCAAAGGGAAGGCTCATTACCCCATCCTGAGAATGCATTTTGATAAAAAATTATACAGCACATTTTTTGTTCTCAACATCACAAAAGCGCTTCATATATTGAAGTACTTTTTAAGTGTTTAAATGTTGTAATGTTGGAAAATGTGGCAGCTACTTCGCACACAAGCAAAATTCAACAAACAACAGTGAGATAAATGACCGGGCAATCTGTTTTGGTGGAGATGGTTTAAGGGATAAATGTTGGCCAGGACACGGAGAACTCTGCTTTTCTTCAAATATTATCGTGTCATCTTTTACATCTGCCTGAACAGACTAATGGGACCTCTGTTTAATATTTTATCTGAAAGACGGTGCAGCACTACCTCACTTCCTACATTACAGCAGTGACTACACTTTGAAAGTGCTTCATTTGTTGCAAAGTGCTTTGAGACAGCCTGAGGATGTGAAAGGCTCTATATAAATGCAAGTCTCTCTTTTTTTGGACGATTCGAGGTTTTTAGAAATGCAGGCGGCTCATGGATCATTTTAGAGTACATTGTCACAACATATGAATTAGGACCAGGAGTGGGCCACTCGGCCCCTTTAGCCTGCTCTGCCATTCAATGAGATCAGGCCGATCTGATAGTAACCTCAGCTCCACATTCCCACCTACTCCCGATAACCTTTCACCCCCTTGCTTATCAAGAACCTGCCTAGCTCTGCCTTAAAAATATTTAAAGACTCTGCTTCCACTTCCCTTTGTAGCATTCCCAAGGCTCACGAACCTTGGAGAAAAAAAGTTCTCCTCATCTCTGTCTTAAATGGGCGACCCCTTATTTTTAAATGGAGACCCCTGGTTCTAGATCCTCCCACAAGAGGAAACATCCCTCCCACATCCAGCCTCTCAAGACCCTTCAGGATCTGATATGGATCAGCATAAGGAAAATATATCTCTTGTATAGATTTTTTTATGGGATCTCTGCTACTTCACGTTCAGCCTCAGATCCTGTAAGAACCCAGATATCCTGCTGCTATTGTGAATGTTACTAGAATTGGAAGGCGGGCAGACATCGCCCTTCCTTTAGTCTTGTCTTGTCTCTGAATAGAATATCCAGTTCATCTGCAATGTCCCAACTGTTCCACTCCATTCCTCTTAGTCATGGTTAGCTTATGCTGCATCAGCGATGTGTTAATAAACCTCTTTGAAAACCAGTATGGTGCATTACATCACCTCAGAACGGCATTAAAGATGAAAATTCTGCACCAGAAAATCCAAATTAAGAAAGAATTTTTCCTGAAGAAATCTTTTACCCGAGGGGAAAATATTCTCAGGGCTGTGCTTGCTTCTATCAACCAGCAAGAATTGCCACATACTGCAGTTCTTGGTTGGATATGAAATAGAGGATATCGGGCTTCCTTGCTGGTCCCCATTCGTCATCCAGTAGCTGACCAAATGGGCGAAGAGCATCTCCAAAATGGAGGGAAGTGCTGCTTCATGCTGAGAAAACGAGGCTTGCTCCAGATTCTGCAAGGTATGTTGTTTACCCACTCCTTCTCATGCCCCCATACTGAATGGCCCAGCTTGGAACTGGCACAACTATCTGCATGGACTTGTGGTGTGTCAGATCTGGGATTTGACTCACTTCAGCAGGGATGAGAAAACATCTCAACTGCTCCTAGGTTGGCAATGAACATATTTTCAAAGTTAATCAGATAACTCCAATACCATTGTCTGCATTGACCATATCGAAATGATTGTAATATTCATTGATTGTATGTGTCATGATCCATGTGTATAAGTTGAATCTGATTGTACTTTTGTGATGGTGATTTTGAAATGTTTTGTAATGTTCTTCCAGATATTTAATGAATAAAGTGTATTTTTCAAAAAAAAAATATTCAAAGTTAATCAGTAGATCTGGGTGATGAGAAGAAGAAAAATTGACCCATGTGTCAGAATGTTTTCAACATTTGTTATCCAGGCTATGACAAACCATTTCTAGCCGCAAATGTGCGAGGGTTCCTGCAGTTTAAGGGACTCGAGCCAGTTTTAAAAGTAAACTTCGTTCATTGAGCAGCTTTAATCAGAGGGGAAAGAACAAGTGAAAATGCAAAGGAAAATAACCTAACAGTGATTGTGTTCCAGTCGATTGTTTTAACTCTTCCAGCCCCGCATCTCCTTTCCAAACAACCAAAAGAGTTGGTTCCCAGGAGGACGTGTCAGGACTGCAGATGTTTGAGCTTCTTTCAGTTTGTTGACCGAAGTGCAGGGCAGAGTTCTGAGGCGCTGCTGATTGCGAATTCAAACAGTTTATAGGATTTTTCTTTGCTGGCGCTTCCAGCACGATGACATTCCATTCGACCTCCGAATACACAGCAAGTGCTTCCCACGTGTGAGCAGGTATGCAAATAGCCTGCTTAATTGGTCCACTGGACAATGCACTTTAAGGACATGTCAGCTTCAATTTTGGGGACGCTGTGAAAGATTTACATCTAATTCATCATGCGTTTCTGATGATTAAAATCAGCACTCTTCATGTGTCAGCACTTGTTAGACTCGATGTAACCTCATGAGAGAGAACATAAGGAAATGCTTCTTCCACTACTGAAGTCATAACCCATGATTTAATGCACTGCTTGTAAGCCTGCTGTTTCTTGCAAGTGGAGATTTATCTGCATCTTGGTGGCTTGAGTCTTTTTTAAACAAGATTTGTGTTTGGCATCTTTAAACTTTGAAAGTTATCTGCAGAGCTGGGGATGATCTTGTCTTGTATTTGAGAATGGGGTCTGTGCATAAGTTCATAAGTTAGACATTGTGTTGAGCCAGTGACTGATGGATCCTTATCTGGCCTTCATTCTCACTCCATGTGTCACCTCTTGGCTTGTTTCTATCTGGGGATCAGCACATTTGATGTAAAAGATTATGAAAACCGTGAAATCTTCAGGTAGTGAGTATTTATCTTTTCAAACGATTGTTATCTAATTCATAAACTGAATGAAAATACAAAATATTGAAAATGTATTGCACTCCTCATGTAATACATCCCAGAATTGAAAAAGCTGGATACTCTGCAGGTAAAACAGGAAATTTGAAACTAAACCAGAAAATGCAGACAACACACAGCAGATCAGTTATCATCTATGGAGAATACAGACGAGCTAACATTCTGGATGCCTGTTGGGAGTGCAGGAATACTGATTAGCAGTGTGAAATAAGGCACTGAAATTTCTGAATACTGCCAATGTGCAAATCGTACAATCATAGAACAAGCAAATATTTGGTGATATAAAAAGAAAATGCTGCAGCAGTGGTAAATTTGAAATAAATACAGAAAATGCTGAAAATACTCGGCAGGTCTGGCAGCATCTGTGGAGAGAGAAACAGAGTTAATGTTACAGGTCGACGAGATTACATCATCAAACTGAAACGTGGGGTGGAATTTTATGGCGAAGGGATTTTACAGTCCCATCAAAGTGGATGGACTTTTGAACGGCTTGCCGCCTTTTACAGCCCCAACCCCCACCCCCTCCATGACAGGGCTGTAAAATTCCACCTATTAGCTCTGTTCCTCTCTCCCCAGATGCTGCCTGACCTGCTGAGTATCTCCAGCATTTTCTGTTTTTATTTCACACTTCAGAGCCCCCGACACTTCCACACTTGTACATGGCAGTTAAATTCCTTCCCCCACAAGGGCTTGTATCACAAGTAGAATTTGCCAAGTATAACGTCTTTCTGCATCACCAACGGAGGATGAACTGTTGTTGCCATGAGCAGTTACTTGGAGGCGAGCGGCAAGCTTTAACTGGCCTAAGACTTCTTTATCTTTCCTTCCATAATTTGTTTAGGACCTGGGTGTAGAACAATGGGGAAGGGCTTCTCTCAGTCACTGTCACAGTGGGTCAGGCCTTGTACCTGCAATCCACCCATTTTTTTTTACATAAATTCCTGTTGTGACTTATTGCTGGGTAGATCTTGCAGGAAATAAATGACTCATTGAACAGGAATTAACTGGCATAGTGAATCAATTGGGGTTCATGACTTGAGTCATATTTTATCGTAACTAAGTTGTTCAAGCCAGGAGCAAAACGCAATGGAAAGTATTAAGATATTTATTTGGGTTGCCTCAGCTGCATTTTTTAAAAAATGAGTGATGAATGTGACTAATTATTACAGGAATGAGGAAACTGGTGGCCGGTAATTTGTATGCTATGCAGAGTCTTCTGAAACTGTGAGAGGAACTGGGACTTTATTTGTGCAGCAGAGGGTACCTGCATTTTGGCAAGAAAAAAATCAGTTTTAATTCTGCAAATACCAGGACGTGACAGAATGCTTGATGGAAGGCCATTTTACACCAACTTCTTTCGGAAATGGCTCATCCGAGTGCTGGTTGAGAAAATCAGCCCCTTTTAACAGTTCACTGACCACTGAAACCCTGTTCCACAACCTGCAGCTGTACTATGAGGAAATAACTTTGCAGTTTTGTACCATGAGATTGATAATTGCTATGATCTCTACAGAGACTGATAACTTCTTAAAAGAAATTCAAACTTTCTGTGCATAGCTGAACTAACTTAGTTACGATAAAACAACAATATTTCACATTTTAAGACTTTTACTGTAATGCAAGACTAAAAACAGTAATGACAAAACACTATTTTTGTAGCAAATTTATACTTTAAACTACAGAGCAGAACCTTTCCCTTTTTACTATTAGCACAACAAAAAAAAACACTTCACAGTACTGAAGATCAGAGGGACCTTGGTGTGCATATCCAGAGACCCCTGAAGGTAGCAGGGCAGGTAGATAAGGTGGTTAAGAAGGCATATGGGACACTTGCCTTTATTAGCCAAGGATTAGAATACAAGAGCAGCAGGTTATGCTGGAATGTATGAAACACTGGTTAGGCCACAACTGGACTACTGCATGCAGTTCTGGTCACCCCATTATAGGAAGGATGTGATTGCACTGGAGAAGGTGCAGAGGAGATTTACCAGGATGCTGCCTGGGCTGGAGGGTCTGAGCTATGAGGAAAGATTGGATAGGCTGGGGTTGTTTTCCTTGGAGCAATGAAGGTTGAGAGGGGACCTGATAGAGGTGTATAAGATTATGAGGGGCAGAGATAGGGTGGATAGGAAGGCACTTTTCCCATTAGTAGAAGGGTCAATAACCAGGGGGCATAGATTTAAGGTAAGAGGTAGAATGCTAAGAGGGGAGTTGAGGAGAAACTTTTTCATCCAGAGGGTGGTGCGAGTCTGGAACTCACTGCCTGAAAGGGTGGTTGAATCAGAAACTCTCGTAATATTTAAGAAGTATTTAGATATTTACTTGCATTGCCATAGCCTCCAGGGCTATGGGCCAAGTGCTGGAAAATGGGATTAGTGTAGTCAGATCTTTGTTGATCGGTGTGGACAAGATAGGCCGAATGGCTCCTTCTGTGCTGTAGACGTCTATGAGTCTATAGACTTTACCTTGTTCTTTAAATAGACATTCAATTCTCCCAGAATTAGTCCAAAGTGATTCGTTGCCCCTGAGGTATGAGTTCTAATCTTTCCCTGTCCCATCCTGGAAACATTTAACTCCAGATCTGTCTTTTACAATGAGAGTTTCCCTGGAGACTTCTCTCTCTAGCTAAAGTTAGGCAAATCTTCCTTCCTTATTTTAACTCGTCACAAATTCCAATCTGAGCACGAGTTCCCACCAGCATTTCTGCACGGCAAAACACAGCACCTTGCTGCCCATAGCTGCCCTCCCTCTCCTGGATCCTGGCAGACTAACCTTATCTGTGAGTTTTCAAGGATATCTTTAAAACCCTTTCCCTCTCAAAGCTCATTGCCATGGCAACGTGAGTCAAATGGATTTTGTGTCCAGGTAGAAATGCTGATTAGCTTTCCTTGAGACCCCCACTCCCATATCTTGAAAGTAAACGGGCAGTTTAAAGTGCAGCTGTTTACAGCACAACATTCTCAACACTTTTCTGGAACTCTGGAGACTCCCAGTCTATCCACTGTTAGCACACAGGCTGCTGCCATTGCCTCCAAGTGTAAACACCTTGCACCTTCTTCTCAGTAAAACAATCTGGGTCCCTTTTAATCTCTAACAATTAAACCACCCAGGCTTGCTGTCAGGCAGACTTCAGAACAGATCACATGGGCCTTTTCATTTTACCTTAAATTAAAGACGCAGTTCCAAAACATAATCTTCTAAGCCTCTGAATTGTAACATAATGCAATCTGTGTTCGGCATTGTGATGTTGCCATGGCCAGTGCAACATTTCCCAAAGTGGATAGCAAGTTGTGAGGTGCTGTGGCATTATTCGATGATATCAAATATTGTAATCTGGTAACTTCAGATTATACAGGCCGCACTGGTTCTGTTTCCATGTGTCTTAAACTAACCCTGAACATTGAGGTTGGCATTTTCTGCTTCTGCACTTGCTGACTTTTGATTTTCCGCTCATTGAAGTGAATGGTCAAGATATTGTGGGCTTGTATTTTGGGTTCATTGTTAAATATTGTTATTAGATAGACTGGTGGGTACAGAATTATAACTTGTTGGAAGTAGGTTTATTGTATGAGCGGTGAAATATAAAAATATCATTCAGTCCTTCAAGCCTGTTTTGTTGTGTATCCATGTACAAATCAACTTTGTAACTTTTTTTTATTCATACACGGGATGTGGGTGTTACTGGCTGGGTCAGCATTTATTGCCCATTCCTAGTTACCTTTGAGAAGATGGTGGTGAGCTGCCTTCTTGAACCGCTGCAGTCCATGTGATGTAGGTACACCCACAGTGCTGTTAGGAAGGGAGTTCCAGGATTTTGACCTAGCGACAGTGAAGGAACGGCAAGATATTTCCAAGTCAGGATGGTGAGTGGCTTGGAAGGGAACTTGCAGGTGGTGGTGTTCCCATCTATCTGCTGCCCTTTTCCTTCTAGCTGGTAGCAGTTGTGGGTTTGGAAGGTGCTGTCGAAGGAGACTTGGTGAATTCCTGCAGTCCATCTTGTAGATGGTACACACTGCTGCTACTGTGCATCCATGATGGAGGGAGTGAATGTTTGTGGATGTGGTGCCAATCATGTGGGCTGCTTTGTCCTAGATGGTGTCAAGCTTCTTGAGTGTTGTGGGAGCTGCACACATCCAGGCAGGTGGGAAGAATTCCATTTTGTGCTTTGTAGATGGTAGACAGGCTTAGAGAGTCAGGCAGTGAGTTACCCATCACACTATTCCTAGCCTCCGACCTGCTCTTGTAGCCACAGTGTTTATATGGCTAGTCCAGTTCAGTTTCTGGTCAATGGTAACCCCCAGGATGTTGATAGTAGGGGATTCAGTGATGGTAATGCCATTGAACATCAAGGGGCGCTGGTTGGATTTTCCCTTGTTGGAGATGGTCATTGTCTGGCACTTATGTGGCACGAATATTACTTGCCACTTGTTTGCGCAAGCCTGGATATTGTTCAGGTCTTGCTGCATTTGGATATGGGCCACTTCAGGATCTGAGGAGTTGTGAATGGTGCTGAACATTGTACAATCATCAGTGAACATCCCCACTTCTGACCTTATGATGGAAGGAAGGTCATTGATGAAGCAGCTGAAGATGGCTGGGCCTAGGACACTACCCTGAGGAACTCCTGCAGTGATGTCTGGAGCTGAGAAGGCTGACCTCCAACAACCACAGCCATCTTCCTTTGTGGTAGGCATGACTCCAACCAGTGGAGAGTTTTCCCCCTGATTCTCATTTACTCCAGCTTTACTAGGGGTCCTTGATGTCCCACTCGGTCAAATGTGGCCTTGATGTCAAACTCTTACCTCACCTCGGAGTTCAGCTCTTTTGTCCATGTTCGAACCAAGACTGTAATGAGGTCAGGAGCTGAGTGTCCCTGGGGAAACTCAAACTGGGCATCAGTAAGCAGATTATTGCTAAGGAAGTGCCGCTTGATAGCACTGTTGATGACCCTTTCCATTACTTTACTGATGATGGAGAGTAGACTGATGGGGCAGTAATTGGCTGGGTTGGATTTGTCCTGCTTTTTGTGTACAGGTCATACCTGGGCAATTTCCTACATAGCCGGGTAGATGCCAGTGTTGTAGCTATACTGGAACAGCTTGGCTAGGGATGCAGCAAGTTCTGGAGCACAGGTTTTCAGTACTATTGCCGGAATATTGTCAGGGCCCATAGCCTTTGCAGTATCCAGTGCCTTCAGCCATTTCTTGATATCACATGGAGTGAATCGAATTGGCTGAAGACTAGCATCTGTGATTCTGGGGACCTCTGGAGGAGGCCGAGATGGATCATCCACTCGGCACTTCTGGCTGAAGATTGTAGCAAATGCTTCAGCCTTATCTTGCACTGATGTGCTAGTTTCCTCCATCATTGAGGATGGAAGTATCTGTGCAGCCACTGCCTCCAGTGAGTTGTTTAATTGCCCAGCACCATTCATGACTGGATGTGGCAGGACTGCAGAGCTTAGATCTGATCTGTTGGTTGTGGGATCACTTAGCTCTCTCTATCACTTGCTGCTTATGCTGTTTGATACACAAGTAGTCCTATGTTGTAACTTCACCAGGCTGACACCCCATTTTTAGGTATGCCTGGTGCTGCTCCTGGCATGCCCTCCTGCACTCTTCATTAGACTGACTCTACACTCTTACTCAGGAATTAAATCAGCTGGATAAAGACCTACAGAGTTTGGTGCTGCAATTCTAAAGATAAACCAAGTGAAACTTTTCGAGCTCCCATTTCATTTCCCTGGTTCTTCAGCCATGTAATGTTAAACCAATCCTGCTAATTAAAAATGAAAACATATGAATACAGAAGCACATGAAGAAAATTATTTTTCTCTGGTCACAGCAAACCAGCAAATGTACTTATAACCTTCAAGCAATTTGCTAATTAGACAAAAACAGAATTACCTGGAAAAACTCAGCAGGTCTGGCAGCATCGGTGGAGAAGAAAAGAGCTGACATTTCGGGTCCTCATGACCCTTCAACAGAACTGAAGTATAGTTAGGAGAGGGGTGAAATATAGGCTGGTTTAAGGTGGGGGGCGGGGGGGAGAGAGAAGTTGAGGGTGGGGTGGTTGTGGGGACAAGCAAGCAGTGATAGGAGCAGATAATCAAAAGATGTTACAGACAAAAGGATCAAAGAGGTGTTGAAGGTGGTGATATTATCTAAGAAAAGTGCTAATTAAGAATGGATGGCAGGAAACTCATGGTACAGCTCTAGTGGGGGTGGGGTGGAAAGACTAACAAGGTATTAGTTGTAGATTTAAAAATAATGGAAATAGGTGGGAAAAGAAGAATCTATATAAATTATTGAAAAAAAAACAAAAGGGAGGGGGAAGAAACGGGGTGGGGATGGGGGGAGGGGGAGTTTAAGATCTAAAGTTGTTGAATTCAATATTCAGCCCGGAAGGCTGTAAAGTGCCTAGTCGGAAGATGAGGTGCTGTTCTTCCAGTTTGCGTTGGGCTTCACTGGAACAATGCAGCAAGCCAAGGACAGACATGTGGGCAAGAGAGCAGGGTGGAGTGTTAAAATGACAAGCGACAGGGAGGTTTGGGTCTTTCTTGCGGACAGACCGCAGGTGTTCTGCAAAGCGGTCGCCCAGTTTGCGTTTGGCCTCTCCAATGTAGAGGAGACCGCATTGGGAGCAACGAATGCAGTAGACTAGGGGAAATGCAAGTGAAATGCTGCTTCACTTGAAAGGAGTGTTTGGGCCCTTGGACGGTGAGGAGAGAGGAAGTGAAGGGGCAGGTGTTGCATCTTCTGCGTGGGCATGGGGAGGTGCCATAGGTGGGGGTTGAGGAGTAGGGGGTGATGGAGGAGTGGACCAGGGTGTCCTGGAGGGAATGATCCCTACGGAATGCCGCCAGGGGGGGTGAAGGGAAGATGTGTTTGGTGGTGGCATCATGCTGGAGTTGACGGAAATGGCGGAGGATGATCCTTTGAATGCGGAGGCTGGTGGGGTGATAAGTGAGGACAAGGGGGACCCTATCATGTTTCTGGGAAGGAGGAGAAGGTGTGAGGGCGGATGCGCGGGATATGGGCCGGACATGGTTGAGGGCCCTGTCAACGACCGTGGGTGGAAAACCTCGGTTAAGGAAGAAGGAGGACATGTCAGAGGAGCTGTTTTTGAAGTTAGCGTCATCAGAACAGATGCGACGGAGGCGAAGGAACTGAGAGAATGGGATGGAGTCCTTACAGGAAGCGGGGTGTGAGGAGCTGTAGTCGAGGTAGCTGTGGGAGTCGGTAGGCTTGTAATGGATATTGGTGGACAGTCTATCATCAGAAATTGAGACAGAGAGGTCAAGGAAGGGAAGAGAAGTGTCAGAGATGGACCATGTGAAAATGATGGAGGGGTGGAGATTGGAAGCAAAATTAATCAATTTTTCCAGGTCCCGACGAGAGCATGAAGCAGCACCGAAGTAATCATCGATGTACCGGAGAAAGAGTTGTGGGAGGGGGCCGGAGTAGGACTGGAACAAGGAATGTTCCACATACCCCATAAAGAGACAGGCATAGCTGGGGCCCATGCGGGTACCCATAACCACACCTTTTATTTGGAGGAAGTGAGAGGAGTTAAAGGAGAAATTGTTCAGTGTGAGAACAAGTTCAGCCAGACGGAGGAGAGTCACTTTGTTTTTCAGCTCTGCCATCTCTTCCTTGTGATAATTACCCTCATGAAACCAGCAGGGAAGGGTATTATCTTGGCTGATACTCCAGGGCAGTATTAAAGGAGTACTCTATGTCGAAGGTGCTTTCTTTAGAGTGAAACATTAAATCAGGCTCGATCTGCTCCATAAAATGGACATCAAAGATACCATGGCACTATCTGAAGAAGAAAAGACAGGTCACTCCGATTTGTGACTACCATTTTTCAATGAACCAAGATCAATAAAGTGGTTCAATCAGTCATTTATCTCACTCCTGCTTTTGGGATCTCACTGTGCGTAAATTGGTTGCTGTCTTTTCCTACACTTTTCAATAGTGCTGAACTGCAAAAGTAATTAATTGACAGTGAAGTGCTTTGGGACATAATGCGAATACGAAAGGTGCTACATCAATGCAACTTCCTTCTTTTCTTATTTCCTGTTAATTTGCTATTCTGTCTTCAATGTTTGGGCTCTAACAAGTGGTATTCTTTGTCTTACTAATGTTTAACTATTGGACAGGTTCATTTTCCAAATGATAGTTTTACATTTGTGGTGAATTGTGATTTTCTTTTATACCTATTTTGAAGGAAAGATTCTGTTTCATTCCATTCTGACATACACAGCTGAATGAAAAAGGGCCCCTCTGTAGGACAATAGAAATGTCTGACCTTTATCTGAACATTTCATTTCAAGAGTACACAGAGTTGTACCGTGAATCAATAAGCAGAACAAATTATCTACCTTTCATTCTAACCAAATCAAATTCAAGAATAGGGGATCGATGTCATTCTACAAAGAGCCCATGACCTTTTATAGACTTGCTAATTCAGAAAATATAATTACTTCATTGACTATATATTTATTTAAACTCCATTATTGATGATGAACTATTATTCTTCTTCACAGTTCAAAAGAGTTACACAATTTGAATTATATCTGTTTCATATGTTCCTCATTTTGCAAAGCCGGACAGATGAAAACTTTTATTGATTTCATAAAAGAAGCCTAGCTGAGCAAAGCTTAACTCCGAGAGCATACCATTCTGAGGCATGCTGTTCACTTCTCAACTTAGGTTGTTGCTGCTGAAATGATTAAGCCTCGCGAAACCACACAGATGACTTGAAAGTGATACCTTTTGTGAGATTGATGTATTTTATAGTTCATATAAATGTTGAAATCTCCCGAGGCCCGTTTGTCAGGCTACAATATGATTATTGCCATTCACATTCACTATATCAATTGAGGGGAAATCTCTGAATGTTTTGCAAACTATTTTCCAAGTGTGGATGCACTTACGAAGCCTGTTAGCAACCACTTCTGGGAAATAACGAAGGAATCTCTTTTCCCCTCCAGACTAGAAATGTCATCAAATTGTAACCCAACTTAGCAATTTTGAGGAGAAGGAATATTTCAAGCAAGAGTAAAGAGTTAAATTAAGCACCAGTCTTGCAATTCCCACACGTGGATTTAATCAAAAGCATCACCTCCAACACTGTTGAAAACATAAATTATTAAATACAGCTGCATTGCTACATGATTTTCAATTTTTTTAGTCATAATGTTTCAAATAAGCTTCAGAAAAATTTCAGTTTTACTTTAAATAAATTTACTTCTCTGTGTGGACGTACGTTAGTTGATTATGTCTGTGCTGGTCAAACATGAAACAATTTCACATTGGGACTCCTGATGAGGAGCTGCAGAAGAAAGTAGCGTTTCTGTTTCAAAGGTGACTTTTCCATATGCGAATCACTTAAAACGGGAGGATAGACAAGGAGGGCTATTTCCTTATTTTGTAAGAAAGATGTATTGTCCTCAAGAGAGTTTTGATTGTACTTGGAAGCTGATTCAGCTAGGCCTCTCCTTGTTAAGCTGCTCAGAAGAAGTCACTGACTTCAGGAGCATCTAGAATGACTCCAAGCTCAAACCAGGCTCGGAACCTTCCTCTGGAGTGCCTGGTCCTGAAACACTATGGCCGGAACTTTACGGCCCCGTCGCTGCGGGGGCGGGGCTGTAAAATGTGGCGAGCCATTCTAAACTCCGTTGACTTAGGCGGTAACGTAAGATCCCACTGCCGTGAAATTCCGCCCCACGTTGCCAACTACAAAGTCTGCAAGTTCTGCCTGTTGCATTTCTTCCCGCGGTTTTGGTTCTAAGTGTCTCCAAGGCTAGTTTGCCTTTGTGACCCTAACTATTTCTTTCATGTAGGTGCACTGGGATTTTCAATGACAGTGACTGAATTAAAGGAACCCTGTAGGGACACAACTCCAACTAGGCTGATTAAGGAGACCACTTAAATTAAGTTCTTCAAGACTATTAGTTCCTTCTATAATATGGGAGAACGGAAAATTGTCCGACCTTGTCTTTTCTTTGCTTTAAATAAGGTGACTTTTAAAAAATTCATAGAAAAATAGAAGCAGGAGTAGGTCATTCAGCCCTTCGAGCCTGCTCCATCATTCAATATGATCATGGCTGATCCTCTATCTCAACACCATACTCCTGCTCTCTCCCAATACCTTTGATGCCTTTAGAGTCCAGAAATATATCTACTTCCTCCTTAAATATATTCAGGACTTGGCCTCCACAGCCCTCTGGGATAGAGAATTCCACAGGTTCACCACCCTCTGAGTGATGAAGTTTCTCCTCATCTCGGTCCTAAATGGCCTACCCTGTGTCCTGAGATTATGACCCTTTGTTCTCGACCCCCAACTTCATCCCTGCATCCAGCCTGCCCGGCCGTGTCAGAATTTTATACTTTTCAATGAGATCCCCTCTCATTCTCCTAAACTCCAGTGAATACAGGCCTAATGGGCCCAATCTCTCCTCATACAGCAATCCTGCCATCCCCGGCATCACACTGGTGAACCTTCGCTGCACTCCCTCTATGGCAAGTATATCCTTTCTTAGGTAAGGAGACCAAAACTGCACACAATACTCCAGGTTTGGTCTCACCAAGACCCTGTATAGCTGCAGTAAGACATCCTTGCTCCTGTACTCAAGTCCTCTCGCAATGAAGGCCAACATACCATTTGCCTTCTTAACTGCTTGCTGCACTAGCATGCATGCTTTCAGTAATTGGTGTGCAAGTATACCCAAGTCTCTTTGTACATCAACATTTCCCAACCTGTCACCATTTAAATAATACTCTGCCATTCTGTTTTTCCTACCAAAGTGGATAACTTCACACTTATCCACGTTATACTGCATCTGCCATGTATTTGCCCATGCACTCAACTTGTCTAAGTCGCTTTGAAGCCTCCTCACATCCTCCTCACCATTCATATTCTCTCCTAGTTTTGTGTCGTCAGCAAACTTGGAAATATTACATTTGGTTCCCTCACCTAAATCATTGATATGTATTGTTAATAGCTGGGGCCCAAGCATTGCTCCCTGCGCTACCACACTAGACACTGCCTGCCATTCTGAAAAAGACCCATTTATTCCTACTCTCTGTTTCCTGCCTGCTAATCAATTCTCGATCCATGCCAATATATTACCCCCAATCCCATGTGCTTTTATTTTGCACACTAACTTCTCAAAAGCTTTCTGAAAATCCAAATACACCGCATCCACTGGTTCTCCCTTATCTATTCTGCTAGTTACATCCTCAAAAAACTCCAGTAGAGGTTTGTCAAACATGATTTCCCTTTCATAAATCCATGCTGGCTTTGTTTAATCCCATTGATATTTTCTAAGTGTCCTGTTCTCAAATCCTTTTATAATAGACTCTAGTATTATGGTTCCGCCCATGTGACTCCAGGCCCACAGTGATGTGGTTGACTCTTAACTGCCCTCTGAAATGGCCTGGCAAGCCATTCAGTTCAAGGGCAATTAGGGATGGGCAACAAATGCTGGCCTTGCCCGTGACGCCCACATCCCATGAACGAATAAAGAAAAAGTCACTTGCTTGCACAACAGGCTTCTTGAGGGGCTGAAGAACTAAATCAGAAGCAATCAAATTAGATGTCATCTGTACATACAATGTTGACATAATGGTTTGAGAAATTGAGAAGTTTGTATAGAAACTTCAGTAACCAACCAGCTAATAGGTTCCTTACAATAATGTACATGGGTCAATGCATTTACATTAAAGCATTATTCAAAGCAGGGATTATAAAATTGTTGGGGGAGTCAACCTGACCAACTTTGTGCTCTTGCAAGCAGCCGTCTCAAGGATAACATTGTCACAACACTTGAAGCAGCCTTCAGCTCTCCTTTCTGGCCACAGAATAGTGTGGCACTATGTAACCTTAAAAAATGAAGAACTAACAGATATTCAATATTTTGTTTACCAGTGACTTTGTATTCTAATCGTTGTAGAATATCTAATTATTGGGCACAAGCTGTTGTTAAATGTATCCAGTGTTAAACTATCTATAATGCATTGGAAAATCTAAGACTAACAATTCCTACCTACAGCACCTTATTATTATAAACTATTATAGTTTTGTCAAGTTTTCTGTAAACTTTAAGTTCCCTTGTCCACATTTATAAGGGGACATGCTTATGTAAACTTGTCACACTCTAATTGCACCTTCTGCCAGTGATGGTACCAGAGTGCCTCAATTTTGCTTCTAACGTGCTACACAAAACTGCAGTTCACCTTTTCAACTCCGCTTCCTGAATTGCTGCATATTCTGTATTTTAATTGTAAAAAAGTGATACCAAAGTTTTAAATAATACTAAGGATGGAAGGTATTATTTGAAAACTGAGACTTCTTGAGTCTGAATCCCCTGGTCCAACTTCAGTTGCATCTGAATACTAACCTTGGGTTTTGACTCTCTGTGTGTAACATCACGGGAGATTGATGAGTTATATAGGAGCTGTACTGACCGAGGTCAAGTTTTATTTATTTGGTTTGGCGATGTTAGGAATATGATACAGTTTACTTCTTTCACCATGTCAGCTGTGGTTCCATTGGTAGTACTCTTGCCTATCTGTGTCAGAAGTTCATAGGTATAAGTCCCACTCCAGAGACACAAACCTAGGCTGTCACTCCTGTGCAGTATTGAAGAGGTGCTGCACTGTTGGAGGTGCAGTCTTTTGAATGAAGCATTAAACGAAAGCCCCATCTGCTCCCTTAGATGGACACAAAAGACTCCATGGGACTATTTTGAAGTAGAGCAGGGGAATTATCTCTGGTGTTACAACCAACGTGTATCCCCCTTTTAACACAAGTAAAAACAGATGATCGTAGTGTTTGTGGGAGCTTGCTGTGTGCAAGTAGGCTGCCATGTTTCTTCCATTACAATATTGACTACAATTCAAAAATACTTCATTGACTGCAAAATGCTTCGAGATGTCCTGAGGTCATGAAAGGCACTAGATAAATGCATGTTTATCTTTTTCTTTCTCTTTGCAATAATTTTTGAAGTAAATGCTTTGGCTCATGTACATTGTTGTAAAGAGCAACCTTGGTTACTGACATTTCTATACTAATCAACTTCTCAAACCAGTATGTCAACATTGCATATACAGGTGATATCTGATTTGATTGTTTTTGATCTAGTTCTTCGGCCTCTCAAAGGATCTGTTGTGCAAGCAGATGACTAAAATGGACTTTCGTCTAGTCGGTCCCATCGAAAGTAGCCTGAAGGAGCTCAGGTTTATTGACTGTGACATCAAGTTACGGAGCATTTAACTTTGCTACTTTCTAAAGTAGCATAGCAAATGCAGACCTTCATTCAGTCATTTCAGGAATTGGAACTGCTGCCAAGACAGTGTATCCATTGATATAGTCTGACTAATGATGTAGTTTGTCTGAATATAAAAGAGCTGGATTTATCTCCGTAGAAGTGTTTTAGTGCCGTATCTATGGGAAAAAAATCTATGCTAACAGCACAGCAGCAATGCCACTTAATTTGCATTGATTGGTGTTTCCTTACAGGATAATGGTAGCACCTTTTTGATGTCATTGTAAATTCTGCTAAGTCACTGCAACACTGCAAATACTAAATGCATTTTGTAGTTGCCCAGTATCGGTGTTCAGTGTGAAACTGTTATTTTTTTTCAGCCTTTGTTTTTATTGCAGTTATTTTGAACAGGTCATTTGCTATATGGAAACAAAGGAATAGGAAAAAAGGACATTATAGTCTTTTTATTATTAAGTCCCCATCCAGTTTTTCCAGGCCAATATAGTGTAACAAAACAAGTTTTACTACTCTGCTGATCACTGTACTACACACATAGTGGTGGGGCCGAATAGCCATTTGCCATAATTGGATGTTAAACGCCATTGCAGTTTGGTAACTATAGTGTTAAGAGCACTTGATTCTCACACACTAGGGGATATGAGTCCAAGTAGTGGTTTCTCCTGTCACTCATACCATTGTTAACCATATTATTTGGGGTTTAAGGGAGGCTTGCTGCTCATCCATCCTCCTAGCCAGCTAATTAAGCAGCGGTGCCAATTTGTCTTTGGGCTTTCTATGGCCTGGACTGTCCCACCATGGAAAATTGGGAAGGTAGCTTGGAGACAGAGGTGGGGGACAGATGAACAGAAATGCCATCAGCAGGTCAGGCAGTGTCTCTGGGGGAAAAACAGGTGAGACTTTTTGGGTACGGATACTCATTTATCAAAGATGCTGAGTGCTTCCAACATTTTCTATTTTTATTCCACATTTCCAGCACCTGCACCATTTTGTTTTTTTGTTCATATTAGAGAGAGTGGCGGGGGTGGGATGAGTGAAGGAGGGAAAAGAGAGAGAAGTTCACTGCGTTTAAAAAGCATAATGCCTTTTATTTTTTGAATGCCCCTGCTTTTGCGCAACAAATTCAAGTGAAATATAGCAACCCGAGATATCTCAATGTTAATAAGATGTGCAGAAATCTGGTTTTGTAAAAACTAATTTGAGTGGACGATGCCCTAAAGAAAGGCTATCAATGGGCTACACTTGCTGACTGCTCGGACGTCAGCTGTGTGTTTGAAAAGAGCTTTGAAAACTCTCTTTATACTGACCTCACTTGAATCACCTCATGGCCAGTTTAAGGTGCCTTTTTTCTTGCTGTACAATAAGAACAGAGTAAACAAATTTGCACCATTTATGTGAAAGCACATTTTAATGTCTAACAGCTGAAAATTTTGTAAATTAGCAGCTGCTTTGAAAATGGGTCCAGGAAATTGCCATAAACTTATTCTTATTATCTAAGATTGTTATTATCTAAAGTTTTTAGCATAATCCATTAGGATACATGGGAACTGCCAAGCTGAGTTGTTCTCTGACTATTATATAGGGCTGTGCCAACTCTGTGCAGCAATAGGGGGAGGAGCACTGTTTAACCTCAGAGGCAATACCATGATTGTTTTAATTGTCCCCTATTTCAACATTGAGCTGGCAAGCTCTGTCTAAAGCTGCAATATATGGGTCTTAATGTTCATGGTGTTGCTATGAAATTTAAATTGCACTTGAATAGAAGGCTTGGGATTAGTGCTGACTTGCTAACCAATCAGATATCGAAGTTTTCTTGAATTATCACCTAATTAGCATTGCGGATGTATTATCCAACATCTTATTCACAAGGCTTGAGTTTATATAGTCTCCTCTTTGTGGCCTTCTTGAGAACAGGGAAATATAATCCATAGTAGCAAGTAGTCTTTAAAGGGACTTGTACTCCCACTGGTAGTCAAGTCATTAGCTTGATGTGTGGGCAAAGCGGTATGTCTTGACATTTTTATGCCATCATCCAATGTATAGTTAAGCAGAGGTGGCATTACACATGCGCGGGAGATCCTGAAGTGGAGGAGATCTACTCCCTGCAAGACTTCCCCAGCTCTGGATTTTTCAGCGTGACTTTCAAGCGTGTGGCAGCTTGCGTCATGTTCCTGAAGGTGTTCGAGGAGAAGAGAGACCAGCCGGAGATGAAGATCCTGACGGTGGAGCTGCTCTTTGCTCTGCCATTGCAATGGGACCGTGTGGTGACTGTGCATCTCGACAACCTCTACGTCCCGGTTGCCGATGTGTTCACCTCCCTCGCCAGGTACGTCGACAAGGTTGGGAGCTGCACCGAGGCTAGAGATGCCTTCGGGATTTGGACATGCAAACGCCAGGTAAAGGTCACGCTCAAGACCGATGGTAAGGGAGCCATCTTCCACCCTCCTTCCAGCTTCGCTATCGGGGGAAGCCGTGGCTACCTTGTCTACGCTGGACAGCCCAAACTTTGCCGCTCATGTGGCAAGTCTGGTCATGTGGCGGCCAACTGCAGCGCCGCCCTCTGCAAGAACTGCAAACAGGAAGGGCACCAGACAAAGGACTGCAAGCAGACTAAGTGCTGCAACCTGTGTGGTGAGGCAGGCCACCTCCACAGGACCTGCCCCAAACGCTGCCGTACTTACGCACAGGCAGCCAAAGCCAACGAGGGGGAAGCAGAGGAAATGCTTCGTGTCACTACTACCAAGGACACTTGCAACCCTCCAACCACCAAGGCCCCCAGTGAGAACAACGGGACAAAGGAGGACACAGAGAGAGACAAGGTGGAGGAAAAGATTGAGGCAGCAGACAGCCAATCAACAGCACTGCCCCCTGAACCTCCCAGTCCTCAGGAGGGCGAATCAATGGAGGAGGAGGAAGCAGCGGAAAATCAGCAGGGGGAGTGGCAGCTGGCGAAGAGAGCCAAAAGGAAGAGGGGCTAAGAAGGGACCAAGCCACTTCCCAGACAAGTGGCAAGAGGTGTCTCCCATCTGACATGCATGACAAGGGCAGCTGCTCTTTGGACGAAGAAGGGAAAGGGCGACATCTACAGAAGAAGCGGCAAAGCTCTAGGGAGTTGGAGGACGAGACACCCGAGCTCCAGAACATGGGAGACAATGAGGAGACCAACGCACCCCAACTTTGCCCACAACCCGAAGAGGCCAGCGCACCCCAGCCCCAGGAATCTGGGAGCAGTGAAATGCTCAGCGCATCCCAGCTCCGGGAAACCTGGAGCAGCAACACCCCAGAGGGGGAGAGGATTGGAGAAGCTTCTCCAACAGAGGACATTTCAAATCCCGTTCTCTGCACAAATCCCCAGATGCCACCTGAGCGGAACATTAGCAATAGGGAGGTTCAGGACAGTTTCCTCAGCCCATCCAAAGTGAGGCAATTTGTGAACACTATGGGTATGCAGGAGCAGACCAAAGGTCTGGGACTCTCAGAGACAACAGGTTTGGTAAGAGACTAAATGCTTTAAAATGGGTGTAAAGATTGTATCCATAAATGTGCGTAGCATTAAATCTATTATGTGATGTGTTGCGACCTTGGACTACCTTGCCAAGATCAAAGCTGACCTGTTGTTTCTGCAGGGGTGTGCGATTCCGCACCTCAGCTCCTACAGGCAATGGTCACGATGGTGGTCCCATGGGCCATCGATCTGGTCGGGAGGAAACGACTCTCGTTCTTCCGGCCTGGGTATTCTGCTGCGGGGAGGCAACTTCACCGTCTCCGGGTTAAGGAGGTGGTGGGCGGGCGCCTCCTCGTAGCAGACGTAATGTACAAGAATGCCCCAATCCGGTTAATTAACGTGTACGCCCCGGCACAAAAGAGCGAGCGGTTGGAGATCTTTCAGCAGCTCCCGCTGCTGCTGGCGACCTCCAGGCCGGTCATTCTGGGCGGTGACTTCAACTGCATCATCGATGCGGCTGGACAATCCGGCAGGGCCGACAGCAGATTGGACGCTACGTCCAGATCCCTGATGGAAACAGTTAAGGATGCCAAGCTGCGCGACGTCTTCAGCAACCCTGCAGACGGAGCGCAACGTAGATACACCTGGTCACGGCCAGACGGGTCCATCTGTTCCAGGATAGACTTCCTGTTTGTGTCCCGTGCGTTCGCAGTCAGATCCACCGACGTCAAGCCGGTGTTCTTCTCTGACCACTGCCTCCTACTGGCTGACTGTCATTTAGAGGAAGACCAGAGGGTGGGCAGGGGGGCATGGAAGCTAAATGTGCAACTGTTGACCCCAGAGAACATTGAGGAGCTCAAGAGGGATTACGAAGGTTGGAGAACCGTGAAACCCCTCTTTGAGTCCCTGACACACTGGTGGGATGCGATCAAGGGAAACATCAAGAGGTTTTTCATCCTTAAAGGCGCCCAGAAAGCTAGAAAGCTAGAGGGAAATGTCCCGACTCCAGAAAAACATGCAGAATCTGCTCCGGCTGCAGTCGATGGGGGTCGATGTCAAGGAGGAACTCCAAGAGGTGAAGAGCCAGCAAGCCTCGCTCTTTGCCTTGGAGGCCTCCAAGATCATCTTCCGTTCCAGAGTCCGCTCCGTGGGGCAGGATGAGACGTTTCTTCTTCCAAAAGGTACACAGAGAGAGCTCTGTGATCAGCAGCCTGAAGGAAGAAGACGGCTCAGTAAAGTCATCGCAGTCCGACATTTCGAGGATCAGCAAATCCTTTTATGCCGGATTGTATGACATGAAGCCCACAGACAGCACGGCCTCCCAGTTCTTCTTGTCCTCTGTCACGGAGGTCTTAGACGACAGTACACGGGAGAGCCTGGACAAACCACTAACTCCTGATGAACTGACTAAGGCCCTTGAGTCCTTCGAGAAGAGTAAAACTCCCGGAAGCGACGGCTTGCCGGCGGAGTTGTATTCGGCTCTGTGGGACTGGATCAGCCCAGACCTGCTAGAAGTGTACGAGAGTATGCTTCTGGCCGGCAGCATGTCAGAATCCATGAGGAAAGACATCATCACCCTCATCTACAAGCACATGGGGGAAAGAGAGGAAATTAGAAATTGGCAACCCATTTCACTATTGAATGTGGATTATAAGATTCTGTCCAAGGTCATTGCCAATTGGGTCAAGTCCGCTCTGGAATTGGTGATCCACCCTGACCAGACCTGTGCTGTGCCAGGCAGGAAGATCTCTGACAACTTCGCGCTGCTCAGGGATACGATTGCCTATGTGCAGGACAGGGGTGTGGATACCTGCCTCATCAGCCTAGATCAGGAGAAGGCCTTTGACAGAATATCACACACCTACATGGTGGATGTGCTCTTCAAAATGGGGTTTGGGGAGGGAATTCGCAATTGGATCCAACTGCTCTACACTAACATCAGTAGCACAGTCTCAATCAATGGGTGAGAATTAGATAGCTTTCCTATTAAATCTGGAGTCAGTCAGGGCTGCCCTCTCTCTCCTGTCCTTTCTGTGTGTTGCATAGAACCCTTTGCTGAGTCCATCAGGAACGATCCGGGCATAAGAGGAGTGACAATCCCAGGCAGTGGAGGCACTCAAGTCAAAGCCTCCCTGTACATGGACGATGTCGCCGTCTTCTGCTCGGATCCGCTGTCGGTGCACAGACTGATCCACATCTGCGACCAGTTCGAACTGGCCTCAGGAGCCAAAGTAAATCGTGGGAAGAGCGAGGCCATGTTCTTTGGGAACTGGGCTGACCGATCCTTTGTCCCCTTCACTGTCAGGGCTGACGGCCTGAAGGTGCTGGGGATATGGTTCGGAGAGACCGGGGCATGCGTTAGAAACTGGAAGGAGCGAGTGTCTATGGTGAAAAGGAAACTGGGCATGTGGGAGTGACGCTCCCTCTCCATTGCGAGTGAGAACCTGGTCATCAGGTGTGAGGTACTCTCGCTGTTGCTGTACGTGGCGCAGGTCTGGCCCATTCCAGACTCCTGCGTGATGGCGATCACCCGAGCCATCTTTTGCTTTATCTGGAGGTCAAAAATGGATCGTGTCTGCAGGGACGCGATGTACAAGCCTCTAGATAAAGGGGGAAAAAACGTGCCCAACATTGCCCTCATACTGATGGCCACCTTTGTGTGCGGCTGCATCAAGCTGTGCGTAGACCCTCGGTACGCAAACACCAAGTGTCACCACGTGCTGAGGTTCTACCTGTCCCCGGTGTTGCGAAGGATGGGTCTGGCCACGCTGCCGCGGAACGCTCCAAGTAGTTGGACCGTGCCGTACCACCTGTCCCTGGTGGAAAGATTTATGCAGAGAAACACCTTTGACCACAAGTCCATCAGGCAGTGGTCGGCACGTAACGTCTTAGAGGCCCTGCGGGAAAAGGAGAGGGTGGATCCTGTGGGATGGTTCCCCGAGCAGACTGTCAAAGTCATTTGGCAGAATGCCTCATTGCCAGAACTTTCCAACAAGCACCAAGATGTAGCTTGGTTGGTGGTGAGAAAGGCCCTCCCTGTCAGATCCTTCCAACACACCAGGAGTCTCACCCCCTCTGCACGTTGCCCTCGAGGTGGCTGTGGTGGGGACGAGACTGTTGTTCACCTCCTTGTGGATTGTGCCTTTGCAAAGAAGGTCTGGAGAGAGATGCAGTGGCTTCTGTCAAGATTCATCCCGAGCAGTGCTGTGACACAGGACTCTGTGCTCTATGGGCTGTTCCCAGGGACACACACCGAGACAAACATCAACTGCAGCTGGAGGATCATCAACTCGGTGAAAGACGCTCTTTGGTCTGCCCGAAACTTGTTGGTCTTCCAGCGCAAAGAGCTGTCCCCGACTGAGTGTTGCAGACTGGCACATTCCAAAGTCCAGGACTACGTGCTGAGGGACGCACTAAAGCTTGGGGCAGCCGCTGCAAAGGCGCAATGGGGAAAGGTCGCTGTCTGAGACCTTTCTGCCACAGTGCACCGAGGGGCTGGGAACTGTTTAGAGCCCCTCTGGCTGTACAGCTCAAAATGAATGTATGCATTTAATACTAATTGTATTATAATTGTATTGAAGCACCTCAGACTGCAGCACGATGTATGTTGATAACTCCAATACATTGTCTGATTGCCTGCATTGACCATATTGAAATGATTGTAATATTCATTGATTGTATTGATGCACCTTGTGATACATGTGTAAAAGTTGAATCTGATTGTACTTATGTGATGGTGATTTTGAAATGGTTTGGAATGTTCTTCCAGATACTTTATGAATAAAGTATATTTTTCAAAAAAAAAGGGAGATCCTAATGACTAATTGTTATATGACACTCTGCTGTGGGGACATTTGCAAACTCCTTGCCCTGCCGCCTCCTGGAATGTGGGATTGTACTTGCCATGTAAGTCCTACTTAAAAGATTCCAATGAAACTACTCTCTCTTGCCATTGAATTTCATTGTCCTGTTTGCATTTTCAATCATGCCTGTTTGAAGGACGGAGGCAGACATGGGTGAACAACAAGAATGTCAATGTGGGATAGAGTGTCAGCAGACTAGAGTTTCCCATTGTTTGAGGTATTAACCATTTCCTTCCCAGTAAACTTCCAACCCATCAATATGCTTTCCATGAAATACAGCCAGAATTCCACATAAAACTTACATGATTACATGAAATAAGGAAATGGATGAAGCGTTGTACAGGTATTTTGTGTCTGCCTTCACTGTTAATGACACAAGTAACATCCTAGAAATATTTGTAAGTCAAGGAGTGAAAGACAGGGAGAAACTCAAAACAATTACAACCACCAGGAAAACAGTTCTGAGAAAACTATTAGACAAGCTGACAAGTTCCCAGGACCTAAAGGACTTCATCCTTGGCCATTAAAAAAATGGCTGCTGAGATAGTAGATGCATTGGTTGTAATTTTCCAAAATGCCCTAGAATCTGGAAAGATCCCATCTGCTTGGAAAATAGCTAATGTGACTCCTCTATTCAAGAAAGAAGGGAGACAGAAAGCAGGAACCTACAGGCCAGTTAGCCTAACAACTGTTAAAGGGAAAATGCTGGAATCTAATATTGAGGAGGTTAAAGCAGGGCACTTAGAAAATCTTAATGCAATTAGGCAATTACATGGTTTTATGAAAGTGAAAACATGCCTGACTAATTTATTAGAGTTCTTTGAGGAAGTAAAAATTAACATAGATAAAGGGGAACCTGTAGATGTGGTGTACTTGGACATCCAAAAGACATTTGATAAGGTGCCACATCAAAGATTACTGTACAAAATAAGAGCTCATGGTGTAGGGGTAACATATTAACATGGATAGAGGATTGGTCAGCTAACAGGGAGCAGAGAGTGGGGATAAATGGGTCACTTTTGGGCTGGCAAGCTGTAACCAGTGGAGTGCCACAGGGACCAATGCTGGGGCCTCAACTATTTCCAATCTGTATCAATGGCTTGGATGAAAGGACCGAATGTATGGTTGCTAAATTTGCTGATGACACAAAGACATTTAGGAAAGTAAACTGTGAAGAGGACATAAAGAGTCTGCAAAGGGATATAGACAGGTTAAGTGAGTAGGCAAAAAATTGGCAAATGGAGTTTAATGTGGGAAAATGTAAACTTGTTCACATTTTTTCGCAGCACATTTTTTAAATGGAGAGAGGTTGCAGAACTCTGTGGTACAGAGGGTGGCATGGTAGGTACATGAATCACAAGAAGTTTGTTTTCAAATATAAAAATTCTTTCTTTGGGCCATCTGGACCAGGAGGATTCAAGCTTCACAGTTTTTGCCGAGTTTGTTGATGTTATCTATACATAAGGGATGCTACTTTTAATCTGCAGTTCTCCTCGCTTAGTGAAAGAAAGCATTAGCGGGGTTTCTGCTAATTACATACCCACTGCTGATCGCTTTACTGTACAGTACAGTGACCCTTACTGGAAGTGTGCATGTGTGACACCAGTCGAGGAAAGGAATGTGAGTTCAGCTGTGATGTTCAGTCAAATAGCCTGTTGACATTCACTGTTGTGGCTGGAGGAAGAGGTGTGCAAACATACAGATGAGACTAAAATGAGGGGCAAAGCAAATAATCCTGCGGAACAAGTGGGAAAGGCAAGTTGATGTTGGTATGATGGTGGAATGGACAGAAAGTGATGGAATTCAATGTTGGAGTATGATGTGATATATTTAGAATTTTAAAAGTAGTTAACATTTATACACTGAATAAGAGAAAATTGGATGAGGTTGAAAAGCAGAAGGATTTGGGAGCTCAGGTTGACATGACATTAGAAGCAGTACCTCAGGTGGATAAGGCCATTTTAAAAACAAACTAATGAAATATTTGATTTTGTAACAAAATATAGAATATAAAAGTCAAGGTGTAATTGTGAATCTAGATAAAACCGCAGATGAAGTGCTGTATGAAGATTTGGATACCCCATTGTAGTAAGAATGTTAAGACTATGGAGGAGGTTCAGCGCAGATTCACAGGGAAAGATTTTGTTTGATGAAGTTCCTGTGATACGCCATGGGACATTTTACCGTGTTAAAGGAGCTATAAAAGTTGTTGTTGCTTGATATTAATAAATATAAACACTCAGGTGTGATTTTTTTTGGCTAGTTTCATTTGCATATGAGAGGTTATAAGAGTGATTTTTATAAAGCTACTAAATTATGGTGAGATGGGACAGTGCAGCTAGACACTGATTTCGATGAAAAAAAAAATGTGGTGCCTTCCATAACCGTTGGCCAACCCGCAACACAAGTTCTACACCCAAAGCAGCATGTCTAAAAATATCTCCGAATTCCCAATGATTGAGGGGTGAGGGGTCTAGTTCATTAATATGAGCTTTAGGGCTGAGATCAGGAGAACTTTGTTTCCACTGAGAGTTGAGCCTGTGAAATGCACTCTCAGAATTAATGATTGAAGCAGAGACCTTGTCAACTTTTTAAGAATAGCTTAGATTGGTGGTTGATGGGACGTGGGCACACTGTATGTTCGTGGGATTGGGTGACTGCTGTTGGAGCTTTGGTTGGGCTGAACAGTCTCTTGCCATGTAGTAATTTCGATGTAATTCTATATAGTTCATTCATGAAAAATACCCACTTCGGTAAGTTACCAGAGGGCAAATGATGCCCAAGGAATCAGGAGTCAACACTTTACAGAGAGGAAGGACAGAGAAAAAAACACAACAAAAAAGCAACTTTTCAAATCATTGGAAACGACTTAGCAGATATTCAAAGAAATCACATGATGGCTGTCTGAAGGGAGAAAAGGTTAAAGCCAGATTCCAGTCTGACTGGAGAATGCACTTTTCTAAAGTTGACTGTTGACCAATCTCGTCTGGCTCACATAATGCAATGGAAAGGACCTAAGCAGTTAATTACTGCTCTCGCTCTAGAAACTTTCTTATCTAATTGCTCCACTAATGTGCTGTCAGCAACTGTGCCATATCATTTTAGGCAACATAAGAGTGTAACATATCAATTTAAAAAAAAATTTGAGTGCAAATGCATTTAATTCTTACAACACTACAACAATGGGGAAAAGATTAGATAAGAATACACTGCCAAATCTTGTTACATGTAATATATCGGGTTGGGTCAAAAAAAAACTGCAGTTAATCACAACTGCATGTTGTAGAACTGGCTTTGCCAAGACTGAATCAATGTTCCAGCACTGTGCTGTATTCCAGTGTCTTGTATATGGCACCTAAAACAACACATTAAGTGCACGTCAGCTGTTTGTTGAAGGAGAGTTATGTGGTTGTAGTTTCTGCTGTCTCTCTATAGTTGCAGGAAGAAAAACGGATTGGAACCACAATGCTCACACGGCTAGAATTCCAGGTGCAGTTTGGCAGACAGCTGCTTCACATTTCTGAAGCTGTTGAGAAATTCTCTTTCCTTTTTTTTAAAGAAAAAGACTGATTTTCAAAGTGTCCAATTCTGTTTGATAACACTCCTGTGAAGCACCTTGGGCCGACTTACGACATTAAAGGCACTACTTAAATGCAAGTTGTTGTGTCGGGACAGATTGACATTTGAGGAAAAAACTGCTGATAAATAGATTTTCAATTATATTTGAATTTCTCTCTAAAAACCTGCATTCGGTAATGAATCAAAAACTCTGTTCTACTGGAAGGTATTTCGGAGACATTCTTGTTAGTTGGGAACCAATTCAAATGATGCAGACTATGTTGAAAATTCTGTCTGTGATGCCTTCTCACTTGCTCCTTAAATGTACATAGTACATTATTATAGACAGTTAGAAATATTACATTGCCATAATAACAGGTTTCATTGCTAGATGAAATTGTTGGCAGGTTTCAGCACACAAGCTAAACTGCCGAGAATACAAAACCAATTTTGGTGGAAAAGTGGCTTTAAATTGCTTGCACTCCAGTTATTGGTAACGTTCTCTGCTGTGTTCTCCAAACTAATACAATCACTACATTAAGTTTTCCATTGAAACTGGCTATACATTTCAGTCAAAATTAGCATTAAGAGCTGTTGCACTGAGACTAGGTTGTCTCTCAACTCGTTTTTGCTTCTTGTTTCGTAACACACCTCTTGTCTCTTCGATGTAGCAGTGTTAACTTTGTATAAACCTCGCCCAAGGTTGAGCCTGCAGGTGCTGTCTGCACACCTGCATAATGCAGGTTACGCAAGAGCTCCAGACGTTACCTAGTCACTTTGAGTCCTGAAATGCTTGCAACGGTTCAATTGTAGTTTATTATTGGGTGCTGCACTGCAGTACAAAGCAACTTGCACTTCAGTGTTCTTTACTTGCATTCAGGGAATTGGCTTCCAGCATTGTTTCTTCATGGAGCTGAGATTCCATCAAAATATAATCTGTGGAAACTAGTGACTCCCCCAGACCTAGCACTCGCCACCATCTTCTCAAGGGGACTAAAAGGTGGAAATAAATGCTGGCCTTGCTAGCGATGCTCACATCCCCTGAACGATTATTTAAAAAATGCAGAATAGTTAAAAATCAAACTGGGTTTAGAAGAAATCTTTTGCAAATTATCGATTTCTTTGAAGTCTAGAATTGAGGAAATGTGATGCCCAGTTTGTTATATCTTATTCAACAAAGTATTAACTTCAAGACCTTAATCTTCCCAATTTACATTGCAGTTGCTTGTCTGCTTACAAATAACTTAAGATAAATACAAAATACTGCGGTTGCTGGAAATCTGAAACAAAAACAGAAAATGCTGGAAAACCTCAGAGGGTCTAACGGCATCTGTGGCGAGAAAAACAGAGTTAACGTTTTGAGTCTGTATGACTTCTTCAGAGCTAAAGGGAAATAAAAATGTGATAAAATTTATACTGTTTACGGGGGGGTCAGAGCAGATGAAGCTGGATAGAAGGCCAGCGATAGGTAGGGGCAAAGGAGAGATTGACAAAGGTGTCACGAATAAAAGGCCAAAGGAGGTGTTAATGGTAGTGGTAAGGGCTAAAGGAGGTGCTGATGGTGGCATTAAGGTAAGAAAGCAGAATGTGATAATAGCAGGACAAGGGTAAGCACTGTGGAAAGAACAACATGAACAAGTGACAGATGGCCCTTGTGGGGGTGGGGTGGGGAGAGGGGACGGTGGTGGGGAGAAAAGATCAAAAATAGGATAAAAGGTGGGGATAAAACAATGAATAAAAATGAAAAAAATAAAGTGGATAAAAAATAAAAAAAAAAAAATAAAAATGAAGATTGAAAAAAGGGAGTAAAAGAGGGGTGAGGATAGAGGAGAGAGTTCATGGCCTGAAGTTGTTGAACTCAATATTAAGTCCGGAAGGCTGTAAAGTGCCTCATCAGAAGATGAGGCGCTGTTCCTCCAGTTTGTGTTGGGCTTCACTGGAACATTGCAGCAGGCCAAGGACGGACATGTGGGCATGAGAGCAGGATAGTGTGTTGAAATAGCAAATGACAGGAAGGTCTGGGTCATGCTTGCAGACAGACCGAAGGTGTTCTGCAAAGCGGTCACTCAGTCTGCGTTTGGTGTCTCCAATGTAGAGGAGGCCGCATTGGGAGCAGCGAATGCAGTAGACTAAATTGAAGGAGGTGCAAGTGAAGCACTGCTTCATCTGAAAGGAGTGTTTTGGCCCTTGGACAGTGAGGAAGGTGGAGGTAAAGGGGCAGGTGTTGCACCTTCTGCGATTGCATGGGAAGGTGCCGTGGAGGGGGATGAGGTGTTGGGGGTGATGGAGGAGTGGACCAGGGTGTCCCGGGGGGAACAGTCCCTATGGATTGCTGACAGTGGGGGTGAAGGGAAGATGTGTCTGGTGGTGGCATCATGTTGGAGTTGGCGAAAATGGCGGAGGATGTTCCTTTGAATTCTGAGGCTGGTGGGGTGATAAGTGAGGACAAGGGGGACCCTATCATGGTTCTGGGAGGGAGAGGAAGTTGTGAGGGCAGAGGCTCGGGAGATGGGTTGGACACGGTTGAGGGCCCAATCAACCACAGTGGTGGTGGGGGAGTAAACCTCAGTTAAGGAAGAAAGAAGACATGTCAGATGCGCTGGCATCATTGGAACAGATGCGATGGAGGCGAAGGAACTGAGAGAATGGGATGGAGTCCTTACAGGAAGCAGGGTGTGAGGAGCTGTAGTCGAGGTAGCTGTGGGAGTCGGTGGGCTTGTAATGAATATTGGTGGACAGTCTATCACCAGAAATTGAGACAGAGAGGTTAAGGTAGGGAAGGGAAGTGTTGGAGTTGAACCATGTGAAGGTGACGGAGGGGTGCAAATTGGAAGCCAAATTGATAAAAATTTCCCAGGTCCAGATGAGCAAATTCATTTTGGGGCATCATTTTGAAACCATATAATGTTGACTGTTTTCATATATGTACATGACGGACTCTATAACCTGACTAATGCATGAAGAAGAATGAGATGTGGTTTGGAGTTGGGTGTAAATGTTTCGTTTGTCCGTTGTCACTTGAACTTTTAGGCACATCGCTACTCTGATTTTACGATGGAAAAGAGATTGACAGAAGTCGTGGTTTAAAATTATCATTGGGGTGGAAGGTGGAAAGTTAACAAGGGTATGTTTTGCATTGTGTTACCGTGTAGTTTATTACCTTTACTAAATGACAAAAGTTCTCATCTAGTTTTGGATAATGTTTTTTGAATAGTATGGTAAAGGATTATAAATTCAGAATTGAGTATAATTTTGTGATAATGTGATAGAAAAATTTAGCTGTGTTTGTGAGTCTGAACATATATGTCTACATTTCACCTTAGTGCTGTCTCAGTTTAGACAAGTAAATCACAAGGAGGAAGTTTTGCTCAGAAAACATTCTTTGAACCTGAACTAATTTCCTCAACTTGTTGCTTTTTTTGTTCAACTATTCTATTTTTAACCTTAGTAATGTACTGACGTACAGTCTGGCAATGGGGTGTTGCAGGGCCAATAAGAATGCCACAAAATAATGGGCTTGACTCTTTATTGATAGTAAAAGTGGTAAACCAATACTGTTGGTGTTTATTTGTGAGGTGCAGTTTAACATCAGATCAAGCTTGGCACAGTCCTGCATGATGTCATGAAAAGTCCCTTTGTAGATGGTCAGTGATCCACACATCCTGTTCACCTGGGCAATTTTTGTCATCTGGGCAATTTTCCTTTTGTAACCCTTCAGCTTTGAGCTGTAGAGTTCCACAATCACGAAGGGATGATTTTTGTTTTCATTAATCTTCTCACTAATGTTCATGCCTCTCCTTCGATGTAGTGCACTGAGTTACGGCCGCACGGCCAGTGGCCATTATATTTGTGTGAGCTTTGGCAAGTGCTGGCAGGCGATTTGTTTATGGGGGCATTGCAGCCTAGTCTCTCCCAGTCCTTGCGCAATGGGTTTGTGGCCATGTCCAAGCAGCTAAATCAGCACACTGAAGCTAGGGCCATTCTAGTCTGTGTGGTTCACCTACTTGCTTAGGCTGACTTTTCAAAAATATTTGCAGGAGCCCAAAATTCCCCCTAATAAAATGGGGAAGAAGTCTGTTTTCCTCTTCCAGCAAGATTTTGAATCGGTGCAGCTTTGGAATGTGAGATCTTTGAGGATGTCATTTCATGACTGGGCCATCAGTTACAAAGATGAAATAAAGCGCTTTCCCATTTCGAGGAATTTTGAGGCCGAAGACGTTTTAAATATTTGCAAGTAAAACATTCTTGAACAATTCTTCACTTCGGCTGCAAGGTGCTTATTGCTCCAAGACAGCCATTAACTGTGCAGAGCCATGGCTCAACAGTCTCGCCTCTCAGTCAGAAGGTTGCAGGTCCAAGTGCCCCTCCTGACTTGAGCACAAAAAACCTAGACCGACCCCCAGTGCAGTACTGAGGGAGTGCTACGCTGGTGGAGGCGCTGTCTTTTGGATGAGATGTTAAAGTGAGGCCCTATCTGCCATCCCAGATGGATGTTAAAGAACCCTGGCACTATTTTGAAGAAGAGCAGGGGAGTTATCCCTGATGTCCAGACTGTTGTAGGTTCCTGGCTGTACAAAATAGAGCAAGTGCTATCCTTTTCTACATTGCAGTTTACACTTCATTGTATGATCATTTCGGGATTAATCCCATTTACTGACAAATGTCTGGTGATCCCATTTGAAGCCAGTGATCCCAAAATGTTTCTGAGATCATTGACTGGACTTCAATGGTTAGAGACCAAGTCAGCCAACAACTAAGGCATTAACAGTTTTCCAATAGAACCGATTTTTCATTGGAAGTTCCTTCCCTCGTGAAATGAAAGATTGAAAAGAAAATTTTGTACAAGCTATGCTACAAAAATAAGACTATTCAACGTGTGGGCTGTATTGCGCTTAAAGATCCGTATTTCAGAGACTCACATTGATGCAAAACCATTCATAGCACCTGCCAGGTGCATGCATTTATATATTCTGATCCATCTGTTTCCCATTGTGTGAAATATACTTATTTTTTGGAAGAACCTTCCAGTTAATCCCATTCCCTTTCTGCTCATATCTTCATACACAGCAACTGGTTAATATTAAAGTACAGGACCTCTTCTGATGCAAAGCTGCAAGGAATGTGCCTTAATGAATCATTGAGGGTAAACTCTTTTAATGTGGTTTATTTTCTGTGTGTATGTTCATCGAGGTGAGGTTTGATCATTCTGTGAGAATGAGACCAATTTGCAACTTATCATACATTATATGTAGTCAAAGGCTCATTGTTTCCTGACTTTACATTCTACATACACTTGCTCTTCAGCTTTACCATGGGGACCTTTCCATTGCTTTACATCTTCATACTGTCCGTAGGAAAGCTAGTCAAATTAACAAAACAGGCAAGAAATTCTAGGGCCATATACGTTTCCCAGTTCTCAGTATGCAAGCTGAAGTGACAACGTACAAACGAAACATTTGCACCCAACTCCAGACAGGTCTCACTCTTCTTCATTCACAAGTCAGGTTACAGAATCTGTGATGTACACATATAAAAACAGTCAACATTATATGGTTTCAAAATAGTGCCCCAAAATTAAGTTATTTGTAAGCAGACAAGCAACTTCAATGTAAATTGGGAAGGTTAAGGTCTTGAAATTAATACTTTGTTGAATAAGATATAACAAACTAACAGGGCAAACTAAAAAAAGAGCAAATCTCTTGCATTCTTATTAGCCGTTCTTTCAATAATTCACTGAAGAATTTTAAAAGAAGTTTGGCAGAAATAGAGCTCTTGCCAAATGGGATACTGAGGATCAGGTCCTTAATGTAAATTTAAGTCAATCAAAGCTATTGCCACAGTTATTTGGTCCCTTGTCCTCTGCAGACAAGACACCACAGCTCCTTTAATCCAGTTCTTGGGTAATAATGTGCTGCAAATGCTGCCCACTTGAAACTGGAGAAAATCTGCTGCGTTCTGTATTTTTCGTGTGTTCATTGAGTTATTTGCCTTCTGTTTCTGATGCTGTCTACACGTATAAATACGTTTTCTGTCGTGATTGTACTCTTTTTCATTTCAGATGCCAAGTTAAGATTGGGGGTGGGAGGGGGTGGGGGAGGGGCGGGTTTCTAGGAGTGTTGGCAACATTTCCACACAGAAAAGCTTGAAAAACACTTCTGTCAACCATAGTCGTTGATAACTTTGAACCTGTGTGCAAAAGCTCAGGCACATTTAATTCAGCAGCAAAGTGTTGACAGAGGAAAAAACGAGCTGTCTTGAAAACTCTGAAAGGCACGTAAGCATTTATGACAGGATAATTTGGAGCAGGCCTCCCATCTTCACTGTGGGTAACATTGGTAAAATCTGTTTTATTTTCCCCTGGCAGATGCCATTGACATCAAAAATGTTTCAAAGCACTCGAGAATTTGCACATTGCAGTCTCAGTTTTGTTTTTTTTTAAAGACGTACGTTTAGGGTTGGGTTTTTTTTTCAATGGGATGTTTGTGCGATAACTCATGGTAACTCATTTTAACTCTGGATCAGGGGTATTGGAAGATGCCTGCAGCTGATTACTTTTAAGAAACGTGTTCAGTTCCATCAGTTTTATGCAACTTTGTGGAATTGAGGTAACATTTCTAAATGTTCGAGTAATCACTATGATGAGGAGGCGCATATTGAAGTGTGAGAAGTTATAGCATCTTTGGAACATACTAGGCTTGCTTTTACAGGACTGGCAGTACTTTCACTGCTGGAAACCCCCTGGACTGCCTGTGGTGTACTGTTGATGTCAGTCAATAGCAAGAATGGGCAATGATTTGATTTGACTTGCTTTCCCCTTTTGGAAGACAGTCGTTTCAAAACACTTCTCTTTCGTCGTCAACAATTCATTTAAAATGTTTTCATCAATGCAGAGAAAGAGCAAAGAGTGGTCAGAAGGCTGCAATCATTTAAAGGGATATCAATGCCTTGATTAAAAGCCGCCAACTAAAATCCGAAACAAACAGATTCCAGGCAACAACAAACTTTTAAAACTTGCCTCCAAGAGTGGAGTTGCTAGCACGCCCATGAGAGTGGACAAAAGAGCAGAAGCTCCAGACCAAGGTGAGAGTACAAACTCTCCTAATCAAGATTCTGTCAAAACTAATACAATGTAAAAGATCTGGTTCTCTGGCGATGCAGACTGTTAAAATCTTAATTTGAAGATCACTTAGGGGAAGACTGTAGTTTCTGTATCGCAAAGATAGGTCAAGGCCTGTGTGCCAATTCATGAGTGTCCCAGTGAAGTGAAGTCACCGCTTACAAAAGAGGAATGAACTTGAAAGCAGTTTCCAAGCTAAATTATTCACATAATTGATATTATGCAATTTCCCAGTTATAACGAGCACTTCAACCACAGACGTCTGATTCTAGCAATAAGTGGGATGGAAGTAAGTGCAGCAGGTCTAGATGGCATGTGTGTGGAGGACCTTAAAAAAAAAACTGGCAGGCAGGGACTCACCGGTAAGGCCAAGACTCCTTTAGTTATGGTGACACATATCTTCTCCATTCCAGGTATCCTGGAGAAAAAACCCCGGCGGCTTAAGTATTTGGAAACAATGAAAAGCACTGATCTTGCCATTGTCCCTATGTTATGCTGCCTTTTTGCTAGGTGATAAGGCTAACTAAGGCCAATCTTGGAAAAACATATTTCATGTCAACCACACTTAGCTGCACTGAGAACACAGATATCTTTCAAACTATACACGCAACACAGCCACTTAAAAAAGCCTACTGCTTCTATATTGCACAGATATATCATATAGACGATATATCATGCTCCATTGAATTGAAATGACAACTTGTACAAAAATGGAGCTGAAAGTAGTTTCCAAGCTAAACTTTGCCACATGGTTTCATCTCAGCCACAGCTGGCTGCAATGAGAATTTAGACATCTTTCAAAATATCAATAATATCCTGTTGCAAAAAGTAACAACTGACTGGTTAGACTGATAAAGTCGGCATCGTAAAACTCATCATGTAGCTGAAGTATCTCAAAACATGTTGATTGAACTGGACAGAAATAATTAGGGAGTTGGTCAGGCCAGAATAGGCCAGAATTTTACATTTGACATGCAGGCAGGCGCCCGACACGCTGGAACGTAAAATGACGGGCGATGACGTCAGGCGTGCGTCCTGACGTCGTCGCGACCTTGCGCGATATTTCATTTGGTGGGTGCGCAGCCGACTCTGGGCTATTAAGGCCATTAACAAGGAATTCTACGCTGCCTGTCCAACCTTACGGTTGGCGGGCAGGCGAAAAGGCCAAGCGGCCTTTACGTTTTTTAGGGAACCTCATCCACGGGTGGGATGAGGCTTTCTAAAGCTAATACTAATTAACTAAAACCTTTATTTTCAAAATAGAAACATGTCCCATCTCATGTGACACAGTCACACGAGGGGACATGGTTCATTAAATTTTTAGTGTCTTTATTTATTTTTTTATAAAAGTGCTTCAATCTCCCTGAGGCAGCTTCGTGCCTCAGGGAGATTGAAGTGCTCTTTCGCGCACATGTGCGAACTAGCGCTAGACCCGACTCTCCCTCCTCCCCCTGCCCACACAGGTCGCACTCTCAGCGCTACCGCTCACGATCCATGCAGGCAGGCCTTAATTGGCGTGAAATCGCGGTGCGGAGCCAATCACGGGCGGCAGTCGGCTCTCCGACCGCTCCCGCCGAGCCCACCCGGCAAATGTAAAATTCTGGCCATATATTTCATCTACTCAACAAAATGTCAGACTGCCTACTTTATTCAAAACATGGGCCTGGGATTGCCCAAATGGAGATTCCGATCCCATCAGTGATCATTTGGAAGGCACATGTCATCCTGTCTACAGTGTGGTCATAATAGGGCACGTCTAGAGAGGTTAAAAATTTAAAATTCTCGAAGAAGTTGAGGAATACCTTGATTTCATCAAGACAGCAAGGCAATGGGCCAGGACAGCTTGGTGATAAATCCAAGCAAACAACCGCAGATTGGAAAACCAGAGTAGCTGCAGAAATCAGTGGACAATCCAATCAACAGCTCTGCTGACTGAAGTGAAATTCCCCAAGTGGTTGTATCTCCAATCTCCAGGCTTGGGCTGTGTTTACTTTCAAAAGGATCAAACAACAGGCTGAATCTGAACAATGGGCTTGAAACAATCCCAATTCTTCGACACCTTAAATTAACATGTAACCTATATTCAACCCAGATACACCCTTTCCCTACGTGAGAAGTTGTACAGGAGATGTCACCTGGAGAATGAAGCAACCTTCCACATATACGAAAACCCTAACTTGTTCAAGCATGAAAGGTTTTAAAGGCACAATGAGATCCTAGAAAAAACTGAACAGGTATGTGATGGATGTCACGTATTGTGCTAAGTCAGTTGGCGCTCTCTCTGGAAACACATCATATTCCAAAAAGGAGAAAAGGTGGCATGTGTCAATCTGACAATCCAATACGAAGATGCCAACCAGTCCTTGGAGAGAGTTTGGAATGAGAAACAGGTGAAATACCAAAACCTGGAATCAGAAATCGATAAGCTGCCTGGATGTCAAATTCCTCGACTTGGTCATCAGCACCAGAGTTAAATAGCTAGAGAAAAGCAACATGTTAATGGCATTCGTAAAGATTAATTGTAACCCAGATTTTGCTTGCCAGAATTCTAGGCTGTCAAATCAGTTAACTTTGGAGGTCTTCAAATGTTTTTGGACAATTGAGTTTATTTATAATTTTTACTTGTTAGTATATTGCCATCTATTGTATAATTACAATTTTATTCTATAAACACTGCTTTTATACTATTGTTAATACTGTTGTTGTTTAACTCTAGGTATATTGCTGCACGACCTCGAATAAAGCAACAAAACACACCAGATGACATGGGTAAGACGGCTAATAAATGCCATATAATCACTTCACATCTGGCTTGATTCCAATCCTATGCTGTGGGTGAACTTTAACTCTTGGTGACGCTTTGCGGCCCTTTTCATTTTCTTCCCATTACAAGGTCCTTCTCTTTTCCAGTCTTTTCCATGCCTCATTCACACCATATCCCCCACTTCATGGAGCTGCCAAGGAACCAAAAAAAAGAGATCCTCCTGTGAAGGCAGATGGCACAAAGCTCAGAAATAAGAAACAGTGAGGAGGACGGTAACAGATTTAACAGATTTCAGAATGACATAGATAGACTGATGAAATGGGCAACACATGGCAGATGACGTTTTGCACAGCTAAGTGTGAAATGATTCATTTTGGTAGGAAGAATGAGGACAGGCAATCAAAAACTAAATGGTACAATCTTAAAGGGGGCTGGGTACAGGAAAAGAGAGGCCTGGGATTTCTGGACACAAAGGTGGCAGGATATTTTTTAAAAAAGAGCATAAAGCAGAGAGTACAAAAGCAAGGAAGTTATGCTAAACCTTTATAAATCACTGGCTAGGTCCCAGCTGGAATATTGGGCGGAATTTTACAGCCTCATTATGGCGGGGGCTGGGCCGTAATATTCGGAGAGCAACTCAAAAGTCCATTGACTTCGGCGGGACTGGAAAACCCCGTCGTCGTAAAAATCCCGCCCCTTGTGTTCAATTATGAGCATCACAGTTTTGCATGGAAGTCAAGGCCTCATAAAGTATGCAGAGGAGGGTCAGGAGGATAGTACCAGGGGTGAGACTTCAGTTACGTGGAGAGGCAAGAGAAGCTGAGGCTGCTCTTGGAGCTGAGGAGGTGAAAGGGTTAATAGAGGTGTTCAAAATCAGAAAAGGGTTTTGGAAATGCAAACTGGCGGAGGCAATTTCAAGTGTGCTGTTTCTATTTTTTTTTCATGAAGCCTTGAAATCCATTCTTTTAACATTGTTGGGAAGTGTTTTACATTCTTGTGATATTAAAGAACATATTTTGAAAGCATTTATCAGAATGGTCAGATGACTGGAAAACTGCTGTTACTCAGTAAATTTTGTTAGGCTGGGCTGCCCAAGTGTTATCTAATGTCACAGTTTCACTACATAACCTAATTCAAGCGAAAGAGCAAGATAATTAATCTTCCACATAGATACAATGCTGATGACAGTCAATGCCTGTACAGAATGGATAATGCATCATTGCATTTTAAAAAGGTCTCAAGTTACGGATGTTATAGCTTCACACGTACATAAATGCTTTTGTTCTGGGAAAACCATTCTATCGAAACCCCTTTGCAATGCATGTTCGCTTAACTTGAATAACAACTTATCAAGGTTTAATTTTCATATTATTCTGCAACAGTTTATGTATCAAATGTTGCCAGCTCCATAGGAAATGATCTATGTGCCTGTTGGCACACTACTAACTTTCTAAGCACTGAGATATTGACTCATTTCCATTACATTAAACTCACCATGCAAGTACAAACTTCTTTGTAGACTACCATAACATTCAGAATCACCCACTCACATATGTGCTTTCAACCAGCCTTGTGTTTATCTGAAGGGAAGGTGGAAGCTGATCAGGTTATGTGCCATTGTGGTATACATTATGCCCCATCCCCGTATATCGTTAACCTCTGTAATACATTTTCAAGCAGTGAGTAGTGCAGGTCCATACTACCAGTCATCACTTTATCCAAAATGAAACATTTTTTTTCAAATGGTTACTGACAGCTAGGGTTCACACTTGGACCTCTTCCCCCCTCCCTCTTGCTCTTTCCCAGTTTCTACTCTATGATAGAAGCCAGTGAGGCCATCTGGTGACAATTTCCCTCTAAAGGAATTCCAAATCCCTTGGGAATCAATGGTCAAATGTTTCATCTGAAACAAATTTTCTAGAAACGTTCAACGAATCAATAACCAATATGAAGCCGGTCACTACAGCTCTAGGGGGTGCTCCAGGCTCATTAATCCAGCTTTTCTTTGTATTTTGCTGAAGCTTCGGGTTATCTGTGGGTTAGAGAGAAAGAGAGTCTCCCATTCTACAGACAGTGGTACTGAGGACATTGCACGCAGTGCAGTTACAATCAAGTACATTTCACCCTTGGTACAAGATGAATATTGATCCAGTTAGGCAATAGGGCTGAGCTGGACTTCATCAGAAGAAAATATTTGTTTTGGAAATACAGTAATACCTTCACACTCCACATCTACCACATGCCACTAGTTGGTTTAATCTGTGTAAAGCTGCATAACTTTCTTTGGCAAGTAGCTTCGTTCGTTGTTGAGTGGGTGATCTCTCTCTCATCCCTCTCCCTCTCCCCCTCTCTCTATCTGTCTGTCTGTCTTACCCTTTTGCTCTGTCAAGTGTGTGTGTGTACATATACATACACTAACACTCTCACTCTCAAATTTCTCTCTCCTTTCCATTTGCAAATTATAGGATTCTCTTTGGAGTTACCTTTAAATTGTATCTTTTAAATTTTTGGCAAACTGATTGCTTAAGATGGGCAGCTTCACAATTCCAGTGACGCATCACACTTTTTCTATATTCAACTAAAACAGTATTTGAATGGTGATAGCAATTGCATTTCTCAGTTGTTCCATAGTACAGGCGCAGCTATCAGTTTCCAATGACTTCTTTTGGGAATCTGTAATTTCTCATGGTCCTGGCCAGTTTGGCAGGTGTACCATAGCTGGGTTGCAGGGTATATTTTGAACAGAAATTTCATGGTTCTGGGAGTAAGGGAAGAAGAGAGGGATTCTTTAACCCGTTGACAGTATTTGATATCTAATACATGTACACTGTAAATAAATCTAGCACAGGATGGTTTTGGCCTTCAAGTGGTAAACCCTGATCTCTTGGTGTGTTTCTAGTTTGTATTCTGGCCTGCCTTGGGACTTCTTGTTTTAATCCCTTTTGATTGTGGTGGTTGAAAAGCCCAGGCATTTCTTTTGTGCCAGCTCTAACGTTCTTGCTACTTGCAGTGAAGTAGTTTGCAGTTGGGCTGAACAGACTGTTGAAGACGGCTTGTAAAGTGAAATTAACTCTCTGAGATCGGAGGAAGTTTGATTACAGTCCAAATTTTCTGCTCTATGTCAGCAATAAAAGCTTCTGTAAAAGGATAATGCTGATTTATGCTCTGATGCTAAATGTAATGAATTGGACAGAGGAACCAATGTTTGGTTTTTAATGCAGTGCAAGGAACTTTTCGAGTTATCAAAGGACTACCCTCCACAAAACTCAGGAATTATTTGTTCCCCAAAAATTGTTTAAAAATAGATTACAAATGGAAACAATTTTTCTTAAAGTATTTGCAATGATTAGAGCAGAGTCGCAAAATATAATTCAGTTTTATTAATGCTGAGTTTATTAGTCAGCAATAGTTAAAGTTTTCAATATGTTAAGCTGGAAAAGCAACAGGATGTGTTGATTTGTGTTGCCGATTGCCTTCTCATGCTGCCAGATTTAATCCCTTAGCGGATACCTTACATTGATCAAAAATCTTTTATTACGCCACTAAGCTCTTGTTTCTCTGAAGTTTTGCTTTAACTTCCTCTATTGTGCTATAACCGAGTTATTAAAGTTGATAGCACTTTTCCTTGACCTCGCACGTTCTTTATCAGCACAAGACCACAGCAATGGGAAGTTTTAATAATGGTTATAAAAGGTCTTGTAAAAATCAGATGAAATAAGGATGTACAGTTTGCACAAACACTGCACTGTTAACCTTACAGCTAGTGCACCGATGCACCGATATTAACATGACAGCTGAAGTAATGAATGGAAGAGGGGAGTGACTCGAGTTGCCATCCATGATTCTTACAACTTGTTTCTGACCGCATTGCTACATGGACATCCCTGTGAAGGCTGGGTATCGGGAGGAGATGAAGAGGAAAAAATATCTGATGCATTCTTGAGTTGCTAATGATCATTTTAACAGTTGCATTGGTGGAGGTGTGAGAAAATCATTATTTTCTTCCTTTAGGGGCAGGAAAGGTACAGGGCAGCAGAATACTAGAGGGCAAAGGAAGAGAATAAAAAGCTAAATAAAAGCCTGGCCCCAACTAATATGTGGTGGCATACAGTTTTTGAGTGCTCTTGTCATTGTTTGTTGCAAACGAACCCTAATGCTCAATTGTTCATGTTGCCATTTGATTCCTGTATCCTTTATAGTCATCCCTTACTGGGAAAATGAAACAAATTGGCAAAAAGTTCAAGATTGTTGAGGAGCTCCTTGTGGTCTCCCATGCTCTCATGTCTGGCTACTGAAAAGGATGTGAGGGTAGAAACCTGGGCCCAGATCTCCCGAGGAGTGGCAATCATCGTTTGATAACCGTTCCCCTCGAACATTCCCCTGACTTGGCACTGTTCTGCAGGGACCTTCCAGGCCTGGCTTTCCCAGAAATGTGGAGCACAGTGTCCCTTGGACAGCTTCATTATAGCGGAGAAGAGTTGGGGGAAGACAGAACATGCCCTCTTTTTACGGCACTAACTGCCGTATGGTAAGATCAAAGCTCCAGTTTGAATGTTCGTTAATGAGTGAATGGGTCGGGTGGTAGAATGGAGAGGTGGGTACGTGGGTGGGTGGCAGGTGGGTCAGGAAGGTAGTCAGGTCAGGGGTAGGCGGATCAGGTCGTGGGTAGGGGAGGGTAGTCGGTAGGGTCAGCGTGACTGATTGGGGTGGAATGAGTCAGTTCTGTAGTTACCCAAGAGTTAGACTAAATTTTGTCCAATATTTCCTGGGTAACTATTCAGGTAAGTACATCAGAACTGTCCAAAGTCTCTGACTCTAATTCAGAGTTGGACACGTGTGGAGGGTCCTGGGGAGCTGGAAAATTGCCCATCGGAAATCAAAACTTCCTGGGCAAATCCCTGATAAGTCAGCACGTCAGGACTTCCACAAGGTTCCAAGGTGCACCTCAGTCATACGTCCAGCCTCCGATGATCTGGAGACCCAAAGATTTGGGCCTACGTGGTGCAGTGTGTTCACTGACTTCTATTTGGATGGAGGGTGGTTTGCATTGTAAGTATCACTGGGCTATGAGATCCAGACATGGACAGTGAGGTAAAACCATTGTAAAAACAATATATTCAACAAAATTTTAATAACTATAAATAACCCTCTCATGTACAATTGCATAGAAGCAGTAATTGGAAGCTTCAGTTTGCTTTAGGAACAGCAACAATAAATAGATACCAAGTTGAATCTCAATTTTTTCCATTTTTATTGTGCATTTTTCACACTTTATTTCGTCTCCCTGTAAGAAATTGCCCAGCTTCTACTTGGAATCGCTCACAAGAGACTCTTGTCCCTCTTGGGCAACTATGTATACAAAGCCAAACTCTGACACTCTTTGAACCAGTGCACCATACCATCAACACACCAAAATATCCTCATTCAATACTGTCCTTCCGGTGGATAACGCTTTAGTCTTCTTCTACTTGAATCGCACAGCCTTGTCTTGATTCTGCAAGACAAATGAAAAATGTTGGAAGCACTCAGCAATCCATCAGCATCTGTAGCGAGAGCAGGCAAGCTAATGTTTAAGATGTAGACCCTTCACCCGAAGTTGATTAGATTCTGCTTGATCAGTGTGAAAACCATCTGACCCTAGAATACATGACTGCAAGGGTTAACTAGACTATAAAAAGTGTGTTGTATGATGTCATCAGTATTTCCCACCTCACCCCCTGGTTTTTCAATGAATTAGTCATTAGAAGTTTCTAGTAGCGTTGAGTACATTTAATTAGTTTGGAATTTGGATTAGCTGTGCCTGGGAGCTTTCATCTAATTCTGTGAAACATTACCTTCCCTGGTTAACAGAAGTGATCTAACTGGCAAACAATTTGAAATGATTCAAAATGTCAGTTGCCAAAGTCATAATCTAGTTATAGTGTGCTACCGATGATTCAAAAGCCATTTGAAACAGGAGTGACCTGGTAATTGTGCTGCAATTTGAAGGCAATTGGCTAAAATCTCAGTAACTTCAAATCGTAGCCAGTGCATTTGGGATGGTTTGTCCAAATCTCATCCAGATTGTGTCGTGAAAGATCCCACCTGAAGAGGAAAATCTGATGTTGCTTGGATTACTCATGCTCACCTTGGGTGGATACCCAACCACCGTTTCACAATTATTCATCCACTTTATTGCAAAAGAGTCAGATTGGATCAGACTGGTTGTAATCTGCAACTTGTTAGCTTGAGTTGAACTTAACTCTTTGCAGAGTACAGTGGCATTCCTTTTCCATGAGCAAAAACAGTGATGTCCCATTACCTCTTCATTCACCTATGTAGACCATGACCACTCCGAGCTTACTGCACAACCCAGTAACCAACCTTCCATAACTCATCAGTTTCCCCTTTATTTCCACGACAGTCCTCCCCAGACTCTTCTTGTTGATCAGGCCCACCTTCTGCTTCCTTGTTTTCTTGACATCCTCCCAACTCAACAGTTGACCACTGCTGATCATAGTTGTGGGGAGGACATCATGTGAAATTTGAAACTCACTGCAGCATTGAGCAGGACAGTGTGTGAACACCATTGGGTTGAACTAAGGCTGGCATTAATTGGACGATGTGATTGGAAGTAGCTCAACATTAACACCTTTAGTCTGGCAGATACTGAGTCACAAATAATTCTGGTTACCCTCTTGAGCCCCACCCTGTATAAACTCCAAAGCCATCCAGAGCTCCTCTAACTGCTACCTATCGCTCAATCTTTGCCTAGTTTCCTTGCCCTATCTCCCCCAGCTCCCGGCTTTTTGAGCCATGCGCTGTTTTGCACTGCAAAACCTTCCCGCCCCCACACCCCCCTACCCACCTCAATCTGATCTGCTAGCTTTGGTAGGGCAATCATCCATCTTATCCAAACAGCCTGGAATTTTCTCCTTAAAACTCTTATCTCTTCCCATTCCTTAAAGCCCATCTCTTCAATGGTTCCGTCAATCTGGTCTCTTGCACCAGTCTTGTCTTGGTACCAGCCTAGAATTGTAAATGTTACTGTGGAACTTGAGGAAACCAATTACCCTTTTTTTAAAAAAATGCATTTCGGCTATAACTAAGAAAGGTTATACTTTGGTTTGAGGTATTTACTTTGTAAAATGTTAAGTGGCTGTAAAACTGAGAATAGAGCCAATCTGTTTGCATATGCTCCATGTTTCACTGCAAGGTGGAGATAAATGAAAGCAACAAGTTATCTCCAAATAAAGCAGGTTTAAGAAAACTTGACTTTGCTATGGGTAGGTGCTTCTTATTACTTTAATCAACGGGGAGGCGGTGGCATAGTGGTATAGTCACTGACTAGAGACCTGGGTTCAGATCCCACCTTGGCAGATGGTGAAATTTGAATTCAGTAAAAATCTGGAATTAAAAGTCTGATGATGACCATGAAACCTTTGCTGATTGTTGTAAAAACCTATCTGGTTCTCTAATGTCCTTCAGGAAAGGAAACCTGCTGTTCGTAACTGGTCTGGCCTGCATGTGACTCCAGACCCACAGCAATGTGGTTGACTCTTAAATGTCATCTGAACAAAGGCATTCATGGGATGTGGCCCACCCCTAATCGAATAAAAAAAAATTGAAGTAGCCTGTTGTGTTGCAACAGACATAATGGATTGCTTTTTCAATTAAAAGATGAGACATTTAAAACCTAATCTTTGATCTTGTCATCACGTTGGGATCCTTCTTGCTTCTCTAGCATGTTTCAATAAAACAACCAAAATTAGGAGCTCAGCAGAGTGGAAAGTGTCCTACTGCAGTGTACAACTGCAAATCGACACTCTGAACTATACAGTGCAGCAACTTCAAATCCATAAAGCAGAAGGATGATATTGGTAATCTGTTTCAGTGTTGCTCCATGTTTTTTCCTGGTTCTCTAACAGAACCAACACAAAGTTGACGTACTCCAGGGAACTGCTGAATAATAACATGACGTCCTAGTGTTGGATGGCGTTGGGGGAAATGAAGTTTGCCCTTCCAGACACCTCCTGTATGGTTAATTCACTAGTTCAGTAGACAAGGATGACCTCAGCTGTGTTTACATTTGTTGTAGATACCAGTTATTGGGACGTGCTTTGGTGGTAGCTGTTTCCTCTGTGTCATTTGTGGGCCAGAATTGGTTTGTTATGTCTAATGTAGGTTGTTTAAAAATAGTTTTTTGAGCATTGCATTGAAATTGTAGCTCAGAAACAGGCCATTCAGCCCAACTGGTTTATGCCAGTACACCAGCCTCTTCCTGCTCTATTTCATCTCACCCTAGCTGACAGCAACCAAAATCCTGCTCAAAGAATTAAATCAGGCTGCATCAAAGTTGTTACATTTTTGGATTCCTGTGTTAGAGGGCTGATGCAACTTTCAGCAATAGCACAAAATAGGTGGCTGTGGCATGGTTTTCTACTCTGTTTCATTCTGCCCTGTTCCCTTTTCCAAACTGGACGAGGTACATAACAAGCAGCCACCTACAATTGTGGGGTTAAAATTAGCCTGTCAATATTTTCCTCTGTCACTGATTACAAACAGCTAATAAATAAATGAATTGAGCATAATAGTATAAATGGTTTCTTTGTAGTGATCCCAATCTTTAATATTCTGCTCGAAATGATGAAAGCAACAAAAATATTTCTCTTGTACCAACCTACAATACAAAACCAACCCTTCAGCCACAGTCAGTTACTCCTTACTCGCTCTTGCAAGCTCGATGGCCTTGAGCCATTTTTTGAGGTGATCCAATATAGCCATGGCTCCAAAATCTGTTGGAAGATAAGCCAGAACAAAGCAAAAAAAAAAAATCTATGGAGTGGAAATTCCTTCAGGCTTATTTTTTTCCCAATTGGGAGGCCGGAAGTCAGGCTGAAATTGAGCTTCAAGCCTCATTAGTGTTCTTTGGGGAAGATAGCCTTGCCTGTCGTGCCTCCACATACAACCCACCCGTTAAGATGAGTGTCAGAGTGCTTGACTCATGGCAGTGCCCTTTTTTGGTGGCAGCCAATTGTGAAGCCCCCCCATCCACGTCAACATCTGAAAAACTGCCTATTGTGCTCAGGGAAGTCCGATTCACCTCAGGAGTCCTAAATCAGGTTCCCCGCCTCATGGTATCGGGTTGAACCTACTTTGGCCACAGGACCTTGGTCCTCGAAATTAGCCCTCATTCGGCCTGTTTAATTTTTTTTGACCCTGTAAAACAAATGCAGCAAGATCCAATTTCTACCCTAACATCTCTCGTAGCTACAATTAGCTGCTTGAACATTCACAAACTTCCAAATGTCAAGGGACATTTGCTAGCTCAGATATTGTCTAGCACCCTCTGAAGCTGAAGGCTTGTAATTAGAGGACATTTAGACATACCAGCTTTCAGAGATGCTGGGGTGATACAAATGGTTCTTCATTCAGTGGGCATTGGTATCTTAAGTCCTCTCTTGTTTCACAGGAGCAACGTATATATACCTAGGTGCTCACGAAAAGGAATGGCTTACAATCTTATCGGATAATTCTCTGCAGCACAAGGAATCAGCTGACCTCACCATGACTGATGCATTCATTTTTGTCACACTGGGAAATAATTAATGTGCGAAATGGGATGCTAAGGGTCGTCTGTAAAGAGAACATTTTTTTTTGCAACTAAAAGTTGTACGCTTTTTCAGGTTTGTATAAAATGCCTCAGGTAATCATGTTTTTACCACATCGTTGCTTGTTAAAATTCAATCACATTAATTTGACTCCTTAGGACACAAGTAGTTCTGTAATGAGGCAAATTGGGAGGTGAATTTGTACCCAATCATAATGGCGTTGAGGCAGGATTGGGAGAGTTGCAGAACAGAAGCCAGATGTTTTTACTTAGAATGGACGCAGCCTCCTGTGAACAACTTTGCCTGCATTACTGCTTCTGAGACTTTCACTTCATATCATAGTCAGAATCTTTTCAGCCAGTACCCCTAAAGTTGGGACAAAAGTATTCAACACAAAAAAAATGACCTAATTAAACAAAGATTTTCAAATTAAAATCAATATTCCGACTTATTTTCTTTAAAAAAAAAGGCATGGATGATGAAACTGTCTCCAAAGGAGCAATCCATGTTTTAAACCACAATTTTGTCTGAATGTGTCTCACAAAATGACATCATTTAGAATGACAGAACAAGCTATGAAATGGTTATTTGTTCAACAGGAAACCTTTCTGTGAGCCTCCTCCCTAACCACAGTGTTCATATCCAGATCTTTTCATACCTGTGGGCAGGTCTCATTCGCAGTGACCACTTTCAAAGACTAGTTCTGAGCACATCAACATGACTGCTGAGACCCTTGTACTTTTTAACAACTGTGCCATTTTTCAAAGATCAAATCATTTCCTTCCATCCTCCCTCCACCCTTTGGAAACCTGCACCTTCATCAGCTGGTCAGCCGACATGTATGAAAAGCAAGCTTTTGATCTTTTTTTTTAACCCCGATTTCTGTTGGAAATGTCTTTAACCCTGATTTTTAGTGTACGTGATGCCTTAAACCTGAGCGCAAATGTGACGTAATCATATAATCCTACAGCACAGGAGACCATTCAGCCCATTATGCCTGTGTTAGCTCTTTGGGAGAGCTACTCAATTAATCCCACTCCGCTGTCCTTTCTCCATAGTTCTGCAAATTTAGATCCTTTGAATATTTATCAAATTCCCTTATGGAACTTACCATTTAATCTGCTTCCACCATCTTTTCAGGCAATGAATTCCAGGTGATGGCATTTTACTGCATGTTTTAAAAATAATCTCCCCTCTCGTTCTTTTGCCAATGATTTTAAATTTGCCACCTCCAGATTGCTGACAGTCCTGCTACTATAAACAGTTTCTCCTACTTTATTTTATCAAAACCCATCATAATTTTGAACATCTCTGTTAAATCTGCCCTTAGAGCAGAGGTTATGAAGAACAATCCCAGCTTCTCTAGTCTTGCCACATAGTTGAAGTTGGTACCATTCTAGTAAATCTCCTCTGCACCTTCTCCAAGGACTTGGCATCCTTTCTAAAGTGATGCCCACAATTGGTGCCCGGAGTGGGACACCATACTCCAGCTGAGGCCTAACCAGCGATTTATAAGGATTTAGCACAACTTCCTAATGGACTCAGAAATTGGGCAGCAATCAGCTGTCCACTTTATGCATTGTCTGATTTCTAGGTCAGCTCTGGGGTGAATATTAGAACCACCTGTCGGAATATGGCGAGATCCATTAGGATGTCAGCAGGGCAATAACACAATTTTGTTTCCATGACTCTAATTCCTGCATCCTCCCCCCAAGTCCATGTGTATTTGTTCAACTCAGGTGGCAGGTTCAAATCGTACTTTTTTTTAATGAGCTCAGCAACTCATAACAGGTAGGGTTCTGAACATTTATTTTACTACAAGCAGTGTTTTGCTGTAAATTAAAACCATCTTGTATCGCAGTGATTTCTGGAGATCATTATTAAAAGCAAACTACTTTTCATGGTTGAAGGCTGGTTTCTGCTTGGAGTATCACTATATTTGACCTGCTTGGAGGAAGGAAAAAGAAGGAAGTGGGGCTCCACTCAAGAGACTATGGGCGTGAATTCCGGCAGTATTATGGAAGCACCTTTCGCAGGGGCGTGCTGTGATGCTATCCGTTTTGGGTGCTTCAGGGAGAAGGGAACCTGTGTGGGCGACCCCAACATGCGCCAGAAGCCTCAGTAGGAGCGCTATTCTGATGTCACCTAGCCCTAACTGCTGATGTGATGCCAGAATGTCTCGTTTGAACCCCACAGGTCCAGACAACGAATTCGTCAGTCAGTCCACAAAGGGCGATGTGCTTACCATAGCTGAACAGCTGGAGGTAGGTGTAAGGCTGACATCATTGCAAAATGTGCGAGGGGGAGGTGGAGTATGTAAATGTTAGGCCTGAGGCCTGAGTGCTAGTATGTGCTCCGGGGTGAGTGATGGGGTGTGGTACAGAGGGTAGGCTGAGAGATGGGTGGTGTGGCGTGATGTTAGGATGCAATCACTGACCTTGATCATGCTGTACGAGGCCACTAAATTTTTTGCGGTACCACTTCCAGGCTCCCAGGGCCAGAATCCAAGCATTGGCCTCCCTTGCCAGCTGCTCCTACTCCCTTGGAGGCCGCAGTGCGAGGGCTTCCTGCCCCACTGTGGAAACATGGCCTCTTTCCTTGACTCCTCTTTGTTTATAGTGCCTTGTCACTAAATTTTGCAGCCCTCTCACTTGCCTGGTGTGCCATTTTTGTGAAGCTCGGTGTTCCAAAATCATTGTCGGCCTTCATTTCGGTAGTGCAGCTTCCTTTTAAGAGGGATAGTATGCCTTTAAGAGCTGGAGGCCAGCTGGACTATGTACTAGCCTAGTATGATGTTAGGTCCCCCCCCACCCCACCATTGTGCGACCAGGTAGCCAGCAGCATGATAGATGCCCAGCCCTGTGCGCAACCACGGTAATGAGCTACCAGCGTGAAATTTATGTGCTGGCGACTTCTAACACAACTGGCATGGGCGAGTGGCGAACTGTGATCCTCACGCTCAAAAAGCAGGGTGAGCCCATTCTTAGCCCAATATGCGAGACGAAGATTGCTCACATTCACACAAAACATTTGTGCACTTTGGTGAAGACAAATGAATTAGAGGGTTTGCATTTCTTCCAGGAGGTAGTGAAATATTGTGCTACCTCCTGCATGGGCACGCTGCCAACCTCAGGGCAAGCATGGCCTACTGCCCATGACAGGTAAAGGCCGCAGACTCAGAACATTTCTGTTTCTGGCTCCTTTTCAAGTTGCCAGCGAACAACCATAGGAAACCTTCAAGGAGGAGCTAGATTGAGGGGAGGCAGTGGTATCGATTATTCCCCACTAAAGGTCCTCAACTACTGATCCCTGCTGCTGCAGACCGAGGGTTGGTGGAGATTGGGTAGTTTTATCAATCCAAAGAAACAATCCACAAAAAATGAGCTGGCTTAGGTTGTAGATAGCTGTGGAAAATTTGCCAACTAATTAAGGAGGAACTGAGTGCAAAACTTCACAAGATTTTTAATTAAACAATGAGCTTTTTCAGTTAGGTGGCATGTTTCAAGACAAACAGCAATACTATTGTGTTGACCTGTACACATTAGGCATTTTAAAAAACATTAAAAGTAACAGGTCTGCACAACATTCTGTTTTGCATAGCTCAGCTTTGTCATAAAGTTCAAAGTATTTTTTTATTACATTTGGCCTCCTATAACAGAAGTTGTACAGCAGAAATCAGCTACCACCTTTATTTATGAGTCAATAAACGTTGCTTTGAAGTAGCTTAACATTCCTTTTCCAACAATATACCTGTCAATTCCTGGTCAGTTTTGCCAACTCCAAAGTAAACAAAATCAATTAGTAGTGTGTACTTGTACTATCTGAAGCGTCAGTACTTTGGTAAGGAGATTAATATGATTGAATTTTCTAAAACTTTCACAAAAAAATGGTAGGGCCAATAAGATTACTGAGACACGGATGAGGGAACACATTACATTTTGGCAATGACCTATGGAAGGTAGAGGGACTGGGATTGGAGGGAGAGAATGAGTACCTTGGGTTGAAAGTTGAATTGCTTGGGTTTTCCCAATGGTACATGTCCAAAGGATTTCTCTCATGGCTTTGCTTGGCCTTGTTCAATCCCAGATGCAGATACACTCGATGCTGCATTTCTGAGATTAGACAGCAGAGTGCGAGACTTGGACTGTGTGCTGAAGGAGGCCCCTAATCAGTTTGGACTAAGAGCAGTTTTGAAAGCATGCTAGTTTAGGAGGTGATATCATGTGCAAATGTACCAATTTGTTGGATAATGCAGCATTCTTAATCAACTGCATTGTGGAGCTCTACTTTCTTACAACTGATTTCCATCAGCGTGTGGTCATGTATTTCAAAGCAAATTAACCATTCAGCTCAGTGCCAACCTCATGGACAACCTGTATGTACTACCAAATGTTTGTTGATGATTATACATAATTGGCTGTATATAAAAATGCAGGGAAGGAAAGCACAGAATAAATAAGCTGCACCTTTAAATCCCTATGATATAACAAGATTTGGACCTTTATTTTTCTCTGTCATATTTGAAAATCTACAGCTATACAACACCTCCATGCTTATTTTACTTGAATTTTGGAGTCCCTTGTTAATATTAGGAAAATACATCGTCAGTGGGGGTGGTACCATTCATCTCCCTCTCCCCTAACAAGGAAGCGAAAAGTCAGCCAGGAATTATTGCTCCCATCCAGTGGTGAAAATACATTAGCCATGCCCACTTTGCAAAAGGCGGCAGCCGATTGCAGTCTCTGTGTGGACCTGGGCTCTCCTCAACCTGACACATGGCCCCAATTTAAAATAGGATCATTGCTGGAAAGTGTGCACGTCAGGTCAGCCTTGATTTGGGATGTTCTGTGGTAGCTGATGCCTCCCTGATGGAATAGCTCAACAACACTTGCTGTTCACAATCACACACAAAATTTGACGACTTGGTTGAGTTACTTTGCTGCATTATCAGCAACCTGCAAAGAAGGGTAAAAGAACCAGGGCCAACCCTTTAAGCTGAATCAAACTTTCTAATTCATCTCAGGACACCCAATTCATTTTGTTTCATTAAAGGTGCTATATAAATGCAAGAAAGTTGTTGTTGAGATGATGTGTTGACAGTTTGAAGTCACTGTGATGCCAAGGATTCCAATGTCAAGAAGCTGTCTCATTACACAATAAGAAGTTGAAAAATCCAAAGCACCTTTTGCTCCCTGAAATTCAAACTTAAAGCATATTTAGTGACTACTTTTGCACACCTGGCTAACAATGGAATTCCAGATTAAGTAACAGAATGCTTTCATCCTTTGTTTTATGATTCAGTAGCAAATGTGTTTGCTGCAACTGCAAACTGAAGGGAAAATATGAACCAACTGCTGCAGCTGTGGTCTGAAGCTGATGGGTATTCCAATAGTACTGTACGCTGGGAAATTTCATGAGTTATAAGGTAAATCCACAATGATTAGAAGGAGGGTAAAGGGACTACTGTCTCTTAAATTAGGGAAGTTCCACCTTTTTACTCATCTCATGGTTTATGTGGTTTCACTTGATTCAACATTCCAAAGCCCCAATAGGTTGCCTCATGAAATTGGCTGGAAATGTTAGTGAGACTGTATTGGCAATACATATTACATAGGGAAATGTCTAACTGAGAACCTGGCCAAGTGTGCAGCTAGGTGTGGTTAACACAGTGTAATAACTTGTCATGGGCTGTGACTTTTGGCTTGTTTCCATAAAGGTGTGGGCAGCTCACGTCAGCAGATGCAGTAAATTTGATTGATTTCTGGCCTCCAGTTCTCCTCCCTCAGGAGTTAGTGTGTCGGCTGAGGGGATAGTCAAACAATAGATATGCACCTTTGGCCAATCATTTCACTCTGTTTAAATAGTCACTACTCATCGAGAGTTCCTTTTTTATC